>NC_140588.1:955372214-956813749 GCF_964204655.1 Triturus cristatus | reverse complement strand
GTAAGTTCACGGAAGACAAGCTGGATGACTCTGAGGGGCACACAAGGCGCAATAATGTACGCATCCTTGGCGTGCCGGAGAAATCGGAAGGACCCGCCACAGACTTATTTGTGGAAACCCTAATCACTACACATCTGCAACTGAAGGGCCTGTCCAACCTGTTTGTGATTTAGAGAGCTCACAGGGTGCCCGGGGGTCGCCCCAGAGCTGGCCAGATTGCTGAACTACAGGGACAGGGCCGTAATCCTACAAGCCGCCAGAGTCGCCCCTCCAATCAAACTAGACAACTCGGAAATCACTTTCTTTCCTTACTTTACTCAAGCCATGCAAAGACAACAATGCTCATTTCTAGATGTCATTGAAGACTACGCGACAAGGACTTCAAATGTGCCATGCTTTTCCCGGCTCATCACAAGTTGAGGCCAAGGGAAAGACTCGATTCTTTGATCTACCAGAGGCTGCATCCAACTGGCTGGACCGGTGGAGGACATCAGCGGAAGGGGGCTCCAGTGGCCGTTGAGGCTGACAGCCAGACTCCATCAGTAAGACTCCAAGTGGATCCAAACCACTTGCGCACCCTGTGGTTTGATTGTCACTGGCAGGTTATTGGTGCATGTAAAATTAGTCTACAGTACTGCGCACTAGCGTACTTTGAAGTAAAATGCATACTGTCATTTTGGCCCACATGGGTCCGGAGCACCTGTAATTTGGAACGGTAGGGAGGTGAGATGAGATGACGGAGCACTTAAGCCTCCCCCCCAGTATCTTCTTTTAGTAAGCTGTTGGGCGACAGGCACTCTACATTTGTTAAATATGGACAGTTCTGAGCCCAGAGTGCAGTGGAGCAGGGAGGGGGGTTGTTGGGAGGGGATGTTTTCATTTGTTTGCAGTTATTTGGTTGGTTTCGACAGTACAGTCAGTAATTATTGTAGACGATATTACACCCTATTTTGCCAAGCTTGTGTGCACAGTGGAACAAGGATATTAAAATCTTAAGTTGGAATGTCAACGGGCTTAGGGACAAAATTAAGCGATGTGTTGTTTTGCAATATATCAAGAGACTGGCACCAGACATTGTGCTACTCCAAGAAACTCATCTGGTCGGTAACACATGCAGGGCAATGCATAGGTGGAGTTACTCGATGGTCGCACATGCAGGTTTTACGACTAACTCTAGGGGTGTGGGCATCAGCAAAAAAGATAATTTCCCCTGTCGCTCACGTCCACGTGGACTGATGACCGGGGCAGCTATGTTGGGATCACAGGCACATGTGAGGGTCGAACCATCACGTTTTTGTCCATATACTCACCGTCAGGCCTACAATCCATAACATTTACCGATCTAAGCGCCATACTACTAGCCTTGCCAGATGGGCAGCTGGTGCTTGGTGGAGACTTTAACTCCGTACTCTCTGGCTCATTGGACAGGCACCCCCCTCGTGCACTGCCTCACTCTTCACACTCTTTCTCCGGCTTCCTGGAGGACATGGGGCTTGTGGATGGGCGGAGAACATACAACCTGGACAAAATCCAACACACCTTTCATTCCGGGGCACACAATAGCCTCTCCCGCCTGGATTACATAATAGTTCCCGCCCCACAGGTCATGAAAATTCACAAGATCAGACATCTAGCCAGGGGCATTTCTGACCACTCACTGCCATGGGTTCACATAGTTCTGGATCAAACACAAGTGGGAAGAGTTGCCCCCATCAACCCGTGGTACCTAAGAAACCTGAAAATAGGCAAAGACCTAGTCAAGTCCATAGATAACTACTTTCCGGAAAACATAGATTCCGTGGACTTTCCACAAACTCTGTGGGAGACCTTTAAAATGGTTCTCCAAGGTCAGGCCCTCTCCTTGATAGCGGGAAACAAAAAAGACAAACTCAAAGACATCTCTGACGCAGAACAAGAGGTGTATCGTCTTGAACAGGACATGAGTTCAGATATCACACCTGAAACCCTTCAAACACTCCGTCTCCGACAAGACGAGTACAGGGCATTAGTGACTGACTGAACCAAGACCCTGGGGAAGGAGAAGATGGGTCAGATTTATGACTGGGGGGACAAGGCTGGTAAACTGATCGCTTGGCTTGATAAAAAGGAGTATGCTAGCAGACTTGTCCCAGAGCTTAAAGACGCTGATGTCCCCCATAACAGACCCCCAAGACATAGTTAATCATTTTGCAGATCACTTCCGCACTGTATACACTTCAGTGGTGCCATACGGTGAGCAGTCTAAATATCGAGTTTTAAATGTCGACCTACAAGTATATCGAGTTGTAAATATCGTAGGTAAAGAATATCGAAGTCAAGAATATCGATGGACAGAATATCGACCCCAAGGTAAGTATTATCGAAGTTAATAATATCGAAGTCATTAATATAGATGTAAGTAATATCGTAATCAAAAATTTCGATGTCAAGAATATCGATATTTTATTAGTGTAATGTATTTTAATATGTATTTTATTTGTATGTGAAAGATTATTGTAATGTATTTTAATACATTTAAAAATAAATGTTTAGAGATTAATAATTATTTAAAATATAATTTAGCGTTTTAGTATCAGAGCGGGTTGTGGGTTTATAGGGGAATAGGGTGGGAAGTAATTTAATTATAATTAATTAATTAATATGTATTGTTTAATTGGTATTTATGATTAATTAATTGTTAATTAATTACTAATTGTTAATTAAATATATTAATTGATTTATTAATTGTTAATTAATAATTAATTGTAAATTAATTGTATTAATTGGTTAATTATATAAGTTATAATTAGTTTAATATTAATATTTATTTATTGGTATTGTTAATTAATTAATTGTCAATTACTAATTAATTGGTGATTTAATTTTATTAAGTGATTAATTGATGCTGAAATTAATTATGTGAATTTTTATGTGTAGTGGGTTGTGGGTTTATAGGGGAATAGGGTGGAAAGTAATTTAATTATAATTAAATAATTAATATGTATTGTTTAATTGGTATTTATGATTAATTAATTGTTAATTAATTACTAATTGTTAATTAAATATATTAATTGCTTAATTAATTGTTAATTAATTATTAATTGTAAATTAATTGTATTAATTGGTTAATTATATAAGTTATAATTAGTTTAATATTAATATTTCTTTATTGGTATAATTAATTAATTGTTAATTACTAATTAATTGGTGATTTAATTTTATTAAGTGATTAATTGATGCTTAAATTAATTATGTGAATTTTTATGTGTAGTGGGTTGTGGGTTTATAGGGGAATAGGGTGGGATGTAATTACATTCAAATAATTACTGATAATTTTTAATTATTTGTAATTAATAATAATTATTTGTTAAATAATTATTAATTGGTAGTTAATTAATTCTTTGTTGTTATTGCTAATTAATGTATTGTTAAATAATAATTAATTTGTGAATAATTGTAATTTGGTAGTTAATATGTATAAATTTGTAAATTATAAGTATATTACTTATAAAGAATATCAATCCAATTGCACGTAAACAAAGCACACTCAGAGTCACGGGTATTCCAAAGTGGCAGTAGTTTATTCTTCGCTACGCGTTTCGACAATCAGAGTGTCTTGATCACACGAATCTACGAACATTTTGGATAAATTTAAATAAAGTTCAATGAAGTGAATTCACACAAAGCATGGTAATAGAAGTGGGACTATCCCTTAGTTAGTCAATTCCGATGTTTTAGTGCGGCAGACATATTGGAAGGTCCAAAATCAACGTTTTTTAAATTTACAAATTATAGTCATACTTCATTTGTTAAGCGAATCGCTCAATAGACACCAAAAAATTATTTGTGTTGTGGAAATACACGTTCGATATGCATATATTCACATATTTTCAATATTTACATTAGCGAATACATTGCTATACATTAATTTCAATTTCGTTTATGTCCTATTTCAAGACTGAATAGCCGTTATTGATATAGTAATCATTCCGTGTGACAGTATGCAATCGACACATTATGGTACAAGTTTTATTTTGCCCCGGTGTGTCCTTTACACGCATTTGTATTCAATCGCTCTAGTGGCAAAGTAAATGAAGGGTCTATTGTTCATGTATTCTGGCGGTCTAGTGCCGAAAGGAGACTATATATCAAAACATGACATTGATTTGGCGTTAATCAAATATTATTTGCAACATCTTACGAGACTAAAATTAAATTGCAGGTTACTGTCCCAACTCAATCCATGACACCGTCAAAAGTGCAAAATAAACAAAAGAAACCAAAACTAAACAACATAACCAATTCTATTTCCAAAATAGATAGAAATTCATAAAATTCTCTTATCTGTGTACAGTGCAGTCCCGAGCCCGGGGAAGAAAAGGTTAGGGAACCCGTGAGAAGTCAGACACGTAGTGGGCCCCTTCCTTTCCTCCTGTAAAAAACACAAATAAGAGATATATAGCCATTACATTCTCGAAGAGAAACAAGGGGACAAGAGTATCCAAAAGAGAAACGAAAACAGCATATTCACAAGATTTCTCATAATGCAGTCGTAATATTGGATGGTTGTTTAATCTATATGGAGATGAGAGGCTAATTCCTCATCCAGATTATGACCTCCAGGGAATCTAGTCTCCAACTCAAGTATCCATTTGGACTCCTGTTGTCTCAATCTGAGGTCTCTATTGCCACCTCGTGGATTAGAGACTATTTGTTCGATGGCAAAGTACCGTAACAAGGAGTTATTGGATTGATGAAAATCCAAAAAATGCCTAGCAATTGGATATTGGACATTTACGTTGGTAATTGCACGGAGATGTTCCATCACACGTTTCTTAACCATGCAAAATGTACTCCCCACAAACCTGCGTTTGCAGGGACATTCAAGTACATATACGATACAATTACTGCTAAATGTTAGAAACTTGTTGATTTTCCATTTTTTGTTTCTCCCCGGGATGTCAAATTCTTTCACAGAGTGACTGAATTTGCAGGCTCTACAATGCCCGCAAGGGAAGAACCCTTTAAGATCATGGAAATGATGGCTTTTGTGTTCAGTGATATCCCCTCTTACCCTCTTACCAATATATCTTTCAGACTTTTGCCCCTCTTATAGGTGATCAGGGGTCTTTTTCCTATATCTTTCCCTATAATGGCATCAGTCTGGAGAATTTTCCAATTCTCGGTAAGCAATTTACACACTTTTCCTGATCTGTTGTTGTATGTAGTCACAAGTCTGATGTTACTATCTGTGTTTTCAGGGTCATTAGTTTTTTGTTCCAGTGCCTTAGTTCTACTTACACTTTCAATTTTACGTACTGCATTATTGAGGACCCATTCAGGGTAGCCTCTCTGGCGAAATCTTTCAAGCATGTTATCTTTTTCTTCCGAAAATTTGTGGTCTGTGCTGCAATTTCTCCTTGCCCTGAGTAGTTCCCCATATGGAATACTCCACTTCAAAGGTTCTGGGTGGCCACTCAGGGCATGGAGCAGGCTATTCCCAGCTGTGTCTTTCCTATATAAACTTGTAACAAGTTTCCCATCAATGACCTCAATATAGGTGTCTAGGAACTCCACCTCCCGTTCACTGATGGTAAATGTCAGTCTAATATTGTATGGATTAGTGTTGAGTTCATTGATGAACTCAACAGCTTCTTGTTTGTCACCACTCCAGACAATAAATAGATCGTCGATATACCTGAGCTATACTGCCACTGACTCAAAGTATTTCGTGAGGGATGGATTTGATCGAATTTCTTCTTCCCATTTTCCTAGGAAAAGATTTGCAAATCCAGGTGCGAAGCACGTTCCCATAGCCGTGCCTCGCACCTGCCTGTAAAGTACCCCATCAAACATAAAGATGTTATTTTTTAAGCATATCATCATCATGTCAGCCAACATGCGTGTATGTTCGAGATAAGTGATGTCTCTAGTGCCTAAAAAGTGCATACAGGCTTCGACTCCCTGGACGTGATCTATTATAGTATATAATGAGTTCTTTAGTCACAACATCGTGAAATGTATCGATAGCATCGTGGGGTAGATTGGGATAGAATACTGAGCGGGGTTTAAATTGGGTACAAGCTGCTTTGTTTGTTAATACATCCTCTGCATCTGCAGAGTAGGGTGCTCCTAGATCTATTATCGCATCCAATGTGTCAGCATCTCCCACCGTCAATCCTGGATGTGTGGAAATATCAAATATAGGGGCCATATTCTGTTGTCCTTCACTGTTATTCAAAATATGCCATTTTTTTAATTTTACTTTTCTAATGAATTTAAAAATGTCAATACGCGTATTAGTATAATTAAAAAGTTCTGTAGGACAAAAGGTTAGCCCAAGACATAAAGTAGATTTTTCAAAATGGGACAAAGTACGTGCAGAGAGGTTTACTATGGTTTTGTTTACCATTTGGGCATCCATTACAGCGTTGATTTTGAGCCTCTCTTTCTTGTTCCCATGGGCTCCATTCTTCTTTCTATGTTTCCGCTTGAGGCGTCTTTGCTTGCTGCGCCCCTCCCTCTTCCTCTTCCTCTGCCTCTCCCCCGTCCCCTCTGTGGTGGAATAGGCGTTGTCATTGTCTTCCCTGATTGTCGACTCCTCTTCATTACCCGGAACTCGTCTAAAAAAGTAGCCTGGTGTGTTATGACATCTACATCAGACAGAGAGCTTGCTGTGTGTATTGACACATCTGTATCTGAATCTGTTAATTCAGGATGAATTTCCACATTTGTTTCAGTAGTAACTTGTTCTTTAGTTATCGTATTTTGATTATATAGATGGTCATACTTGTGACTATACGTCAGGATTCGTCCTGTTTCGTAGTCAACACAGTCTCTGTGTAGTTTTCTTTGTTTACGTTGTTTTATGTCCTCTTCGTACTTAGTTAGTCTTCCTTTGAGTTCCTTTTTAAACTCATGTATGAATGTTTGATCTGTATGTTTCTTGAAATTTTCTTCAATTTCTGCTATCTCTTTAATAATATTCTCTCGTTCTTCCCAAGCGTACTTGATTAGTATCGTCATCATATTTTTAGAGCTTTCTGCAGAATTATTCGCCCAGTCATCGAGCATTCGCGGGTTCGGAGATTCGTGCGAGGGAGTGATGTATATTCGTAATCCTCTGGGTATCATTTTTTTCTCTATGTAGTCTTCCAGAGACGTTGCCTCCCACCATTTTGAACTTTCTTGTTTTTTTAGTTTTTCATACTTGCGTAATATGACATTCAACTCACTGTCCTTCTTGGTATTGATATCTGGTATTCCTGTAGACTTTCCTTTGCCTGGCGCACGAGCAAAAAGAGATTGTGCAGCAGCACGTCTGTCTCTTTCTTCATCCATATTTCTTTTGAAAACATCGTTTCTGATTGGAACTTAGAGATCCCTCGGGGATTGAATAGTTGGTTCACAGTCCCCCGACAATGCACAGGTTGGCTAACACCTGTGACGATGGCTGTTGGTTGGTATTATTTCTCTTTAATCAGTTTATTGCTGAAGTTCGTCCTAAACTACTGCCACGTTATACCCGGACTCGCCGCCAGCAATGGGCGGTTCCTGATGCCACAATATAATTTCTCACGTTGCCGCGGAGGTATTGGGAAACACGTATTCATACGGATTCATACGGTTTTGCACAGTATTTCAATTCGAGTTAGTCTTTCGTTTCACTATTTCAGTAATATCAGTTGTAAATACTGTTTAATTTCCCCATCTCCTCTCCTTTTCATAGAAGCACGTACTCCCCCCAAGTACCGCCGCTAGTGGGAGAACCCCCCGCCTAGGAAACAGCGGTGTTCCCCCTCTTCGCTACAGTCTCGGGGCCGAGCTTACCTCTAAACTGGAGAATCACGGCAGTTCTTGTTGCTTCTTTGTAATCCCGATGGATCGGTAGTGGCCGGCTCACGGTTCCTCACTCGTAATTACTTTCTCCAGACGGGTTTGTTTTCGGATCCGAGCCCGTTGTCAGTTCGACACTCTGTGTGTCGAAACGCGTAGCGAAGAATAAACTACTGCCACTTTGGAATACCCGTGACTCTGAGTGTGCTTTGTTTACGTGCAATTGGATTGATATTGATTTGCCGGTTTTTCTGGTTTACCGGCATCTGTGCACCAACTGACAACGGGCTCGGATCCGAAAACAAACCCGTCTGGAGAAAGTAATTATAAAGAATGTATTAATAATTGTAATTAATAGATAAACTGATATTTAAATGTATTGTGTATTTTGTATGTGTAGTGTGTTGTGTGTTAAAGGGGGAATAGTGTGGGATGTAATTTAAAGATATTTATATAAATATTTATTTTAAATTATGGGTATTTAATAATACATATTTTGTAAATTAATTATTAATATAATATTTTTTTATAACTAATTATTTAATTGGTTATTATGTTTATAGAATCCCTATGCTATCCAGTGATTTCCCAACTGTTTTACTATCTGGAGTTGGAATAGTAATTTTTAACCCTACGCTATCCAGTGCTTTCCCTACTGTTTCACTTACTGGAGTGGGAATAGTAATTTGTACCCCTACGCTATCCAGCGTTTTCACTACTGTTGCACTCTCTGGAGTGGGAATAGTAATTTTTATTCCTACACTATCCAACGCTTTCCCTTCTGTTGGACTCACTGGAGTGGGAATAGTAATTTTTACCCTTACGCTATCCAACACTTTCCCTACTATTGCACTCTCTGGAAATGGAATAGTAATTTTTACCCCTACGCTATCCAACGCTTTCCCTACTGTTGCACTCTTTGGAGTTGGAATAGTAATTTTTACCCCTACGCTATCCAGCGCTTTCCCTACTGTTTCACTTACTGGAGTGGGAATAGTAATTTGTACCCCTATGCTATCCAACGCTTTCCCTACTGTTGCACTCTCTGGAGTTGGAATAGTAATTTTTACCCCTACGCTATCCAGCGCTTTTCCTACTGTTGCACTCTCTGGAGTTGGAATAGTAATTTTTACCCCTACGCTATCCAGCGCTTTCCCTACTGTTTCACTTACTGGAGTGGGAATAGTAATTTTGACCCCTACGCTATCCTGCGATTTTCCTACTGTTTCACTTACTGGAGTGGGAATGGTAATTTGTACCCCTACGCTATCCAGCGTTTTCACTACTGTTGCACTCTCTGGAGTGGGAATAGTAAATTTTACCCCTACGCTATCCAACGCTTTCCCTACTGTTGGACTCACTGGAGTGGGAATAGTAATTTTTACTCCTACGCTATCCAACGTTTTCTCTACTATTGCACTCTCTGGAGTTGGAATAGTAATTCTTTTCCCTACGCTATCCAACACTTTCCCTACTGTTGCACTCTCTGGAGTGGGAATAGTAATTTTTACACTTGCGCTATCCAACGCTTTCCCTACTATTGCACTCTCTGGAGTTGGAATAGTAATTTTTACCCCTACGCTATCCAACGCTTTCCCTACTGTTGCACTTTTTGGAGTTGGAATAGTAATTTTTACCCCTACGCTATCCAGCGCTTTCCCTACTGTTTCACTTACTGGAGTGGGAATAGTAATTTGTACCCCTACGCTATCCAACGCTTTCCCTACTGTTGCACTCTCTGGAGTTGGAATAGTATTTTTTACCACTACGCTATCCAGCGCTTTCCCTACTGTTGCACTCTTTGGAGTTGGAATAGTAATTTTTACCCCTACGCTATCCAACGTTTTCCCTACTGTTGCACTCTCTGGAGTGGGAATAGTAATTTTTACCTTTACGCTATCCAACGCTTTCCCTACTATTGCACTCTCTGGAGTTGGAATAGTAATTTTAACCCTACTCTATCCAACGCTTTCCCTACTGTTGCACTCTTTGGAGTTGGAATAGTAATTTTTACCCCTACGGTATCCAACATTTTCCTTATTGTTGTTTTTGTTGGAGTTGGACTAGTAGTTTTATTGTGTCTGATATGTCATATGTTTTGTATTTTTTTTGCTATTGTAATATATCATTAATAATAAAAATTATTCACATTAAAAATATTGATTATTATTTGCTATATGTAATTATTAAATATTTATAAATGTTATTATTTTATGTGTATAGATGTATTGGTAATTTTTAAAAATATTTAATAATTTATACGTTACAGAAATTATTAGTAAAATTAATTATTCAGTAAGTATATATATTATATATTATATGTACATGTTTAATTAAAGTTTTATTAAATTATATATATTAATTATACATTTTAAATATTATAAAATATATTTAATTATGTTTATTTAATTTCTAAGTATAATTTGGTTTATTTTACATATATTTTTAAAGTAAAAGAAAAACGATATTTTTAATAACGATATTTTTGACATCGATATTTAATTTTCGATATTTTTGTACTTACCATGTTGTAGATAGGATGTCGATATTCTTGACATCGATATTTTTGTTGCGACATATTTGTAGGTCGATTTTCTGTCTGTCGAAATTATGTCATACAACCGTGCCATACACCGAAGACGAATCCTCGGACCTCCTACGCGATATCTCCCTCCCCACACTCTCAGACGAGGACCAAGCATTTATGGACAGCGACCTCTCCACTGACGAAATAGCGCTCGTGATACGAGCGCTACATCCTGGCAAAGCCCTGGGACCAAACGGCATCCCTATAGAACTCTACAAGCTCCGACCAGATAAATTGGCCCCGTATTTATGTACGAAGACAGCCTTGAAATAGGGTTGCTGCCTAAGGACCAGATAATCGCAACTATTGTCACAATCCATAAGGAAGGGAAAACCAAGACAGACTGTGCCTCCTATCGCCCTATTTCACTGTTAAATGCAGAACACAAAATCCTTGCTAAATTACTCGCTAACAGATTGATCAAAGTCATAGGGGACCTAGTACACCCTGACCAATCAGGATTCATGCCACGTAGGAATACTGCGTTAAACCTGCGCAGGGTCCACGGGGTTCTGGGTAGGGCACCTACCATACGAGAACAGGCGATCATAGTTTCCCTGGATCTCACAATGGCTTTCGATACGATTGAGTGGCCTTACCTATTTGCCGTACTCACAAAGTTGGGATTTGGGCCAGGATTTATTCGATGGGTGCGTTTGCTATATAGCGAACCTATGGCTCAAGTAGTCGTAAATAACAAAAAATCGGAGGCCTTTACACTCAGCCGGGGGACCCGACAGGGATGTCCCCTGTCCCCCTTACTGTTTGCACTTGCCCTGGAACCCCTTGCAGCATGGATCCGGAGGGACCCAGTCATTCGTGGAATGCGATGGTCCCCGTACTGGGAGGACCATATTTCTTTATATGCTTACGATGTCCTGCTATATCTGACATCCCCCAAGAAATCTCTTATCGCTGTTTTCGACATCCTAGCCATTTTTGGCAGATATTCCGGGTTTGGTATCAATTGGCAGAAATCTCTCCTTCATGTCCTCTGTGGGGGTCCTCCTCCGCTACCGCCAAATTGTCCGATACAAATAGTCACGGAAGGTTTCAAATACCTGGGAATATTCGTCTCTCTCGATCACTCGCTCCGATATGCCCGTAACTTCGTCCCCCCATTGCAAAGGCTTAGACGAGACATCACGAACTGGAAGTCACTCCCACTTTCCCTGTTGGGCAAGGCGGCCCTTTTTAAAATGATGTCCTTACCCCGTTTCTTGTATGCATTACAAAACTCGGCTGACCGTGTCTCAAACCTGTACTTCAAAGAAATAGAAGGGCTCCAACGGGAACTTCTATGGGATGGGAAACCACGTATCACCCTACACAAACTCACGCTTAACTGGTATGATGGAGGGATCGGATTCCCGGATATTAAAAAATACTACTGGGCTGCACACCCAGCAGCCATAAATAATGGTACCTACGGCCGCTTTGACGACCCGGGGTTCAATATGGATAGATGGCTTCTCCCCAATGGTGCTTACAGCCGAGTACTCTACTCCAAACCGGGCAGATATCCACTTACAGGTACCACCGGACACTCAGTGGAGATCTGGCATTTAGCTAATAATTTGCTCAGTTGGAGCCAGAAACTTACACTTGCTACGACCCTATGGGATTCTCAGGCATTGGGAGATCTATGGACCACAAAAGGCTTCGACAAATGGAAACTAATAGGTATATTGCATATCAAAGATCTCTGGGACGCAGGTGACGTGAAACCCTTTGACGCTCTCCAGCGCCAATATGAGTTGGAACGATTCAGATATCTGCAGGTCCGACATGCGTTGCGATCGGTCTTGCCCCGGGACTCCTCCCTTCCCGACTCATCCCCACTAGAGGACAGAATACTCGATGGACATTTGCCTGAGAAAACCATTTCCCTCATATATAGAAAGCTCATAAACAATATGGAGGATCCTTTGCGCCCACTGTGGGAAAAATGGGTAAGGGATGGTATCGAAATTGATGACGAAGATTGGCAGTTGGCGGTCTCTTCCCCCAAAACGGTTGCAATCCCAGCACGTCTCCATTTAGTTCAACTGAAGATACTGCATAGAATCTACATTACGGGTCCTCAATTGCTACTCATGGGAGGGCCAACTGGTGGGGTTGCAGGCGGGGATGTAACCAACTGGGCACGTTCATGCACATAATATGGCACTGTGAACCTATCCAAGAATATTGGCAGAAGATACACGAGGTGATGGGTGAAGCTTTGGGGGTTGTTCTTCGCCTGGAGGCGCGTAGATGCCTCCTAAATATCTGGGAGCCTACTGACCTCACCACTCACACTACACAATGGGTCACACTTGGGTGCCGATTACGATCCGGTAGAAAAAATCCCCGTGCGACTCGTATCCGGTCTTTTTACCGTACGAATCGTACAAGTTCCGTATGAACTGGCAATCACGATTCGCATGGTAAAAAGTCCATACGAACCGCATTTGGAATCATTCCCCACACCTCCTCGGGTCGGAAAATGTGTCCGACACGTCCTCGGACAATTTACCGTACAAACGTGAAAAGTCAAGTCCGACCGAGGAATCACGATCCCACCCGTGCGTCAGAACTCACAACCGTATGGTAAAAACACCGTCCGCACCGAACTCCCATTGCAACCATGGAGATATGTGCCCGCATACACGCCAAACACTCCCCCCAGCACCCATACGTTCGAGTCGTACTCCCCGTTAATGTACACCCCCCCCGTATGTACACCCGTGTACGTGTCGAACCCCCACCCGTGTATGTACACCCCAGTACGTTCGAGTCGTACCCCCACCCCTGTACGTGTTGTACCCCCGTGTACCCACACCCCAGTACGTTCGAGTCGTACCCCCACCCCTGTACGTGTCGTACCCCCGTGTACCCACACCCCAGTACGTTCGAGTCGTACCCCCACCCCTGTACGTGTCGTACCCCTGTCTAAGTACACCCCAGTACGTTCGAGTCGTACCCCCACCCCTGTACGTGTCGTACCCCTGTGTACCCACACCCCAGTACGTTCGAGTCGTACCCCCACCCCTGTACGTGTCGTACCCCCGTGTACCTACACCCCAGTACGTTCGAGTCGTACCCCCACCCCTGTATGTGTCGTACCCCTGTGTACCCACACCCCAGTACATTCGAGTCGTACCCCCACCCCTGTACGTGTCGTACCACCGTCTAAGTACACCCCAGTACGTTTGAGTCGTACCCCCACCCCTGTACGTGTCGTACCCCCGTGTACCCACACCCCAGTACGTTCGAGTCGTACCCCCACCCCTGTACGTGTCGTACCCCCATGTACCCACACCCCAGTACGTTCAAGTCATACCCCCACCCCTGTACGTGTCGTACCACCGTCTAAGTACACCCCAGTACGTTTGAGTCGTGCCCCCACCCCTGTACGTGTCGTACCCCCGTGTACCTACACCCCAGTACGTTCGAGTCGTACCCCCACCCCTGTACGTGTCGTACCCCCGTGTACCCACACCCCAGTACGTTCGAGTCGTACCCCCACCCCTGTACGTGTCGTACCACCGTCTAAGTACACCCCAGTACGTTCGAGTCGTACCCCCACCCCTGTACGTGTCGTACCCCCGTGTACCCACACCCCAGTACGTTCGAGTCGTACCCCCACCCCTGTACGTGTCGTACCCCCGTGTACCCACACCCCAGTACGTTCGAGTCGTACCCCCACCCCTGTACATGTCGTACCACCGTCTAAGTACACCCCAGTACGTTCGAGTCGTACCCCCACCCCTGGACGTGTCGTACCCCTGTGTACCTACACCCCAGTACGTTCGAGTCGTACCCCCACCCTGTACGTGTCGTACCCCCGTGTACCCACACCCCAGTACGTTCGAGTCGTACCCCCACCCCTGTACGTGTCGTACCCCCGTGTACCCACACCCCAGTACGTTCGAGTCGTACCCCCACCCCTGTACGTGTCGTACCACCGTCTAAGTACACCCCAGTACGTTTGAGTCGTACCCCCACCCCTGTACGTGTCGTACCCCCGTGTACCTACACCCCAGTACGTTCGAGTCGTACCCCCACCCCTGTGCGTGTCGTATCCCCGTGTACCCACACCCCAGTACGTTCGAGTCGTACCCCCACCCCTGTACGTGTCGTACCCCCGTGTACCTACACCCCAGTACGTTCGAGTCGTACCCCCACCCCTGTACGTGTCGTACCCCCGTGTACCCACACCCCAGTACGTTCGAGTCGTACCCCCACCCCTGTACGTGTCGTACCACCGTCTAAGTACACCCCAGTACGTTCGAGTCGTACCCCCACCCCTGTACGTGTCGTACCACCGTCTAAGTACACCCCAGTACGTTCGAGTCGTACCCCCACCCCTGTACGTGTCGTACCCCCGTGTACCTACACCCCAGTACGTTCGAGTCGTACCCCCACCCCTGTACGTGTCGTACCCCCGTGTACCCACACCCCAGTACGTTCGAGTCGTACCCCCACCCCTGTACGTGTCGTACCCCCGTCTAAGTACACCCCAGTACGTTCCAGTCGCACCCCCACCACAACCTCCTAAGTACGGAGCGCACCCCATGCCCCAACATCACAACCGCATGTACGAGTCGTGCCAAGCCACACACAAGGACAGCACCGTACAACCAAATGGCCCATCTACACACCGTACACACGCTCAAAACGCACGTACACAACCAGGACAAAACAAAACAACACAAGAATACACTATTCGAATGGCACAAAGCCACTAAACATGGCCAACAAACACTACAAAAACACACATTCACTGACCTGCAACTGCCAAAAACAAACAGAGGCCCTAAACACCACCACTCCTTATAACACACCCACCCAAACTTCAAACACAGCCACACCCACCAATGGACCAATAAAAAGGGCCCACACACACAAACCATGAGCCTTTGCAACAGACTCACTGCTGCCAGACACCACAGACAACTTACAGCACCTTACTACAAGCTTCACCACACCTTACACTTGCACATCTCCACACAACCACCTTCACAAACACACCCTCATCACATTCACACACACACACACCTGCACAACCACACCCACACACCCACAACCATCCACACACCCCCCCACCATCCACACCCCCCCCACCATCCACACCCACACCCCTCACCATGCCCACTACCAAGAATCCAAAGTTCAGTAACCGAGAGTTGGAGGTTCTTGTCGATGAAATCCTCAGAGTCGAGCCACAGCTCTTTGGAACATTGGTCAGAAACACCAGCATGGCAGCTAAAACAGCCATGTGGCAGACCATCGTCGATGCTGTGAATGCTGTTGCGGACACCAGAAGGACCAGGCAGGAATGCCAGAACAGGTGGTACGATCTGCGGAGGAGGGTCCGAGCCAAGAGGCAGGAGGAACACGACCAGGCCAACGCCACCGGAGGAGGGCCCTCCCGCAGACCCGTACACTACCAGCCCTGGGAGGAGAGGGTGATGGCCATACTGCCGGTGGAGGCAGTCGAAGGATTAGAAGGACTCCGAGACCCGGGTGAGTACACAAACAACGCACCTCACATGGGGGAACGGCATCCACAACCAAAATCACTAACAGGCACGCAACCACCCCAAGCCATCGCATGACTCAACCACACTCCATGAGCACGCACATGCCACTGCTGCCACCATGCCCCATGCACCCAGCTGGACAATGTCAAGTCACAGGCCACAGAAGACACCAACACATGACACGGTAACCCGGATGGCGGGAGGCTGGGCCCCAAAAATCACATAGTGCAACTCAGAAGCAGACAACAATGCCCTCTGCCCATATGGCCTAGGTCACAGCCAGACAAACAGTGTGTCCCAACACAGGAATGACTTGCCAGCAAATGGCGGACGCCTTGCATCAACACATGGGGGTGAAGGCACTGTTTTGCACATGACAGCAGCTAATGAACAGCCAACATTGTGAAAGAGTGGCAGCACACACCACCACAGCAGCAGCGCACAGACACACATCACACCCAATGGGTGCCTGGAGATCAGAAACAAACTCACATCAACAAGCCAAGGGCCACTCAAAGATCTGCTAACAGTGTGTGCCCAGGAAGCTGGGCTGAGGTGACAGAGGGGTGACACACAGAGGGAGGGAGAGGGGGACAGAGAGGGAGGGAGACGGACAGAGGGAGGAGGCTGACACACGGAGGGAGGGAGAGGGGGACACAGAGGGAGGGAGAGGGGGACAGAGAGGGAGGGAGACACAGGGAGACGGACAGAGGGAGGAGGCTGACACACGGAGGGAGGGAAAGGGGGACAGAGAGGGAGGGAGACGGACAGAGGGAGGAGGCTGACACACGGAGGGAGGGAGAGGGGGACAGAGAGGGAGGGAGAGGGGGACAGAGAGGGAGGGAGAGGGGGACAGAGAGGGAGGGAGAGGGGGACAGAGAGGGAGGGAGAGAGGGACAGAGAGGGAGGGAGAGGGGGACAGAGAGGGAGCAAGACACAGGGAGAGCAAATCAGCTGTGTGGCGTGTGCGAATGTCTGCTCGTCAGCAGGTAGACTGCGTGCATGTAGACAAGGGTGGCCAGTCCCAGAACCCCCCCTCTTCCCCATGGCTAAACACAGGGCCATGTCACAACCTGTTCACGAGCACAACGACAGCTACCTGGATCATATAAGTGTGTGGATCCACTCCATGTGCACATGTACAGTGCTACACGGAAGGCGCCAATGCATGGCTCGCCACACCTGCCCACTCCACTGCCGACTGCAGTCACACTTGACGCAGCAAGTAAGACCGTGCCACACATAGTTAAAGGGGCCAAAGTGGTGCCCAAGGGACACACCCATGCACAAGTGCACTGTGAGTGGAATGCAAGACAGATCCCAATTCCAAGAGGAAATGTCCCAACTTTGAAACAGATGAAACATGGATGTTGCATGGACCAAAATTAACATTGTCTCTCTCACACACAGGTCAACGTCGTGGTTCACCCCCCAACACTGGGGGGGAAGACTCACAGGACCCGGATCTGCGGGAGCCCGATCCCACCGGCAGCGACCACTCTCACCACTCTGTGGACGACCCCGACCGACCTGGCCCCTCTGGTGTCCAACCACCTGCAGCACCTGCATCAGGTACAACTGTGCCAACCACCACCCCCACTCCTGCCACATCCCAGGAGACACCCAGGATCCCTGCCCCACCACCACAATGCAGCCAGGCTGGCCAGGAGGGACACGGTGTCCCGGGCACCCAGGAGGAGGCAGGCGACAACGCCAATGCCACCCCTCAGGGGTCCCGGAGACCCGATGTACCCACAAGAGCAGGCCAGGTGCAAGTGGGCAGGGGTGGTGGGAGTGGAGGACGGCGGAGGCGCGAGCCTGACCAGTTGGCTGGGGAACCGGTATTTGCCCATGTCCGAAACATCATGGACACATACCGGCAGGACACCACGGGCATGGCCCAGGTTGTGTCCACCCTCAATGAGATCAAGGGGACCCTCGATGAGATAAAGACCCAGCAGGCCCAGCAACATGCCTGTCTACTGCGACACCAACGGAGGATGGAGGACAGACAGGCTGAGCAAGTGACGGCGTTCCAGGGGATTCACGATACACTCCGTCGGATGGCCGACAACATGGCCGACCCTCCCTGTGCCAGAAGGCGGAGAACATCACCACCCACAGGGAGGGATCAGGAGGAGGAGGAGGAAACATCCGATGGAGCATCCCAGACGTCGTCACGGCCTGCTGCTGAGGGTCCCCGCAGGAGGCCGGGTCGTCCACGGAAAGGACCGTGAGGGTCGGCGCTACATCACCATCTCCCAGGACACCTGGCCTGGCACCTAGCCCACTGGAGCAACAGCATCACAGCATCAAGAGACATTCTCTGCCACATGGCCCTGCTGGTCACTGGCTGACCAATGTTGACAAAGACTGTGGCATGGACTCTGAGGATTTCAAATGGCAAGGACACCAACTCCCCTACTGAACTTTGGATTCCAAACTCCCGGAAAGCCCCTCACTTTGTCCCCCCCCCCCCCAATAATAAATCACACTAAGAAGAGTAGATGCCTGCTGGTTGCATTATTAACTAACATGTGTCTTGTAAAGTCTAAACATGCCTGAGTCATCTTTTGTCTTCAACCATCCACACCCTGGGGCCTGAGTCTGGCACAGGACACATGGGTCACAGTGTATTAGGCAAGACAGACATGGAGCACCATACACACCCGTGATGGGCCCAACCAGCTGAGGGGGTGGCCGAACAACCGTGCTGACAGACACATTGAGTACAGCAACAGTCATGCGCAGAGGTCAGGGATCCAGTCCAGTGTCCTGGGGGGCATCCAGGTATGTGTAGACAGGTGGCAGAACCATGTCCTGCAAGCTTGAGTCCGGTGGATGCAGAGAATGGGGTCCTGGACAACGTTGGATGCATGGGGATGGCACATGTCACAATACCCACACAGTCATGGACATCATGCCCAATACACAGTCTCAGCCCACACACACAGCTTGCATCTTGCTACTCGACACATTGACACATAGCCACAATCAGGGAATACCATGCCAGACATGCTGGATGCACCGTGGCAACACACCAGCATTGACTGAGAAGAGGCACCTTGGAGGCATAGGGACACCTTTATTAGTCATGTTTTCGGGATTGCAGAGGCAACTTGAAGTACACATGAACACATCATGTGGAGTAACATGTGGGTCCAACACTGGCACCCCCCTTCTGCAGCACAAATGTGTGTTCGCCATGGAACTGGCACACAAGCGTCGGCTAACAGCTAAACACCCACAGCTGCTCACGGAGAGCCTGCCATACACCATAGATCCGCTGATGTGGAAGTCCCACACCATGTCAAGCCAATGATAACCGTATGTGTCCGAGGGCAGTGTCACACACATTGATGCCATCATCACAATCCCCTATCCCATCACTGATGACTGTCAACCAGGCAGACCATCTATTCAGGTGTACACAGCTGCATGTCGTGTCCCATGGTGATGCTACATGGCTGCAGAGGAACCAAACATCGACAGGGGCAGTGTGCATACATCGTGAACAACTGCCACACCCAATACACCCCAGATGCATCCCTTACCCTATGGAGACTTCCAAACGTGTCCGTGCCTGTAACGCTGAGTCAGCCCACGATGTCATGTCCATGAGGAATAGCAGTGCCACAACAATGCAAGCAGCAGACGGCATGCGCAAGTACCTGGGGAAGAGAGACACACAAGTAGTCAGCCACAAAAAGCACAGCCACTTGCATGTGCATTTACTCGACACATGTATGGATGACAACATGCTAGGTCACAATTATGACTGTGGAAATACAACCATCACTGCCACCATCACTCCAGTGACACACACACACACACCTCTGACTCACGTGCCATACATGCAGGTGGACACACACATCACAACACATGCCACACGGGGACCAATGCGTGCACACTCAGACACTGGTACTCACCACTAAGCAAAGAAGTCGCGTATGAGCCGAGTCCGGATGTCCTCTTGCGGCTCCACATCCTCCACATCACTAGCCCCATTGCCAAGCCCTTCGTCCTCCACGGGTGGATGGTCCTCATCATGTTGATTCAGGATGAGTGGCACAGCTCTTTCAACTGCCATGTTGTGCAGCATGCAGCAGACCATGAAGATCTTGCAGACCTTCGCCGGGGCATATGGGAGTGCGCCGCCGGTCTTGTGGAGGCACCTGAATCGGCTCTTCAGCAGGCCAAACGTCCTCTCGATCACTAGCCTTGTCCGGCCATGGGCGGTGTTGTGGCGGAGCTGGGCCGGCGTGATGGGGTTGCGGAGAGGTGTGAGCAGCCAAGGCATGTTGGGATAGCCAGCGTCTCCTACATGGGAAGCACATGGACATCGTTAGAAGTGGTGAAGCGGTCGTGCTGATAGGTTATGCAAAATACAGGACAGACAGACTGTACCCACCAACAACACATGCCCGTTCGTTGCGCAGCTGCATCATCATTTCAGGCATCCTGCTACGCCTCATGATGTAGGCATCGTGTGCTGATCCTGGAAAACGAGCACAGACATGTGAAATCACCATGTTGGCCTGACACACCACAAGGGCATTAATGGAGTGGTAGTGCTTTCGATTGCGGTACGCCACCTCCCATGCGTGTGGTGGTACCAAAGCTACATGTGTCCCATCTATGGACCCAATGACATGGGGCATCCCTCCCAGGGCATAGAATCCACGCTTGACCGCAGTCATCTGTTCAGGGGTTGGGAACTTGATGAAGTCATCCAGGTGAATCAACATGGCCTCTAAGAAATCATGCAGCACACGGCAGAACATGCTCTGGGACATGCCACCAACATGAGCTATGGTATTTTGAAAGGTACCCGTGGCAAGAAAATGTAGGGCAGCCATTACCTTCAGCTGGGGTGTCAGTGCCGTAGGATACCTGTGCTGCGGTTGCAGGTGTGGTGCCAGTCTCGCCGTCAACTCCAGAATCAACAGTTGGGTGAAGCGGTAGAGACGGATGCTGTCATTCTCCTGCATGGCAGCCAAGTCCGGAATTGGTCGGGCAAGAGGCGGCGCTCTGCAGTAATTTGGAAGTGACAAGGAAGAGTGAGTGCACTACGACAACAAATCATATGTACTGAGCACATGTTAATCTGTCAATACACATATGCTACATAGGGAGTCAGGTATGTGCTACATGCCCAGGACACGTATGGATGCAAGGTGACACTCCTACCAAGAACCAGCTACACACGGAGATTGAGAACCTCCCCATGCCACGCCATGGGAATAGCTGTGTCCCAGTGCAAGTGAACAGCCAGACGCAAGACAGGAGTGACATACGCCCACACATCAGCAGAAGTAGGATGCCGATTGCAGAGACTGGTAGCGGAACACTAGAGCCACAGGTCACATGACATCACACTAGGACAGCCCACACACCTTGCCATGAAGGTGCACATGTCATGACTCACCACACATTCATTGTGAGGATGCAGACATGTCCTTGTCACGCTACTCCGTGTCCCATGCATACATGTGCACCTCACATCCGATACCACATGTGGCATGGTGTGCGGAACAGTGTGCAATGTCAATCTACACACAGACACATGTTGGTTGCTGCAACGGCTGCAGCTTTTGAGGGTGCTCCAACATCAACCTGATGGGAAGCCCCCACACATACATGACATAGTCACATTGTGCACCGTGGGTAGTGACAAGTCAGGTGTGGTAACCCCTGTACCGGGCATCAGGGGACACTTCCGTGTGTTGGTGTCCGTGCCATGCCAGTGACGCTCACCCCAAGTGTGCAGTACGACATGCACACATGTCAAAGGAGTCAAGGGCATGCCTGACACACATTGCACCATCACACAGTACATCTGTAGACATCTCATCATACATCTGGTGCCTTCTCGACTCAGGAGTAATGTTCCACATCACAGGCCGTCACACCTGTGCCCCACACATGTAGTAATGCACAGACGATGCCTCGATGTCAATTAATGGACAAGTATGTCCATTCATGGACAAGTATGTCCATCCATGGACAAGTATGTCCATCCATGGACAAGTATGTCCGCCCTATCCCTACCTGTGTGCCGCCTGTCACCACTGTGATGTGTGAAAACCACTGTACTGCTGCGAAGAGGGCCTGTGTACGTTACCATTTCACTATGGGAGTGCTGCCGTATGTGTACCCATCGTGAGGGCGAGCGTACAGGCATGTGTACGGCCCGTACCACTACGAGTACGCATACGCAAGAACACCCATAGTGGTACGGGCCGTACACACGCCTGTACGCTCCCTATCACTATGGGTGTCCTCGCGTATGCGTACTCGTAGTGGTACGGGCCGTACACACGCCTGTACGCTCCCTATCACTATGGGTGGCCTCGCGTATGCGTACTCGTAGTGGTACGGGCCGTACACACGCCTGTACGCTCCCTATCACTATGGGTGTCCTCGCGTATGCGTACTCGTAGTGGTACGGGCCGTACACACGCCTGTACGCTCCCTATCACTATGGGTGTCCTCGCGTATGCGTACTCGTAGTGGTACGGGCCGTACACACGCCTGTACGCTCCCTATCACAACGTGTACGCATACGCGAGGCCACCCATAGTGATAGGGAGCGTACAGGCGTGTGTACGGCCCGTACGACTACGAGTACGCATACGCGAGGACACCCATAGTGATAGGGAGCGTACAGGCGTGTGTACGGCCCGTACCACTACGAGTACGCATATGCGAGGACACCCATAGTGATAGGGAGCGTACAGGCGTGTGTACGGCCCGTACCACTACGAGTACGCATACGCGAGGACACCCATAGTGATAGGGAGCGTACAGGCATGTGTACGGCCCTACCACTATGGGTGTTCTTGCGTATGCGTATGCGTACACGTAGTGATAGGGAGCGTACAGGCGTGTGTACGGCCCGTACCACTACGAGTACGCATACGCGAGGACACCCATAGTGATAGTGAACGTAGGCACGCGTGTACGGTCCGTTGCAATGCATTTGGGGTGCCCTAGGGCCCCGGAACGCACCGTACCTGTGTGTGAAGCTCCAAATTACATAGGGGACACATGAGGGACAAGTATTAAGGCCTACATGCATGCTGGTTGTCATGGAGACCAAGTTCAAAATTTGAATTTGTTCTGGAAGGTGCACAGCAGAAGTCAGTTGGAATTAAACTACTTTGTTGCAATGTGTTTGTGGGGCTGACATCATGCAGGAGAATGAAACCGATAGAGTACACACAGACTGCTAGGTTTGAAGGGATTGGTGGAAACATAGGATGCAAATGTGAGTGACCAATCACTCTGTACTCCTGTGCATGAGACAGGGCAGAAAGGCAGATATAAGGCAGCCAGGTCCCATGAGGGAGAACTTGCCTGCACATCTTTGAATTCGTCGACCCAGCTGCTGCTACTGATTCCCTGGAACCATGTCAAGGGCTGTGGAGAGGACACAGCCATTCACCCTGGAGGAGAACCTGGCATTGCTGGATGTGATCCTCCCACAGTACCCCCTTCTGTATGGGCGACCAGGGTATCAGGTGAGTGCATAGGCCACTGGCACAGACTGTCCCTTTGTTGTGACTGTGACTTCTGGCATTGTGTCCTGGTGTGACACACATGCTATGTACTGTAGGGGGGGTACCAGGGGGGGGATGCCTGATGTCTCCCAGCCAGAGCATGCTGTGGTGCATGTCTGCTCTCCTCACTTGCATTGTGTTTACTGTGACATTCACTGCATGTGGCATTACACATTGTGCCTGTCTAATACTCCAGGGTATGGAGCTACTACAGTCCTCCTGTGATTCTGTGGTTACCCCAGTGTGACAGGTGACTGTACCTACAGATGTGTGTTTGTCCACTGTACCTATGCTGAGAGTGTCCACATGTGTTCGTCCCCTGGACATCTGTGTGTGTAAGTCCAATGTCATTTGTGTGGGTGCATATGTGTAGTGGACCACCCCAGATGCATGAGGCCTGGATATGCCCTGCACATCTCATGTGAGCAGGGAGCAGTGCTGTGTGTCTGACGTGCAGAGCCAGCCCCACACCTGTGAGCCCCCCCGATCTAGTGGCACATGTGCAGTGAGGTTTGTATCTGCATTTGGCAATGGCAGGTGAATGTTCTGTGCCTGTGTGTGTCTGTGTACTCTGCTGAGGTGGCGTCAGTGGCCTGTGGCATGTGACTGCTTTGAGGTGCTGGCCAGACACAGGAGGTGTGTGTGCAGAGTCCTCCCAGCAGTGCCCTGAGACAGGAGGGGTGGGTGCAGAGTCCTCCCAGCAGTGCCCTGAGACAGGAGGGGTGGGTGCAGAGTCCTCCCAGCAGTGCCCTGAGACAGGAGGGGTGTGTGCAGAGTCCACCCAGCAGTGCCCTGAGACAGGAGGGGTGGGTGCAGAGTCCTCCCAGCAGTGCCCTGAGACAGGAGGGGTGTGTGCCTAACACTCCCAGCAGTGCCCTGAGACAGTAGGTGTGGGTGCAGAGTCCTCCCAGCAGTGCCCTGAGACAGGAGGGTGTGTGCAGAGTCCACCCAGCAGTGCCCTGAGACAGGAGGGGTGGGTGCAGAGTCCTCCCAGCAGTGCCCTGAGATAGGAGGGGTGTGTGCCTAACACTCCCAGCAGTGCCCTGAGACAGGAGGTGTGGGTGCAGAGTCCTCCCAGCAGTGCCCTGAGACAGGAGGGGTGGGTGTGATGCACAGTGTGAGCCTTGATCATTGATTGTGACATTGCCATCATTCCACCTGTGTACCTACAATGGCACATACTGCTTTTTCCCTCCCCAGAGGATCATGTCCCTATGACAAAGGTGCAATGCGTTGGCTGCATGACATGCCTTGTTGTAACCAGCTAATTTGTTCTCATATGTCTCTCTGTGACATATGGCTGGTGTATTGATGTGGTGTCACTTGTTCTTCCTCACAGGTAGGCGCCACTGCCAAGGAGCAGATCTGGCTGACCGCCGTCAGTGCCGTGAGGGGTGTGGATGGTCGGAGGCGGAGCCTGTCCCAGGTGAGGAAACGCTGGCAGGATATCCGGTGCTGGACGCGGAGGATCGCATGGGTCCTGCTGGGGGACTCACCTGTGAGCCACAAGAACCGCGGGCGCCGCCGTCTGAGCCACCTCCACAGGCGTGTGCTGCCGGTGGTCTTTCCAGACTTGGAGAGGCGCTTACAGGAGATGCAGCAGCCGGAAGGGGGTAGGTACATGTGTGTTTGTTGTGTGTCACCGGCATTTGTAAGGGCACAGTAGCATTAATTCACTGCCAGGGTTTAAAGGTGCTGTGCAGATCCAGTTTGCCCCAGTATAGCGCTGCGCTCCTGCCACCCTTCCCCTCCTTGCAATGTGTTCCCTGGTCTGTGTGTAGTCACTCCTTCACAAGGTAATGTAGGCTGGCGCTTTGTCCACGAGTACTATGCCTGTAGCATCATGTGTGGGGGTGGTGTGTAACAGGTTTTGGGACCTTGCCTGTGCCCTGTCCAGTTCACTGCATGTGGGTTCCATGTCAGTTGGCACTGATGCTGAGTCCAGACATGGGAGTTAGTCTCTCAAGTGTCATGCCTTACAGCGCGCATGTCCTATGTAGTGGCCTGTGACATGATGTGCATGAGTGTGCGATACGCATAGTGCAGGGATGGTGGCGTGTGTTGCAGTCATTACCATTCAGGAGCATGGAGTTGTGTGGCCACTACTGTCCCCTGGGGCACCTTTTCCTCGGTGTTGTATGTGTCATCACAAAACGAGAACACTCTCAGTGTCTACAGCGTAGGTTGTGCTCTGTGCCATTGTCCCCTGGCACCATGTATATAGACGTGAAATTTAGTACAGGTGTCCACTGTGCAGCCTGACCTGAATGTCCTTCTTCATACTCACAGTTGCCAGTGCCTGTGTGTCTTGTAATACTCATCTGAGGATGGGCACTGGTACCTCATTATTTGTACAGGCGCACCTTGGGTGTTTGGCGTCCAATCTTGCATTTTGCCTGCCCCTGTGTTTATCACCCAGACTATGAGATGTTGGTGCCACCTGTGTCTCAACAATTTGCCTCGTGTAGGGGGTGGTTGGGGCGGGCAAAGCCTATATGTCAAATCCTGATTTCTACTTGCTGGGTCTGGGCAGTGTGTGATGTTTGTCTGGACATACACTCAAGGTGCAGTGACCCAGTCATGTTGGGCATGTTTTCAGCATTACCTATGCAGCATGTGTCTCAAGTTCATGGATATGGTCCCTGGTCATCCCTATTTTCGCCAACGCTGTGTGGTGCAGATGCAGTGCTGGATTGTCCCCAGGGCCTGGGTGCTATGTCAGACTCCGTTTCCTGTCATTTGCCATTGTCTCATGCTCTCCATGGTATTTCAGTGGCATGGTGGCTCAACCAACTGTGTGTTTCATGCCCTACATCGGTACCTTGTTTAGTAGATGTTAGGGATCTTCCTTTTCAGGCTATGCAATGTAACCTATGTAGATTGGACTCATGTAACAGATGTGTACAGGTGTCTGATTAATTTCTGTCTCTCCACCCTGCCCACAGCATCGTCTGGGGACACAGAGGGAGACATGGACACAGACCAGGCGGAGGGACCGAGCACCAGTGCCAGCCGTGACATCGTGGCTGGCACATCGAGTGGGACAGAGGCGGAGGAGAGTGCGGCCGAGGACCTGTCGACTGGCACGTCAGAATACGAAGCTGACAGGTCCGAGGAGGATGTCTCCGAGTGGGCGGAGGCTGCACCAGCAGCTGACAGCGGAACAACACCTCGCACCGCCCCCTCCGTTCCCATCAGCCGCCTCCCACTTGCTCGTGTCCCTTCCCAGCGTGCCCGGTCACTGCATGTCTCCTTCATGCCAGGCACCGCACCCCCTGCCCCTGTCTCCACTGCTGCCGCCAATGCCGAGTCTGTGGACATCCAGCGGCAGCTGCAGGTTGGTCAGGCTGCGATCCTTAATGTCCTCCATGCCCACGGCCAGACCCTCAACAACATCGAGGCATACTTGGAGGGCATTCATTCATCGCAGGCTGACCAACGCAGCTTGCTGAGGTCGATAGACTCGACACTGACTGCAGCAGTGGGTCTCCTGCAGCGCGACCTCCCACCACCTACCCCTGCCCCATCCACACTTCCCACTCCCATGCCTGTCCCACCACGTACACCCAGACGTCGGCATGCACCCATATCAACAGACACAGGCACCACACCAGCAGGGAAGGTCCACCGCACTCCTCCTGACACGCACACACAGGGTGAGGTAGGCACACCCACTGGGTCGGGGGGCAAATGTGTGACACGCAGCCAGAGTGGGAGTCCGCATTCCACCCAGTTCACTCCCTCCAAATCCCCTCCCCTCAGCTCTCCTGGCCACCTCTCCCCCAAAGACTCCTTCATGGCCGCTCTGTCCCTGAGCCCCACAGTGACACCACCCCGCAAGCGGTCAAGGAGGTCCCCGGTCAGGGTGCTTGATTCCCCCCCCTGTCTACACCCTCCCACAGTGGCGCTGCGACCCATCCCTCTGACCCCCCCCCCCCTCCTTGGGGCCTGTGGATCCTTCGGGTGCAGGGGAATCCCTGGAGGACCTTGCAAAGGTGTGTAGTGCCATCCTGGCCTCCGTCTTTGGCCCTGCCCACCCCCTGTGGTGGAGTCCTCCATCCCTGCACCCACAACGCCTCCCCTTTGCCCTGATGTCCCTGCGGTGCCTGGTGCTTCCCCCCCCCCCATGATGCCCTCACCCCTGTGGAAGACGACGGCATGTAACTGTGCAGGCAAGCTAGGGGACACACATCCCACTGTGTCCCCCATCCAGCTGATTCTTATTGACTGCCCTATGGGCTTTGTGAATATTGAACTGCCTGCGATCCACGGACATTGTGATCATGCTGAATAAAGCTTTACTTTTTTTTTCATTCTGACACTACTGCTATGCTGGTATTGGTGTTGGTGGGGCTGCTACATGGTTTTGGGTGGTGTTTATGTGTTGGGTGTGTGGGAAATGTAGTAGTGTGCTGCTCATTGTGGGGACCCTGGGATCTGTGTGCCATCACAAGGTGTTAGCTAACTTTCTTTGTTCATGTAAGCAGTCACTGCATGGTGCAATTGTCCCAGGGTGTATTCCTCCCTCTGTGTACCCTGATATCTTCCCTGCAGGGTGTTCCCAATATTGAGCGCAGAGCTGTGTCTACATGAGCTGGGTGTGTGACGGAGCCCTTCTACTTTGGCCATGTCTCCACCTGCAACATTCGTGGCATCCTTGGTGATCACTGTACATGTGTATGGAGTCTGTTGACATGAGTTCATGGGGACATGTTCCCTTGTAGGCAGTATGCATGTGTGTACTTCCAGCCTCACACACATGTGTTACACCCCTCCTGTCTCAGGGCACTGCTGGGAGGACTCCGCACCCACCCCTCCTGTCTCAGGGCCCTGCTGGGAGGACTCTGCACCCACCCCTCCTGTCTCAGGGCACTGCTGGGAGTGTTAGGCACACACCCCTCCTGTCTCAGGGCACTGCTGGGAGGACTCTGCACCCACACCTCCTGTCTCAGGGCACTGCTGGGACTGTTAGGCACACACCCCTCCTGTCTCAGGGCACTGCTGGGAGGACTCTGCACCCACCCCTCCTGTCTCAGGGCACTGCTGGGAGGACTCAGCACCCACACCTCCTGTCTCAGGGCACTGCTGGGAGGACTCTGCACCCACCCCTCCTGTCTCAGGGCACTGCTGAGAGGACTCAGCACCCACCCCTCCTGTCTCAGGGCACTGCTGGGAGGACTCAGCACCCACCCCTCCTGTCTCAGGGCACTGCTGGGAGGACTCTGCACACACACCTCCTATTTCTGGATATGTACGCTTGGAACATACACGGTGGGGGTACGCTCCATGCATTCGAGGTGAGGGTACGAGTCGTACTTACACTGGTGGGGTGGGTGTACGCTCCATGCATTCGAGGTGAGGGTACGAGTCGTACTTACACTGGTGGGGTGGGGGTACGCTCCATGCATACGCGGGTGAGGGTACGAGTCGTACTTACACTGGTGGGGTGGGGGTGGGCTCCATGCATACGGGCTGGGGGTACGTGTCGTACTTACACTGGTGGGGGTGGGGGTACGGTCCGTATGTCCGCGGGTGAGGGTACGAGTCGTACTTACACTGTTGGGGTGGGGGTACGCTCCATGCATACGGGGTGAGGGTACGAGTCGTACTTACACTGTTGGGGTGGGGGTACGCTCCATGCATACGGGGTGAGGGTACGAGTCGTACTTACACTGGTGGGGTGGGGGTGGGCTCCATGCCTACGGGGGTGGGGGTATGGTCCGTACGTCCGCGGGTGGGGTACGAGTCGTACTTACACTGGTGGGGGTGGGGGTACGGTCCGTACGTCCGCGGGTGAGGGTACGAGTCGTACTTACACTGGTGGGGTGGGGGTACGCTCCATGCATATGGGGTGAGGGTACGAGTCGTACTTACACTGGTGGGGTTGGGGGTACGGTCCGTACATCCGCGGGTGAGGGTACGAGTCGTACTTACACTGGTGGGGTGGGGGTACGCTCCATGCATACGGGGTGAGGGTACGAGTCGTACTTACACTGGTGGGGTGGGGGTGGGCTCCATGCCTACGGGGGTGGGGGTACGGTCCGTACGTCCGCGGGTGGGGTACGAGTCGTACTCACACTGGTGGGGGTGGGGGTACGGTCCGTACGTCCGCGGGTGAGGGTACGAGTCGTACTTACACTGGTGGGGTGGGGGTACGCTCCATACGTACGCGGGTGGGGGTAGGGTCCGTACATATCCGTCCCCACGCTATGTGATGCTTGTGTGGGCCGTACCCAGGCCTTTGCCACGTGGGTACGATCCGTCCCGCCATTGTTGGGGTGACGTGGGTGTGGGCGTGTTACGTCTCGTACCCACGCTCTTCAGGCGTGGGTACGGGACGTACCGGTCTGGTTGTGTTGCAGGTTCGCGTGGTGACGGACTTCCGTTGTGGCGGTCGCTGGCTTAGCTGGACACGCCCCCACCCCCTCGTAGTGACCAGGGCATGGGAGTCAGGTATGTCCTGGGCATGTGTGCTGTGTGACTTTGGTGGGGGTTTTGTGGCCTGCCCTGGTCCTGCCACCCCCACCCCACCCCACTTTACCCCCTCCTTTAGTTATTCTGACCTTCTGCGGCGTCTGCGTCCGAACCTGTAGAGGAGGTCGACTGCTATGAGGGCCGGGATGACACGTAGGTTCGGGTCCATGTCTGTCCGTCGCGTACGGGTCCTCCTTGTTCGCGTCGTCCTGTCTGTCCGTCGCGTACTGGTCCTCCTTGATCGCGTTGTCCTGTCTGTCCGTCGCGTACTGGTACTCCTTGTTCGCGTCGTCCTGTCGCGTACTGGTCCTCCTTGCTCGCGTCGTCCTGTCTGTCCGTCGCGTACTGGTGGTCCTTGTTCGCGTCGTCCTGATTTCCCGGCAGTTTTTGGCAGCCGGAAAATATTCCCCGTGCGGGATGACGTCGGTGCGAATCGTAATTCCTGGTTCGTGAATGGCAGGCTGCGAGCGTCCCGACGTCACGTCGGCGCTTTCCCGGATCGCATTTGTAGGTTTATTTTGTTCGGTCGGGCTTTTTTACGATTCGTACGGAAATGGTGTTCCCGTGCGAATCGTAATTCCTTGTTTGTAAATTTTGACGACCGGGTACGCGTCGGACGGAGAATATGCTCCGTCCGACGGTTTGTACCCGGTTTTTACCGGATCGTGATCGGCACCTTGGTCTCGTGGTTGCCAAAAGGAACATTGCTCAGCTCTGGGGAGCCTCACATGCACCTAAAATCACAGACTGGAAGAAAGATCTCGACTGTTGAATGTTTAGGGAAAAGACGGTGTATATGGTTCATGGCTGCCCCCGGAAATGGTCCAAGATCTGGGACCACTGGAATGTCTATCGTGGTAATATTTGTGTTCCACCCTGTAATATTGATTGTGAGGATGCCCCTTTTCCGTGATCTCCAATGAATTATCCTACTGTATCTGTATAGATAATTGTCTCCACTGTAACTTCAATTGTCACGTTTGCTGTACTGTACTTTTATGTCGATTTTTGATAATAAAAAGATATTATTAAAAAAAAGATGAAGACGCAGACTGGGGTATCCCCTTTCTTGACCTCCCTCCAGTCAAAAGGGGCTCGGTGGTGGCCAGTCAGTTGTTGGGGGCTAAGAGCTTGCAATGGCAGGACCTGTTCAGACACAAGGGGCGCCCACACCTTTCAAATACATAATCAGAAAAGTCATATTGACTATATATTTTTACCTCTAAAAATTGGGTTTCGATGATTGACATGGTGGTCGTCGAGAGACATGATTGCGATCATAACACGCTCAGTCAAAAAATCATTAGTATGGAATTCCAAACTTCTTCCCACAATACCTTGAAAGTTGCATATAAACTTGGCCTTTCTAGTAATAGACGAGCTCTAAAATGGTCCTACGTGGTTCAGGACAATAGTGCCTTAGTAAAAATCTTTGAGCTAGTTGCCAATACCCTTCAAAAAAATTCTAAATACTCCTCACTCGATTGCCTTGAACTATTTGTAAATAACATCCACAATCAGTTTTACAGCGATCTCCAGGTATTATTAACTAAAGAGCGAGGCAGGGAAAGTAAGCCGCAACTTTACTGTGCCTTATTGAATAGCCAGTGTAGGGTAGCTAGGCTCAACCTGAATAGGGCATTAAAGGCTGGTAGTAGAGCGGAAATTTCCACGGCCAGGAAGGGTTCTAAAGATACTTTGTCCACAGCACGAAGATCATGGGAACTGGAGGTCTGGGAGACTTTAGTCAGGGCAGTCAGGGAAGTGGACATTAAGCTCTTTTGGTGGACATTGGCTCATGGTTGGCAATGTAAATGTAAATGTATTTGTACTTATATAGCGCACTTCTACCCAGGGGTCTCGTAGCGCTGTATTCATACCGCTGTGGAACCCTTCCTGGTTTTCCTGTGAGATGTCCACTCCTGGGCACCCCCAAGGTGAAGCCAGGCATCCTAGCGCCGTGGGGGCCGTTGTGGAGATTAAGCAAGCTATTGCCCAGAGTTGCACAGTGGGACCCATGATTAGAATAGGCACCGAGGTGAGAATTATCAGGTCCGGGGAAATTGAATCCAAAAGCTGCCGAGGGAGGAATTGAACCCTGGTCCCAGGCCAGACCTCTGCATCAGGGTCTGCCGCTCTTACCATTGAGCCACACTTCGCAATATGACATGACCGCCACCGATTTTCATTTGCAGCCACAGGGCTGGGTCCAACACTAAGGTTTATGCAATGAGGGATGCTTTTCCCCAATCTCTATTCGAGTTGACCCTGTTCCTGAAAGAAACACTGCGGACCAGTGAGACTTCACTCTTAGTGACATCTTGGAGGCAATCAAGGATATCTGCCCAAACAAAGCCTCAGGGCCTGTCTCTGTGCCAGGCAACTTATACTTACTGGAGTCCTCTGTCTAGGGGTCTTATTTTATGCGCTCTTTAAGTATATCCTGGGAGGGGGCCCTATAATCAGATCATGGCACAAAGCCGAAACAGTCCCTATTTTCAGTAATTATAGACCAATTAGTCCTATAGATGTCTTACAAAAAGTCTTGTACTTGGGGAACTGTTAGAGTGGGTACTGTCAAATGGTATACTTTTACATTACCGGGCGGGATTCAGGAAAGATGAAAGCACAATAAATCAAATCATACGCTTTTTGCTGTCTTTACTGGAAAACAGTATTGCTAGACCGAGGCCACTTGTATGTGGTCTTTGTTGACCTTAGGTCAACATTTGACTCTCTCCCCAGAGCAAAACTGTGGGTGGTGTTAAAGCCGATGGGTGTCCCCAAGTATCTTCTAGTACTTGTAATGAAACTGTACGCTGTAAATTTTGCACATGTTAGATTCAGAAATAAAGGAGAGCTAACTGATCCCTTTGCGATTGAGTAGGTCCGAGGCAGGGTTGCGTTTGACCCCGACCCTGTTCACCCTTTATATCAATGACTTAGTATATGCACTGGACTCCCCGGGGAATGATGCCCCTAAACTGGGTTCCCATATGATTACCACCCTGTTATTTGCAGATGACACTCTTTTAATAGCAAAACCTCCGTCGGGTCTGCAAGCCATAGTGGACACGTTTTTGCCTTTCTGCAGTGACAGGGGTTTGGGATTGAATGTTAGCAAGACACATCTCATGCTCTTTAACCCATACAGAAATGTGAGGGTGAATATCACAGTTAAAGTAACTCCACTTCAGCAAGTTCATTAATTTTTCTATGTGGAGGTATGCCTAACTAATACACTTTGGGGCCTATTACGATGGCGGGCAGACTTTCTGCATCGGGTCACGGGACCGACCGCCCATGTAGCGGCGGTTCCGCCATATACATCAGGATGCGCCCGCCACACTGGCGGGCGCATACTGCATTACTAACATTGTGGAGGGCGGTGCTGTCAGCAGCACCCGCCGCAATGCCAGAAATGCAGGTTATGCATTTGCATGCACGTGACAGGCACCGCGCTGTGCCTGCCACCTTGTGCATGCAAATGCAGGGGGGTATCATAGGTACCCCCATGTGCACCCCCACACCCCAACACCCTGGGGGCCCTCAACGCGCCATGTTTCCGACTGCCAGCCCGGCGGTCACATCACATTAGGGTGATCCGACTGACCTGCATCAAAATGATGCCCTTAATCTCCACTAACCACTCAGGTTTTTTGTTCCGATAGGATGGCAATGTGATTTATTTTTGTGAATTGGATTTGATGAAAGTTTATTAAGTCTTCCATTTACTTTTTAGAATAACATACCAAGATGATGGCTATGCTTTTTAAAACTGTATTTTACAGTTTTAGCTTTTACTTGTGTTTTAACTGTTGTGATTATTTATGATGGAAAAGTATTGTCTGTTTTGTTGTGGTTTGATGGCTCCTTTGTGATCCGAAATAAATAAATAATGATGCTTTACACACACGGTATCGCGCAAGGTTCTGGGTATTCACATTACAGCAGAACTTTACATGAGAAGGACCATTAGGTTACACCCTCAGTGACCTAGGTAAAAATATCTGGTCAATTACATGGGATCACAAAACATGATAAGCTGCCACGGCCGTTTTATACGCTAAACCCAAGTCAGGAACTGTAGTCTCCTAGCCACTCTGAGGGTGATTGGTGCTCCCATCCAGGTCACAGTACAGGTCCTAGATCTGACATGGTCAGGGATAGGTCTAGGTTTCTGAGTAGATGCTAGAATAGTATGACACTAGGGTCAAAACAAAATGCAGGATACCATATCACACAGTTGGGCATTCAGTACAGGGGTACATGCTTGAATACCATGCAGGAGTCATTCCCATTCCAACAGAAATCAGTCCTAAGGATAGACAGACCTTTGGCCTGATTATAGTAATGAAAATACTTAATAAAGCACCATCTCACATGTAAGTAATGATGTTTTCTTTTCAACAGCTTCTTCCTCAGTGTTACATCCTCAGAAATGCACACTATCCCAAAAAGCCTCCTCATACTACATTCTAAACCCCTGCTTGAAAAACTGACCTTAACTTAAAACTTTCAAGTGCTCCCTCTTCTTTCTTTGTTTTGAATTATCCCTATTTACCTCCATCCTCTGCATGCCTCCTCTCTCTGAGAATAGCCTAGTCTAAGTAGCATGCCTGTCTCCTTTAATCACCTTTAGAGTATTTATGCAATTGCCTGCAGCTTATTTGATATTAAACTGTATCCATGCAACCTCAGATTTCCAAATCTCCTCTAGCCTATCTATTCATCCGACCAACCATTTGCAAGAACTCACTTAGCACCGACTAATGATCATATCTAACTCATATTCATCTAATCCACTATAAAGAAACTGGTGCAAATACATAGAATGATTTCCTTGGGAGTACAAAACAAATTCCTTTAACACACATTAATTAATAATCACTCAATCAACCACGTAACTTCAGTTATGGATTAGCGTGCTACTTGCTGTAGAGTGCATCAATGGCTCATTAGTGGTAGTATGTACTATATAAGTTCAATTACAATTACAATATAATATCGTTTTTTACTTAGTAGAAAATATTGGTGTAAATATTATCAAATTCTTTAATATTGTTGTATATAATATCTATTCTTATTTGATTATAGTATATTTTTATGTGATTTAAATAAATGTATTCTATGTAAATGTTTTTAGTACATTTTTAGTACTTTTTTATATTGTTTTTCATTCTCATTTTTTATGGTGGGTTGTTGGGTTTGTAGAATGGGGAGAATTTTTCTTTCACCAAATGGCAATTGTTTAATTTTAAATTGTTTTATTAAATAATGCTAATATTTTTATGTTTGTATTGTTTATTTTAATTGAATTATTAATTTTGCCATATGTGCTGCTAATAAAAATGTAATTTAGTTGTATTAATTGATATCTTTATTTTACATTATCATTTTGTTGTTGGGTTGTTTGTTTGGAAGCTTCTTTAAAAAAATTAAAGATAAACTGGTTAACTGTTAAATTAATTTTGTTAATTAATTTATAATTATCACATTTTCTATTTAATGTAAAACTTTTGTGTGTATATTTTTTATTTTGCTTTTTGCCTGTAGTATGTATTATGTATATTACTTTTTAATTATGGTATTAATTGTTGTTTTATAATTACATTTATTTTTGTAGTTGTAGGTGAGGAAGGTGTATAGTATTTTTTCATATATATTTCAAAACTTATTATATTTAGTAATTTGTCAATGTTAAATTGGTAGGTAAATCTTCAGATTAAATAATTATTTTATCATGTTTTATGTAGTTATTTGTTTTAATCTATTTGTGAATTATTATTATAAAATTTTGTTAAAAAAAAATGTTTACATCATTTTTTGATGGCTCTCAGTTTTTATAATTTGACAAATGTGTTTAATTTTGCCATGAAAACAGTACAGCTTACTATTCATTTTGTTAAAAAAAATGTTTACATAATTTTTTGATGGCTCTCAGGTTTTATAATTTGACAAATGTGTTTAATTTTGACAGCTTACCCTTTTAGAGTCCAACACTTACCCTAAAGTACCTACATTTGGAGTGGAAATAATAAATATCTAACCCTTTCCTCACTGTGGCTACCACTGTCCTGGGAATAGTAAATCTAACCCATTTAATGTCCAATATGTGCCCTGATGTGTCTAACTTTCGGAGGTGGAATAGTAAATCCAACACCTCTAGAGTGTTACACTTTACCTAATGTGGCTAAGATCAGTGTGGTAATAGTAAATCTGACCTCTTTAGAGCCCAATGCTTTCTCCAAAGTGGCTAGGCTTTAAGCGTAGTAAAATATATCTCATTAGAGTTGAACTCTTTCCTCAATGTGGCTAACTTTGGAATGGAGATATGAGATCTGGCCCTTCTATAGCTCGCCTGTCTCCCATGGTGTTGCTAAGTTTGAAATGGCAATAGTAAATATGACCCCCTGTAGCATTCAACACTCTCCACAAAGTGGCTATGTTTATAATTGAATTGGTAACTCTAACACCTCTAAACTTTAAATGATTCCCCAAAGCGGTTGAAGTTGTAGAGGGAATAGTAAAACTGAGTGCTTAGTCCAACATTTGCCCCAGTTTGGCTAAGGCTGGAGTGGAGACAGTAAATCTGACCGCCTTAGGGTCAGGCACTTTTCCGAAAGTGGTTAAATTTGGTGTGAGAATAGTACATTTCACCCCTTTTGAGTCCAACAATTTCTACAAAGTGGGTAACTTTAGATTGAGAATAGAAAATTCTACCTCTCCAAATTCCAACACCCTTCCCAAAGTGGCCACATTTGGAGTGGGAATAGTAAATGTGACCTCTTTGGAGTTCAACATTTTACCCAGAGGGAGGTATAGGTAAGTAAGAGTATACAGTAATGACATAAGAGAAAGCTATATAGTTGAGGGTCTTGTTATAAAGCCCTTTATAACAAGACCTTCAACTGTCAGTAAACGTTAAGCAATACAGAAAGCAGAAATCAAGCATGAATTGGGGTAAACAGAAACTGAATTCAAATTATCACTACATCGTAAAATTAATTTATTGTTATAGTATAAAGAATATGAAGTGCACAGTATCAATTATTGATCATAAATGTTCATTTGCGACTTTCCTTAACTAGTGATCATTTCTTAGAACGTTATGTGAATTATCTAAAACGCTATAAAACGAATAAAAGTAAAAAAAAAAAGACTAAAAGTATGAGATTACAAAATTCAAATTGTTAAAAAGTCTGTAAAGATACCACGAGATTCCAAAGTTTAAGACATACATTCCTCCTTATATTCCTTGTGGTTCAGATGAAGAAATTCTCATGACTTTACATTCAGATATTCCTTTAGATAGAATGTAGAAAGAAGGAATATGGAGTCTTCAGAGAGTTATCAATATAGCCAGCCATCATATGTTTTGTGCCATTAGCGTCAAGCTTCCTCAGAGCTCACTAGAAAAGATCACTTGATAAATACTAGGGGGACTGATAATGATACAAAGTGTATTTCATTAAAAAGATTCTTAAGCAACCCTTGGTAATTAAGATTGATAACAATGAAAAGACACAATGACCGGAAATCACTAATGCAAATGTTGCACGATAAGAGTCTCTTTCTTTTGTGCGCTGGAGAAAAATGCAGGGTTCATTATATTAGGTCCCAGCGTGGCTAAGCTTGGATTGGGGATAATTATTCATACTTTTCTTGAGTGCAATATTTTCACAATTCTCACCATTTAGTTTATGTTCCATTTGCTATAATTATTTATTAACTATCAGAAGCCTGTTTCTACATTTGTCTTGAGCTGAGGTTCTCCTTGATGGCAGCACCTTGTTGTAGTTCTCAGGTGCAGATAAAAAATGTTATCTTACTCATTTGATTGTGTATAAGTGGGTGGAAGGTAGTTACTTAAGTTAATCTGTGTAGGTAAGTATAGTTTAAGTGTTTTAGTTAGGATCGGGAAATATAGTTAGTCATGTGCATGCAGTAGACCCTAGTATGCAGGCTAAGTTACTTATGTGTAGTTTAGGTATACAGCTATTGTATGGAGATGAATCCTTAAAAGAAAACGGACTGCATTAAAAAAAAAAACTGCTTTATTGACAAGCAGTCCCAGACATGGAGGTCTGCTGAGCCCAGCAGGCCACCATCCCTTGGAGGGCCAGCCATTCCCAATGGAGTCGCAAATTGCGAGTGGCTAATTAATATTCATGAGCATCACATTTTGTGACCCCATTGGGAATTGCAATCAGTGTCTCTGACATTGTTGTACATTCCAAATTGCGACTCGCAAATTGAGACTCGCAATTGAGCGCAAATTGCGAGTCGCAATTTGGAATGGTCATACATCTGGCACGTACTGAATAAAATGACCATAACCTAGGTCTTATTTAATAATTCCTTAAATATTGGTGATAAGAAAAGGTTTAGCAGCTACTAGAGATTTAAGGAACTGCACAAAATGTTTTACTGAACTCTAATATGTAAAGGAGAGAAACCTTGTCTTTTATGCATGATTTAGAGACCTATAGTTCCTGCAATGCACCTTGTTTTCCCTGTGACTTAAAGTTTAAGATATCTTACAGTAACCATTTTGTGGACTCTGTAGAGTGATGTCAGTTCAATGGAAAGACTGTATATAGTTCCTATGTTATTTATTGATAATTGTATTTTACAACAGTTACTGGGGTCATAATTAATAAGATTGTATTCTGTTTTCTTGTTTGTTTTTGTTTTCGGTTCTTTTAAAATGTTTTTTTTTTCTGAACAGCCATGCAGAAGCACTTATTCGTAACACACATATTGTCTTTTATCAATTACTCTGTATAAAGAATCATGGTTGCCATGTATTATTTTGTATAATGAATAATATCAAATTGGCCATTCATCTGTGACAATGAAAAGACATTTCTAAATTTAAACATTCATCGCTGACAATAAAAAGAAACATTCACATTTCAAGGACTTCATGCTGTCTTTCATATAATAAATTATATTTTTCTGTTGGTTATGTGAAGCTCTGCCTCTTGAAGGTAACCAGTGATTGGTGAGTTTAGTGCCCGCCAAAATTTCCTTTACCTATTGAATTCAAAATAACATATAGTGTATATTTGATCAATATTTTAGAACTCAATATTTGTTATGTTCTGTTTCATTTGCTCTGTTATGCTCCGTATATTTTTGATGTGTTATGCTCTGTATATTTTTGTTTTGTATCATTTTGTATCTGATATTGTACTATATTTTTGTCAACAATTTTTTGCACCTTTGTTTTTTTGTGGCCTTCATAGAGCTGTAGGGTGGAGAGAAGGAACATTAATTTTGCCTGCTGGGTGGGGAGTGCCTCCTGCTATAAGGCACTTATGTCATTTAGGGCCTTATTATGACTTTAGCAGTCCTCCTGCAGCACTGCCACTGCTCTGTCTACAGGAGGACTACAAAGGCAGTGGTGCACCCACCCGCCTGCTAACTTTAGAGTTGAATCCAGGTCAGATGGGCGGGCGGTGCTGCAGTAGTCTCACAGCAGTGGTCTGTTAGGCTCATAGGTGAGCCTAACATGCAGACCGCCGCTGTGATAGAGCCTGCAGCACGTTCTTGCACGGTGTGGCATGCACCATGTTGTGCATGGTGTACTGTGCAGGAACTGAGGTGCAATTCCAGGAGGGCACAACATGTCATCCCCTGCTTGCACCCCCAGGCCCCTTAGTTGCCCTTCCGCCACCCTTTTCATGGCTGGCTCACTGCCATGAAATGGGAGGTGGACAGTCTGCCACCTGCCATGAAATGTGGAGGAGTGTGGCTCAATGGTTAGAGCGGCAGACCCTGAAGCAGAGTTCTGGCCAGGGACCAGGGTTTGATTCCCGCCTCGGCGGGGCTCGGGCTCAATTTCCTCGGACCTGTCTATTCTCGCCTCGGTGCCTATTCTAATCACGGGCCCCACGCTGCAACTCTGGGCAATAGCTTGCTTAGCCTCCACACCGGCCCCAACAGTGCTAAGGATGCCTGGCCTCACCCTGGGGGTGCCCAGGAGTGGACACTTCACAGGGAAAGCCAGGAGGGGTTCCACAGCGGTATGAGTATCAGCGCCAGGAAACCGCAAAGGCGACACCGCAAGGTGGCTGTCTGGTGACAGTGCGCTCTATAAGTACCTTGACATTTACATTTACAGTCAACTCGTTATATGCTCGACGGTGCAGCTGTGGCACACCAGCATATTACTGTGCCTGACCGTTGCACCACCACCGCCGCAGGATCCTGGATCCCGGAAGATGCGGCAGTCCTATTGCAGTCTAACCTCCACACTCACAATACTGCAGGTGGGCCGAGAGTGTGACGTGGTAGGACCACGAGTACTGGGGTCCTGTGGAAAGCCATACTGGTAATATGTTCCTTAATGTAATCTATAGTGTCCCTCTACTTTCTTTTCCAACCATTAATAAGCCTCAATAGCCAGAGGGTCTGCCACCAGACACCATTCTGCCCACTGCACAGTGGGGCACAACAGGCACAGAGAGGGCTTGCTCAGGCATGCTCAGACAACAGCCTTACTACATTTAGGGTGCATGAGGACTGCAAAAGGTATCACAGTCTGCTGTGCGTACAAACAGATGCAGTCAGTGCTGTGATTCATACATAGAATAAGGAAGTCCTTCAAATGCTAACATTATTAGAGAGATACACAGTTATAAATGGTATAGTGGTCTTTTCCTGTTGTCACCTTCTACGTATATATTTAGGGTCTTATTACGAAAGACCCAGTAATGTATCCGGTAGTCCATCTGGAGTCAATCATACTGGGGGGACTGGTACTCCAGGGGAGCGGAATGATCAACCAATTAAAAGTGGGACAATGAGGGTCTCTGTACAAATAAATAATTATTGGGAGTATTGGTAATTCCGACCCTGATTCTCCCCCCCCCCCCCCCCCTCCACCCCTCCCTCCGGTATTTCACTGGAGACTCCATCTGCTAAAGGAAGGCGAGGTCTCCTGGTGAAAGGCATGAGACTCACAGAGCTGCAGCAGGTCCTGTAATTCCAGAGGGGCCAGTAGCTCCTGTAACCGGTTCAACAGGAAAAAGGAGAGCACCCAAAATAAAGGCCATAATCTCTAACTATGCTGCTTGCTATGGCCCATGCCTTAATATGGGCGCAGCGTTTTAGCACATAATATTATAATTAGGCCCTAATTCATACATTAAAAATACCTGATCAACATTTATGAGATGGAAAAACTCGCAAGGATCAGAGACAAGCCTGGAAAGTTTGATCAGATATAGGGTCCATTCCACAGGTATGTTAAAAACATGTTATGACTCGGCCACTGTCACTGATTTCTGATGTGAAACTGATCAGAAACTGGTTTCATCTAAAATCTGTTTTGAAACTGATTTCTGTCGATGTATTCTCTGTACAATCATCTCATGTCTTACATTTAACTTGTAATGTATTAAATTTGTATCACATTTGTTGTGACATGTCAGGGTTCACGTCCCAGCTGTCTTGATCCCTCCTTGATATTTAGGCACTTATCACATATTTGTACTCTGTGGTATGGGTCAAACTTTAAATAAAGAGACCTGAGACCCTACGGTTCTAATCTCACCCTTGCCAGATTGCCCCCAAAATTGTGTGCTTCTGGCAACATCGCTTTATTTCCCTATGCTTCAAATTATACATATATGTGTAATGTACATTTGTAACAACAACAAAAAAACATAACAATGTCTTGTAGAGTCCCAATGATATGCTCCTCGCAGAGTCAGGATTCTGTGTGGATTCTGTGATTCAGCATCAAATTGACCCATACTTCTTGTTTGACATGATTCTGCTACAATAAAAATGCCTTCCGTGAAGAAAAGGGCCCCTCTGCACCTTGGAGCTTGAACCGCCTTATATAGTTATATCAAATATACAAAATAGGTTAAAGACTGGCTATATTAACATAAAGAGCATAAAAAAATAACTGCGTTTATTAATTTGCATACCAGGCGTTTTTTCAGAGGAAAGAGGACTGGGGCTCGATTCCAAGAATTAAAATGTGGTCCTGGGATAAAAGCGCTTGTTCATATAAGGGCTGGTTTCATGCTAACAGATTGGACTTTTGTTGCACTCTGCTACATTCCCACAGCAGAAAAAAGCTGCTGCCACAAATAAAGGCCTGACACAGCAGACACATTCCAGCTGTTTCTTACACCCACATCTCCCCTCCTCCCCTACAGTGGAATCTTACTAATAAACAAAAACATCAAGTCAGAAAAGGGCAGAAAATAAAGCGCCAGTCAATCCGTGACAATACAACCTATATTTTTCTGTGCAACACATTTCTAGCAGCATATATTATTCTTAATTATCAAAAGGATAAGATCCAGTTAACAGCTTAGTGGCATCTTTTTGAGGCCAGGCATGCTCTTCTGGCAACATTATCACCCATGTTCTTGGAATAAAATAAGACAGCTGGTGGCTCTCATTTTGTTTAAAAGAAATTGTGCCTCAGAGTTATAAAGATGCACAGTGAGGGAGTGGGATGGCTCAACAGTTTGGCAGAATCAAGAAACCTTTGACCTCTAGGCATTTAGTTGGAAACAGGTCTTAGGCAATAGTGACTGACAGGCTACACACACAGTATGCATAGGCAAATAGGAAGACCACTGCAAGTGAGAGCTATCTGAAAGCGTTGTCATTCGCCTCATCTAAGAGGTCAAGAATGGAATGAGCAGCTTAATTTATGAATTCAGCTTTGCATGCCAGGGCATTGCAGTACTATTCAGGGGTAACCAGTACAGTTTGTCCTGTCTTTGCTCAAGTTTCTAAACAATAGTTGTGTTAGTGAGAGATATGGCTTTAGATTCGGGTGTTTCTTTCGCACGTTTGACTACAAACACACCAAAAAAACAACTATATTATTTCATTTATGCAGCATTTCAACAAGTATTTTTTAATTTCACGTTTCAAGTTTTTTATTTGAAAATTCTAGTTGCAGTTTATAAATATGTTTTTTTAGGGGGAAAATACATTTTATGTAATAGCTGCAAACGCGACTCTCAATTACTGGCGATGCCATTACCCCGTGTTGTAATGCATTATCGTAACATGCACGAGCCAATTAGAACATGACACACGCCTTAGGCAGGTATTGGAGAAATTGAAATCTCATGGGCTAACTGTAGAGTTAGACAAATGTAAACTTTCCCAAAACAAAGTGGTTTACCTAGGTCACACCATTAGACATGAAGGTATCAAACCCAAACAAGGCCTAGTTGATGCCATCCTCAATGCTCCCTTCACATCCAGCAAAGAAGATGTGAGAGCCTTCCTTGGGTTAACTGAGTACTACTTGAAGTTTATCAGAAACTTTTCAGAAAAAACGTACAGTTTGAGGCAATTACTCAAAAATAGAACCAAATTCGATTGGTCCCCGGAGTGTCAGATCACCTTCAACACCATCACAAAGGAAATCAGCAATGCACCCTTTCTCAAAGGGTTTGACCACAAAGCTGAAATCTACTGAACCACTGATGCCAGCAACAAAGGACTGGGTGCTGTGCTGGCACAGAAAGACACCGAGGACAATGAATGGGTTGTGGCCTTCGCATCCAGATCGCTCACTCCGGCTGAGGAAAAGTACTCGGTGATTGAATGAGAGATGCTGGCCTGTTCATGGGTGCTCAACTACTTCAGAGCGTACATTTGGGGATATAACGTACACCTACGCACCGACCACAAACCGTTAATCAAGATTCCTCTGTCTCCGGCCTGTAGAATGCTTCCCAACGGCTCATTAAAATGTCTATCAAATTGTTGGACTACAACTACACAGCCGAATACTGGCCTGGAGTCAAGAACAAGGTGGCTGATTTTCTAAGCAGATTACCCCTACCGCACAACGGAATCCTAGATAGCCAAGAAGAAGCTGAAAAAGTAGCATTACTGTTCAATTCAGACCTTGATGGAATCTCGTCGGAAGAGTGGGAACGACACATGTCCAGAGATTTCACACTGCAAGAAGTATGCAAATACATCAACAGCTCCTGGCCTGAGAAACGTCACCTTCACGATAATGCTAAAGTCTATTGGGAAATAAGAAATGAACTCAGTTTGGAAAATGGAGTATTGTACAGGATTGGCAAAGCCATAGCCCTCATTACGCTCAGAAACAAAATTCTTAACTTGTGCCACATAGGTCACCTTGGTATCTCAAAAATCAAGCAAAGAGTCAGAACCAGTTATTGGTGGCCTGGTATTGACTGGCAGATTGAAATCCAGATAAGGAACTGTGTGGAATGCAGTGATTCTGATAAGACCCTCAAGACATCCAGGGTTCCCCTCTCTCCTCTCAATCCTCCCATAATGGCATGGGAGAGAATAGGATTAGACATTGCTGGACGCATTGAAGGATACAATGGAGTGATCAAGGTTATTCTGGTAGCCATGGACCACTTCTCCAAGTGGCCTGAAATAGAAATAGTTTCAGGAATAGACAGCTCTACGGTCATTTCATTTCTGGACAGGCTATTCTTGAGTGAAGGGTTACCTAAATACGTGCTCACCGACAATGGTCCCCAATTCTCCTCTGAGGCATTCAAGTCATTCCTAGAGAGGAATTGCATCACCCACCACACCACCTCACTTTACCATCCTGAAGGCAATGGCCTCATCGTGTCTTAAAAGGACACATACAATTGTCAAGGAATGCCAACCTCAACTGGGAGGAGGAAGTGTTCAAACTTATCTAGGCTTTCAGGATCTCCCCTTGTGCCAGCACCTGTACAGCACCTTTTGTCCTCATGAGAAGCAGACAGCCCCTGAGCAAAGACCTAGGTTGGATGCCAGCTTCCAAACAGTTGGAATGGTCACCAGACACCATTAAAAATATCATAATCAAGGCACAAAAATACTATAAAGATTGGTATGATTCCAAACATGGAGTAAAAGAACACTCCTTTAGGATCGGCGACCTGGTCAATGTTCGCCTGGAAAGAAAAGACAGAAAAGGAGAAAGCAGATTCACCGCTCCTCTCCACATCAACAAACTTTACAACAACGCTGCCAGACTCAGTGATGGCAAGGTCTGGCACATGAACAGGTTGGCCAGATATCATCTTGAGGCCAACGAGCCGAATCAATATCAACATAATAGAACCAGCGAAGACTTGTGGGTCGATTACGACAAAACTGGTATGGACCACGGTTCCATGCCCAGCAATGAGATTGTACATTATCTCCCACCCATCACTGACTCTGCTGATTGTCACACATCAGACCAGTTCATTGATGTCAGTCCTCGCGCCCCGGTGCTCAATCGGGGTTGCGATGGTGATTCACATTCTGACTCTGAAGCCATGTCAGACAGTCAAAGTTTCAGTGGTAGGTTCGGTAGAACCTGTAACGATCCCCACTCCAACACAGAAGGTGTGCCTGTTCCCCACAGGGTCAAGGGAAGGTTTGGCAGAACCATCTACAAACCTAAACGTTATGACGATTTTGTTTGTGATTAATTGTGCATAGTTAAACATACATGAACGCTAAAAGTGTTGTAATGCATTCTTTATTGTTAAACATTCAAGAGAGGAAGATGTGTTGTAATGCATTATCATAACATGCATGAGCTGCACCCAGCGCGTGACAGCTGATGCCCTCCAGCTCTCCTGCGCGAGAGCACCCTTTGTTCTCCTCCCCCTCCCATTGGTTCCCCAACATTCCACCCTCCCAACTGTTCTGCTGCCCAACTCCCAACTGTCATTATTGACATTCCACCCGTGACTTACGCACCGCACTAGGTGTGGGGTTGTATTGAATAAAGCTTCAGAACCCTTCCTACGAGTCTATGTCCTTTCTACACCCCGAGTCTTGATTTTATGTCCCATTCTTTACTAAGCTGAGGGGAGTCGGAACTTTGAGACTGCCACTCTGCTACCTACAAAGAACAATCATATAGCTCTCCCTAAAAAAAACACTCCCTTGGTTGAATTCCTCAAGGACCACTTCTCTCATATGTCCACATTTGTAAAGCGCGAACAATCACCCGTAAGGGTCCCTAGGCGCTGGGGGCCGTCGGGAAGATTAAGCAAGCTATTGCCCAGAGTCACATGGTGCTGGGCTAATCTGCCGCCGGCACCGGGGATCGAACCGTGATCCCCAGATTCCGGAGTCAGTCGCCCTGGCCGTGGCACCACACCTCTTCCCATATCTCGTGAGGCTGGAAGTTTACCACAGTGCCCATAGACAGCAGATTATGGTGAGAGCTCTATAGGGACACAGGACCTCGCCTCCTATAAGGACCAGGAGGTAGGAAGTAGGATAAAGAAGGATGATTAAGATAAAAGAGTAAACAAACATAATTTACGTTTTGGGAATTAGTTTTGGCAAAATAGTCCCCTGTATAGTAGTGAGTTAATCCTCTAATTAAAGGTCCTAGGCGAAATTCACAAGAACTTGTTGGTCTCATTCCTGAGAAGCGACTACCCCAGGATGTCACACCATAAGTCTGTTGTGTTTATGCCAAAGTGAAATTCAAGTTAAGAAACTCACCTCTGGAGGTAGTTGCTGACATACGTACTGGAGTGATGGCGATTAGAGGTACATAAGCTAGTTGTTACATTTTCGTCACTTTCATCATTCTATTCCTTACTGATCTGAAGATTTACCCCTGCAAATTATTTACTGCTTCTGCTCCATACTGAGAGACAAGGCCCCCTGCTGTGTGGTACTCCTTTGCAATTTAGAAAGCATCATAACAGAGGCAGATCAAAGGTAAAACAAATAGGCAAGTGACACAGATCCTTGAACCCCCTATTCAAGCCAGTAATGTTGGATAAAGCTATCCGGAGATAACAAGTAGCACCATTTCGAAAGTCACCTTGAGAAGTCCCCGGTATCCCTGCAGTATAACCTCCCATTTGTTCTACCCTCCACCTCACCTAGGAGGGAGGCTCACATGATTATGTAATGAGTGAAAAAAAGGGTACTAATCCAATGACTGAGGGTGGCAATGGAGGGTTATTGATCTCAACTGCTGGACCAAAATAATCAAAAAGACTGTTGCGGGGTGGTACCTTTGAAACTTTGCCTAAACAGGCTAACATCCACAGGGTGCAAAATATATCTTCCTGTGTAGAATGATTAGGATGCAAACTTGGTCTAACAATATCCTACTACAAGTCCAAGGGCAAATGGCAACTTGGCAAAAAGGAAAGACCTGGTGTCAGTCTCACCCAATGTGAAAAAACTGTGAAATAAAGCGTATTACCTCCCCCCCACCCCACTTATGCAACCACCTAGCAATGGTGATAGCCATAAGAAAAAACACTTTCAATAACAAAACCTTAGGAAATATGTTCCCATACGTCAGACAGAGCAATCTGAAAAAGGACCAGAACTACTTGAAGATTCTATAGAAAAGAAAGAGAATTGAAGAGATTTGAAGCATAAGACTCAGTTGATACCAAATGCTACTCTACCACAGACTTTCAAAAAGACCAAACTGCTTACCATTAGCGTAAAGATTAATGGAAGGAGCGTCAAGGTAACAAAATAATCTTCAATCCAATATTATGGTCCATATTTTTTATTTTTCAAGAAAGTTTCACAAAAATCCCAGTTCCAACAGAAAAATGTTCAATCCAATATGATAGATTCAATCCAATACAAAAATTTGTTTCATCCAGTTTAGATGCTTTCTCACAAACGAATAGTCATGAACTCAAATACAGCCTATGCGTTTTGTCCTCCTAGGACACCATCAGGGCTGTAAAGATAATAAAACAAAAAATCACAATCCAGTTATTGGTGTCTAAAAACTGGTTCTATGAATTTATATACTATGCACGTTAATCTGGCGAGAATGCTAATAACACTGTGCCGCTAATTTTATAGCTTGCGAGAACATCCTGCCTATATGACATTCTATCATGTACATCAATTATCCTGAAACCTCCACCCTAAGCGCAATATTCCACATTCCTACTTATTGCACATTTTAATTGCTGAGGACAAAAAAGTAACAATAAACATACCTCATCAAAATAAACAGCTTAAATATGCTGATTGTTGAATCCTACTTCATTTGGTTAAGCATATATTCTTCACCAAAGTCCAAGTAAAACGGAGCCTGTGTATTAAAATATGCTAACCGTGTAAATTGAAATTAAAAACAATGAACAATTTAATGTGTGTAGTCCATATCTAATTAAATACTTATTCATAAATGCCACCCTTCCTGAATATTAACCAAAAACTCCTATCTCAGACTAGAATATGTGTGTAAATTGAAGGGCTGGAAAGCCTAATGCAAGTCACACCCTTGGTCCTCAAATCTTGACTCCAGTATTTGCTAAAAGTTTCAGTCCTTTGTTAAAATAAAAAACAATCTAAATCCTTATCTCAGGCTGTTTAAATAAATGTAAATCTAGATTCTCACCATTAAACTTCTGTGAATTTGTGCTTCTGGCCCCAAATTGGTTAACTTTTTCAATTCTCAGTCCAAATGTAAATCTACAATATTTAAAATGAGAAAAAGGCACACCAAGTACTTGCATCAGTTCAAGATTTCAAAAAAGACTAACTGCGCTTTCTGCATAGTGTAATCAGGCCCCTAGACTCAAGTCTCACCTTATTCTCCATGCAAGTATGCTGAGTCGAAAATTCCAACACAACCGACAACAGGTCCTGATAAATCTGCTGTAATCTGCAGTTCGCACCACTGCTATCTTTTAAACTCCCAGCCACCAATCGAATTTGTACAAATTCCTGCCCTATTAACTCCTATAAGTTTCCCTTGTGGTCTGCTATACCGTAGTTAAATCAGTAAAGCTTATATCCTGAATGCGTAATTCGTGAATTTAGACCAATCAAAAAAAAAACATTTCAACTTGCGATCAGGTCCCCTATCTGCTTTTAAACTCCTTCCGGTAAAAGCGGAAATGCTCTATGAACCAATGAGCATTCATAAACTGCTTTTATATGCATTGCGTAGCCTTAAGTCCTTTGACAGACTTTCGTTAGTACTATTAATGTATCGGCAAATCACCATCATACGTGGCCTCTCAAATATTCAAATCCACTTACTTTTAAGCTGAAATATAACCCGATTCTTACTCTGGCTCCAGTACTGTTTTTCACCATAGTTCGGCCATCAAATTGAAACCATCATACGTTGCCTCTCAAATATTCAAACTGGAAATGCTCTGTTATCCAATGAGCATTCATAGTTCAACCAACCAAGTGACACGGTCGTTTAGTCCGTGTATACAAACCGGCAGTGTTTCGGTGAACCAATCAAAATGCCATAGTCTGTAGTCCATTATTATTCATTCTTAACTCACTATTCACTCGGCCAAACATCAAATGCGCACATCCCACTCAATACGGGAGAGCCAGGTGGCTAATCCAACTCCTCTCACCCGTCGAAGTTGTGTGTAGTCCATTATTATTCACTGACTAGTTTACGGCCAAATGGTCTCATTGAATAATGGTCACTCAACCCAACCTCAATGCGCACATCACATTCAATGCAGGATAGCCAGGTAGTCCATCTAACTATTCTCACCCATAGAAGTCGTGATATGTACCTCCCTGCCTTTACACTCATGTGCACTCTGTGTCATTCTAACCGCGGATTTTTTCTGTTTAGGGACCCGTTTCTAACAGTGCTCTCTCTTACGTCTCAATACCTTTAAGGTTAAATGAGGGCACAAGGAATTGATAACCCTGCCCTCCTACTTGTATTCAAATCTAATGCTTACACTAGCCCAGTAGGCTAAAACAAATTATGCTATCTCACCATCTCATTACCTTCCAACGTCAATCAGGCCCAAAGATTAAAGAATCCCAGCCATCCCACTTGTATTTGCATAAAACACTTTACAATAGCTAAGTTTATAATGAAACCAGTGTGATGCTCAGTACCTAGTTTAGATGTGTATTACTATGTAATAATTATCACATCAACTACAGTTACCGCAATTATGAAAAATCCAACCATCAATCAGTATATACAATAAATTAAAGAAAATAATGAAGCTCAGTGTCTCTTTTCAATCCTTTCATCTCTGTCCTACACCTACTAATCCATCTGGTTTCCTGCTGTCTTATACTCAATTCCCAATCACCTCCTCTTTTTCTAGGGGTGATCTTTTGTATACCATGGAACTTAATATTATTAAGCATTTTGTGATTTTCTTTAATATGATGGTACAGTGGTGATCTGTCATCCTGATTACTGATAGCACGTTTGTGTTCTTGTATTCTCAATTTAAGCATACGTTTGTGCTCCCAATATACACTTTGTTACATTCACATATGATGGCATAAATAACACCAACACTATTGCAATTAATAAACTCATTAATAATATATCTTCGATTCGTGTTAAATGCAAAGTCCTTTGTTCTATTTAGTCCTAAGCTACATATATTGCATGCTCCACACACATAAAATCCATTTGGAGGTTTGGGAAGCCAATTGGAATCGACTGATATAATACGCTCTAAATAATTTCTCGTGAACATCTGTTTAATTGTCGGGCTTCTCTTGAAAGTAACCCCTGGTTTGTCACTTATCAGGTTCATCAAACCTGGTACCCCCTTCAACAAGTTCCAACTTTTACCCAAAGCTTTGAAAATGTTATCCTTTTGGGCACAATATGTAGTTACAAATGATAGTTGTTCCCTGGAATGGTCTTTCTGTTTTTGTTCCAGAGTAAACTTTCTCTTCACATGCATTATTCTCTCCATAGCTTTTAGTAGGTCTTGGTGCCTATAGCCCCTTTGTTGCAACCTGAATTGTAAATGATCCAATTCATTATTATAGTCCTCGCCCTTACTGCAGTTCCTGCGTGTTCTTATCATTTCCCCATTGGGGATACCTCTGATCACGGATGCTGGATGGGCACTGTCTGCTCTAAGTATAGAATTAGTGGCAGTGCTCTTTCTGTATAATTTGCTCATGATAGCATCTCCATCTATGAAAAGTTCTACATCTAGAAAGTTGATGCTTTTGGCATTCTGATTCATGGTAAGAGCAACATTAAAATCATTAATATGTAGATAGTCAAAATATTCCAACAATTCAATTTGAGTGCCCCTCCATATCATTAAAATGTCGTCAATGAAACTGACCCAAAATAAAATATGGTCTGTCCATTTACATGCTCCTCGACCCCAGGCATGCTCCCTCTCAAACCAGCCCATGAATAGGCTGGCATAAGAGAGAGCAAACCTGGAGCCCATTGCAGTTCCCCTGATCTGATGGAACCATTTGTTTCCAAATAGAAAAAAGTTATTATTAAGAATTAACAAGCTCATTTCAACTAACATTTTTGAATGGTCCCTGACACTTGCACTACGGCTTCCTAAAAAATGATTCAAAGCTTGTATCCCTTTCTCTTTTTGGATGCACGTATATAATCCTACTATTTCTAATGTAACTAGGATCAGTCCTTCATCCCATTTCACATCCTGCAGTTTATTTAAAACATCAATAGTATCCCTTATGTAGGATGGTAAATTAACTACTAAGGGTTTTAAAAAGGAATCGACAAATTCAGACAAGTGCTCTGTCATACTGCCAATAAAAGAGACTATTGGTCTCCCTGGAGGGTTCGTTCTGGATTTATGAACTCTGGGCAAAATGTAGATAAAAGGACAGGTTGGATTGATCGTATTTAAGTATTTATATTCTGCTTCATCAAGTAAGCCTTCCTCTTTCCAAGTATACAATTTCTCAGTAATCAATTTATATGCCTCACTTATAGGATTCCCCTGAACCTTCACATAGCATGTAGTATCTTGTAATTGCCTAGTGATCTCCCTACAATAATCCGATCTGTTCATAATAACAATATTACCGCCTTTGTCGGCTTCTTGAATCACTATACTGTTATCAGATCTCAAATCCCTTAGTGCCACTCGCTCTTCCTGTGTCAAGTTATCATTGCAGATATCCTACCTTTTGCGTCCTTGATCTTCTAACCTATGAAATTCATCCAATGTTCTTTTAACATACAAGTCAATTGCAGCAAACTATGTACCCTGCGGTGTAAATTTGAATTTAGGTCTTAATCCACTGGAGCAGCTGTAATCAGTAGAAATATTAAGCAAAGTGGCTACATCATCCACTGCCAAACCCTCATCCTCAATTATTGACAAGAGTAAATGAACATTCTGTAATTTAGAAATTGTCATCTCAGAACTTTTAATGATCGATCTCACATTCATTGGTTTTTCCATTGTCGCAAAGAAACTTTTTTGTTTCATCTTTCTTGAAAATGTAAACAAATCTACTTCCAGATCCATGAAATTACCCCAATTCATTGGACAAAACAATAATCCTTTTTTGTCCTCAGCAATTAAAATGTGCAATAAGTAGGAATGGGGAATATTGCGCTTAGGGTGGAGGTTTCAGGGTAATTGATGTACATGATAGAATGTCATATAGGCAGGATGTTCTCACAAGCTATAATATTAGCGGCACAGTGTTATTAGCATTCTGACCAGAGTAACGTGCATAGTATATAAGTTCATAGAAACAGTTTTTAGACACCAAGAACTGGATTGTGATTTTTTGTTTTATTATTTTTACAGCCCTGATGATGTCCTAGGAGGACGAAACACGTAGGCTATATTTGAGTTCATGACTATTCATTTGTGAGAAAGCATCTAAACCGGATGAAACAAATCTTTGTATTGGATTGAATCTATCATAATGGCTTGAACATTTTTCTGTTGGAACTTGGATTTTTGTGAATTTTTCTTGAAAAATAAAAAATATGGACCATAATATTGGATTGAAGATTATTTTGTGAACTTGACGCTCCTTCCATCAATCTTTAGATTTTCTGAACAGTTTGGTCTTAACGGTAGGCCAAAGGAAGAGGAGCGCCCGAATCATTAAGGACTATTTTTGAACCATTTTCATGAACATCTCACCAGTGCTTAACTGGTATCACCCTTACCGTTAAGTTTGAGTTTAAAATTGCTTACCATTAGCACTGAAGGCTTTGGTATATGGCTGTTAAATCCTGGAATTACTGATACTACGGATACTGGTACCCCTGGGAGAGTGAGAGGGGCAGAGTTAACTGGGAAAGAAGAGATGAACCCCTGGGATTACTAAATAAATATCGGATTAGCAGGGGAATAGGTAATTCAGCATCTGAATACCAGGGGGGAAACACCAGGCCTGTTGTCAATTTGTGGGCATTGTAATGTTGATGGCCAGTGACAGGAGTTACCGGCCCCATCACAATTATAGGAACACTCGTAATGAGGCACTAAGTGTTGAAAGTACAAAGCTGAAATAAAAGTTATCCTAAAGTAGAACTTGAAACCCCATCCTTTTGTCCATCCTAAAATAGAACCTGAAATCCAATCCGTTTCACCACAAAGAAAACGTAACTGCATCAGGTCTGGAAGAAGAACCTGAAATGATCAAAAGACATCAACAATGAGGAATTGTTGGTGCTCTGAAAATCTACTGCAAGGTTCCTAGATAATCTACATGATGCAACACTATTCTCACCGTCTACACCAATAGATGAAGTTGACAGAAGGACTGTGTTGAGAGGCCTGAGAATCTGAGAAGAGACAGAATCACTTGCTGAACCAAAGAAGGGCATTGACTGGTCTACTTTTGATAGGGAACTACACAACAGTATTTTTCCTTCATGAAAACAACCCAGATTTGCACGTGGATGTGTGCAGTAGGAAAAAACATGACTTGGAATGATAGAAAAAAACTAGCTCTGTTCAACGTAAAATATGTGATCCTGAACACATATTTCAAAATGTTAGTCTAGAAGCAAATTAACGTGAAGGTACGTGTGGCAAATGCACATTAAATTTTGCTTCTCGTTCAGCTAAATACACCAAACCACTGAAAATTCCATGATTTAGGTCAATCTTGTATGACCTCCGTCCTTCCTCCTTCCCTCCTAACTCCCCCTGATGACCCCTGAATGTTTTTCTCTTTTCTTGCTGGACTGCCTTAACCCCCACTCAGGTTCCCTTCTCTCCTCTCACTGTCTCTCATAATCCTTTTCATGTCCCCCTTTGCCTCTTTCTCCCCCTTTGATTTGCCACTTTCTTTGTAATGACTGTGCAACAATTGTTTAATTTATTGTAACTTGTAATTTGTTATTTGTGTTATTGTTCCTTGTAACTCGCTATTTTTGTTCCTCATGTAAAGCGCTCTGATACCTACGGGTCTAGCCAGCGCTATATAAAACTCGAATAAATAAATAAATAAATGCAGCTCGGTAGCCTTGAAAGGAAACTGGAAGGTACAAAAGGGAATCCTTGATCAATGATTAAACTTTGATATTTATCAACACAAGAGGGCTGAGAAAAATAGCTAGGAAGCTATCTATCTTGCTTTTCAGCTCCAATGATTTAGAGGAATTACTTTGGTGGCTGAAGTTAAGACATGTAATATAAGAATATAACATAATTATATATTATTAGAATGTGTGTTTTTAGTTACAAAAGCCAAACTAGACCAAAAGAGAAGTGGCTGTAAGGTGAAAATATCTGACTCCAGTCACACAATGTCCAATGCGGCCTTGAGTATTATCAAAGGTAGATAAGGACATTCATGGCCTCATCACGTAACGTTCTGCACACTTAAGTAACAAATACATAAGAAAAAGTTAAATTAATGTTCAAAAATTCCTACTAGTGATACACATAATCAACATTTGATTTTTGCAAACAGAAATCCCACTAATACTCCCAGAAAAGTATTATTAGGAACGTAAATGCAGAAACCGGGTGTTTTTAGATGTGTGGTGGAGGATAATGTAAAGTGTCTAAAGTGTCTGCACTGACAAAAGTTTTATATAGCTTTTTACACACTAAAACCACAGGGGTAATGACACCTACAAAGGGCATAAATAAGTGTGTTTTCACGTTGGGAAGGGGAACAGAACATTCATTTAATGATGGCACTGGAAAAATATAAAAAATCCCTGTAGATGAACAAATGTAAAATACCCTTTAAACTGTCTCCCGGTCTGGAGGGGTAGGGTTCGAAGGCTAGGAAATGATGCCTGGATGAATCAGACATACTATCGCAAGACACATCATCGACCTACATTTTTTACTGACACAAAAATATCGTTAACAATAATATCGATATTATATACTTACTTTAGAAAATACATTATCATCGAAACCACAATATCGTCATTCAAAAATATCGTACACATTTTTATCGTTATCTAAAATATCGAAAAATGTTTAAATAAATACATGTCCAAAATATCGATAACAGACATATCAACAGCAAAAATATCATTTTTTTATAATTATCGACAATGCTAAAATAGAGAAAATACACAAAATAAAACACAATAAATATAAATAAATACATAAACATACATTGCATGTCAAATAAAATTAAACATTTTTTTAACAGTATTAAAACATAACTAAAAAAAAATAATAAACACACCATAAACAACAATTATAAATATAAACTTACATCATATAAAGTCACTCTTTAACATTTCATATATATTATAAGACACAATACAATAAATCTAAACTTAAGGAGAATTTCTTTTTTTTTAACTGACTCTTAATTAGCGTTTTCCATATAAGGAAACCAACTTCCAAAACATATAAAACATTAAAAAAATTAACCAATAAAAAGACACAATATTAAAACCAACCAATAAAATTAAACAAACAATTAAATAAACCCTATAAAACCAACAAAGCTTACTCTTATTTTACACCTCAAAGCAAAAACAACAAAGAAGGCGAAACTCTGCTGCATTGCTGCCAGAAGCAAGAACTTCATCAAACCAAAACCTGTATCTATTTGCTTACAGTATGTAAATTAACATTTATAAAAGAACAGTTAAACTAATACTGTAAAAATATTCACTTTCGTACTCAAATGACTAATTTATATATTTTTCCTATTTATATTTCCACTACAGATAAATCGAAATACAACAATAAAATAACAGAGAACATCCTAAAACCATCGACCTAATAAAGTAAGTATTGTTCAAAACGCATTTAAGAAACCTGTAAAACAACCAACCAAACCCAAAATCCATCCCAAACACCCAACCCACCCCATGTACAAAATGTATTAAATAAATATTAATGTCTGTTTTACATTTTTTACAGGAAAACCAACCACTTAAAAAGCTTCAACAAAGAAACAATTCAAGCCACCATTTATAAACATGTAAAGGCAAACTTTGTAAGTAAATTGTGAAAAAAATTATTTATGTAATCATTAACAATTATAATATTATTTTTGATAATTTTTATATGCATTTTTTATAGATTTTACCACATCACAATGACAGAAGGCGCACAATTTATAACATCTCAAAAAGGAAAAATTTTATTAGGTTATATGGTGTATGTCTACACCCAGGAGAAACAAACCGGCCTAAAAGTCAATCGGAAATGTTCTAAGTATTACTCTAATAAATGTTACGGTCATTCAACTACCAGAGAAACAACTGTAATGTATACAAGGGAACATAATCATCCTCCTAATATTACAGAAATTGAAGTTAGGAATGCACTTGATAACATTAAAGAGGCTAGCACAAGCTCACAATTACCTACAAGTGCAAATCTTAAAGAACTGCTGCCTAGGGTACCCAAAGAAGCAACTGGACAAATGCCATCTATTGCTTCATTAAAAAAAACAATAGCTCGCACTAAAAAGGCTACAACCCCTACCACACCTACACCTAAAACCTTTGAAGAGATGATAATTCCCCCAGAACTAGCGAATACTTACAATGAGGAACCCTTTATTCTCTTTGATAATAAAAGCAAAGAAAAGAGAATAATTATGTTTGCCACTGCAAACAATTTAATAACTTCAACAAGCTCAAACATCGATGATGGATGAGACCTTCAAAATCTGTCCCAAACCATTCTTTTAACTGTATACTATCCATGGCCTACATCACAATACTGACATTCCCTTTATTTATGCCTTGCTGCCCAATAAACAGAATTCAACATATATAGAAATCCTAAATAAAATAAAACAAAAGACAAATAATTATTTTCCTGAGAAAATAATTATAGATTTCGAACAAGCTATACTCAATACATACCCACATACCTAAATACAAGGATGTTACTACCATTTCATGCCTATGGAGACACTTACAAAAATCTACACTATGGGCCCTATTAGGATGGAGGGTGGAGGCACCACCGTGGTGCTGGCGGTTCCGCACGCGAGCAGCAGTCCACACGCCCGCCATATTAGCATGGTCAAACATAGCCCATTTCCCGCCTGCCGCGGTGCGACGTGAACCGCCATAAAAATGCACCCGCCACCACGGCGGTGGGAGCCAATAGAGACTCACCGCCATGCGGAATAACGTCACGACCGCCATACAAATCAGGATGCCCCAAACAGCCAGTCACACCGCAGCAGAGAAACCGCCCACCCAGAGACGGCGGAAGCACGACTGCGGAGCGCAAAACCAGATTCCTGGTCCCCTCCACCCGGTCCCCACCGCAATGGATCCTTCTGTACACGTCTTCCCGGTGCTGTACCTGATACACTACCAGCAAGTAATGCACCGTCGCGGATGGCGCCGCAGGTACGCAATCACACAACTCCGCACACAACCACAACACACAGCTCCAGGGCTTATACAGGGTTCCAGTCCACACCAGACACCCTGGTGGGGACGGGAACACATCCACAAGTGTACCCACCCATGTACTACCTGTCACCAAATCACCCCTCCGCATCCGGGTCACCCATCAACCGCAATATCAATGCAATGTCCCGGTCACGTCACCGCAGCGGTGAAGACGCGGGAAAACATTTGTACAATGTAAAAGGCAGGGCCAGCGCCAGGCATGGGCAGCCCACAAAGATCATAGGGCCACACCTCTACCCTCCACAAACTAGGCCCCACACACCCATTAAGGAACATGCTATGTGCCCCTCCTGTGCTCTCCCATGCACAATAACCAGCCAGGTGAACCCACACCCTGCACCACACACCAAGGGAGACAGTCTCAGCAGGTGAGGCTGCAGAGGAACACACAGCACATAAGCCCAGGGCCAGGGCAACCCTCACACCACACCCACACTACACTTATGTCAAGCAAACTGAGTCTAATCACAAAATGAACACTCGCAATGAATATAAACAATCACTCAACTAGACACACCCCACACTGACACAGCCATATAGACAGACCAGATGTCAACAGCAATGGAGGACAAGAAATGGGTAAAGGTAAAGTGAGGTGGACACAAATAGAAATCCAAGGAGCTAGCCACAAAGCCTGTGTACATCACATGTAAGGGAAGGAACATATAACAACATCCTTAGCCCATCAAATCACACATGGCTGGCACAGTGAGTGAACTTAAACCACAGTCACCTCTATGCAACAACTCAGGGAAACAGCAAGGCAACCCGTGCATAGGCACAGGGATGATAGGAAGTTTCTGAAGTCAAACAGTGATCAGCCACACATCTGCATCCAACAACTTGACAGGTGTATGTCATCAGCACAACACTCAGGGCCCATTGTCACATTCCATGACTGTCAAACACAACTTGGACCCTTCACACATACCCCTCCCCACCCACCTCACACCTGCAACACTCAACACCAGTGTCAAACACACAGAATGGTGCCAACAATGTCCAGTGAATACACTGATAAACAATCACACTCCCTGGGGGCATCCACAAAGATCACACACACACACACACACACACACACACACACACACGCAGGGATGCCTGAACCAATGCTGGCACAAAACAACAGCCAAACACAAAACTCCCTAACAACATACACAGAAGTACAACAAGCCCAGACCTGTGCAGTAAAACAGTGGATAGGCAATGGAAACCCACACAGAACAGGAGTATACAACATCATCACCCAGGAACAATACACAGACGGCATACCCCAACACAGACAATAAGTGCATCGTCTCAAAACAATCATGGACACAAACTGGGAGCAATGGGCCAATAAGAAAACACAGGCAGACATACCACACCACCCATCAAGTCAACATGGTGTCATAGTGTACCGCATGCTTGCACATGCACAATCCTGACAAGTGACAGGTCATAAGAGGAGAAACCCCCAAGGATGCACTCAAAACAAGCCCAGGAACAAGAATAGCCCAAAGTGCATGTGACAGACACACAAGTAATGCACACTACACTTGCAACACACATCTCAATGTATCACAATGCACAAACAAATCACACACAATGACATGCAAATAGAACATCCCACACAGAGCATCTGTCAGCTGAAAGAGACAACACAGGCGAAACACTGCACACATCCACATTAAACACCCAACAGATGCGCATGCCAATCCATCACATTGCAAACACAGCTGACATCAGGTGATGCACACCAGGCAAGTACAAGGCAACATACATTCACAGCACTGCATGCAGGACAAGCAGTGTGTGCACACCAAACATACCAGTTCAACACAGATATGAGTGCCACACCATGAACCCCCACAACACACATCCCCATAGCACACAGACAACATCACACTCAGGAAGGGAAGAAGTACCTCAGCAAACACGCATACAGCTCACCCATTACCCACAGATGCATAAGTCTGGGACACCCAGGTGAAAAAAAACACAAACAGTTGAATTGCATTTGAGCAACAATGACTGCAAAAGAGTACAAGAAAATCACATATAACCAATTTGGAAACTGTCCTGAGTGGCACATTGGTCCTGTGCACAGATCAGCACCACAAAGCATAGTGTAACAAATAAAGTGGTGGGGAGGCACACACACTGGCAACCCAAGGGGACAGCTGACATGAGAGTGAGGTGGTGTGTATATCAGTAGTGGACATGTCTGGAGTGCACAATACACAAATAGATGGAGTGCTCACTCACAATTGGTAGGCATCAGAAGCACAGATAGGGGAAGGTATAACTGGAGCCAAAATGCCTCAAGTGAAAGCAATGCATGAGAACACTCCCACAATGTCACTGTGGCTCAGCAGGTCTGCACAGTGAGCACAAACAGTAACAAGACACGTGGCTGATCAACAAAACACAACACTGACTTGCCAGTCACACACTCTGCATACTCACAATTGGCACCAACAACAAGTAGGTGTCCCACAGAAGTGCAAAGACACACCAACACACCACACAGTGCACAACCTACAACTCCCACATGTGCACATAATCACAAGCACAGGGCTGACCAATCCATCTAACATGCACTCAAATCCAGGTTGACACGTGTGCAGTATCCATCGCAGGGGCACACACACATCAACACTAATGACAATCACTGCACACTTCATGACCACACAAGTGCACACATTGAAATCTACCCATGGGACTGTGATGACTGGCCATCACAAGATGACCATACACCAACACTGCTGGTCACACATCAAGAAAGATCACACAGACATGATGGACCCTGGCAAGCCTGCCTGCAATACTGTGGATAGAATCCCACTCTGTGCTGACAGTGCATCCAAACATGACATGTGTACAATTGAGTTAACATCACCATAGATTGGTTAGGATAACAGTAGCTCATCACAAACAACCATCATTGCACCCCCAAGCCTCAGAGTCAATAAGAACTGAAGTGCCTCTCACCTATGCAAAATCCTGGCAAAGTTAAAACAGCCATTGGCAGTGTTAAAATGGCATACAGAGCATGTGTCACAATAAAGCATACCCACACATAAAACCCTTTACCCAAGGACACTGACAAAGTAGACAACACGAGTAACTGTCTTTATTCACATATTACACAGATAGGCATCAAAAGTAGACAAGAGCAAGACCAGTGGCCAGTCCAAAGGGCAGTGTAGGTACATGAGAGGCTGCACAGGGAATGGGCAAACACAGCAAGGAAAATCAAGGCCAGTGTCCAGTCCAAAGGGCAGAGTAGGTACATTAGAGGCTGCACAGGGGATGGGCAAACACAGCAAGGCCAGTGGCCAGTCCAAAGTGCAGAGTAGGTACACGAGAGGCTGCACAGGGAATGGGCAAACACAGCAAGGAACATCAAGGCCAGTGGCCAGTCCAAAGTACAGAGTAGGTACATGAGAGGCTGCACAGGGAATGGGCAAACACAGCAAGGCCAGTGGCCAGTCCAACGTACAGAGTAGGTACATGAGAGGCTGCACAGGGAATGGGCAAACACAGCAAGGAACATCAAGGCCAGTGGCCAGTCCAAAGTGAAGAGAAGGCACATGTGTGCATTAGATCCTGCTCAGGGAACGGGTGAGACTGTACCCTACCATGGTCAGCAACACAGTTAGGGGGATAACAATTGGCAGTCCAGGCACCGCTGTGGGAAAGACAGGTGTGTGAGGGGGACTTTGACTCAAACTTGGCTGTCAGTTGGACTTAGAGGTGGCTGAGTGTCGGTGCCAGTTGGAGGACTGGACCAGGGAGAGAGAGATCCAGCTGAGGTAGAGGCATCAGTGGCTTTGGAAGCCGGAGGGCCGCTTGGACCAGGTGGTGTGGTGGCACGTGGAGGTGGAGTCATGCTGCTGTGTGACACAGTTTGGGAGGGAGAATGTGGAGGGGTGCCTTTCCACTTCTTGGGGAGTCTAAATGGAGGTTTGTTCTTGGGAGGAGTGGTAGGTGTTGCGGCCACAACCGGCACACTCTCCACCAAAGCTGCACCAGGTGCAGCCGGTGGCCCTCCCTCTGGGGACCTGCTGGATCCGGAGGTACGCTTGGCCTGGCCTTGTCTTTTCTCCCCCATCACCTGTTGAACAGGTGAACCCCCTACACTGACCACCTTCCCCTGCTTCACAGGGTTCGGGATGGGAGTTGAGGTTGTGGGTGAATCAGCCTTAGCAGGCTTTTTCTGTGGACCCTTAGCTGGCACCAGCTTCACAGCAGGAACGGGAACTGACTGCTTTTCTTTGCGAGGCGTTTTTGGGACAGAAGAGTCCCTGGCTGGGGATGCCTCTGAGGCATGTGCGCCTGAGGCTTACTTCTTGGCTTTATGCCCCTGAGTGTTGCATGAAGGGCTTTTGCCTTTGCGCTCTGGAGTGGCTTTGGTTTTTTGGGAGGATGGTGTCTGCGCTCTGGGCCGCTTGGGCTGCTGCTCCTCTTGTGTGCTGTATCTTGATCCTGGGGTCTGTGGTGTGTGGTCACTATCGTCAGATGTAGCCACTGGCAGGGGTATGGCCAAAGGGACTGGAGCTGGACTGTGCCAGCTGAATGGCTGCCATCACGGCAGCGGACAAAGACTGAACAGTCCGGTGTAGCCCACCCACGTCTGAATGAATGCCCTCCATGAAAGCAAATACCTGTGCCAACTTTTGTCGTGGTCTAGGAAAGTGTTGATGAGAGTTGTCTGGCCCACACACAGCTGGCGCAAAAGGTCCACAGACTCAACACTGATGACAGCAGGGGAGACAGGAGCAGGGGCAGCGATGCCTGGGGTGAAGGACACTCTTCCCTTCTTACTGGTGCGAACACAGGCAGCACTAGTGGAAGTAGCTGGGAGGGTGGGCGCTGGACGCTGTGTGGTGGAAGAGGAGGCAGAATTCCCGCTCCCTGTGCCCGCCAACATAGATGTGTCACCGCTGGCGTCAGATGACGTTGAGGTTGGTGTCTCTGGCTGTGACTCTTCAAGCAGACTCCTGTCCCCCTCGGAGGCGCTGGTCACATCAGTGTCAGTGTGCTCGTGTGCAGCAGTCGTGCTTGATGCCTCACCACTGGTGTCCGTCCCCTGTCCTTTTGTGCCCACGGTAGATGCTGCAGGAGACAGAGACATAGGGTCAGTTCAGTGGCATTAACACAGACATCTTATACAAGCAAAGCACTAAACAAGATGATGATATCCCCGTGTTGCACACCACCTTGTGCAGTAACATTGTGCAACTTCAATTCAAAACTCAAATTTTGCGTGTGATCATGCAAACTTGGCATAAGTGACCCATGTGATGACCACACAGCCAAATAGCATGCTGGTGGGTCCGTGTAACCAGATGCACAGATCCCTCTGAGCACACGTAGGGCCCTGAGGGGGGAAAAGATGTACCTCCCAACATGTTGCCACTGTCACATCTGGAGGCAGCAGAAGTGGACAACACAGATTCAGACTCCAACATATCAGTCCACAATGGCCATGAGCTCATGCCATCCACCATGTTGTACTTTGAGGCACAACTACAGTTGTACATTGGTGTCAGATGTGTAGTCCTCACAATTCTGATGTCACGCAATGCACACATTGATGAAAGCACACTCAGATGATGCACACTGCCGTTCCCTTCCATGGGATGTCCCTGACTACCCCAATTGAGACGATGCCAGAAGGCCACAACTCCGAATGCAATGTCAAGGGCCATTACTCCAATGACATGAGAAATTACAGGTAGGGAAAATGTATGACAGCTGCACCCAACACAGAGGCCACTTAGAAGCCATTGCATCACACTAGCAACATCACAGAGCCCATCACTGGCCCAGGCTTCGAACACATGCAGCCACTCACAATCAAAGTCACCCTTCCTAGAATACTCACCCCCAGATTGCTGCTGATGCTCCTTCAACCGTGCATCCAGCTCAGGCTGTGTCACAGCTAAGATGCGGACCATTAGCGGTGTCATGCTCCTGCTCGCCAACCTGCCAGTCCGAGGGAGCAGCCCCAGCGTCATCTCTGCCACGTTTTTGCTCAGCCGGCAGATGTCATCCCACCTCTTGTGACAGTGTGCGCCTTCGGTTGGAGACACCCAGAGCCCGCACCTTGCGTGCAATGTTCCTCCACACAGCCTTATGCTGGTGGACTTTGAGCTGCAGGCATGGGAGACAAGAGGGGGGAAAAATCAGTGACACAGTGTTATGTACCACTATCTCTCAGTACAGGAGCATGATACTAACTCAGCACAAGATCACAGATATGTCTAGCAGAGACAATACAGCATCTCACATAGTACATTAGCATGGGAGAATCATACAAAAGTGACTGTGCAGGCCAGGTGGGCTCACACTGAGGGCCAACGTGGGGCATCAGAAATGTCACATGATGGGACAAATTGAGAGCGTAAACAGTGCCTAAACATGCGAGTCAGTACACATGCTGGTGGAAATGGAAGGGGCTCTGTACAAAAGTACAACAATCTGCTGTGTCATAGGTGAATTACCACCAAGAGTGTCACCCTCTGGCATTTAAGCCCTGAGCATAGTGCTGACCTATACATGATGTCAATTTTGAGTCAGACACACTTCCATCAGTACCCTTTAGAGGTAAACCCTTGGTAAGGCCACAGATGAGCCTGTGAAGAACATCAGGAACCCACACATCCAGTCACACAGGCAATTTCTGTCCTGACTCCTGCATAACCGACTTGCTGCGTCACTGTATGGCTGACGAAACAATACATGTCCCAGGCAGGGAAACGTTTAAAATAGCGTTAACACCCCTTTCCCCTGGAGACAGCATGCTAGGCAGTGTATGACACCAACCCACACTCTCAGGCACATACTGCAGCAAATCAACTTGATGTGTGCACTCCCTGCACTCTCACTTCCACTCTGAAACACTTACCATGATATCTGGATCACCATACAGCCTTGCATACTGTGTGAGAACCTCGTCCACCAGGACCTCCAGCTCCTCGGTGGTGAATGGATGGTCCCGGATCTGCTCAGTCCTCGCCATCACTGGGTCCAGGAGACAGGAGCAGCAGCAGTTGGTGGTGAGGGGTGTCAGGCAGCAGGTTCTGGAGACAGGAGCAGCAGCAGTTAGTGGTGAGGGTGTCAGGCAGCAGGCTCTGGAGACAGGAGCAGCAGCAGTTGGTGGTGAGGGGTGTCAGGCAGCAGGCTCTGGAAGCAGTGGAAATGTGAGGCTTTTTCCCACACTTTTATAGCCCCCTGGGGTAGTTTCAGTGGTTCTGGGCTGCTGCAATTGGTGTTCCAGGTCAGCTTTTTTCAAATGCATCCAATGACCGGCCCCGCGGTGGCGGAGCACGCCTACCGCGATTTTCAAAATTGCATGAGTCTACCACGATTGTGGTTCCCATTGGCTGTAAGGGCTTGGGCATTGGCGGTGACACACTGCAGGGGCCAGGCGGTCGCTACTGCAGTCGTGCATCTTTCAATTGCATCCAATGACTGGCCCCGCGGTGGCGGAGCACGCCTACTGTAAGTTTCAAAATTGCATTAGGCTACCGCGATTGCAGTTCCCATTGGCTGTAAGGGCTTGGGCATTGGCAATGACACACGCTGGGGCCAGGTGGTCGCTACCGCGATATGGCTGCTATACATTGGTGCCAGTGACCGTGATTTGGGTCGCGGAGCATGCCAACCGCTATTTGGCAATACACATATATCTATCACTACCGCGAGTGTGGCTTGGGCATTGGCGGTGACACACCGCTGGGGCCAGGCAGTCGCTACCGCAATATGGCTGCCATACATTTGAAAAATAATACAAACAGAGAGGAAAGAAGGCTCTAAGGGAACTTTTAGAGACCGGGCATGGATATATTCCCCAAAGCTAATCTAAACAACAACAGTATCCATGGGTCTACAATGTAGTAAGGTTTTCTGAGCTACACAACACAATATATAGGATGACCAGAACATTTGTCCGGGCATACCTATTGGTAGGACGGATTCCCATCACTCACCGAGGTGACATGCTTCATCATCTGGGTCTCCGCCTGGCGCCACTCTAGTGATGCCAAGGGCTACAACTCCTTACCTATGAGGGGGAGCTCACGGATGTTTTTATAGGAGTAATCTGATCCACTAGATGTGAAGGAGTCTAGTTATTGGAGTGATAGACGCAGTGTGTGAACAAAGTGGAAGTAAAAATATAAAATGACCCCTGCGGGGAAAAATGTTATTTGATGTCCCTAGAGGGCCAGGTTAAAATGGTGCAGTGACAGTTTTAACAAAATAACTGTCTGTGTCTAAAGCTCGACATGTTTCTGCCTACAGGACTATACATGTCCACGGCTTTCTTCAGGACCAAACACTGTATAGAATACTACTGCGAAAAAAGTGCCCAATATGTGGTACAGAAAATATATGTAATACAATCAATGACTGTCTGAAACACCGTTGGAACAGACTCAACCATAAAACCTGAATTTGTAGGTATTTGAATCCTCAACGCTGTCACGAATACTGTTTGTATCCGTGTACTTTGAGGAAGGCACCTCACCTCGCCTGGCAACGGCTCAGGATATTGAGGCCCCGCTCTATCTGCCGGTACCTCGGGTTTTGAAAAGAGCCTATCACTGTCTATCACTGTCGCAAGTGTGGCTTGGGCATTGGCGGTGACACACCACTGGGGCCAGGTGGTCGTTACAACGATATGGCTGCCATTCATTTGAGCCAGTGACCGTGATTACCCCACTGCTGACTACACATGCAATGTTGTTGTATATTATTTGCCATGTACTCCCTAACATGTCACTTGTGATATTGCTGGGCATGTACACAGAACAGTGTTGTGATGGACTCTCCAATGGGTACACATGTCAATGTGTGAAAGGGCTGAGCAACTCACAGTGATGAATGTCTTACAACACAATGTGCAAATTTGACTGTCGGTTTTTCTTGGCTCATGCACATACTTGGCAAGCGTTTGGCAGGTGCTTTGCCATGGGTTCCTCCCTTGGATTTCTTCGGACAGCCCCTTGGTCGTTTGGCATGGGGGGCATCTGCTGCAGGGCCAGTGGGGTCTGAGGAGTTCCCCCTCTCCGTGCCCGCAGGGGAAGATGTGGAACTGTCATCTTACGGGACATCGGAGGGAGGTGGAGCTGTTGGTTGTGCCACAGGCCTATCCCTCAGACCGCCACTAGCTGGCCCAAGAGGTCCACAATTTGGCCTATGTGGGTGTCTATGGACCTCAGCAGCAGGCGAAGCTCAGATGAATCTTCCTCAGCCTGGCCCGTTCGTCCCTGGGCCCGTTCATAGGCCCCAAGGACTCTGGTGATGTTGTTCAGGGCTTCGGTCCCAGTGTCCTGTTGGCTTCAACTCACCCTTGCCCTCCCACCTGCCCTGCTGTCACGGACCTGTTGCCTCACCACTATAGGCCTCCTCTCCCTGCCCCCCTCCGTTGGTGGGGTGGTCATCCTCTGGGGCAGGGAGAGTGTTGCAGGCAGCACTGGTGGTGGTGGTGGTGGAGGTCGCACAAGTCGTTCCAGCAGGGTTCAGCGTAGTTGTTGTTGTTGCTGCTGAGGTGGTGGGGGGACAGTGGGGTCCTGGGACCTGTTACACCCTGGCACACCAGATTTGCCAGCTTCGAGCTCCGCGTCCTCCAAATCCAGGGAGTCCTCATCCGAGAGTCCATGTTCCGGGGCTGGAGACTGGCTCTGCAGGTTGATGTTGTCGTCCTCTGCAGTCAGTTGTTGGTTACCTGTGGGACAGAGGGGAAATGGTCATTGACGTACACCTCTCAAGCTTTGTGTTCAATGTATCTTATTTACTGGTTATGCAACACACAGTTAACTATTTCACACATTGTATGTCTGCACAGTATTGTGCATCATGACATGATTTGGAGCTACATACATTCAATTTCCATGGTGTGACATGTCAATGGATACCATGCCCCCATGTAAATTCTGTGATTACGAGGACATGTTGTCATGTTGCCGCCAGTTGTCATCGGACAACTGGCGGCAATACAACTTGATGTGAAGCATCCTTGCTGATTACCCTGCCTGTCAGGCGTTACATCTGCGCATGTACTAGGCATTGTCATCTCATGCATACCTTTGTCATGTCCTGGGCTTAGATTTATTGGTTCGACAGACCATGCTTGTTTTGTTTTCATATGGTCCTTCAAGCTCAGCCCACATGTAACTTATATTGATAGCATTCAGTGCTGTGCATGTTTGTGCCCTGATTTGCTTTAAGATGGGATTTGGTGAGTCACACTTCTGTTTCTGTGACAGTTACATACGCTTAGCTGTCTGCACACTGTAAGTGGCAATTGTATCTGTGTCAATTTTGGTGGGATGTGAGGGTGGCCTTGTTGTGAGTTGTCATTTGGCTCCATGCTTTTTGAGAGGAATGGCGGGGTGCATGCACTGTCTACTTACCTGTTCTGTTGTCACATTTGGTTGGAATTTGTGACACATCTCTCTGGGAGTGTGGTGGAGTGCTCCATCCTGCTCAGGGGTGGGACAAGAGAGCATAAGATGGCTACCTACCTGTTAGTTTGAAGTGAAGAATGCAATGGCTGCCACATGCATATGGGTGGGTGGGGTGTGCTCCATCTTGCTAAGCTGGGGAACAAGGGGGCATGGAGGGAGTAGTAGTGCATGCCTCCAACCCCCAAACAGCCCAACCTGGGAAGATGGCTACCTACCTGTTAGATGAAGGTGAACAATGCAATGGCTGCCACATGCATCTGGGTGGGTGGGAGTGGTCCATCTTGCTAAGCTGGGTAACAAGGGGGCATGGTGGGAGTAGTAGTGCAGGCCTCTCACCCCAAAACAGCCCTCCCTGGGAAGATGACTACCTACCTGTTAGATGAAGGTGAACAATGCAATGGCTGCCTCATGCATCTGGGTGGGTGGGGAGTGCTCCGTCTTGCTAAGCTAGGGAACAAGGGGGCATGGTGGGAGTAGTAGTGCAGGTCTCCCACCCGAAACAGCCCTCTCTGGGAAGATGGCTTCCTACCTGTTAGGAGAAATTGAACAATGCAATGGCTGCCACATGCTTCTGGGTGTGGTGGAGTGCTCCATCCTGCTCAGGGGTGGGACAGTGGTGCCTGGTGGGAGTTGTAGTGCAGGCCTCCCAAGCCCCAAACAGCCCTCCTTGTGAAAATGGCTACCTACCTGTTAGGTGACGGTGAACAATACAATGGCTGCCACATGCTTCTGGGTGTGGTGGAGTGCTCCATCCTGCTCAGGGGTGGGACAGGGGTGCCTGGTGGGAGTTTTGGTGCAGGCCTCTCACCTCCAAACTGCCCTCCCTGGGAAGATGACTACCTACCTGTTAGATGAAGGTGAACAATGCAATGGCTGACACATGCTTCAGGAGGGTAGGGGGAGCATTCCATCTTGCAGAGCTGTGGAACAGGGGGGCCTGGTGGGAGTTGTAGTGCTGGCTGCCTGTACACATGTTCTGTCCCTATTTTCTTTCACAACCCTCTTCAGGTCATGCCACCGCTTCATGACTTCATTTTTGGAGCGCGGGTTGTTCCCTACTGCATTGACCTTGTCGACTATCCTTGCCCACATTTGTCTGGTGGACCAGGGTACCAAACACTTGTGGTTCTACTCTGATTATCTCATCTACCATGGCTGACAAATCACTCTCTGTGAATTTGGGCATTTTCTGTGGTGCCATGGTGTGTAATGTGCTAACGTTTTGAAGTACAGTTGTGAGGGTAGTGGGGGTGGAGTAGATGGTGTGTGTGGTGCCTGTCAAGTTGTGCATGCCAATGCACAACATGCATATATTGCATTGTGGTGGGTGCTGCTTACAGCACCGCCCGCCGCAATGCAATATATGCGGGATGCCACCTCCACGGTGGCGGTGGCATACTAATTGCCATTGCGGGACCGCCGCACCTCTTGTGGAAGGTCCCGTTTGCCGTTGCGGTCCGCCCGCCATCGTAATGGACCCCAAAGTAAATGCATAATACTTATCATTTATTTTATAGCAACATAAACAAAACATTTTTATTTTCTAACAAAAATAATTACTTTGTCTAATATATTTGTATTAATAAGTAATAATATATAGAGATATATAAATAAAAAAACAACAATAAAATATAACATTATTTCCCTCCCACAATTAAAAATATTTTAAAAACATACCGTTTCCATTGTTGTAGACTCAAAATTCCACATCTTCTAAATTGATCCATGTAGTTGATAATTCAAAATCCATAAAAAGTTTCCCCCCAAAAAATATAATAATACGACTGTACCAATAATAAATCCTCCGTCGATAAATCCACAATCCTGAAACCATCAAAAAACCTGAAAATTAGTTTAAAAAAAGAAACGCTCGATGAAACCTGAAAAATTAAGAAACTGTAAATAATTATTAGTTACTAAAACTAATATACACTTCCTTAATTAAAAAAACGCTATATTCCGGCACCCACAACTTTTTTTTAAAAAAAACCTAGAAAACAAAAACACAAACATTCCCACCCACACAAATGTACACATTATGGGTGTCATTAGCAAAACACCCCGCCGGACGGCCTGTTACCTCCTGCCACATTAGCATGGCGGGGGGTACCGCGGCGGATGAACAGACCGTCCACCGCTTTTCTGCCAGTACCGGGCAGAAAAGGCCCACAATATGGTGGCGGCATATTAGGAATGTTGGCGGTTTCATGCCTTTCCATGGCGGAGACTCAGCCACGGAAAGGCATGCAGGAATCGCTTTGGGGGCCCGTTGTGGGCCCCCGGGGAGGTTGGGGGGCTGCACTTGACATACACAAGGTGGCAGGCACCGCGCGGTGCCTGTCACGTTGTGCATGCGAATGCACAACATGCATTTACAACATTGTGGCCGGTGCTGCTCACAGCACCGCCCGCCACAATGTTGTATATGTGGGATATGACCGCAACGGTGGCGGCCACATCCTAATTGGTGGTGCGGGACTGCCGCACCACTGGCAGCCGGTCCCAGCACCGCTAGGGTGGCGGGTGGACTGAAGTCCGCCCGCCATCCTAATGGACCCCTATATACTTAATAACATTATTACCAACATTATAAACACAATAGTAACACATATACAAGTCTATGTTAACATTTCTATCTAGGCCTCAATAATGTAAAACTAGATGAACCTAATTAACGCATAAAAAACATCATACCTAACTCTGAAAAACACTAAAGGGGCCCATTAGGATGGCGGGCAGATCACCCCCTCCAGGTCGGCGGTAGCCATTGCTGGCCCGGCGAGGTGATCCACCCGCCATCCTACCATGATTGACCCCCTGCCACATTAGGATGGCTGGGGGGTCCGCGACGTACAGGAAGACCATCTGCCGCTTTTCCGCCCGGTCGACTCATCAACCGGGCGGAAAACGGACTCAATATGGTGGCGGAGTCTGTAAGACACCGCCAACCATATCAGGATGCCGGCGGAGACTCGCCTTTCCATGGCGAAAGGCATGTGATTTCGGCTTCTGGGGGCCCGTTGCGGGCCCCCAGGGTGTTGAGGGTTGCACATGGGGGGTAAATATGGTACTCCCTCTCATTGCCATACACTACATGGCAGGCACCACGTGGTGTCTGCCATGTAGTGCATGGCAATGCCCTGCACAGTACTTTCACATTGCGAGCGGGTCTGCATCTAGCAGATACACCCGCAATGTGAAAGGCACAGGATGCGCCCGCCAGTGTGGCGGACGCATCCTGATACACATGGCGGGACCACCGCAACTTCAGCGATCGGTCCCTGGCTCCCTTACGATGGCGGGAGGATCGTAATGGACCCCTAAATACATCACAACTAACTTCAAAATATATTAAAAACATAGTTAAAATAGCGAAAATTATTCTTACTTTGCTCGACGTGAAGCAGCTCCCAACCGCGAGCTTTCCCCGTTCCAAATGACCCAAATCAACAGCGAGTGGTTACAAAATACAAAGCCCAAACAAATATGGCAGCTTTAAACATACAAAATAAAACCAATTTATTTTTTACAATATTATATTGACTTATACTTTTTTTTTTGTATTTCATTTTTTAAATGCATTATATTATTTTTAAACATTGTAAAATTATAATAATAAATATTATAACACATATAATATTTATTATTATAATTCCCTAAAATCACAAGTTACAATAAACAATATATTAAAAATGTTACTCATTTTTTTTAATTTATTAAAAAATGTATACTTTCTTTCAAAAATGTACAATATGAAAACTATGTAATAATTATTAATATTAATGTATATTATTTATTTATTTATTTATTTAATGGTTTTATAAAGCGCGTAGTAACTCAAAGAGCATCCCAGCGCTGACCTGTTTCTCCAAGGGTTTCAACCGTCTGATGAAATTATGTCTGCGGGAAAAGGAGGGTCTTTAGAGTTTTTCTGAACTGGAGGTAGTTCGGTTCTGTCCTGAGTCTTCGTGGTAGATAGTTCCAATGTTTGGCCGTGTGAACCGAGAAGCGACGGCCACCGGTCTTGGCTTTTCTGACTCTAGGGACTACGATAAGATTTTCTACGCTAGACCGGAGGTCTCTCTCCGCTTTGTATGGGATTAGGAGTTCTTTGAGAAGAGGGGGGCCGTTATTGTTGAGGGTTTTATGGGCCAGACAGAGGGCCTTGAAGACGACCCTTTCTCTGACTGGGAGCCAGTGGAGGGATTTAAGAGCCGGCCTGGCGGAGGATCTTCCAGGTGTGCCCGTGAGTAGGCGGGCGGCGGCGTTTTGGACTTTTTGCAGCGAGTTCAGGGTGGCTTCAGGGGCTCCCAAGTAGATGGCGTTACAGTAGTCTAATCTTGCCAGGATTAGACCCTGAATGAGGAGCCTCCTTGCGGTATCGGGGAGCAGGGGGAAGATCTTCCTGCAGGCTCTGAGTAGCCCAAAACATGTCCCTGCCGTTCTTTTAGCCTGAGTTTTAAAGCTCATGTCCTTCTCAATCCACACACCAAGGCTCTTGACCTCTTCCTTGGGTGCGGGAGGGTCACCTAGGCAACTGGGCCAAAGGTGAGATGGTAGCGAGGGCCCCTTGTGGCCCATCAAGAGGATCTCAGTCTTGGACCCATTCAGTTTCAGTGAGGAGAAATTCATCCATCGGTGGACTTCGGAGAGGCAGCTGTGGAGATCGGATGGGGCGTGGTGGGGGTGTGAAAGGGTTACGACCAGCTGAGTGTCGTCGGCGTAGTTGATAACTGACACGCCGAACGAGCTGACCCTCTTCTCCAGTGGGGCCATGTACACGTTGAATAACGTAGGGCTAAGGGATGAGCCCTGTGGTACTCCGCACCGGAGGGGGATGGTGGATGAGCAGCTGTCGTTTTCCCGCACCTGGAAGGAGCGTCCTGATAAGAAGGATTCTAGCCATTTCAAGGCCGTACCCTTTAGTCCGATCTCTCCCAGTCGGTGGATTAGGGTAGGATGGTCTACAGTGTCGAAGGCCGCACTGAGATCCAGGAGGATCACTGCCACTGATCCTCCTGTGTCCAGAATGCTTCTGGCCTTCTCCACCGCTGCCAGGAGGGCGATGTCCGTGCCCTGACCTGGACGGAACCCTGTCTGGGAGACCGCTAAGAGGTTGTTGCTTTCTAGGTAAAGCGATAATTGCTTGTTTACCAGCTTCTCTGCGATCTTGCTGTTTCCAGGGAGAAGGGAAATGGGCCTATAGTTGGTGAAGTCCTGCGGGTCTAAGGAGGGTTTTTTTAATAGACCTTTGACTGCGGCCGCTTTCCAGCTGGGGGGGACTATGCCCTCCGAGAGAGAGGAGTTGATCAGGGCCGTGAGGGGAGGGATGATGGTGCTCGACACTTTTTTTAGGAAGCGGAGGGGTGCAGGGTCAAGGGGGGAGCCACTTTTGATTGAGGCCAGCGTTGCTCCTACTTCTTCCGTTGTTACGGGGCCGAAAGCGTCCAGGGAGGGTTGGGGGTGGGCTAACAGCAGAGGAGGATAGGTGGTGGTGGTAGTGAGAGCCTGCTCTGTGTGGGCCTGATCGGGGGGGGTATGGTAAGAAGAATTTTTTGAATCTTCTCGTCAAAGAAGGTGGCTAAGTTGTTACATTTAATTTCAGCTTCTTTGGGATCGAGGGGTTTAAGTGGGGGGTCAGGGGCGTGGAGGAGTTCTTTGAGAACTGAATAGGTTTCATGGGCCGAGCAGGCAGCGTTTTTAATTCTGTTCTCGTAGAAGCTAGTTTTGGTGTTGCGGAGCTCTTTTTTGTAGGTTTTTACAGAGGTACGGAATGATTCTTTTTGTTCCTTGGTTTTTTCCTTCCTCCAGATACGTTCATTCTTTTTGCAAGCCTTACGCAGAAGGTTGAGTTCCGGGGTATACCAGGGTGAGGGATTAACTCTCTTGGTGTGTTTCAGAGAGTGGGTTTCAGGCAAAATGGCGTCGAGCGATTGGGTAATCCAGGTACTGAATTCTTTGTCCCCTGCTATGGTGTCGTGGGGGGGGTAGGGAGCGTTTTCCCTAAGTTTGGCTGCCCAAACGCCTGGTTCCAATTTCTGCCATCGTCTGGTATACGTTCTGGTTTTGGGAGGTGGAGGGGGCGGAGTGATGATGTTCCATACTAGGGAGACCAAAAAGTGGTCCGTCCAGGGAAGGGGGATATGGTCAAGAGTTCTCAGATTGGGGATATTGGAGAGAATAGGATCAAGCAGTTGCCCTCTTTCATGAGTGGCCTGTGGGTTTTTGAGGTCAAGGCCCATTGAGGTGAAATCCTGGAGTAGTTCACTGGCCTGCTTGTCATCCGGGTCCAAGAAATGTACATTCAGGTCTCCTAGTAGTAGGTAGTTGGTGGTGGACGTGCATTTGATGGACGTCTGGTCAATAATTTTGTTCGGAAAGTCTCCTAGATTGCCTGGCGGGCGATATACCAGCGTTCCTGACAGCAAGGTAACTGGGGAGATTTGTATTGTATAGTGGCAGCTTTCGTATCCCTTGATGTTGCCATCAGATGTTCTACAGGTGAGGGTGTCTTTAAGAATTATCGCTAGTCCACCTCCCCTCCCCTCTGGTCTGTTCAGTGAGCACATGACGTACCCGGGGGGGAGTGCTAGAACGATGTCTGGGCCGCTACTGGGGGTGAGCCAGGTTTCTGTTAGAAACAGAATGTCTAAGGCATTGTTTGTGATTAAGAGGTTCACTTCGTGTGAGTGTTTCACGAGCGACCTGCAGTTAAGTAGGCCTAGGTGCAAGCCCTTGGGTGCCGTGTTCTGATTGGCGGGGTCGCAGAGGTCACAACCGGAGAATTGGGTATCTCCATTCAGGATGCGCGAGCAGAAGGATTGTTTGTTGGGGTTTAAGGCTAATAAGTCCGCGCGAGTGTAGGTCCTGTCGTTACGGGCTGAAAAGGGCAGAGTGGCTGGGCCTAGGGCCGGCTGGGCCCGGACGGGCCCAGACGGGCTTGCCTTCGGCGCGCTGACGGCACGCCCGCTGCGCCCGTCCGCTGCGCTCCCTATGCTGGCACATGTTTTATGGGGAGGTTATGGGCGTTAGAGGGATGGGCGTGGCCAACAGGAGTGGGCGTGTCCCGTGGCTCCTCGAGGTGAGTGATGGCGGCGAGCCAGCGTTTCCTGCCCCTGACAGCGCTTGGATCGGCTGATTGGGGTTAGCAGGTGAGCGCTAAGGAGTGGGTGCTAAGTGCTTTAAAAATACAGAAATACAATTTTAAAAGCAGTGAATTTTCAATTTTAAGCAAACAGAACTCCCGGCTTCCGCCTCAGGAGGATTAGGTACAATACGGCACCAGGAATCAGGGCGCGCTTTTGTACTGGCGAGAGGTGGGCGTGGCCAACAGGAGTGGGCGTGTCCCGTGGCTCCTCGAGGTGAGTGATGGCAGCGAGCCAGCGTTTCCTGCCCCTGACAGCGCTTGGATCGGCTGATTGGGGTTAGCAGGTGAGCGCTAAGGAGTGGGTGCTAAGTGCTTTAAAAATACAGAAATACAATTTTAAAAGCAGTGAATTTTCAATTTTAAGCAAACAGAACTCCCGGCTTCCGCCTCAGGAGGATTAGGCACACCATGTCAACACATAAAATGCCCAAATTCATATTAATATTAATAATTTGAATGTATGATATTTTTATATATCAATGAAACTAAGGGGTCTATTAGGATGGCGGTTCGAAAACCCCTCCCTGACCGCCATGGAAGCGGAAAACCACCACCCGCCTTTATCGTGGAGAAACCGGCCAAATTAGGATCAACCGCCCAAAAACACAGACCGCGGCAGAACGGTGCCAAGAAAAACCGCCCGAAGCGGGCGGAGATGGCCAAAATCCATCCACGGCAGTCGGAACCGCAGCAGAAAAACACCAACCCGCCGCAAGTATAGCGGAGACACCGCATGGGAAATTAGGATATCCCCGATGGTCCCGCGCTGCGTACCGCTGTTTCCGACCGCCGCGGTTGCACACTGGGATGAATGGGAGAGCCAGCAGAAGAGCTGCAGCATAGCCACCGCTGAGGACGATCAGTGAAAAATATGGCGGATTAATGAAAAAACCCACAATAAGGCCAAAAAGTGCACACAACAAACTAGTCATGCCCCCCCAAAAACACAAAACATACCCCAATGACACAACCACATGGCAAAAAGAAAAATGCAATTCCCAGGACAACACACACAACACACCTGACAGCAATACCCCATTTGGACACACCCACATAGCTGAGTATAAAACCAGCCCCTTCCCTGACCACAATCCTTTGCAAAACTCCAGAAGAGAAGGGCAATCCTCAGATCAGAGAGGAGAGGCAAAATAATACAGCACACACACATCACCACCACCACCTCCATCACTACCACACCTGCACTACTAACCCCCTGTACATCACACACCATACACATCACAACCACACCCACCACTCACACCCCTGCACCCACAACCACTTTGCACACCATGTCAACACATAAAATGCCCAAATTCACAGAGAGTGAATTGACAGTCATGGTAAATGAAATAGTCAGAGTGGAACCACAACTGTTTGGTAGCCTGGCCCAACAGACACCATTAGCCAAAAGGACACAAATGTGGGCAAGGATAGTCGAAAGGGCCAATGCAGTACGAACCACCACGCGATCCAAAAAGGAGATCATGAAGCGGTGGCATGATCTGAAGAGGGTTGTCAAAGAGAGGAGGAGCAAGAACCGTGAGCTGGCTGAGACGACTGGCGGTGGTCCTCCCATTCCACCAAAACCATTCACACCATGGGAGGAGACGGTGCTTGCCATACTGCATCCAGAGAGTCTCACAGGAGTAGCCGGGGGAGTGGAGGCTGGTAAGTATAAACAAATGACTACCACCACACTGCTACACTACCTAGGACAATTTCCATTCATCTGCACCACACACTCACAAAAACATGTCTCACAGATCCAACATTCACTCACTCCCATTCACCCCAAACGTAGCTATGAACATTACCATGGGGGCATGTGTACAGGCAGCCAGCACTACAACTCCCATCAGGCCCCCTTGTACCACTGCATCATCAAGATGGAGCCCTCCCCCCACCCCACCCAGAAGCATGTGTCAGCCATTACATTACCCTCATCAAACTAACAGGTAGGTAGCCATCTTTCCTGGGAGGGTGTCTGGGGGGTGGGAGGCCTGTACCACTACTCCCACATGCCCCCTGTCCCACACCTCAGCAGGATGGAGCACTCCCCCAACCAGAAGCAGTTGGAAGCCATTGCAGTACACCTACCAGGTAGGTAGCCATCTTCACAGTGAGGGTGTTTGTGGTTGGGAGGCCTGTACTACTACTCCCACCATGCCCCCTGTCCCATGCCTCAGCAGGATGAAGCACTCCCCCACCCAGAAGCAGTTGGAAGCCATTGCAGTACACCAAACAAACTTACAGGTAGGTAGCCATCTTCCCTGGGAGGGTGTTTGGGGGTTGGAGGCCTGCACCACTACTCCCACCATGCACCCTGTCCCACAGCCTAGCAAGATGGAGCCCTCCCCACCCCACCCAGAAGCATGTGCAAGCCATTACATTACCCTCATCACACTAACAGGTAGGTAGCCATCTTTCCTGGGGGGTGTCTGGGGGTGGGAGGCCTGTACCACTACTCCCCAATGCCCCCTGGCCCACACCTGAGCTGGATGGAGCACTCACTGCCACCCAGAAGCAGTTGGAAACCATTGCAGTACACCAAACAAACTTACAGATAGGTAGCCATCTTTCCTGGGAGGGTGTCTGGGGGTGGGAGGCCTGTACCACTACTCCCACCATGCCCCCTGTCCCACACCTGAGCTGGATGGAACACTCACTCCCACCCAGAAGAAGTTGGAAGCTATTGCTGTACACCTAACAAACTTACAGGTAGGTAGCCATCTTCACAGTGAGGGTGTTTGTAGGTGGGAGGCCTGTACCACTACTCCCACCATGCCCCCTGTCCCACACCTCAGCAGGATGGAGCACTCCCCCACCCAGAAGCAGTTGGAAGCCATTGCAGTACACCTAACAAACTTACAGATAGGTAGCCATCTTCACAGTGAGGGTGTTTGTGGTTGGGAGGCCTGTACCACTACTCCCACCAAGCCCCCTGTCCCACATCTCAGCAGGATGGAGCACTCCCCTACCAATAAGCAGTTGGAAGCCATCACAGTACACCAAACAAACTTACAGGTAGGTAGCCATCTTCCCTGGAAGGGTGTTTGGGGGTGGGAGGCCTGCACCACTACTCCCACCATGCATCCTGTCCCACAGCCTAGCAAGATGGAGCCCTCCCCTCCACCCCACCCAGAAGCATGTGTCAGCCATTACATTACCCTCTTCAAACTAACAGGTAGGTAGCCATCTTTCCTGGGAGGGTGTCTAGGGGAGGGAGGCCTGTACCACTACTCCCACCATGCCCCCTGTCCCACACCTCAGCAGGATGAAGCACTCCCCCACCCAGAAGCAGTTGGAAGCCATTGCAGTACACCTAACAAACTTACAGGTTGGTAGCCATCTTCACAGTGAGGGTGTTTGTGGGTGGGAGGCCTGTACCACTACTCCCACCATGCCCCCTGTCCCACACCTCAGCAGGATGGAGCACTCCCCCACCCAGAAGTAGTTGGAAGCCATTGCAGTACACCTAACAAACTTACAGGTAGGTAGCCATCTTCACAGTGAGGGTGTTTGTGGGTGGGAGGCCTGTACCACAACTCTCACCATGCCCCCTGTCCCACACCTCAGCAGGATGAAGCACTCCCCCACCCATCAGTTGGAAGCCATTGCAGTACACCTACAAACTTATAGGTAGGTAGCCATCTTCACAGTGAGGGTGTTTGTGGGTGGGAGGCCTGTACCACTACTCCCACCATGCCCCCTGTCCCACACCCCAGCAGGATGGAGCACTCCCCCACCCAGAAGCAGTTGGAAGCCATCACAGTAACCAAAAAAACGTACAGGTAGGTAGCCATCTTTGCTGGGAGGGTGTTTGGGGGTGGGAGACCTGCACCACTACTCCCACCATGCACCCTGTCCCACAGCCTAGCAAGATGGAGCCCTCCCCCACCCCACCCAGAAGCATGTGTCAACCATTACATTACCCTCATGAAACTAACAGGTAAGTAGCCATCTTTCCTGGGAGGGTGTCTGGGGGTGGGAGGCCTGTACCACTACTCCCACCATGCCCCCTGTCCCACACCTCAGCAGGATGGAGCACTCCCCCACGCAGAAGCAGCTGGAAACCATCGCAGTACACCCAACAAACTTACAGGTAGGTAGCCATCTTCCCTCGGAGGGTGTTTGTGGGTGGGAGGCCTGTACCACTACTCCCACCATGCCCCCTGTCCCACACCTCAGCAGGATGAAGCACTCCCCCACCCAGCAGTTGGAAGCCATTGCAGTACACCTACAAACTTACAGGTAGGTAGCCATCTTCACAGTGAGGGTGTTTGTGGGTGGGAGGCCTGTACCACTACTCCCACCATGCCCCCTGTCCCACACATCAGCAGGATGGAGCACTACCCCACCCAGAAGCAGTTGGAAGCCATTGCAGTACACTAAACAAACTAACAGGTAGGTAGGCAAATTATTCTGTCTTGTGACCCCACTGATCAGGATGTAAGCCTCCACCACGCACACACAGATGTGTAACATAACAAAGCCAAATGTGAGCACATAACAGGTAAGTAGTCCATACGTGCACCCACACATTTGTCACAAAAGAAATGGTGCCATATGACAACACCAGCCCTCTCATTGCACAAATATGCCCACCGGCCCCATTGCCATGCACAGTGTGCAAACAGGTAAGTAAAGGAAACTGTCACAGCTACTAAAGTGTGACATACCAATGCACATGTAGAAGAAAGTCTGGGCACAATCATGCACAGCACCTATTGACATGTGCAGTGCCATGGGGCCAGAACAACAAGGACCATTCGAAAAATAAGAAAGCATGTTTGGTGGTACAAATCAAGATATGCACATGACAGGACAAAGGTATGCAGGAGATGACAATGGCCAGTCCATGGCCAGATGTGATGTCTGCCAGGTCAGACAAATCAAGAAAGAGTCCTCAATGAAATAACATGTTGTGCCAGTCCCTAGATGTCAACAGGTCCCTGTAATCATAAATTATGCACGTAGCGCATGGTATGTATTGACATCTCACACCATGGACAAGTAATGCATGTACCACTGCATCATGTCAGGAGGCACAGTTGTGCACATAGAAAACAATGTGATGATCAGTCAATTGTGTAGTATACAGTGAATGACACACAGCTAACACAAAGCTTGCGGGGTGCACTACAATGACCATTTCCCATCTGACCCACAGGTGACCAAGAACTCACTGCAGCGGACAACACCAGTAACCTGCAGAGCCAGTCTTCCCCCCCCCCCCCGTACATGGACTCTCGGATGTTGACTCCCAGGATTCTCTGGACGATGAGCTCAAAGCCGACCCACCTGGTGTGCCAGGGAGCAACAGGTTCCAGGACCCCATCGTCCCCCCACCACCTCTGCTGCAATAACAACGTCACTGCAGACCCCTGCTGTTATGGCCTGTGCGCCACCGCCACCACCGGTGCTTCCTGCAACACCCTCCCTGTCCCAGAGGATGACCACCCCACACCACCGACTGAGGAGGGCAGGGAGAGGATGCGGGTGCCCAGAGTGGTGAGGCAACAGGTCTGTGGCAGCAGGGTAGGTGGGAGGGGCAGGGTCACCCACAGACACCAAGAGGCTGGGAACCAATCCCTGGACCACATCACCAGAGTCCTTGGGGCATATGAACAGGCCAAGGGACGAACGAGCCGGTCGGACGAACTGTTATGCAAGCTCATCCTCCTGATGAGGTCCATTGACACCCGCATGGGACAAATTGTGGACCTCTTGGGCCAGCAAGTGGTGGTACTGAGGGACAGGCCTGCGCCCCAACCAACACCTCCACCTCCCTCTGGTGGGCTGCAGGATGACAGTTCACCATCCTCCCCTGCGCCCACAGAGAGGGGTGAGTCTCAGACCCCACTGGCCCTGTAGCAGCGCCCCGCCCTGCCAAGCGACCAAGGGGCCATCCTAAGAAAAGCCTGGGAGTTTCTGGAGGCAAAGCACCTGCCAAACGCCAGTCACGGAGCCAGCCCTGATGGCAACCCTCTTTACCACTGCATTGACTTTTTGGACGGTCCTTCCCCACACTGCCTTGTGAATGGCATCTGTCTGTTGGACTGGGTCACCACATCAATGTGGTGACTACTCGATTATCTCATTTAACATAACTGTCAACTCACTGCTCCACCACCACCTCAATGTAAATGTACACCCCCCTCACATGTCAACATTGTAAATAAAAAATCCTTACACACATGTTGTTGTGTCTGCTCCGTCTTTATTGCAGGATGTATTCTTCAACATGATCACAATGTACCAGTATGGACTGTATGTAGGCAAGAAGAAGTTGAAGGCACCTAGGAAAACACAACAGAACAACATTCACTGGTCTGGGTGTGGCATCACAGACATCACACAACACCTACCATCAAGATAATCCAACATGCACACGTCATAATGGGCAACAAGTATCAACATACACATCCTGTAGATGTTCCTAAATGACCTGTCCCAGAAACATTGCCAACTACCACTGAGTCTACAACTGGCTGCTGTCACAATTCTCACATACCCCTTCACGACAACAGCAACATCATGAGACAATGGGTAAGTTGTATATTGTCACCCACCTTCAAGTGAAGTAGCGGGTGATGAGCTGTTGACGCAGGTCAACACCTTCCTCCTTTCCACTGTCCTTATCAATGGACACGGGTTGGTTTGCAGGCATGGGCCCTGGGTCCTCATCATCATCCAGGAGCATGGGAATCTCCTTGCGAATGGCTAGCTTGTGGAGCATGCAGCATGCCACTACAATCTGACACACCTTCCCGGGCGAGTACGCCAGTGCACCTCCGGTCTTGTCCAGGCAGCGGAAACGTGACTTAAGCAGACCAAAAGTACACTCCACCACACGACGTGTCCTCCCATGGGCATCATTGGAGCGGACTTCAGCCGGGGGCCTGGGATTCCGCATTGGGCTCAACAACCAGGGACGGTTGGGATATGCAGAGTCACCTAGGTATGACAAACACAAATAAACATTGCAATGTCACTGAGGCAGAGGGTAGCTGGTCACACACCCAGCATGCCATACGACTAGGCATACTCACCCACAATCCATGCACGCTCGGGAAGCAGATTAGCCATCAGCTGGGGTACAATGCTGTTCCGCAGGATGTAGGAGTCATGGGCTGAGCCTGGGAATTTGGCACACATGTGGGAGATGATCATATCTGCCAGGCACACCACTTGCACATTTATAGAGTTGTAATGTTTACGATTCCTGTAAATGTGCTCACATGCCTGTGGCGGCACAAGCCCAACATGGGTGCAATCAATGGCACCAACAACATGGGGGATTTGTCCACGGGGATAGAAATCTCCCTTCACAGCTGACAACTCCAGACCCCTGGGGAAATTGATATATCTGTCCTTGTATATCATCATGGCAGACAGAACATCACGCACCACCATGCTGAACATCCATTGTGACATCCCACCTGCGCTGGCCACCGTGTGCTGGAATGATCCTGTGGTAAAATAATGCAGGGCCGCCATCACCTTATAAGTTGGGATGAAAGCTGTGGGATATGTCCTGCGAGGCTGCAGGTGGGGCTCCAACATATCACAAAGGATTTTCAGGGTGGCTCTATCCAGACGGCATTTCTGGATGATCGCCACATCCTCCATGTCCTCCAGCACTGTCAAGTGACGAAGCAGATTTGGTCTCCTCCTAGTTGAGGTGAAAGTGGACACATGTCAATGCAATACATCATGAGATGGGCACAGCATCTCACGTTCTGGATGACACAACGCCAACAATGACTGTTGTCAAAATTGAGTTACAGACCAGCTTACATGTAGGGACACCTTCAGCTACACAAATGGCACACCTGTCAACTCACACAAAACAAGTACCTCAAACACCACCTCGGTCAATGTGAATGGCCACATTTACCACAGGCACGCCTGGGAGTATAGCATCCAGCATATGTGTAACAAATCAACCCCACTGTCTCATACCTAGCTGCTGTACCTGACACACCATCATGCGTCATTTAAACCTGGCACACATCCACAGCACAATGACCACAGTCGGAGCAGAAATGACGATTGTGCGCATGATCAGACATAAGAAGACATGCAAAAAAGATCATCATTTGTTGAGACGAACATTGCTGTGATTGTCACTGCACCTCAACACATTGACATGTGTACGCATTGTAGAGTCCAGAACAACACTGTCCTGCATACATGACCATCAATATCATAAGTGACATGTGAGGGAGTACAGGCCAATCAACAAAATCACATACACAAACATGGCATGTGTAGTCACCAGTGGAGTAAATGGAACATTGGCATCATGTGCACAATGATGTGCCATTGACCATGTGGGCACTGTGTACTCTTGATGTGTGCCAGATGGCCATTGCAATTATATGGCACCGAAATTGCGGTAGCTACCGCCTGTCCCCAGCGGTGTGTCACCAGCAGCCCCCATTTACACCAGTGCGGTAGTGATAGGCATGGAGACATGCCCAAATGGCAGATGGCATGCTCCGCTGCCCAAACTGCGGTGCCTCATGTGAATGTATGGCACCCAAATCGCGGTAGCTACCGCCTGGCCCAGCGGTGTGTCATCAGCACCCCGCATTTACACAAGTGCGGTAGTGATAGGCATGGAGACATGCCCAAACGGCGGTTGGCATGCTCCACCGCCCAAATTGTGGTGCCTCATGTGAATGTATGGCACCCAAATTGTGGTAGCTACTGCCTAGCCCCAGTGGTGTGTCACCAGCACCCCCATTTACACAAGTGCGGTAGTGATAGGCATGAAGACATGCCCAAATGGGGGTTGGCATGATCCGCCGCCTAAATCGCGGTGCCTCATGTGAATGTATGGCACCAAAATCGCGGTAGCTAACGCCTGGCCCCAGCGGTGTGTCACCAGCACCCCCCATTTACACAAGTGCGGTAGTGATAAGCATTGAGACATGCCCAAACGGCGGTTGACATGCTCCGCCGCCCAAATCGCGGTGCCTCATGTGAATGTATGGCACCCAAATTGCGGTAGCTACCGCCTGGCCCCAGCGGTGTGTCACCAGCACCCCCCCATTTACACAAGTGAGGTAGTGATAGGCATGGAGACATGCCCAATGGCGGTTGGCATGCTCTGCCGCCCAAATCGCGGTGCCTCATGTGAATGTATGCAAAAAGAACTATTGATGGACAAAATGCAGAACAATGTCATACATTCACCCCAGTACAGAGATCTGGGCCTAAATCCATCGTTTTTTTGCTCACCATGCCATTCCAGTTTGGACCCAGCCATATGCAAATCAGTCTTGACCCTGTGCCCTGTGGGAACAGTCCAGCCCGAACTGCCAGGCTAGGTCCTCCCTGGACTGGAAACAGGCATCCTAGGACCGGTTGTGGGGTCTCACCCCTCTTCAGCCAGGATAGCTTGATTCCAGTGGCATGGAGAGCACGGAACTCATGTCTGAGCATACCCGTCCCACTCAGGGTGACAGATGCAAAAAGAATTATTGATGGACAGAATGCAGAACAATGTCATACATTCACCCCAGTACAGAGATCTGGGCCTAAATCCATCCGTTTTTTGCTCACCATGCCATTCCAGTTTGGACCCTGCCAATTGCAAATCAGTCTTGACCCTGTGTGTGCCCAGACGTGGGTCCTGTGCTCACTACGCCACTGGAGTCAAGTTATCCTGGCTGAAGAGGGGTGAAACCCCGAAACCGGTCCTAGGATGCTTGATTCAGGTCCAGGGAAGACATGGCTTGGCAGTTCGGGCTGGACTGTTCCTATGAGGCACAGGGTCAAGACTGATTTGCATATGGCCATGTCTGAACTGGGGTGGTGTGGTGAGCAAAATAACGATGGATTAACCCCTTCGCCACGATGTGAATTCTGCCGCAGCGCTGGGGGGGGGGTGCGGGGTGAGCGTGGCGCCGCCATGCTCGTGACGGAACCACGCCGTCATGAGTCACGGGCAAGCTGTGCTCATGACGGCGTGGTTTTGTCGCGACTCCGCCCACTCATTATTTCGCCCGCACAGGCGGGGAATTAGTGCTGCGTGGGCGGAGCGGCCGCAGCATGACGGAACCGCGCCATCATGAGCACACGCCGCCCGAGGCTCATGACAGCGTGGTTACGTCATGCGCATGGAAGGGGTTAAACCCAGATCTGTGACTGGGGGTGTATGTTTTGCCAATGTGCAACATTCCGTCCATCATCTTGTGTGTTTTGCTGTTCGCCCTATGTGGGAAGGGTATGCCCAGACGTGGGTCCCGTGCTCACTACGCCACTGGAGTCAAGCTATCCTGGCTGAAGAGGGGTGAAACCCCGAAACTGGTCCTAGGATGCTTGATTCCGGTCCAGGGAAGACATGGCTTGGCAGATCGGGCTGGACTTTTCCCATGAGGCACAGGGTCAAGACTGATTTGCATATGGCCATGTCTGAACTGGGGTGGCGTGGTGAGCGAAATAACGATGGATTAAACCCAGATCTTTGACTGGGGGTGAATGTTTTGCCAATGTGCAACATTCCGTCCATCATCTTATGTTATTTTATGTGAATGTATGGCAGCCAAATCGCGGTAGATACCACCTGGCCCCTGCTGTGTGTCACCACCATGGAGCATGCCCTTAGAGCCAATGGAAACCTTGATTGCGGTGGCATCATGCAATTTTGAAAATTGCGGAAGGCGTGCTCCGCCACCGCGGAGGCGGTCATTGGATGCATTTGAAAGATGCACCATCACGGTAATGCACACCGGGCCCCAGCGGTGTGTCACTGCCATGGAGCATGCCCTTACAGCCAATGGGAACCTTGATTGCGGTGGCATGATGCAATCTTGAAAATCGCCATAGGCGTTCTCCGCCACCGCGGAGGCAGTCATTGGATGCATTTGAAAGATGCACCATCTCTGTAGCACACACCGGGCCCCAGCGGTGTGTCACCGCCATGGAGCATGCCCTTACAGCCAATGGGAACCTTGATTGCGGTGGCATGATTAACCCTGGGCGTAGTTCGCATAGTAGCGCTATGTGTAGCTACGCGAAGTGCACTTTGCACTTGGCCAGATACACGTAGCGCTACGCGAACTGCGTAGTACGCTGTTCGTGATGATTGCACAGTGCGGGATGCATGCCCGCACTGTGCAATGATTGCAAACGGCATCTTGCACAGTGCAAGCTGTCGTTTTCTGTAACCCTGGGCGGCCAACTACGCTACGCTCGTGTAGTTTGCGTTACTTCGCGATACGCAAATTGCACGTAGCACAGTGCAAAAACGCGTAGCGTAGCATAGTTGGCATTTTTTGCTCGCTCACGGTCCTCAACGTCAAGTTGGCGACCGCGAGCGTGCAAAATGACATCCCGGCGAGACTTTTTCCTCGTTCGCGATCAGCAACATCAAGTTGGCGTTCGCAAGCGTGGAAAATAAACCTCCCGGCGAGATTCTCAACGTGGGGAGGTCAGGTTTCGCATTGCGAGTGGTCGCGTATACTAGCGACTGCTCCTGATGAGAAACTACCAGTCCGCGTTGAGAAAGCTGCCGCTCGAGTAAAAATCTACTCGAGCAGCAGAAAACGACAGCTCGCACTGAGCGAGATGCCGTTTTCAATGATTGCACAGTGCGGACAAGCATCCGGCACTGTGCAATCATCCCGAACAGCGCACTACGCAGTTCGCGTAGTGCTACGCGTATCTCACGTAGTGCGAAGTGCACTTCGCGTAGCTATGCGTAGCACTACTACGCAAACTACGCCCAGGGTTCGTTTTCTGCCGCTCGAGTAGATTTTTACTCGAGCGGCAGCTTTCTCAACGCGGACTGGTAGTTTCACCTTTGAACCTTCACCCCTATTGAGTATTTTACTGGAGGAGGAGAATGAGATTTGGGGCATACCAGTTAGTACATTTTATTGTATATAGTTAATTAACTATAGTTTCTCATCGCGAGCGGTCGCGAGCATACGCGACCACTCGCAATGAGTAACCTGACCTCCCCGCGTTGAGAATCTCGCCGGGAGGTTTATTTTCCACACTCGCGATCGGCAACTTGATGTTGCCCAAGATTCCAAAAATGCTTTTTTTCGGATTTCTGTAGTGAAATACTAAGGGCCCGATTCACAGAATTAACTTAAGACAAAATCCTAAACTTACTACTTTTGGTATTCACAGAATGCACTTACTACTTTTGGTATTCACAGAATGGATTTATGACTACTAACTTTACGTCCGCACTCGGGCCGGAAATTCCGGCCTGGAGGCGGAGCTACCGGGCCAGAGGCGGAGCTTCCGGGCCGGAGGTGGGGCTTCCGGGCCGGAGGTGGGGCTTCCGGGCCGGAGGCGGAGCTTCTGGCCCGGAGGTGGGGATTCCGGCCAGTGGCGGAGATTTAGCCATGGCCAAAATCTCCACCTCTGGGCCGGAAGCCCCGCCTCCGGCCCGGAAGCCCCGCCTCTGGCCCGGAAGCTCCGCCCCCGGGCCGGAAGCTCCGCCTCTGGGCCGGAATTTCCGGCCCGAGTGCGGACGTAAAGTTAGTAGTCGTAAATCCATTCTGTGAATACCAAAAGTAGTAAGTGCATTCTGTGAATACCAAAAGCAGTAAGTGCATTCTGTGAATACCAAATTGGTAGTAAGTTTAGGATTTTGTCTTAAGTTAGTTCTGTGAATCGGGCCCTAACTTTCTACAAGAATCTGGTGGCCCTGCATGCAACCTGTAACAATTGACTATTCAGTGCTAACATCACTGCTGGCCGACATGATCTGATTTGGTATGTACGAAATGCATGTAGTAAATAATAACATCTCAAGTTATTCACTGTTGGACAAATGTACAGTAAATGAATCAGAGTTTCTTCCGCTTGGCCGCAGAGTCTACAGAGTGTTGTAGGCCATGTTTGTTTCCAAGCTGGGACCTGATCTTTTGAGCTAAAAGCCCCCAACCGAATTTGAAGAAGCAGTTGCTGAATTGCTGTTATGTGTTGGACTAGGTATGGTTGAGGAGATTGACTCTCATATGTGGATAGTACCGTCCAACCGTGTTTTTTCTTTGCTAGGGCTGCTTTATCTATGATCCAGGCTTTATGTTTTGCCGCATTGTTGGCTATTTTTTTAAAAGCTGGAAAGCTATAGTTAGTGTTCCAGGCATCTTGCATATTGAGGGTTAACAATGCTTCTTCTAATACTGTGTTCCAGGCTTTTTTTCCCTTTGTCTGATTCTTTATTTCTGTCCAACAATGGCCCATCAGGGAATCCTCTTGTGCTGCTTTCAGTTTCCAACACATTTTTATTATTGCTGCTTGTCTTACTGGTTGCTGATTTAATAGCCCAAATTCCAGACGTACTTGTGCTTGAGATGCAAACTGCGGGATCTGAAAGATGTATTTAAATAACCCTGATTGTTGGAGATTCAGGAAGTTTGCATCTTGTCCTCTGAATAATTCGGAGCCGTACGTAAGAGTTGGAAGAAACTTAGCAGCCATGACTTTTAATAGATATGAGTTGGATGGGCACTTCAGTTTTATTTTTAATAGATGTAGAGCGAAGCGTAATTTATTTGCCTGGGCTTTTCTATTTAATAGGTGGTCTTTTAATGTAAACCTTGAGTCTACCACTACTCCTAGTTACTTTTATGCATCACTCTGTTCTATGATGTTTCCTGCTGCGTGGCATTTAAATTTTTTGTTTTGCCCTATGTGTGAGGAGAAACATATAAACTTTGTATTTTTGTAATTAAGGAACAGACCATGCTCCCCAGTATATTCGAGCAGAGTTTTGATGGAGCGCTGTAGGCCAATTGGGGTCTGGCTGCATAAGACAATGTCGTCTGCGTACTTCTTATTTTGCGATGTGTTATACCAAAGCTGGGACCAGTTAAAAATGGCTTTAGAGCAACGGCTGTGTCTCTGCAGATTGCATCCCTGGTTGTAGGCAGGAGCTTGAGTGCTTGTAATAGGAGGACTCCCTCTGATAAGAACAGGAAATCCACCTTTAAATGTGGTAATAGCTCACGTGTCATCGATTACTTTCTCATTGATGTCAGAATTTGGTCATTGATCGAGGATATGACAATAGCTCCAAGATCAGATAGTGGCCATAATCCCTTGTTGCTAAAAATGAGGTGCACCGAACTGGGCACACAACCTTCTCGCTGCCTGTCCAGGGTGGATGAACCCCTTGTAACTAACAATCAAAGAAGAGTGACCTGGCACAATGTACTTTCTAATTGCTCTTTATATACTAGGTTTTATGAATTATTTGTACAGTTTATCTCGAGGTTTTTAAGCAGTCAGGACGGCAAACAGCTAGGTGGACCAACCCCGATATGCTCCATACACAATGATATTTTTGAAGCACTCCAAGTAGTGTTTACAAAGGAAGGTTCGGGTGGTAGACCTGCCAGTAAAAGATCTAATAGTTGGTTTAACCCCGAATGTAAATCCGCTAAGAGTTCTCTCCAGCTAGCCATAAAGACCCATAATGAATCCAGGGTCGTTCAAGCATGCAATAAATATAGAATTGCAATATCAAAAGCAAAAAGAGAATTCTCAGACAAGAACTGGCAGGAACTTGTACTAGCAGCGAATTGCAAAGATACACATCTGTTTCGGCACACCCTAGCAAAGGGCAACTTGGATATCTCAAACAACCCTAGTTATCACATTCTGCCGGAGGCTTGAGTTGAGCATTTTACCACTTTATATTCTAAGACCCCAGATGACGATTGCATTCATAGAGCAAATATTGAACAAATTGATTCAAATATTTTCCCTGATATGCTAAAGATCAACACAGTATTGGTCTTTAGTCTGGATGAGACTGTATTAGCAATGAATAGACTTAAGGCAGGAAAGGCCCCTGGTCCTGACCAAATACCGGGTGATCTTTATAAATCTGAACCTATGGTTTGGGCTTCCTATATAAACACCTTAACAAATTGCATATCGGCTGGAGGGGCTATCCGTTCAACTTGGCGGGGAGCTGAGATAATCACTATACACAAGAAGGGTGATATGTCTGTCCCATCCAACTACAGACCTATTAGTTTAATAGATAACTTGCAAAAAATGTTTCCCGTCAAGTCCTGGATAAACTCCAGAGCTGGATGGACGAGAAGAAAGTGCTGTCCCCTTATCAAGCGGGCTTCCGCTCCAAAATTAGCACAGGTGACCAGGCTTTTAGATTTACTCTCCTGACTTGGAAATAAATATGTGCTACTGAGAAAACAAAAACTTTACGTGGCATTTGTCGACTTAAGAGTTGGTGCCATGTAAATTGTTGTGGAAAGTAATGCTCGATCTAGGGCTCCATATGAACTGGTGACTCTGATAGCCACGGTTCTCTAGCGATCAGACTGCGGGATTATCTTTAGAACCTTGCTCTGCATGTGCTAAAACTTTAGAGATAGAAGAGCACATTGTTTTTTCCTGTAAAAAATACAAAAAGATCCGTAAGAGATGGATGTCAGCCGTTTCCTATTCTCGTTCTGGATCACACGGGAAAAGCTTCTGCATACCGATGGTGCCGATTCTAAATTCTAAAAATTAAAACCCCATGATTCAAATTGATTTGCTGGCTTAAATGAATTGTACGCTGTAAGCAAAAACCTTTTTATTATTGTTACCCTAGTGTTGTGCTCTTCAATTTTATGTTGTTTTATATGCCATTAGTTGATAAATGTGTTGATAAATGCTTTTTAGAATTTTTAGCTATGCACCTTTTTATGGTTTTTAGATATGTCTGATGACCTTTTCTTAATTGTTCAAATACTTTTAAAAAACAGTAGTATTCGTACTTGCATTTGTATACTTTGATGGTTTTACAACAAACCGAATAAAGTTATTCGAAATTCATATAAACCAATCACACCCTAAATTCCAGTTCTAAAATAATAATGAAATTGTTTGCAAACAGAATGAACACATTGGTGGGAAGAATAATCCGGAAGGATCATTGCAGTTTTGTAGCAGGCAGACAACTGTCCTCGAGTACAAATGTTTATTAGAAGCCTTGGATTTCATTTGGCTTTTTGGAGAGGAAACAGGTTCCAGCGCAGGTTTTTCTATTAGATGCAGAACAGGACTTCAATCTTAACATTTGGTAGAGTTTTTTTGTCTCTTAGGAGCATTTGGCTTCCCCACAAAATTACGAAAGTCATATCCAAGATATATCAAGGGACACAAGCACGGTTAATTGTGTACTCAATTGATATCGGTGTGTGCAAGGTTATTTGTGGGTCAAAGTAGGCTGTCCACCATCTTATTTGCCATTTTTATTGAGCCACTTGCAATTGCCATTAGAAAAAATGGATAAGTAAGGCACCTAGCAGTAGGATGACTAAAATTAAGCTGTACGTAGATGATGTGGCACTTTGTTTTTTAAAAACATCATTAGGAAATTCAATAAAGGTTGTTTAGTATTTTCCATCTAGTTTAGTTAGTAGGAGTGGGGTATCAGATCAACAGGCTGAACACAGAAATGTTGCTATGTAATTGTGCTACAAACACCTGACTTTCAGAACTTTGGCCTCTTGTAAATCAGAGACCTACTAGATACCTAGATATATTTACGACAGCAGACAAACTGGTCTTTTCGAATTAAATTATTTACCATTATTTAGTCAAATCAAATCCTTATTTATAAAGTGGAATCATCTGCCGTTATCAATAATGGTAAGAACAGCATTGATTCATATGTCATGTTTTATATGCTGCACTGCCTGTGCTTTACAGATTAATTCTTTTTAAAAAATTGAAGAAATTTCAGCTTTTGTTTGAACAAATTAAGAAACCAAATTGGCACTAAGTACATTATATAAATCAGTCATGGATGAGGGTCTTGCCTTGCCAAATGTAAAAGAATATTATTTTGCAAGATTTGTACATTAATTTTATCGGTTTTTAATACCCAAGGGATCTAGAGACTAACGGATAATGTTTTTTAGACCTAGGGGCCGAATCCGATTCCGGCCGCAAAATGAACCGACCGACACGGACCCAGACCGAATACCGACCGACACGACCAGATCCGTACGACCCGTGCAGTACGATGCAACGTGAGTGAATTACAACCGACACGTACGGAATACAAGCCGTACGACCGAGCTTAAGGGAAAATAGTGATCCGGCCGGAAAACTGACTTGATTTTCACCGACCGACACGAACCCGGAATCAACCCGGCCGACCCGTACCCACGATGTACGATTAGCGCAGTACGATGCAATGCGTGTAAAACCAGACCGACTCGCACGGAGACCAAGCCGCACGACCGACACGCACAGACAACCCGGCACACAAGTAATAGAGACCGCCGCGAACGACGCCTACCAAACACAGAAGACAGGTAGCGTGAACCCCTCACAGGGAAACAGAGTCAAGAGGGAGGAAGCATGGGTATGCTGGGAAGGGGGGTGTAGCCAAGAGTATGATGGGACTCGCAGTCACAGACAACCTACACCCACCCACATGGCACAGAAAGATCAACCTGAACCATACTCGCCTCACAGGGAGCGGGAAGGGACTGACAAGATGTCTGACACTGGGCTCTGTTGTGGGGAGCACAAGGCCATGCTGGCAAATGGCCAAAAACAAGATCAAACTCTGTCTGTGACAAGCTGGGAAAAAGCAGTGTATAGGCAGGCATCTGTTTGAAAAGTAGAAAATGTCATGTTTGTGAACCAACGATGCATATAGAAACATAAATCACATTGTGTGTCTCTTCCGAACACAGGTCGTGCTGGGCACCCAGTGCCAAATGACGAGGATACCCAGTCCCAGACTCTGGTGGACACTGAGATCTCTGGTCTGACTCTCTCACTGTCCTCTTCGGATGACGACGACCAACCTGGCCCCTCAGGTGTGAGCCATCATGCAGCACCAGCAGCAGCAACATCTGCCCCCCCTGTACCCACGCCTCCAGCATCTGGACACCGACAGGGCACCCCCGCCAATACGGACAGACCAAGGACAATCAACACCCACAGCACAGGGACACGGGACCCCCCGGAAGCTACAGCCAACACCACCAGCAACACCACCCAAGGGGTCCCAGTGTCACCTGTGCGTACCGCCGCTGGTCCTGCCCGTGTGGAGAGAGGTGCTGGGAGGGGTGGGAGGCACAGGGCGTGCCTTGCAGAGGGGTCTGGACTGCATGATGACCCCCAACTGGCACGCATCTTAGATGCGTGCCAGGATAGCACCGGAGGATTTGGCCAGGTAGTGGGGATCCTCATGGACTTGGAACATGAGCAGGTCGCCCACCATGCCCGCATAGAGGCAAAGTGGGATGCCCTTACTGCGGTGCATCGGGACATACTACAATGCCTCTGCCAGATCAACACCAACCTGTCCCCACCCCCCTGTGTGCCCACAACATCTGTCGCAACACCATCTGCCAACACCACAGGGAGGAAGGAGGACTCTGGCGGAGAGTCTCCTGCACCGCAGAGGCCAGCACATGAGGACCCCCCCCCCCCGGAAGAAGAGGGGTCGTCCGAAGAAGGACATGTGAGAGGCAGATGTCCCAGCACATCCCCCAGGGCCTCTAAACCTGTTCTGGACAATGTTCTTTGTGCGCAACCCGTTCACCTTGTCCAATCGCACACAACTCGCCCACATGACATGGAGGGTTCGTGTTGGGCCACTGTAGCAGACGACTGTGGACTTTACTCTGGACATTTCATCTACCAGCACTTCCAACTCCAATGTGAACTTTGGATTCCCAAACCTCTGTACAGCACCCACCATCCTGTGCACTTCACTCACGCATGTTTGTAAATAAACTCACCAGTACACCATACTTGCCTCTGTTGTGATTCCAACTTGTCATGTTCAGGGCGAAGTCGATCTGCTACACAACACAGTGCATGCCAAATACTGCAACAATGTGACCAACGTAAGGTGAGTCATGGGGATGTGACACATGTGAGGGAGACTCATCACTATGGCAACACAACACATACTCACCATGGCCATGTTACTCATCACATGGGAAAAGAAGGACGCCGAATTCACAGTTTGTTTTTAATAACTAGTTTTATCATGTAATTACTATATTGTTATGTAAGGATCTGCGAACAGAGGTACTGAGGTACATTTCAGAGCATGAAATCAAATGTTTACAAGTCTAGGATCAAGGAGCAAATCTTTGCACAGCATTTGATTCAATGTTAAATTTGCATTCATGAGAGTATATACTGTTTGTGTATCCTTAGTAATTTTTAATGTTATCTGGATGATTTTAGCACAAAAATTGTAACGGTTTTAATTAAATTAGGGGTGAAGGTTTTAATTTAATTAGGGGTGAAGGTTCAAAGGTAGAATTAAAATCCCCTTGTCTTGGAGGTGAGTTTTTGCACCCCCAACAACTCATCTAGCTGTAATAATACAGCAGATTCATTGTTATGTGATTCTGACCTGGCATAAATATTGAATATGGTTAAATTAAAACCTGTCAGAAAAGTGCGCTGAATCCCCAGTATATCAAGAGATTCTATTAGCAGCTGTTTATATTTGCAAGCTATAGTATTCTTTACAAATATTATTAATCCCACACTCGCTCTGCTGGATTTTTTGGGAGCTTTTGCTTCCACAATGTAGGTAGTATAACCATTTATATGAAACTTAACCACTGCCCAAGTTTCTTGAAAGATACAGATATTATTAGGGTCAACAAATGTGTGCCAGTCTGGATCTTGCAATTTAGAATGTATTCCCGCCAGGTTCCAAGATATTATGTTTAGACCTTTATTTGCCTTATTTTTAGCTATAGTTAGGCCATTGCAAAATTCTATGCTAGTAGGATGCCCATTGTCAATGGTTGTAATAGGCAACCCAGATGAAGAATGAATTAGTGAAGGATACACAGTCTCAGCCACATCAGAGATACTAACAGAGGATATATTAGGATGAAAAGCATTATTGGTTGTAGGGAGTGCAGGGTGAATGTCTACTACAATAATTGTTGGAGGTCCCTGTTTATTAATGCCGGGTACAAAGTGAACCTCAGATGTTCCTCTATCAGTTTGGGCATCGCCAGGTGACCCTGTACATTGAAGAGTGGAATTCTCCCCTAAGACTTCAATGTTGCTTTTAACATTTTGGTTAGGCACCTTTGGGTCCACAAAAGCCAATTTTAAACTGGGCAATTTAGTTTCTATTATACTACGTTGAACAACCGGATTGGGTGTGAGAAAGAGTCAATCTATATCTTCCAAGGACGGGAGTATCTCAAAACTGTTATGTAACGGTAGACTGAATTGATGGTGAGTATTAGTGGTTATAGGTCTCTGATTAGGGGGCTGGTAGAGTTGGGTCCCTGGGGGATAAAAATATCCTAAAGGCAGAACATTTATTCTTCTTGGTAGCATATAGTCGCTACCGAGTCTGAATAAGATCTCACGTTCCAATTTTGGAGATTTAAAGGTAAGAACAATGCAGTCCCCAGGGGGTGTTTTCTCCCTTTTCCCCACACAGCCTACTCTTCTCACCATTTTAAACTCACTAAACAAGGCCTCTGTTGGTCCAGTTTTTTCCAGAGCCACCGGAGAGCCTTGTTTTTCAATGCCTCCCGTGATTCGTTTACCTGAGGTGTAAGAAGCGGTCCATTTGCCAATATTATGGTTAATGGGGTAGCTTCAGGGGGCAAACTCAGCCTAACCACCTCCCTATCCCTACGAATTGCGGGCGAGGTAGATGACGAGGCAATGACACAGGGCTTTGCATGAGCAGGAGCCAAGTTATATGTTAGACCAGTAGTAGTCTTAGAACCAGTGGGCGCTATGTCTTGTATGTGGGGGGACTTAGCCTGAGGAACTGGGGCTGAAAGATCACCATCCGATACTAAGGGATTTAAAGAACGGTCGGTAGCACATGCTCTATTATTATTATTTTTTAACATATCCTCAATAACCGTTAACCTAGCCAGTACTTGTTCTAAAGGAGCTATTGCTTGAGTATGAGGTGCTGCAGGCCCCGTGCTCTCCCCAACAGACTGTAGAGGCCCGTTAGGGCTAATCATTTTGCTAAAAATGGAATCCGAATGGTCTAGACGACCCCTGAGAGGGGCAAGGCTATTATCGATCAGTTCTTTCAATTGAGCGCAAACTGAGTCCATAGTAGCCCCCCCCCCCCCCCCTCCAAATCCAACGCAGTATGCACAGGAGCGTTACATACAGGAGGAGCGACTTCAGTTTGTGTGCCAATAGTACGATTTTGGGACTCCGCGGGATTATCTCGGTGAATCCGCTTCTGCTGTTTGGATTTTAGGATGCCTGCCCCTCTCCTTCGCTTCCCTGCAAGCTCTCTCGGCTTGTCCTCACTGACCTCAGTGTCCTTGGTAAGAGGAGTAATAGTCCGCGACCTTGTTGCTATCATCGATACAGATTGCAAATTCGTAAGGGAAATGTCAGATTTCGGAGGGGCCTGATGCTGGCTATGGACGATGGGATGCGAGCGGATTAAAGATGCATCTCCCAGGCCAATGGGGCCTACAGGATAAGCGCCTCTGCAGATATACAGGGTCAACGATGGGCGCCTCTCAGTTAGTTCACTCTCGTGGCAAATCATCGATTCCACCCTCACAATAAAAGCGTCCAATGTGCCTGCCACTCCCTTGCGTTTACTCATTATGGGTAGCAACTCAGAGCAGCGTCATATAACGCAATTCGCTAGCGTAGTGGAAGGAAAAAAAAAAGAGAACTGCGCGGGGGAACAAGCAGTAAAACACCGAAATTGGAGACGAGCTGCATACTGGACAACCGGAGAACAACACAGTTAGTGAGGAGAAAGACTAAAAGCAAAAGGTAATATAGAATTCATAACAGTACCTTGTGGCTGCGAACCGGTATCAGGTACTACAGTGTTTAGAGGGATTGCCCAGCCCAGCCTCTTCCGGGCAATTAATTTATATTCTCAGGATTTATGCCTTTTTTAAAGAAAACTTACAACCACATGTTCATTAAACGAAGATGGGATATTTCCTCCTTTCAATATACAAATAGAAAGTTTCAAAATATGATGGTTTAAAATATGTGAAAACGTTAAAAGAAAATTCGACAGAGATAGCACCTTCCCCGCATGCTTTCACATTTGCCCGAGGCTTTACCAATTCTTTTACTTCTTGTAAAGTGCATGGCGTTGTTAGGACTTTACTATGTCTCTGATCTAATTTTGCCATGGGAATATTACCTATGAATCTCTCAACTGATCAATATCCCCATTCTGTTTAGAGCTATGTATATTTCCGTAATGTTGCTTGAACACGGCTTGTATCATTTTAGGATCAGTAATCCAGGTATTTGTCTCCATACTGTATAGCGACGTAATGACATTTTGTGCTCTTCTTTCGCACACATGCCAGGCTAGAAATCTGCCGGTAATTCACTTTATTCATACAAGTTATGCATATAAGCATTATTTGAGAGATAGATCTGCACATAATAATCTTGCATCTGCTGTTTTGTATATTTGAGTGCCTGTTTGTTGATGAGCGTTCTACTATTCAGAAATCTTTCATTTGCCTGTTTTAAATGAGATTCTAGATCCTGTCTTTTCTCTCTGTGGTCCCTTTTCCCTACTATATCTCTCAAATATATATGGACATGTATGGCTGCTTTCAAGGCGGTCTATACCATTTCCGGGCTGACAGTGCCTTCATTAAGTTCAAAATAGCAAACTACATGATACTTATGGAGATTAAGGTCGAAAGATGATAAAAAATAATCCAATCTAGTATCAGATTTATATCGCCCCCCCTCATATGCAAGTATATTCTTCCTCAGTTGGATACTTATTAATCCATAGATCAACCAGATTCAGAATTTTCAAATAATCTGCTAGTATTACAGCTGATCTGAGCTTATTCTGCCTAAGAGTGGAATCTAAGCCAGGGTTCTGGAGAAAGTTGAAATCACCTCCTAGAATCAATTTAGTGGGACGAATCATCAGTGATGGAAATAATTCAGGGGTACTGGATCATTTCCAATGAGGCGTAGACTGTCGCTAAATTAACTCTCTAACCCTCTTTTTGTCCATTGACCCATGCCCATTTGCCCTCTTTATCCATCTGAAGGGTACAAATGTCACATTTAAAGTGTTTATTAATATGAATTGCCAAGCCCCTATGTGCCTCCGTTGCTCAAGAAGCGCATTTAAACCTTGCCCAGCTGTTTAATAATACAAAATGTTATCTTTCATCCTTCTTGATATGAGTTTCTTGAATCAAAACTATGGGGCCTATTACGATGCCCGCCACCGTAACGGAACACTGGACCAACTGCCAGAGGTGCGGCGGTCCCGCCAGGCCAATTAGGATGTGCCCGCCACACTGGTGGACGCATCCTCGACTTTAACATTGTGGCAGGCGGTGCAATGTTAAAGCCCATGTTGTGCATTGCCACCTTGTGCATGGCAATGATGGGGGGTACCATAGGTACCCCCCAGTGCAGCCCCCCCAGGGGCCCGCAATGGTCCCCCACAGTGATTTCCTGCATGCCATTCCATAGCGGAGTCTCCGCCATGGAAAGGCATTCCACCACAGGCATCATAATATGGATGGCGGTCCTGCACGGCACCACCGCCATATTGTGCGCTTTTTCCGCCCGGCCGGCAATCCGAACGGCGGAAAAGCGGCGGACGGTCTTTCCGTCCGCTGCGGTATCCCTCGCCATACTAATATGGCGGGCAGAGAAACAGAAACATTTGGCGGGCGGATCACTGAGGAAAAATGGCTTGATGTTAACTTTTGTACTTTGGTACTTTCCACTATTGTGACTACTCAATAGGAAGCTTTACTTTAACTACTTGTGCATTTCCCATAGGTTGATGGCAAGACCCTTAAGTCCTCACCAACCACCTATGAGGCAGTAGTTATCCTGCCACAAGGTATTTACAAATGTATTATAATACTATTTTCAGTATTAATAGAAAGTTTGAGGCACAGAATTGACCAGACCAGTGCCCCATAGTCACTCACCTTTGAAGAACTATTTTCTTTCAAAATAGCGCACATTTTCTGGTGGGGGGCAGGCACAATATCGCTTGGTCCTGGTTCAGGAGACCTCTTTCTTGATGTCTTGAACACTGAAAAACTGTTAAGCAAAACCCCTAGAAAGACAAGTTATACATTTTTTATTAACCTCTTTTTATTGATGACAATATATACATAATATCAACCTGATCACCTGATCACATTTCTTTAAACAGAGCATACTTTGATTTAGATGCATATCATATTACCACCCACCTCTATCTAACCCATTTCTTGCTTAAGGTTCTGGGATGTTTACTCAGTCCGTATCGGGGGCCATGTGTCGGGTCGTCAGCAGTGGTTCACATATGTTCCCCCTGTACTCGTTCCATTTGCCCCATATTTGCATCCACTTCTTTGATTATTATATACTGATCTCTCAACCAACATACACCAATTTAGGTCTTTCTTCCCTGCCGTAAGTGTTGGCGTCTCCTGCGTGCCCCATAGCTTAGCTATGTTACGTTTCGCGACTGTCATGCCCAATGACATGCTGCATATAAAAACATATATAGCACACAAGGTGAGCCCCCCTGCACCTCCTCCCTCTGAAATACCCAGCGCTACCGTTGCGACCTTGCGCACTACGCTGCTGGGTAAATAGGTCCACGGAGCGGACCCCATCCTTTTGAGCTAATGGACAACAGCGTGGGCCCTGGGAACAGTTGCTCTATTCAGACGCATGAAGATCGCGCCGGCACAGCGCGTCGAGACACTATATCGCTGGGGACCTCCAGCTCTGGTATTTAACACGGCTGACCACGTGTGACCGGGCATGATGGGACGCACAGACCCCAAACAGCACCAGCTGAACTTTGATGCTGGGAGAACGCCCAGATGCGAGGAGACTGAGGGCACCACGGAGAATGAACTGCAGCCTAGAAAACAGCAGAACACCGGGGACTTTACCTTGCCTGACCCTGGCATGGCGGCCGGCACCCGACTGATAGCAGTGATTTCTTGAGGAGCTCTCAGAGCAACTTCCCCCGATGGAGCTACTCCCTCGATGCAGCAGCAGAGCGGTGAGGAGAGAAGAGCCCTGTGCCCTCCTCCACACAGCCTAAAAATCGGCAGCACACTGGTGTTCCGCCTGACCCTGACATGGCTGCCAGCACTCCACCGAAGCAGTGATGTCTTCGACATAAGTCAGCACAGCATTAAACCCCTCGGGAACTCACAGTGGTGAATACATGTGTGGATGAGGTGGCAGCTGCTATGTGCATACCCCAAAGGGGTACTTCTGGATTTCCTATAATCATAATTATGCTGGGTGAATCGGATTGATCCCGGAGACTGATGGAACCCGGGCCACTGGCAACCGACCCCTGCTGGCCGCCCTCGGCGAATTCACTCCCGTGGGACCCCCTCTGATTGCGGAGCTGTACTACGTCCTTGGAATCCCGACCCCGCTGCTGTTGGGTGAGTTGGATCCCCCCAAAGCGCACCCCGGGCTTGGAGTGCTACAGAGGCCGATCGCTGGGCCTCCAGGGCGTTCCCCCCACACGGCACCTGCAACCTGGATGTGGGGACGTGCTCAAGGCATTTATATGACACTCTGCACTTGCCTGCATTTATGCGCCCCCCTCTTATTATACTTCTTTGCGCTATCGCTACCCTAGTTGCCCCTTTTTCTACCCCCCACACCACGCCATCCCCTCATCTCCTTATCATGGCTTCCATTTGAATTAAGTCTGGAATTAACTGCTTCAAAGTCATTTATCCCCCGATCTGTCCAAAGCAGCAGCAAAACTGTTCAAGCATAACACCATTGAACAATTTCCAGATTCCCTCTTTGTTGACCAATTCCATAATGGGCGTCTAGGGAAGATCAAAAATGACTTCATTTTCTTCCCTCACGACATCCCTTCCTGGTCCTGTAGCTTCTTCTATTCCTTCAACGTCTCCTCCTCCTCTTCTTTCCCGCATGGGAAGCGGTTAAAAACTTCTCCCTCCGCTTGCTTTAATGGCTCTCTCACCATTACACTTTATAACAATGGCACTGTCATGATCCAAGCTACAGACTCCTGTCTCTCTCTCTTTGACCACCTCTTCCACTCCCTTCGTCCCACCCCTGCGACTACGATCTCTCTCGATTCTTCTTCTTTTAGCTTGTCTACTTTCTCCCTTTCTCCCCCATTACCCCATTATATTCCTTCAGACCGCTCTCCTGGGAGCCACAGGTCTACCCTTTATCCCCCCCTTCTCTTGCTCCTTCCCCTTCCATTCTTCCCCCACACAATTTGATCACCCCCTTACCTCCTCTGCTTTACCTCCGGCTTCCCCTCCCCACCCTGCATCTCCCCAATATTCCAATGCCATCTCCCGCCCCCTAACCCCCTATTCCTACCCATCTCCCCCCACCTAACCCACCTTTCTTACAACCTTATCTACCGATCAACTCGTCTTACCCTTCCCTCCCCCTTCTCCTCATCCCTTTCCGCTCTTCCCCTTCCCTCGTACCTTCAATTCTGTTCTTACACCTCCCATCTCTTTACAACCTCCCCTCCACCCTCCTATGCCTCACATCCCTGTGTCCCCTCTTGGTAATTCCATCCTCTTCCCTCCCTCTGACCTCACAGTCCTTCCTCCTCCCATGCTTCACAACCCTGTCTCCCGTCTTGGTAATTCCGTCCTCTTCCCTCCCTTTGACCTTACAGTCCCTCACTCTTTCCACAACTACCATTTAGCCCAATCCTCCCCACTCTGCATGGTGCCTGTCCCCCTACATTCACCTTTCATAGCCTATGGTACCTGGCCTGCACCTTCTCACTTCTCCCCATTCCTCTGGCCTTCCATTGACTCCCCTCCCTCCCCTCCCTGTACAGACCCTTCACCTCTCTTCTCCCCACACCTCTGGCCATCCATTGATGCTCCTCTTTCCCCTCACTGTACAGCCCCTTCTCCTCTCATCTTACTGTACACCTGGCCTCCCCTTGACCCCCCTCCACCTCCCCCACCTCTCGCCCTCTCTCTCTACTTCTCAATTTTCTCCTCCTACTTATGATCTCTATTCTTCACCTCTGCTCACCACCAGTAAAAATATCACTGTAACTCCATCCACTCCTTTCTACCACCATCTTTCCCCACCTTTGACCCTTGCACCTCAACACTCTCCCCGGTCCCCATCCTCTCCCTGTCCTCCTTTGCCTACTTCACTCCCTCCCTTAACCATCGAGCCACCCAACACTCTGTGCTCAGCCCACCTTTCCCTGGAAAATAAACTTGATTCTCTCACGTCAATCCCCCTCCACTCTCCTCTCCTAACACTTCTACTCAATTCACCATTCAGACCATCTCTTCCGTCAGAACTCACCAGCCTCCCCCTCAAGGGGCACCCTCATTTAAGAATCTAATCCCTATCTCCCTTAACAGCCCGAACACTCCCATCACCAAAACAGTTGTGTCAGAGCTACATTGTATGCTCCACAACTGCAGATCTGCACGCAAACACAAACTGGAAATTTCAGACACTATCACCCACCACAATCTTGACATGCTCTTCCTCACTGAGACCCAGTTTAATGACTCCTCTCACACTTTGTTTGATCTTCTGATACCTACCGACTACTCTAACCTCAGACACGACAGAACAGACAAGATCGGGGGAGGTGTTGCTATTATCTTCAGAAACTTCTTCCGCACATTCGAATGCCTATCCCTAGAACTTCAAGTTCATCACGGCTCACCCTTCAGGTTCCATGCCATCTACCACCCGCCCGGTAACTGCTCTTCCTTCATGGAGGAACCCACCGACTTCATTAGTGACCAACTTTTTCAAAGCGACATGCAGATCTTCCTAGGTGACTTCAATCTCCACTGGGGCTCCGTGGAAGACTCGGCTGCCAACAAGCTTGCCACCTTTCTCTCAGCTAACGATCTTGTCCAACACTGCTCGGAAACTACACACACCAAGGGCTCAATTCTGGAACTTGTTATTTCTAAATCAGACCTGCTTACTATTGCTCCCCCTATCCATGTAGACTGGTCAGTCCATTTCCTCATTCCCTTCCGTTTTCACCTTTCGCACGTTATAACTATCGGCCAACCTAAAAGGGCTTCTACCTGGTTCCGCAACACTAAAAACATTGATCTTGAGACTCTGTGTGATTCTGCTATGCGTTCACTTCCTAGACCAGACCCTAGCGCGGGTGTCAACGATCTCACCCCCCATTGCCTCTCAATCCTAGCAGTCAAAATTGACATTGTCGCTCCACGCCAAAGCAAAAGGAAAAGACCCACCCCCTCAGCACCTTGGTTCAATAAAGCTCTCTATGACGAAAGGAAAAACCTTAGAATCTTGGAGAAACAGTGGAGACAATCTCCATCCACCTCCAATCTCTCGCTTACACGTTCAGCAAGATCCAAATACCACAGGCAATCTTCCATGAAAAAGCATCACATTTCAGATCCCTCCTCGACTCTGCTAAAAACAGACCCAAAAAACTTTTCGACCTCATCAAAAACCCAAACTGCTCTCCCCAAACCATCAATCCTGAGGATGCTTCAAAGAAAGCAACAAATTTGCTATATTCTTTGATGAAAACGTCAAATCACTGGTGGATCAGGTCACCCACCCCACCCCCATTGAGGAGTGAAAAGCCTTAGTCACTTGGCAGAACTTTGCCGCCATGACCTCCTCAAATGCATCCTCGAAACCAAAACCTCCAACCATTCTTCTGACCCCATACCTAGTGTCATCGCCATCGATTTCTATACCAATACTCTCTCTTATTGGACCAGGCTAGTTAATCTCTTCCTCAGTCAAGGATCCCTCCCAGCTGTCCTCAAAACAGGACAGGTTACCCCTTTTCTAAAAAAAAACCTCCGCAGATGTGAATGACCTCAACAACTTACGCCCCATCACCAATCTTCCTTTTCTTTAAAAAATCACAGAAAAATGTGTTGCAAAACAACTTTCCCAACACATAATGGACAATAATCTCCTTGACGTGTTCCAGTCTGGCTTTATTCAAAATTGCAGCACTGAAACAGCCCTGCTGCAAGTGATCGATGATGCGCTGCATATACTCGATTCGGGGGAATCGTGCCTTCTGATTCTTCTTGACCTCTCTGCAGACTTTGACACTGTTAATTACAACATCCTCCTTAACACTCTTCAACAGAAAATGGGTGTGGAAGGCACAGTGCTTAAATGGTTTGCCTCATTCCTCTCGGACAGATCCCAAATGATCAAGATTGCGAACAGTCTCTCGTCTCCACTGGTGGTTGGTCAAGGTGTCCCTCAAGGTTTTATCCTTGCACCCACTGTTTAATCTCTATCTGGAACCATTAGGGAACCTCCAAAGCAAATCTGGAATCCTTTACGATCTCTATGCCGATGACACCCAAATCTACCTCAAGGTGTCTTCCTCACAAGATCTCTCACTACTCAACTCTATTCACAACTGCATGTTAGTTCACCAACTCATTCTCAATCCCTCCAAAACTGAATTCCTCCTCCTATCTACCTCTCTCTCCCCGCTTCCTGTTCAATCCTGGATGGATCAGTTGAATTTACTCAGCAGTAAACTCATCATTGTCGACTGAGCTAAATCCCTAGGTGTCATACTTGACAAAGACTCAACCTAATCTCACAAATCAACGTTACTTGCCAAGTAAGCACATTATCAGCTGCGCCTTCTGTGGGGGATTCGTCGGTTCTTCCCAGAGAAAGACCTAAAACCTTGGTCCAATCGCTAGTTCTCGCTAGACTGGATTATTGTAACTCTCTTCTGACTGGCCTACCCAAATCTCACCTTTCCCCCCTCAAATCCGTCCTCCATTCAGCAGCTCACTTCATTTCAGGGTCCAAACGAAGTGACTACATCACTCCTAACTTGTCTTCTCTCCGATGGCTTCCCATCGAGGCAAGAGCTATTTACAAAACGGCCTGCATCACCCACAAAGCCTTGCACACTTCCTCCCCTCACTATCTGGCGAACAAACTCAAATTTTCTGGAGGCTTGAGACCTTCTCGGAATGCGGAAAAGTTTCTGCCTGAGCCCCCCTCCTTCAAAAGGGAAAAATCAATTGCTCAATTGTTCTCAGGTAATGCAGTGATAATCTGGAACTCGCTTCCTCCATTGCTCTGTGCTACCACCTCCATCCGGATCTTCAAAACTGACCTCAAATCTCTTCTATTCCAAAGACACTTTCAGAACTAATTCCTTCATTCTCAGACCTCGCCAGGAAGTTCGTTAGTCATTGTAAATTGCTATGTTTGATATTGTGTTCTTGCCTTCTATGTTTTTCCCTACCTCCTCTTGCCTGCTGTGTTTGATACTGTGTCCTGCTATTTTTGTAACGTTCTATTTTGTAACATTTCTCTCATGTAACGTAACTGGTTCTGTTGTACAGCGCTCTGACACCTTCGGGTAAAGTCAGCGCTTCATAAAAATGCATTAACTAAATACATAAATAAATAAATGTCGCCCAGGTCTTTTCTTTACCACCTAGGTCAGTGCTTTCCCAGATATTTAGGAGGCACATCCCTGTTTTTTTCTCAATCCGAGTTCCCTGAATCTCTCCCATGCACTGAGTCACGGCTGACCAGTAGTTTTGGATGTGTATGCATTCCTTTACCCAGCCAGGATCCTGTCTATATTCCATTTTTACAAGCGCCGGGCCCGATAAGTACACTCTGTGCAGAACCTTGAGTTGCACAAGTCTAAGTCTTGATGAAATTGCCACCTCCCGGGGAAGCCAGGGCCTCCAGCCAGTCCTTGTCCTTCATGCCCTCTACGTCTATGTCCCAATGCTCCCGCGGCCGCAAGAGGGGCTCAGGCATGTTATTAATTAACTTCTTGTAAGTCAATGAAATGGCTTTTCTAGGCATGTTTCCGTCGAGGGTTCTGTCCTTCAACGGGGTGGACTCTGCTCTTGGGATTCCCCCTTTGGGATAGCTGCTTGTAGTGCGTGTCGTATTTGTAGGTACCTGAAGAATTTTGTTTGTGCAAGTTCAAACTCTTTTTGCAGCTGCGCAAAGGGGACAACCTACCCCTCCTCCAAAGGTCTCCCACCCTTGAGATTCCAATCAAATCCCACTTGTCAAAACCCTTGGTATTCCTCAAATTGCCGAATCTATCCGGATCCCACAGTGGGGTCATCTGTGTGGTTGTTCCTGTCCCTCCTAAGCTCTTGTTTGCAGTATGCCATATTTGAACAGCGTGATCGGTGGGGCCTGTCAACTGTAACTTTGTAAGTTTACTATATAGCGCTTTCCCGTAACTGCCATCGGGGAGAAGCCAGCGGTCCATATTGTACCCAGGGTCGTCCCGAGCACTGTATATACCCTGGTTTATGGCCACTAGGTGCGCTGCCCAATAGTATCTACGCATATCTGGCAGTCCTATACCACGATCGTACCAACTCTTTATTAACGTATGCGTCGCTATACGGGGCGGCTTCCCCTCCCACAAGAGCTCTCTTTGTTCCCTCTCGATAGCTTTGAAATAATCAGAGTGAATCGTTCTTGGCGAGTTTTGCAGTATATACAGGAAACGTGGTAGGGACATCATTTTAAATGATGCAGCTCGGCCCAGTAGGGATGTAGGGAGAGATTTCCAATGTTTGACGTTGCTTTTGAGGCAATGGGGGCAATACGTTACGTTCGGAATATTGCGTTGGGTCTTTAGTGACATAAATTCCTACGTATTTGAACCCTTCCTGCACCTCCTCAATCGGAAAGTTTCGAGGTAGGGAAGGGAAACCTCCCCTTATCACATATATGACCAATTTGCCCCAATTTATGGTAAATCCGGAATATTTCCTGAAATTCGTGAATATATGAAGTGCTCTGTTCAATGAGGCTTTCGGTGAGGCCAGGCACAGCAGTACGTCGTCGGCATATAGTGAAATGCGATCTTCCCAATCCGCCGACCATCGTAGCCCACTGATGATGGGGTCTTTTCGAATCCACCACCCCAGGGGCTCAAGTATTAAAGCAAAGAGGAGTGGCGACAGGGGACAACCCTGTCGAGTTCCACTTTCGAGAATGAATGCTGGCGATTTCCGGTTGATTACTACCACCTGCGCAAGTGGCTCGGTATATAGAAGCTGGACCCATCCCAAAAATTCAGGGCCAAATCCCATTCTTCTGAGGACTGCATCCATGTAAGGCCATTCAATAGTATTGAATGCCATGGTGGCGTCCAAGGACACCACTACAGTGTCTTCTCTAAGTGTGTCTGTTCTACACAGTGCACCGAATAGACGCCGGAAATTCACTGCGGGGTTTTTTGTAGGCATAAAGTCCGATTGATCTTGGTGCACAGTTTGGTCACCACCTAGAGCAGTCGGGAGGCCAACAATGTTGCCAAGATCTTGACCTCTGCGTTGAGCAACAATATTGGCCGATAGGAGGAGCATTTATTTTTCGGTTTCCCACTCTTATGGATAACCACAATGGTGGCTAGTCTCTGATCAGCGGGTAACTTTCCTCGATCACGACTCCCAAGAAACATCTTGGTGAGGTGGGGCGCTATTTTACCTGGGGCAAGTTTGTACAGTTCGATGGGCAGGCCATTGGGCCTCATTGCCTTCCCTGCCTGCAGGTCTCTTATGGCTCTCTCAACCTTTGTGGCGGTAAGCTCACTTTCTAGTATGTCGAAGTCTTCAGATGACAGGGTTGGTATTGGCATTTCCGCCAAAAGGAGCTTCGACTCTTCCTCTGTATATGTCACATGGGACCCATAGATATTTTTAAAGTGTACCACAAACTCATCTTCAATTCCCTGGGGGTCTCAGATCTGTTCACAACGATCCAACCAGGCCAACAGCTTCCCGGCTTTATCCCAAACTTCGTAGATTTTACAAAGCGTGGCTCTATATTGGGGCTGGGCCGCTTCAGTGGATAGGTCTTTATATTCTTTCCTTTTGATTTTAAGCAGATGTTCATCATCCTCAGAGCTTTCAATTCCTATCCTATTTTCCAAATCTAGGATATCTGTTTCTAACCTGGTTAACTGTGCATTCTTCTCTTTCCGAGTTCCCGCACTTCCCATGGCCACTGTTTTAAATGCTTCCCAGAGTGTCAGTGCAGAGTCCACAGAGCCCTCATTTTCTTTGAAGTACTGTGAAGGAACTATCCAACCTCAGCTCCAACACCAACGACATCCCACCTTCACAAGACCTATGCGACTCACTGGCCACCTTCTTCCACCTCAAGATCGCAGACATCCATGAAGCTTCAACGCCGTGAACACCTCGGCAACCACTGAGACCCCCGCCCCCACGACCACCACCCACACCAACCACCTGCTCTCCTGGATCAACATCAACGACGACGACACCATCAAGATCATGAGCACCGTCCACTCCGGATCCCCGTTAGACCCTTGCCCACACCACATCTTCAACAAAGCCAGCACCACCATCGCACCCCATCTCCGGAAAGCCATCAACATCTCCTTCGAGACAGCGACCTTCCCAGAGAGCTGGAAACACGCAGAGATCAACGCCTTACTCAAGAAACCCAAGGCAGACCACAAGGACCTCAAAATCTTCGGACCCATCTCCCTGCTCCCGTTCCCGGCGAAGGTCATCGAGAAGGCCGCCAACAAACAACTGACCAGCTTCCTCAAGGAGAACAGCATCCTAGACCCTTCTCAGTCCGGGTTCCACAGCAACTACAGCACTGAAACTGCCCTCATAGCTGCCACCGATGACATCAGGACCCTGCTAGACAACGGAGAAACCGCGGCCCTCATCCTCCTGGACCTGTCAGCCGCCTTCAACACGGTCTGCCACCGCACAAAATGAACACGCCTCCACGACACCGGAATCCAAGAAAAGGCCCTGGACTGGACCACCTCCTTCCTCTCCGGCAGAACACAGAGCGTCCGCCTTCCCCTTTCCACTCCGAAGCCACCGAGATCATTGGCGGCGTACCCCAGGGCTCATTCCTCAGTCCAACGATGTTCAACATCTACATGGCCCACTCGCCCACGTCGCCCGACTGCACGACCTCAACATCATCTCCTATGCCGATGACACCCAGCTGATCCTCACTCTCACCAAGGACCCCCCCACCTCCCAAACCAACCTCCACGAAGGAATGAAGGCCGTCGCCGATTGGATGAGGAACAGCCGACTGAAGCTGAACTCGGACAAGACGGAGGTCCTCATTCTCGGATCCACCCCCTTCGGCCTGGGACGACTCCTGGTCGCCGACTGCACTAGGAACAGCCCCAATGCCCACCAACCTCCCACGCAACCTAGGGGTCATCCTCGACTCCACCCTCTCTATGACGAAGCAGGTCAACGCTGTCTCTTCCTCCTGCTTCAACACCTTCTGCATGCTCCGCAGGATCTGCAAGTGGATCCCCACCTAAACAAGGATGGTCACCCAGGCCCTCGTCAGCAGCAGACTGGACTACGGAAACGCCCTCTAAGCAGGAGCCTCGGCCAAACTCCTGAAACGGTTCCAACGCATCCAGAACGCCTCCGCACGACTGTTCCTTGACATCCCTCACCGCAGCCACATCACATCCCACCTGAGAGACCTGCACTGGCTCCCCGTCAACAAGAGGATAACCTTCAAGCCGGACCAGCGTACCTCAACAGCCGACTCAGCTTCTACACCCCCACCCGCCGGCTCTGCTCCACAGACCGCGCCCTCGCCTCTGTCCCCCGCATCTGAAGAGTGACCGCTGACGGCAGATCATTCTCCCACCTTGCCGCCAAGACATGGAATACCCTCCCCATCCGCCTACGGCGGACCCAAGACCTACTGACCTTCTGAAGACTCCTCAAGACCTGGCTCTTCGAACAGTAGTGCGCTTTACAAATGCTATGATTGATTGATTGATTGATTCTATTGCTTGTGCTATTTTAGCCCCTATAGCGGGGTTCTTCAGATACAAGGGATTTATAGGAGCAATTCTTCCTGCTTGTATTTCTCTACCCCCAATTAGGACCCAGACCGGAGAATGATCCGAGATGCCCCTGGCTAGGTGGTGCACTTCTTTCACTTGTCTCATCTGGTCTGCCGGGACTTTGATACAACCGATTCTCGTGAGTGAGTTGTGGGCTCTGGAATTAAAAGTGTATTGTCTCTCGGTAGGGTTCAGTGTGCGCCAGGCATCAGTAAGTCCCATGGCTCCCAAAAACCCATGGATTTGTGTTTGGGAGGGGGGTACCTCCCTCGGGATGGAACGATCCAGCTGTCCAGAGACTATTGAGTTAAAATCGCCTCCTATAACTAGCCTCCCTACAGGGAAGGCGAGGTGTAGATCTCCCTGGTCTTTAAGTGCTGATGCATGTAGGTCCGGTGGGACATACACTGATGCTAATGTAAGTGCCTTGCCCTCCCAGTTCCTTGTGGCTGCCACATATCTACCTTGTTTGTCAGTCCAGATCTGGTCTATGCTCATCAGGAAAATCTTCCTTGTAAGAATTCCAACTCCCCGGGAGCCGGAGGTGAATGCTGAGTGGGCAGTTAGTTTATATCCCCATCTCGTCAAGTGTTTCCAACTAAGGGGCTGATTACGATTCCGGTTGTAAAACGTACCGACCGACACGGACTGGGAATGGAGACCGACCGACACGTACCGGCGCCTTACGACCCACGTAGTATGATGCAACGCGTGTGAATTACAACCCACTCGTACGGAACACATGCCGCACGACCAAACCGTACGGAAATCAGTGATGCGCCTGTAAACGGCCCGGGAATCGTACCGACCGACGCGCATCAGGAATGGACCCGACCGACACGTACCAGCGCTGTACGACCCACGTAGTACTATGCAATGCGTCTGAAACGAGACCGTCTCGCACGGAGCACAATCCGGAAGACCGAGACGTACAAAAAATAGTTACTAGCAAACAATAGACTCCTTTGTGACCGACGCGTACGCCAACGTAGAAACACAGCAGAATGTCAGTGTGACAGACTTGGGTTACCCAGCAAGAGCCACTGGCAGCATCTGTCCCCGTCAAATGAACGTCTCCATCATGCCCAACAAAACCAAAGGAAAAAAGACAAAAAAAGGACCAAACAAGCAACGACAAAGCCAATAAATAAAAAATAAAAAAAATGGAACAAAGACACACCCACAACTCCACCTACATAAATGCCAGAAATCCCTAGCATGATCTTTTGCAAACTAGAGACATAGGACAGCAGAAAACACCACCACACTGCAGAGACACACCACAACTCACACACCACACAACATCTACAACAGTTGCACCTCACAAAAAATCAATCACACATTCACAGATAAACTCACACCCACCACACTCACTTACACCCTCACACACACATCAATCCCCACAACCAACCAGCACCATGCCCCCCAAGAAGAATCCAAAGTTCACAGATAGTGAGTTGGAAGTCATGATTGATGAAATCCTCAGAGTATAGCCACAGTTGTTTGGCACATTGGTCCACCAGACCCCCATGTCACAGAAAGCAAAGATGTGGGAGAGGATTGTCATCAAGGTCAACGCACAAGCACCTTGTTTGCGCACAAAGGACGATATTCAGAACAGGTACTATGATGTGTGCAGGAGGGTCAAGAAGCTCATCAACAGGGAGCACGCCTTGAGCAAGCAGACTGGCAGTGGCCCTCCTGCCAAACCAACACACTTCAGGTCCTGGGAGGAGAAGGTGCGGGCCATCCTACAACCGGAGAGCATCCATGGATTAACAGGAATACCAGAGCCTGGTGAGTACACAACCGATATACTCAATATTGTGCGGCAATACACATATATGTCTGTCAAGGGGACAGTGAAACCAAGTACTGTTAGCAAAGCCATAGCAACAGAAAGTCAAATATCCTGTGACATGTATGCCACTTACACAAACACAATACCTGCCATCTCATAGTAATATGGAACTATGTCATAACATGTACAAACCTAACAACAAATACTGCAAGGCATTGGCATAAATCACCAACAAACACTGTCATCCATTTTTCAACCACTGTCACACTACCTTACAGGGAAGCTGAGTCAAAAGGAAGGAAGGTTGGGTCTGCTGGGAATGTTCTTGTAGCAGAAAGCATGATGGCAGTTGCAGTCACAGCCAACAGCCCTCTCACACATGGTCCCACAAGCTCTACCCCAAACCATGCACATCTCATAGGGAGTTGAAAAAAACTGACAAGATGGCTGAGAATGGGCTCTGTTATGCTCCACAAGAGAGTGAGTGAAAAGCCACTTCCAAGATCTCTGACAATGGGCTCTGCTGCGGGGAGCATAAGGCCCTGCTGGGAATTGTGCTCAAACAAACAAGAGGACACCACTGTCAGTCATCTTGCCATTGCTGTCTCACTCACTCACTGGGAAGCAGAGTCAAAAGGAAGGTAGGTTGGGTATGCTGGGAAGTAGCCAAAAGGGGGTGTAGCCAAAAGCATGATGAGAGTTGCAGTCACAGCCAACAGTCCCCCACCCACATGGTCCATCAAGCCCACACTGAACCATGCTCACCTCACAGGGAGTGCAAAAGTACTGACAAGATGGCTGACACTAGGCCATGCTGTGGGGAGCACAAGGCCCTGCTGGGACCCGTGCTCAAACAAACAGGACACCAATGCCTGACAGCCTGAAAGTTAACTTGCACTCCCTGCAATGGAAGCATACCTCATGGTGGGATATCTGGCCTAGTGGGAAGGAGTACTGCCAGCTCTGACTACATCTACCAGCAGGTTCTTGCACACACACACCCCTTAACACAAACTCCACATAACTCACCTGGGATAATGCTTTCCCTCAGACTCAATTAAAATATCTCATAAAGATTTACCACATTGGGTCCTGCTGTGTGAAGCACATGGGCTTGTTGGGACTTGTGTTCAAACAAACCACAGGACACCACTGTCTGCCATCTTGTCAGCACAGGCACACCACCACACAAGGAAAATGAATCACAGGAAGGAAGGTTAGGTATTGTGGGAAGGTGGGTATAGCCAAAAGCATGATGAGAGTTGCAGTCACAGCCAACAGACCCCCACCCACATGTCCCAGCAAGCTCACCCTGAACCATGCTCACCTCACAGGGAGTGAAAAAGTCCTGACAAGATGGCTGACACTAGGCCCTGCTGTGGGGAGCACAAGGACCTGCTGGGACCTATGCTCAAACAAACAACAGGACACCAATGCCTGACAGCCTGAAAGGTAACTTGCACTCGCTGCAATGGAATCATGCCACATGAGGGATTACCTGGCCTCTGTGGGTGAAGGAGGTCCTGCAATGACTCCAAATGCTATCAAGGTCGGCTCAAAACACACCTTCTCAGCCAGAACAAATAGCACCCTTGGGACCAGTCACTCCGAAAGTAAATGCCTTGGCAAGATGGCTGACACATGGTCCTGATGTATGAATTGGCTGCAAGTCACACCTACGCACTGCCCAACTCAAACACATTTACACTCACAGCCATTGGAACTGTAGGTATCCTCTCACTGTCTGGGGATGCATTGTCCCTGGGGTGTCCCTTGACCTGGCTGTGAAGGTGTGTCTTGTAGATGACAATTGAGGATAGGCAGACATAGTACATAGCACCAAGCACACACAATGTCACCTATACATTATTGACAGGGGACACTTGACAGTGACTAGAATGGACACACCCATATAGCTGACACTGTAGCATGGTGTCATTCCCAAAAGGTGCAGTTGTGAGCTGCATTTCAATCCCACATCGTTCTGCGTTGTCTGCATCATTCAGACAATACATCACTGTGATAGACACTCCAAACACAATGACTAACCTGGACTGCATTGGAGGAGGCATGCAACTCACAGCAGCAGAACTGCAACACACACACCTCTGGCCATCACTGTCATGAGCATGGAAAAGCAAGAGAGCTGCTGTGCTCAATCCCTCTCACCATGGAGGAAATTGACAAGATAAATGACGTTAGCATGGACAAAACTCAGCACCAACATCATTAGCTGCAGTAACACCATGACTTGTATGAAATGAGATGTGAACTAGGAACACAGACAACCAAATAGTATCTCCCATCAGATCTCAGGCATACCGGACTGTGACCATGTTGTTCAGACACACCAATGTGACGCACAACGACAAGCAAAAACTGCCACCACACATGTCCCAACCTTGCAACATACCTTACGTGGAACTGTACGTATGTAATCGTTAAAGCACAATTGTGGACAGGGATGATACAGCTGTGTCAGGCATGTGATGGCACTTGAGTAGCAATGGCCATGTACAGACAATTGATCAATACATGAGCTGGTCATGCACACAGCTTGACGTGCACATTGAAATGCTTCAGGTTGCCATGACAAAGTGCTTCAACAATATCAACCTCTGTCTGTCACAACTTAGGACAACGCAATGTACAGACTCTCATAATGATGTCCAGTGGCAACTGTCTTGTGTGTGAAACGTTGATGCCGGTAGAACCATAACATACATTGTGTGTCTCTTCCAACCACAGGAGATGCTTGGGACACAGCGGGAACTGAAAAAGAGTGCCAGTCTCAGACTCTGGCGGACCCTGAGCTCCCCAGTGTGGATCAGTCTCTGTCCTCTTCGGACGACGACCATGAACGACCTGGCACCTCCGGTGTAAGTCATCATGCAGCACCAGCAGTAGGAGCATCAGATCAGCACCCCCTTCAACCACTCCTGCCACATCTGACAACAGACAGAGTACCCCTGCCCACATGGACAGACCAAGGCCACAGACCACCGACGGCACAGGTACACAGGGCACCCTGGAAGCGACGGACAACACCACCAGCGCCAACACCCAAGGGGGTCCAGTGTCACCTGTGACTGCCACGGCAGGTCCTGCCCGTGTGGGTAGGGGTGGTGGGAGGGGGTCAGGCAGAGGACACGCCTGCAGAGGGGGCTGCACTGCATGATGAGCCACATCTGGTACGCATCATAGATGCGTACCATGAAAGTACCGGAGGTTTTGGCCAGGTAGTGGGGATCCTCAAGGACCTCAAACAACAGCAAGCTGCCCATTATGCCCGCTTGGACTCCCACATGTCCCGGGAGGAGACACACATGTCCCACATGGAGTCCAAGTGGGACAAATTGGATAATCTAACAGCAGTGCATAGGGACATACTGACATGCCTCCGCCAGATCAGCACCAACAGGACCAAACCTCCCTGTGTGCCCAGGACATCTGTTGCCACAACATCCGCAACTGCCACAGGGAGGGAGGAGGACTGGCGGAGAGTCCTCGTCACCGCAGCAGCCTGCACTTGAGGGTCCCCCGAGAAAGAAGAAGGGCAAGTGAGAGGCAGATGGCCATGCACATCCCCCAGGAACTCAACACCTGTTCTTGATATCGTCCTTTGTGTGCAAACCATTTAACCTTGTTGACTGACACCCAACTCACCCACTTGACATGGAGGGTCTAAGTTGTGACAATGCATCAAATTACTGTGGACTTTACTCTGGACATCTCATCTTCCAACACTAACAACTCACCTGTGAAGTTTGGATTACCATCACACTGTACAGCACTTCCAATTACGTTCACTATCCTCACACATATTTGTAAATAAAATCACAATCACACAATGCTTGCCTCTGTTGTGATTTAAACTTGGTTTGTGTCATGGAGATGATGATCTGCTAAAGAACACTGTGCATGCAAACTACTACAGCATTGTGAACGCCGTTATGTGAGTCATGGTAATGTGACACATATGAGGGAGACACACCACTAGGGCAACACAACACATAATCACCATGGCCATCTAACTCATCGCCTAAACTGATGTTGACAGGAAATACAGTGGAATGCACACACACCACATCCATCCTGAGTCAGTGGCAATCAGCCCACTGGTACAAAATGCAAATGACATTCGGATGTGTGGCTACAGACGAAGCACATCCCAAAGTGAAGCACAGGTTTATTAAAGATTCACAATCTGAGAATTCCACAACTGATGCAAGGTAACCTCATGTGACAGTGATCAAAAAGTAACCAAGTGGTAAACAATGAAAGTCCAGGGGTGTGTGGCACATCATTGGTTGGGATAACGATTACTTGCACCCTGGAACAGGAATCTGGGTGTCGGGGTTCAGACCTCACCATACAGCAGCCAAAGTACCCTGTGAAGGACTGACAGAAAACACAATCAAAAACACAGATTTACAACATACAACTACAATATACATGCCCAAAACAAATCCCAAGCTACGTAAACATAACCTAGTAATCAGGTAAACACTGTTTGGGAGTACAGACTACCTGAAAGGACACATCACTGCAAGCATCGTGTCAAGTAGCACACAGCCACAATCAAGCAGCACCAGTGCACCACCAACATATATCAGGCAAACACAATACTTTGACAACACATCACTGTATACTGACATTCATGTGAAGAAGTTGTGGATCAGATGGGTCTGAACATCATCCTCACCATCACTGGCATCATGACCCAGGGCAGGATCCTCCACGGCTGGCGGATGTTGGTCATCGTTATCTTGGATGAGAGGCAACTTCTTCCTCACTGCCAGGTTGTGTAGCATGCAGCACACTAGGAAGATTTTGCACACCTTAGCAGGTGCATATGGGAGGGACCCTCCTGTCTTGTCCAGGCTGCGGAATCTGCTTTTCAGGAGACCAAATATCCGCTCGATCACTCTCCTGGTCTGACCATGTGCCTCATTGTAGCGCATCTCCGCCGGTGTCACAGGGTTCCTGAGGGGTGTCAGCAACCACGGCATGTTGGGGTATCGGGAGTCACTTACATACAAACAATTGCACATTTGATGAGTCTGAAAAGAGGGTAGAAAACCTCTTTACAAAACACACACAATGGTAAACAATCAGTACACACCAACAAGCTAGGCACGCTGGTACTGCATCTGTGACATCATCGTTGGGATGCAGCTACTCCTCATGATGTAAGCATCGTGCCATGAACCTTGGAAACGTGCACACACATGTGAAATGGTCATGTCCGCCAGACATTGACTGAGTGGAAATGTTTCCTGTTTCGGTATGTCTGCTCATGTGCCTGTGGTGGTACCAAAGCCACATGTGTCTCATTAATGGAGCCAATGACATGTGGCATCCTTCCCAGTACATAGAAGTCACTCTTGACGTCAGTGAGTTGTTGTGGTGTTGGGAAATGGATGTAGTGTTTGAGGAAATGCAACATCGCCTCCAACATATCTCGAAGCACGGCTGAACATGGTCTTTGACATCCCACCAGCAGAAGCCACAGTGTATTGGAAGGTACCGGTGGCAAAGAAGTGTAGGGTTGCCATCACCTTCTCCTTGGGGGTCAGAGCTGTAGGGTATGGCCAGCCAGGTTGCAAGTGTGGGGCCAACTGCTCCGCCAAAGCATCAATCAGTGGCCTAGTGAAGCGGTACCGTCGGATGCAGTCACGTTTAACCGTGTTTGCAAGGTCAGGGAACAGTCTGTGGACAGCTGGTCTGCTGCAGTACATCGATGAGCAAAGATAGGTTGTCAGTTCCCCTATCTATGTGCCAGTGTCCACGCTAAATAGCACATGAAACATCGTAAAAGGACACAAGTACCTGATGTGTGTGCTGTTGGGTATGGGCACATATGTCAGATACATGCCCATCATCTGACATCTCAGTTCTACATGTCTACACAACAAGGTCCATGTTGTGCTGTGACAAATCTATGGGCTCTGTCACAGTACATCATTATGAGTGTCACATACCAAACACACACCACAGTGACTAGTGAGGACAAATGTTTTCCCCACATCACAGGTACCTTGTATTGCCGCAAGGACACTTGCAGGCAAGCTGAGAGGGCCTGGCGAAAATCCTTTGATCCCACGTTAAAATCACTGTACTTTGCCCAGCTTAAGACCTATCACAGAGCTATCTGTCAAACCCGGGCCGCTTACTATGCAGCTGAGTTTTCCAACAGCCCTAACCCTTCTAAGTTAATTTTCAAGGTACTCAAAGACCTGATGGGGAAACGGGCTACCTCGCAAGAAATCTGCACGGACTCTCACTGTGAAAGTTTGGCATCCTTTTTCGTGGGGAAGGTGCAGACAATCTATCGAGGATTTATACCATCTGTCTTCGGGGATGCTCTTAGTGATATGAAGGTCCCGGTGTCCGAAACTCTGTCCATCCTGCCGGCTATGTCTAACGAGGTATTTGACACTCTGAGCCTTAAAATTAAATCTGGCTCCCCCTTAGACCCATTGAAGCCGGAGTTCCTTATTCGTCTCCCGCCTCTCTGTCGTGAACCCATTTTGGACGTGATTAATCTTTCCCTCAGTGAGGGCGTGGTCCCGCCATCCTGGAAGCAAGCTGTGGTCAGCCCTATTCTGAAGAAATCCAACTCTGACCCCTTGCTCCCGGAGAATTACCGGCCCATCTCCCTCCTGCCTTGGACCGCCAAGGTCACTGAGGCACACGTGAATTCCATCTTGTCTGCCCACCTCTCTTGTAATAACATTCTTGACGAGAGTCAAAATGGTTTTCGCGCCCAACACAGCACTGAAACTGCTTTGCTCTTCATGACCGAGCATTTGCGGTCAGTGCTGGATGCGGGGCAGACTGCGGCACTCCTATTGTTAGACCTGAGCGCCGCGTTTGACACGGTGTCTCATGACATTCTGATGCGGCGCTTGGAGGAAGTGGGTATTGGGGGGAAGGCTCTTCAGTGGTTCCGCTCCTTCCTCTCGGACCGGTTTTTCAAAGTAGCCATTCCACCTGGCCAGTCCTCTTTCCATTCTTTGGAACTGGGAGTCCCTCAGGGTTCTGCTTTAAGCCCCACATTGTTCAACTTGTATGTGAAACCGTTGGCCGCTGTCGTCAGGCAATGTGGCCTTACCATGACATCGTATGCCGACGACACGCAGCTGGCGGTGACACTCAGTGGGGACCCTGAGGTGACTGCGCCCAGGTTCCGTGCAGGACTTATAGCTGTGGCTAGCTGGATGCGTAGCAACTGCCTACAGCTTAATGCTAAGAAAACCGAGGTCCTGGTTGTGGGGAAGCAGGCGGAACTTTGGGGAGACCAGTGGTGGCCTTCTGAACTCGGGGTGTCCCCCATTCCAGCGGCCGAAGTTAAAAATCTGGGGGTGTGGCTGGATTCCAATCTTTCTTATACCAGCCATACAAAGAAGACAGCAGCTACCTGTTTTGGTATTCTGCGAGGGCTGAGGTCAGTCCTCAAATTCTTTGACCCCCCCACTCGGCAACTGGTGGTTCAGGCCTCTATTCTTTCCCGGCTGGACTACGGGAGTGCCTTGCTTCTTGGAGTCAACCAGGCTGAGGCTACTAGGCTTCAGAGGGTGCAGAACGCTGCTGCATGGGCCATTGTTGGCCTTCCGAGACGAGGCTCTGTCTCTGCTGTTCTGACCTCCCTTCACTGGCTTCCGGTCAGACAGAGAATCAAATTTAAGGCTCTCTGTCTGACATTTAAGATCCTGAAGCTTTCCTCTCCCCCTGCTTTGGCGGGCCTTATTTCTCCTTACGTCCCCACGCGGTCTCTCAGGTCTGAATCTTACCATCTGGCGACTAAGCCTAGGTTCAGGCTGAGTAGGATGGGAGGACGCTCTTTTCGTGTTCTGGCGGCTGATCTATGGAATTCCCTTCCTTTACATATTCGCGCCCTAAACAGCCTGACTCTTTTTAGACGCGCCATTAAAACACATCTGTTTGCCCCTGCTATCTGATTTCTCTTTTCTTGGCCTTGACCTGTTGTGTTGTGTACCTGATCAGGCGCCAGGACGCCCCTTCGCTGGGGCAGCTGTGCGCCTAATAAAAGTGAATAACATAACATAACATAACACTATCATGATGTAGTGTCTCATGTACACGCCACAACGCACACATGACGCACACATGACACCCACATGAAGTGCCACCTGATTTGTTTGCAGGTCATACATGGATGACTGTGACACACAGACGCAACATCAACTCACATTGACAAAACACATAGATGTGGTGACCGTTTGACATTGAGCACATGAAATCGGAGTAATCTGCGTTGCAAAATACACACATACTATGGATGAACATCACATTTGTGGCACTAGGGCACCCTGTGACACACATACCATTCCACCTTAGAGTCAGGGTGTATGTTACATGTCATACACAAAGTACCCCTGGAACTGTGTTCATGCCTCGTGGTCTGAACTGTACTGTTGTCAATCACAGTAGTTATGTACACAACACACAAAGGTATCTGTCCCCATGACACCTTGCACAGCCTGGGAGTCGGTGCCACTAAGTGCCACATACTAAATCACATGTTGACCCACATACACACACAGGTAATGCAGCCTGACATGCCTTTTGATATACTGTGTCACAGGCTGTATTGTTGTTGGTGAGCACATGGGTTCCTGGCAAGCTATGGTGGATGGCATACTTTTGCCCATTGACTGCAATGGTGACAGACGTGGGTGACTTTTTCAAAGAGGCGTCGTACACCTAGGGACCGATTCGTGCACACGCCTTGCCCATTGACTGCAATGGTGCCAGACACGGGTGACTTTTTCAAAAGATGCGTCGTACACTTAGGGACCGATCAGTGCACACGCCTTGCCCATTGACTGCAATAGTGACAGACGCGGGTGACTTTTTCAAAAGACACGTCGTACACCTAGGGACCGATCCGTGCGCACGCAATGGCTATTGACTATCATAGAGACGGGTGTGTGTGAGTTTTCAAAAGACGCGTCGTACACCTAGGGACCGATCCGTGCACACGCATTGGCTATTGACTATCATGGAGACGGGTGCGTGTGAGTTTTCAAAAGACGCGTCGTACACCTAGGGACTGATCCGTGCACACGCATTGGCTATTGACTATCATGGAGATGGGTGCGTGTGAGTTTTCAAAAGACGCGTCGTACACCTAGGGACCGATCCGTGTACAGGCATTGGCTATTGACTATCATGGAGACGGACGCGGATTTGATACTTGTACGATCAGTGTGCTGAAAAATCAGTTGGCTCCCTACAACAATGTATCAAACTCATTGGTGTCATGAAGTTGACTGACCTATCGCTTTGGACACATGGGACAGAATTTGCCTCTGCAGCACAGATGCAAAGCTGTCTGTTCCCCTGAGAGCTCACTTGCCTGAACTACATTGACATCTCTGCTACCACTGCTGCTGTCTCTGCATCCTCTGGCTCCAAGAATGGCACGTACTGTGGAGAGGGCCACAGCCTTCACAGAGGAGGAGAACCAGGCCCTGCTGGACAGCCTCCTTCCACAGTACAGCAAGCTGTATAGGAAACCAGGGGAGCAGGTGAGTGTGCAGTCCACATCCTTTCTCATTGTGCATGTTGTCTGACTTGCACTTATTGCATTGTGTACACCAGTGGCTAGCATGCTCACTGAGTAGTTGTAACCCCCAAAGTGTGTAGGTACCTGTAGTGAACAGGTACTGTGCTGGAAAAGTGCCTTTGTACACGGTTATAATACCCAGGCAATGTTTCCATGTTGTTAATGCAGGACAATTGTCCATCACCATAGTTGCACTACCTGTGTACATCATATGCCCTTGTGATAACGACATGAATATCCAACTGTGTGATGCACAAACATGTTGCATGTGTTGTAATGGTCTTTTAACTTTGTCATCCTCACAGGTTGATGCCCATCAGAAACAGGAGATCTGGCTGACCATTGTCCGGGCAGTTCGATCTGTGGGGGTCCTCCTCGCAGAAGGGGCATACGACGGATCCTGACCCCCCACATGCTCTGGATTTTGACAGTGGTCTTCCCTGACCTGGATGGGCAGTTAAAAGCCAGACAGCAGCAAGGAGGCGGTAAGTGCATGCCTTTTCTGTGAACTATGTCTCACATGCTCTTTGCACTCCTTCAGCCTGGTTACACTCCCACAGTTCGTCTGTCTGCTTGAACCTAAATTAGGTTTTGTCCCATCCTCATCTGACTTGTGTCACTTGGGTTGTGTATCCCTGCTGTTGTCCAAGGTTAAGGTTGGAAACAGCATCTGCTACCGGTGCATTGTTTTGGGCTTAATGTGAGAGGCAATTGATTGGCATGTGTCTGCACATTGCCAGAAATCTGACATTTTCTCTGTGTGGGCCATTTATATGTGCTCTAATTGCTGTTCTGGCTCACCATATGTTTCTGGGGTATTTACCACATACCCATGCAGCAGGTGAGACAATGTTGGGGCCTCAGAAGAATGTAAATCATGTGTGTCACACATGCATAGACACATGCCTAGTGTTCAGGGTAATCCCATGTTGCACATGGACCAGGACAGGTATGCCTGGTCCATGTACAACATACACTCTGTTCTCCTACTCCTGTGTCAGCCTACATTTAGTGCATTGTGAAATGTGCAATCAGGTGTCTGCCTCTGTGTCATTGTGGAGTGGCCTAGCTTTTTAGACTCCTGGGGTGTTAAACAGTTTGGGGTGGGCAGCCAGCTGAGATGTGGCTGTTGCATCAGCACAATGGGGTAAAACATAGGCGTGTAATCACTTGACTGTGCCTAATGGTGTATTCTGCATTAAAGTGCAGGCAGCTTTAATTCGTTCTCATAAGACTGTGATGTGATCATGTTTACAGATTTGTGTTTGCAGTCACTCAAATGTAGCATTTGTATAACGTGAGATCATCAGATGCCTTAAGATGTGGGTAGCAGTGGGGGAACATGTGCAATTGACAGCTGCAGGGCTTACATTCCCCACAAAAACATGAGTGTGACACAGTGCAGACTGTTTGTTTTTGGATGCACTGCCACTGTGACTGAAGCCAGCAATGACTGATTAGCCAGACTGGCCTGTAGCATAGTATACCACTTGCAAATGTGTATCCTGCAGTAATGTCAGTTGTCCTGCATGCACTCATTTGTGGCATTGACCATCAATACATGACCGCATCATGGTGTCTGGTGAAGGAAGCATATCCATATTACTGACAATGGCTTTGGCTATCCCTTATCCTGACACATGTACTGAGTCAGTGGCAGGAGCTGGGATATGTGTGTACTGACACATTCCAATCACAATTCCTCTAGTTCAGACAACTGTCTATGTTGCATGTGTGCACATATGAGTAGTGGCATACTACATGCACCAGACAGATGGGTCCATGGACGGGAAGGATATGAGGGGCATGGTTGACTGGCAGACTGACAAGTGTCTTGTTCAAATATGTGTCAGCACTTTTTGCAATATTTTTCAAATGATGCAAAGGCGTGCTCTGTAATGTGCTGTACTGACTGTGATGTGTCAGGTCAATACAGGTGACTGATGTGGATCTGTTTATCCTGATTGTTTGCAGATACATCTTCGGCTACTGGAGGAGACAGCTCCATGGACCAAGAGGAGCCGCAGAGACAGACTGGGTCGCTGCAGAGGAGTCGGAGGGACCCACTGGAACGGAGGGTGAGGGGGAGCCACACTGAGGAGACCTCAGCTACAACCACCTCGGCTGAGTAACACAGCAGCTCGAGTGATGACTCCCTTGTGGAGGTGGGTGTCAGCAGACCCCAGACAACACCTAGCGAGTCTGTCCCCGCCACCACCACCATCTCGACCCTCCCACCTGCTCCCATCCGAGATGTCCGTGGAGGCTCCCATGTTAGGGAGCATGTCTCCTTCGTCCCTTGCCCCATTCTGCTGTCCCCTGGCCCTGTCCCTGCGGTGCCTGGCCTGCCCCTGGGTATGTCCCTCCAAGGGGAGATGTCCCCTGGCCATAGCAGTGCAGGCAAGCAATGGGTGACACCTTGTCACATGTCACCCTGGTAGGACTCTTGAAATGGACTGGCCATTGGCCTTTTGATATTGTGGACAGTTACAAGAATGTATGTGCTGAATGAAGCCAATTGTTGTTATCCCGTGGTGATGCATTTAATGTACATGATGTTTGTTAGATCTGGCACTATTGGCGTGGGTCTCCCATCCATTTTTCGCTGTTGCCTCATGTGTTTTTGCTGGTTATAGATGCTTTTGGGCACTGTGCCACTGCTGTTCAGTGCCACAGTGCAAGTGCTCCCTATAGTAAATTGATATATGGATTAGTGACTCCATCATTGGCTTGATTGGTTTACTTGTCAGACCCTAGTACAGTGCACTGCGTGTGCCCAGGGCTTGTAACCAATGCTGCTGGTGGGCTTGCAGCACTGATTGTGCCACCCACCAGAGCAGCTTGTAAAGTGTGTCTCAGGTCTGCCATTGCAGAGCCTGTGTGCAGTCTGGTACTGCCATGCTGACTGGGCAAGTGCACCCACTTGCCAGTCCCTAAAACCTTCCCTTTTATACATATTAGTCACCCCTATGGTAGGCCCAAGGGCAGGGTGCATTGTAGGTAAAAGGTAGGACATGCCCTGGTGTGTGTGGCATGTCCTAATAGTGAATTACAGCCATTTTCGTTTTTCACTATTGCAAGGCTACCTGTTCTCCATAGGCCAGAATGGGCAGTTTGGTTATTACATTTTATAATCCTAACTGACTCAGGGAACATGGTAGAAATTCGAGTTTAGTATGCCTGAACTCAGAATGATAAAATACATCTTTTAGTGAAGTTGGTTTTAACTTTCTGTGTTTGAAAATGGCACTTTTAGAAAGTAGGCATTTTCTTGTCTAATCATCCAAACCTGCCTCTGCTAGGTTGTGTATTCCTTGTCTGGAGTTTGAGTGACAGGGCTGGGGAATTCCAGGAGACAGGGTGAGGCGACCCAGTGGTGAATAGAGAGATCTGCATCTAGATGGGAGGGAGGAGCTGCACCTGGGACCTGAATAGGACTGTGCCTTCCCTCCACAAAGCTGGCTCCACCTCCTGTGGTGTGTCTGATGTCCCTGCCCTGCACTGTGAAAGGAAAGAAGGAGACATGTCAACAAAGTGCTCCAGGACTGACCAGAACTGGTTTGGACTAGGCAAAGGCCTCTCTGCCTTCAGAGAACAAAGGGAAAAGGAGTATAAATATTGGGACCCAGACCCAAGAACTTTAGATCACTTCTGGGAATCAAGACAAACCTTTGCTGAGGAGAAGAACCAGGAAGCTGAAGGAGGAGACTACCCCTGTGCTGTGTGTTTGAGGGTTGGCCTGCAGTGGTTGCTTCATTGCCAAAGAGAGAAAAAAGGACTGAGTGTGCTTTCTATCAACTTGAAGAAGAATCTCCAAGGGCTTGAACTAGAGCTTGCCTCCTGCTTGAAGTCTCAGGGATACAAGACTTCACCAACCAGCTGCCCCTTGAATTCCCTTGCTGGGAACAGAAGTGCCTGCTGTTGTGCTGGGCCTTCTGAGAGACTGCATGTCGCTGGGAGCTGGAAGCGGGCCGCAACAACGAGAAGCATGTCGCCACCGCAGCCGCTGTCATCGCATCGCCGAGGAAGCGAGCCGGCGCTGCCATCATCGCATCGCCGAAGCGCGGCGCATTGCCGGAGAAGCGGGTCGCTGCCACAGAGGTCATCGTCGCATCACCAGAGACGCGCGTCGTAGGGCCTGTCGCGGCTCCAAAGATCATCGAGTCGCCGCACGGCCGTCGGGTGTGTCACATCACACCAACGTTGTCGCATCGCAACTAAGACGCCATTTTGTCGCATCGCACCGGAGAAGAGTATCACATCGAGGTGCCAGTGTGTCGCATCGCACCAGAGAGCAGTAAGAAACTGACGCATCAACTCCCCACACAGTAAGGAAGCGAGCATCAACTCCCCTGCGCAGCAGTAAGGAACCAACGCATCCACTCCCCTGCGTGTAAGGAACCAGCGCATCACCTTCCCTGCAACCCTTTTGTTTCCTTTGCGCTACGCTTCTAAGGTACATTGAGAACAAAGTGTCACATTTACAACTTGAGAGAACTGAGCTATTTTATAACATTTAAGAGACTATTTTTGGGTATAGTATTGTGGATTTTTGTCGTCTGGTCTTGTGTTAAGTCTATATAAAAATACTTATTTTTATAATACAACCTGTGTGGTGTCCCTTTGTAGTGTTGTTACTGTATTACTGTATGTGGTCACAAATGCTTTACACACTGCCTCTGAGATAAGCCTGCCTGCTCGTGCCAAGCTACCAAGAGGGTGAGCAGGGGTTATTTTAGGAGTGTAGCCCCTTACCCTGACTAGACGCAAGGGTCCCTATTTGTCACAGGTACCTACCTATGCCAACTAGAGACCCCCAAATCTATCAACGTTGATGATGAGTATCATGAACTTGCTGTTGTAATGGTGTTTTAAAGGAATAAGAAACTGATTTGCTGATGTGATGGACTCCATGCGGTCCGTGGGATATGTGTACTATTCTGGTATGTATCCATGACATCCTTTGCTGCAATTTCAGGGTGTAATGATAGCAACATTTTGGGACCAGGATTTTCACCTTTTGTTTGCTACTTCACATCTTTGGCATACACTGTTGCACATATGTTGTGCTTACATTTGAGCACATTGTAAGAATCCCTGACTGGGCCCATCTGCACTGGACAGGCAGGTTTGTGCATCAATGATACACAAGTCATCTGTGTCATCAGTGTAGCTTGCTATACATGTGTATTGCGTATGTGCAGATGACTTAAGCGACACTCCTGTACACAGGCTGATGTGACCAGAGCTTTCATTTTGTTGTAATTGTTGGTTCACTGAGCAAGTGTTATGCAGACATGACAGATCCCTGCACAGACAATGTTTTGCACAGCTGACCTTCCCCAGGAGTGGAGTCCCCTCATGGCAGTGTGTCATTCCGTGACATTGCCTGAGCCCATGGTGTGTGTTGTGTGAGCATGTCTGTGTGTGTTCCCTTCCCTTTTTCTACACAGCATGTGTTCCCTCCAGATGTTCCTGTTGGGGCGCTTGCTGAGCTGTCCTGTGTTCATCCAACATCTTTGCCCTGGGTTTTCTGGGATGTAGGTGCCTGGCAAACTACTGGTCATTAGGGTGTCATCCCTAGGTGTTTTCGTTGTAAGGTCCGGGGATGTTGGCAAACGCATGTGGGACACATTCAGGATTCCCCTTGGCACTATTGTGTTACCACCATCATGCTGTTTTCCCTATGTGGTATCTGTCAGTGAGTGGGTCACTTGTATGTGTGTGTGACTACTCCCACTCATCAGGGTCAGAGCTGCAATGTTGGAATGTGTAGACATGTGTTCTTTGTGGCTCTCCTTTGGTTTCTCATTGGTGTGGGGGGGGGTGGTAGGGATCCCAATGAATCTGGTAGATTTCACGTCATGGCCATGTACCGCATACTGTGCAGTGTGGCAGGCATTCACAAGGGTTGTTGACTGGCCATGTGTGAGGATTTTTGGGTACCTTAGATCCCTCACCACCCCTGGGATTGTCATGGGTGCATGAGCAATGTCACCAGTCCATGTGTGCTTAGCTGATGCACATTGGTGCAGATCACGGTGTGTGGTGTTGAGAGTGGCCAAATGTGAGTTGTCTCATGGCTAGGCCCCTACCTACATTTTACCCATTGATTACGGGCCACGGCCAGTGATTTGTGCTTGTGTAGGTGTGATGGAAGTTTGTTGGTCAGGACACATGACCCAGTGCACACAGGTGACTGTGCTCCACATTATGGGCAACATCTACCTTTGTCATCACAGTGGGATTATCATACAGGCTACTGTCACCCCAATGTAGGGTCCCTGAGGGTAGAGCTGTAGTGGGTCTGTCTCCTGCTGTGTTGGTTGCTGTTCTGCCCAGCTTGTGTCACATGAATCAGTTGGGATTCCACTCATCTGACAATGCCTGCTTGCCCACAAAGGGGTGCACAGTTCATGAGTTACTTTTGTATGGCACTGTGTACACATTTGTGTCATTGGAGTTCAGCCCACTGTCATGTGTTGTGCACTAGCCTGGGGACACTCATACTCATACATAACACACACATGTTGTGTATGACATGCAGTGTGGGGCTGCCTGTCTGTGTTTGTGCATCTGCACCACTGCATTGGTATGGCTTTTGCGGTCAATTGGCTGAATGTCCTTTGGAGGTTTTTCCCTAGTGTCCCTGCGTCTCCTAGCTCATCAGCCAGCACATTCATCATGTTTGGTATGTCCCATTGCTGCCATGGTATGGTACTTGGTCACCTAACATCTACAGTCTCCACAAGATTCCTTAGTTTGTGTGTCTGTTCGTAAAGAAATGTGTGTATGTATCATGATGCTCACTTTTCACATAGTCTAATTGGACACTGGAGGCATTGTCAGGGATCATGGCTGATGCTTGTCTGCACATGGCAGAGGGTGTTCTTGTGATACACAGAAATCTTTGCATGACCAAATCTATGTTTGTATGTGACACAACCACTACATTGCCACAACATTGCTTGTGGTGTTGGGACCAGGAATCATACATGCTGGTTTGAAGATTCTACTATTTTTATGTCCACACTCACCTTCTGGTCACTGTAGTGATGTGGGGTTTAGACCCCATTACCATGATGTTCCTGATACGCTGGTGTTTTGAACCCCACAATCCCCTTTTGGTCACTGTGGTGATGGGAGGGTTTAGACCCCATTACCACAATGATCCTAAAATGCTGGAATTTTGAACCCCACAATCACCTTTTGGGCACACATGTGATGGAAGTCACATTGTATGTTCACTGTCAGAAACTTTGTTGTTAGCATTTTACACACAAGCACATACAATCTTGCCAAGATGGTAGGGGGGATTGCTTAATCACCCTATGTGTGTGAATGCTGGTAGTGCTAGGCATCCAGCCCCCTATGTGTAGGGGATACTGGTAGTGATGGGCATCCAGCCCCCTGTGAGTAGGGGCTACTGGTAGTGCTGGGCATCCAGCCCCCTATGAGTGGGGATGGTAGTAGTGATGGGCATCCAGCCCTCTATGAGTAGGGGGTACTGGTAGTGATGGGCATCCAGCCCCCTATGAGTGGTGATGGTAGTAATGATGGACATCCAGCCCCCTATGAGTAGGGACTGCTGGTAGTGATGAGCACCCTCCCTATGTTTGGGGACTGCTGGTAGTGATGACCATACAACCCCAATGGTTTGGCTGTTGCTGGTGGAAGGGATATCCACCCCCTATGTGTGTGTAGCATTTCGCGGGTTTGTGACGTTTGTTTGTGTGGTGGGTGTCTGACTTACCGTCTGCGATGTACGCGCCTGTTCCTCATCTGGTCAAAGATATACAGTACTGGGATGACCTGCGCGATGGGATTCGTCATTGGTTCGTCTCGTACTTGCTGATTGTTCCTCCGTCTCGTACATGTTGAGAGTTGGTCCGTCTCGTGGCCGTGGATCGTGTTGTGGCCCGAATCGGACCTGCAATACAGCTCTCCCGGATGCTGTGACGTGCTGGAAGTGGCGACCCGTTCGGCGCATATGAAGTACAGCATCATACTTGTCCAGCCGGAAACTGCTGTGAAACTGCTTCCGGGCGACTTGAATCGGCATTTACGGATCCGGCTCGTACGGGAAATGTTGCTGGAATCGGAGCCTACGTGGCGGTCGGGATTTTTACACAGTTGCGCATCATACTTCATCGCCCGGACGGACCAGCTCCCGGAACGAGTCGGTCGCAAGGTAAGGTTACAGACAGCTCTCGGAGGGCTGTCCGAGCGAGATCGGAATCGGCCCCTAAGTGTGTCTCCTGTAGGAAGAATACATCTGCTGCGTGCCGTTTAATGTACTGGAGTACCAACCCCCTTTGTGGAGTGTGAGGTCATTCCATGGTTTAGGAGCGATGTATGAGATACCAAATTACACATGCAGGGCGGCACTCAGGGCAAGGGTACTTGTTCATATACCATGCAGAGGACATAACCGTCCCTCCAAAAATGTATCCTAGCGGCCAGCAGACAGTCTGTATGACTGATTCTAAAGCCTATCAAAAATATTATCTCACATGAAAATAATGTTTTCTTTCTACAGGTTTACATCCTCAGATTGCATGCTACCCCAAAAGACTTACTCCCATTATACTCTAAAACCTTATATGGAAATTTGACGTTGATGTTAGTCAAATATTTGGGAGTTGGATTGTTTTCTCTTTTATATGGTTGAAATATGGTTACTTCTCACCCATTATCATAGTGAAAGACTTTTTGTTACCAAATCTAACTCTTTACCGGCGCACAGAATACCTAGTGCGACAGAGCAATTGCCAAGTTTTGTTGTAACATCATCTTTCGCTAAAATTAATGTCTTGTGCATTTTTCAGTGATATAGGGTTATCACCAATGTTTCAAGGAAATGTTCCTAAAAAATCCCACTGTAACTCGTGTTTAGTCTTCTCCAGCACGCATTCTACCACTTGAGGAAGCTGGCACAGGCCATCCTTTTAATTTGCCCTTTCTAGTTATTTCTAGTTGTGCCACATGTTTAGCAAATACTCAAGAATTTTCATTTTTCAAAACATAAAAACTGTGAAAAATTAGATAGAAGTAAACAGTCTTTATATTGTTATTTCAAAAATTAAATTAGATATTGTCCCCGTGAGGAGCAGATGTAACAAAGTTGTAGACTGGAATGAAACGCTGCCATCTAATGTATCATTAGGAAATTACAACTGGTCGAGTGTATTTTTTGGTCCGGCGTAGCTATCTTCACCGTGCATTGTTGTCAATTCTTTAAAAATATACACAGAGTGGATTTGGCTCCCCCCAAGGTAGAATTATTCTCTTACCTCATGCTATTAGCTGTTTTATGTATCATTCCAACTTACAGGAAGTGCTTCATTTGGACAATTCTGCATCTGCAAAGCACATTTAATAATAATGTTATGTGTCAGGTTCAGTTCTTTATCTGACATGCATTCTTTCTGGAAAGCAATTCTTTTTTGCTACTTTTTATCCCCACTTTTTGCAAATCTTTTGTGCATCCAACAGATTTGCGATTGCTTACGTTTACATGTGTTGGCACACTAAACCCAGACCTTCTGACGTTTGCCTATGATTGTTAAGTCATATTGAGACTACATACAACATTTTGACAAGAAGCAGTAACTGCAAATTGCACTGCTGTATCCACAATTCTATTTGTAAATGTGCAGATGGACTGCATAAAACAAGGAGAATGGCAACTCAGCCACTCCCTCATCCGGATTATTATTAGTAGTAATCGGAATAGTAGTGTTGATGTCATTTATTATAATAATTCGAATTACTATCATCCTCATTATCATTATTAATATTATTATTATTTTGGTTGCAGTAATATTAATGTATTATTGTTAGTTTTATTAGTACTTTAGATGCTTTTATTATCTTTTTATTAATGCTAGTATCAGTGGTAATAATATTGGTTGTAGTAATATTAATATTAGCCTTATTTATTATTATTGTTAGTATTATTACTACTGTTGATGCTTTTTTTAAAATCTTTGTATTAATATTAGTATTGGTGGTAATAGTATTGGTTGTAGCAATATTACTATCATCATTTCTTTATTATTAGCGTTGGTAGTAGAAGTAGTGATATTGGTCATAGTAGCATTAATTACCCTTGTTATTGTTAGTATTTTCATTGTTATAATTATCAATATGATTCAAATTATTATTTTTAATGTGCTTCACAACACTACACTCAGTATTAAGTTGCACTAGAATGCTTCTTCCCCAACTGGCATAGTTGGAAAAGAATTTCTGCATTCCCTGACTCAACATCACTATTAGTGAAAAGAGAATAAATAGGACATTGCTTAAAAACCAGTACATGGTACTTGCTGGAACTCTTCCCTTTTTTCAGATGGATTTCTGCGCTACTGTAAAAGTCTTGAACTCAAACAACTTCAGCTTGGGCTACCAATGATTTCCTCAAAGGGACAGCTGGACATGGTTTCTTGTTTTAATTTTGTAGTTAGCCCTTGTGATATTGTTGCTGAGAACGAAATCCTTAGGGAAAAAAGAAGACTAGAGGCTTTTGGCAAAACAGTAACAGTTTATTTAATTAAACGTCATGACCGGGAGAACAGTTACAGGCACTAGGTCTGAGGGCTGTCGCAATTTACAATTGGTAGATGTCCTTAATATATACAAAACACAGGTCATACAAGTTTATGGTGTACAATATATAGTGAGGAATGTTGGTCGCTGCCTTTGGAGACATAGATTAATGGTCAAATAGTTACTACAGGTGGGTCTCAACTGCATGTGGACACAGTGTGGCCAGCGTATACCGTGTCCAGATGTCCAGCATGGGGAGCATGTGATCACTACATGTGCTAGTTCCTGATTGGCTGTGTGTTCCTAACTCATGTGGCATCTGACTTTATGGAGTTTTTATAAGTGCACATACCCCCTCTGGCCATGTGTGCTTTATTGGGGCAATCTCCCCTGACCATTGTAATATCCCTGAGCCTATCTGTGGGATTGATCAAGAGTTTCCTGCCTGAGTATTTGCCTGCCTGCTACGCACCCTCCCACCTGTGACCAATCAATGAGTAATCCTGGGCCTAGATCTCAGGGCCTGCTTCACTACAAATTTGTGAATCGCAGTTGATGTGGAGTTCAGAATGGGCAATAAGGATGTGATTTCATTTTTATCGATGAATGCATCGATTTCCATGTTAACAATTTTATTCTGCAAGAACTGTCTAGTGTTTAACTGCTTTTGGACAATCTGCACATTAAGATCTACAGAAGAGTATGGAAGACATGACTTAGGCTCCAATCATTGCTGCATATTATGGGGAGATGGCTGTCACAAAAGGGCCCCTGGGGAAGGTAGGGTATCTGTTCCTTCTGCAACAGCATCAAGTGGTGGGCACGCCTAGTGACTTTCCCATGTCTAGTCCCATTTACACCTTTTTTAGTCAAATAGACACATCATAGTCCTGCCTCATTTCAGACCTTGTGGCATCATACGAGAACGGATTGTCATAAATGCAGTGTCTGTAGGTACATGGAGAAGGCTTCCCAATTCACTCGAGGGCAACTGGGAAAGACAGTTGTTTAGTTTCTCTGACTGAACCCACACCAAGCACTACACCGGTGTTGGAGTGCCTAGTGAGACAGGCACACCCGACACAACCCTTGAGCAACCGTCCAGACGGTGGCGAACCGGATCTGAGAGCTGTGGTGACTGCAGCCTGGGCAGAGGTACTCAAACACCGGCAGCACCGGAGGCAGACAGAGGGGGCCCATGGAGGCCATAGGCAGCATCATCCCCTTGATGCCTGCTGTTGCCAGATGCCGCCACACCAGCCTTGCTGCTCGGATTTGCTATGCAGCCGCATGGTAATAGATGGTGGCTGCGGCCCAGGAGCAGGCTGCAAACTTGAGAGGCGATGTTCTGGGAAGAGGCCTCTGCATAGGAAACAACTGCGCCAGGGTCAAGAAGCAGTGAGTCCCTGAAGCGCAATCCCTCCTAGGGGCGGCCAGCTTCCTTAGATCTCCGTTATTGGCACGCAAGGGAACCCCCCCACACCTGGTTCAGCTGGTCCTGTGTGTGGGAGTTGGGTTGGATGGTGGGCTTGGGGGATGGCACTCCCAAAAATGTACCTATTAATCCACCATAAACCCTGGTGGCCCGGCGACACAGAGGGCCAGAAGCTGACCCCTACTACTTTGCCTGAAACACCGCTCCCCCTGCAGCCTCGCAGGAGGTGGCTGTGACCCCCGAGTTGCGCCACAGGCCCTGTCACACTGTGGTCAGGGCAAGGAGCATACACTGAGGCCAGGTAGGAGGAGACAAATCCGGCAAAACACTCTGTTGCCGTAATGAGTCGTGTGTCCGACTTGTCTTTCCAGAAGGCAGTTGCAGCAGTTGGAGTAAAGCGGCCGACCAGACCAGATTTGAGGGAGGGTGGGGCTGCTAGTGCCAGCCCTGTCATTGGGTACCTGGCAAGCCTCACTACAATGCCTGGATTACACCCCGTGGGGGTACCTCCGTGTTCCTCGAGCCCACTGACCTCCCCTATGCTCTCCCAACTGGATCCTGACATGGGTCGAGCCAAACATACAAACACAACAGTGTCACGCTGCACCACTATATAGGAAATCAGGGTGCTGGAGGGTTCACTCCAGAACTCTTCTTCCTCCTCACATGTGGTGACCGCCACTTGCTTCACCGCTGACAAATTGGAACCCATACTTATGGTGATTCACGATCCACGCTTTACCCCTAGACTGGATAATTGGCGCCTTGCCCTCAACCTCAAGAAAACCAGTAGAAACTACATACAGGGTGCAGCAACACTCCTACACACTACATGACATTGCACCTAGGTTAGCAGCCCACACAGCACAACTCGCCCGCCTGGCGGATGGCGTACATCTCCTGGAGACCCGGGCCAAGGATGCAGAGGGTAGAGCCCACCACAACAAATTCCAAGTGGTAGGCCTCTCTGAAGGAACGGAGGGGACAAACGCTACTTGCTTAATTGAATCCTGCCACCAGATCCTGGAGGACCAGGTTGGCCTCTCACCAATGTACGCAGTGGAGCGAGCACACAGAGTGCCAACCGGATGCCCTCACTCAGTGGCCAGTGCTGCAGGACCACTAGTAGCATTTAGATTACAGGCCCTGGTATATGGTATACCACTTACAAGGAATGTATCAGTAAACTAAATATGCCAATCATGTATACACCAATTTCACTATGTTTAGGGAAAAAGTACATGCACTTTAGCACTAATTAGCAGTGGTAAAGTGCTCAGAGTCATAAGGCCAACAAAAAGAAGGTCAGAAAAAGAGGAGGAGGAAGGCAAAAAGTTTGGCGTGACTCTTCAGAGAGCAATTTTCAAACAGGCAAGAATCGGGCACAGGTGTGAGCTCACTATAAGGCTGTGCAAGTAGCTACCATGTTTGGTAACCAATAGATCAGTTTGTTCTAAAATTGACCATAAGATTACATGCTGGCAAACAGTAACCTCCCTAATGTGCTGGCTCATGTTGTTGAGCTTTGTCTTTGACTTGAGGCTTTATCTTACCTTTTCACTAGAAAGCAGCTCAGTGCAGAGATGCAGTTGCACTTTAAGCACACATCAGATTATGCAGGGTTATGGGCAGTAGTCCCGCCTCTCAGACCTGCATGGCAGGTCTTGGCAGCGGTTGCTGGACTTCAGCAGTTGAAGCCTCTTGACCATCACATCAGTGTTGTTAGTTCGTACTGGTGGCATAGCACGTCAAAGCAGCGGAAGAGAAGGTCCCTCGGGTCACAATGCAATGATGCTGAATGGCAAGCCTTGGCTTGTGCGATGTTGATGCTTCACACAGTTCGCCAAGTGAGTCATGCAGTAAGGCTAGGTGGTCTTTCACAGCTTGTGGCACTGGTACCCTCCCAGTACAAATCAGCTCTGCTGAGTGCCTCACATGCCAGGTGTACTGTTGGGATTCTACTTCTGGACAGTCTCTCTTTTTGCAGGGCCAGGTGCTGTTCTTCCCTCTTTGAGTAGGTAGGCAGGCTTTTAGGCACTAGGCAGACTCAAATCACTCCAGCAAGACTTCAGGTGATATTCTCTGGCTTTCAGACATACAGCAGTTCTGGTTCAAAGTAGCTCTTCAAATACTCTGCGGAACACTCCAGTCCTTGGTCAAGAAAAACTTGGAAATGGAACAATGTCAGAGGGTTTAGGTCGCACCTATATACTCATTATCAATAAATCTCACATTTGGGCTACAGTGCAGACACATCCTTTGTGCAAGGGGATGGCTCTCACAGCAGATATTGATGTTTAGGTGTTGAAAAATCATAAAAATGATACTAGACCTTCAAGTCTAGTTAACTTGAACAATCTTCTCGACCTACCTGTAATTTACTTGATCTATAAACTGGTCTCATTATGTCATCCTAGGCAAATATTCTATTTTGCAGAGCCACCTTTTTCTTCATTATCAAATATGAAAACACCTTCCAATATGTGAGTTCAGCATTGCTCCTGTACAAACATTTGGTTTGATTTAATAGACTAAACGTTTTCTCCATGCATAATAAGAATCTAGCCCACATACTGTATACACACGAAACCCCGACTTGCCTCTTAGTTCACTAATAGCATTGCCGTCAGGGCAGGGGGAGGAATGTTTCTCAGTTCATCCTTAAAAGCTCACTTTTAATAAACATAATACAAAAGCATGAGGTGGTAGTGCACTGTCATTTACAGACAGCAGATTTTCCACTGAAATGGCCAAAAACGTTCCTGCTAACATGCAGTTTTACTTATAAAACTATATAGTGTATAAACAATAATCTGTGGAAATTGTGTTTCAGCAAACATATTTATTTTTTGCACATCACCAAGTAAAGTGTTCTAATTTGTTTTCATCCTAAACATTTTTTTTCACTTCACAATATTACAAAACAAGGATTTTTATAGCTACTGAAATTTATTTTTAAGTGTATGTACATTTCACTTTTTAGCATATTATATGTGTGTTAGAATAAAACATGACATTATACAGCCTTTTATTTCACACGTTTTGTACAGCATATTTGTCAGACAGTTCAGATTACAAAATCCTCGAACGTTGCAGGCAAAGAAAGAAAAGTAATTGTAGATGTAAACTGACTTTTGACCTGTCTCTGAACACAGAATAAATGTAACAAGATAAAAACAAGATTTAAAGCCATCCTTCAATTTGTGAGTGAACAGCTCACCAGAAGGGGCGAGTAGGCCCTAAATACAGCTCGCCCTGATAAAATCTGACTCGCCATTTCGAGTGGAAGAGTAGATTTGTCGAGGCCTGACAATGCTGAATCTCTCCAATCAACAATCAACCAATACATCTGAATATTGCTGCAGGAATTACGAGGAGCCCACCAGTTTCCTTTCCCGTTGACAGTGAGTGAACTTTCCAAGAGTGTGTTTTCTACCCTAATGGTGAAGAGGATGGAAGGGAGATAGATAGTTTAGAGAAGGCACACAAGACTTTGTTGGTTTGCAGTTTCACAGCTCTTCTCAGGTCTTGAGGTTCACTTAAACTTATTGCAGTCTCTCATGAGGGATGACTTATTTATGCTAAACAGAACACAAAACGACTATTACTCTCTGCCCTTTCATCAACTTAAAAAACTACGTTTTTTCACTTTCATGGATTTCACATGAATGGTGACACTTTACAGGAAAGCAGAGTGGTATGCTGCACAGAAGCGGTAGGCCACTCCAGCCTGCTCCCCAATGGCTCTTATGTATGAGGCGATAAAGTTTGGTTCCCAGTCAGAAATCACTGTCTTAGGAAGTTCAACTGTAAAAAAGATCAGTAGGAGTGCTACTGACAAGTGGCACCTCCGGATATAGGGTGACAATATCCACCACGAACAAGATATACTTGTTGCCCGATGCTGAGTGGGAGCCAAATGGACCAAATATATCACTGTCCACCGTCTTGAACTGCACTCATACTATTGGAAGAAGCTAGGAGCAAAGATGCAGTTGCACAATCAGCATCATCCTCAGTTGACACTGGGTCATGGGCAGCAGTCCTGCCTCTCGGATCTTGCCTTTGGGAATGAACAGCACTGCAGACCTTGGCAGCAGTCACTCATCTTCAAAAGTTGCGCCCTATAGCACATTACGTTAGTGTTGTTGGGCCTCACTTGTCACAGAGCACATCTAAGCAGCAGAACAGGTCCCTAAGGTCACACTGCAATGATGCCTGATGGCATGTTGTGGCTTGGGGTTGTCGATTCTTCACACATTTCGCCAAGTGATTTATGCAGAGACGCAAGGTGGTGTTTCACAGCTTGGGTTGGTACTGGTACATTCATGGTATATTTTGGCTCTTCTGAGTACTTTACCTGCCAGAGGCAAGGCTGGGTTTCTCATCCAGGACAGTCTCGCCTCTTGCAGGGCCAGACACTGTTCTTCCCTCTCTCAGCAGGTAGGCAGATTTATAGGTGTAAGGCAGACCCACAGCACTCCAGCAAGTTGAGCAGACTTCTGGTGATATCCTCTCACCTCTGGAGGACTCGCTGTTAGACATACAGCAGCCCTGGATCAAAGCAGCTCTTCACGTACTCCGCAAAGCATTCCCATCCTTGGTCAAAAAAAATAAAACTAGAACAATGTGGGATATTTTGGGCCCCACCTATGTACTCATTTTCTATATATATGGTGCTCAGCAGGTTTCTTTTCAAATTTCACTTCCTGGCTGATTCTCACAGCAGATTGTGACGATGCTGAGCCTTTCCAATCAACAATCTCTCCAAAACAATGTCAATGACCACCGGCTCGAATGACACACCTATTACGTACAGAGGAGCTAATGGTGCCTTGGTCTTAGCTTTTGACTTACTACTCAATCGGCAAGTAGGACAGGTTCTACAGAAGGATAAGTTACTTACCAGTAATCCTACTTCTCTTCCAGTGGTATACTAATCAAAGTTATAAGCACTGAATAGTCTCGCCCTCGTGTGGGGACCCCGGAGCATGTACAAAAATACATATATATTAATGTATGTTTAACCCAAATCTAGTATGCAGTACCGTGAAACATACATATATATATTTATATTTATATATCCACAAAAAATGCAGAAGCCCAATTCCTGGTACTGCCAATGTTTTATTTCAGAGAAAGAATTACAGCATCACATGCTCCCTGACGCGTTTCAGCTTTTTGCAAGCCTTGATAACAGGTATGTGAATTTCTCTGCTTATGAGACAGGGTACCACGTGACTCTCTAGCATAGAATTAGCCTTTCATTCAGCCATAAATCACTTTAGAATTTTACCCATAATTAAACATGCTGCAGTTCTATCGTTTCTCATGCAAACGAAAGGGATCAGAAATTGCTGAGAAGAGTTTCCTCAAGATATGGGAACTACAGTTTACAAATAGACAATCCGACTTTCTTATGCTCTTTGTTTTATCCAGGTAGAAATCTAGAACCCTTTTAAGGTCAAGAGAATGCAACTCTCTCTCAGGAGGGGTGGCAGGGTTTGGAAAAAAGGTGGGGAGAGTTATTGATTGATCAATATGAAAATCTGAAACAATCTAAGGCCGAAAACTAGGGTGGGTTCTCAGGCCACTCTGTTAGCATGGAAGATGAGATAAGGTTCTTTAGAACATAGCGCCTTGATCTTGCTCACTCTCCTCGCTTCTTTCAGAATATTCATACAGTCTGACGAGAGAACTAGATGTCCATATTGGCGGAACTCAGGAGCCATGTCGTTAATCTCAGAGACGGAAGGTTGGGGTGGAACACCCTCCTTCCGAACTTGGATTGTAGGTGAGGACGGCATGGTAACCTACTGTGTGGTATGTCGGAGAGGTGAAGAAGGTCCGGATACCACCACTGGCGAGTCCACTCTGGTGCGATCAGGATCATCTTTGTTCTGTATCTGTAGCGTTTGATGATCACCAGTGGTATGAGCTGAATTGTTGGAAAAGCGTTGAGTAATGTATCTTACCAATTTATCAAAAGTGCATTCCTCGGGTAGCCTGGTTGGGGATACCTGGATGCAAAGTCACGTATTTGGTATTTGTGCGTTTGCTGCATACGCAAAGAGATCGATGTCTGAAGAACGCCATTGTTGAAAAATATTCTGTGTGACTTTTTCATTTAGCACTCAACAAAGTTGCGGTTTAGGGCCTCCGTGGGCATATTAAGAGCACCTGAGAGGTGGATCGCAGAAATGGTCAACTTCCTCGCCAGTAGCCATTTCCAAATAACTTGGGCCTCTTGTGACACAGGTCTTGTCCTTGTTCCTCCCTGTTTGTTCAGGTAGTACATGGTTGTGGTATTGTCAGTCTGCACTAACAGGGAGCGTGTCTTGATGGAAGGGAAGAATGACTTCAGCGCCAGGTGTACAGCTCTTAGTTCCAACATATTGATGTTGTATCCCTTCTGACCACATCCCCTGAACCTGGAGAGGACCCATGTAGGCTCCCATCCCTGGAGGAAGGCGTCTGTGAAGAGTGTCTGTTTGGGAATTCCTGCTGGAAAGGGACCCCTTTCAACAAATGATGACATTGCATCCCCCATTTCAGGGAGTCTTTGGCTATCTGAGGAAGAATTATAGTGTCCTCCCAGAGGCTGGAGATTTGAGACCTCTGATCCTCTAATGCCTGCTGAAGAGGTCTCATTTGCAGCCTGGCATTGGGAATGATGAAGATGCAGGAAGTCATTGAGCCCAGCAGAGAGGATACTTGTCTGGCCGTCGGATTAAGTATACGGAGGAGAGTGTGACATTTTTACTTGATTTAGGATAACCTCTCCTCCAAAGGACACACTCTTGCATCTGCTGTGTCCAAAACCACACCCAGGTAGCGAATTCTCTGAGTTGGATTGAGAATGGACTTTTTGTAGTTGACGTACAGACTCAATTGATTTAACACTTGAATGCAGGATTGCAGGTGTTTTTGCAGAAGACAGGGTGATGCTCTCTTGAGCAACCAGCTGCCCAGATATGGATAGATAAAGATTTTTTTGCTTTTGCAGAAAAGTCGTTACCACCAGCGTGTGGGGGGCAGACTTGGGCCCGAAAGGATGGACTTTGTACTGGAAGTGTTCTGATGCCACCTAGAACCGTAGAAATTTTCAGGAAATCAGTATATGAAAGTAAGCATCCTGAAGGTCTATGGATCACATCCAGTCTCCATGATGAAGATGGGGTTGTTTAAGAGCCTCAGATCGAGTATCAATCAATTAATCAATCAATGAATTTGTAAAGCGCGCTACTCACCCGTAGGGTCTCAAGGCGCTGGGGGGAGGGGGATCCGCTACTGCTCGAAGAGCCAGGTCTTGAGCTATTTCCTGAAGGAGATATGGTTCTGGGTCAGTCGTAGGTGGGTGGGGAGGGAGTTCCATGTATAGGCCTGTACTGACTGGCTGGGCCTATCTTTAAAACCAGGAAGTAGCGGGAGTAGATCCTCTGCCAATGTTGTGGCCAGGGAACATTTTCAATGGCTTGTCTTTGCAACAGGATGGTTACTTCCGCCCGAAGCAGCTTTTTGATGGACTGATGATTTCTGAGGTGGGACTGCCGGCGGAGGGGACTTGAATCTGATTGAGTACCCATTCTGCACAATATTCAGCACCCACTTCTCCTTTGTGATTTTGTGCCACTCGTCCAGATGTACCATGATACTTCCGCTCACCGGAGTGGGGAACAGAGCTGTGGCAAGTAAGCTGTCATTGTTTTGTCTGCTGATTAGCAGAGGAAGCTGATTGCCTGGAAGCACCTCGTCCCCGTTCTGATCTGATCCACGCTGATGATAGTGGGACCTGCAGTGATAAAGCGGTTGCAAAGCCCAGTGAGGGGTTTGAACCTCCTGTTGGTATTGGTGATGGTCGTAAGGACGGTATCGGCATCTAAAGCACTTGCGTTTCTCCAGGCCCACCGCCTTCAGGGTGTTGAGCTTAGAGTTCATCAGGGCATCTCATCATCGGCATGAGTGCCGAAAAGTGAAGTTCCGCTGAAGGGCAGGTTCAGAATCCTGTGTTGGGCCTCAAGTTTCAGACCCGTAAGCTGCAGCCAAGAGTAACGCTCAGCGCAGATGCCATGTGAGTATCCATGGGCCGCCAGATCCGAAGCATCGGCTGCTGCACTTATTACCTGGTTCGCTACAATCCTCCTTCCTTCCTTTGTTGTAGAAAAAAGATGTTAGTAGCACAACTGGTACTCAAAGACATCGAAGGAAGTAAAAAACTCAACTTCAAAATATCAATTAATGACAGAAAGTCAAAAACTGACAAGCTCAATGCTCCAGGATCCTCACAGAAGGAGCCGGAAAAAAAGAACTGACCTAACTGTCACCTGTAGGGCATGATGGGAGTGTGGAGGTCTAAAAGGCACAGGGCCAGTTTTAGTCTGTTGTTCTTTTCTCTATGCAGCCTATGGGCTAACTGCCTGCTACTACCTTGCATTTTCCTTGAAAATAAAGGCTATGTTGAAACAGTGAAAAGTGCATGTTTCTATTTCACAGAAATGTTAAATATATATATCTTTTATTTTAAATAAAAATACAATGCAATTTTGGCAATTTAGCCTATTTTGTGGTTTAGGCTGCATGTATTTGTATACAAATATATAAAGCCTTGAGACCATCACGGGTGAGTAGCGCCCTTACAATTCCCTTATTGACTGATTGATATATCCATATCTGTATATCTGTATATTTCTTGGTACTGCATACTAGATTTGGGTTAAACATACATTAATATACATGTATTTTTGTATATGCTCCCCGGTCCCCGGCACGAGGGCATGACTATTCAGTGCTCGTGACTTATGTATGACGTTACTATGCATACATTCACCATGCATGGCTTTACAACGTGGTTGTTACACCGACCGCGTTGTTACCACACGTGCCATTACATCGGCTTCCGGTGATACTGTTTATTCTATGAACCCCTCCTTCGAGTTTTACTTATAACTAGTGATGCAGCTCACTATGGTTTAATCTTTTGGTTGAAACATCTGTCTAGGGTTTGGATTTATATGCACCTTGTAAATCTCATCTGATATACCCTAGGTAAAAAACATGTATGTGTCAGGACCTGGTATAAATGTTACCTTTTCCCCCCCAACAGTAATTGTATTTTAGTTTCTGTCATCTCTTACCTGCCTTTATCCTGTTAAACCTCCAATAGGTTCACTGGGCTTTAAAGTCCCTAGTGGAACAAACTTAAACAAACAGTGGCACAGATTTCAAATCCTGTTGCGCTGAAGTTTCCAGATTAAACAGTATGGTGAAATTCACGCACTATTTAGAGCCCTTTTGCTCGTAAGAGCATTAGTATGTTTTCAAAGGGTCATTTCTTATCTCAACTGCACCTTATCTGTGACATCCCAATCAAAAGCAAGTTAGGATAAAGATAATACATGCTGATTATATTTGTGCTCAACAGCATAGTGCTTGTCACCACAAAAACCAACAAAATATTGTTTCTCAAATACTGTCTTTAAATGAGTTCCACAAAGTTACAAGTGCATGCTCTTGGTTTGTCTGCCTTGGAGATAAATTCACACTTGCTGCTGTGGTTTCACTTTCAGGCAGGCTCAATTCTCATGCAGGAATCCGATTTAACCCCTTCGGTGCTCACGACGGCCGGGAGCCGTCATGTGTCACAGTGGGGCTGTGCTCATGACGGCTCCCGGCCGTCATGACACCCACCCACGGGGGAAGCGCTGGCGCTCCCCCCGTGGGACATCGATCGTCATGCCTGCACCGGGGAAGGCAGGGAAAGCCCTTCCCCTGCCTCCCCCCACCCCTCCCTCCACGTCACAAATGACGTCAGCACGCGAGGCGCGCTGACGTCATTGAGGGTTTCCCTTTGTTTCCCGACGCGCAGGAAGCCATTTGCTTCCAGTGCGTCGGGAAACAAAGAGGTGAATTTCTAGTCGTGTAGGGTTGGGGGTATTTTTTAAAAGGTATCGGAAGAAAGGAAAGAGTTTTCCATTCCTCCGATGTCTTTTAAAAAGCATTCCTGCTGCACGATCGCGCCTGAGGCGTGATTGTGCAGCAGGAATGCTTTTTTTGTAAGTGGTGTCATAATGGCAGCCTACTTAGTTAGTGTTTTGAGCATGAAATTCTTTGCGATGTGTTTTGCATTGACTTTTGTGTAATTTTCTTTTCTTTTTCTTTTTTAGTGGAATGTTGTTGGTCCATACTGTGTCTGTACAGAGTAGGTGGTGGTGAGTCTAGCTGCTTCTGGCAAGTGAGCGGTATCGTTTTGGAGTATATAGGTCTTTCTGATAAAGACGCATTTTGTCTATTACTTATTTGACAAAGTGTTTGTCGTTGGTGACTTGTTTGACAATTTACTTTTATTAATAATGATTATGGCTAGCCGTAGAATGACTGCTCAGCAGGTTGTGGGTATGCTTCTTGAATCTTCCTCTGAGCAGGATTATGAGACTGACAGTGCGTCTGAGGGAGAGGAGGGAGGGGAAGATTCAGGCAGTGAGTTTTCTCTCCACGTGGAATCATCGGATGATGAAGATACTCTCAGTGCGGATGAAGGTACTCACAGTGCGGCTGAAGTGCCTGTTTTAGAGGGGGGCACTGATGTGCCAATGGTGCAGCAAGAGACATCGGTATTGCAGCCTGAGGCTGCAAGGCTTCCTACTGGAAGTGCTGGACTCTGGGTTGATCCAAACATGGTGCAGCTGGTGTTGCCTGCCTTTAGTGTGGATGCAGGGTGTAGAGTGGACTTCGAACATTTTATGCCTATACAGTTCTTTCAGTTGTTTATGGATGATGTATTTTTGGCTGAGATTGTTGAGCAGACTAATTTGTATGCTGAACAGTGTTTGAGGGACCACAGTGCCACACTTAAGCCCCACGCTAGAGCTACCCGGTGGACTCCCACAAATCTGGATGAGATGAAGTAGTTTTTGGGTTTCACTTTTTTGATGGGCTTGATAAGGAAGCCGTCCATGGCTTCATATTGGTCTACCAGTCCCTTGTTGGCAACGGCAATACTTCCTGCGATTATGACCCGTGATCGGTATTTACTTTTGCTTCGGATGCTGCATTTTGTTGATAATACTTTGGAGTTGCCACAAGATCACCTGACTGTGACTGTCTTTTTAAGATTCAGCCTGTTCTTGATCACTTTGTAGATCGATTTTCAGAGATCTATACTCCAGGTAAAGAAATAGCTATTGATGAGTCTTTGGTCCTGTTCAAGGGCCGTTAGGTTTCTAGGCAGTACATCCCTAGCAAGAGGGCACGTTATGGAATTAAGCTGTATATGTTGTCTGAGAGTAGGACAGGATATGTTTTTAATTTCCGTGTGTACACTGGTAGGGATTCCACTATTGACCCCCCTGGTTGTCCGTCCACTTTTGGAGTTTCAGAGAAAATTGTGTGGGATCTTGCTAGAGGACTGTTTAACAGAGGCCACCATTTGTACCTTGATAACTTCCTTTCTGCTGTGCAATTGTTTAAAGAATTGTTCAAAGTGGACACTTTTGCTTGTGGCACAATCCGCTCTAACCGTAAAGGTTATCCAAAAGAGCTTGTTTCCAAAAAACATAAAAGGGGACAGTGCAGTTCCTTGCGTAGTGATGAACTACTAGCTGTGAAATTTGTGGACAGGAGGGATGTGTACATGCTGACTACCATCCATAATGAGAGTACTTCACCTGTGGCTGTTTGGGGTCAGTTTGCTGAAGTACGCAAACCTGTGTGAATGTTAGACTACAATAAGCACATGGGTGGTGTTGATAGAGTAGATCAGAGGTTGGAACCTTACACCGCTATTGTTAAGGCTTACATTTGGTATAAAAAGTTGGCCATCCATCTCTTCAATTTAGCAACTTTCAATGCTTTTGTTGTGTACAAGGAGTGTTCTCCTGAGTCAAAGTTGACTTTTGTTCAGTTTCAGCAGTCTGTGATAGGCAGCCTTGTTGTTGTGGAACAGGCAAGTGTTCCTAGAGTTAGAGCGGTGGAGGATGTGGCTAGATTGAAAGATCGCCACTTTTCTGATTTAATTCCTCCCACGCCCCAAAAAAACAATCTCTGTAAGAGATGTAGAGTCTGCTTGCGAAGAGGTGTGCTGAAGGAGAGTCATAAGCACTGTGCCGATTGCCCTTCTAATCCAGGGCTGTGTGTGCCCTCATGTTTCAGATTGTATCACACTAAAAAGAGTTTTTGGGAGCAACCGTGAGTCTAATAGTGTACTGCCTGGTCTGTATGGTTTTATATAGTTGTTCAGTTTCACGTTTGGCAATAGAATGATGTCTATAGTTACCGCTGTTGTTTTTGTAGTTATAGTTTGGTATCTAGTTGCAATTGGTTTGGGTTTTCTTTCTTGTTTAAAAAAATGTTATGACGGTGTGCGTGGGCTGGCGGTGTGCGTGGACTGGTGCTTGGCTGGCAGTTTGTGTGGACTGGCACTTGGATGGCGGTGAGTGGACTGGCGCTTGGCTGGCAGTGTGCGTGGACTGGCGCTTGGCTGGCAGTGTGCGTGGACTGGCGCTTGGCTGGCGGTGAGTGGACTGGCGCTTGGCTGGCAGTGTGCGTGGATGGGCGCTTGGCTGGCGGTGTACATGGACTGGTGCTTGGCTGGCAGTGTGCGTGGACTGGTGCTTGGCCGACGGTGAGTGGGCTGGCGCTTGGCTGGTGGTGTGTTTGAACTGGCGCTTGGCTGGCGGTGTGTTTGGACTGGCGCTTGGCTGGCGGTGTGTGAGTAGTGACTAGCTGCTGGTCACTACACACACTGCTAGCCAAACGCCACTCCACGCAATCCGTGAGCTGGTGTGGTTGCTGTGTCAGGAATGTGGGCATGTGAAGTGAAAGTGATGGGCCCTTGAATGGCGCTGTCTGCTGGTGTGAGTGTTGTAATGTGCTGGGCCCGCGGCTGGCGGTGTGAATGGTTTTGTATGTATCACACGTATGAAAGGTGTATGAATGGCCTATAAAGAGGTTGGTGCCTTGTCGTTGCTTTACAGCTCACGAGCTGTGAGTCAATGGTTCAGTTTCTCGTCCTTTCAATTATTAACAGTGCATTTCTTTTTTGTGAAATCTCTGGTTAATACAACTATTTATACTGAACCATCGCTCACCCTCGTGCCAAATCCAACCAGTATGTATGTGTGCTTGAGGAATAGGTGGTTGTGTAGAAAATATTTTCTTTTCTGTTTTTGTCAAGCAGGGTGTACCTTGTCCCTTTTTGAGAGTGTTGTAATGTGTTGGTTTTGTGCCTGGTGGTGTGAACGGTCTTGTGTGTATCATGTATGAAAGGTGTGTGAATGGCCTGTAAAGCGGTTGGTGCCTTGACGTGGCTTTACAGTTCACGAGCTGCGAGTCATTGGTTCAGTTTTTTGTCCTTTCAATTACTGACAGTGAATTTCATATTTGTGAAATCTCTTGTTAATAAAATTTTATATACTGAACCATCACTCGCCCTCGTGCCAAATCCAACCAGTATGTGTGTGTGCTTGAGGAATAGATGGCTGTGCAGTAATCTTTGTCTTTTTAGTCTCTCTGCCAAGGTGTACATTTCATCCTAGAATAAACTACCAACTGTACATTTTGTCGTGAACTAAACACCCATGGGAGTACATGGTGATATCTCTCTTGTGGATCCCAACAAGTTATCTTACCCACAATGTCCTGCAAACCTCAAAATGTGACTGTGACATTTTCCTTGCATTATTGTGCTCAAATGTTCACGCTGCAGAAAGTAACACCAAATTTCCAACCTCTCAGCATTTCTCAAAGTATCCCAATAGAAATGGTACCTCACTTGTTTGGGTGGGCCAAGTACCCGCGGCAGGGAAGGGCCCAAAACCTATTGATGCAACATCAAAATTACCTATCACAAACCGACCTGGTTTTGCAAGGGGGGGTCCCATGTATTTTTGGCCTGGGGCTCGGCGGCCATCTAGGGAAACCTACCAAAACCACACATTTCTGGAAAGTAGACACCCGTGGGAGTCCAGCGAGGTATGGCTTGTGTGGGTCCCCCAACATTCTCCTACCCAGAATCCCCTGCAAACCTCAAATTTTGCTGAAAAAATCACTTTTTTCTCAAATTTCTGTGTGGGCAAATTCTGGAATCTGTGTGGATCTACAAATTTCCTCCCACCCAGCATTCCCCCAGGTCTCCCGAAAAAAATGGTACCTCACTTGGGTGGGTGGGTCAAGGACCCGCGACAGGCAAGGGCCCAAAACCTATTGAGGCGACATCAAAATTACCTATCATAAACCAACCTGGTTTTGCAAAGGGGGTCCCATGTGTTTTTGGCCCTGGGCTCAGCGGCCATCTAGAGAAACCTACCAAACCCACACATTTCTGAAAACTAGACACAAAGTGAGGTATCATTTTACTCGGGAGACTCAGGGGAACGCTGTGGGGTAGGACATTTGTGCCGGCATGGTGACTCCGCACAAAAATATGTGGAAAATGTGTTTTTTCAGCTAAATTTGAGGTTTGCATGGCATTCTGGATAGGAAAATGTTGGGGGATCCACATAAGCCATACCTCATTGGACTCCCCCGGGTGTCTAGTTTTCAGAAATGTTTGGGTTTGGTACTTTCCCAAGATGACCGCCAATCCCGGGGTCAAAATCTCAGCTGCCCCCCCCCCCCCCCCCTTAAAACCAGTTTGTTTTCTTATAGGTAATTTTGAAGTCTCCACAGTACGATTTGGGCCATTTCCTGTTGCAGCCACTATGCCTACCCACACAAGTGAGGTACCATTTTTATCGGGAGACCTGTGGGAACGCTGGGTGGGAGGCAATTTGTGGATCCACGCAGATTCCAGAACTTTCCCACACAGAAATTTGAGAAAAAAGTGTTTTTTTCAGCAAAGTTTGAGGTTTCCAGGGGATTCTGGGTAGGAGAATGTTGGGGGAACCACGCAAGCCATACCTCGCTGGACTCCCCCGGGTGTCTAGTTTCCAGAACTGTGTGGGCTTGGTAGGTTTCCCTAGATGGCCGCCGAGCCCAGGGCCAAAAACTCATGGAACCCCCCTTGCAAAAGCAGGTTGGTTGTGATAGGTAATTTTGATGTCGCCTCAATGGGTTTTGGGCCCTTGCCTGTCGCAGGTTCTTGACCCACCCACCCAAGTGAGGTACCATTTTTATTGGGACACCTGGGGGAACGCTGGGTGGGAGGAAATTTGTGGATCCAAGCAGATTCCAAAACTTTCCCACACAGAAATTTGAGAAAACATTGATTTCTTTCAGCAAAATTTGAGGTTTGCAGGGGATTCTGGGTAAGAGAATGTTGGGGGACCCACGCAAGCCATACCTCGCTGAACTCCCCCGGGTGTCTAGTTTCCAGAAATGTGTGGGTTTGGTAGGTTTCCCTACATGGCCGCCGAGCCCATGGCCAAAAACTTATGGGACCCCCCTTGCAAAGCCAGGTTGGTTTGTGATAGGTAATTTTGATGTCGCCTCAATAGGTTTTGGGCCCTTGCCTGTTGCGGGTCCTTGACCCACCCACATAAGTGAGGTACCATTTTTATCGGGAGACCTGGGAGAACGCTGGGTGCGATGAAATTTGTGGATCCACGCAGATTCCAGAACTTTCCCACACAGCAATTTGAGAAAAAGTGATTTTTGCAGCAAAATTTGAGGTTTGCAGGGGATTCTGGGTAGGAGAATGTTGGGGGACCCACGCAAGCCATACCTCGCTGGACTCCCCGGGTGTCTAGTTTTCAGTAATGTGTGGGTTTGGTAGGTTTCCCTAGATGGCCACCGAGCCCAGGGCCAAAAACTCATGGGACCCCCCTTGCAAAACCAGGTTGGTTTGTGATAGGTAATTTTGATGTCGCCTCAATAGGTTTTGGGCCCTTGCCTATCGCGGGTCCTTGACCCACCCACCCAAGTGAGGTACCATATTTATCGGGAGACCCGGAGGAACGCTGGGTGGGAGGAAATTTGTGGATCCACGCAGATTCCAGAACTTTCCACCACAGAAATGTAGGGAAAATGTGTTTTTTTTTAAAATTGTTTAGGTTTGCAAGGGATTCTGGGTAACAGAACCTGGTGAGAGGCAGTCAAGTCACCCCATCCTGGATTCCCTTGGGTGTCTAGTTTTCAAAAATGTATAGGTTTGCTAGGTTTCCCTAGGTGCCGGCAGAGCTATGGTTAAAAAACTACAGCTAGGCACTTTGCCAAAAAAGGGTCATTTTTCACTGCGAAATGGAGGTGTGTCCACGTTGCATTTTGCGCCGTTTCCTGTCACGGGTACTAGGCCTACCCACACAAGCGAGGAACCATTTTTCTCAGAAGACTTTGGGGAACGCGGGGTGGGTAGAAATTTGTGGTTCCACGCAGATTCCAGAACTTTTCACCACAGAAATGTGGGGAAAATTTGGTTTTTTTTGACAATTTTTTAGGTTTTCAAGGGATACTGAGTTACAGAACCTGGTGAGAGGCAGTCAAGTCACCCCATCCTGGATTCCCCTGGGTGTCTAGCTTTAAAAATGTATAGGGTTGCTAGGTTTCCCTAGGTGCTGGCAGAGCTATGGTTAAAAAACTACAGCTAGGCACTTTACCAAAAAAGGGTCATTTTTCCCTGCGAAATTGAGGTGTGTCCACGTTGTGTTTTGCGCCGTTTCCTGTCGCGGGCACTAGGCCGACCCACACAAGCGAGGTACCATTTTTCTCTGAAGACTTTGGGGAAGGCGGGGTGGGTAGAAATTTGTGGTTCCACGCATATTCCAGAACTTTTCACCACAGAAATGTGGGGAAAATGTGTTTTATTTTACAATTCTTTAGGTTTGCAAGGGCTTCTGAGTTACAGAACCTGGTGAGAGGCAGTCAAGTCACCCCATCCTGGATTCCCCTGGGTGTCTAGTTTTAAAAAATGTATAGGTTTGCTAGGTTTCCCTAGGTGCCGGCAGAGCTAGGGCTCAAAAACAAAAGCTAGGCACTTTACCAAAAAAGGGTCATTTTTCACTGCGAAATTGAGGTGTGTCCACGTTGCGTTTTGTGCTGTTTCCTGTTGCGGGCCCTATGCCAACCCACACAAGTGAGATACCATTTTTATCAGGAGACTTAGGGTAATTCAGATTTGTAAAGCAACTGTTATTACCTACGATGCATTTCTGCCAAATGAAAGACATTGTGTAAAAAAGAAGTCATTTTGAAAAATGACCCATAATTCTCATGCTAGTATGAGTATTCCCGATTTCGAAAATGTGTAAATATCTACTGTTTCTAAACTCTATATTTTGTTTCAGAAATACATAGGGGTCTTTCATACCGATTTTTCCATGTATACATTTTCCCACAATAATTGCTATATACCCAGTACATAATAAAAAGCCATTGCAAATTGCTGCTCAGTTTTTGGCTCTGGGTTCGTCGGGTTCTTGGTGAGCCTACAAGTCCTATATATCCCCACAACCAGTAAGGTCCAGCGAATGTAACGGTGTATTGCTTTCAAACAGCTGTCATAATTAGAAGAAGTTACAGGTGAAAATGTTGACACAAAAGGCTGTTTTATTCCAACTAATTTTCAATTTCTTCCTATATTTAACTGTTAGGGCACGATTCACAGAACTAACTTAAGCCAAAATCCTAAATTTACTACCATTTTCGTATTCACAGAATGCACTTACTCATTTTGGTATTCACAGAAGACACTTACTCAGTTCGGTATTCACAGAAGTTAGGAGTCCTAACTTTAGGACTCCTAAATGCCTTCTGTGAATACCAAAAGTCTTAAAATTATGATTTTTCTCAGTTTATGAGTCCTGACTTTACTACTACTAAACTAAGAAAAATCCTAATTTTAAGGCTTTTGGTAGTCACAGAAGGCATTTAGGAGTCCTAAAGTTAGGAGTCCTAACTTTACTACTACTAAATTGAGAAAAATCCTTATTTTAAGACTTTCGGTATTCACAGAAGGCATTTAGGAGTCCTAAAGTTAGGAGACCTAACTATACTACTACTAGACTGAGAAAAATCCTAATTTTAAGACTTTCGGTATTCACAGAAGGCATTTAGGAGTCCTAAAATTAGGACTCCTAACTTCTGTGAATACCGAAATGAGTAAGTGCCTTCTGTGAATACCAAAATGAGTAAGTGCCTTCTGTGAATACCAAAATGGTAGTAAGTTTAGGATTTTGTCTTAAGTTAGTTCTGTGAATCGGGCCCTCAGTTTCTATAAAGAAACCTTGATGGATCTACACAAATGACCCCTTGCGGAATTTAAAATGTTGTCTAACTTTTTTAAATGTATAGCTTTCCAGGATCCATTATTGCTTTCATACCCATTTCTACCATTAACTGGAAGGAGGTTGAAAGCACAAAAAATAGCAAAAATAGGCCAAGTCCCAGAAAAATGCCAAAACTGTGTAAAAAATGTTGGTTTTCTGACAAAAGTCTGTCATTCCCTAAAAGCTGGGAAAATGGTGACTTTTCGCCCCACCAACCATTTTTTGATCCCATTTGCAGGGAAAAACCCAGACGCTTTCATTTGCAGCACTTTTTCCCATTTTTCCACCCCAAAAAACAACATTTTGCTGTATTTTGGCTTATTTCTGGTGTGGAAATATGGATTTTTCTGGTCAGTTATGTCCCCTATCTTGGACCCCAACGGTTCTATGTGCATGTTACAAGTACATGTATGTTCCCTCCAGTTCCAGTTATGAAGACGCAAATACATGTGCGTCCACCGTTAACATGTCCTCTGTTGATCCGCCATGAATGGACCGGATATTCCATTCCTAAGTACGAAAGGCCACCGCCTTTATATGGTTCACTTATGCCATTTTACAGTCCAGGCAAGTAGGCCCTGATTCTGTCGTCAAACTCTTCTTGCCTTCTGCCTCTGAAAACTCCAGTCTGAGCCTGCATCTGTGACCATGAACTTTGTCTCATTCTCTGCGCGGCTCACGAAGCCTGACATCAGCCTATTCTCTGCCAAGAACTGTATTTCACCTTCGAGTTATCTGCTTCACCCCTTAGCCGATGCATTCCTGTCTAGTAGTTTAAATAAACATTCTTCCAGCTACCGAGCAATGGCTCGGCTTCTCTGTCTTTATGCAAGTAATTCATAGTCCTGTTACCATGGAATATTCCTACCCCCTCGCATTTAGTGTAGACACTTAGACGCTTGTACACGCACGCACAGTCAGTATAGAATAGATTCTGTCCGAGAGTCCTTCTTTTGTGGATAACATAGTTCTTTAAACATAGGATGTTAGATATGATTTGGGATTAGGTTGACTTGACCCCCCAGACTTTTCGTCTCCACATGTAGAGCTAAATGTCAAGTCCCCTTCACCCCCTAGTTGCACGTCAATCACACGTCATGCTGCTGCGCGCGCATCTATGCCAAGTATTATCTTATGGATCCACCTATATATGACATCATAACCAATTATGTTCCTTTTTACTCCTTATTACACCCATTTTCGGTTACGCATATGAATCGTCATTTTCCTTATCAATTGTTACGCCTACTGCATTCGCCTCATTGTAATGTATGTACTATAAAAGTCATTTCTTGTCAATAAAGTATGTACTTCACTTCCTGAACCTCCGTGGTGATGGAACTTGGAGCAACCGATTATAATCGTTCATTGGAATAAAGCCCATTCCGAACCTCTGATACCACGGATTCTGCCTCTCATTTTACTGAGCTGTTTTATTATGTTTCCGTATCAAATTAAGTCCCGGTAATGAATTTTATTTACCACATGAATGGCGCCCGAATAGGGACACTTTCTCATCTCACGCGCCGGCGGTGAGTTGCAGGCCCGGTCTCCTGCCACAGCTGGACGGACAATAACGCGTACCAGCAGGATTTCCTGTATCTCCCTCCGGTCAAGCGGGGGCGACTGAGGCTGCGATCAACACCCAGACGAGGCGGTGAGAAGTGCGAAGTATCCCGACCAGAGCCTAGCTGAGAGAGCAAGATCCGAGGTATACAGAGGCCCACCAGTTCGAAGTCGAGTCCAGTTTCCAACGAGTCGAGTCGAGTCCAGTCCGGTCCAAGTTCAGTCTCCGAGGCCTTCCGTTTCCGAAGCTACCCGGTGAGTACCATTGCTGGGGAGGCATTTCTGACGTGCACATAGGTTGTGCCGGTCAAGACGGGTTTGGGTACACAAATCCGGTCTGCACTGTTTTAGCAGTGTATATGTACTGTTTAGCAGTATATCAAGTATTCCGAAGTATCTAGTTATTGTCAAAGAATTATGCTTGGTGATTAGTTATGCAGACGATCATCATTGTTGGTTATTTTAAAGGTTAAAAAATGTTTAATGTTTAATGTTTAATGTGTTAAACGTCCTGCATATTGTGGTATGAATGGTTGTTCATTATTGTGCTTTTGTACTAAGTGTGTTCAAGATTAAGTATCAGATCAGTTCTCAATATGCCGCTCTTTTCGAAACTAAGACAGATCACTACAAGAAAAGGGGTACTCGAAGAAGCCGTTCCTATTCCTCCTAGGGACACTCCAGGGTACTTCATGTATCATAAACATGGCTTAGACGCTATATTATTTCTTGATTTATGGGTAGACTACACCAAGGAATTACCAGAAAGTCAGAGGTGGCCCACAGCGGGAACCTGGGATGCAGAGTGCATCATGAAAGTAGAAGAAGAGTTATGGAAAAGGAAAGTCAGACAGTCACAGAAAGATGCCGTTGAGTTATGGCGTAAAGAATCTCATAGACGTACAGAAAAAGTACGTAGACAGGAGGAGAAGAGTAAAGAGAATTCCAATAAAGTTCGAGAAAATCTATTAATTGAGGAAGGTATCCGAGTGAAATCAGAACAAGTAGACAGACAAAGAAATGCCCTTATGAATGGTATGTATCCCCTTCTGGCCGAAGGATTACCTAAAGCTACTCCAGAAACACCGAAAGACTTGCCGCCCCCATTATTCCCAATAAAGGTACATCCTAAGGGGCATCCTAGAACCGCAGAAGATGTTTTTCTTTCCTCATATTTAGATGACGCAGCTCCCGAGTATGCTAATTCCGCCCCACATAGACCGCCTATCAGGGAGGTTCAACGCCAAGACCCAGTACCCGTATCCCTACAGCAACAGATCGTGTCACAAGTTCCGACAAGCACATCTGTTTCTACATCTGTTCCTACAGCTGCTTCTATAGCTGTGTCCACACCTATAGTTGCTGTGTCACGTTCAACGAATCCTTTCACACCCGACACCCCAGATGGGGCTACGGGAGGTGTTAGTAACATTTTTTCTACGCCACCCAGAATAAATAAACTTACTTTTCAAGAGTTAGCACATTCACGTACCCCCAAACTCATAAATGCCCGTACGCTTAAGGAACTTCTTATAGATTGCAGATATGACCCTGTGCCCGGCAAAGAGGACGAAATGACCCTGGCATCATTGCGTATCAGACGAGCCGCAGTGTACTTAGGGAAGTTACCAGGAATGACTGCGCATCTAGATAAAATATACCATTTTGTCCAAACAGGGCGAGATCCAGAATGTATTAACAGAGCTATGGAATACCAGAAAGTGGAGATACAGGGGGAACTGTTACGTTTCCTCATAAAATTGTGTGATCAGAAATGAAGACCGACCGGGGGTAGACCCGGAAGCAATGCAAATTCTTACCAGATGGAGCCAGAATATATCAGAAGGTAGACATGATAAACAAAATTGTATAATAGCCATGTGCCGAAAGATCCGTAAAGAAAATGAACGCCTACACGAAGAAAGATTAGCGGTAGACGAGTTCGAACAAAACGAGGAGGAAGGGTCAGGACTGCCCGCAGGACAGTCAGACACCATAGCCTATGTAGGTAAAGGAAGATCTTGTAATAGTAATAGATGTCCTATTGACCCGATACGTCCGATATGTCCAGATAATAACAGGAATTTCCAAATACCTATAATTAACATCAGGTCTAACGAGCATTCGTTCCAAGCCGCCGACAAACTACTCCGAGAACGAAGGGGTTATCATTTCCTCGATTCTATGGATGAACAAGATTTAGCTAGGGCAGCTGTCCATTGGGTGGACAGTCCCGGAAAATATAGTGATGATACAGTAGCACGCGCATTTTTGAATCTCACCCCAGATGAACAGCGGTTAGCTGGGATTTATATGATTCAACAACTCATTATACTATATCAGAGTCAGCATTCGGACCCTGGTCCCTTACCTGACATATTGACTGAATTGCTTATGAATAGATGGAGAGGTTCAGGTACTAAATTAATTAAAGAAATACTAGAATCAAGAAAGCAATACATTCTTTTTGTATGTTCAGACCGTGTCTCATTGCCCATCAAGGAAAGAACCACGTATTACATGGATAGACAGAATCCCTTACGAGAAGTGCACCCAATAAAGGGCGAGGACAACGAGTTTAAGCGCGTATTTGTATATACGCCCATATCAAAAATAGAATTGTTAGAAATTAAGAAAGTGGTACCCAGTCATGACAAAGATCCAGCGGGTTTTCACCGAGAAATTAAAGACATGTTACTCATGGGAGAGTATACCTATCCCGACATTATGACAATATTAAAGGTATTGATGCCTGCTGGCATTTATGAGAAACTCAGGGAAAAAGAGTGGGAGGTAGGAGACCAAAAGATAGAATGGTCAGTATTAGAAGCAGAAGAAAAGGCCCGAACTGCAGGAGCAGGACTTGGGGATAAAACTAAAGCACTACCAGGTTTATTAGTACAGGTACTGCCACGTTTACTAACTACAAAAAAGGAAGATTGGGGTACAATTTCAGCCTGTAAACAGAAGCAAGATGAAGACACTAGTGATTACTATGCCCGATTTGAAAAATGTTTTGGTATAAATAGTGGCATAAAAGCGAGTAGCGAATCATACCCACATCTGTTTGTAACAAAATTAGTAGAAAATGCTCTGCCCCAAGTAAAGAATAGAGTATTAAAATTCGAGAGTACCTGGCAAGGTAATACCCCATCACAAATGTTACAAATGTTACAGTACCATCACAATAGAATTAGAGAGGAACAAGAACATGAACACAGACGCATGAAAGACACGAAAATGAAAATGTTAGTTTCTCAGACAGTCCCAGCTGAAGGACATAAAAAGGGTATGACACATTCCGGTGATTCAGCCGGACCTGTAAAAGGGACATGCAATTATTGTAAAAAGCCAGGTCATTACGTACACGATTGTCCAGTTTTGAAACATAATATCGCCATAGGTAAAACACAAGAAAGACCACGGCCACCTAGACAGGACCAGAATGAACAAGGAGCTCCGCAGCATGCACAGTCCATGCCAGCTTCACAACAGTCTATACAGTTTGTGCCAGCTGCACCAGCGCTGCCTGTTGCTGCCACACAAACCACGACACGACAACTGTACCAGACCGCACAGTACGACTATCCTGATTATCAACGATATGCATGAACCAGCCTAGAGAGGGAAGTTGACTTACCCCTTATCGAGATTCCTGTAGATCAAGAAGGACCTTATGTACATAGTGAATTATTAGGCCAAGACAGAAAATTTTTACTCGATACAGGGGCAAGTCGAACAACAATAAAACGTAGTGAAGTTCCAGGGGCACCCCTCTCAGGCTCACAGAATATTTCCCTTGGTTTTTCAGGAAAACCTATTGTTAATGAAGTGTCACAGCCTCTCCCACTTACGATAGGACCTTTGACCCGAACTACAGATTTATTGCTTACTAAATCATGTCCAGAAAATCTGTTAGGAATAAAAACACTGAAAGCTCTAGGAGCTATAATATGTTGTTCTCCGGAAGGAGTAAGGTTGTTTTTACGTGATTTTAAAGGTCATTATGTGTCTAGAGACATGGATCCCCGACTGCAGACTTTACCTACACATCTATGGGCACAAGGCCCTACTGATGTTGGATGCATGAATATTACACCATATCGAGTCACATTAAAGGCAGGAGTGGTGCTACCACGAATGCGACAATACAAGTTACCACCAGATGCTGTAGTGGCTTTACTACAAATCATTGACGAGCTCATTACCCAAGGAGTAGTTGTAGAAACAGACTCCAATGTATGTAATTCACCGATAATTCCGATTCTTAAACGAACAGATCCAAAGGCCCCGCCAGTATATCGATTGGTTATTGATCTGCGCGAATTAAACAAATGCATTGTGCCATAATTTCCTGTGGTCCCAGATATCTCGTCATTACTGACAGCTATTGATTCCGAAGCGACATTCTTTACTGTAATCGACCTCAAGAATGCCTTTTTCAGCGTCCCAATAGATCCGGAAAGCCAATATTTGTTCGGATTTAGTTTAAATGGACGTAGCTTTAAATTCTCACGCGCACCTCAAGGATTTACAGAAAGCCCCAGCATCTATAGCCAAGCACTGAAACGAGAACTCGACAGTATCCACATGCCAGTTAACACTGCTCTGCTTCAATACGTCGATGATCTGTTGATCACCGCGAGAAGTGAACCGGAATGTGAAAAAGCATCACTGACAGTTTTACAATTTCTAGCCGAAAAGGGGCACAAGGTGTCCCCTTCTAAGCTGCAATTCTGTGTCCAGCGAGTTATTTATCTTGGACACTCGCTGTCCAAGGAGGGAAGGCAGCATACACCCGACCGCATTCAGTTTAAAAGCTAACACGCCAAAACCAAAGACACAAAAGGAGGTGCGGGCTTTCATAGGCCTCACTTCATACTGTAGACAGTGGATCCCTCAATATGCATTTCTAGCAAAATCGCTCATTCAGTTGACAACACAGGAGGCAGCCACATCGACTGTTCTCCCTTGGACCCAGGAACATACACAAGCTTTTGAAAGCCTAAAGAAAGCTTTATGTCAAGCACCTGTTTTAGCAACGCCATGTTACAGAAAACAGTTTACACTTTTTGTTACAGAACGCGAAGGTACTGCCTTGTCAGTACTCACACAGGAACAAGCAGGAGCACACAAACCATGTGCTTATTTTTCTAGTACATTAGATCCAGTAGCTCAGGCTCTTCCTGCGTGCCTGAAATCAGTGGCAGCGACAGCTTTAGCAATCAGACAAAGCGATGCCATAGTGTTAGGACATCCATTGACAGTTCAAGTACCACATGCAGTAGAGGTTCTTGTAAATAGAACGCAAACACAACACTTGACTATAGCGCGACTTACAGGGTACGAGCTTACATTGTTTCAGCCACATATAGAAATCAGACGCTGTAATACATTGAATCCTGCCACACTTTTGCCAGTAACCGGAACAGACCCACTAGCCCATGACTGTATTGAAGTTATTACTATAACGACGAAACCCAGACAAGACTTAACCGATGTCCCATTGTCAGATCCAGACCTGACATTGTATGTAGATGGTTCATGTATGAGAACAAATACAGGAGAGTTGGTGGCTGCTTACGCAGTCACAACAGATACTGAAGTCATTGAAACTAATCGTATAAATACTTTGTCAGCTCAAGCCGCAGAGCTCATCGCTCTGACACAAGCCTGTATTCAAGCCACAAATAAAAAAGTCAACATATACACTGATTCACGTTATGCATTCGGAGTTGTACATGACTTCGGCGTGCTATGGCGAGAGAGAGGTTATTTAACTTCCCACGGTGCCCACATTCAACACGGACCCCTCATTCATGCCTTATTAGATGCAATACATCTACCTACTGCAATATCAATTATGAAATGTAAGGCTCATACGAAGGTTATTGATATCATTTCTCAAGGCAATGATCTAGCCGACAGAACAGCTAAACAGACTGCTCAAACCCAAACATCCGACATGACAAAGACAATAGTCCCGATGCCGACACATTGTATGACAGTTAAAGATCCTACCCTTGACGTAATTGACATACAGACACATGCTACACCAGACGAAATAAAGAAATGGACTGAATTAGGAGGGATCCAAACGGACCAAGGATGGATGATGAAGGAAAAGTCTGTGTGGTTCCTTCCTGATTCAATGGTCCAAGTTATAGTTAACACTATACATAGTCCAGCACATCTAGGAGAAAAAGCTATGCTAGACAGCATTCAACACATTTGGTTCAATAAACATTTACGGGCAGCAGCGAAACAAAAGGTCCGTACCTGTATGATCTGTTGCCAGTTCAACCCAGGAAAAAGTGTTCCCGTAGAACAAGGTGGATTTCATCCTCCTAATCACCCTTTTGAAGTACTCCAGATGGATTATATCCAGATGGAACGATGTCGAGGATTCAAATATGTTCTCGTAGTTGTCTGCGCTCTGTCCCGCTGGACGGAGGCATACCCGGTTTCAGATTACACTGCCCCGACTACTGCCAAACAGTTAGTTCGAGAATTCTTCCCACGATACGGTTTACCACGTGTTGTTCACTCAGATAACGGCCAGCCGTTCTCATCCGAATTAATGAAACATGTTTCACTTTTGTTAGGTTATCAGTGGAAATTTCACTGTGTCCGACACCCCGAAGCAGCAGGTCTCGTAGAAAGACATAATCAGATACTGAAAATCAGACTGTCCAAAATATGCAGAGAGAAAGGTGTCGACTGGGTAGTAGCGTTACCAGTTGCACTCTTCTACATGAGAATGGTAGCACACTCTCGAACAGGGCTATCCCCGTATGAGGTGATCTTCGGCAGACCACCAAATATGTGGGGGACGCCTATACCACGCAAAATAACTGATATTGACTGTAATATGCTGACAGATTACTTGGCTTCCTTGATGTCTGCACTACAATCTTGTCGTTCACAGGTAGCTGCAGCCTTTCCCGACAACACTGAGGTGAAACCCCATGACGTAGTTCCGGGGGACCTTGTGCTTGTGAGAAATTTCGACCGAAAGACTCAGCTGGAGCCCAGGTGGAAGACACCCCAGCTGGTCCTGCTGACCACAAGGACAGCCGTGAAGATCGAGGGCAGGAAAGGATGGGTGCATTCAAGTCATATCAAGAAATTTCATGGACTTCCTTCAGATGTAAACAGCCCACCTCGTGTGTCCTCACCAATTGACTCAAAACCACCTCTGGCTGAGGCCGACAGTAAAGAACTTTATAAACTAAAATTAAGGCCTAGGCCGTCGGACGATTTGATTGTTTAAGTCCTCTCCTAGGTGAAGCGGTTGAATCTGTCTCCGACATGTATCGCCTAGACCTGAATCATGGACAGTCGCGACAAATGATGAAACGACAGGCGTATTGTAAATCACTGCGTAGCCATTGCATAGTGACATTATTAATCTTGTTTTTCTTAAGTCTTTTAATAATTACTGCAAGTATATTGTTGCACATATATTACCCTATTGCCAGAAACGTTTACAATGTTACTGCTGAACATTCTTTTAGTGACTTACCCCCGCATGAATTGTCTTATAGACTTGCGCTGCGCAATAACACTTTCATTAGTATGTTACATCATTCCCATCAGACTAGTAATGCAACTAATTGTTGGGTGTGTGGCCGGCTCCCTCCCTATCAGAATTATGAAGGAGTCCTGCCTTTCTTTCCACATCCGTTTACACATAATGGCTCCTGTGGAGCATGGTTTAGTTTAATCAATTCCATAGACTCAGATACAGCCGTTTACCAAGACCAGTGGGTATGGGGAAATCTGAACCTAGTTTTATTCAAAGTCTGTTACCCTGACAAGGAGGGTCGCCCCAAAGGAACAGGAACTGATCTAGAAAATGAAGTATATGGATTAGGTAACTTTACTCCTAATCTCATGGTTCTAAATGTCGAATCCGAAGTTGAACTAGTTTTACCAACAATGTCAGTATTCCCAGCGAAAGGTGAATTGTGTGTAAGAAAGGTTGGTTCCATACATATGGGCCATAGTAAATGCACTACTATAGTAGAATTCAGTGATCAAGGCAAATCCTCATTTAGAGCTTATCGCCACTCCTACTTTATATGTGGTCAGACTGCATATATGCGTCTACCCCTAGATTGGGATGGTACCTGCTACATTGCATTTCTTTTGCCACCTGTTTTTCTAGCTCCTCCTGATTATTATAGAAATATTCATTTAGTACACAACAGAGAGCGGAGAGATCTCCCAATTGTCGATTACACTGAAACAGCATGGGAAAAATACACAGATTTCAATAAAGGCATCTTTCCCTATATAGGTACTGTTACTAATAGTAAGCTGATACGTAGATTAACTAGAACCCTTGAAGCGGTAGTGAATGAAACTATTTCCGCCTTAGGCAATTTAACAGAAGAGCAGTCTGCTATGCGGATTGTTGTGCTTCAAAATCGTCTTGTCCTTGACGTCATCCTGGCTGATAGGGGCGGAGCTTGTAGGGTCATCGGATCAAGCTGCTGCGTATTCATACCAGAAAATTCGCCATCTGTATATAAAGCTATAACTCGCCTTCATAAGATTGTAAGCCAGATACACCAGAACCCAGGCACTTGGACTTGGTCCGGTTGGTTTTGGAGTGTGATATCAGCCTGGGGATGGAGAGTTCTATCATTCCTAGGTATTGGCCTTCTCATACTATTCAGTTGCTGTCTATGTCTACAATGTGGACCAGCGATCTGTGGCCTGTGTGCCACATCGTGTATTCCACCACCAAGATTTTATTCGTCACGGAAGAAGAAAGAAGAAGAAATGATGCTATATGAACAGATCAATGGATTAATGAAGATTGATATCTCTTGACGGGCAAGTAGGGGACAAGGAGGGAATGTGGAAATATGGATTTTTCTGGTCAGTTATGTCCCCTATCTTGGACCCCAACGGTTCTATGTGCATGTTACAAGTACATGTATGTTCCCTCCAGTTCCAGTTATGAAGACGCAAATACATGTGCGTCCACCGTTAACATGTCCTCTGTTGATCCGCCATGAATGGACCGGATATTCCATTCCTAAGTACGAAAGGCCACCGCCTTTATATGGTTCACTTATGCCATTTTACAGTCTAGGCAAGTAGGCCCTGATTCTGTCGTCAAACTCTTCTTGCCTTCTGCCTCTGAAAACTCCAGTCTGAGCCTGCATCTGTGACCATGAACTTTGTCTCATTCTCTGCGCGGCTCACGAAGCCTGACATCAGCCTATTCTCTGCCAAGAACTGTATTTCACCTTCGAGTTATCTGCTTCACCCCTTAGCCGATGCATTCCTGTCTAGTAGTTTAAATAAACATTCTTCCAGCTACCGAGCAATGGCTCGGCTTCTCTGTCTTTATGCAAGTAATTCATAGTCCTGTTACCATGGAATATTCCTACCCCCTCGCATTTAGTGTAGACACTTAGACGCTTGTACACGCACGCACAGTCAGTATAGAATAGATTCTGTCCGAGAGTCCTTCTTTTGTGGATAACATAGTTCTTTAAACATAGGATGTTAGATATGATTTGGGATTAGGTTGACTTGACCCCCCAGACTTTTCGTCTCCACATGTAGAGCTAAATGTCAAGTCCCCTTCACCCCCTAGTTGCACGTCAATCACACGTCATGCTGCTGCGCGCGCATCTATGCCAAGTATTATCTTATGGATCCACCTATATATGACATCATAACCAATTATGTTCCTTTTTACTCCTTATTACACCCATTTTCGGTTACGCATATGAATCGTCATTTTCCTTATCAATTGTTACGCCTACTGCATTCGCCTCATTGTAATGTATGTACTATAAAAGTCATTTCTTGTCAATAAAGTATGTACTTCACTTCCTGAACCTCCGTGGTGATGGAACTTGGAGCAACCGATTATAATCGTTCATTGGAATAAAGCCCATTCCGAACCTCTGATACCACGGATTCTGCCTCTCATTTTACTGAGCTGTTTTATTATGTTTCCGTATCAAATTAAGTCCCGGTAATGAATTTTATTTACCACACTGGGACCCCTCCAGGGGAATCCACAAACCCTGGGTATCTTTAGAATCCCCATCCCCACAGGGGCCTAAGCGCGCACTACCCCCAAAAGCCAAAAAAAGGCTTAGCACAGGGAGGGAAAAGGCCTAACAGCAAAAGGGTTGAGAAACAGAACTTAGGGCCTGATTTAGAGTTCGGCGGACAGGTAACTCAGTCACAAACATGACAGCTATTTAGTCTGCTGTATTCCAAGTGCATTATATCCAAAGGCACTTGTAAGATGGCAGACAGGATATCCATTATGCTTGTGAGGGAGTAACCCATTTGCTGAACTCTAAATCAGACCCTTAGTTCTAAGACAAAACCCTAGGTCCAGCCCTCGAACTGCTCACCAGCGTTGATTTCGAGGACCCCTCAAAGTTCTTGATTGTTTTAGTGCTCACTGCTGCCTCTCTGGTTTTTCAGTGCAAAGGTTCGAGAAATCCCAGCGGCCTAGTTTAAATAGATTGCCTCACAAAACAGCGGTTGAGATTTGAAGCTCTCACGAGAGCTCACTCTCCTGGTGCGTGTACAATCTGATCTTCGCCTAAAAGACACTTAGTAGAGGAGCATGCTAAGCTTTGATGATGCAGTTTTTTCTGTATTTAGGGCTTTGTGTGAATGAAAACATGAGCTTTGACTAACATGCATATTTTTGGCCTCAGACTTTATCTTTTTGTGACGTTTCATTTCACCACGTGGACAAGTTTGTATCAGTTTGTCTCAGCAGAATAAAGTTTGAACATGCTTCATTTGCAAGGACAGTGACTTTCACATACTGTTCTGATGAAATTTGCACTGATTCAAGGTTGCAACTATCTGTGTTAGCAGAATCACACGCAATGTAACAATATTTGTTCCAGTACAGGTGGTGTCAGGGAGAAGCTTCATGCTTTAGTATTATGAGAACTTTACTAAATGTATTAGTTTCCACCTGTTTCTCTCTGTTTAATTGTGCTAGGCTCAGACTATAAGAACACGTTCAACTGTAGTAAATGTAAGAAATCCTTTGTTCAGAACCCCATAAAATGGTACTCTTGCATGTGGGAAGAGACCCCTTTCACTGACCCTACAAGGCGAATCCAAGCTGGCTTGTTCTCCCATTTATACTCTGTATTTTGCTGATCTGAACTTTACTGAGTTCTTTGATGGATTTCTGTACTTTAACTGAGCTTTGCACTTTAATTGATTAACTGATTGACTGTTCCAATCGATTTCTGTAAAACCAAAATAAAGAAAATGAAACCTATAGGGTTTAAGTCTTCCCTGTCTGTCATTTATGAAGGACCGAATGGGTCTACATTCTGAATTGAAATTGTAATTTAAATGCTCCAAATAGAGACACAGGTTCAGTAGGGAGCACCAAAATCTGTATAGGGATTACATTACTCAAGAGTCCAGCTGTGCAAAGGGTAAGAACTGTAGCGCCACATCAAAATCTGGTAGCAGAGGATGGATCTCACTGCGATTGGTTGACCTTTGCGCTTGTCATGCTGGGACTGGCAGAGCCTGCGCTGTGATTGGTTGGTTCCTTGAGAGATCTGCATGAGGGTTGGGTGATTTTTGTGTTTAGCGACAGTTGAGAACAACATGGGAATCTTTTTTTACCTGCCTCAAAATCCGAAACTAAGATGGATGTGTTGACGGATGAGTGGAGATTTAATTAGTTGGAAAAAAAGAAACTGCAAATAAATTTCAGAATGACAGTGAGTGACAAGGACCTGAAGGAAATGAAGTTGCAAGTATTCGCAACTGAGGTTAAGGAGATGATAGATTGTATCACAAAGTGGAGAGAGTTGGAAAAATTCAGGGAGCAATAGATGGAAAAAAGAGAGGTGGAAGGAGAGAAAGAAAAGAGTAACAGAGACCGAGAACAGAGGAGACAGAAGCCAAGGAATACCCTCTGATGAAAGTGCAGGGAGTCCCATGGACTTAAGTAGATCTCTTCCATGTCTCAAACAGTCTCCCAAAACCTAGATAAATGGTATACCCAGGTGGACAGAATTGTTACCATCTCAAAGGTCTTGAGTGAGGATTTAGACATGTGCTTTGAAGTGGTGGTTAAGAGGGATCAGTGGACAGAATGTAAGAGAGCCGTTGACTGGCCTACCCAAGAGCCCTTGTGGGTGGCCAATGCGAACAGCCCATCTCCTTTGATAAAAGTGTAATATGACCCTGTAATTGAACATCTGTAAACAAAGATATCACAAAAAAAGGGGAATGGGTAAACATTTTGAGCAAAAGCCAGGAAAGAAAAGAGTCAGTCCATGCTTTCTTCAAAAGTATAGTGCAGGTTAATAGAGAGCAAGTGGCATGAATGATCAGATTTCTGAGAATGTAAGCAGATTTGTTTTGGGCTTTGTTCTTGGTTTGCACCCGGAGATTAGCTTTCAGATACATGTTAGCAGACTGCACACACAAAACTGTCCCAAAATGGTGGTCATAGAGGTTCGGTTGTGGTAGATTCCGGTATGGACCTTGCTTTTGGTGTGGGTGCGAACACGCAGGCAGTTGCCATTCAGTGCACACAAGGAGGGTATGTAGTCCTGCAAGGGAGAGGCAGTGGGAATGTTGGTGGTATGAACATAGGTGCCTTGAAGGAGGTATCCCTTGTCACATCTGCAATAAGGTCAGCCATTGGAAGAGGGAATTTAAATACAGTCCTGACAGAGTGCAATTGAATTCTCAAGTACAGAATATCATGTCGCAAGAGGGGGCGATGCAGGTGGAAACCCCGATTCCAAAGGCTGCTAGGCACAATCACAGATACATGAGGCTGAATGTGCCTCAAGCTCCTATTACCCAACCACAGATACAGAACGGAGGTCCAAATTTCCCAATCCGGAGTCTAGAATCCGTTCATGATAATCAATCACAGATCTCAGGTCCTAAAGATGTGTGAGAATCCCATTGGACTCAATCAATCATAATGACTGTGTTTGAGGGGGCGAAAGGGACACTGTGGTTCTGTTGCTGGGGTGGGACTAAGTCCCCCAGCAACCACTTGTAAGCCCAGCAGGAGGGGCATGCCAGCACACCCAGTGCTACAAAAGCGCCTTGTTACTCCCACGGGGCGAAAGGGACACTGTGGTTCTGTTGCTGGTATTGGGGCTACGCCTCCCAGGAACCCCCCCCCTCCGTAAGCCTAGGAGGAGGGGAACACCCAGTGCTACAAAAGTGCCTTGTTACTCCCAGGGCGAAAGGGATACTGTGGTTCTGTTGCTGGTTTGGGCCAACATCCACCAGCAACCACCTTGTAAGCCCAGGAGGAAGGGCACAATAGTACACCCAGTGCTACAAAAGCACCTTGTTACTCCTACGGGGTGCACCTGGGCTCGTTCCTGGGGGAAAAGCTGGCGCGTCTTTGCTAGTCATCGGCAAGAAAAGCAGGGCCGGACTACCGCTCTTGGCTCAGTGGGAGAGATTTGCCCCCTGCATTGTAAGGCAGGGCTTTCTGTTTGGTTATGCAGAATTTTAAAGTAAAGTCCTGTTTAAGCTCTGTTGAGTCTTTACAGTCGAGTGGACTATGGGAAAGAGGAAAGCCACTGCATGCAGTGTTGGGAGAGAGCCCCCGAATAAGCTCGCTCCATCCATTACAAATGATGTGTCCTCTGTTATGTGCATCATCGAATCTGAGATCGGCCACGTTGAGAAAAGGATTGATGCTGCTTGACGCCTCTCTGTTCATCCTGTGAATAGTAACACAGGAAGCCCTGATCCTCTAACTATTCCCAAGGTGATATCTAATGTAGTGATGCAGGCGAATTATGGTCACACAGTTAATTCCAGCTCAATAGACCCGCTGATCTTGGCAACAGCAAATCTAGCAAACTTTCTGTGAGTGTAAATACACCATCTGAGGTTTTGAAAGTTATTGACAATATCCATCCACCCTCAACCTAGTTTACCCCCTTTAAAAAAAAGTCAGAAAAACACTCAACTTGCAATGGAAAATCATGTCTAAAACTCCAACTGATCTTCAGAAATCAAGCCACTCCATGACTACCAATGTCCAAGTGGGGGACCTATTTGTGGATCCTTTTAACTCCATTGTAAAGGAACACTGTCACAGACTGCTTGTGAAATTGCAGACCATGCTCAACACTTTTAACTCTGACATTTGTACGCAATTTGTAAAGGAAACATGAACATTTTAGCCTTAACTCAACCTTCTCATGTTCAACCACTTCTTGCTGAGGCTTCTAGGCCCATCCTGGTTACTTCAATTGCAAGGACGGCCAGCATCTCCAGCAGTGGTTCTGCATCTGCATTAGCTCATGGTCTGTCTTTAAAAGCACACTTTACAGCCAATATGGTTCCTCCTACCTGTAGAGCTGTCCAGCATCACAATTATCAGCAATTCCACCTACCCAAAGCCAGATCCTCTTCTCTTCCTGATGATCATCAGCTTAGCCTACACCTATCCCTTGAGGGTACTCCTTTTGTTATTATTGTAGACCAAGTTCTGCCCCTGCACCAAAATAAGAGGAAATCCTGGCTAGTCTTAAAGCATAATTCCATTCATTGGTTTAAGATAAACTCAGGATGCCCTGGTGACCTTTTAAGGAGATGTTGACAGTGAGGAGAGTTCTTTGGGTAGGTCACAAACCAAAAAGTGATTGTGTTGTTGTAAATCTTAGAAGACCTTTTTTTGGTGGGGAAATTACTAGGTGCGCTACATCATCTGAGAGGTACACAAGGAAGAATCAGAGCCTTACCTTTGGGTTTATATTAAAAGCCAAACCATTGACAGGCCAAGTAACAGGTGACCAACAGGAACACCCATGTTAAGACACCCAGTTTGGATCCCAGTACGACCTCCTCTATTTCTTTAAGCAACTGTTTTTCTCCATTGAGCAGTCTTCAGGAGATTGATTGAAATCTAAAGGCGACTGAGCCCTCAATCTTCAATACCCTTTTTCCAACACTTGACACTAAAATTATTAAAGTCATCACGCACCCTTCATAGGCTATTGCCTTCGATCAATCAATATCGGGGGGGATTTTCAAAATCTAAATGAAGAACCACCATGTCTTCCATGCCCCACAACCTGCTTGCTTGGAATGTTGCAGGAATTTATTCTAAATTGTCTAATGAAGACTAACTTTCCTTTATAACGAGTTTTGAAACAATTTGTCTTCGAGAGACTTGCGTCACAATGGACGTTTATGTGGATGATTTTCAATCCTTTTGTACTCCAGCAATTCCATCTCCCTCTAGAAAGGTAAAGGGTGGGTTGGCTAGTTTGACCTTGGTCAATTTTTCTTGCCCTAAAGTAAAGTTTTTGAGCTCGTCCCCTTGGTTTCAAGTATTGCTACTGTCTGTTTTAGGTCCAACAGATTTGATTATTATCAATTTTTATTATAATCTGTTTGACCATCAATCTTCAGATGTGGTAGGCATGTTAGCTGACAATGTTGTAAAAGTGAACAGTAATATGAGTGTTTTCTGTATGTTATGGATGGGCGATTTCAATTGTACCCTGTGCCCTTTAAGTGGGTCTCCAGTCTGTGGCCTGGAGAACCATTCCAATCAGGAGGGGACTCATTTTAAGCATATGGTGTACAGGGACGCACTGAGCAATTTAATTGTAAATAATGACCTCTTCCTCAAATCCTTACCCAACTTTTACGTTAATCGCGAAAGATTATGTTAATCGCGAAAGATTATAGTTTTTTTCAACGTCAGAATTTAAAACTTCATCAAATTGTATGAGTGATCAAAATCCCCTTATTCTTATTTTCAACCGTCAGCCATTAAGAGTGGGTAAAATCCCAGAACTAGCCCCTTTTGCCTTTACAGCAAATTGTGGTCTGCGTATAAAGTGGGACTCAATCACTCAGTCACAGTTTTAATGTCTATAATGTCCTAAAACTTAGATCAAATGAACAAGTGTTTATCTATCAACACATCCTCCAGTTGGATAATAGATAGTTTTCATAAGATATGTCACACAGTCTCCTTAGCATTAACTTCAAAAAGCAAGCCTCGTACTCTTGGTTTAAATTAGCTTGTTCTGAAGCCCATAAGGCGCTGAAGTTGGCCTTAAAATCTCACCCGAGAAAGCAGGAGAACATTCAGTTAGCACAATTGTTTTATAAAGCTGCACTTAGGGAGGGGAAACTTGGACTCAGAGAATCATCATGGACCGACCTCCTCACAGCAAGGAAGTCAAAGTACTCCAGACTTTTCTGGGAGTTTGTCAACCAACCTGTGTTTACATCAGGGCCCCTGACCAAGATAGATTGTTTAATTTCAGCTGAAATTTGGGTTTCTCATTTTTCTCAAGTATTCAATTCCAAGAGTAAGCCCTATACAGGACAATGCCTTTGGAAACCGATTCAGAATGATAGGGAGAGGGCCCTAGAGTTCAGTTTCACCATTGGAGTGGAGAACGACGCTTTAGCTATTAGAAAGAGAAAAAGTGGCAAAGTTCCGGGCCCGAATGGTGTTAATGTGGACATTTTTTAAAGAAAATGCTGAGGTGTGGGCCCCATTGCTCAGAAATGTATTTTGTGCTGCAATAACTGGACCTGTTATACCCACTTGGAAGAAAGCGGTAATTGTTAACATTTTTAAGAAAGGGGACACATCTAGTCCTATCTGCTATCGTCCAATATCTCTCTTAGACTAAACAATGAAGATTCTAGGCAGGGTTCTTTTGGCAAGATTAGAGGACTGAGCATAGACAAACAACAGCATTTCAGACGTTCAGTATGGATTTAGACCAGCGACCGGAACTATGGAGCATTATTTAAATCTTTCCCTTTTAATTGGTACATATGTTTAAGCTAAAAACAGCGCCTTGCACTAGACATTTATGGATTTGTCAAGCGCTTTTGACACTGTAAACAGTTCTAAAGTATGGAATATTTTAAAAGTTTGGGGTGGAAACACCTTTAGTTATACCCTACCATCTACTGCATTAGGATACTTTGATATGGATCTGCTATTCTCCTACTGGAGACTTCTCATCCACTATAAACTACTGCATTTTAGCTCTGTCTTTATTTCGAATTTACATAAACAGCCTTGAGGGGCACCTTCTCCAGATGGGGTTAAATAGTCAGAGGGTGGGTAACAGTCAAATCTCCACACTTCTTTATGCCGATGACACAGTCCTCATAGCTAAGACTGCAAATGCTCTTCAGCGACGGTTTTATGGAATTTATGACCTCCTAAGTATAAAGGTCACCCAGTCAGAATCTTTTATCCTAATTTAGGGGCACAATAGTACCAAACTGAGAAATTATTATATTGAGGGATCCCCAGTTTTAAAGGTGGGCAGTTTTTTTTTGTTTTTTTTTTTAAACCTTTATTACAGAATGCAAAAGATATACAAAGATGGGCCTACAACCTTCAGGCCGGCCGCTAGCAAACAGTGAGAGCATAAAATACAGTCATTAAACACAAGCGGCAAGTGATAAAAGTCACAGAAGTCGAGGGAAGCGTTGGCGGCCACACCGGCCAGACCCCCCAAATGGCGGTTCCATTTTTTATATAAGAAACCACAAACAAATCCACAAGGCAGCAAAAGTCAAAGCAGCATTATGAGCTCCCCTGGGGAGGACCCTACCGATCCACAGGAATAGGGGGGGGGGACAGGCCGGGACAGAAACAAAGTAGACACAATGCCCAGAACCAAGGTGACAAGCAGACTAGGGAGACTGGGCCACTGCCAAGTCAGGCGTCAGCGGCGGGGTACAAATCCCGCCACGATAGGAGTTCCAGGGGCCCCACACCTTCACCCATTTCCCAGGCTTACCTCTCGCCACATACACTACCTTCTCCCGAAACATACACCAATCCATGTTGTCCTTCCACACCGAAACCGTTGGTGACCTCTGGGAGCCCCACAATTGTGCTATGTCACGCTTGGCCACCATATATCCCAGAGTCACCCACCACGTCTGCGGCACCGTATAATCAGTCGGCTCCCAAACATTTAGCAGACATCTCCTAGCCTCGGGAAACAGCGCCACATGCGTGACCGCTTGCAACACCGCATGTACACCACGCCAGAATCGAGCCACCTCCGGGCATTCCCACAAAATATGGATAAAGGTCCCTAACAAACCACACCCACGCTTACACAGTCCATCCACGGCATATCCCATACGCATCAGACCCGGCCCCGAAACATAGACCCTGTGGAGTATTTTGAGCTGGACGAAGCGAAGGCGGGCCGGTATGGCCACCTCTTTCGGGGAGGCCACCGCAGACACCCAGTCCTCGTCATCCAGCTCCAATCCATCGGTGACCCATGCCTCACGAAGGCCAGTCAGCAGTCTGGAGCGATCGTTGATGAGCTTTTTATAAATCAATGAGATAGTGCCATCCGGTACATGCCCATCTAGCACTCTATCTTCCAGAGGGGAGCACTCCGGGATGGAGGCAACATCCGGGAATACAGAACACAGCGCGTGACGAACCTGTACATATAGGAAGTACTCCCTGTCCTGCAACTGGAATTCCTTCTGCAGCACATCGAACGTTTTGAATCCCCCCCTCGTCCAGAGATCGCCCACCCTGCTGATGCCTATCATGTCCCACTTCTCAAAGCCTTTTGAGGTCCACAAGCAGCCCAGTCGCTCAGATGCATACAGTGGCGTCGCCCGGGTCAACCGATCCTTCCACCCCATAGCCAAGTTTGCCGCGTGCCACACCCGTACCGCGACCCGCGTAGGGCCCGTCAAACGTGCGTCGAGCGATGTAGAATAAAGAGCACGATTATAGTCACCACCCGGCAGTAACAGTTTGTCCATTTCAAAAGCCGGGTTAAGGGCGGGCCCATAAAGGCCGTGGTTTATTGCAGCCAGCTGGGAAGCCCAGTAATACCGTTTGATGTCTGGGAGGGCGACCCCCCCGTCATACCACGGGAGCGTCAGCTTCGCGAGGGCGATACGCGGCCTCCCATCCCAAAACAGGTGGCGCTGCAGACCCTCCACCTCACGAAAGTAGCGCGCCGGGACGACGTCCATCGTGTTTTGTAAAGCGTATAAGAAACGTGGCAACAACATCATCTTAAACAGTGCCGCACGGCCGAGCGGCGAGAGCGGCAAGCGCCTCCAACGCGCCACATCCTCCTTCAGGCGCTGGAGGGGGGGGAGTAAGTTCTGTTTATATCGGGCCGCAGCGTCCAGGGTAATAAAGATACCCAGATACTTAAATCCCTGCGGAGCAACCTGGATAGGACAACCCCGCGGAAGGATAGGAGCCTCCCCCGAGAGGACATACACACAGGATTTAGCCCAGTTGATAACTAAGCCGGAGTTGCGGCAAAAGGAACGCAACACATCCACTAACACAATCAGTGATTTGCGCGGGGAAGCAAGGTACAAAAGAATATCGTCCGCGTAAAGGGATACGCGATCCTCATACTCGGGGGTCCATCGGAGACCACGAATCGAAGGGTGCCACCGCAGCCACTCCGCCAGGGGCTCCAAGGCAAGCGCAAAAAGGAGCGGCGACAGCGGGCAGCCCTGCCGCGTGCCCCTGCCCAGTTCAAACGGCGCCGATACTCTACCATTCACCGCCACCTGCGCCAGCGGTCCGGAATACAACAGTTTAACCCAGCCAATGAATCCCGGGCCAAACCCAAACTTAGCCAGCGTCGCCCAAATATATGGCCACTCAAGCGTGTCGAACGCCATAGTGGCGTCCAAGGACGCCAAAATGGCAGGTTCTCGTATGAACGGGACCCTCGCGAGCACCCCGTGCAGACGCCGCAAGTTAAGCGCGGTGTTGCGATGAGGGATAAAGCCGGACTGGTCCTGGTGGATCAGATCGCACACCACGCCAACCAGCCGATTAGCCAGCACCTTGGCGAGAATTTTCGGCTCCGCATTCAACAACGAAATGGGCCTGTAAGACGTGACCCGATCCCGCGGCCTCCCCTCCTTATGAATAACCACAATAGTGGCAAGACGCTGGTCCAGCGGGAGGGAACCCGCCGACCGGGCCGCGAGGAACATAGCGCGGAGATGCGGAGCCAGCGTATCCGGTCGTAATTTGTACAATTCAATGGGAAGGCCATTAGGACCCATGGCCTTGCCAGAGGCGACCGAACGTATGGCGAGGGCAATCTCCTCAGATGTCGGGGCCGCGTCCAACGACAATTTATCCTCCTCCGAAAGGGAAGGCAGCGCAATGTCTTTAAGCAGGTCATGGGAATCCTCTTCCGAGCGGGAAGATACCGGGGAATACACCCCACGGAAATACTCAGCGAAACATTCAACAATTTCCTCCGGCTCAGTGACACACACACCATCCAGTCTCTCAATCGACGGGACAACTCGACTCGCTCTCTCCTTTTTATCCAGCCACGCAATCAATTTACCAGCCTTATCACCCACATCATACAGTCGCCCCTGTTGCTCTCTACTCAGGCCCCTGGCTGCCTCCATGACTAGGGCCTTGTAGTCCGCCTGTTTGAGTCGGAGAGCATGCAGTTTATCATCCGTTACCCCACACTCCAGATCACCCTCCAACTCAGTTATCTCAGATTCGATACGGGTCACCTCCTCCCGCTCGCGCCTCCGGGAATGGGAAATGAGGGACAGGGCCTCCCCCCGGAGTACCGTCTTAAACGCCTCCCACAAAGAAACCGCAGACGACACAGACCCCACATTGTCTTCAAAATATCGCTCAAGAGATTTAACCAAATCAGCGCGAATTGTGGGGTCACGCAGGTACCAGGAATTAATCGGGACCACCCTCCCCTCCCCCCTCGGGACAATGTCGAAGTACAACAGGAGCGGGGAGTGATCCGAAATACCCCGAGCCAGATGTCGTACCTCCCCGACCCTCCCTGCCTGTGCTGCTGGCATCAGAACATAATCAAGCCTCGAAAGACTACCATGAGCCCCGGAATGAAAGGTGTACTGTATCTGCGTAGGGTGTTTCAGCCGCCAACAATCCACCAGCCCCAGGGTATCCAAGAGGCCAGATAACCAAGCTTGGGCACGGGGGAGATCCCTGGGAGGGTGACGATCCTCAGTTCCGGAAATTACAGCGTTAAAATCCCCCCCAACCACTAGAATCCCCTCCGGCAGGCCAAGAAGAAGGCGCCCCAAATCAGCAAAAGTAGTTGTCTGCAACCCTGGCGGGACATAAACAGAAACCAAAACAATCACTTTACCCTCCAATCTACCCACCAGAGCCGTATATCGTCCCCTATCATCATGGAGCACCTCATCAACCTCCAACGGGAGCGAGGTTTTAACCATAATGCCCACACCCCTCGAACCAGGCACGAAAGGAGTTTCCAATGAGGTGTGTTTCCTGCAGAAATACTATATCGGGTGAAATTCGTTTTAAGAACTGCAGGACCACTCCCCGTTTTATCCTGTCCCCCAGTCCGTTGACATTCCAGGACAAAAGGCTCAGTCCCCTACCCCCCATCATAGCCAAAACCGATCAATCTCCCCCCAGAGAGCACTTTAGCGATAGCACAACAATACTTCTGCCTTGTGGTACAAATAAACAATACCCAACCCCAACCCAACATCCCAAACAAAACTCCCCCCTCCCTGCACCCCTGCATGAGCCCAAATAGCCCCCCCAACTTGCAGTGTGCCTGTCGCCCCTGTGTAAACTAAACTACAAAGACCCCCTAGAGGAGGAAAGTGAACCCCCACGAGACACAGCACCACCTCCAACGGAGGGGAAACAAGACACAACAGTCAAGAGACCCTAAGCCTGGCCGAAAGGTGGCATCATCAGGAATGGGCCCCAGTGTCAATACCTCAAACCCGGTCCGGTGGGCACTCTCCTCCCGCCGCCCCCATCCCATCCCGATCATGTCCCCCGGACAAAGTGTCCAACCAGTCCCCGGCCACCTCGGGACGGTCAAAAAAGTGAGTGCGACCATCAGCCTCCACACGCAGCCTGGCCGGGAAAAGCATGGCGTATTTTAAGTTCGTGTCTCGAAGCCGCCGCTTGACGCCCATGAAACTCAGTCTCTGCTTCTGGACCGCCTGCGTGAAATCAGGATAAAAGTTCACCTCCATGTTCTCCAGCTTAAGCGGCCCTTGCAGTCTGGAAGCTTGCAAAATCGCATCCCTATCCCGAAAGTTGAAGATACGGGCAATAAGAGGCCGCGGAGGAGCTCCGACCTTCGGTCTGCCGCCAGGAACTCTATGGACCCTCTCCACCGCGAAGAATTTACTCAGTCCTCGAGGCTGGAGATGGGTAGAAATCAGGTCCTCCACAAAGAGATCCGCCGCCGAGTCCTCCCGTCCCTCGGGCACTCCGATAATGCGAATGTTATTCCTCCGGACCCTGCTCTCGGAGTCCTCCAGGCGCCGATCCGTGAGCGCACTTGCCTGCCGGAGCCGGCGCACCTCCGTCTGAAGGGCCGCTACCTCAGTCGTGAGGCCCGACGCGGTATGGGCCAAGGAGTCAACCCGGTCATTTGTCTGAGATAGATCTGCTCTAACAAGGTTGACATCGATGAGGACCGCATCGAGTTTGTGCGCCAAGGTGTCGAATTGTTGGCCTACTGAGGTCTTCATCTCAGCAATGGCGCCCATGACGTCCTGCAAAGTCAGATCCGTAGGCAAATCCGGGGCATCCGGGGGACACTCGGAAGACTTATGCGATCCACCGGGAGACCCCTTCGGGAGGGTGTAGCGATCCATGATGTTGACTTGAGGTGCGGTGCCATGCCGGGTCGATTTGGCCTTCAGCCGATCTCCATCCTGCTTCGTGGCCATCGTCGCGTATCTCGCACCCCCTCCAGTCACGCAGTGGAGAGCAAGCAATCAAGGCCGTGAGCCCCGGGGGTCACCTCAGGAAGGCGGAGCGGGTCCCCGCAGGCAGGCAGGCAGGGTCCCCCAGCGAGGCCACCACTACACAAAGAAGCGCCGTAATCCCACTCGCGATGACGGCAAGGGGACTCAAAAGCGAAAGTGAAAGTGTGGGGTACGCGACTCGCCAGGCCCGGCCCGCCGTTGTTATTCACTTCGCCACTGGGTCACCCCCAAACTCGAGTCCGGGGTCAGGAGAGAAGAAGGCCGCAAACTTCAGTCGATGCTCACCCCGGCCCCCGGGGTCCGATTCAAAAACGGAAAACGGGTACCACCTCGGCTCAGGTTCACCGACACAGTCCCCTCAACCGATTCAGGATGAAGACAGGATAAACGTAGGAGGTTGCGGAGGTCCTCGGGAGCCTCGCACCTACGCGGCCATCTTGGTTGCGCGCTAGGCTCCCAGGTGGGCAGTTTTAACTATTTAGGTATCCCATTCGACTCTAAGCTTAAGTGGGCACCTTTGCTGTCGTTAAGACCACTTTCATTCTCAAGAACCATTAAAGAAAGTTTCCCTTTGCATCAACATTGGCACATAGGCCTTTAAAGGTGCTGCCAACTTTGTTTCAATCTAAATATGTCTCAGTCATCTCTAATGGGGCGGGTGTGGGTGCATTGCAATAGAAATAACCTTCAGAAATGACAAAATAGCTTTTTGCATAGATTGTTATCAGTTCCCTCAGGCACAGACACTTTTTTGTCATTCTGAGGTTGGCATAACTTATTTAGAATATCTACTAGGGCTGACTCCCCTTTTGCTTTGGGTAAAAATATGGCAATCGTGTGAGCTGGGTCTCACCAGAAGTATAAATATTGATTGCATGGCCCATGATAAGGTGGCTAACATCCCATGGCTAGCCTATGTTTAGAGCACTTTTCTAAGCCAGGAGGTACCAGAGTTATATACCAATCCTGAAATACCAAACCCAGCAGTGACAGCTCGGATAAGGCCTCTTTTTTATGACCAATGCCAGAGCTTTTGCAGAGCAAATGCTTTACAGATGGCCTCTCTAGATCAATATTTTGCTCTAGCTCCTTGTTATAAGGTAGTGCTTGACTTAAAGTTTGTAGATAAACCTCAACACAAACTTTACCTAGACAGATTACGCTTGGGCTCTCTACATTTTTTTCTCGCTTTCCCTCAACAAGGCACCTTGTTTGATAGGTTTCCTTATTGTCCCCGCGACAATCGTTCAGATCAAACTACAGTTCAATTCAATTCAATTCATCTTTATTCGATTCACGCAAGGTGCATCATAAAAGAATACATAAAAAACGATAGTATAAAAGACAGTAGTATAAAACAGATACAATAAGATACAAATCACACTTTAACATACAGCGGGTCAAAACTTTCTTCTCATTAATATAGCCCTAAGGAATCTTGCAAGTAGCACGCATGTATACAGATTTGGAAGAAATTGCAAGTATAAAAATGCCAGCCTACATTGTTTAAAACTTGTAGATTTCATTAAAGGTATAATAAAAGATTTTCTCAGGTCTGTAAAAATTTTTACAAAAGAACACTGAATGGTTGATTGTTTGGACACGTTGTCGCAAGGACAGGGTATTAAATCGTTTGACCAATTGTTGAAATTTTGGAAACTTATTAGGCGGTGGAGCATATTTAACCTAAAACGCGTTAAAACAAATCTGTGATGAACATTAAGAAGGTACTGTTGCATTAAAAAGGTGGTTAAAACCATTTGATTTTATGTTGAACAGATGTTTTGGTCGTTTCCACACACAAACTCAGTTCCTCCAATAAATTTAAACACTCTGTGTTTAGTGCTTTTCCGGGAGATGTGTCTCAAAGTTTCAGGTTAATCATAGAAATTTCAGGCGATTTATATCTGACATAAAACTCCTAATTCATTTTAACCAGGAGATTCTTAAAGCAAACTCTGAATCACAGCAGTCCTTTACTATGGCACAGTTCAAATCCATGTAGTCCGAGGTCCATATTTTGTGCCAAAGAATGACTGGCTGAATCTTAATCAAATCTATTAAATATTTAGCTCCCAGTTCAGAGTGACATACAAAGTTTGAGCAACTTTTTTTTTAAAAGCATTTTTCACCACCTGTAGTGATTCAACATTTGTGTATCCCCATATTTCAGAACCATACATTGCAATAGTTCTACATTTTGCATTGTAAATGGTTAACATTTCTTTCGGTTGACTATTCCCCAGTTTCCTTGCGAAGTTACGAAGAGCCATAATAGATCTAACAAATTACAGCCTTTTCGAATTATTGGTGCTTTTCCAATTCCCTTCACAGTCAAATAAAATTCCCAGGTATGAGAAGCTTGGGGTTAAAGGTAAAATGGCTTTTCTTATGAAAATGTTATGTGGCTCAGATCCCGGCACGGCTCACGGAAGCCGAAACCAGGATTTCTCAATTAGAGGACCAGGTGACATCTACAAATCTCAAAGTAGCCAGCTTTCAGGCCCAGAGAACCACACTGGAATTTAAGTTGGAGGAGTTAGAGAACCATTCCAGGCGCTCAAATCCTCGAATCCTCGGCCGCCCGGAGCAGATTGAGGGTCAACAGACACTACAATGGATTGACTCATTCATAAAGAAAACTGTCCTCCCAGAATTTGATGGTGACCTGACGATAATGAGAGCCCATCGTGTTCCAGCACACCTCCCTCCTAATGCCAAGTTTCCACGGACTATCCTGGTTAACTTTGTGGACTTTAGGGTCAAGGAACAGATTTGATCAAGAGCCATTAAACAAAGACAATTTTCCTCTGCAGACGTCCCAGTATGACACATTTTCCCAGACATGTCAGCCTCTGCAGCAAAAAGGCGGAAGGAATTTGTCAAAATGCTACATTTGTTTAAGGCACAAGGGGCGCAAGCTATGATAGCCCAGCAGAGTAAGCTGAAGGTGCTAGTTAAGGGGAGATTCCATATCTTCTGCAGTGTCCCAGATCCGCAGGAATAACTGCAGCAGATATCTATGGATAAGCCCTAATGGCTTTAAGTTAGTCTTCAGCTAGGTGGCTGTGGGGGCTTTTCTTAGAAAGGCAAAACAGCTACTTGTTTATAGAGGGCTGTTATTGCTTCTTCTAGTTTTGGTTTCTTCCTAGTTGTCTTCTTTTTGATGTCAGAATACTGTTAATGCGTTTTTTTTTTCTCAAGATGGGGGGAACGTTAGGGGGGAGGGCTGATTAGCATCACTAGGCACTAAGTCATTGTGCCAGTTGAAGGGTGGGTGGGTCCGGTTGTCTGAGCAGGGGCGGCCATCTGCTCAGGAGACAATGGGCCAAGGGAGGGAACACGGAGGTGGAAAGGGAGCACGTAGGGAGCATGGGGGAAAAAATGAAATCCATATTTTAAGTTCCTATTTATTTATCTACTGCTATGCAAAAGCAAAAAACAGGAGAGCTTGTTATTTCTGCTACATTCGGGTTGGAGGTCTTTCTCAGAGTTAGTTAAAGGAACATTTTCAGAACATGGGGACATTCAGAAACTTGTTCTGTTATGTAATGGGAAATATGGAAATATTGAAAGTAGTTTCGTTCAATGTGAATGGTCTTAATAACAAGAGGAAAATGCGGGTCATTGAGGCTTGGATTAAAACAGAGAATCCCTCGGTTATTCTAATACAAGAGACCCATATACCAGCGGGGAAAATCTCAGATTTTGCAATGTTTAGATCTTGAGCAGCCTACAGGGGGTTCTCTTCATCCTCAGCAGCTCATAGGGGGAGGCTGAGGTGGTTAATTCCTAGAGCGATCAAAGTGGTAGATGGTGCTTGGTTACTTGTAATGTAAATCATCGGCCTTTGACGTTTGCTATTATATATGCCCCAGTTAAGGATAATCCCTTCCCATACGAGGAACTCTTTCATTCATTAATCCAAGTCCTGGGAGAGTTGATCGTGGGAGGTGATTTTAATCTGCTAATGAGTCTCAAGATCGATTCCTCATCTAACTCAAAAAAACAGTTAAAACAACAAAACTCTTAACACGGTACATAACTATTATTAGTAGGTTTTTGTATTATTAGTAGGTTTTTGTAAAGCACGTAGTCACCCGTAAGTATCCCAGCGCTAAGATCCAGACAAGCCAGAGGAAAACAGGGGGGAGAGAAGAGGAAAAGGAAGTCAGGGAAACAGGTGAGTTTTTAGCCGCTTCCTGAATCGGAGATATTCTGGTTCTGTCCTAAGGTCACGGGGGAGGGAGTTCCAGAGGCGGGCTGTGTTGACTATAGTTCAATACTTGATATTATTGACCCTTAGCGAACGGCATTTCCCACGGAAATTGCTTACACTTGTTTCTCAGGGAGATTTCACACTTTTTCACATATCGATTTTTTTCTTATCTTCAGGAAATTGGTCTTTTTACAGCAGAAAATACTTCAAAATGGATTTTCAGACCATGCACTGGTGGGTTTAGAGTTAGCATTGGGTAAAGGCAGTACATTCTTTAAAAGGTGGTCGTTACATCGACAATATTTGCTAGAAGAAAATTGGGTGTCTTCTAGTAAAACACAAATTTTAGAGTTTTTTAAGCGAAACCTTGGCTCTGCTCCATCCCACGTGGTATGGGATTTGTTCAAAGCTTTATTTCGAGGCCTAGCCATAGGTAAGGATGCAGAAAACTCAAGGAAAAGGAAGGGAGAAAAACAGATATTAGAGCAAAAAGTGCAAGAATCATGTGATAGATTTCTTTCTAATCCCTCGGCCTTAAATAAACGTCAGTGGGATCAGGCTAAGCGGAACCTGACTGAAGTAGATAATGCTAAAAGTGACACCCTTTTCCAGCAGGATAGGCAAAACAATCTATGAAGAAAGCAATTACACCGGGAGATTTTAGGCATGGCAGGCTAGGGAACGGGCCGCAAAGAATCAAATATTGGCTTTGAGATGCTCCACCTCCGGATCTCGTACTGAGGATTTGGGAGAAATAGGAGATATAATGGTCCAACACTACAGAAATATCTATGGCCACAATTACCAACTGATATATCATCTTTGGAAGAATTTCAGCAGGAATATGAATTACCCGGGCTATCTGAGGAGGATAAAGGGCACATGATGAGCCCTTTTACAAAAGATGAGTTAGGGGAGGTCATTAAAAATCTTCCAAATGGTAAAGTCTGCGGCCCGGATGGACTGCTGGCCGAATTTTTTTAAACGTTTTTTGGTGTAATTGGGGATTTTTTATTACTAGTTATAAATTCAATTTTTGAGGGCGGGCCTCTGTCATTTAGAATTAGTTAGAAGTGTAGTTAGCATTTTAAAAAAAGTCAAAAATAGTGAAGATCCCAACTCATATCGCCCCATTACGCTTTTAAACTCTGACTACAAAATAGTAACAAAACTTTTAGCTAATCGTTTTAATGGAATTGCTTCATATTTAATTCATCATGATCAAAACGGTTTTATTGCTGGAAGGCAACTTGGCACGAACACACACCTTTTAGTGGAGGCACTTGACTATTTTGATACCAAGAAGATACCAGCATTAGTGCTTTTTTTAGATGCCGAAAAGGCATTCGATCTGGTGATATGGGAATCTTTATATTGTATCTTGGGTAAATTTGGTATTCCCTCTAAAATTACAGGGTTGGTTGAGCAGTTATAGTCAAATGCTGAGGCCAACATTATTATTAATGCAGCTAAGGCTGCCCAAGTAAAAGTCAAAAGAGGAACCAGACAGGGATGTCCGTTATCATCGGTGCTATTTGCCTTTTTTATTGAACCTCTTGCGATAGCCATTAGGAATAATATGGATATTTGCCCCCGATTCCTAATCTGGATAAAATAAAATTATATGCTGATGACATTATGCTCATTATAAAGCCAGAGAAGGAAGTACAGTCAAAGGCCTTCCAGATTTTTGAACGGTATGAGGCATTGGAGGGTATAAAATTATTTTTTTTAAAACAGAAATATTACTTTGCGGTGGTGGGGCATCGAGGGATTTGCACCCCGATATATTCTCATGTTTAAACACAAATCTGAAGAGATATTTAGGGGTTTATTTCTCACCATTGATTTCGGAATTATATGATTTAAATTGTGTCCCATTATTAGAAAAGTTCCAGAACTGTTTACCCGATGGCATTCTCTCCCATTATCAATTTTAGGCAGGGTGACTTTGATCAAAATGTCAGTGCTCCCACTTTTTAACTTTCTCCTTTCAGCAATTCCATGTGTTTTAGTCAATTCCTTTTTTATAAAACTAGAGTCTATGTTTACATCATTTCTCTGGGGCAAAAAGGTCCCACAAATCGCACTGAGCACTTTATATGAGGAGCGGGCAGATGGTGGGTTACCTCTCCCAATTTGAAGGAATATTACTATGCATACTTTGCACGATATATGTCTAGATTTAAGCAGGAATTACATTCAGGGTTTTTTGTAAAAAATTTTATGAATTTGATTTGTAAAGAAAACCAGATCCATTGCCCACTATCAATTTTTAGATCTCCTAAATTAGTACGTTATAAGTGTCTACATTGGTTCTATCATAAACGTCAGGCTTTCTATAGAAGATACTCTATCTTAGCAATTAATAGTTCAACTCCTATAGCGGGTCTTATTTCCTCCACAGGAATTAAAGATTTGTCTACAATCATTCAAAATTGCACTAAGGCAGGGTTCCGGAAACTTTCAGATTTCCTGCGGAACGATAGATGGTTGAATATTGATGAAATGTCTCGTTTAATTCCCTGTAATTTTCTTTTCCTGGGGTCATATAATGATCTTAGGAAGTTTTTTTAATAAGCTGGACTTGGTCAGATTATCAATCAGAAAAGTTTAGTTCATGATTTATTAGAAGATACGGGTTTCAAAAAAAACGGGGAAATGGAAAAAAGTCTAGCCTCAATCAAGGGGATAGATTTAGAGGCTAAGGCTATTATTAAATGGGGAGTTGGAAATTACGGCAAATATTTGGTCTACAGTAAATAAATTAAATTTCAGCACGGTCAGAGGAGCTAATTAGCGAAGGATGCTATTCTTTAGTAAGTGGCTACTGTAGAAAACAAGCTTTATAGCTAAGGCCTATACAAATCAATCGGGGCAGTGTTTTCGGTGCCACAATCACCCTTCTGCCAATTGGACGCATATAATATTACAGTGCCCCCTGATCCAGAAATGTTGGATCAACATTTTTGATTATTTAACATCAGAAGGTATATTAACAAGTGGGTCCAATGCTCTGTTGATAGTGCTTGGTTACGATCCAGACCTCAGCCTACCTGACAAAACTATTAAACTCCTCTATATCGGAATGGCTGTCGCTAGATCACTTCTTCTTCAAAGATGGCGATCGGATCTAATACCATCAAAATATGAATGGGTCCCGAAAATGGCACAGGTTAAAAGAAGTGAAAGCGTGTATGCCTTTTGAACGGGTGGGCTGAAGAAGTTTGATGAGATCTGGGCTGAGTTTTTTAATGGTGATGCTCAATCGGCAGAATTGGTATGGGAATCTTTCATTGGTGGTATCCTGACTTTTATGATCTTTAGGAAAAAGGTAGTAGCACTATATTCCGTTTAGAATAGTTTTTGCAATCTTAGTGAACTATATTGGATCAAGTTACACTTTTGATATATGTTTTTACTAGGTTTATATTTTAGGAATGTAAGATCCGAGTATATATTTAAAATTGATGAGAATATGAGGCAATGGACGCTGTTTTAAAATAATATGTATTTTATCTCGTTGGATTTAAAATACAGTGTCTGATTTGTCAGCTTGTTGAATCTTTGATTAAGTGTTCCATTTTAAATTATAAGTCCTGCTGATCTAAATGACATTGATGAATTTTGATGTATGAATATTAAGATGCTAATTTGTGTAATATATGGATTTCTATAAAAAAAAATTAAAGAAAAAAAACAAGAATAGAAAATGTTATGACATTTGTGTGAGTTCTGGCCCACTTTCATAACAAATGTCTTGCTTAATTCGTAACCCCAAATTTTCCATAAAAAGGACAAAGCTGTCAAGGAGAAGCTGCAAAGCCAGAGGGGTGCGCTCCATAAGTACCGCGTCGTCCGCATAAAGCAGAACAGGTATTGGCCGGTACTTAATTTCTGGCAAATCCATGCACATACTAGCGAAAGTGTTGCTCAAATTGTTAATGTACAGGTTAAATAAAAAAGGGGCAAGTACACACCCCAGATGTACTCCTTTTTCAATGCTAAAGGGACGTGTGCAACTGACCCTTTATACCAAAACGTATCCTTGCGTAACTGCTTGAATATAAGTATCTTAAAAAGTTAAAAATGATACAATCACTACCCATCGAACTCATTACAGACCAAAGCTTGTCGTGGATTACACAATCGAAAGCTGATGATAAATCAACAAAAACCATATACAGTTTGCCACTCTTAATGTACACATATTTGCCCAGTAGCAGGTTCAAGTTGATGGCTTGTTCTGTGGTCCCAAGTCCCTGGCAGAATCCATATTGTAAATCAGAAATCTTGTTATTACTCTCCGCCCAGCTTTGTAATCTGCCTAAGAGAATGTGGCCCACCACCTTAACTAGCGAATCTAGCAAGGAGATGGGTCTGTAGTGTGCTGGGCAGTTGCAATCACCTTTCTTAAATATTGGTACAATCTAAGACTCCGCCAAAGAAGAAGGGAACCCCGCACTCTGACAAGATCTAAATACATGGGTGAGAAGGGGGCCCCAAAGATCAATATTAGCTTTAAACAGGTTAATTGGGACCCCATCTGGGACTGGAGCTTTATTTCCCTTACTTGAGCTGATTGCAAAGGAAACCTCTTCCACGTGGTATGGGATTTGTTCAAAGCTTTATTTCGAGGCCTAGCCATAGGTAAGGATGCAGAAAACCAAGGAAAAGGAAGGGAGAAAAACAGATATTAGAGCAAAAAGTGCAAGAATCTTGTGATAGATTTCTTTCTAACCCCTCGGCCTTAAATAAACGTCAGTGGGATCAGGCTAAGCGGAACCTGACTGAAGTAGATAATGCTAAAAGTGACACCCTTTTCCAGCAGGATAGGCAAAACAATCTATGAAGAAAGCAATTACACCGGGAGATTTTTGGCATGGCAGGCTAGGGAACGGGCCGCAAGGAATCAAATATTGGCTTTGAGATGCCCCACCTCCGGATCTCGTACCGAGGATTTGGGAGAAATAGGAGATATAATGGTCCAACACTACAGAAATATCTATGGCCGCAATTACCAACTGATATATCATCTTTGGAAGAATATCAGCAGAAATATGAATTACCCGGGCTATCTGAGGAGGATAAAGGGCACATGATGAGCCCTTTTACAAAAGATGAGTTAGGGGAGGTCATTAAAAATCTTCCAAATGGTAAAGTCTGTGGCTCAGATGGTCTGCCGGACAAATTTTTTTAAACGTTTTTTGGTGTAATAGGGGATTTTTTATTACTAGTGATAAATTAAATTTTTGAGGGCGGGCCTATTCCTCTGTCATTCAGAATCAGTTAGAAGTGTAGTTAGCATTTTAAAAAAAGGCAAAAATAGTGAAGATCCCAACTCATATCGCCCCATTACGCTTTTAAACTCTGACTACAAAATAGTAACAAAACTGGGACTGGAGCTTTATTTCCCTTATTTGAGCTGATTGCAAAGGAAACCTCTTCCAGGGTAAAATTTAGAGCAGACCAATCTAAGGGGGGAGTAGGCATCGAGGGAGCAGTGTAAGAATGAATAATATCACATTCTGTAGTAGCTGCATACAAGCTGGAAAAATGTGCTACCCAGTCCTCTTCGGTCATCGCAACCTCTATTTTTGGCTTATCATCTTCATTAAAGAATGGAGAAATAATGACACACCAGACTGCGGTGCCGTCGTTGCTACGGCTAGCCTCATACAATTTTACCGAGGCCTCCGCTTTTAGGGCTTTTTTACAACTTTTTTGCGTAAGCCTGTATAGCTGTCTCCAATGTTGTACATCCCCATGATTCCTAGGTTTGTTTTTCACAGCTCTTATGAGTTGTTTATGGGCATCACTGCATGCATGGTCAAACCAGCCCTTCTTCTTTACCACTCTTGTCTTCTGTTTTGATGCGAACCCCACTTTAATAGCTCTAGTAATTTGTCTGAAAGACTCCATGACGACAGAGGCTTCCTCCGAGTTATCCAGACAAACCTCAAAGGGACTCCTTTGTTGCTGGATTAATTGCTCTAGGATGCTAGTAGGATCAATCAAGGACCATCGTAAAGTATAGTCATTCATGCGAGGGAGCTCTAAGTTCTCCAAGGCTAACGTGTGATGGTAGGCCCTTTGAACTTTAGCTAACCCAGAGTTCAGCTCTAAACTCTGAGGATAATGGTCACTCATGGCACAGTCATGTAATGTAGAGTTTGTGACTAGGGCCGACTAACAATTGTAAAATAACAAGAAAATCGATGAGACTTTTACCAATAGTGCCATCGAAGGTACATGGGCTATCCCCAAATTCATTACTGAAGCCTAAATCATATTTAAAAATAAGCGTGTTAAGTTTCTTACCATAACCTGAGTGTAGGAAGTGAGTGACTTCATTGTTTAATGGTGAGGTCATGCCACAAATACTGTTAGAAGGCAGTTTACAGGGTCGAATATTAAAGTCCCCCCCATGTTAGGATTTTGTCCACATTCCCCTTAGAAAGTATAGATTCCAACTCAGTATCTAGTAGGCCCAATATAACCAGTATGTCAGGATCACAAGCATTGTTGTAAAAATTAACTAAGATCAGCTCAGTGGATACAGAAACCTCAACAGTAACAATGGTAAAAAGCTGCTAGGTGACAATATTTATAGTAGAAGAGGGTAGTTTATTTGACACGTAAATGCAAACCCCCCCACCCCCTTGGGTCTGCCATGCCTTAATGGAATGCCTGGGGATTTAAATGTTTTAAAACCATTCAGGTGGCATGGTTCCGTGACCCAGGTTTCTTGTAAACAGATAATAGTACAATTAGTTGTAAATTCAAGCCATTCTGGTGAGTGGAGCTTACTACGCAGCCCTGCTACGTTCCAACATAAAAAACATGATTTTGTTTAGATCTGGGGTTATAGAGTCCGCAGTTATTTCATTTCCCAACTCAAATTGCTCCATGGTCATTAGGACATTTATACCCACCTCTGGATGGATATTGATAACAAAAGTTGGAATTATGGATGCGGGATTTTAGAAAATGGTTCCCACTAATGATTTGTCCTTCAGTCAATCTACCCCAGTTACGCTTGAGAAACTATCAAACCTGTTGGACGTTGTAATAGAGTACAAAAGGGGATTTACATAATTTGGATTCGTGGATGGTTGTTGCAATGTACATTGTATTTGGGGAAGTCGTTGTGTCAAAGCATTTGGCTGACTGAATAGTTGACTGGGGGGCTTATAAAAGAAGCCAAGTGGAAGAACTGAAATTTGGTTTTGAGTTGGAAACATTAAATTTGCCCAGCCCGTTATTTCGTTTACTAGGCCTGGGGTTTTGAAAGAGAGCACCACACAGTCACCCCGAAAGACTCAGGTACCCTTTCCGATTCACCCAACCCGTCTGTCCATCTTGAAATCTGGAAAAAGTGCTCCCCCAAAACCACTTCAGAGTTTATCCAGTTGAGCAATTTATTTCTCAATGAGTCTCACGTTTCATAGTGCTGGGATTCCATGGGCGGAATGTTTGCCAAAATGACCACATACGGGGTAACATCAGGAGGGAGGTCTAGTCGATCCATAACATTCGGGGGGTATGTAGGGGCAGTTCTCCCTGAATAGGTATTAAACATGGAGACTGAGGAGCGCTAGGTGGCGCCAATCAAGATGGCCGCACCGAGGTGAGGCTCCTGGATGCTTGCCCCTCGCATCCGTCCTGTCTCCTGCGGAGCCGTCCTAGGGTCGATCTAATGTCCGCCGATCACTGAAGACTTGCTGCCCCGCCTCCGGTGAAGATTTCGGCCGCCTACGGGCCGCCGGAGCCGAGATACGCGGCCCGGGAGAAGCACCGGTGACTGGATCGCACTCGGCCGGTTCCTCGGCCGGCAGTGCACTTCAATAGAGCCCGCGGCGTGCCACGAAGGATGTAGGCCGCGACATGGCCTGAGGCTGACCGGGAGGCGGAGGAGAGTGACGGGAGCGGGCAGGAGACCTCAAGTAAGCCGGGGGGGGGGGGACTGCGAATGGTGCGCAGCCCCGGAGCTGTTTCGGGATTGAGGTCCGCGAGGGGTGACGGCGGGGCCCTGTCCGGCGGGCGGATCGGCCCGAGCGGGGCTGGGCTGTGCTAGGAGTGTCTGATCTTGCTGGAGCTGATGCCCGCTTCCCCCCTGGATGCTAAACCTGGGCTGCTGCCGTCTGAGGAAGCTGGCTCCTCCCGGCCCCCCATCTACCTGCCTGGGCTGCCCGCGGGGGGACTCAGACCCCTACCATCGTCCCTGCGTGCAGAGTTGTAGAGTTTCCCTGGAGCCTGCAGCGCCGGGGTGTGGAATCGCTGTGCCAGACCTTCTGCGTTGCGCCACTGCCTGGGCGCCATCGTCGTCGGAGGGGAGGCCCCCCCCCACCACGCCTCATATCCCTTGCCCGGTGCCGCACCTGGACTGACGGTCATGGAACTCCGTGCTGTGTGGGCCGTACGAGTGTCCTGGAGCGGGGGACGGCGCTTCGGAGGCCCGTGGGCGGCGTGCTGTGGGACGAACTTTGCGGGCAAGGGCGTCAAGGCGGGACCTGGGGTGCGATGAGGGCGGCTCGGCCCTGACCTGGCTGGAGGGGGTGCGTGCCCAACGGACTTGGGACGCTCCCGTGCTGGGGCCGGGAGGCTTTGCCCCCCTTTCCTTCTCCGCGACGTCTCTGTTCTTGGCCCGGAGTGAGGAGCTGTTTCACTTGGCGGGGGGGAGCAGTCTGCTGGTCCACTACACAGGCCTGCGTGTCGGGCGCGTGCCCCGGGAAGCCCACCATGGGCAAAGAAAGGGGCCCCAGGCCGCCGGCGGCATCCCACCAGACGAAGATCGACCAGTTTGCGAGCTCGGAACCACCGGGTGCAGGCGGAGGGGGGGTGCCGGCCCTGAACAAGGACCTGGCCACCATCCTACAGGCCATTGACACCTCTCGCACATCCTTGGAGGGGATGGTTGGAGAGGTGAAGGTGGACGTTGCGCTCTTGCGGCAGGACCTCCGCAATGCCATGGCCCGCATCACCGAAACGGAATCCCGGATCTCCACGGCGGAGGACGACATTCGCCAGCTGCAGGACCAGGTCCGGGAGCTCACCACCCATTCCAAGGAGCTGCACCGACGGGCGGAGGATGCCGAAAATCGTGCCCGTCGCAACAATCTCCGCCTGGTGGGCTTTCCGGAGGGGGTCGAATCGGGCCGTGCCGACGATTTCCTGGAAGCCTGGTTTAGGTCTTGGATACCGGCGGCCAATCTGTCAACTTGGTTCGTGGTGGAGAGGGCGCACCGGTCACTCGCGGCCAAGCCTCCTGTGGGAGCCACCCCGCGCCCCTTTATTCTTAAAATCCTCAATTTCAGGGACAGAGACGCTATCCTGCGGGAGGCGCGGCCCTTTGACCTTCCACAACCATACTATCATGGTCTTCCCGGAGTACACCCGGGAGGTCCAGGAACAACGCCGCTCTTACACAGAGGTAAAGCAGAAACTGCGCTCCCTGGGCCTCCAATATCAGCTTCAATTCCCGGCTCGCCTGCGCGTGGTTTTCCAGGGCAAGACTCTGTTCTTTGATACTCCCAGAGCGGCTTGGACTTGGCTCACCGAGGAGAGACCTCTGCATCAGCCCGGAGGGGGGTCGCCCACCACTGTGCCCCGGGCCCACGGTGCAGCTGCGCCCCCACGACAGCGGCGTATGAAGCGCACGCACTCCCGGCAGAGACGGGGCGCGACGTTGGCCCGGACCCGGTCTGCGAGCCTCTCTGGAAGGACAGTGAGAGACTCCTCTGTCTCATCTGGAACATCATCTCAGGCGGCTGGGGTGTCCCGGCGCTGTCTGTCATCTCGGCCGAGCGAGCCTCTTACCCCCCACAACGCGCAGATTGATTTGTCAGACTTATCCCGCAGCCCTGCTATATGATTCCATATTTGTATCCCGTGTCTGCCTGGGGAGGCGACGACCTTGCCCGAAGGCGGGGGTGGGGAGGCTCAGCAGTCTCTCACTTTCTCCCGTAACAACCTAGGACGCTTCAGTGGAATCCGTGCCTCAGGAGGGGTCCACCACGCTCTCTATACCCGAACATCCACGTTTGGGGTTCTGTGACTACTGGTTTTAGTTAGGGCGACAGATGCTTCCGTTCTTGAAGTGTAGGGTGGGGGTTGGGGGGTTGGTGTTGGGGTTTTGTTGGTTGTTCCTCCTTGGGGGATTGTTTTGTTGGGTTTGGGTTTGCTTTCCATTGAGCCTCCTATGCAACACTGCGCATCGCATGTCACCACTGTGCCCCGCGCAGCCGCCCCTGCGCGCTCCACCGCCGCTCGCACTGAACCTCTTGTACAACGCCGCGCTTCGCGTGCCACCCCACTGCCCCATGCAGCCGCCCCTGTGCGCTCCTACGCCGCTCGCTTCCCCGCGCTGCCCGCTGGCTTCCCATAGAGCGGGGGCCGTAACTCCGACGTCCCCTGGCAGCTTCACTCCCGGCGCACTCTCCTCCTGTCGTTACCATGGATGACATAGCTCCCAAGGCCCAGCTGCGTATCTTGTCCTGGAACGTGAATGGCCTACTGGACCGGCACAAGCGCACCGCCGTCCTTAAATATGCCCAGCGCGCGGAGGCAGACGTGCTCCTGATTCAGGAAACCCACCTGCTCGGCGAGAACTGTCTCTTTCTGGCGCTATGGGTTTGATCGGGTGTGGCACTCGGGGTTCGCACGCGGATCGCGGGGGGTCGCAATCCTGCTGCGCCGCTCCCTCCCTTTTGTGTTTGCTCGGGTCATCCATGACCCCCTTGGCATGGGGATTGCTCTCTGCGGCGCACTGGAGGGCCGGCCGCTCAGCCTCATCTCCCTCTACGCGCCGCCTTCCGGGCTGTCCCAAGCCTTGTCGCAGGCCTCCTCTCTGCTTGCGACTCTACCGCCGGGTACTGTTGTTCTTGGGGGAGACTTCAACGCCGTCATGGCCCCACAACTCGACTCCTCGGGTATGGTTTCGGCGCCCCGAACCGCGCGGGCGAGGCAGCTGGCGGGCTGGGCGGAGGCTCAGGGTTTATGCGATGCTTGGCGGACCTGGCACCCGCGCGCACGGCAGTACACTCATACCTCGGCCGCCCACCACACCCACGCGCGCATTGATGCGATCTTTGTCCCCCCCACTGATTGTGTGAGTATTCAGGACGTCCGCATCCTCCCTAGGGGCATATCCGATCACTCTCCGGTCTTTCTCGGCCTGGGACCCCCGCCCCGAGTGGCTCGTCAGATGTGGCGCTTCAACGCTTGGTTCCTCCAAGACAAGACGCTCCGTAAGGAGGTGGGGTCCGCGTTGGCGCACTACTTCAGCGACAACGATGGTTCGGTCTCCTCTGCGGGCACCCTTTGGGAGGCCTGCAAAGCCACCATTCGGGGGGCAGCCAAAGCCCATGTGGTACGGCACCGACAGAAGCAACTCCAGTGCCTCACCGCTTGTGAGGCCCGAGCGCAGCGACTTAAACGCTCTCTCTCTCTGAGTCCGACGACCCGGCTGGGACCCGGCAACTGCGACTTCTGCGTGAAGAGATTCGGCAACGGTCGCTGGATGCAGCTAAGCTCCTTTGGCAGTCCTCGGTGGCGAGGGTATACGGGTGGGGCGATAAGAATGGGGCGCTGCTGCATCGGCTGGCTACTTACCCCAGAACATCGCGCATCATCCTGGCGGTGGCCGACTCGGCCGGAGTGCTTCACTCCTCTTCTGTGGCAATAGCGGACGCTTTCGCGCAGTATTATAAGCAGCTTTATTGGGCTCGGGCGCCAGATCTCTCCCTGGCCTCCTTGCTTGCCGCTAGTGACCTGCAGCTCCCCCGCCTTCGGTCGGACGAGTGGGAGAGTCTGGAGGTGCCCATTTCTCCCGAGGAGATTGGGGAAGCGATAGGGCGTATGTCCGCCGGGAGGACCCCGGGACCGGACGGCTTCCCCCAGGAGTTTTACGCCACCTACAGAGAGCACCTGGTCCCGCGGCTGGGTGCTCTCTACGCGGAGGCGGTCGCCAAGGGTTCCTTCCCTCCGGAAGCCGACATAGCCACTATTGTGGTCCTGCCTAAGTCTACGCCGCCTCCGTGTGATCGGTCGGCCTATCGGCCGATCTCCCTTATCAACACTGACATCAAGCTTTACGCAGCGGTCCTGGCCCAGAGGCTCCGGCCCCTCTTGTCGTCCCTGGTGCATCCGAACCAATGCGGCTTTATGCCAGACCGGAGCACTCGTCATTGCCTCCGTCGCCTTCACGTCGCCCTGGCCCATCGTCAGTGTATAACTCCCTATCTTACCCTTCTGCTCGCCGATTTTGAGAAAGCGTTCGACTCGGTTGGGTAGCCCTACTTGTTCGATGTCCTGGCTCACATGGGTTTCGGCCCCAAGTTTGTGGGAATGATACGGGTCCTTTACGCGCACCCCTGTGCCAGAGTGCTTGTTAACGGGGCATTGTCGAGACTGTTTCGGATCGGCAGAGGAACACGGCAGGGGTGTCCGCTTTCGCCCCTCCTCTTTGCACTTGCAATGGAGCCCCTTGCCGCCTTGATCCGAGCGGACCCTCTCCTCCGGGGTTGGGAATGGCCGGGTCTGGAGCCGGACAGAATAGCCCTCTACGCGGACGATGGCAATCGCTCCCGCTCAATCCGCTGGGGCGGGTGGCGTTATACAAAATGATGATTCTCCCCCGGTTCCTTTATGTGTTGCAGAATGTCCCCGTTTCCTTCCCGCGGCCTTGGTTTCGCGAGCTCGATAGGTTGGCGACCAGATTTCTTTGGGGTGGCGGGAGACCGCGGCTAGCCCTGTCGGTCTGTCGCATGCCTACCTTTGATGGAGGGCTAGGCATGACCAATCTTTACCTCTACTACCTGGCCACCCGCCTCCTGGTCGTCCATGACTGGTTCGGGAGGGGATGGTCCGATCCGGCCTACAGAGTGGAGTTGGATGCCCTGGGTTTTTCCCGTCTACAAGACCGCCTGTACGGCGCCCCTATCCCCACCTCCTGCCCCGACATAACTAAGGCGGTCTTTCTGGCTTGGCGAGCGGCGCTCCGCCATACCCGGTGGACTGGGAGGCTGACCCGCGCCACCCTGCTCTGGCATGGGGCGTGGATGCGGGAGGTCGCGGAGCTGGAGGGTTTTAAACCTTGGGATTTACTCGGCATCTCCCAGCTGGGAGATGTCTGGCGGGGAGGGCGCATGTGCTCATTTTCGGAGCTACAGGCACGCTTCTCCCTCCACTCGTCTCAATTTTACAGATACCTGCAACTGCGACACGCTATACGCACCTACACCCCACTGGACGTTAGATTGCCGGACCATAGCCCCCGGAGGCACAGGTCCTGCTGGGCAACCTGAGGAGGGGGGGTATCTCCAGGATACACCGTTCCCTTGTCAACAATACCCCCACGTCCCGGGAAGGCCTGAGGGAAACCTGGGAGGAGTGGGTGGGTCCCCTGGACGAGGTCGACTGGCGAGATACCCTCATGGCCCCCAGGCTGGTCACGGCCTCGGCTAAACTGAGGCTCATTCAAATCTATTACCTCCACACTGCATATCTCACACCGGCTCGTCTGCACCGAGCGAGCCTCTCAGTTGACGCAGCTTGCCCCCGTTGCGGCTTCGCCCCGGCGGACTTTATCCATATGGTGTGGTCTTGCCCGGACTTGGGGGGCTATTGGAGTGGCATAGAGGCTGACCTCACGGACGTTTTGGGGTTGGTGGTGCCACATAACCCCCGTCACAGCCTACTGGGTATCACGGATGGCCTAGACGGCACGCGCGCAGAGAAATTGTTTCTTATGACGGCACTCATGGTGGCGAAGCGAGACATTGCAGCAGCCTGGAAGAGCCCACAGCCGCCTAGCTTGGCCAAATGGAGTGCTGGAGTGGACTGGTTCGCGGCGCAAGAACGGGCTCTCTACCAGGCGAGGGGCTGTCTTAAGAAGTATCGTAGGGTCTGGGGGAAATGGCTGGGCAATGTATTATGATCATGCTATTCGGGGGGGAGGCGGGGGAGTGCTCGGGGGGTGGGGGAGGTGAAAGAGTAGACTTGGGCTGTGTGGTTGTACGCTGGGGGTTCGACAGGCTCACTGTGGTTTTTTCTGTTGTATCAATCAAAACAATAAAACTTGTTTATCAAAAAAAAAACATGGAGACTGATGATGCCCCCTGGTTATGAACCCTTACTGCATCCGTAACAGGAATGAGTTGAGGCTGGGGCACTGTAGTTATCACTGGTTGTAAGGGTTGAGGGGGTTGAAGGGACACCTCACTAATCCCAGGAACAAGTTGTAGAACTGAGGGGGTTATAAAAGTTCTCGGGACAGCATCAACGGTACTGCAGTAATCATTTGGCCCTTCCCTCCCGTTATCCAAGTGCAACTTGTCCAGACCTAATCTTTCTGCACATGCTAAAACAGCACATTCAACAGCTTTAAGTTGATCTGTAAGACTACACACAGAGGATTTGATAAGATCTATCAATGTTTGCAGTGAGGTTGTTAATAAAGAACAGTCCGGGGAATCAGAAAGTACAGGAGGCAGTGATTTACTAACTTCTCTCTGGGGCTTAGAACTTGAGCCCGGTTTTAAAACAGATGCCCTTTCTGAACTTTTATTTTCCCATCACATGATACTATGTTGGTATTAACAGAACGGGTTTTGGGGATTTTGGGCCATTTAGGTGGAGGGATAGCATTTGGAGTACCCGATGAGATGAGGGTGAGGTTATGAATGAATGATCTTTATTCGTTATATCTATAATCGTGGGCTGCAATTCAGGCAATTGGTTGGCATTTAAGGCAGTTATAAATGTATTTGAAGGTTCAATGCCACTCTCAGAATAATTACTTAGGGTTTCCTGCACACTTAAGATTTGCTTCTCGATGGCCCCCATTGCCCCTGTTATATAATTCATGATGGACTGCAGCGATTTTGGAGGTGATTGTGCTAGGGTAGAGCTCGGATGTTTCCTCTTCCCCATGTCCGAAAAGAGACACGCCACTGATTAAATCCAGAAACCAAACGTACAGACGATAGGGCAGTGTAACTATAGAACTGACAACCGTAAGAGAAGATCAAAGTTACAGTACCATAGAGCCGAAGTGGTCGTTGAAGAGCGAGAAGGCGGACGACTAGGGGTTGCTGCCAGAACACGTGTCAAAGGGGGCGGGGGGGGGGGGCAACCCTGCCTCCTCCTGCCGCTGACAAGCGCAGACCCGGGCATGCTCGTGCGCGTCCGGCTGCGGGAGCCTCGAGCTATCTTTATGAACCTCCAGGTGCTGGCTGAGTACGTTGGATACGTTGGCGCCTCCTGGCGCAAGTGCCTCTGGGGATTGGCTGGTGTGGCGGTTCGGCGACTGTGAAGTGCTCCCCTACAGTTCATCTAGTGCTTTTTTGCTCTCTTTATAAATCAGCACGATCCCTGTATTTAGTGCCAGTTTTATGCCCCATGAATTTTAAATCACATAATTTGGTTTTTCAGCATCTTCAGCAGTTCACTCTGTTGAGATGTGTTGTGCACTTATGAATTTTATTAGAGGCACACTTAGAATCAAAAAAAGATATTCTTGATCAGGCCTACCTGCAGTTTATAAGTAGAAAATGTTTTTGCACTTTCTTCACTTCAACATACAGTTTGTTTTGTAATTCAACGATGTAGTTTTTGTTTTTAAAATGTATCATGACTTGTTTACCTTTATGTGCTTTTAAATCTGTTATAATATATTGCTGCTAAATCATTTATATGGAAACAATTTTTAATGATGTATTTTATGGCATTACTTTGCTGTATAAAGCTTGTTTCGACTGTGCCTGAAGACGGAGGAGGGTTGTGTACTTAACACAATTCTAGAGGTACCCCAAAGCAGCCCTTATGTGCAAGAAGAGGCGAATGGCCACCACGTATCACTTCTGATCAATAATGAAGCTACCCGCTTGCCCGTTAGAATGGTCGAGGTTCCAAACCTGCTACTCTTGGGAAAAGAGATCCAAGGCATTAGAAACCAGCAGTGCACAAATAAGGTTTCAGCTCAAGTCTGGGTATAAATAAGTTCAATCAGAGACAATCACTAATTTTTTTGATTCATGATTCAAGTCCTGTGAACCTACTGAGAGGGAACCTGCTTTGCAGGCTCCTCTGTGTGATTTGCTGCTAGCTAGAAAGTGTGGGGATGGAAACTCAGGCAGCTGATGCAGAATTCAAAATAATTTCCTAAAGAGTTGATAACCAGGTTATACCCTGTCCTCACAAAGGAGGATTTGCTACCTAACTTAAAGGAGACAGTGAAGGAAGAGGTGTGGGACTTCACAGGAAAGGAAATTGGGCTGATCAGAATCACAAAGCCCTTGAAGATGAATGTGTACCAAGAAGCAGTCTTCCCAAACACTCCACTACAAGCTCTCATCAGAAGCGATAGTTGGCATAACACCAATCATCGAAAGCATGTTAATATAGGGCATTCTAAAGGAAGTTCTCAGAAGTCAATGTGACTCTCTGATCACAACTCTTTAGAACTCAAACAAAAAAATAGAAAATAGTAAAGGACCTGAGAAAAATGAACAAAATAGTTGTTCCCTGCAAACCAGTGGTACTGTACCCTGCTGTAATTCTTTTCCAAATTCACAGGCAGGGTGAGTGATTTACAGCAATTGACCTGTCTCAGGCATTCTTTTCCATCCCGCAACATGAGGAAGCCAGTACATTTTCGTGGTCAGATTCCAAGATAAAACTCTTGTGTGGTGTTGAGCTCCTGAGTGGTACACAGAAAGCCCATCATACTTTAATCAGACACTAAAGAAAAACCTAGAGACCCTACAGGTGCTTTGCAGTTTGACATTAGTCCAGTACATTGATGATCTGTTGGTGGTATCTGTAAATCAAGAGGCCTGCAGACAGGACACGATAACCCTGCTCAACCACCTTGCTGAGGTTAGGCACAAGGTCTTCTCCAACAAACTTCTGTACTGTCAGAAGGAAGTCTGTTACCTAGAAAACTAAATTGAAAAAGGAGCTAGAACAGTGATGCATGAGCACATCTCTATAGTCTTCAAAATGAAATGACCTTCCACACAGAGACGTGAGGATGTTTTAGGTATGGTGGTCCCTGTTGTCTGTTGATTCCCAACTTTTACCGTGTGGGGAAGCGCTTACAGAGGCTCACACACAATGACATCAATGACCCGGTACAATTTGATGAAGAATGCATGGAAGTCTTGCTAGAGCTCAGAATGCACACCAGCTCTAGTAATGCCGGACTACAACAAGAAATTCATCTGTGTTGATACAGACGCAGAAAGGTGAAGTGGCATATTTTTCAGCTACACTTGTTTCAGTGATGCAAGAAATATTCATTTGACATTTAGGTGTCAAACTAAAATAAACCAGTTCTGCCCATTGCAATGTTGTGAGCTATGATCTGACACTTACGTGACTGGAACCCATGTCGGTCGAGATGGGACGGTGAGGTCCTATTGGAACCACCTACATTTCCATGTCATGGCCGAAAGCTTATGTGAACAATGTATAGTGTGTCAGAAAATAAACACAGAAAGAAGAACTGTTGTGACCATGAGTCGTATAGGGAAATCAGATGGCCCCTTCAATCAGCTTCAGATCAACTTCTTGGAGATGCCCGCTGTAATCAGCTGTGGTATATTCTGCTTGTCGTGAGCTTGTTTTCAAGTTGGGTGGATGTGACAGTTAGACGGTGGCTAAACTACTCTTGAGGGAGATGATCCGGAGGTTTGGCATGCCAGTTTATCTTGAAACAGATCAAGGCAGTCACTTTAAGTGTGTGGTGGTTCAGCTGTTGTGTACAGATACATGCATCGACCAGAAATTCCATTGCAGTTACAGACCAAAGGAGTGGTAGAGAGGGTGTAATGGACAATCAAGACTAAACTAGCAAAAGCATGTGTCTCAACATCTCTTAACCCCTAGAGTGCTAAGGACGAGATGGTGTTGTCTTCAGCACCATTAAAGCTGACTGTGCTGAGGATGAGATCATCTTGTCTGAAGTACTTAAGTGGTTAAATGGCCAGATGAACTATTGTTGGTATTTATGAGCATCTGAAGCACCCCCTACAAATGAGATACTGATGGAGAGACAGATGACAATTCATTCTGTTCCTGCGGGGAGGTGTGAATATTACAGATGACAGAGTCCTTTACTACTGCAAATGACTGGCTGATGAGGTGCATTCTGTCTCTCAAAAGATCAACTTGGCAACACCAGCGGTGAAGTCTGGCCAGTGTCATGACCCGAAGCCAGGGGACTTGATCCTTATTAAAAAGCGAGTACAGAAGTCGTGCTTGGAAGAGCATTGGGGAGGATCTCACCAAATAATCCTCATGAACAACACCGCTATGAAATTTGCAGGCCTTCCTAACTGGATCCATCCCGTGCATGCTAAGAGAGTGATATATGCAGAAAACGAGGTGGGAAAACACCCACTGGTTCTCCAAATCCAGCTTGCTTAGGAATTTCTGAGGCATCAGACGAAGAAGGAAAAGAGGCTCAACCTCAGAGCCTGGAGAAGCACGCACCTGAACAACATCCAAAGCAGAGCGAAGGCTTCAAGCACAAAGGGCGACACAGAAAACCAAACTGAAACTCTGTATCCGCTGAGTCCCTGGAAAAACCTGGAGGAGCAAGTCTGATCACACAGAAACAAGTGAATTGGCAGTTGGAAATGATGCTTGAGAAGCAACAGAAGTGAATTCTGTAGCAGAAACTGTACTCCATTTAACCGGAAGTGACAAGTACCTCGAAAGGAAGAGTGCATCAGGAAGATGGATAACCAAAGAATGAAAGCAGGAGGAGGAGAGTACTGATGAAAGCAAGGAGGCTAGAGTGTATTAAGAAAGGAGAGGAAGCTAGAAGAGGGACCAGAATAAGGGGCCAAATGCATCAAGAAAATGTTTTGTGATTCCCTAATTCCAAATCTTTGCGATTCGCAATTAGGGAATCGCAAAACGGCATGCATGAAAGTGTGCAGTACACTTTCTGCGATTCCTAAGGGGCTGCAAATGACCTACCCCATGAATATTAATGAGGTAGGTCACAATTTGCGAACCCCTAGGAATCGCAAAAATCACAGGGATGGTGGCCTGCTGAGATCAGCAAACCACCATGTCTGTGATTGCTTTTAAATAAAGCATAATTTTTTTTTGCAAAGCAGCCCGTTTTCCTTCAAGGAAAACAAGGTGCTTTACAAAAAGAAAATTGAAAAGTTTTCTTTTCATTTTTTAAGAGCAGGCAGTGGTCCGTGAGACCACTGCCTGCTCTTGGGGACACCTTCACATTTGCGAATGTCTTACCACCTACTTGAAGTAGGTGGTAATATGCAAATGATTTGCGACCGCATTCACGGTCACAAAACATTCATGCATACTGTTAGGACTCGCTATTTGGCAGGGACGCCCTAAACACGCCCCTTCCAAATAGTGAATCGAAAACCCATTTTACGATTCGGTAACAGATTACCGAATCGCAAAATTGGGTTTGATGCATTGCAAAAGCATTTTTTGTGATCGTAAACGGGCCGATTCTGCGAATTGGCCCGTTTGCGAGAAAAAAATGCTTGATGCATCTGGCCCAAGGAGTACTAAATAACAGTGATTCTGACCAACCAGAGTTAAGCCAACCAAAAGTACTCAGGCTCTGACTGAACTTACATAGACTCAGACGACTTTAAAACAGATGCTGAGGAGCCTTCATGAAATCCAGAAACAATAGATGAGCAAAGGAAATGTTGACTGTGAAAATTCTGAGATTTGCAGAGCCTCACTGAAGAATGGTTGACTTCTGGGATAATTTTACCCAGGCCAGCATTTACAGGATTAGAGTGCATGGGTATCCAGCTGACTCATGCTCTATAATCAGCGTAGATTTCGAGATAGGGTAGAGATGGCAGGGTAGAGTGCTTGAAAATCATAAAAGCGAAAACTAAACTGAGAGACAAATCTATCCTTTCCTGCCTTGAGCTGTAAATAGATTAACATGGCATTTTAGGCAATAGTGCTACAAAAATGTCCAAGTAGTTTTGGCCATTGCCAAAATGGTCTCTGTAGTTGGCTTGCTAGTAGACTTCCATCTCCTGGAGGGAGATGCCTGACCAGATAGCAGAGTAAATCACACACTCATAATTAACAAAGAAAAACAAAAGGAAGAATTTCACATAAAGCAAATTCTGAAAGCATTTTTGGGCACAATGTTTTTTTTCAAATGTTAGCTGAATATGAGAGGCTTGTACATGTAGAAAATTGTTTTGTTTGCTCTTATCTTCACACTTCTGCCGCTGAGGACCCTACCTATTTTAATCTTCCTTTATTGTATGCCTTTTTGTGCAGTGTGTTTTTGTAGATGTCTATAATCAAGATATGATTAAGCCGCCTTATTCTGAATATGAATTGACCTTGGAGAAAGTACCTGTTTCTAATTCTTCAAACCTGTACACATGGATGGCAAACCCTACTTCTAGATTTTCGAAATTTTACAAACATAAAAAGTAAAAAAGATTACATGGTGAAATATTTAAATCCTTGTGCAAGCTCTAATCCAACTAACCCAAATGATGATGCACTTTCATGCAAAAGTAATCCAGAAGAAAGTGTCTTTATAGACAAACTTAATAAGATAATAAGGACGCAAAATTAGGTTTTGGAGGAAAAAGCAATGGAAGACCCAAGAGAAGGGGCAAAAACAAAGACTTACACACAAAGTTAAATTTGGGTCTGGCAAACAGAGAGAAACTATGCCTCATTTGCGAACAGGAATGAAATGAGACGGCAGAAATGGTGGGTTGGAGTGACTGTGACCAGAACTATTTAGTGAAGGATCTAGCACTAACCGGGCACAAATCCAATATAAGGGTAATATATTATGAGTGGCAAAGCTGCTTATTTCTAGTGGCCGCATAATTGGGTGGAAAGCTGTAATGCCGCTTTAGTCTTTGCAAAGGATATACCCTACAGATAACCTGAATATAGGAAACAACACTTTCATTAGAAAAGTAGACGTAGGTTTGAGCAAATATTGGAAGATACCTTTGGCACTTTGAAGCCTTTGGTAGGAGTGGCTGTAAACGATGTGGAGATAGGGAAATTATCCAACCTGGTAGATCGACGCGCAACTAACAGTGCCGGTTATTAACAAGGAACTGCTTGATATGAGAACTATGACAATGCAAAACAGGCTTGCATTAGACATGCTCCTCGCAAAAGAAGGTGGAGTTTGCAAAGGGCTGTGCTTGAGGTAATGTGGGGGATGGCTTCCTTAGCTAGCTCAATCGGAAGACAATCTTCAAAAATAGGCAGGTGGTTTGGAAATATAGGAGGAAGAATCCTCAAACTGATCTTTACCCTTGTTTTAATAATATTAATTGGAGTTGCATGCATTTTTCTATTCCTAAGAGGGTGTGGATATATTTCATCAAAAGGTGGGTCAAATTGTGTGAGAAAGAAGCTTTCAGTAACAAGCGGGGAAAAAAGGAAAAGAACTGAGACGGAATTGGAAGACCTACAAAGCCATGTGTTCCACGAGATGAAGGAAGAATCCAGGAGAAAGTGTCCATAGCTGATGACTACTGTCTTATGAATTTTCTAGACAGAACATTTGTGATGATTCTAGTGAATCATCAAAGGGGGGTGGGGGTGCTGTTTTTCTGAATGTAATACTTTGTGCGAATGAAAACACAAACATTGGCTAACAGATATATTAGGCCTCAGACTCATCTTGTTGTGACGTTTCATTGTACCAGGGGGCCAATCTCGTATTATAGCTCAGAAGAATAGAGTTTGAACATGCTTCATGTGCAAGGGCAGTGACTTTCACACTTTGTCCTGAATATCATCTGCATTGATTCAAGGTTGCCAACACCACCTAACAATGTTTCTTCCAGCACAGCTGGTGTCCGCGAGAAGCTTCATGTTGTAGTATTATGAGAAGTTGTGTAAAGATATTAGTTTGAAACTTTTTGTCTGTGTTTAATTGAGTTTGGCTCAGACTATGATAACCACATACATCTTTAGTAGATGTACGACATTATTTCTTCAGGACCCTGTAAAACTGTACTAATTTGTATGTGTAGAGAGACTCATTCCCACTGACCCTCGGAGGTGAATCCATGATGAATTGCTCTCCCATGTATAGTCTATATTTTGCTGCCCGGAACTTTACTGCGTTCTTTGATTGATTTCTGTACCTTAAACAAGCTTTGATTAATTGATTTGCTGATTTTGACTATTCCAACCGATTTATGTAAGACTAACATTTTGAAAATAAAACCTTTAAGGTTTACGACTTCCCGGTCTGTCATTTTTGTAGCACCAAATGTGTTCTAAGTACTGAATTGAAATTGTCATTTAAATACTCCAAATATAAACACAGGCTTGCCGCTTCCTGGTCCATCTGTCGCGCAAATGGTAAGAGCTGTAGCAGGACGTCACCTTCTATCGAGGGCACTTACAAGGCACCCCATCCCTGAGCTAGTGAACATTTAAAGACCTCAGCTTACACTGGGATCACTGCCAAAGTAGTGTGCTCAAGCAGAGCTGGCTCATAAAAGATAAATACAGAATGGGTTGTTTCCCACGAACTGGACGGAGAAAAAAAAAGGGGGCCAGCATCCACAATAGGACTAGCTAAAGAAAATCAAACTAACTTCAAAACAAATTCATGTTCTAAAATGACCTTAACCAGATGCGGAAGGCGACGTGTAAGATGTCCTGAACTACAGTCGGATAGAGACTTCTTCACAAATCTTTTTAAACACGTGAGCCACTGTACCAGCCGCCAGAGCACCAGACCTCGAGGCTGGAGAGCGCAGCCATGCAGGTGCTCAGTGGTCTGTTTTTGACCCCATAGTTTGAGTGCAGTCTGATGTGAGAACACAGAAAGGAAACAGCTGCTGCTTTATTCCACTTCGAGAAACAGATGTTCTGTTTCTTGAATTTAGAGCTTCTCGTAGAGTTGTCGTCACTCCACATTTTACTTCTGAGATCGCATTTTTTAATTTGCAGAATGTATTGAGTCAACTTTTCCATAAAAATATAATGCCAGAACTTGCTCATTGATTAGAGGCTAGCGTCGAGAAAGGGGAAAACTAAAGACATCTGTTTCACGCACTTGTCACATTTTAGAATGATTTTTTGATCGAAAATAAAGGTGATGCGCTGCTTTAATTTATTTTTAACGTATTGTCTGATTAAAGGTTGTTAACTGAATTTAAATGTCTTAGTTTATGAATGCTTAGCTAAATAAAACTGAAACTTTATGTTAACTTCTACTAAGTTATGTTTTATTTCGCTTTACATTTTTCCTTAGCATCACCAGGCGTCAGTAGGTATGTACGGGTCGGATGTACTATTTACTGTTCTCAAAATACTGGTCATAATATGTGACCAGTATTTTTGCAGCCCAAAAAATAATTTTAAGAACTGATCCATGTAATAAGAGGCCAGATCCTAAAATTCCAAGTCACAAAAGGATGGTCATCCGACCACCATGTCTGTGATTGCTTTTTAGGTCTTGCCTAAGTGTTGCAAGACATAATGTTAGCTTACAATGGGCCTCCACTCCCCACTGTCAGCTTGCTGGCTCTTGTGCCAACCTCCATTGTCAGCTTGCTTCCCTGGCCCCTTCCACTCACCCTCTGTAGTCAGCTTTCTCTTCCAGCCCCCCCCCCCGCTCCCTCCATTGTCAGCTTCCTGCCTCATCCCCTCCAGCCCACCCTCTGTTGTCCATCCCACCCTCCACTGTCAGGTTGCTCTCCCGGGTGGCTCTCCCAGTCCCTCGAATCTGCTTGTTTCCCCAGCCGCTTATGCCAACCCTCCAAAATCAGCTTACTTCCCCAACCACTTCCAGCCATCCTCCAATGCAAGCTTATTACTCTAGCCCCACCAGCTCACCCTACATTATGTTGTCAGCTTGCAGCCCCAGTCCCACCTGCCCACCCTCCGTTGTTAACTTGCTTCTCCTGCCCTCATCTCCTCCATTGTCTGTGTGCTCGCCAGCATCCATTGTCAGCTTGCTTGCCTAGCACCTCCTGCCCATCCTCTGTTGTAAGATTTCTGCCTTTTGCTCTCCCGCCCAACCTTTGTAGTCCGTTTGCTGCCTCTTTGCCCCCACCTACCTTCTGTTGTCTGCTTGCTGCACTGAAAGAATCTCATTTTTGCATGTAGAAGTCATTTTGCTAAATAAACAAATAATCCCTACTGTGTTCACCAAACCCACAGATCGCAATAATCTATTGCCTTTTTTAAGCTTCCATCAAATGTCGTTAAAGAAACACCTACCATACTCACAACTTTTGAGGTTGAAAAGAATTTCCTTCAATGAAGAATTGTACGAAAAGAGTCGAGATAAGATGATGAGTAGGTTTAAACAAAGAGCGTATCCTCCAACAATCATACAGAATGCTGTTAACAGAGTTGAAACTAAAGATCGTTTACACCTATTGAAACCAAAAAATGCACAAGAAGGAAGATCAGTGTTTGTATCTAAACTTTCAACAAAAAGTTAAAACCATCATTCGAAAATACTGGCCTATACTTCAAATAGAAACCGAATTCAGAGGCATATTTCAACATCAACCCACCTTTGCATACCAAAGAACTCACAATCTTAAACAATTACTTAACTGAGTGACAAATCAGTGTGATTGTACATATAGAGGGACACTACCATGTTTAAATTGTAGAAATTGCAACAACATAATAAAAGGCACTACTATTATGCACCCTACCCAGGGTATACCAATCAAGCTAAGAATCACGACGACTTGCGACACAAGCAATGTCATCTATTTATTAAAATGTCCCTGTGGTCTACCATATGTTGGCAAAACTGAGCGGAAAGTTAAAACACGATTGACAGAGCACAAAAGCAATATAAGGACCAAAAACAAATAGTCGACAGTTTCTGTGCACTTTAACAATTTCAATCACAATATCAATCAACTCAGATTTTTGGTTCTGGAACACATACCCATAAAAGAAGGATGAGACAATAACACATATTTGCTTCAATGAGAAATTTATTGGATGAAATGACTGAATTCCATAAACCCAAAAAGACTGAATGAACGCATGGATTTGAGATGCCTCTTATATTATTCACGTTAACAGTATGAGGTTGTTGTAGAATATGTATTGTTATTTACATTGAAGCTAATCCATTTATACCCGGGTTTTATTTTCATTTTTATTTTTGCCTAGTGGTAATTTAGACAATTACCCTTGATTTATTATCACAGTTTCTTTCCCATTTGTACACATGGTTTTATTTCCGGCTTCATCAAGACCTTCATAGAATGACTGGTGGACGAGGCTTTAAGTCTTCTTTTTATGTTCATGTCCGGAACGTTTATTTACTTCCGGCATTCACCGTTTGTTCACTTTTTTACTTGTAAACGACACACTACTTTACGCGGCAAGGAGTATGGGCCAACTGCATACGGACAAACAGGTACGCGTCTTTAAAAAGACGTTAGTGTTTTTGGAAAATTAACTTTAGATTTATTATTGTACTCGTTAATAGAAACAATCTTTTCACCCGGTACTCACTACTTTTCACGCGTTTTAAAACTCGGACACATATCTCTATGTCTTTGGTGATCATTCATATGGATTGTCTCTCACCACCCAGGATGTACATAATCTGTTGCGCTTATCACTTTGATACTAAACGGTTTCTTTGGTACTATTGGTTTTTACATAGTTTCTAGTTCAGCGCGGGAAACTAATTATGCACTCTTTCATTTTGGTCTAATTTTTTCTGTTGAATCACACCACCGTTTTGCTTCCTATTTCACGATTTAGATCTATGGTGACCTAGGCATTAGCATCATTTAAGGTGGCAGTCAGGACTTGATTATGAAATGAGTGATATTCCTTCTTTTAGGAATCATCCCCTGATGAAGGGCTATGCCCGAAATGCATCGGGTTTCTATCAATATGTGAAGAAGCCATTTCAAATTGTAATGTGAAGATAACATTACCTCTGTGAAGTTTAAAAAGAAAGAAGAAAAAAAGAATGAATTAAAATAAATTAAAAAGAAAATTGATTCACATCTGGATGCATTGTTTTCACTGTATCAAAAATATTGACTAAAGGAGTGCCATGTGGGTCAGTTTTTTCCTGGTTGGAGAACATTCTATACCTAGCGCTTGCTGCACCATGCCATCCCACCCACCGTCCATCATCAGCTTGTTTCCACAGTCCCTCCTGCCCACCCACCATTTTCTGTGCACTCCCCAGCACCTCCTGCCCACCCTCCACTGTAAGATTGCTCCCACAACCCCTCAAGCCCACCCTCTGTTGGCAGCATGCAGCCTCGTCCCCTACTGCCCAGACTCCATTGTCAGCTTCCTGCCCCAGCCTCTACTGCCTACCCAGTTGTCAGCTTGTTGCATCATCCTCGACCAACCATCCTCTCTTTTCAGCTTGCTTTCCTAGCCCCTCCAGCCCACCCTCCATTGTCAGATTGCTCCGCCAGTCTCTCGCGCACACATTCCATTGTCAGATTGCTTCCAAAGCCCCTCCCACCCACTTTCCATTATCAGCTTGCTTCCCCATCAACTCTCACCCACGCTCTATTGTCAGGTTGCTGCACTAGAGGCTCCGGTCCACTCTCCGTTGTCAGTTTGCTTCCCCAGCTACTACCACCCATCCTCCATCGTTAGCTTGCTTCTTAAGAAGTGGCTGAACAGTATGGCTAAAATTCTTAGGCAAGACCTACTGGCTTTGCCAATGCTTGATAGCAAAGATTTTTTTTTTTTAAATGCAGATTATTTTCTTGAAAGGAAATGGAATTGTATTTAAAAAAGAAACGTTTACTATTTTTTGTTTGCTTAAGACATGGCAATAGACCCATGGAAAACTGCCCACGTTTCAACAAACGTATTTCTTACATTCACAAAAAAGAAAGCGTCGCAAGAGGACCCCCTTCCCTTTTACGAATGCATTACCACTTCCTTTGAGTTACTGGTAAAATATCAAGGTTTTCTGTTGCAAATCATAGATAAATATATTACTGAGTCTATATTTGGGATTGACGCCTACAACCCTACCAGATACCGAATCGGTAGTCATTCGGTATCCAATTGTAGTATTTGGAAAACCGTTCTGATTCCTAAAATGGGATTAGTACATTAGAAAAATCTTCTAACAGTTGCAAGAGCTGAATTGGAGCATCTGCAGCTGTTAAAATGCTCAGTATACTTGGCCCTAAGGGCGTGGCAATGACTAGAGAATACAAACAACGCAATAATGCTTTCCACTTAGGAAAGAGTAACACCTGTAAGGGCAGGGAGAGCACTGGATGTGAGGGTGTTTTATCTGTTCTGATGGCGGTGGAGGAGGACCAGTAATGAGGCCCCTGTTTCATGTTATGCAGCTGTACCATGAGTGGCCATAGGTGAAGCCAGCGTAACAGTTGAGCAGTAAGCTATGTAGAAAGTTCTGGTGCTCTTCAGGGTGACAGTTGGTTGAGCAATTAGCTCGCATATGAGGGAAAAGTTTAGGGGTTCTCATTTGAGGATACAGTGTCTAATTAAGGGGCAAATTGTGTGTTTGTTATTATATTCGCCCAATAACAATTAAACCATGGAGAAAACAAATGTAGGACAGCTAGCTGGTGTGTCATGGGCTATTGCATTAAAATGACTGTAGTTAATATTTCGAGGGATATTAAGCTCCTAGAAACACTGTCTTGGTAGTGCTGGTAAATATCAAACTGGGTTGGCCTGCAAGTCAACAGGCAGAAGATGGTGCTTTTCCCCATGGCGTCCTTGGCTCGCTTTGAGGTGGCTGACCTTCCAGAGGTCTCTCCTGGCAGATGCTCCAGTTCCGCTTCATTGGCATTTGGATAACTCATGATCCATGATTAAAATACGAGTTCAATATGGGGAGAGTTGAGGACGGTCTTACTGCCTCTGCGGCGGTTTGGAACACATTGCCTATGTCTGTTATGGGCAGAGAGGCACTGAGCAAAATTGTGTTATTGCCTAGGTGTCTCCATGCCATGCAGAATTTGTTCTGCGTGCTGCACAACTCCCTAGTCAAACAGCTTAATGGGCTCCTGATGTCCTTGGTCTGGGCGGGCAAGTGTATCAGGATCCGGCTGGAAGTCCTGAAAATAGATCTGGTTGAGGGTGCATTGGGACTTCCGGATCTCAGTTGTACTATCTGGATGGACTCCTTCAGTTTGCAGCAGTGTGGTGAGGTTCTGGCCTCAATTGGGATAAGAAGCTTCTGGAGGGTCTTGTGGCGGAGGATGAACTCACAGAGTGCCCCCCCAACACTCCTTTTGTAGTAACCCAGGTTACACTGGCATAGAAGAAGGCGGTGATGTGCATCTTGAAACGTGCGCCTTACTCGCATCTCCCTTCCCATTTGGAGTCTCAAGCCCATCTTGCGCATCCATGCGTCCATGGATGTCATGAAATGGGTAGACGGTGGCTGTCAGAGAGCTGGAGATTTGTATCTAAATAATTTGTTTGTGACCCTTGCGGAGGTGAGGAAGCTTTTTGGCGTCGTTCCGGGGCAGTTTATGCAATATGCTAGTGTATCCTGTATGACCCAAGAGGTGTGGGAGGGCTTCCCTGCAGAGCCCACTGAGTCCAGAGTGTTGGCGGTGTTGCTGGATCCGAGCTCTCAGAGGGGCCTCATTTCCCGATTGTATGTTGCCTCCAAGGACGATAGACAGATTGATGTAACTTTCATCCGCGCTCTTTGGGATGGTGATCTTGGCGTCCCACTTGTGGCTAGCATTGTGTTGTACATGCTGCTCAGTCAGTGTGAGTGTGGTGTGGAATGTTGTTGTGTGGATGATGTTGCGGAATATTGGATGAGTGAGGCTGGCAGTTGGAGAATGGGCTGAGCAGCAGGAAGGCTACTCCTGGCAGGGCTCTCTGTACCTTTTATCTAGAACCATCAACTTGAATAAATACTACCTTAAGTTTACCTGGAACTGAATCTTCATTTGTTTACAACATATTGGCTACTTTACTGGAAAGAACCTGCGTGTGCCACCCGTTTGGACTATAACTTTCAAGCTTGAAGTAACTGGATGTCCATGAAGATTGTTCTTTAAGAAGCTGGCAGCCCTGAGCCCCACCAGTGACCAGAAGACCGGTCGGCCCCAAAACGGGCATGCCAGTTCATGCTGTGGCCTCTTGTGGAGTGGAGCTGTGGTGTTTAAGGTGGCTGTGGTGTTTCAAGCTGCCCCACATTTGACCAACTACCGGTCTGCCGCAGCCTGTATTTGGGACATCCTGCAGTGCGTGTCATCTTGGGCCTCTTCACTGTGTCCGGTGTGCAAGGCTGCCCCGGGGGGTTGCGCAGCAGCCCCCCTAACAGGGCGGCCGCCTTAGTGCCGCATGAAGGCACTGGGGGCAGCCGGTCTAGTCCCTGGGCTCAGCCAGGGAAGACGTCCGGCGAATGGTTACTTCCGGCGGTGGGGGAGGGGGCCAGGGTATTTAGGCTGTGCCCGCCTCTTCCTCGCCCTCTTGTCCCTCTCGTCGCGCCTTGCCGGTCGTCCGAGTCCCTCGCCGCCGTCTGCGTTGGGGACAGCGAGGTTAGTGTGAATTGTATCGCGCCAAGCGCCTGGATGACGTACTCCTGTGCTGCGCTGTGGCAACGGGCTGCACTAGTGGATGTGGCACGTCAGCTTGGCCTGCCGACTTCGGTGCGGGAACCAGTGTTGGTGCCTCGGGGGCGCGTCCACATCGGTGAGTCTGTTTGCGACTAGTGTAGCACCCCTACAAATGTATTTGTCTCGCGCTGCTCGGTGGTCAAAACGCGAAGGGGTGTAGCTCAGTTGGTAGAGCTCTTCGATTGCGTGTGGGAGGCCCCGGCAGGGCCGGATTTAAGGTCATCGCACCGAGTGCTGGCTTCTTGGGGGCTCCGAGTTTGTAAGTTATTATGCCTTTTGAAGCACCGGATGCTGCGTTTCTTTCTTTCCGCGGCAATTAGCAAGCCTCACATAATTGTCAAGATAACTGGTGTGATTAATTATCTTCCTGGAGAGCGAGCAGGATTTTTGTATAGTGCATTGTGCTCTGGTCGTGGGTTCGATTCCCACCTTCGTTGGTGTCTTTTCGTTTGGTGCAGTGTTGGGGGGGGGGGGGGCGCGAGATGATTGCCCTGCGGGGTTTCTCCCCTCCCCCAGTCTCGTGGTGTGATAGGCCTTGCGTCTTTAAGGCAGATTGCGTGAGGCGGCTTGTACTGCATGCATGGGACAGTGCTGCTCCTTCAGGGATGGGGCGCTAGCTTCAAAGGTGTCTTCAACTGCCGCTCGTCTCGCCCTGGTTGTCTGGCGTCGGATTCATCGCCGTGCATCAGGCATCGTCGCGTTGGTGGGTGCCTGCTTGGTTTTCGCGGTGAGTCCCCCCGCAATATGGGTGCCACTCTGCCAGTTTGCGCAAGTTCAATTGACCCCCTTTCGGTCCCTTGGGGCACGCCATCCAGCAAGCTGAAGCCGCGTGTCGTTTTCATGGCGGTGGGTGCACGGTAGGCGTGAGGGTGCAGGTCGAAGACAGTGGGGGAGTCTTCCTGGAATGTCGGTGCCATTAACGATCATAGGTGCTGGGTGTCACTTTCATCAGGAGCTTCGGAGAGAAAAGGGACGCGTTGTGGGAGCATAGCGTGATGCCTATGGCGTTGTATGGGGTGTAGCACTGCAATCTATGGCGATTTTAGTGCAGACAAGAGGGGTGTCGAAACAAAACAACTTTTGATGCTTGCATTTAGTGACCATGATGTGTGGGTGCGATCGGCGCTTGTGTGCCGCAGGAGGTAGTGTACAGCAAATCTTTTGTAATGGAGGCATTACTTCATTCGTTGAAACTGATTTCACTTGCAACTTCGTTCATATAACGAATTACTCCATTGGTTTAGCGCACGGCACGGAAGTCTCGCCGCTGGGGTATGGTATTCAGTCCCCATTGTGTCAGGCACGCTTAACGTCACGGGGTAGCACCACCCCTGTAGGCGGGGGTAGCGGTATTGGCGGCACGGATTGCTGTCATGTCGCGATCAATGATGTGTGTGTGCTATCAGCGCAGAAGTACCCTGGGAGGCAGAGTACTTACGAGTCCTTGGATTTCTTAAATTGACTTGCCCTACAACTTCTTTGAGTTAAGGATTTATTTCAACGGTTTCGCGCCCAGCTAATTGAGGGCGCTCCAGCAGGCGAGTGCAGCAATTTAGATTGTAGGTATACTGAGGACGCCCCCCTATATGGTGGTCCGCTGCAATGGCAGTTAGTTTTGGTTTTCAGGCAGTTATACGGTCATGGGGCCACGTTGGAATGAATCCGCTCTAGTATGAGGGGGGAGTATGCAATTAAGAACTTCCGGCATTAGGAGGCCGCTCTCATAGGCGGGTACGGCAGGCATGGGGCACGGTCGGGGTTAATGTTGGCTCCACCGTCGGCCTAGCAACTGAGTGCTTATGATAAAGCAGGAATGTTTGGTGTCATGTAGTACACGCCGAGATGGGGTAGCACGATCCGGTGAAGTCAGCCGGCGTTTCCGGAGTGGGGAGCTGGCCAGACCGTAGCGGGAGGCATGGCGACGTCTTCAAGACACCAACCTCAGTAGCAGCAGACCTGGTGCAAGGCTCCTGTGTTACCTCTGGTGTAGGTTGGGTCTGAGCCAGCACGTGCACATCGTGTTACATGCTTTCTTTCTATCTCTTATTTTAGGTCAGGGTGATACTGCAGACTTCGCTCGGTAAGAGAACGAGTCCAGCTGGAGATTGAAGAATGGATAGGGCATTAGGGAATACCCACGATTATACAAAGCACTCCGTTGTCATCCCTGCTTAGTGATACGGTTATTACGTACGGGGATCGATCTGTGTGTTTTGCACAGCTCATGGCTTGGCAGCGCCTAAGCTAGGGTTTAAGGGCTAGTACGTGACAAGGGTGCCACATTATGCGTGCTTCAATTTATATTTGCACCGCCTTACTAAGCCAAAGATAATGGAGTAATTGCCCAACTATATCTAGGAGTGTAGTGCTGCTGGGAGGTGCTGGAGTTTTCTCTTGGGTGTTACACTGTTTGGGGGGAAATTCGCCAGTTGCCACAGCATATGAGGCAATCCTTCTATAGACCCTGGACTCTGAAGGCTCTTGTCTTTAATAGGTTTGCTCTTGATACAAATTAGGTAGGCCGCCAGGGAAAGGGTGTGGCATAACGGCCCGGCTGCTAAATTCATGGCTAGGGGTATCATGTTTGGTATGTGCAGCAATATTAGGCAGGGGCCTGAATCCTAAGCAACAGTCAGCGCCCTAAGCGTACGTTTGCAACATTATTCACTAGCTGTGTTATGCAGCAAGTGCTGCTAAGAGCCAAAAGCTGAACTCAATTAAATACAGCACATGGCCTCGTACTTCGCTTTTGGGACCTTTAAGGAATCACCTGACCTCTTGGCAAACTTGATGCACAGCTTCTTCTACTTGCATGTGGTAGATGGCCAGATGCTCTTGGGATTTTAACGTCGATTTTGTCTTGACACTTTCCATTAATTAAGGAACGGTTTAGGTCTATGGTGCCTCTATTCTAAATTAGTGGGCTGGTGTTGAATGTACAATAAATATGCCTTTAAAACTTGTTTTTACCACATGTGCTGTGCATTCATAGCCAGGTCATATGTCCCTTGTGGCGGTTTGGGTTAGCGTTGGCTGCTTTGCCTTCCTCCCATGCATTGACATGTCATGGCATTGTTGCTTGTCTTAGAGATTGGGTGACGTTGCTTGAGTTCTACCGGGCTGAAAACTTTCGGAGTGCACGTGGTGAGTCGGCCACCTTGGAGGCATGTTCCTGAAGGGGCAATGTGTATACAGCATCCATCAGGGGTAGGTGTCCTCCGCCACTGTAGATTACCTCGTGGGCCCGAGTCGGTTAATGGCATAGGGTGAGGGGCCCGTTTTGGTTGGGTCCGTCAAGGTCCCTTGTCCAGGAAGGAGGTGTGATTTCCCGGTTATTGCCCGCGGTGGGCCAGGCAGGTTGACCTATTGTGTGAGTTCTTGGTGGCCAAGTGCAACATCTCTCAGTGTCCACTGCTTTACCAGCCTTTTGTGTACGTCGTTCATCGCCACCGGCCCAACACCATATTCTGGTGGTTATGCATTGCAGATGTCCTTAACGTATTTGGTAACTCAGTAAATGTTGTAAATAGACCTGGGGAAGCAATGAGCTGCATGACTTTGCCTGGGGTCACCAGTAATGACTACGGCTCTCACTGTTGGTAATGCACACCCTTCATCGGGATGGGCTCGGGGCCCGTAGGTATCCCTTGTGCCTTCTGATTCAAATAACATTCACACTGAAAGGGCCTAGGAGTGTAAAACTTTAGTAAGTTTGGCTAGTAGTGTTGGTGACCCGGCCTTACCATGCCTGAATGGAGGGAATTTTCAAGAGGATATGCCTGTTAGCCACAATGATGTCTCATTATCCTATGCACCAAAGAGGCATAGTCTAGCCAGTACGGATGATGAGAGATGGGAGGTTGATTGTTAGTATTTCTGCCGCAGCGGGGGAATGGGCCTGGTTTTGGGGGGCTTGGTTGCAATGCTTTGCTCATTAGCAAATCAGGCCGTGTGGACTTGGAACACCTATTAAATGCGCGGTGTGTTGGTGGCCGGTCTGTATGCCATAGCCAGTGCCGGAGCATGCTGGGTAGCCCTGCAGTCCAGTTTTACTCTGGATAACACTTGTAGCGGCGCAGGGCTCCCTCGGTTCTGTTGAGGTCTTTTATATTAGCCGAGCACTCCTGGGACACTTCACCACTATGGTCGGGAGCAGGGGGAGGTGTCACTTTGCATCCAGCACCTAGGCTAAGCAAAGAGTACGCCGAGGTGGAGTGAGTTTGGGGTTACTGGTGAATTGTTTGCTCTAGGGCTGAAGCGGGCGCTTCTAGAACAGGGCAAGATTGCTTATGCCGGGCAGCAGGACAAAGGCCTTTTCGGCACTGGCAGAATGGTGCAGGCTGCGAAGTAGTGCCATTGCAGAACATAGATTTGTCAACATTCTGCTAGGAAATGATGAGCAGCGTGAAGGTATTGAACCATGGTGAGAAATTGTTGTGGGTTCCGTGCTCAACAGGAGCAAGGGAATTGCATTCGGTTCATCAAGCTACAGGTACGGTCTACAGCAACAGAAACTGTATAGCTGCTAGGTTCGCCCGGGACTGGGCTGCCAATGTCATCTAACTTTACATCCAGCCACTGAGTAGGCAAAGACATACTTGCGATGGTGCAACGGGCACTCAGCAGTAGAGTTAGTTGAGTGTCATCATACCCCGATATAACGTCAGTGATAAAACGTAGGTTGTGGCCACACACGACCAGGCACTCTAGGACAGCTGGGGCGGGAGTGTGCCAGTGCCAAGAGGGTGCGGGTTGCCTGGTTAGGGCGGCTGGTTTGGAGGGAACACTAATATGGATCGCCACAAGAGCAAATTTTGCGTTCATAGAAGGCAGAATGGATACTTTTATGGCAGGGTGCCAGTTGCTGTAGTTATGCGCATGTTTCTTGGCTGTGTCAGGAACATTCAGAATGCAATGCTGGTGCTGAGCCTTGTAGACCATATGCATTGCGGGGCCTGGCTCACACTGAAGTGGGCCTCGATCACACACACCACAGGTGCGGAGGCCTGCACTGTGCCTGGCCCTGGGTCCCCAGGTCACTTCTGAAAGGGCTAGGCCTTCAGACGCCGAAAGGATGTCCGTTGTTATTTACGCAAGTCTTATTGGTTGTTTCCTGGGTTATCCGCGGGTGTAGAGAGTTAGGCTCTTGTTGTCTTTCCATCGGGTCTGTGATATGCGGGATGGTGGTTTTTGGAGCACAGCCGCGTGGTGGGTCTTTCTGTGTCACACAGGGGTTAGCCTGCCTTTAATCTCCCGCTTTGTCACACGCGGTTTTAAGACGATGATTGAGTTGTTAGTACTGTTATTAGTATTGAACACACCAGGTATTTGTGGTACGGATATTTGCACCCAAACAATAGGTACTCTAGGACACATGTCCTGCATTACACTTCGAAGTATGGTCGGGTCAAGTGACGGAGTAGAGCAATCATCGCATGGTATATCTGGGCATGGAGGATTGCCAGGCAAGATTGTAGCGTAGGCAGGTAGTGGTACTTATCGGGGAATGGATGTTTGTCTCAATGGCATGCCGCCATGCAAAGGGACCATGTAACTAGGTCACGTACATCAGGCAGTGACAGGTCAACAGGGACCATATGTACTGGAATAAACAGGAGTGGTTCCTACCTCGGTTGGTCAGATGGGAGGGTCGTCTTTATTCTCACTAGATACCCTTACTCCAACACTCCTATTGTAAGCTTAGGATGCCTGTTTACGCTGTTGGACCTGCTATTAGTTATTAAAATCTCCTATGTGCCGTGGCATGGTTTGTCTCGGTTCAGGGCCAGTTGGGGGTTACTGTTCAGGACACGGTTATACTTCTTGAACATAGACTTTTCAACATCCTCCTAGGAAACCATGATTAGCATGAAGGTATTGTACCATGGAGAGCCGATGGTTGTGGGTTTGTGCACAACAGTAGCAAGGGAATTACAGTCTGCTTCATCAGGCCACGTGTTCCATCTTTAGCACCTGCAGCTGTACAGCTCCTATTTTCACCCGGGACTGGGACTGGCAATGTCTAACCCTTACAGCCAGACACGGAATAGGCACAGGACATACCTTGTTGAGGCAGTAGCATGGTCTGTTTCGCTTCGAGGCAAGTTGGGGTTTACCGTTCTGGGTACGGTCCGACTTTCTGGTTGCGTTTGGATGCTTGGACAGGTGCCCGCGCACCTGTCCTAAAGGACAGGTAGCACGGCGATAAGGGGTTCAGCTGCTCCAGTTATTTGTGTTAACGGGCAGGTGAAGCAGCAGAACTTAGAGGGGCTTGGGTCTGACCTCTGGTTCAAGGGTGGAGCCTGGTTAGCCCACTTAGCAGCCCGTCCTTGAGTTAGACGAAACAGGTACCATTGATGGGAGTAACGGTAAAGGCCAACTTTTCCCGCCCTCCAGCACTGGCTGGCAGCTATGCAGGTTGTGGAAGTGGCCTTCCAACAAGGGCGATCTGGTCCATATGATTGGGGGAAACTCCTGGGAAACATTTTGGGCTACTAAGTAGCAGGAGAACTACTGGCATTCCCAGTATTCAACAGAGAGAGGTATTTACGCTCTGGTTCCCCCCTGGGTCACGCTGTCCTGTCTGCTCCCTGGTATGCTAGCAGAAGTTTGGGAGGGCAAGGCTTCACTTAGGGTGGTGACTGTCGGACGGTGATGGTTATACTCCGACTAGTGCTAGACTCAGCTATCTGAGGTAAGAGGAGGTAGAGCGGGCTTGTCAACTCTTAACTACACTCGCATTGGCACTTCCTGGCAGGAGTGGCTTGGAATAGGTCTTGCTCTTCAGCCAGGCAAATGTATCATTGGACCATCGCCTATTTTTTAGGCAGGTCATAAATCCATGGGGAGTTTAGAATGGATGGGGGCACCTGTCCTGATGGGGCATGATGGCCTCTGGTCCGGTATTGGTTAAGACTTGTTTTGGCTGGACCTGGGAAAAGCCCGGCAATAAGTGGTTTCTGGCTTCATCAGGCATGGTCTTATACACGCCGAGTCCACAGGGTGCTTGGAGGGAGATGGGGTGCACCTCTCTAGTTTAGGCATGGATCCTTTCCACTGGACCGAGGGGAAGCTTTGGCTGCAGCAGGTTGTAAGGAAATAAGGCTACCTTGGTGGGGGGCCCTGGTAGTGACGGTGGCCACTCCAAAGGCTGTGGAGGAGTTACAGGGTGATCCAGAGTCTGCAGATACCAAGGGGTACTTCATGCAGCAGCACAGCGTGGTGTTAAGCCAGGATACCCAGGGATGTCTAGAGTGTCCCCTGGAAGAACTACGGCGCCCCGTTTAGTCCTACGGGCGGTTGTGGGTCTGAGCAACCGGGGGCTGCCAGCATACGCTCCGCCCACCTCTTTCGGGGGGGGGGCGTTGTGAGAAGTTGGCCTAATGTATGATGTCACTAGTTCTAGTGTACACCTTATATCAGTCTAAACAACCCTTATGGTGATTGGTTGTAAAGTCAACCTTATAGACCAGCTATCCTAGTGGTAGCATGGACAAGAGCAGTCTTAGGCTAAACTATGAATGGCATGTGAAGCCAGCTGTGATACCATATATAATCCCTTGAATACCAAATGAAAGGACACCACAACAGATATATATATAAAATAAAGTGTATTTATTCTAGTCAAACCCTCAGCACTCTTTATGAGATTAGAGGTAAGTACAACACAGTCTTATTTAAGCATACATTAAGTCACACAGGTAAGTAATACAGTTAGGCCCTAGGGGCCACGCAAACCATATACTAAAGAAGTGGTATAAGGACCACTGTCACGGAAATAGGATAGGCCTAGGCCTAGGGAATCGCTGGGGCTACACTACACTAGCAACAGTTAGGAAGTGGGAGGCCCACGGGATTCAGGTGCAGAGTGGAAACACTCACGCGTAATGCGTATAGTCGATAGAAATAGTACAGTTTAGAAATAAACAGTTTAAGGACACTTCTGAAGCAGCTAGAGAGTCGAGACTCGGAAACTAGACCCTAGGATAGTCACTACCCTTGTGAGCACCGAAGTACCCCAGTTACCTAGCCCACGGGCTGCGGGTGCATAGGTGTGAACTTGCGTCGGGTTTCGTCGTGGACTTCTATGGATGCCTGAAGTAACGTTGCTGACAGGCAGTCAGTGAAGAGTGTCCGGTGGATCCCAAGGCTGGGATCAAGAAGAGAGGAGACCTGCAAGCAGAAGGGTCAGAGTCAAGGTCACTAGCCAGTGACCACGTGGAACCAGGAGGGAACCAGGCGATGTCGTGAAGATTGCAGGTGAAGGTGAAGCTTGTCGCTGCAGCCACGAGGACCAGGGAATGTCGAGGACGACCAGGACCAGGAGGCGAGCTGTCCCACGAAGGCTCTTGCTGTCGGCGGCGTCGAAGTTGGACTAGGACTCACCAAGCCTTGGCAAGCGGAACCCACGAAGAACGGAGGACTTGCTTCTGGTGCAGACCAGGAAGGTCTGGGGTGCTTCTCTTTTGCATAGAAGCGGGAGCCAGTCTGGAGGAGCCAAACCAGCGGTGAAGATTTCAGGATGCGTCGTCACAAAGGCCACTAGCCAACGGGCAAGCAACCGGACAGACGCGGCAAGCAGGAAAATGCAGAAGGGCCCCACACAGGACTCGTGGAGTGTGGGGGGCTGATCTTCGGTGCAGATGGTGCTTGGGGTTGGGGCTTCTCAATCCCCAGTGCACAACTTCGAGGGTGCCTCAGAAGCTGCGCTTGAAGATACTAGCCACTTTTCCCAGGTAGCCGGTCCCACGTCTCTCGTCGCCTCCACGGATCTCAGCTCGGCTGTGGATGTGGATCAGGGTCGGAGAAGTCAAGAAGTCAAGGCTCTGGTCGGGCTCTGCAGTCGATCCCTCATAGAACTTTAGCAAAGCAAAGGGTAGTCTCTTGATGGTGCCTGTTTGCACAGGGTAGCCACTCCTTGGCCACAAGGGAGATTCTTCAGTCTTCTTCTTTGGTCGAATGTCGAAGGTCCAGAGTTTCTGTTCAAGTTGCAGGTTCAGGATAATCTAATCTCCTGGGGCCCAGCTACCACTCTTATACTAATCTGGGGGGCTGGGTTGCCTGCTAGGTCACGCCTTATGGGTGGGACCTGGGAGGGGGGTGGTTACACCCCCTTCCCTTTGTCCAGTTTCGCGCCAGGACTGGGGCTGGAGTGCCCCAGCACCGGTTTGACCTGGACTATGCATGGGACACCTTGTGTGCCCCAGGCATGTCTCATTCCTCTCAGCCCTCCCTGCCCCAATACACTAAAGTCTGTCTGGGGAGGTGCTAGCACCTCCCCAAGCAGGAAACCTATTGTCCAAGCCTCCCTTGCCAGGATCACTCCCAGCAGCAGGAGGTCAGACTCGTGTCTGTGGCAGCAGCATCCATTTTGTGATGCTGAGGCTTTGGTTAGAGTTAAACAGCAAAGTAGGATTTTAACATGTCTCTCCCTCTAGAAGGGAGGAATAATATCCTCATCACCAGAAATGGTATGGGGGTATTATTTCAAAGTGTTAGACACCTTACACGACATGTTTTGATAAAGCCAAACCATAGTTACCATAACCGTTTAAGATTATAAGGCACTTTAAGAGTATACGGTAGGCTATATCATAGAACAGCTATAAGGACATAGTTCCGAAAGCTGCAGACAGGCTCAGCTCATGCTAGAGCACCATCTCACATGTTACCAAGCACTCTGCCTCCAGGATTGTTAAGGCCTGCCATAGGAGTGGCTGATAGGTACACATGTGTCTATATATAAGGTAGATATAGGTATACTATATCTAATCAAGGGGTGATTACACGACCTTGCCCCAGCTGAGTGATCAGCCAGTTGTGTCTGATTGGAAGGCCAGACCAGGGGTGGCATAATACATGCTGCAGCCCCTGGGAGGCCTAGGGTACACCTATGCCCTGGGTACCTAGGGTACACTGTACAGGGTCCAATAAGGTGATCCTTACCAATTGTGTATGTACCTAGGGTACATGGAGTCCATTTTAAAGAGAGAGCAGACAGCCTGAGACCCTGAATGGCAGGATCTCAGGCCAACTAAGTCGAAAAACCAGCTAGACACTAGGCAAAAAGTTGGGGGTAACCATAGTCAGATATCCGCCTTCCTACACAACCCCCCCCCCCCCAAACGAAAGGAGATAAGGCTGGCCTTGACAAGGCAAGCCTCTATTGCCTAAGTGGCCATATAAGGAAGAACCAGCACTGGCATGGTCACCCCCTGTCTCATGGTCCACTAAGCAATCCCTCACCCTAAAGGTATCATAGGGTCTCCACCATAGGGAATCTCTACCTTTGGTGTGTCTTTGCAAAGTAAAAGGCTGGTGTTGAGATGGAGTACTGAAGTGAGTGTCCTCAAAGTGAGGCCTCAGCTTCCTCCAATCATCCTCCACCATGGATGCCTTTCTTTCTTTCACTGAGTTGCACTGTGCTCTCAGGGTCAGCCTCTGGCTACCTAAAGCTGGAGGCTGGGTCCCTTTTGTGGGCTTACTGGAGGGACAGGTCATGTTTGGGGCCCTAAGGTCCCATGTTTGCCTGTGTCCAACAGAATCCATCTGGGGGAGGTCCCTAACTACCTGTAAAGGAGATCCCTCAGGAATGTTTTTAACCATCACCTGGCTAGGGCTACTAGCCAGGCAATCCTCATTCTTTTGATTGGGGGGTTCTTGTGGACAGGGGCCCTCTTGGGGTCCACTGGCCTCCCTGACCTCTGCAGCCCTGGGCTGACTGAGGCAGGGTAGAGAGAGGCAGGCTACCTGCACCAGACTGGGTCCCACCTTGGAAGGGGCCGCTGACATCAGAGGCTCTGCCAGGCCAGGCCTGGCTACCTCTGGGGCAGTTCCTTCACAAGGGGTGAGGTCAGATCCCTGAGGAGGCTGACCTTTTCCTAATGTCTGGGGAGAGGGAGACTTTTCTTCCTCCCCACTACTCTCTGTTTGTGTGGAGTGATCCATAGTTTCAGGCTTCACTACACCTATGTCAGTCTGAGTATGGGCTGAGACCATTACAGCCTTGCCAACCTTTTCAGGGAGGCACTCAGTTTGGGTTTGAGCTGTGACTGTCACAGCTCTGCCAATCTCTACAGGGAAGTCTGTCTTTGCCTGGGCTGTGGCTACCACCACCCTTCCAACCTTTTCAGGGAGGAAATCTACTTGGACAGGGGTTGTGGCTGGCACAACCCCACTACCCTTTTGTGAAAGGCCTACCATTTTAGAATGGGTGTCTTGTTCAACTCCAGCCCAAGCTGAGAGTTCTAAGTCATTCCCCAGTAAGCAGTCCACAGGCAAGGTTGGAGACACTGCCACCCTTTTAGGGCCAGTGACACCTCCCCAGCTGAGACATACCTCTGCCATGGGATGACTGTTCTGTTTGCCATCAATGTTAGTTACCTGGTATGAGAAACCAGGCAAAAGCTGCTCAGAGGGAACTAGCCTATAGGCCACCATAGTGATGCTAGCTCCAGTGTCTCTGTAGGCCTCAGCTTTTCTACCATTGATGTAGGGCTCCTGTCTGTACCTACCCAAAGTGTTGGGACAGGCAGTGAAGTTGGCAAACCCCATGCCACCATCACAGACAAGAGTAGCTGCTGTAGGGGAATTGGCTAAGCCAGGGTCCCCCTGTGTTCCCCAAGAAAACCCAACTAAATTTTTGGGGACACTCCCACCACCTGGGGGATTTCTGCTGACAGTAATAGGTGGTGTGACAGGAGTAGTTGGAGGAACAGTTTTGTTTTTAGCCTTTGGGCAACTGCTGTCAGTTTTCCAATGCCAAGGAGTTTTACACTCATGGCAGTAAGGCTTTTTAACTGTGGTAGAGTAGGGAGCTTGGGACCCACCACCCTGTGTGGAGTTTTGGGGCCCTGAGGAAGCTTTCTCTTTTGTTTTGTCCCCACCCTTCTCTTGAGGCTCGGTGGTATCTTTCTTTTGGTCACCACCCTGATTTTTAGGCCTAATCCTGGTCCTGACCCATTTATCTGCCCTCTTTCCCAATTCTTGGGGAGAGGTCAAATCTGAGTCTACCAGGTGTTGATGGAGAAGCTGGTTCTGACAATTACTAAGGATCTGCTCCCTCATAATCAAGTTGTACAATCCTGTATAGTCCTGCACCTTGCTGCCAGTTAACCAACCTTCCAAAGCCTTAGTGGCACAATCCACAAAATCAGACCAGTCCTGTGGCTGTGTCTTCTGGGTGTCTCTGAACAACAACCTATATTGCTCAGTGGTTAAGCCAAACCCATCTATCAGAGCACTCTTCAGGACTTTGTAATTGTTAGCATCCTCATCACTGACTGTGAGGAGCTTGTCTCTACCTTTGTCAGAAAAGGAGAGCCACAAGATAGCTGCCCACTGACTTTGGGGTACCTGCTGTACTTTGCAAGCTCTCTCCAAAGCAGTTATCCATTTGTGGATGTCATCCCCACACTTGTAGGGAGGGACAATCTTGCTCAGGTTTCTATTATCATAGTGCCTGTCTCTATCCTTAGGGATATTGCTGCCACCAGTGGGTTCTGACCCACTTAACTTTTGCTCTCTAGCCAGAGCAAGCTTCTCCTTGGCAAGGGCAAGTTCTTCCCTCTGAATCCTCAGATTAGCTTCCCTCATTCTGGCTTCATGCTCCTTTCTCTCAGGTGAAGTCATTCCCCTGTGAGAAGAGGCATTAGAGATGCTAGAGACATGGGAGTGGATGGATTCCCTTGAAGGGGATCTGTCTCTCCTGCTTCTCTGGTTAAGCCCACTTGGGGGTCTGTATGGGGGGATCCCATGCAAACTCCCATGTAAGCTTAGGTTAGCCTGGCTAAGTCTTCCTACTTGGCCCTGGCTGTCTACCTCTTCATCTGAAGCCCCATCTGACTCCTCTGTGGTGGGTAGACCCTCCTTGGTACCTAGGGTACTGGCCTGTGAGGCCCTAAGGGCATCATACTCCTCTAGGAGTTGCACTAACTGAAGGAGGGTAGGGTTTGCACCCTGTTTTAACTTTCTGGAGGTACACAATTGTCTCATCTCCTGAAAAGTTAGGGTATCATATCTAGAGGGGGTCTTCTGCAGACCTGCCCCTCCTGAGAGAGCATCTTCTTGATCTCTTCCCAGAGACATGATCTAGTGAGGGTGTGGTGTGTGCACCTACCTACACTAGTTGTTTCTACTAAACCTCTCTGGTAGTTGTAGTCAGGGTGTGTTACTCCCTATAACCTACAACCACTAAATCCAGTAGGACTTAAGTATTATAATCTATGTTATATGTACCTAAACAATATCTGTGTGATCTTTCAATATAGTATCTCAAGATTACAATGGTATTACAACAGCAAGCTCAGATCCCAACCGCTGCTCACCAATGTGAGAAGTTGGCCTGATGTATGATGTCACTAGTTCTAGTGTACACCTTATATCAGTCCAAACCACCCTTATGGTGATTGGTTGTAAAGTCAACCTTATAGACCAGCTATCCTAGTGGTAGCATGGACAAGAGCAGTCTTAGGCTAAACTCTGAATGGCATGTGAAGCCAGCTGTGATACCATATATAATCCCTTGAATACCAAATGAAAGGACACCACAACAGATATATATATAAAATAAAGTGTATTTATTCTAGTCAAACCCTCAGCACTCTTTATGAGATTAGAGGTAAGTACAACAGAGTCTTATTTAAGCATACATTAAGTCACACAGGTAAGTAATACAGTTAGGCCCTAGGGGCCACGCAAACCATATACTAAAGAAGTGGTATAAGGACCACTGGCACGGAAATAGCATATGCCTAGGCCTAGGGAATCGCTGGGGCTACACTACACTAGCAACAGTTAGGAAGTGGGAGGCCCACGGGATTCAGGTGCAGAGTGGAAACACTCATGCGTAATGCGTATAGTCGGTAGAAATAGTACAGTTTAGAAATAAACAGTTTAAGGACACTTCTGAAGCAGCTAGAGAGTCGAGACTCGGAAACTAGACCCTAGGATAGTCACTACCCTTGTGAGCACCGAAGTACCCCAGTTACCTAGCCCACGGGCTGCGGGTGCATAGGTGTGAACTTGCGTCGGGTTTCGTCGTGGACTTCTATGGATGCCTGAAGCAACGTTGCTGACAGGCAGTCAGTGAAGAGTGTCCGGTGGATCCCAAGGCTGGGATCAAGAAGAGAGGAGACCTGCAAGCAGAAGGGACAGAGTCAAGGTCACTAGCCAGTGACCACGTGGAACCAGGAGGGAACCAGGCGATGTCGTGAAGATTGCAAGTGAAGGTGAAGCTTGTCTCTGCAGCCACGAGGACCAGGGAATGTCGAGGATGACCAGGACCAGGAGGTGAGCTGTCCCACGAAGGCTCTTGCTGTCGGCGGCGTCGAAGTTGGACTAGGACTCACCAAGCCTTGGCAATCGGAACCCACGAAGAACGGAGGACTTGCTTCTGGTGCAGACCAGGAAGGTCTGGGGTGCTTCTCTTTTGCAAAGAAGCGGGAGCCAGTCTGGAGGAGCCAAACCAGTGGTGAAGATTTCAGGATGCGTTGTCACAAAGGCCACTAGCCAACGGGCAAGCAACCGGACAGACGCGGCAAGCAGGAAAATGCAGAAGGGCCCCACGCAGGACTCGTGGAGTGTGGGGGGCTGATCTTCGGTGCAGATGGTGCTTGGGGTTGGGGCTTCTCAATCCCCGGTGCACAACTTCGAGGGTGCCTCAGAAGCTGCGCTTGAAGATACTAGCCACTTTTCCGAGGTAGCCGGTCCCACGTCTCTCGTCGCCTCCACGGATCTCAGCTCGGCTGTGGATGTGGATCAGGGTCGGAGAAGTCTGGAAGTCAAGGCTCTGGTCGGGCTCTGCAGTCGGTCCCTCGTAGAACTTTAGCAAAGCAAAGGGTAGTCTCTTGATGGTGCCTGTTTGCACAGGGTAGCCACTCCTTGGCCACAAGGGAGATTCTTCAGTCTTCTTCTTTCGTCGAATGTCGAAGGTCCAGAGTTTGTGTTCAAGTTGCAGGTTCAGGATAATCTAATCTCCTGGGGCCCAGCTACCACTCTTATACTAATCTGGGGGGCTGGGTTGCCTGCTAGGTCACGCCGTATGGGTGGGACCTGGGAGGGGGGTGGTTACACCCCCTTCCCTTTGTCCAGTTTCGTGCCAGGACTGGGGCTGGAGTGCCCCAGCACCGGTTTGAACTGGACTATGCATGGGACACCTTGTGTGCCCCAGGCATGTCTCATTCCTCTCAGCCCTCCCTGCCCCAATACACTAAAGTCTGTCTGGGGAGGTGCTAGCACCTCACCAAGCAGGAAACCTATTGTCCAAGCCTCCCTTGCCAGGATCACTCCCAGCAGCAGGAGGTCAGACTCGTGTCTGTGGCAGCAGCATCCATTTTGTGATGCTGAGGCTTTGGTTAGAGTTAAACAGCAAAGTAGGATTTTAACATGTCTCTCCCTCTAGAAGGGAGGAATAATATCCTCATCACCAGAAATGGTATGGGGGTATTATTCCAAAGTGTTATACACCTTACATGACATGTTTTGATAAAGCCAAACCATAGTTACCATAACCGTTTAAGATTATAAGGCACTTTAAGAGTATATGGTAGGCTATATCATAGAACAGCTATAAGGACATGGTTCCGAAAGCTGCAGACAGGCTCAGCTCATGCTAGAGCACCATCTCACATGTTACCAAGCACTCTGCCTCCAGGATTGTTAAGGCCTGCCATAGGAGTGGCTGATAGGTACACATGTGTCTATATATAAGGTAGATATAGGTATACTATATCTAAGCAAGGGGTGATTACACGACCTTGCCCCAGCTGAGTGATCAGCCAGTTGTGTCTGATTGGAAGGCCAGACCAGGGGTGGCATAATACATGCTGCAGCCCCTGGGAGGCCTAGGGTACACCTATGCCCTGGGTACCTAGGGTACACTGTACAGGGTCCAATAAGGTGATCCTTACCAATTGTGTATGTACCTAGGGTACATGGAGTCCATTTTAAAGAGAGAGCAGACAGCCTGAGACCCTGAATGGCAGGATCTCAGGCCAACTAAGTCGAAAAACCAGCTAGACACTAGGCAAAAAGTTGGGGGTAACCATAGTCAGATATCCGCCTTCCTACAGGCGTGAGTAAGCACGTGGACTGGTGGTCCACGGATGGGAGGGGTGGCCCCTCCCAAGGTTTGGGATGCACCAATCGGCGACTGCCATGGTGTAATTTAGGCTTATCAGACGGGCAGGCTGCTAGGGGTTGGCCTGCCCTGGGATCGGATCGCCCGTAAGATAACCCATCATGTTTGCATATTGGTTATGCTAATAAACCTGCAGCAATATTTCTCCACTTACAAAAAGTGTTGTGTCGTTTATTTATGTATTTACTATGTGTTATGTGACAACAGTTGCCGATATTGGCACTATGCAAGGCTGCCCCGGGGGGTTGTGCAGCAGCCCCCCTAACAGGGCGGCCGCCTTAGTGCCGCATGAAGGCACTGGGGGCAGCCGGTCTAGTCCCTGGGCTCAGCCAGGGAAGACGTCCGGCGAATGGTTACTTCCGGCGGTGGGGGAGGGGGCCAGGGTATTTAGGCTGTGCCCGCCCCTTCCTCGCACTCTTGTCCCTCTCGTCGCGCCTTGCCCGCCCCTCCGCTTACCCAGCAGACGGAGGTACAAGGAAGGGGGTTAGGCTCTCTAACATGTTATTTTGTGTTGCAGGAGGAGTTACAGGGCGATCCAGAGTCTGCAGATACCAAGGGGTACTTCATGCAGCAGCAGAGCGTGGTGCCAAGCCAGGATACCCAGGGATGTCTAGAGTGTCCCCTGGAAGAACTACGGCGCCCCGTTTAGTCCTACGGGCGGTTGTGGGTCTGAGCAACCGGGGGCTGCCAGCATACGCTCCGCCCACCTCTTTCGGGGGGGGGCGTGAGTAAGCACGTGGACTGGTGGTCCACGGATGGGAGGGGTGGCCCCTCCCAAGGTTTGGGATGCACCAATCGGCGACTGCCATGGTGTAATTTAGGCTTATCAGACGGGCAGGCTGCTAGGGGTTGGCCTGCCCTGGGATCGGATCGCCCGTAAGATAACCCATCATGTTTGCATATTGGTTATGCTAATAAACCTGCAGCAATATTTCTCCACTTACAAAAAGTGTTGTGTGATTTATTTATGTATTTACTATGTGTTATGTGACAACAGTTGCCGATATTGGCACTATGCTGTCTGCTGACTTCCCCATGTCTTGTGCCAAGTTGAGCTACTAGTGGGAGGTGTCCCGTGCAACTGGACAGAGGGTTTCACGTTGTCGGCGTTTTATGTTGCGGCTGGGAACTGGAGTCCCCTGTGTCCCTGTCAAGAGGAGAATCAAGTGAGGGCAGTCCTCGGAGCCCTTGGCGCAATGAGCGCTGAGTGAGGGGAGTTTCCGCAGTCCCTGTTTGGTGGGCAGATGAGCCCCTGTGTTCGTGCCAAGTAGAGCTACATGTGTCCGTGTCAAGTGGAGCTACATGTGTCCCAGCCAAATGGAGCTACAGTAGGGAGGTGTCCCTGTAGTTCGTGACATGAGCGGTGTTTGGGAAGTGGAGTTTTAACCAGGTTACATTTTTTTCATTAACCGACTGTCTGTTTTGGAATAGTGCAGTGTTTACCCCGTCTAGACTGTCGCTCGCTACGCCAGTTTCTTTTAAACTTTTAAATCTGTTGTCTCACCTGTCTCAACATCCATTCTCCATCCGTGGACTCCAGCGTGAGCCCTGTCTTCTTCTCGGGCAGTGGCTTGCATATTCTAAGTTGTCCTTTTACGGACGTGCCGGGAGCCACCCGGCTCTCAGTCAATTCTGCGTGCCACCATTTTGCGTTCTGGCACTCTATGCTGAGGAAGTTTTCTGTTTGAGTTTCCTGCCTGTAAGCGTCTCTTCTCATTTTAAGGAAAGTTGGTGAGCCGCTTATCACTCCGGTGAGAAACTCAGTGACGCTATGCTTGATATTCTCCGTCTGTTCTGCCCGCACTGTCATTGCCATAAAGCGTCTCAGCTTTAATTTAAATGCCCTAATGTTGGAATAACTTTCTTGGGAATTCTGCCTACGCTGACATCTTAACAGGGAAAAACTTGATTTCCGTTGCTTATGACTTTTGTCTATGGGAAATGTTTCCTTCAAAAATGAGAACTTCGGGACTTCACTAAATGGTGGTTAACCTCATCGAAGGGGTGTCATTCTTTGCTTCAACCCCTTTTGGTGCTGTGTTTTTGCGAAGTTTACAGTCAAAATGTTAATTAAATATAATTAGTATTGTGTGTGAGTGGCCTGTCTTTTTGGTATACAGATGTGTGTAGGTGTGGGAGGAATTATCTACAGTGTTAAGCCTCTTTGTTCCCTCACCTTTTTGGTGGGTATGGTTTGTTGTGAGCTGATTTTCACGCTTGAAGTCACTCTGGTTTATCCCCTTGTCGTTGTGAGAGTGTGTGTATCTTTCTGTTGGGGGTGTGTGTGTGAGATAGCTCCCAGGTTCCGAGCCTCTCTAGCCTACCACTATTTTTGTGGTTGTGGGTTGACATAGGTTTGTCAGCTTTTTGGGCAGTGTTTTTGGGTTGAACCCCTTGTTGTTGTCGTGGGAGTCTGTGTACCTCTCACTGTTGGGGGAGGGTGTGTGTGAAGGCTCCTTGTTGTAGAGCCTCTCTTGCCTACCACTATTTTTAGGATTAAATCGAATGTTATTATTAGCAGAACACATCACTTCAACATACAACGTGTTGTCGCCTACAACCCGGCGGGCCGGCTACTACAAAATCCTGTAAGCAGATAACAATTCCTACACCATGGGATACTTATATGGATGAAATACACAGCATGCTGCCTACCACCCTTGATGGGCCGGCCACGTACAGTTGGACAAAACAATGGAGGATCCATAACTGTGTAAAATATGCCCCATCTCAACTATATACCACAACATGACAAGAGAGGCCGCAGGTCTCAGCAATAGCTAAACGGTGTTCCAACATAACTCCCCTCACCCCCCCACCCTCACCCTCCCACGAACTGGTGTGTCGTATGCCCAGCCTCTCACTGAACGAGTGGTCAGAGCGTGCTTGATAGTCAGAGTCAGGGGCCATTTTCCGATTCTGCAGGTGTGTGTTGAAGGAGGCGGAGGTATTGTGGGCATGTGATCTCGTTGAATTCGGTGGACAGGAGGGATACCATCGGTCGCCAAATCTCCCCAAATCCCGATGCGTAGTTTGTGAGTGAGGCCTGTATCCGCTCCATCCCCAGTATGTGCCAAAGCCTATGCAACCACCCTGTGTGCGACGTTACTGTCTGCATCCCCCAATGCGATAAGATATTCTGGAGTGCGGCCCCCAATGCTAGTCCCATCTGCTTCCCTTTGCGGGATCTCAGAGGGAATGTTAACAGATTGGGCAGCCCCAGTACTACATAAGCTGGAAATCTTGGGATCTGTGTCTCGAATTGTTGATCTATTTCATCCAGAATTCTGGGCCAGTAGGCCGCCAACTCCCTACATTCCCAAAGTAGGTGCACCAGCGTGCCCTCCTCCCCACACCCCTTTTATTGAGTCGGACCGGTGTCAGATACCAGTACGTGGCGATCTTGAAGGCGGTTTCCCTGTTGGCGGTGTTTCGCGCAGTGTGTTTGGCCCTAAAGTAAATCTCCCTCCATTCTTTCTTTGAGAATTATCCCTCCCAAATTAGTGTGCCCACCATTTCTGACTGGCCGTGGGTTGTGTAGGGGCAGGCGAACGTAGCATCCCATAGAGTTCCGGAATCAGCTTCTTAACGTTGCGCTTTGTCAGCAACCATTTCTCATAGGGTGTCAGTTTCCTATGAACCTTACCACGGACCTCTGGACGGAGGAGCCACTGTCTTATCTGGAGATAATGGAACCTTTCTGACTCCAGCAGGGAATAGTCATGTTGTGCCTGGGAAAACAGAATAATCCCCTATACGTGAAACAGGTGTCCTGCCGCTTTGCATTCCGTTGTCCTCCACCCCGGGAACGCCCTCTCATCTAACCCCTGTGTAAGTTCCCTGTTGTCGAATAAGGGTGTCATTGGGGAAGGGAAAGTTGTCAAACCCTTTCTGCTGGCCACCCCGTCCCACACCTGCAGTAACGTGTTTGTTATAGGGGAGCCCTGAAGATTCTGTGGCCGGTCCGCACGTTTCAGAAAGGGCACTTTCCATAAGGAGAGTTTCGCAAGTGCCCTATCTTGAAACAGCCATCTCTTTTCAGATTACAGCCTGCCCCATTCCACCATATATCTTAGTTGGGTCGCCATAAAGTATTCGACCAGGTTCGGAATTCCCAGTCCTCCCTCCTCTAGTCTCAAATGTCCCAACTCCCTCGGCATGCATGGGCAAGCCCCAGCCCAGACAAAGTAGGATATCGCCTTCTGTTGTGTTTGGAGTGTCCCTTTTGGGGGACAGATTGGTAGTATTTGGAACAGGTAAAGTGCCTTGGGTAGGATAGACATTTTAACCGCCGCCACTCGGCCCAGCAGTGACAATGGGTATTGCTTCCAATTCTGGAGCTCCCTTGTGACCTGTCGGGTTAGTTTAGTCGGAGACAACTCAATTCCCAACTATGGAATAGACTCCATGATCTTAATCCCACCAGGGGTGACCCCTCCCGTTTCGGACTGTGCTCGATCCTGATGAAGTCGTAGAATCATGGACTTCCCCCCGTTCACCCAGAATCCGGAGACCTGCTTGAATGTTTCTAGTTCCTGCAGGAAAGCCGGTACTGAGCTCCCTGGGGACTCAAGTGATGCGATGATGTCGTCCGCATAGAGGCTGATGCCTCTCCCCCCCAAAGGGAATTCCTGTGATGTTTGGGTTGTCCCTGATCTTCTGGGCCAGCGGTTCGACGTAGAGGGCGAAGAGGAGTGGCAACAGCGGGCACCCCGGTCGCGTCCCTCTCTGGATAGCGATGGTTCTAGACGATATCCCATTCACCCTAATGATCGGGGTAGATGAGCTATAACAGCTCGTTACCCAAACCTTGAACCGTTCCCCCAGCCCAAAGTGGACCAATGCTTTATCTAAAAAATCCCAGTCGACCCGGTCAAACGCCTTCTTGGCATCAACCGACAATAGGAGGGTGTCCATGTTCGATGGGCTTTATCAACAAAGGGCCCGATGTAGGTGGGTGATTAGCAATCGCTAACGCTGAAATTCGCAGAATTTCATCGTTAGCGATCGCTAAAAAAGTATGTGAAATGTAGGAGCAGAAACACCGAATCGCTAAATAAGGAATCGCTAAAAATAACGGAAATCAACTAGCAATTCTTTATTTAGCGAATATGCCACACCGACTCACTATTTAGCGACACGCAAAATAAGGAATTGGTAAAAAAATTTGCAAACCTATGTACATAAATTCACTATTACGAAATCCTTAAGAAATCGCTAATTAAGAGTTGCAAATTACCATGGACTTAAATCAGGTGGTAACCAGGTGCACAGCATTTAAACAGCCCCAGAATGCATCATCTTGAACACAATGGCGGCCCTCCTCGTCATTGCAAGGCGGTTAAGGATACGAGCTGCAGCACAAAGGATATGGAGACGACAGGAACGCATCTACAGATTGCGTATCACCTTATTCCAACTCACAGAGGCTGAAATCCATGAGAGGTACAGGCTACACCCAAACACTATCCTGGAACTGATACGATACATGCACCCATTCCTGGAGCACCAGACACCAAGGGCGCACGCAATACCTACTCATGTACAGGTACTCTGTTGCCTGCACCTCCTGGCATCTGGCAGTTTCCAAGGGGTAATAGCTGCAGCAGGTGGAGTCTCACAGAGTCGCGTTTTCTCAATACATTCCTGGACGCGATGTTGCAAAGGATGCCACACTACATCCAATTCCCCAGCACACAGGCAGAACTGCAGAAGACCAAGATGGACTTCTACCAGAAGACCCCGTTCCCACACGTCATAGGTTGCATTGACGGGACACATAACCAATCTGCTTCCCTGCTGCGACTGAGTACATCTACCGCAATTGCAAATCCACACATTCTATAAATGTACAGGTTATATGTGATGTCTCTTCCATCATCACCGACATAGTTGCAAAATTCCCAGGGAGCACGCATGATTCATACATATTCAGGAACAGTGGGATCTATACCCGTCTTGTTGCGGTTGAATTTGGAGAAGGCTACCTGCTAGGTAAATACATGTGATACCGCCTGAAGTATACACCTGTTGCTACGATTGTTGACTGTGAATAACGTACTTTCTTCTCACACTTAGGTGACAGCGCCTATGCGGTGCGTTCTTTCATCCTGACTCCGTACCTGCACCCATCCACCCCAAGTGAAAGGCGATATAATGTTGCACATAGATCTACGCGCAATGTAGTTGAGCGAACATATGGACTCCTCAAAAGCAGGTTTCGCTGCCTCCACAAAAGTAGAGGTGCACGGCAGTACCGGCCCCTGGTCTGCTGCAAAATCATAGCTGCATGTGCCATGCTGCATAACCTTGCCACTAAGAGGGGGACACCCATGGAAATCAGTGAATCTGAGGAGGAGGATGAGGAGGAGGAAGGTACACAGCCACAGCACAGCGCTGCAGGCAGCGCAGCTGCAGCAGATGGGAGACAGAGACGGTCAGAGATCACACAAAATTATTTCTGAGTAAGTAATGAGACAAAGCCAGTTAATGCAATTGTGTCAGGGTGTTTAATTGACCTTACATCAGGCAATTGTACAGCACACTGTAACACCAATGATGGCCTCACAGTGCCTGATCAAGCACAACATGGCATAGTCACTCCCCCATGCAAAATCACTAGTCCCATCATTGTGTCCAATGGGTTACGTCACCCACCACACAATGAAATGTGATGGCAGTGCTTATCTCCTGCGCCCACGCGCACCACTGCTGCGTTCAGCAGGCACACTGTCCTCACCAGTGCTGTGTCCTGCGGCAGAACCATGCCTAACACTGCGCCTCCTGTTCTCTGGCAAGGGGGCGGGGGTTATGCTGCTGCGAGTGGTTGCCTCCTCACTCTCAGCACCATCCCCTGTTCCAGTGGCAGCAATTTGGTTTGTCTGAAGCACCTCTAAAGCACTGGTGACTGTTACCAGGCCCTGAGTGACTTCACGGCTGCTCTTTGCCATTTCCAGTTGCATGGCCACTGAGCGACGACTGAGCACATGGGTTGCATTGCACAGCCTGTTGACAGACTTGGTGTACCCTTCAAGTTTCTGCCTGTCTGTCTGTCAGCACGGTCACTATCAATTCTGCCACATAACAGCCTCACTGCATCCAACATCTCCTTTATGCCCTCTGCCACAGTATTGTTGAGGCAGTATATGGCCTCCTTCATGTTGTTAATATTTCTGTTGTTTGCCACCATCTGACATTGAATGGCCCTCATTGTCTTTCCCTGCAGGCACTGCACTTTGAGCATCTGCCCCTCCAGACCAGAGAAGACACTGGACTACTCAGCATCAGGACTCTGTGCCCTTTGTCGCTGTCTACGGGCACCTGTGTTGCCATCCTCCACGGGGGACTGTGTCACAGATGCCTGTGTGTCATCGTCCGGCAGGCTCCCTGGCTGTCATCCTCTGTGCCATCTATCTCCTGGAGGCTAGCCACTGTATACCTCCTTGATCGTGCTGGTGGTGGTGGTGGGGATGGTGGTGTGTTGTCAGCAGGTGATAAGGACTTCCTCCTCAATTGTGTTTTCCTCCCTGGAAGCCTCGCCAGTCTCCCCTCTGCAGCCAGGGGCGATGTTCCGCCTGTGGATACAGAATGTAATATTACTCACTTGTCTGCCAGCATTTGTCTGCAAATAAATTTAATGACTGACAATCTAGCTGTCTGTCCTCCGCTAGCTCATCTATTGATGTGTGTGACATGCCTATGCTTTTTGGGGACTGACTGATTTGTTAATAGTTGATAGGGACTACATCTCCCATGTTGCATTGCTGATTTTAGACAAAACATGTTCTGTAGTGGGATTCTTGCAGGGGGATTGGGGTTAGGGAGGGGAGACAGCATGCTGTGCATGCATCTTACCTTGTCTGTTGGATGCTGTTGCTGTGCTGTCCACCTCCTCAATGCCACTGACGCTCTCCGGCTGGAGGGTGGACTCAACCATTTGCTCTAGGGCAGTCGGAGCAGGCGCTGTTGATGTTCCCCCGCCTGTCTTCCTGGCTTGTTTCAGCCGGTCAGCCACCCTCTCCTTGGCACGTTTCCTCAGATCATACCATCGCTTCTTTAGGTCATCTGTTGAGCGATGTGTGACGCCAATCGCATTGATCTTCTGCTGGATCCCCAGCCAAATCCTCCTTTTTTGTGCCTCAGGGACGTGCAGAGATTTCTTGCCAAAGAGCTGGTTGTGATCTTTGACAACCACCTCTTTGAGGACCTTCAACTCCCTCTCACTAAACTTGTGCTTGCGCTTTCTTTCGCCAGCATCCTTCCCCTTTTCCTGTGAGGCCATGGTGCAGTTTCTCTGTGTTAGCTAGGTGGTAGATGTGCAGCTCCTGTGCTCTTGCTCCTGCTCCCTGCCTCTCCAACAGCTTCAGGATCAGTGCAGCTGCATGGGTGTGGCCACTTCCTGGTTGTGATGTCATCAGGAGGCACAGGATTGGCTGAATCTGGATTTTGCGATTTTTCAAACTCCCGGAATCGCTAATTACTGAATCGGTATTGCCGAATCGGTAATGTGGATTCGGTAATGTGGATTCGGTATTTGTAATAGCGATTTTTACCGATTCGGTGATTTTTAATGGATTTTTTCCTACATCAGAAATAGCGAGTTCTTAATTGCGAATCGGTAAAATTCGCTATTAAGGACTCGGTATTTCGGTTTCACCTACATAGGGCCCTATGTGGAGAATTCTTTTGGTGTTATCGCTATGTCTATTCTGTATGAATCCCAATTGACTGCGCTCTATGATGCCCGGCATCTGGGGACCCAACCTTGCCGCTAAAATGCTGGTAAACAGCTTGAGGTCTACATTAAGAAGGGACACTGGACGATAGGAACCACAGAGGGCTTTATCCTTCCCAGGTTTAGGGAGAATCACTATAGACGCCGAGAGCATCTTAGGAGGGACCGATCCCAACTCCTCAAAGGAGTTAAAAAGTCGCGTCAGGAGCAGAGCTAAGATATAACAGAAGGATTTGTAGAACTCCGCCTGCCCGCTATCTAGCTTTGACGTGTTTGCTCCCTGCAAATATGTTGTCATGTGTGATCATGAATGGGCCTCTCTTTTATAGAGGTCGGTGTAGAAATTCCGAAACGTATCTGCTATTTCCTCATCTGCCTCGATCATCCCCCACATGTCATTCTAAAGAGAGTGGACCTTCGTCTGCTAGTAGTGGGCCCTAAGTTTATTCGCTAACATACGCCCTGTCTTGTCCCCCCCAATATTGTAAGAGTGTTTAAGACGAAGCGCTGCGTATTTGGCTCTATCAATGTCCAGCCCCGCGAACTTGCACAAGCCGCTTTCAGCTGTCTCCAAACTCTCGGCGCCACGGTCCTACTATGCACCCGCTCAAGTTCTGTCACTTGTGCCACCAAGGTGTCCCTCTTCTCTCTGCGCTCCTTGTTCTCTGCCTCTGAAATAGAGATCAGCTCCCCTCTCACCAATTTTAGGGCACCCCATAAAGTAGACAAGGAAGTGTCCGCTGTGTCGTTAATCTCTAAATAATCCGTGATGCATTTGTGAATCTATCCCTTTACTGATTCCTTATGGAGCATGCTTTCTTTGAGGCGCCAGCCTCCATGCTAAGGGCAACCAAAGGGAAACTGTCACTACGTCATGGTCGGACAGCGCAGTCAGTGATATGTCCACTTGCCCCACCAATGCGTTGAGTTCTGTTGTGCCTATCAGGTGATCGAGTCTGGCATATGTATCCCGTGCATGTGAATAGAAGGAGAATTGGGTGGGCCACTCGCCACATGTCGACCAATCCCCTAGAGCGAAGCCATTCCTTCCCCGCACTACACAATTCCCCGGTCTGAGAGAATCGGTGGCCTGATCTGTCTGCATTGGCGTCCATAACTATATTAAGATCCCCCTACTATCGTCCACCTCTCTTGTTTGCCGAGGACTTCCGATAAGGCCGCCTTCAGAAATTTCTCTTGTCCCGAATTGGGTGCATACAACGACCCCACCGCAAGTGTGTGTCCCTCTAGGTGTATCGTGTAGGCCAACAGCCGGCCCTTAATCTCCGCAATCTTGTCCCCCACCTTCCCGGGAAATTGTTTAGCAACTAAGATTACCACCCCGCCTTTTTATCCAATGTGGAAGAGAAAAATTGTTGGGGGGAACGTTCTCGATCTCATCCGGTGCCAATCCCTGTAGAAAAAGAGAGTCTCCTGATTGAGACTTATATCGGCTTTCAGATTTTCTAAATAGGACAGTATGGATTTCCGCTTAATGGGGTTGTTAAGGCCCTTCACGTTCAGCGTAACAATTTTCACTGTGGAGACTGCCATGGCGTCGGGTCAGTAAGTGGTGTCAGCCCTCTTAAGTCCCAGAGACCCCTTCCCCTCCTAGTGCCTCACCCTCCCCAGTTGCCCCTTCCTTGAACCTCTGCCCCGTAGCTACATCCCCCAACACACCAGTTCATTCCTGCCCCCTCCCTAAGCCCAACTTAACAACCCTGAACCCCCCCCCCCCGAATGTCAAGGGCCCGTCGCATAGGCGCGCGAGCCCTTAGGAAAAAAGGATATTAGAAGCATATCGTGGCTCAAGGTTCCCCGTCTCCCCGCTCCCATTAACCGCCTCCCCCAGCGCCGCTAGTGTCTATTCTCTGCATGATATCCCACCAGCACTTAGGAGCTATCTTGGGAGGCTGTGTCCTTGAGCACTGTCTCGAGTACTGCTTGCCTTTCCTGAGCTATGGTGGAGGGGTCCGGACCCCCCGGATGTTCTGATAGGCACCTACCCCGGGCTCTCTGCCATTCATCGCGGGTGGGGGGGTTGCGATCTGGCGTGGGCGCAGTCTCTTCACTTGGTTGATCCAGCCCTAGAACATTGCAGGTATCTTGCAAAGATTTGAGCTAGTGTAGTTTGCTGTTCCATTTGAAAATCATCCTGAATGGATGGCCCCAGGAGTACGCCACCCCCTGATCTCACAGATGTGCGGTCACCATCCGAAACTCCCGCCATTTCTATAGAGTTATCAAAGCCAGGTCTTGGTAGAGGGCTACAGGGTGGCCCTGATAAGAGATTGGGTGTTTCGCCCTGGCTTCCTTCAGTATACGCTCCTTGAGGGTGAAGACCGGTAGAAAGGCCAGAATGTCAGGCGGGTGCCCTTCTTCTCAGCCCCACCCTATGTGCTCGGTCTATTCAGATGACAAAGTCCTCCGGGGCCCCAGGTTGTGGCAGAACAAACCCTGTAGATAGTGAACCATATCCGAGCCCTCTTTGTCTGAAGGAACCCCCCTCACGCGTATGTTGTTCCGCCTGGAGCGGTTTTCCAGATCTTCCACGTGTGCTTGGAGGTCAATCTGCTGGTCTCACAATCTCAGCACTTCCTGCTGGAGCTGTTCTATTTCCCCCCCTGGCCTGGTCCTGGTCCTCCATGGTATCTAAGCGCTCTCCAATTGCGTTCACATCTCTCTGGATCTCCTTCACCTCCCCTACGAGATCTCTCTTCAGTGCCTAGAAGTCATCTCGTAGGGTATTGAACAGTGCCTCAAGGAAGGATCGGGTGACCGGGGCCTCCGTGCTTTCCAACCTCCTGGTCCGCCTGTTTGGACGGAGACAATCTACTCTCCCCCTCCTGATTGCGGGTGTTTGGTCAGCATATCTTTCAGTGACCGCTCCTTTTTCCCATGCAGCAAAGACATGCCGGCCCGCACCTGAGTGCTCTGCCACAACGGTGCCCTGTCTCCTCTCCTGTGCATTGGTGTGGAGCTGGTGGCCCCATATCATGTCTTGTTCAGCCCTTGAGCACTGTCTTCAGCAGCTTCAGATTAGCGCAAACTTGCTCCTGCACTGATACCTCCTTATCGTCAATGCTGCGCCCCTCGTTGGCAGCTCAGGGGGTATTGATGCCCACTCTTCCACTGCCTGTGCCCGACTCACATGTCCAGTCCCAGTGGTGGCCTCTCCTCTTTCACTGGGCTTACCTGCTACCGGCCTCCCCAAAGGCCCCTTGTTGTAGCCGGGAACCCCGACGAGCCTATGGGAATCCAGGCACCTCCAGTGACTCTCCTGCTTCAGTAGCTCCCTGCCAGTAGCCTCAGATGTCCGCCCCTAGTTGTTCTCTGAGCCTGGTTACTGTGAGGCTGGGCAGCTCCAGTCGCTCTGCCCGTCTGCCGTCTGCGCTCCCCCAGCGTTTGCCCTCACACCTCTTCTCCAGCTGTCTCACTGTCGTTTGTCCCCGCCAGTGTGGACGCTCCTCTCACTATCGCAGGCCACTTTGCATAATCCCCCAGGCCTCTGCCGCACCGGGTCCCCTCAGAGCAGCAGCCTTGGTTCCGTGTCACACCTGAGTCGCCTCCACGGCCTCGCGGCCCATCCATGAGACCTGTCTCCCGAATACTGCTCTCCCTCGCCGCTGGCAGGCTTGGTCTGCCCCCCAGGCTCCAGGACTTGCCTGGCGCTCACGTGGGCTATCACTGCCTGTGCCAGGGACCTGCTTGTGATCTCCTCTGTGGGTCCTCTGCGAGGCTCACCCACCGGTCCCGCGTTCTCAGTGTTGTCTGTCTCACCGTGCAGGTCGTACCCGCCAGCCGATGCCTCTGGCCGACCTGTAGGTAGACACGCTGATCACCGTTCACCCCCCCCCCTCGCTGCAACAATGGGATTCCCACCACTCATCGGAGACCCCTCGGGACTCCTATTCCCTTCATGGGGCCCGCGTGGCAGGGGTGATACCCATCGGAGATGCAGCCACACCCTCAGTCTTATGGGCCTCAGCCCTCTCTGTGCTGACAAATGCAGCGAGGGCCCGGCGCCCAGACAGGCCTTCCTCCCTCCACCACACTCCAGGCAAGCGTCTGCTTACTGCTCCGGCAACGCCGCAGCCTCTGGCCGCCCTCTCCAGTCAGTAGATCCGGCCGCGGCTCTGTTGGCCCGGGCGGCCATGCCGCGTGTTGCTCTCGTCCGGCCTCTTCTCCAGCTCATGCCGCTACGGGCCTCGGCTCAACAGGCTTCGCATCTGAAAGCCCCTCGTTGGGATCGGCTCTAGGCGCCTCTATCTGCCAGGTGGTCCGGTTACTCTCTCTCCTCCAAATGCGCCTGTGGGCTCGCGGTCCTTCTTGCCCAGTCGCCGCAGGGGCAGCAGCCCCAGAGTGTCTCAGCCGCCATTTTCGTCTGCGGCCTCACGGCGGGACCGAGCTCGCTTTCCGCCCACTTCGGGTCCTCAATGCTGCGCCGCCCTGTTCCTCCGATGCCCCCAATGGTAGCGTTTGCCCAACTGCTCGTGCGCAACTTGTGCAGGGCAAAAAAAGTGGTGATTGGCGCCGGATTGGGCTCCGGGAGGGGGGGAGACAAAGGGAGACACGTCCTACCCGCTCACCATCTTGCCTACTGTTAGACCTGGCATAATTGGCATGAGTATCTCCTCCATTTTTTTCTGTTGGCCTCCTCTGTTTACGATGTTTTGCTGGAATATTGCTTTGGGCACTGTGCCACTGCTGATCAGTGCCACAGTGCAAGTGCTCCCTATGTTAAATTGATACATTGATTGGTGTTACCATGATTGGCTTGGTTGACTTACTGTTCAGACACTAGTCTAGTGCACTGCGTGTGCCAAGGGCATGTAAGTTAACTGCTGCTGGTGGGCTTGCAGCACCGGTTGTGCCACCCACAGAAGCAGCTTGTAAAATGTGTCCCAGGCCTGCCATCGCAGAGCCTGTGTGCAGTCCCTGACTGCCATGTCGACTTGGCAAGGAAACCTACTTGCCAGTCTCTAAAACCTTTACTTTGCCACATTTCAGACACCTCTATGGTAGGCCCTAGGGCTGGGTGCATTGTTGGTAAAAGGTAGGTCATGCCCTGATGTGTGTGGCATGACCTAATAGTGAATTACCGCCATTTTTGTTTTTCACTATTGAAGGGCTACCTGCCTTCCATAGGCCAGAATGGGCAGACTGATTATTACCTCCATTATAATCTTATCTGACTCAGGGAGCATGGTAGCGGTTTGAGTTTAGTATCCCTGAACTCAGAATTTAATAACACATCCTTTAGGATGGATGTTTTTTAAATTCTGTGTTTGAAAATAGCCCTTTTAGAAAGTGGCTATTTTCTTGTCCAACTATCCACCGGTCTCTGCTGGTTTGGTGTGTGTGTCAGGGGCTGGGTGGCTCCAGAGGTCTGAATGAGTCAGTGGGGGGTGAATGAGGCATTTAACTTTAGAGTGGGGGAAGAGTAGTCCCTGGTAGCCTGTCCTGCCTGACACAATGCTGGCTCCACCTCCAGCCGGGCGACTGATGGCCCTGCCCCTGCCAGTGACATTACTGGCTCCGCCTCCTGCTGGGCGGCTGATGACCCTGCCCTACTCAGTGAATAGGCCAGGTGCCTCGGCCTGGCAACACCCACAACAAACCTGGGATGGGGGGAATTTCCCTGCTTGGACAAAGGGAACAAAGCAGAAAAGGGGTATAAAAGAAGGACCCCTGAACCAAAGAACTTAGATCACTTCTGACAAGGAAACCTCTACCAAGGACAAGAAGCCTGCTGATCCAAGGACTTGCCTCCCCCTTCTGCCAGTGTGCTGTTTGCTGGGGGGAACCTGAAGCTGCTTCTTTATTTTTGCCAAGGGACAAGGAGAGAGGAACTTAGTGTGTACTCTCAAGCTTGCAAGAAAATCTCCAAGGGCTGGAAGAGTGCCAGCCTCCTGTTGAAGTCACAGGGCTAAAGGACTTCACCCTCTGCTGAATTGCTGGTTTCTGGAACGTGGTGTTTCCAGTGCACAGGGGAAATCTGCAATCTCGACGTCGACGGACGCCGCCGAATCCAGCTCGACATCGTGAGTACGGCTCCAGTGTTCCGAGCCTTCGACGCCGGCCGCCGGGCCCGATCGACGCCAATAGCGACGCCAGTGAGTAGTGAGTTAGGCTCCAGCTCCAAGTGACCCCGTCTCGACGCCGCTGCTGATCGCATCGACGCTGCGCCCTTCTCGACGCCGTGAGCGCTGCTCCGGCCCGACACCTCTCGACGCCGCTGCGGATCGCCCCGACTCCAAGGCACGATCGACGCCGACCTCTCGACGCCGACCTCTCGACGCCGTGGATCATCGTGTTGCTTCATTCTAAAGGTACTGTGTTTGTGGGGTCTGTTGCGACTCCAGACTCGACGTAGCGCTCCTCGCGGTCGACGCCGAACCTTGGGAATATCGTAACCTCGACGTCGTGTGACTCCTGTGGGGGTCACATTGTTGCCAAGAACTGTGTTTTTAGGAGAATACTTACTTTTGTTGCTAAAGAACTATTTCCTAAGAAGAAACTTTACCTGAACTATTATTTTTACTTCCAAAGAGTATTTATTAAGATTGTGGTATATTTTTATCGTTATTTGGTCTTGTGCTAAGCCTTATATAAAAATACTTATTTTTATAATAACTCCTGTGTTTTGTCCGTTTGTAGTGTATTCACTTTATTACTGTATGTGGTCATAAATGCTTAACACACTGCCTCTGAGATAGGCCTGTCTGCTCTGCCAAGCTACCAAGGGGGTGAGCAGGGGTTATCTGAGTGTGTAAACCCCTTGCCCTGACTAGAGAAGGTGGGTCTCTATTTGTCAGAAGTGTATACCTCTGCCAACTAGAGACCGCCGGTTCTAACACCTACCATTATTTTTGTGGTTGTGGGTTCACATAGGTTTCCCACCCTTGTGGGCATGGTGTTGGAGTTGACTTGTTTTTGAGTCACTCGTGTCTACCACCTTTGTGTGGTTGGTAGGTGACTTTTGCTTCACCTTTAGCTTTGGCATTTAAGTTGAGGTTTTTCTGTGTGCATGTCCTCTCTTTCCTTCCTCCCTTTAGTTTGGAGGTTTGTCTTAGTTTGAGCATGTATTTGCTGTGGTGTGGTTCCTCTGCACCGTTGTGGTTTGTTCCACTCTGTGTTCACGTCATTTGGGCCTGGCCAACTGGCATGTTTGTGGCTCAAGGGGTTGGTTGGTTGTGCGTGGTGCAGTCTGCTGGTTTGTTTGCTGTGTGTGGAAAGGGAGTGGATGTGAGTAGGGGTTGTCTTTCTTCATTAAGATTGCTGTCCCCTGTCTAGTTTGTTAGTTTCATCATTGTAAGTATGTGGGTGGGCTTTGCTGTTTTTACTATTGCATTGCCTTATGTTGACATTCATGCAAATTGCCATTTTCTCCTGTGCTTTCCTGCATATTTTATGTTAACTTGCAAGCCCATTGTACTGTGTTTTCCTTGCTTTTCATCCTTTCTGGTTTGCCCTTAACCATCTTCAGATCGTTGCAATGGATCCTTTCAGTTTTCTGTACATGTTATTCTTTCCAATGTGTTCTTCTTCCTTGGACCATTGCATTGTGTTTTTGTTTACCATGAGGAAGTGTTGTATCTGCTGCTCAGCCAGTGTGAGTGTGGTGTGGAATGTTGGTGTGGATGATGCTGCGGAATGTTGGATGAGTGAGGCTGGCAGTTGGAGAATAGACTGAGCAGCAGGAAGGCTGCTCCTTGTGGGGCTCTCTGTACATTACACATTGCAAGTGGAGATGTGCTAGTGCACAGGTTCAGGAGTCTACTAGCAATGCTCGATTTAAACTGACACCGTTTTATTACCTCCATAGGGTGCATCTGACGTGATCAGCTGGCTGTTCCCGCAGAGCTACGACTCTAGCAGATTTCGTCCACATCATATGGACATGTTGCGAACATTTTGGATGTAAGTGTTAGGCACAGACAGTGAAGCGAATTTTGGGAGTCAGGGCTGAACTGAGGATCCAGCACTTTTTCTGCTCCTTAGAGAGGGTAGGTGCATGGGAAATTTGTTTGCCCTCTTGGGCCTGGTGCTTGCCAGGGGCTGTTTACAATTCTTTGGGCGCAGGCCTTGCTGCTGACGTGGGACAGCTGGAGAGTTGACTTGCTGTAAAGGGCAGTAGCGGAGGAGTGTAGACGAGATTGCGGAGGAAGGCACATTGGCTCCCGAGTCTCCTGTAGATGCGGTGCCATCTAACCCCTCAGTTAGTGTGATGGCAGCAGTAGGTAGAGGGTAGGCGATGTCATAGCTTGGTTGACTGGCTTACCCGACCCACTTGCTGAGTGCTCTTTATCCCTGGATGTGTGATAAGGACCCCCCTCCCTAACTCAAGGATTTCGTTGTAGAGGTCTGCCTTCCAGGTTGTACTGGGTGCGCCGTGCCTGGCTACCCCACCTCCATCCCTCCCTTCTCCTCCCCCATGCATGACATTGGCCGTGCACTTATACTGCACTTATGTTTTTTTGTTTTGTCCTGGAATTGGACTGGGCAATTTGTACTGTATGTTATATAGTTTATGAAACACTAATGAAGAAATTTGGGGGGAAAAATATCAAGCTGGGTTTAACACAGGGTCAACTTTTATAATAGGAGGCATCACTGAAGAGTGCCTAAAGATTGATTCAGTCCATCCACGCATAAGCTATCAATATGTTGTTCCAGGACTCTGCTACTAAGCCATTATTACCCGCAGATGCCTTAGCTTCAAGCAAGATTTATGCCCACATACATTTTGTGAGGGCCCAATGTAGTAGATGAATGGATGCATTCATGTTGTACTAGGTCACTGGTTAGAGTGTAAATTAGAAGAATTAGAGTGCCTCAAATAAGTTCCATGGTGAGTGCCGTGACACAATCCAAGAGAGGTAGGGTAACCACATATTTCCCCCAACGGTTGTGTGTCAGAATATCGTATATGGAAATATAGTCTGACATAAATATTGAGCCCTAACTTTTACTTTTACAAAAATATCGTCCCATTGGCTGTAGGTTTTCTTGTATTAAGCCCTTAGCTGATGAGGCTTTTGCACTGCAGTTCTGAGCTTTATTTGATGTTTAAGGTCTTTATAACTTTTTTCCACTTAAGGGATCCAAGCAAAAACCCGGAGATACCACAGGGGGCACTGTGCCTGTCCTCAGAAACAAAGTAATACCTGGCATAGAAATTGCCTCAATCCCTGTCGCCACAGTAGACTCTGTGAACTAGAAACAGTGGTAGCATAGAGAAGCCTCGACAGCGGAACTGGAAATGTGGACCAAGTCCCATAAGCCCATAGGATCTTCTTGCCCCTGAAATACCACTGGCACTGGCAGACTCAGACTTGATTGAGAGATTGTGCTTGAGCAAACCACATGCTGTGGCACCTGACCCCTGCCCAAGATGACTAAAGACAAGGAACCGAAACCCCCTAGGCAGGGAAAGATGGACAAATACACCAAAGTGGTGACCCTGCAAGACCCCGTGCAGCCCCTACCTGATGCACCCACCATACTTCACGCCATACAGACCTCCAGAGAAGAGCTAGAAAATAAGATTAGGGAAGTACGTTCTGAAGTTACACTACTAAGAAAAGATGTCTGAAACATATCCGAGTGAGTGACAGAGACAGAGAACTGAGTCTCAGAAGTCAAAGATACAGTTAAGACCTACAGAAGGAGGTAATGAAACAGTGAATTGCAATGGCACATCGATGATGCCGAAAACAGGGCACGCAGGAACAATCTACGATTTGTGGGATTCCCGGAGAGGGTCGAGGGACACGACCTACCTGTATTTTTAAGCAACTGGATGAAAACTATCATCCTACGTGAACACTTCTCTCCCTGCTTCGTACTTGAACGGGCACATCGAGCACTGAGCGCAAAACCGCCACCTGGAGCCGATCCAAGGCCAATCATAGTGAAATTCCTTAACTTTGTACTCCGGGATATGATCCTATGTGAAGCACGCCGTCTGGGAGACGTCAGGCATGAAAACTCCAAGATCATGATCTTCCCAGACTACAGACGAGATGTACAATGCCAGAGGAGAACCTTTGACTCAGTAAAAGCAAAACTACAGACACTGCAGGTACACTACATGCACCTCTTCCCAGCAAAACTGAAAGTCATATACAAAGGGAAGACGCACTTCTTCCAGAGACCCGAGGATGCATGGGCGTGGATCGAGGTGAGACCGATCCGCCTACGTCCTCCCGGGATGCAGATCGGAGATGGTAGGCTGCCTGGATCCACTGAAAGCAGACCAACAGACAAGACATGTACGACCAGAAGGAACAAGTCTAGATCGAGAAGAACAGGCCAAGGGACACCATATTTTCTTAGAGGTTCCAGTTAAGGGACTGATGACCCAACAAAAGGGAAGGTCCACACTGAAACTGTAGAAGATGAAGAGAAGGACAAGTCCAGCCAGCAGAATTCATATGTAGACTCAGAGGGACAGAGAGCCTCCTCTGGAGATGAGAGCACACAACCCCTGGTCGCAGAAAAGTAGCTCTGGAGGGGGGAAACGGAGACCGGCCAACCGCTGCCGATGAGAGACGAGTGACAGGACAGACCCCAATAGCCTGACGCTTTAATCTAGCATTGTTTCACTGGCCGAGGGCCGGCAAACATTAAAGTAATATACAGAAACACACAGCCTGACACCCCAGCAACAACACCGAGAACAGCAATGAGGTCCGCTAAGGAACTGTTCTGACATTTTATCTAAGCTCACATGTAGTGGGCGTTCGTAGGGTTTTATTTACAATTTTAGGGGGGTGGGCAACAGACATCTCTTTCTTTTGCTACACATAGTTGTTGTACTGACATGGGTTCAAGTTGTTAGTTTAAGACTCCAGCCACTCACCTGAAGTCCAGGGATGTTTGCAGGGGCGATGATAGTTCTCCAGTCCTCTTGGAACAACTCTCAGCGCTACTGAATGGGAACAAGAGCTCTGGCAGATGTTCCAGGAGGGAAGGGGAATTGGGAAGACAAAGAGATAGAAGACAAGAGACAGCAACAGTCTGGGCCAGCCAGGATCTGGATTCTCACCAGGGTGTGTTGCGCCTTTTTTGTCAACCTGTAACCAAGTAGGAAGCTTAGTAATTTGTCGTTGTTTACAACATGTATTCTAATGTAACATCAATAATTCTTGCAATTAGATTTACCTCAAATGTATTGATGATCACACTCAGATGTCACTCTTTAACCTTTAGAGCTTAGCTGAGACTGAACTGGGTTTTTGAGGTTTTCTCTATTGGTACCTAGATTAAACTATAGAAAAACAGGACATATATGCATTAAACAAATGTATTCCTGATCAACTCTATTGACCAATTTCTTTTACATGAGTTCAATACCTTGGTGTTTGTGACCAGAGAGTTATAAATGGTTTCATCATATTCCAACCTGAAAAGTCTAAAAAGGTCCCAAAGTCTTAATTACTCCAAGTCTTGCAATCTGCGCAAGCCTTTTGCATAACTCTCTTTCAATACGAATTAAAATCCAATGTGTGGGACCAAGTTAATGCACCTGCGATATTCCGTTCATATGCGGTGCATCTCAATTATCCAAATGTTCCCAAAAGGTTTCTTAAAAGAGAAAATGTCCATACACCGTTTACAAACACTCGCGCTGAATAACTAACTCTGTTTTGGCTGAAGTGCGGAAATCTGTCAACACGCTGTTAAACAAACAAGCTAATCTGTACTTAGCTTGGAAGCGTAGCGGAGATGTCTTCTGCTTGACGCGAGCTCCGAAGTCCAAGACGGCCTTGAAATGCACGCAGGGAAGTCCTGAAAGCGTCGGGAGGTTTTCCTTGATGACGAGACGCCTGTTCTCTCGGCGATGAAGGAAAAAGCCAAGCACTCGTAACATATTAGGTGTGGTTATTTATACCCAACAGCAGGGTGTTGGCTGTTACGTTACATATGCGCTTTGCTAGAAGATTCTCTTAACTCACAGTTCTGCTAAAAATCAACAAGCATTGGCCAAGCAATAAACAAGCATTGGCAATGCACGAGCAACAAGGAAAACACTTAGGTTTTGGTTAGTACAAATGAGGACTAAACATGATAAAATATTTGTAAGCTAGGCACATAGCAAGACATGACCATGATAAACAATTAAGTAGGAACAGAGATATGATTTGTAAGAACACCAAAAGGGTGGCAGCAGATTATACATGCCTGATGTGAGTTCCTAACAGTCCTCCACCCCATAGGTCCCAATACTGGACGTGGTTTAGAGGGATTCTGTTGATGAAATCGTCTGACCAATCGTGGGACATGCACGGAAAATGCTGGTTCCCATGAATTTTCTTCGGGACCATAACCTTTCCATGCCAGAAGGTAATGTAGTGTACCTCAAATATGAGTAGAATCAAGCACCTTGGCTACCTCAAACTCCCGGTGATCATGAACCTTTACAGGAGGGGGTGGAGGACCTACTCGAGTATTGTTAGAGAATAGTTTTACTAGGGATTCATGAAACACTGGATGAATTTGCAAATCCGCAGGAAGATCCAATTCTATAGTAACTGGGTTAAGTAACCTTTTGACCGGGGAGGGTCCTAGATATCGTGGATGCAACTTGCGGGAACCACTCAACCTAAGATTCTTTGAAGAGAACTACACCTGATCTCCTACGGTGTAAGAGGGAGCTGGTCGCCTATGTTTGCCTGCTTGCATTTTCATTTGTTGCTGATATGTTTTCAGGTGTTGTTTAACCTGTGTCTGTATATCTACCAAATTATCATGATGTTTCTGTACTGCTGGCAACTTTGAATGAACTGGTGTGTGTATAGGAAGCATGCGGGAATGACAACCCAAGAGACAGCAAAAATGAGAAACTCCTGTAGCTGTGTGTATCGTGTTATTATAAACAAATTCCACTAAAAGTAGAGCTTTATCCCATTCTGTTGTCCAGGTAGAAATTAGACAACGCAAAGTTTGTTCCATAGTTTGGTTTAATCGCTCTGTTTGACCATCTGTTTGAGGGTGATAAGCAGAGGACAAACGAACATCAATGGCATTCCATTATATTGGTGGTCGTTGATTATTTGACCAAAATGGCTCATTTTTACCCATTGAAACAAATGCCATCTGCTAAGGAACTAACAACGTTGTTCATACAGCATATTGTAAGGGCACATGGCCTGCCAACCACCATAGTTTCTGACCGGGACCCGCAATTCGTCTCTAAATTTTGGCAAGACGAATTGTGGGCCCGATCAGAAACTATGATGGCATTTGTTTCAATGGGTGCAAATGAGCCATTTTGGTCAAATAATCAACGACCACCCATTTAATGGAATGACCATTTGATTTTAGTAAGTCGGTGATGAAATCCATACTTAGGGTATGCCAGGGCATAGGTGATATGGGCATATGTTGTAATAAACCGGCAGGGGCAACATGGGACGCTTTGGATTGTATGCAGGTGGGACAAGATTGCATATAATGTCTGACACCATCAGATAATGTAGGCCACCAAAAGGTTCGTTCACATAGTTCCAAGGTTTTCTCAAAACCAGGGTGACCAGCGTGAACGGTATCGTGATTCCAGTGCAAAACCGTATTGCGTACGTTTTCAGTAGGTACATATAAACGATCTTTAAAGTATACCAGCTCTTCCTTTTTAATGGTATCAGGTGGTATGGGTGCAGTCTTTAGTGCTTGTTGTAAAAGAGTGAGAAAGTTGTTAGAATCGCATAAAGCAACGATTTTATGTTCAGGAATGATGGGAGTGGAGGATTGTATTTGTTTGTCAGCATTAGGGTAATTTAATCGTGATAAGGTGTCTGCCTTTTGTTGTTCTTTACTGGGTCTGTAGGTGATTATAAAATCGAACTCATTGAAAAATGATAACCACCGTAATTGTCGTGATGTTAATGCCTTTACATTCTGATAAAACTGGAGCTTACGGTGGTCAGAATAAATGGTGACCGTGTGACGGGCTCCCAATAGATAAAGCCGCCATTCCTGCAAAAGGCCAGTTTAATAGCCAATAGCTCCCGTTCAGCCACAGTATAGTTTTTTTCAGCAGCTAAGAGTTTTTTAGAGAAAAAGGCTACAAGATGGAGGTGTACAGAGTCGGGGTCTCTTTGCGAAAGAACTCCCCCAACAGCAACTTGGGAGGCATCTGCTTCTACAAAGAATGGTTGTGAGGGGTCTGGATGATGCAAAATGGGGGCTTCAGTAAAAGCTGTCTTAAGTACCTGAAAAGCATAATCAGCCTCTGGAGTCCAATCGAACTTAACTCCCTATTTTAATAGTCGAGTAATAGGAAAGACTATGGAAGAAAACTGGGGAATAAAACGCCGGTAGAAATTGGCAAAATCTAAGAACCGCTGAATGTCCTTTGCAGAACCTGGAGCGTCCCAGCGCAGGATGGCTTGCACCTTGGAAGTATCCATGGCAATACCTTCTGGCGAAATCACATAGCCTAAGAATTCGATCTTGGTGGCGTGAAAGATGCATTTGTCTAATTTGGCGAATAAATGATGTTCTCGCATTCTCTGTAATACAGCCCGAACATGGCCAACATGCTCCTCAGTAGAGGAGGAATAAATCAGGATATCATCAATGTAACAAATGACAGAGACATCCAAAAAGTCCTGCAACACCTCGTTGATAAAAAATTGAAGTGCTGCAGGAGCATTGCAGAGTCCAAAGGGCATCACGGTGTACTCAAACAGGCCAAATTTAGTCCGGAAGGCGGTCTTCCATTCATCTCCGGACTTAACTCTGATTAAATGGTATGCGCCTCGTAAATCTAGTTTAGTAAAAATGGTTGATTTTTAACTTGATCCAATAAGACGGGTATTAGAGGGAGGGGATACCTGTTCTTTACAGTGACTTTGTTTATTGCGCGATAGTCAATACAAGCACGCAATTCTTTGTTCTTTTTAGGCACGAAGAAGAGTGAAGAGCTTACTGGAGAAGTAGAATGGCGTATGAAACCTTTTAACAGTAGATCATCAAGGTATTCTTTCAAGTATAAGTGTTGTATTCTTTTGTTTTGTATGTACTTTCCCTTTAAAATGTTTCCTCCATCTTCTCCATTCCTTTTAGAACTTGTTGTATTCTTAGAATTATTATCTTATGTGAGAGGTTCTAGGTTCTATTTTATTTTTTACTTGCAGCCTCTCGGGTTACAAGTTGTGCTGTGCTGGATTCTCCAATAAACTACTATTTTTATAATATTCTTGCCTTCTTGCTACTTGGATTCTACAATTTGGCGACGACTGAAGACTGCAGACACTTCTGCCACTGATTTCTATGTTCCAGCACAGGAGCCAGTGTCTTCGTGAACTCAACAAAATAAATCTGCTGTTTACTACTTTATGGACACCTACGACTTCTGTGTGACGGCGCGTGCAATACTAGATTTACTTCGTTTTGAATATCGACTTTTGTGAGTAAACAAACAAAAAACTTTTTGTTAAACTTTGACAGCGCGTTTGATAACGCATTTTCTAAATGAGTGCCTGCAAGTGCATTAAGGAGGATTGAACAAGATTTTGGAAGCGGGAGGTATTCCTAGAACATTCATCTCTAAAAAAAAATGTTTTACACAATTTCAACAGAACTCTCTTACTGACTGAGTTTCAGTTTTCAGCACTTGTATTAATTTTATCAAGAGCTTTATTTCAGAACTTGTTCTCTTAGATTATCACTATATATGGACATTGTCAAATTAGTAATACGAATTGCACATGGTGATGTGTACACCTGTGTGAAGTTTTGTCATCATTTTGCTTTGAATGCTAATTTTGACTCTTTATGCATTGTTTAGCAATTTATTGTGTAACCTTCTCTAAATATTTGTAAGAGATTGGTACTTTGAGTTATCGTTTACTGCAGTTTTTACAATGCAATTTGAGCCACCTGCAATTTTTTTTTTTAAATAAAGGAGATCCTCCTATTCCCTGGTCCAGGTGGAAGGAGGAGTTTCCGAGCTACCTTAAAGCGATTGATAGTGAAAGACTTTCAGCTGAGAGAAAAAAAAATATTTTTTTACATTGTTTAGGGTCCGAAGGACAACTTGTATTTAAGACTCTTCCTCAAGTTGATGGAGGTGGTGACAGGAATGTATGCGAAGATGTGTTACACAGGATTGAAGATAGGTTTAAACCCACTTTCTGTGTTGCGTTAAACAGATATAATTTTTATACAAGGGCTCAAGAAGAAAAGTTTGATGATATTCTTACAGGGTTACGAGCTCTGTCAATACATTGTAACTTTGGTCCCATGACCGATGAGATGATTCGTGATCAAATTATAGTGCACATTAAAAGTAAGAAGATCCAAGAACAACTTTGGATCATGGGTGATCCTAACTTAAGTGACGTAATCAATACAGCTAAGGCAATGGAACAATCTGAAAAATGGGTAAAATGTGTACATAAAGATAACAAAGGAAGCATTGATGATATATGTGCTGTTAAGGGTGATGCACCACGTGTTAATACAGAACCATTATCACCATATTTGGGTGCTGAATCTAATCAGTCATACCCTACTAGTCAAACTAGTCAAAGAAATTTTAATAGATCTGACAAAAGCTTTCGTTGTTTTAGGTGCAGAAGTCCTAACCATGGTGCTTCATTTCCTAAATGTCCGGCTTTGAATAGAGAGTGTAAGAAATGCGGAAGGCATGGTCATTTTGCATCCGTTTGTAGAGATCCCTGGGGTCGAGAGACTGGAAACACTAAAAATAAAGTGTCTTTTATCAAAAGCGATTCCAATGAGAGAAGTGGTGGAGACCCTGAGGGGGGTATGCTTCTATATGTAGCTAATGTTGGAGGAAGTATGGATGTTCTAAGGCCCCCAAAGTGTATTGTGCTTATAGAGAATGTAGAGTTGGAACTCATGGCTGACTCCGGGTCTCCTTGGACCATAATCACTTGGGAACTGTTTTTGGACCGTTTTAAGGGAAAGTTTTCTATTGATGGCTTGAAGGAATCTGATATTGTTGCCAAGGGATTTGATGGGTCCGTGATTGATATCGATGGTTTTGTTGAGACTGTTGTAGAATTTAAAGTTCGTGTTGCAAATATTAAGATGTATGTTGCTGTCAAAGGTGTGAATGTCTTGGGATGGAGAGACCAGTGGTCCTTGGGGATTATTCTTAATCCCAGAAGTTCTGATCCTGTTTTGCTTGTGTCTCAAATGAGCGATTCTATGGATTTCAAAAGTTATATAAGTTTTAGGAGTGAATGTGAGAATATAATTAATCTTTTTCCTAATGTTTTTTCGGATAAATTGGGAAAACTAAAAAAAAATTCTCATAAGATTAAACTTAAACGTGGAGCATGTGCTGTGAGACAAAAACTTAGATCTGTACCCATATGTGTGAGAGAAGATTTAAAAACACTTTTACAAAATCTCATTGATGAGGATATTATAGAGGAGGTAGAGTCCTCTGAGTGGGTTCCTCCCATTGTTCTCGCAAGAAAAGCAGACAAAAGTTTGAGACTGTGTGTTGATTTGAGAGCGCTTAATGCAAATTTGATAGTGGACTGCCATCCTTTACCTAACATAAATTAGGTTGTTTCCATGCTCGAGGGAGCTAAAATATTTCCTACATTTGATTTGCGTTCTGCTTATCACCAAATTACTCTTACAGAAGATTAAAAAAATTGAACTGCGTTCTTGACGCCACAGGGGTTATTCCAATTTAAGAGGATGCCTTTTGGATTAGCCTCTGTGGCGTCGGTCTTCCAGAGAGCGATGTATCATATTTTTAAGGATTTGGAGGGATTTGTAAGGTGTTTCCAAGATGATATCCTGATTTTCTCTCCAAACCCTGAGAGACATGCTGAACATATTAAAGAAGTGTGTAATCATTTAGAGCAAAATGGTTTGACTTTGAAGCAAGAAAAGTGTAAAATGTTTCGTGAAAGTGTTGAGTATTTAGGACATACATTGTCCGGGAATGGTGTTGTTCCAAAGAAATCCTTGGTTGAAGCAATTGTTAATGCCCCAGCTCCTGATAACAAGGAGAAATTGTTATCCTTCTCGGAACTTTGTGAATACTACAGTAAGTTTATCAGGGATTTTGCTACAAAATTGGAGCCGTTGAGGGAGCTTACTAGGAACAAAGTGGAGTTCCGCTAGACACAGAAACAAGAGTGCTTTCCAACTTATCAAGAAGGAAATTGTTCAAGCCCCCACCTTAAAACCGTTTTGCATAAACAACACTTGTGTTGTCACAGTAGATGCCAGCATGTATGGATTAGGGGGAGTTTTATCTCAGAAAGCTGGGAAAGATGTGTGGTGTGTGGCTTTTGCTTCCCGGACCCTCAATGAGACTGAAAGGAGATATTCTGTAATAGAAAAGGAGCTATTATGATGTGTTTGGGGCATTGAGCATTTTCAAAATTTTATCTGGGGAAATAGGTTTGTACTCCAAACTGATCACAATCCTCTTGTTTCTATTTTATCTTCTGGCGAGGGGTGGAATGCTACTGCGAGAATTAGTAGACTTATGTCCAGGTTGCAAGAGTACAGTTTTTCTGTTGACTATGTTCCAGGTAGACAAAATGCTACTGCAGACTGTTTTTCCCGCTTGCCTAGTCCCAAAACAGAGGAAACAGAAGTTTCCCGAGATGTTGAAATGATTGCTTCTATGACAGATCTTGTTTCTCAAGAATTTTCTGGAATTTCTGAGGATGGATGGAACAGGAGTATAATTTCTGACAAAACTTGGAGCACTCTTAAAAATGTCATTCTTAATGGATGCCCTGATGATAAAAATGTCCCTGTTGAACTCAAGTCCTTTTCACAAGTTTCTGCTGAGTTGATTGTAGAAAATGATTTGATTTAAAAAAATGGAAAATATGTACCTCCTGAACCTATGCAAGATATCAGTTTTTAAATTAGCACATGAGGGGCATCCTGGGATGTCGTCCATGAAGAGATGGATCAGGTCTAGCTTTTGGTGTCCTGGGTTGGATAAAACTGTAGATAGAACTGTTAGGGAATGTTTTGAATGTATTAATAGTGATAAAATGTTGGAATCTTTTCCTGCTCCCCTCAAACCTGTACCATGGCCTAAGTATCCTTGGCAGAAGGTTGCTTTTGATGTCTCTGGACCTTTTAATTCTTTGCCTCAAGATTCTCGTTTTGCTTTGGTAATCGTTGATTATCATTCTAAGTGGCCAGAGGTTAAGTTTGTTCATCATGCCACCACACAAGCTGTCATAGAATTTTTTAGAGAAATATTTGCTAGGGAGGGTTTTCCTGAGGTACTCGTGACTGATAATGGGTTACAACTTAAATCTTGTGAAATGGAAAAATTTCTGAAGTTGCATAACATCAAACACTGTACTACTGCTCTTTATGAACCACAGGACAATGGTCAGGTTGAAAGATTCAAACGAGTGCTTAAAGATGGGATTGAGTCTGCTAGGAAATCAGGGAAGGAATGGAAAAATGTTCTTAGAGAGAGACTCTGGGCATACCGTATTACTCCTTATTCCACCACTGAGCAGAGTCCTTTCCATCTTCTTAGAAGAAGGGAACCTGTTTCTAAAATGTGTCCTTGGTGGATTAAAGGAAAAATGGTTGGAAATTTTATGGATGATGATTCTGAACAAAACCTGCAAAGAGTGTCAATTAAGGTTCAACAAAAGCAAGAAAAGATGAAGGAATTTTATGATTCAAAAATGAATGTTAGAGAACCTTCTTTTGAAATTGGAGAGTGGGTAAGAATACGGAAACCAGGCTTCAAAAGAAAAGGTTCTTCTAATTTTGGGCCTCCTATTAAAATTGTTAAAGTCAATTTCAATAGTGTTGTAACACAGGATGGTAGAGTGTCGAATGTCAGAAGAGTTGCTAAGTGCGTTTTTCCTTCACGCTTGTCTTAGCTCGTCTGGCATTCTGCAGTTTGTTATTATCCTGTTTCTTGTTCCAAGTCTAAACTTTTAGTTTAGTTTCAGATTTTTAGTCACAATGGAAGTTTGTTATGCTACACTTTAATTTGTTTCAAGGAAAGAGATATGCTGTATTCTTTTGTTTTTTATGTACTTCCCCTTTAAAATGTTTCCTCCATCTTCTCCATTCCTTTTAGAACTTGTTGTATTCTTAGAATTATTATCTTATGTGAGAGGTTATAGGTTCTATTTTATTTTTTACTTGCAGCCTCTCAGGTTACAAGTTGTGCTGTGCTGGATTCTCCAATAAACTAGTATTTTTATAATATTCTTGCCTTCTTGCTACTTGGATTCTACAATAAGGTTTCAGGTTCCGACAGAGCATAAATTCGACTGCATGGTGGGGTGGCCCCTGGGATCAAATCAATTCGGCAGTCGTAGGACCGATGAGGTGGTAATTGATTAGCTTGTGTTTCAGAAAAGACATCTTGGAAATCTTTATACTGGATGGGTATTGGTATCGTGTCAGTCTTTGTAGTTACGGATTCTGTAATTTCTCTTTCTAGTGTGGCAGCAAAGTGTGAAGGTAGTACAGGTTGTGGCCTGTTGGTGTAGCAAGCATGCCAACAATGTGTAGAGCCGAGAGTTACTGTACATTTTACCCAATCAATTTTTGGGTTATGCACCTGTAGCCAAAGGTTGCCAAGGATGGCTCCAAACACAGGAGTGTCAATTAAATCAAACTGAATGTGTTCCGAATGACCATCTGCACAAATCATAGTCAAGGGTTCTGTCTGATGGAGAATTAAACCTGAAGACAGTTCAGAACCATTGACAGCTCTCACAGGTTCTGGCATATCTTTTTTAATGGTGGGAATATTTAAGGTGTTGGCTAACCCCATATCTAGAAAATTCCTGGTAGCCCCAGAGTTCAATAAGATAGTTATTACTTTTCTCACCTGGTTAGAAAAGAGCAAGGTAACTATCAGAGTTAGATGACGGGGAGTGTCTGTAATACCATTAGCCAAATAATGGTATGAGACCGTGTCGCCCGAAACATCTGATAAGGTGGTCTCAAACCTTATCGGGCCAGGGAGTTTCCAGATTGAGAGTCTATTGAGGGGGATTGTGGAATGTCAGTGACACCGATTGCCTTACGGGTATTGCTTTTGATTAGGCATTCCCTAGCGAAGTGTCCCGAGCAACCACAATACATACATAGATTGAGTCGACGTCTACGGTCTTTCTCCTCTTTTGACAGAGGTCCCCTGATTCCCCCAATTTGCATTGGTTCTGGAGAGTCGGATGTGGGTACCTCTTTTTTCTCGGTTTTAACTACCACACGTGTAAAATCCCCACGAGTCTTTTCACCTCGACGTTCACCTAAACGATGATCTAGACGAACCACCAAATCAATAAAGTCCGTGCAATCTGTGGGAGGGTCAACAATTTGTGTAATGACATCTTTTAGTTCATCTCAGAGGCCACGATAGAATAGTGACGTTCTTTTTTCCTCTGGCCATTCCGTTTCTGCAATGAGTCTATTAAAGGTGGTAATGAATGTTAATAGATCTTGTTTTCCCTGTTTTAAACTCAAAAGCTCATTGTCACTAGCCTGAACAAAACGATGTTTGGCAAAAATCTTTTGCATAGTATCCTTGAATCTTTGAAGAATATGTAGAATAGGATCATCTCTTTCTACATATGGTATCGACCAGGTTGCATCTGTACCACCCAGGTATGAGAGGATAAATGCTATATTAGTAGAATCATCTGGGAAAGCTAAAGGGCGACAAAGAAAATGCAATTGGCACTGGTTCATAAATATACAAAATTTTGACTGATCATCAAAGAACCGCTCAGGAGGTGCCAAGGGAACAGGAGTAGGCGTGGTAACTGAAATATTGACCGGCTGATTACTAAATGTAGATGTGTCAGATAGACTTGATGTAAGGTGAGAAGTAGTAGTATATGGAGGACGTGGTGTAAAGTGAAAATGTGGTGATTGGAGAACCTGTTTAGGATGAACTGTAACATCCTCCCAAGGTGACTCTCGTGGTTTGTATCGTTGAAGTTCACACTGTAAATTATGATTAGTTTGTTTAAGAACCGCTACTTCATGTTGTAAAGCCGCGAAGGCCTTTGACAATTCCTGTAGGGAAATGTCTTTATCTTCTGGGATATCCATCGCCCAGGCAAACTCAGATTTGTGTGGCTTGGCTTTATGTTAGTTTAAGACTCCAGCCACTCACCTGAAGTCCGGGATGTTTGCAGGGGCGATGATAGTTCTCCAGTCCTCTTGGAACAACTCTCAGCGCTACTGAATGGGAACAGGAGCTCTGGCAGATGTTCCAGGAGGGAAGGGGAATTGGGAAGACAAACAGAGAGAAGACAAGAGACATCAACCGTCTGGACCAGCCAGAATCTGGATTCTCACCGGGGTGTGTTGCGCCTTTTTGTCAACCTGTAACCAAGTAGGAAGCTTAGTAATTTGTTGTTGTTGTAACATCAATAATTCTTGCAATTAGATTTACCTCAAATGTATTGATGATCACACTCAGATGTCACTCTCTAACCTTTAGAGCTTAGCTGAGACTGAACTGGGTTTTTGAGGTTTTCTCTTTTGGTACCTAGATTAAACTATAGAAAAACAGGACATATATGCATTAAACAAATGTATTCCTGATCAACTCTATTGACCAATTTATTTTACATGAGTTCAATATCTTGGTGTTTGTGACCAGAGAGTTATAAATGGTTTCAACATATTCCAACCTGAAAAGTCTAAAAAGGTCCCAAAGGCTTAATTACTCCAAGTCTTGCAATCTGGGTAGTGAGCAAGCCTTTTGCATAACTCTTTCAATATGAATTAAAATCCAATGCGTGGGACCACGTTAATGCACCTGCAATATTCCGTACATATGTGGTGCATCTCAATTAACCAAATGTGCCCAAAAGGTTTCTTAAAAGAGAAAATGTCCATACACCGTTCACAAACAGTCACGCTGAATAACTAACTCTGTTTTGGCTGAAGCGCGGAAACTAAGTGCCATAAATCTGTCAACACGCTGTTAAACAAACAAGCTAATCTGTACTTAGCTTGGAAACGTAGCAGAGATGTCTTCTGCTTTGCGCGATCTCCGAAGTCCAAGACAGCCTTGAAATGCGCGCAGGGAAGTCCTGAAAGCGTCGCGAGGGTTTCCTTGACGACGAGACGCCTGTTCTCTCGGCGAAGAAGCAAAAAGCCAAGCGCTCGTAACGTACTGGGTGTGGGTATTTATACCCAACAGCAGGGCGTTGGCTGTTACGTTACTTATGCGCTTTGCTAGAAGATTCTCTTGGCATATTATTCTTAACTCACAGTTCTGCTAAAAATCAACAAGCATTGGCAATGCATGAGCAACAAGGAAAACAATTAGGTTTTGGTTAGTACAAATGAGGACTAAACATGATGAAATATTCATAAGCTAGGCACATAGCAAGACATGTCCATGATAAACAATTAAGTAGGAACAGAGATATGATTTGTAAGAACACCAAAAGGGTGGCAGCAGATTATACATGCCTGATGTTGTGAGTTCCTAACACAAGTGTGGTGAGAAGGGTTAGGGAGTGGGGAGGGGGCATGGAGGGGTGGCGGGACTGATATAATGGAAGTTCAAGTTGATAGTATCTGGTCAGAGGAAATTACACCTGAAACTAGGGGGGCCCACACCCAGATTTGGGCACACACAAGAAAGACCACCCCTCAATTCCTGATGCACCCATGTCCGCCCCCATAGAAGAACGGACCTTTTTGGTCCTAACTTGGAACGTACATGGTGTGAGAGATAGGATAAAGCGGGGGCTGGTTGCCCAATATATAAAGCGCCTATGCCCAGATGTAGTGTTACTTCAGGAAACGCACCTCCCCCTTTCTTGGGAGGGCAATGTACACAGTACTGGCAGATGCCGGTTCCACATCCGGAGCCAGAGGAGTTTCAATGCTGATCAAAAATTGGCTCCTTTTGAAATACCAGCAGCAAAAATGCAACACACACACCACCGGCCCTCACTGTCATGAGCATTGAAAAGCCAGAGTGCTACCTTGCCCAATCCATGTCACCATGGAGAACACTGACAAGTCAAATCACATATGCACGTACAAAACTCAGCACCAGACTCATTATCGATGGTGACATCATCACTTGTATGAAATGAGATGGGAACTAGGAACACTGTAAAAAACACTTCCTCCAAAGAGATCACAGGCATACCGGACTTTGACCATGTCGTACCAATACACCAATGTGGCACACAAAGACTAGCAACATCTGCTACCACACATGCGCCAATAGTACAACATATCCTCAGTGGAATAGCACGTATGTCCTTGTTAAAGCTCACATGTGTCAGCAACGTGATGGCCCTTGAGTAGTAATGGTCATGTACAGACACATCTATACATGAGCTGGGCATGCACACACTTCGACATGCACATTGAAATGTTTTATTTTTGCTAGGCAATGTGCAATAACAATATCAATCTCTGTCCGTGACAACCCTGGACAAAGCAGTGTTCAGGCAGGCATCCGGACGTACAGTAGGAAATGTCATGTATGTGAACCATTGATGCCTGTAGAAACCTAACTTACATTGTGTGTCTCTTCCAAACACAGGTGGTGCTGGGGACACAGCACCAAATGAAGAGGAGTCCCGGTCCCAGACTCTGGTGGACCCTCAGCTCTCTGGTTTGAATCTGTCTCTGTCCTCTTCGGATGACGACGAACAACCTGGTACCTCTGGTGTGAGTCATCATACAGCATCAGCAGCATCAACATCTGCACCCCCTGTACCCATGCCTCCAGCATCTGGAAACAGACAGGGCACCCCCACCAACACGGACAGACCAAGGCCACAGAACACCGACAGCACAGGGACACAGGACCCCCAGGAAGCTACAGACAACACAGGCAACACCACCCAAGGGGTCCCAGTGTCACCCGTGCGTGCTGCCGCTTGTCCTGCCCGTGTGGATAGGGGTGCTGGGAGGGGTGGGAGGCAGAGGGCACGCCTTGCAGAGGGGTCTGGACTGCATGATGACCCCCAACTGGCACGCATCATAGATGAGTACCAGGATAGCACAGGAGGATTTGGCCAGGTAGCGGGGTTCCTCAAGGACATTCAACAGGAGCAGGCTACCCATCATGCCCGCATGGAGGCAAAGTGGGATGCACTTACTGTGGTGCATCGGGACATACTCCTATGCCTCCTCCAGATCAGCACAAACATGTCCACACATCCCTGTGTGGCCACAACATCTATTGCCACACCATCTACCAGAACTACAGGGAGGGAGGATGACTCTGGGGGAGAGTCCCCTGCACCGCAGACGCCTGCACCTGAGGATCCCCCCCCCAAGAAGAAGAGGGGTCGTCCGAAGAAGGACATGGGAGACGCAGATGTCCCTGCACATCCCCCAGTGCCTCTAAACCTGTTCTGGACAATGGTCTTTGTGCGCAACCCGTTCACCTTGTCGTATCTGACACAACTCGCCTACATGACATAGAGGGTTCATGTTGGTCCAATGTAGCAGATGACTGTGGACTTTACTCTGGACATTTCAGCTACCAACACTTCCAACTCTACTGTGAACTTTGGATTTGAAACCCAATGTACAGCACCCACCATCCTGTGCACTATCCTCACACATGTTTGTAAATAAACTCACCAGTACACCGTACTTGCCTCTGTTGTGATTCCAACTTGTCATGTGTCATGGAGATGTTGATCTGCTAAACAACACAGTGCATGCCAAATACTACAACAATGTGACCACCGTTATGTCAGTCATGGTGATGTGACACATGTGAGGGAGACACACCACTATGGCACCACAACACATACTCACCAGGTCCATGTAACTCATCGCACACAATGATGTTGACCTGAAACACATTGGTATGCACAGACACAACACCTATCCACAGTCAGTGGTAACAAGTCCACAGGTGAGGTAAGCAAATGTCACTCAGATGTGGGAAGACAGACAATGCACCTAACAAAACATAGCACAGGTTCATTACACATCAGCAACATGTTTATTCCAAAATAGTTGCAAGGAAATTGTAAGTTACAGTGGACACACAGTCACAAAGTGTCGGAGAATTGAAGTCCTGGAGTGTGTGCCACATCACTAGATGGGAATTGACAACTCCCACACTGGTGTTGGGGGTCAATGTTGACCAAACAACAGGCAAAGTACCCTGGGAAGGACAGACACAAGACACAGTCAAAAGCACAGCAGAACAGGAGAGAAATGCAATACACATGCACAACACATGTCACAAGAAACCTACACAGAAACAAGTTAGCAGTTCTACACTATTGTGGAGTACAGACCACCTAAATGGACACATCACTGCACGCATCCAGTCAAGTGGCACACAGACACACTCAAACAGCAACAGAGCAACCACAACACATTTCAGGCTAACTCCATACATTGACATAACAACCCTGTAAACTCACATTCAGGTGAAGAAGTTGTTGATGAGCTGTGTGCGGGCGTCACCCTCATCATCATCATCACTGGCATCGTGTCCCAGGCCTGGATCCCCCACAGGTGGCGGAGGTCAGTCATCGTCATCCTGGATGAGAGGCAATTTCTTCCGCACTGCCATGTTGTGTAGCATGCAGCATACAAGAATAATTTTGCACACCTTTGCAGGCTCATATGGGAGGGCCCCTCCGGTCTTGTCCAGGCAGCGGAACCAGCTTTTCAGGAGACCAAATGTCCGCTCAATCACCGACCATGTGCCTCATTGTAGCGCATCTCGGCTGGTGTCACAGGGTTCCTGAGGGGTGTCAGCAACCACGGCATGTTGGGGTATCCGGAGTCACCTACACACAAACAATTGAACAATTAGCAGAGTTTTGAAGGAGGGCAGAATACAACATTGCCAAACACACACAATGGTAAACAGTCAGTACACACCGACAAGCCAGGCACGCTGGTCTGGCATCTGTGACATCAGCGTTGCAATGCGACTACTCCTCATGATGTAGGCATCGTGCGCAGAACCGGGGAAACGTGCACACACATGTGTGATACACATGTCTGCAAGACATACCACCAGAGCATTGATGGAGTGGAAATGTTTCCTGTTCCGGTATGCCTGCTCATGTGCCTATGGTGGTATCAGGGCCACATGTGTACCATCAATAGATCCGATGACGTTCGGCATCCTACCCAGTGTATAAAAGGCATACTTTATTTCAGGGAGTTGACCTGGGCTAGGGAACTTGATGTACAGGTCAAGGAAATGCAACATCCCCTCCAAGACATCGCGTAGCACACGACTAAACATAGTTTGCGACATACCACCAGCAGTAGTCACAGTGTACTGGAAGGTACCAGTAGCAAAGAAGTGCAGGGCTGCCATCACCTTCACCTCTGGGGTCAGTGCTGCAGGGTATGTCTGGCCAGGTAGCAGATGTGGCGCCAACTGCCCCGCCAACTCCTGAATCAGTGGCCTGGTGAAGCGGTACCGTCGGATGTAGTCGCGTTGCTGCTTGGTTTCAAGGTCTGGGAACGGTCTATGGACAGCTGGTGCCCTGCACAACAGAGATGCACAAAGGACGATTGTCAGTTCATCCACCCATGTGGCTATGACCAAGCAAAATATCACATGATTCATCATGCCAATACACAATGTACTGAGGTGTGTGCTGTTGGGCATGGACACATATGTCACCTACATGGCCATCACCTCACATCTCAAGTCCACATGTCCACATAAGTCCCATGTAGTGCAATGGCCAATCATTGGGCTGTGTCTCCCTACCTATGTACTGCTGTGACGTTACAAACACACACCACAGTGACAAGTGAGGCCTGATGTCTCCCAGGCATCACAGATCTTTGACATGCAGATACCCAGGGTCCCTGTATTGCCACATCGACACTGGCATGACATGGCATATCATGTAGACGCCACAAGGCAACCGTGAGTCCCACAGGTAGGGGCCACTGTTGTCTCTGCTGGCCCTACATGTACATCTCTTAGACACACACACAACGTCAATGTTGATGCACAAACCACATGCATGTGGAGACTGTCTCCCATTGGGCACATTTGATCAGCCACATCTGAGACACAACATGCACATAGACTGTGGGTGTACATCAGAATTGTGGCTACAGGTCTCACTGTGACGTACATGCCATCACCCCCAGGACTCAGGGTGTATGTGACATGTCCTAAACATATCCAACCTGCAACTGTGTCCATGACTCATGACCATAACTTTACAGTTGCACACCACAGTGGTAATGTGCACAACACACAAAGGATTCTGTCCCCATGAACACATGCACAGCCTGGGAGTGGCTGCACAAAAGTGCCACACAACAAACCAAATGTTGCCCCCCTCAAACACACAGGGCATGCAGCCTTACATGCCATGGGACACTGTATGGCCAATGCTGTAGTGTGGTAGGTGTGCACCTGAGTCCCTGGCAAGTAATTGTGTGTTGAAGCAGTCAAATAGTCACACCAATGAGGCCCGATGGGGGTGACAATGCATATGCATTGCACAGTTCATGACCGAGCCGTGCGTACACTTTGCCATTGACTGCAATGAGGCCGATGCGGGTGACAAAGCGTCCGCATTGCACAGTTCATGACCGAGCCGTGTGTACGCTTTGCCATTGACTGCAATGAGGCCCGACGCGGGTGACAATGCGTACGCATTGCACAGTTCAGGACCGAGCCGTGCGTACGCTTAGCCATTGACTGCAATGAGGCCCGACGCGGGTGACAATGCGTACGCATTGCACAGTTCATGACCGAGCCGTGCGCACGCTTTGCCATGGACTGCAATGAGGCCCGATGCGGGTGACAATGTGTACGCATTGCACAGTTCATGACCGAGCCATACGTACGCTTTGCCCTTGACTGCAATGAGGCCCGACGCGGGTGACAATGCGTACGCATTGCACAGTTCATGACCGAGCCGTGCGTATGCTTAGCCATTGACTGCAATGAGGTCCGACGCGGATGACAATGCGTACGCATTGCACAGTTCATGACCGAGCCGTGCGTACGCTTAGCCATTGACTGCAATGAGGTCCGACGCGGGTGACGATCCTGCATACGCGTCGGGCAGGCATGGTCCGAGACCAGCGTACGCCTTTGCCATTGAATCGTATGGAGACGGGTGCATGTGTATTTTCAAACTACGCGTTGTACAGTCAGTTGACCAAGCCGGGCTCACCCATTGGCTCTGGACTGTCATGGAGACGGATGCAGATTCAAAACTTGTACGAGTTGTGCGCTGGAAATTCAGTTGGATGCCTACAACAATGTTGCAATTACTAGAGTTTTATGAAGGTGAAGATTTGAACGATGCGGAAGACATGTACGAGTCGTACATTGCCATGGATTGGCCAGATTCATAGAATGCAACCGTGTTGGACCTTTCACTTGGGACACATGGCACAGAGTCTGCCTCTGCAGCACAGATATAAGGCTGGCTGGCCCCCAGGGAGCTCACTTGAATGCACAACATGCTACTGGACCACATCCCTGCTTCCACTACTGCTATCTCTGCAACCTCTGGCTACTGCTATGGCCCGTACTCTGGAGAGGGCCCCACCCTTCACTGAGGAGGAGAACCAGGCACTGCTGGATGAGCTCCTTCCACAGTACAGCAAGCTGTATGGGAAACCAGAGGAGCAGGTGAGTGTACATTCCACTGCCTTCCTAATTGTGCAAGTTGTCTGACTAGCAGTACTAGCAGTGTGTACACCAGTGGCAAGCATACTCACTGAGTACTTTCATCCCCCAAACTGTGCAGGTACATGTTACGAACATGTGTTCTGCAGCTAAAGTGCATTTGTGCAAGCTTAAACTTCCCAGGCATTGTTAACATGCCAGACATGCAGGGCATTTGTCCTTTTCCATGGGTGCACAACCTGTGTAACTCATTTTCCTTTGTGATGATGACATTTATATCCAACTGTGTGCAGCACAAATTTTGGGCATGTGTGTTAATGGACTTTTAACTTTGTCATCCTCACAGGTTGATGCCCACCAGAAGCAGGAGATATGGCTGACCATCGCCCGGGCAGTTCGATCGGTGGGGGTTTACAAGCGCCGGATCCGCAACTGCCAGAAGAGGTGTCAGGACCTTCGGGGCTGGACACGGAGGATCGCCAGGGTCCAGCTGAAGCTGTCGCCTCCCCGCAGAAGGGGCGGACACCGGACCCTGACCCCCCACATGCACAGGATCCTGGCATTGTCTTCCCGGACCTGGATGGGCAGCTGAAGGCTAGACAGCAGCAAGGAGGGGGTAAGTCTATGCCTAATCTGTGTACTGTCCGACATGCTGATTGCAGTCTTTTGGCCTGGTCACACTTCCACATTACGTAGGTCTTGTAGTCCAATACTCATGTCCCTCAATTGTGTGATGCACCCTCCTCATCTGATCCACAAGTGTGGACCCTACAGTCTGTTGCTTGTGTCACTAGGGCACTGTGTCCCTGCAGTCAGCTATGCTTCAGCTTCCGGACAGCATCTGTTACCGTGACTCTGTTGTGGGTTTCATGGGTGGGTCAATTGTTTACATAATGGCTGAGATCTGACATGTGATCTTTGTGTGCCCTTGATATGTGTTACAATTGCTGGTCTGACTCGTCACATGTGGCTGGGGTATTTCAAACAAACACATGCAGCAGGGGACTCCAAGTTGTGTGTCTCAGGAGTATGTATATCACTTGTGTCACACTTGCTTAGCCACCTGACTACTGTCCAGGGCAAAACACTGTTTCACGTAGACCTGGGCAGTCATGCCTACTCAAGGTCATTTAGAAACACTCTGTAATCCCACTCCTGTGTATCAATTTACAGGTTGTGCTTAGTGACATGTGCCTTCAGGTGACTGCCTCTGTGTCATTGTGGTGTGGCTTCCTTTTACGTACAACTGTGGTGTTCATGAGTTTCAGGGTCAGCAGGACATCTGAGATGTGACTATGAGAGACAAGACCTGTGTGACATAGATGTGTGTGATCACTTGACAGTGCACAATGGTGTATGAAACTGTGCACTTCAGGCAGCTGTGTTACATGCACAGCAGACTGTGATGTGCTAATGTACAGGCAGTTGTGTTCGCAGAGACTCATATGTCTGATTTGTATGATGCGGGGTCTTCTGGGTCCGGGATATGTTGTTTGCTGGCTGAAGACGGCTGAAATGCCAGAAACCGGTCCTAGGAAGCTTGGTTCCGGTCCAGGGAAGGCATGGCTCGGCAGTTCGGGCTGGACTGTTCCCATGAGGCACAGGGTAAGACTGATTTGCATATGGCCATGTCTGAACTGGGGTGGCATACTGGGCTAAAGAACGGTGATGGATGAAACCCAGATCTGTTGACTGGGTGTGAGTGTTTGATTGGTTCTGATGCTCCGTCCATCACCACCCCCTTTTGTACCGCTTTGTTCGCCATAAGTTGGCAGGGTATGCTCAGACGTGAGTCCCTTGCTCACTTTGCCACTGGATTCAAGCAAGCCTGGCTGAAGACGGCTGAAATGCCAGAAACCGGTCCTAGGAAGCTTGTTTCTGGTCCAGGGAAGACATGCCTTGCCAGTTCGGGCTGGACTGTTCCCATGAGGCACAGGGTCAGACTGATTTGCATATGTCCATGTCTGAACTGGGGTGGCAGAGTGGGCTAAAGAACGGTGATGGATGAAACCCATATCTGTTGACTGGGTGTGAGTGTTTGATTGGTTCTGATGCTCCGTCCATCACCACCCCCTTTTGTACCGCTTTGTTCGCCATAAGTTGGCAGGGTATGCTCAGACGTGGGTCCCTTGCTCACTTTGCCACTGGATTCAAGCAAGCCTGGCTGAAGACGGCTGAAATGCCAGAAACCGGTCCTAGGAAGCTTATTTCCGGTCCAGGGAAGGCATGGCTTGGCAGTTCGGGCTGGACTGCTCCCATGAGGCACAGGGTCAGACTGATTTGCATATGGCCATGTCTGAACTGGGGTGGCAGAGTGGGCTAAAGAACGGTGATGGATGAAACCCAGATCTGTTGATTGGGTGTGAGTGTTTGATTGGTTCTGATGCTCCGTCCATCCCCACCCCCTTTTGTACCGCTTTGTTCGCCATAAGTTGGCAGGGTATGCTCAGACGTGAGTCCCTTGCTCACTTTGCCACTGGATTCAAGCAAGCCTGGCTGAAGACGGCTGAAATGCCAGAAACCGGTCCTAGGAAGCTTGTTTCCGGTCCAGGGAAGGCATGGCTTGGCAGTTCGGGCTGGACTGCTCCCATGAGGCACAGGGTCAGACTGATTTGCATATGGCCATGTCTGAACTGGGGTGGCAGAGTGGGCTAAAGAACGTTGATGGATGAAACCCAGATCTGTTGACTGGGTGTGAGTGTTTGATTGGTTCTGATGCTCCGTCCATCACCACCCCCTTTTGTACCGCTTTGTTCGCCATAAGTTGGCAGGGTATGCTCAGGCGTGAGTCCCATGCTCACTTTGCCACTGGATTCAAGCAAGCCTGGCTGAAGACGGCTGAAATGCCAGAAACCGGTCCTAGGAAGCTTGTTTCCGGTCCAGGGAAGGCATGGATTGGCAGTTCGGGCTGGACTGTTCCCATGAGGCACAGGGTCAGATTGATTTGCATATGGCCATGTCTAAACTGGGGTGGCAGAGTGGGCTAAAGAACGGTGATGGATGAAACCCAGATCTGTTGACTGGGTGTGAGTGTTTGATTGGTTCTGATGCTCGGTCCATCACCACCCCCTTTTTTACCGCTTTGTTCGCCATAAGTTGGCAGGGTATGCTCAGACATGAGTCCCTTGCTCACTTTGCCACTGGATTCAAGCAAGCGTAGGTGAAGACGGCTGAAATGCCAGAAACCGGTCCTAGGAAGCTTGTTTCTGGTCCAGGGAAGGCATGCCTTGGCAGTTCGAGCTGGACTGTTCCCATGAGGCACAGGGTCAGACTGATTTGCATATGGCCATGTCTGAACTGGGGTGGCAGAGTGGGCTAAAGAACGGTGATGGATGAAACCCAGATCTGTTGACTGGGTGTGAGTGTTTGATTGGTTCTGACGCTCCGTCCATCACCACCCCCTTTTGTACCGCTTTGTTCACCATAAGTTGGCAGGGTATGCTCAGACGTGAGTCCCTTGCTCACTTTACCACTGGATTCAAGCAAGCCTGGCTGAAGACTGCTGAAATGCCAGAAACCGGTCCTAGGAAGCTTGTTTCCGGTCCAGGGAAGGCATGGCTTGGTAGTTCGGGCTGGACTGTTCCCATGAGGCACAGGGTCAGACTGATATGCATAAGGCCATGTCTGAACTGGGGTGGCAGAGTGGGCTAAAGAACGTTGATGGATGAAACCCAGATCTGTTGACTGGGTGTGAGTGTTTGATTGGTTCTGATGCTCCGTCCATCACCACCCCCTTTTGTACCTCTTTGTTCGCCATAAGTTGGCAGGGTATGCTCAGACGTGAGTCCCTTGCTCACTTTGCCACTGGATTCAAGCAAGCCTGGCTGAAGACGGCTGAAATGCCAGAAACCGGTCCTAGGAAGCTTGTTTCCGGTCCAGGGAAGGCATGGCTTGGCAGTTCGGGCTGGACTGTTCCCATGAGGCACAGGGTCAGACTGATTTCCATATGGCCATGTCTGAACTGGGGTGGCAGAGTGGGTTAAAGAACGGTGATGGATGAAACCCAGATCTGTTGACTGGGTGTGAGTGTTTGATTGGTTCTGATACTCCGTCCATCACCACCCCCTTTTGTACCGCTTTGTTCGCCATAAGTTGGCAGGGTATGCTCAGACGTGAGTCCCTTGCTCACTTTGCCACTGGATTCAAGCAAGCCTAGCTGAAGACGGCTGAAATGCCAGAAACCGGTCCTAGGAAGCTTGTTTCCGGTCCAGGGAAGGCATGGCTTGGCAGTTCGGGCTGGACTGTTCCAATGAGGCACAGGGTCAGACTGATTTGCATATGGCCATGTCTGAACTGGGGTGGCAGAGTGGGCTAAAGAACGGTGATGGATGAAACCCAGATCTGTTGACTGGGTGTGAGTGTTTGATTGGTTCTGATGCTCCGTCCATCACCACCCCCTTTTGTACCGCTTTGTTCGCCATAAGTTGGCAGGGTATGCTCAGACGTGAGTCCCTTGCTCACTTTGCCACTGGATTCAAGCAAGCCTGGCTGAAGACGGCTGAAATGCCAGAAACCGGTCCTAGGAAGCTTGTTTCCGGTCCAGGGAAGGCATGGCTTGGCAGTTCGGGCTGGACTGTTCTCATGAGGCACAGGGTCAGACTGATTTGCATATGGCCATGTCTGAACTGGGGTGGCAGAGTGGTCTAAAGAACGGTGATGGATGAAACCCAGATCTGTTGACTGGGTGTGAGTGTTTGATTGGTTCTGATGCTCCATCCATCTCCACCCCCTTTTGTACCGCTTTGTTCGCCATAAGTTGGCAGGGTATGCTCAGACGTGAGTCCCTTGCTGTTAGACCTGGCACCTTGGCGTGAGTCTCCCTTCCTCTTTTTGTCGCTGTGCCTCATGTGATTTTATGGTGTTGGCCGCTCAGAGCGCTGTGCCACTGCCAACCAGTGTCGCGGTGCGAGTGCTCCCTTGTAAATTGTATATGTTGGTTGGATTCCATGATTGGATTGTTTGATTTACTATCAGGCCCCAGTAAAGTGCGCCAGGAGTGCCAGGGCATGTAAATGCAAACACCGCTGGTGGGCTTGCAGCACGGGTTGTGCCACCCACAGAAGTGGCCGGTAAAATACGTCTAAGGTCTGCCATCGCAGAACCTGCGTGCAGTCTGGTACTGACATGCTGACTGGCAGGTGCCCACACTTGCCGGTCCCTAAAACCTTCCCTTAGCTGCATGTTAGTTACCCCTCTGGTAGGCCCACGGGCAGGGTGCGTTGTAAGCCTAAGGTAGGACAAGCCTGGATGCGTGGCATATCCTAGTAGTGAATGACCGCCATCTTGTTGTTCACTACTGCAAGGCTACCCTGTTCTCATAGGCCAGTATGGCCGGCCTGGATTGTTACACCCTATGATCCTAACCGACCCAGGGAACATGATAGAAGATCGAGTTTAGTATGCCTGAACTCGGAATAATAAGGTACATCTTTTCGCAAGGTTTATTTTAATATTCCGGGTTTGCAAATGCCGCTTTTAGAAAGCTGGCCTTTGCTTGCCTAAACATTTCAGCCCGCCTCTGCGTGATGTGTATCTGATGTCTGGCTGGTGTGAGTGACAGGGCTGGGGGAACCCAGATGGGCAGGGCTAGGTAGCCTGGTGGTGAATAGGACGATCGACAGGTAGATGGGTGGGAGGAGTACTCCTAGGCTCTGAATAGGACAGTGCTCTGCCACGTCAATGCCGGCTCCGCCCCCTGTGGAGCGTCTGAGGACACTGCCCTGCACTCTGAAAGAAGAAGCCTGCATCGCGTAAACAAAGTGCTCAGAAACCGGACTGAACTAGGCAAGGGCCCCCCTGGCCTGGGAGAACAAAAGATTTGCTGTATAAATGGAGGAGCCCTGCTCCTAAGAAACTAGATCCGCTTTTGACCAAGAAGAATCTCTGCCTGAGGAGGAGGCACCGGGAAAGCTGTAGGAGGAAGACTGTCCCTATCCTGGGGGATTGGCCTGCAGTGGTGACCTTGCTGCCAAAGGGGAGAAGAGAACCTGTTGCTGAAGACTTTACTTTACTTTTACTTTCAAGACTTGTGCTTTTCCAAAACGATCTCCAAGGGCTTGGAACTGAGCTTGCCCCCTGAACTGAGCCCCAGGACCATTGGGCTCTACCTGATCTTCACTCGCCTGCCGCTGGACTGTGGTGTCCTTTCCCTCGCCGGAGCTGTGACCCTCGTGCCCCAGTCCCTCCCTGAGCCGTGACCAGGACTGCTTAGCCGCCCCCGCCTTGGGACAAGCCTCGCTCGATCGGAGCCGCTCCCCCTACGCTGTGCTGGGCTGCCCCTGTCACCTCGCTCGTTGGAGGCTCGCTGTGCACCTTCACCCTCCCCCCCGGAATCGGCGTTTGTGAGCATCTCCAAGCCTCGGACGGCCCGGACGTATCTGCGTGCCCGGCTGCCCCGCTTTGTTCACCCGCCACCTGCAACACCCCGCTCTTGTCGTGAGCCTGAAGATCAGACCCCCATCGTGAAGTGTGGGAGCCCCGGACGCCGCCTCGCTCTTCTGTCGAAGAGCCGCTGAAATCCCGCACCCGCCTTTGCATCAAGAAACAAGGTACTGTACTTACGAACTCGACCGCGAGCTCGCATCGGATCCAGGGTCCGCAACGTTCTGATTTCCCTGTCATCTGCCGCGTACTTCCTGGACGCCGCCTCAGCACGAAGTGCGCTGAGGCCTACAGTTACCTTGTGCCCGCCTAAAGAACTTTCCGTAACAAAGAGAACTTTACCGTATTCCTAAGAATTGTGGCCCCATCAGTTTAACGTTACTGGGCCTTGTATTGAATCTGCTGAATCTACATAAAAGCTTATTTTCATACACTACCTGATTGGTGTCCGTTTGTGGTGCATGCAAGGGGTTTACTGTATGTGTAATTGCATTTGCTTAACCGTGTACGCCTGAGACTTAGCCTAGACTGCTCGCGCCACGCACCTAGAGGGTGAGCAGGGGTTATTCTGGGGAGTCATCCTTCGCCCTGACAAGAAGTAAAGGGTCCCTGCTTGTTGTGGGTTCACACCTGCGTCAACCAGAGCCCCCTCATTTCTAACACTTGCTCACTTTGCCACTGGATTCAAGCAAGCCTAGCTGAAGACGGCTGCAATGCCAGAAACCGGTCCTAGGATGCTTGTTTCCGGTCCAGGGAAGGCATGGCTTGGCAGTTCGGGCTGGACTGTTCCCATGAGGCACAGGGTCAGACTGATTTGCATATGGCCATGTCTGAACTGGGGTGGCAGAGTGGGCTAAAGAACGGTGATGGATGAAACCCAGATCTGTTGACTGAGTGTGAGTGTTTGATTAGTTCTGATGCTCCGTCCATCACCACCCCCTTTTGTACCGCTTTGTTCGCCATAAGTTGGCAGGGTATGCTCAGACGTGAGTCCCTTGCTCACTTTGCCACTGGATTCAAGCAAGCCGGGCTGAAGACGGCTGAAATGCCAGAAACCGGTCCTAGGAAGCTTGTTTCCGGTCCAGGGAAGGCATGGCTTGGCAGTTCGGGCTGGACTGTTCCCATGAGGCACAGGGTCAGACTGATTTGCATATGGCCATGTCTGAACTGGGTTGGCAGAGTGGGCTAAAGAACGGTGATGGATGAAACCCAGATCTGTTGACTGGGTGTAAGTGTTTGATTGGTTCTGATGCTCTGTCCACCACCACCCCCTTTTGTACCGCTTTGTTCGCCATAAGTTGGCAGGGTATGCTCAGACGTGAGTCCCTTGCTCACTTTGCCACTGGACTCAAGCAAGCCTGGCTGAAGACGGCTGAAATGCCAGAAACCGGTCCTAGGAAGCTTGTTTCTGGTCCAGGGAAGTCATGGCTTGGCAGTTCGGGCTGGACTGTTCCTATGAGGCACAGGGTCAGACTGATTTGCATATGGCCATGTCTGAACTGGGGTGGCATAGTGGGCTAAAGAACGGTGATGGATGAAACCCAGATCTGTTGACTGGGTGTGAGTGTTTGATTGGTTCTGATGCTCCGTCCATCACTACTCCCTTTTGTACCGCTTTCTTCGCCATAAGTTGGCAGGGTATGCTCAGACGTGAGTCCCTTGCTCACTTTGCCACTGGATTCAAGCAAGCCTGGCTGAAGACGGCTGAAATGCCAGAAACCGGTCCTAGGAAGCTCGTTTCCGGTCCAGGGAAGGCATGGCTTGGCAGTTCGGGCTGGACTGTTCCCATGAGGCACAGGGTCAGACTGATTTGCATATGGCCATGTCTGAACTGGGGTGGCAGAGTGGGCTAAAGAACGGTGATGGATGAAACCCAGATCTGTTGACTGGGTGTGAGTGTTTGATTGGTTCTGATGCTCCGTCCATCACCACCCCCTTTTGTACCGCTTTGTTCGCCATAAGTTGGCAGGGTATGCTCAGACGTGAGTCCCTTGCTCACTTTGCCACTGGATTCAAGCAAGCCTGGCTGAAGACGGCTGAAATGCCAGAAACTTGTCCTAGGAAGCTTGTTTCCGGTCCAGGGAAGGCATGGCTTGGCAGTTCGGGCTGGACTGTTCCTATGAGGCACAGGGTCAGACTGATTTGCATATGGCCATGTCTGAACTGGGGTGGCAGAGTGGGCTAAAGAACGGTGATGGATGAAACCCAGATCTGTTGATTGGGTGTGAGTGTTTGATTGGTTCTGATGCTCCGTCCATCACCACCCCCTTTTGTACCGCTTTGTTCGCCATAAGTTGGCAGGGTATGCTCAGACGTGAGTCCCTTGCTCACTTTGCCACTGGATTCAAGCAAGGCTGGCTGAAGACGGCTGAAATGCCAGAAACCGGTCCTAGGAAGCTTTTTTCCGGTCCAGGGAAGGCATGGCTTGGCAGTTTGGGCTGGACTGTTCCCATGAGGCACAGGGTCAGACTGATTTGCATATGGCCATGTCTGAACTGGGGTGGCAGAGTGGGCTAAAGAACGGTGATGGATGAAACCCAGATCTGTTGACTGGGTGTGAGTGTTTGATTGGTTCTGATGCTCCGTCCATCACCACCCCCTTTTGTACCGTTTGCAGGGGATGGGCAAGTGCACCTGTCAGCTGCAGAGTTTGCTTTACCCCTGAGCTATGATTGTGACACAGTGCATACTGTTGTTGCCTGGATGCCCTGCCCCTGTGACAGGAGACAGTGTTGACTGACATTTCCAGGCATGCCAGTGCCATGGCATTTAACTTGCTATGCGTGATCCTGCATTGTGTTCAAGTGTGCTCCATGCACCCCATTGTGGCATTGACTATCAGGACATGAGAACATCATAGTGTGTGTTGCTGGCATGCATCACAAGCATGTGAAATGAGACTCTGCCCATCCCTTCAACCTGACACCTGTGCTGAGTCAGTGGCAAGAGATGTGATGTGTGTATAGTGACATACTCCTACATGTTCACTTGCATGTCCAACAAATGTGTGGGTGGTGCATGTCGGCACATTGGGGTATTAGCATCCAACATGCAACAGACATATGGGTGCGTCCAGGAGGTATATGAGTGCCATGGATGATGGTGAGACTGACGACTGACAACTGGCTTGTTCTAAACAGTGTGAGCACTTTGAGCAGTGTTCACCTGATGATGCCAGGGCTTGCCCTGTGATGTGATGTACTCACTGCGGTGTGTGCAGTCAGTGCAGGTAACTGATGTTGTTCTCTTTTTTCCTAATTCTATCCAGATACATCTACGGCTACAGGAGGGGACAGCTCCACGGACCAGGAGATGCCACACAGCCTGACTGGTACAGAAGGCGAGGAGCCAGAGGGGCCCAGTGGCACGGAGGGCGAGTGGAGCCACAGCGAGAAGTCCTCAGGACCATCCACCCCAGCTGACAGCAGAGGGGCCCTCCCCCAACAGTCTCACACCCCTCCTACCTCCACGATTCCTAGCACCCTACCTGTCCCAAACACACACACACCTGCACATTCTCACAAACCCACAGACACGGGCAGCACACAAACACCCAAACCAAGGGCTAGACGTGCACACAAGCATGCGCAGGGGACTGATACCACACTCACAGGGGTGGGTTTGCAGACACATACACAGTCATCCACAACCACTCCACAGTCCTTCGATACCTCTCCCTCCCAGCCCCCTTCCCTTGCCTCACCTGCAACCCCATCTCCACAGAAGCTCTTGCTCTGTGACCTTGGCCTCTTCCTCACCGACCCAGCAGATCCATCTTACAAGGGGAAGAGGTAGTCCCCACACACCGGACACCCTCCCCCAGGCGCAGTCAGACTGAGGCCCCCACCCGCAAGTCCCCCCGGAGCCGGAAGAGCAAGACCCCACCCCCGCCCTGCAGCTCCACGACGAAGTCTCCATCCTCCATCCCCCAGGCCGCCACTCCACAGGTTCCCCTGCCACACCCTGCCCCAGGTTCCCCCACCCACAGATACACCATCCCCAAAATGCTGAGGCCCTCCCCCCCCTACCACTTGGTCTTCCACCCCCGGTCAGACAGTTTGTGCCACTGATGTGGGGACCGTGTGCCCCCTCTGTCCTGCCGACCTCACCTGAACCCCATTCCGCTCCCATTGAGTTAGGCACTGCAGAGGAGTCCACGACCACCCCGTCTGACTTGGGCACTGCAGTGGGGACCCAGTCCACTCCATCTGACCTGCCCACTGCAGTTGTGCCGGCACACACCCCATCTGACTTGTGCCCCACAGTTGTGACTACACCCACTTCTTCAGTCATCTCCACTGCAGTTGCCAGTGACTCTACTGCATCCACCACCCCTTCACTGCCTCCTCCTGCTGCGCCCTGATCCTGTCCCTGCGGTGCCTGGCCTGCCCCCATGTATGCCCCTCCGAGTGGATGTCCCCTGTCCTTACCAGTGCAGGCAAGCAACGTGTGACAGTTGTCACTCAAGTTAACTTCTTGTCATTTGGATATGGACTGGCCATTGGCTTTTGTTTTGAAAGGACTTAGCATTTTTCAATTGCTGAATAAAGCTTTTTTCTTTATCCTTGTGAATTTGATTTAGCTGTACATTATGTTGATGATGTTTAGCATGACCTTGCAGTTGTAATGCTGGATTTCAAATGTTGAATTCTGAGGTGTTGATGTGAGGTACTCCATGTGATCCATGAAATTTGTATCCTATTCTGGTCGTTTTCCATATCATCCTTTGCAGCTAAATGGGTGTGTCATGATTAACAATTTGTGGACATCTCTGTAAACATTTCATTTGCATGGTCACATCTGTGGCTTGCACACATGCACATGTGATGTGCTTCCCATTGTCCAATTTGTCTATTTCCCTGACTGTGGGCGCATCTCCACTGTACATGTAAGTGTGGGCATCATTGGTTTAGAAGCAACTGGGTCCTCTGTGCAACTTGCTGGACATATGTATTGAGTATGTGCAGATGACTTAAGGGAGACTCCCGACCCAGGCTGTTGTGACCAGAGCCTTCATTGTGTGGTAACTGATGGCTGACTGACCAAGTGTTCTGCTGACATGACTGAGACCTGCTGGGGCTATGTTTGGCACAGCTGAGCTTCCACAGGAATTGAGTCCCCTCAAGTAAGTGTGTTGTTCCGTGACACTGCCTGGGCCCATGTTGTGTGTTGTGTGGGCATGTGTGTGTGTGTCCACATCCCTTTTCATACACAGGCAGTGTTCCCTTGATGTGTTCCTGTTGTTGATGCTTGCTGAGCGGTACTGTGTTCATCCCACAACTTTGCCATAGGCTACCAGATGTGTGGGTGCATGACACACTACTGTTAATTAGTGTTTCATCATTGGGATTTGCCTGTTCTGAGTGGTGATTATGTGGTCAGACGCAGATGGGACACAGTCAGGGGTCCCCAAGGCACTTGTTTGTTCGCAATATCATGCCGTTGTCCCCATGTGGTACCTTTCAGTGATTGAGACATGCGTATGTGTGTGTGACTGCTCCCACTTGTCCGGTTCAGGGCTGCAATGTTTGCAGGTGTCAGCATGTGTGCCTTGTGATTCTCCTTGGCTTCTGGATTGTCCTGGGACTGAGGCAGGTATTTGGAAGGTTACGTGAGCTTTGACGTCATGGCCATGTACCACATACTGTGCAGTATGTCTGTCATTCACCAGGGTTGTAAACTGTCCTTGTATGATGAGTCTGTGCACCTTAGTTCCTACCAACATTACTGTTTTTGTCATGAGTGCATGTGCAATGTCACCTGTCCATGTGGGCTTCACAGATGCACATTGGTGCTGTTCAGGGTGTGTGGTGTTGAGGGTGGACTGATGTAAATGTTTGCATGGATGGGCCCCTAGCTCCCGTTTGTCCATGGATGACGGGCCATGCTAAGTGGTTTGTGTTTGTGTATGTGTGATGTACGTTTGTGGCACAGGAAAACATTTCTGGGTTTCACAGTTTGTACGACATCTACCTTTGTCAGCACAGTGGACGTGTCATGCATGCTTGTGTCACCCCAATGTCTGTTCCCTGGGGGTAGTGCTGTTGTGTGTCAGTCTCTTGCTGTGTTAGTTGCTGTTCATTCCAGCTTGTGTCACATGTGTCTGTTGTGCTCCCTCTCATCTCACAATGCCTGATTGCCCACTAAGGGGGAATCATTGATGGTTTACTTTTGCATGGCACTGTGTCCACATCTGCCTCACTGTGGTTCAGCCCCCCTCATGTGTTGTGTAGTTGCCTGGGGATACCGAGACACACACACACATGTTGTGTCAGATGTTCAGTGTGAGGTTGCCTGTTTGTGTTTGTGCATCTGCACCAGTGCATTGGTATTGCTGTTGTGGACCATTGTCTGGATGTTGTTTTTATGATTTACCCTGCTGTCCCTGTGAGTCATATCACATCATTCTGCACATTCATCCTGGTTGTTAGGTCCCATTGCTGGCATGGAATGGGAGTTTGTGACCTGACACCTACAGTCTACACAGGTTGTTTTGATTTGTGTGTCTATTTTCGAGATGTGTGTATGCTTTGTGATGGTCACTGCTTTTGTGCCATTGTACACTGTATGCATTGTCAGCCCCCATGGGTGGTGCTTGTCTGCACATGGCCGAGAGTATGTTAGGTTTTCACAGCACTGTTAGCCTCACCACATCTCTGTGGGTATGGGACACAACCACTACTTTGCCGCAACAGTGTTTCATGTGTTGGGCCCAGAAATCATTCATGCTGTTTGGCATTAGCAGCTTTGACCATGATGACACTTAACCTTTGGTCACTGTGATGAGGGGGGTTTTCGACCCCATCACCACAATGCTCAACATTTGCTGCAGTTTGGAAGCACACACTTAACTTTTGTTCTACACAGTGAGGGGGTGTTATTTTTACATTGACACAGTGCTAGTGGTGCTTGCCTTGTGTAGGCCAGTTTTAGGTCACACATGTTCTGGTAGTTACATTGTATGTTCGAAGTCATAATCACTGTTGTGGGCATTAGTCACAGACTACACACTGTTGTCATGATGTTAGGGGGGATGTATTTTGTTGACATACCTAATGTTGGTGTATGATGGATGTGTGGCGCATCACCCATCCTATGAGTGGGGGTGGCATTAGTGATGGGAAACATGAGCCCTATGGGTGGGGGTAGCAGTCGTGATGGGCAACAGGTCCCCTATGAGTGGGGGTGGCAGGAGTGCTAGGAAACAGGTCCCCTATGGGTGGGGGTGGCAGGAGTGCTGGGCAACAGGTCCCCTATGAGTGGGGGTGGCAGGAGTGCTGGGCAACAGTTCCCCTATGGGTGAGGGTGGCAGGAGTGCTGGGCAACAGGTCCCCTATGGGTGGGGGTGGCAGTAGTGATGGGCAACATAGCCCTATTGGTGGGGTTGGCAGGAGTGCTGGGCAACATAAGCCCTATGGGTAGGGGTGGCAGGAGTGCTGGGCAACAGGTCCCCTATGGGTGGGGGTGGCAGGAGTGCTGGGCAACAGGTCCCCTATGGGGGCGGGTGGCAGGAGTGCTGGGCAACATAAGCCCTATGGGTGGGGGTGGCAGTAGTGCTGGGCAACAAGTCCCCTATGGGTGGGGGTGGCAGGAGTGCTGGGCAACATAAGCCCTATGGGTGGGGTGGCAGTAGTGATGGGCAACAGGTCCCCTATGGGTGGGGGTGGCAGTAGTGCTGGGCAACAGGTCCCCTATGGGTGGGGGTGGCAGGAGTGCTGGGCAACAGGTCCCCTATGGGTGGAGGTGGCAGTAGTGATGGGCTACATAAGCCCTATGGGTGGGGGTGGCAGTAGTGCTGGGCAACAGGTCCCCTATGGGTGGGGGTGGCAGGAGTGCTGGGCAACAGGTCACCTATGGATGGGGGTGGCAGGAGTGCTGGGCAACAGGTCCCCTAAGGGTGGGGTGGCAGTAGTGCTGGGCAACAGGTCCCCTATGGGTGGGGGGGCAGGAGTGCTGGGCAACAGGTCCCCTATGAGTGGGGGTGGCAGGAGTGCTGGGCAACAGTTCCCCTATGGGTGGGGTGCCAGGAGTGCTGGGCAACAGGTCACCTATGGGTGGGGGTGGCAGGAGTGCTGGGCAACAGGTCCCCTATGAGTGGGGGTGGCAGTAGTGATGGGTAACATAAGCCCTATGGGTGGCGGTTGCAGGAGTGCTGGGCAACATAAGCCCTATGGGTGGGGGTGGCAGGAGTGCTGGGCAACAGGTCCCCTATGGGTGGGGGTGGCAGGAGTGCTGGGCAACATAAGCCCTATGAGTGGGGGTGGCAGTAGTGATAGGCAACATAAGCCCTATGGGTGGGGGTGGCAGGAGTGCTGGACAACATACATCCTATGGGTGGGGGTGGCCAAAGTGCTAGGCAACAGGTCCCCTATGGGTGGGGGTGGCAGTATTGATGGGCAACAGGTCCCCTATGGGTGGGGGTGGCAGAAGTGATGGGCAACAGGTCCCCTATGGGTGGGGGTGGCAGTAGTGCTGGGCAACAGGTCCCCTAGGGGTGGGGGTGGCAGGAGTGCTGGGCAACATAAGCCCTTTGGGTAGGGGTGGCAGGAGTGCTGGGCAACAGGTCCCCTTTGGGTGGGGGTGGCAGGAGTGCTGGGCAACATAAGCCCTTTGGGTAGGGGTGGCAGGAGTGCTGGGCAACAGGTCCCCTATGGGTGGGGGTGGCAGGAGTGCTGGGCAACAGGTCCCCTATGAGTGGGGGTGGCAGGAGTGCTGGGCAACAGGTCCCCTTTGGGTGGGGTGGCAGGAGTGCTGGGCAACAGGTCCCCTATGGGTGGGGGTGGCAGGAGTGCTGGGCAACAGGTCCCCTATAAGTGGGGGTGGCAGTAGTGATGGGCAACATAAGCCCTATGGGTGGCGGTGGCAGGAGTGCTGGGCAACATAAGCCCTATGGGTGGGGGTGGCAGGAGTGCTGGGCAACAGGTCGCCTATGGGTGGGGGTGGCAGGAGTGCTGGGCAACATAAGCCCTATGAGTGGAGGTCGCAGTAGTGATGGGCAACATAAGCCCTATGGGTGGGGGTGGCAGGAGTGCTGGGCAACATAAGCCCTATGGGTGGGGGTGGCCGAAGTGCTAGGCAACAGGTCCCCTATGGGTGGGGTGGCAGGAGTGCTGGGCAACAGGTCCCCTATGGGTGGGGGTGGCAGGGGTGCTGGGCAACAGGTCCCCTATAAGTGGGGGTGGCAGTAGTGATGGGCAACATAAGCCCTATGGGTGGCGGTGGCATGAGTGCTGGGCAACATAAGCCCTATGGGTGGGGGTGGCAGGAGTGCTGGGCAACAGGTCCCCTATGGGTGGGGGTGGCAGGAGTGCTGGGCAACATAAGCCTTATGAGTGGAGGTCGCAGGAGTGCTGGGCAACAGGTCCCCTATGGGTCGGGGTGGCAGTAGTGATGGGCAACAGGTCCCCTAAGGGTGGGGTGGCAGTAGTGCTGGGCAACAGGTCCCCTATGGGTGGGGGTGGCAGGAGTGCTGGGCAACAGGTCCCCTATGGGCGGGGGGCAGTAGTGATGGGCAACAGGTCCCCTATGGGTGGGGGTGGCAGTAATGCTGGGCAACAGGTCCCCTTAGGTGGGGGTGGCAGGAGTGCTGGGCAACATAAGCCCTATGAGTGGGGGTGGCTGTAGTGATGGGCAACATAAGCCCTATGGGTGGGGGTGGCAGGAGTGCTGGGCAACATAAGCCCTGTGGGTGGAGGTGGCCGGAGTGCTGGGCAACAGGTCCCCTATGGGTGGGGGTGGCAGTAGTGATGGGCAACATAAGCCCTATGGGTGGCGGTGGCAAGAGCGCTGGGCAACATAAGCCCTATGGGTGGGGGTGGCAGGAGTGCTGGGCAACAGGTCGCCTATGGGTGGGGGTGGCAGGAGTGCTGGGCAACAGGTCCCCTATAAGTGGGGGTGGCAGTAGTGATGGGCAACATAAGCCCTATGGGTGGCGGTGGCAGGAGTGCTGGGCAAAATAAGCCCTATGGGTGGGGGTGGCAGGAGTGCTGGGCAACAGGTCCCCTATGGGTGGGGGTGGCAGGAGTGCTGGGCAACATATGCCCTATGAGTGAAGGTCGCAGGAGTGCTGGGCAACAGGTCCCCTATGGGTGGGGGTGGCAGTAGTGATGGGCAACAGGTCCCCTAAGGGTGGGGGTGGCAGGAGTGCTGGGCAACAGGTCCCCTATGGGCGGGGGGCAGTAGTGATGGGCAACAGGTCCCCTATGGGTGGGGGTGGCAGTAGGGCTGGGCAACAGGTCCCCTTGGGTGGGGGTGGCAGGAGTGCTGGGCAACATAAGCCCTATGAGTGGGGGTGGCAGTAGTGATGGGCAACATAAGCCCTATGGGTGGGGGTGGCAGGAGTGCTGGGCAACATAAGCCCTGTGGGTGGAGGTGGCCGGAGTGCTGGGCAACAGGTCCCCTATGGGTGGGGGTGGCAGTAATGATGGGCAACAGGTCCCCTATGGGTGGGGGTGGCAGTAGTGCTGGGCAACAGGTCCCCTATGGGTGGGGGTGGCAGTAGTGATGGGCAACAGGTTCCCTATGGGTGGGGGTGGCAGTAGTGCTGGGCAACAGGTCCCCTATGGGTGGGGGTGGCAGGAGTGCTGGGCAACATGTCCCCTATGGGTGGAGATGTCAGGAGTGCTGGGCAACAGGTCCCCTATGGGTGGGGGTGGCAGTAGTGATGGGCAACATAGGGCCTATGAGTGGGGGTGGTAGTGGTGCTGGTCATGCAACCCCTATGGTGGCCTGTTGCTAGTAGCCTGGATATGGATCCCCTGTGTGTGAGTGACATTTTGCAGGTACGTGTCGTTTGTTTGTGTGGTGGGTGTCTGACTTACCGTCTGCACCGTCCGCGTCTGTTCCTGATCCGGTCATGATGGTATTCATGATGTGTTCGTCTCGTACATGCTGCTTGTTGCTCCGTCTCATACCCATTGCAAGCTGGTCCATCTCGTAGCCGTGGATTGAGTTCTGGCCCGATTCGTACCTGATATGCTTTTTTTCCGGATGCTGTGACGTGACGTACATGGTGACCCGTCCGGCGCGTATGATGTGCGCATCGTACTTGTCCGGCCGGAAACTGCTGTGGATACTGCTTCCGGGCAACTCGGTTTGGCGTTCGGAGGTACGGCTCAGACGGAGAAAGAAGCTTGAATCACAGCCTACGTGTCGGTCGGATTTTTGTCAGTTATGCGCATCGTACTTCATCTCTCGGACGGACCGGCTCCGGGTATAAATCGGTCGCAAGGTAAGGCTACGAACAGCTCTCGGAGAGCTGTCCGACCTGGATCGGAATCAACCCCTAAGTGGTGTTGGGCCTCTGTTTCTGCTGCTTTAAGTGCTGTTACCGACTTTGATGGATTGCCGTAAGCAAGGTGGACAAATGCAGTCTGCATTGCCCCGGTAACTTAATCCACAGCTCATAAGCTTCAGCTGTGTGTTTGCTGGGTCCAACAGGAATTCACTTAACTGCTAGGCCGAAGGAGTGGTGTTCAGCATTGGCTCTCTGTTAGGAACACACAAACACGCCACAGCGACTTTTCGTCATTGGTGGGTTTCCAGTTCGTTCTTGGGGGATGTTTTTCCCATAAGGTTGGGAGATATTGTAACATTGTAATGTAGCAATTGCAGTGATGTCGCCTGCTGCAGACATCAATCACAGGTGGCAATACCATCAAATAGGGCTTGAAGGCTCAAATTTAAGATCATAGATATTTCTTTTTTTCCATGCACACTAAAGTGGCAAAGGCTCTGTGTGACGCTTTATACAACTCTATCTAAATAAATACATAAATAAAATGAAGACAGAAACTTGAATGCCAAAGGATGCAAGGTGCGCTTCACCTCCAGGATTTTGCAGCATTACTGCGACACCACTTTATTTTATTTGCAGTCTTTCCTTTTCAACCTTAAATCAATGGAAACTGTTCACTCAGGCTGTTCCACCTTGATATAGATATGTTTTAGCAACCGGAGAGTGTTTAATTGCTATTGCCATTCATTTATCGACATCAGAAGGTTGAAAGCCTCAACTGATTGTGCCAGGATCCAAACGTGTAACCTGCTAGTTATACTAAAATGTAAGCAGCAAGGGCTTAAATCCTCAAGTCACTTGGTGCTGAAACACCTGGTAGTATCTCTAGCCTCCAGCTAATCCGGAGCTGAGAACAGTGGGCTGGTTATTGCCTGCCAATGGACCTGGGCCCCCGGGAATGGCTACCACCGGCTGGAGTTTGAGACTGTCCTTCCTGACATCGAAAGACGGACACTTCAGGGCAGCCCGACGCTCGCTGCAGCACAGAATTGTGAGACTACACAGGCCTGGCTTTCTGTGAAGGTTGTTACAGGCTTTCATCGAAGTGCAGGGGCCTCTCAGTTTCCCATAGTTTTTATGTTGGTTCGACTTCTAAGGTATGAACCATTGTTTTTTAAAACGAATATTAGAGTACTGTTTGTTACAGCTGTTAAGCCCCGCATGTTGCATAGGCCAGGTTTCCCTCTCCTGACTGCGCTTTCAGTTTACTTTTACTTTACGTCATGCAGTGCAGAGGGGCGGGCCATGTGTTATGTGTATTTTAAGCAATAGTTGCAGCCAGTGTTGGGACCGCTTACTTCTGTTTTGGTGGTTCCACCTTCGAGTGAGAAGGACATGGGAATCGGTCCTTTTAACTACGACCATGTGCTGTGCAGGTGCTGTGTTTTAACAAATAAAAAAACTCGTTTGCCAAATTCCTTGTGTCCAGGAGTTTTCTGGCAACAATTAAAATCATGCCAACATAACTCTCATGTATAATGTTCATGTTGGACCAAGATCAGTGTTTTGTAGAGTGGCAGTTTTCACACAGCGTGAAGTAGCACAGAGGGTTAATGTGCCTGCTGTAAAGAACGTGTACATGCAGATCACTAAGGTGCATTTTATGTGGTTAGCTCAGTGGGTTACTGCTTTTTTCACAGAGATCCTTTTGTTACTTACAGTTCATAAGTTAAAATCCTAATATAACACAATTACTTATAAACTACAATGAAGGGCCTGTATTCAAACTGCGTGTTTTAGGTTAGAGCGCTATTCCCCCCCCCCAGACTTTCATTATCCTAATGTTGCTAAAAGGTTTTCTCTCGATTTAAGAAATCTGGACATTTCGCCGTCCAGATGGCAGCCGTGGTAACAAAAGGTAATCTTATGTGTCTGGTGTTGGATGTGAAGTGTCCATGGTATAATTCGAACTGTTCTTTGCTTACAAGCGAATATTATAAAACATATTGTGCATGCAATGCTTTAATCCATGGCGGCACAGCACACAGGATAATGTGCTGCATGACTAACCACTTATAAGGTCCCAAAGGCAAGACCTATTGGCTATGCCAATGCTTGTTTTTATTAACATTCTATTCTGAAAGCAAAGAATAATGAATCTTACTATCAAGCTTCTGTGAATATTTGCAGCAATTCAGAGAGCATTCTGGGAGTATAATACATAGCCTCATATTGCTAAACTTTGAAAACATGTGTACACATTTTTATGCTGAAACCACTGTCAGTAGTGCAGTCCGAGCTTACAACATTTACTTAGAGCGCTCACCCTAAAAAAACAGGCTTTCAATTAATGAACCATAAATACAAACAGCATGGACATATAGACAAAAATATTACCTTAACTGCAGACAGTGCCCTTCCCTGATCCATAATGTGTTCAGCAAACTGGCAGCCAAAGGATTTGTGCTGCAGGGTGTTTGGCCTTACTTGACTCAAGGACAAAATACACATGAAAACATGTTGCCCTTGACCCCAAACAATATGTCCTGGGCGTCGGACTATAGAAATTGCACATCCCTGTCCCCTGCATTCTTTGCACCCTCCCAGAAGGAATAAAGGAGGACCCACCTCTAGGGACACCATCTGTACTATTCCCTGGGGAGGTCAGTATTCACCAGGGTGGAGTCAGAAGACTCCTTCAAGCCATGCTCAGAATTAATGTCACTGGGGAATCCCCTCCTGACCCATCTTCTGGAGCATGCCTGTTTCTCTGACCTATCAGGGTTCTGGAGGTCATCCAGGATAAGCAGCTCTAAGAGGTGCTTAGTGGTGAGGTTACTACCTGCCTTCAACTTTCTAGAGGTACACAGGGTCCTTACCTGGAATTTAAGACCGTTGTATCTAGAGAGTTAGGACCCAACTGGGTTCAATCACCAAAGACATGGTGTCTAGGTGTAGTGTGTTGTTGCACCTACCTACACTAGTAAAAACTAAACTTCCTACGATTGGAGAAACGGTTGTGCTAGACCCTTAACAACCAATCTAAAAGTTCAGAAGAACTTATTTTATATGTGCCCAATGCTAGTTTTTCATTTAATCCACATCTAGATTAGCTGGCAAAACAGTGCAGCCTTAAATCCCAACCGCTGCTCACCAGTGTAGGAGGCTGGCTTAGTATATGGTTCAAACCTATTTAATTAAGCACTCTGCACTAATCCAGACAACCCTTATAGTGATTTTGGTGGTCTTAGACAACCTTAGAAAGCTCTCTAAGCGGTAGCTGTGGAGAGAAGCCTTCAGGCTTAGTCCAGAAGGAGTGATAAGCACCCTGTTTTACCAGTAATGATATGTAGTGTAGGTTAAACAAAAAAGTATCACACCGAAAAAGATCACACAGTGTAGTTATAAAAATAGTAATATTTATTATACACACTCACTAACACATTGATATATCTCCTACTCCTAGATATAAACACAATACACACAATGTGTTAGAAGGAGAACAGGTAAGTAGCAGAGGGAGACCAAACAATATACTAATAAAGTGGAATGCAAACCGTGCCCAAAGTTCAGACTTGACCCAGAAAACTTAGAAGAGCTGGGGACCAAAGGAACCACCCAAGGGAAGTACCCAGGAACCGCAAGGAGGCCATGTGCAGAGTGGAAACACAATCGCGTACTCAACGCAAGTCAATGGGGAAGTCGCAGTTGCAGTTTTGCAGAAGAAGGACCCTTCCCAGAAGATCCTAAAGAAACCCCGAGCAAGATAGAAGGTTGGAGAGTCACCCTACCCGTGGATACCCCAGGAACCATGATTCCTTCATCTGGGAAGCCGGGTGCATAGGTGCAAAGTGACATAGGAAATTGCCTTAGACCACAATGGAGGACTTCAGTGAAGATGCCGCTGGCCAAGAAGGTAAAAGAGTCCTGTGGAATTCAAGGGTGGATTCTAGAAAAGGAATAACTGCAAGCAGAAGGGACAGAGTCTATGCCACTTTGGAGTGACCAGGAGGCACGGAAGACCAATTACCACCGATGACGGAAGATGCAGGAGGGTTGACTGTGACCTTGTCGCTGTAGCTGTGAGGACCAGGCGATGCTGTGGACAACCAGGAGGTTTTCACAATCTGTCCCACGTCAACAGTCGAGAACCAGGGGGTCGGTGTTTGGCGGGAACATCAACAAGCCTTAGCAGCAGCAACAGATGTGGAAAACGAAGATGTTGCATTGTCGGGACCGGCAAGGTCCAAGGGACTCACCCAGTGCAGGAGAGTCAGAGCAGGCCCCGAGAAGCAGAGGAGCCCACTGGAGCCCAATAAGACCTTCAAGAGGACCCACAGGTCAAAGGCACAGGAGTTGCAAGATGACCTCATGCAGCTCACCGAAGATGCAGGTCCTCAGTGCAGAGAATACGGTGAGGACGAAGATCTTGGAAGGAAATGATGCTAGAGGCTGGAGCTTTTTGGAGCCCGGAGATCTCTGGAGAACAGAGTCAACAAGCCTTGGCAATGGCAAGTCCACCGGGTGCACAAGGGTGCTGTTCCACCTGTTCCGATGAGGGATACTGGCCACAAACTCGGTGAGAAGACAGTGCAGGCCTCAAGGGAGCTGCAGAACCACCACGTGTGTTGCTGGGCCTTTCAAAGTCCAGAGGACGTCAGGAGCAGCAGACCGGTCAGATTAGTTGCGGTGCCTGCAGATGCAGAAGAGATTCCTTTGGTGTCTTTGATGCCCACAGGCCTGGAGAAGAACCTGGAGGAAGCACAGGCACAGATCACGCAAAAGACTGGCAGGACAATGAGACCAGGAGCAGAAGGAGTCTTCACAGATGCAGTCTCGGTTCCCAAAGCGAAGTCCAACGAAGACCAAAGTGCTCAGACGGTAGATGTAGAAGTGGTTTCGGATCTGAATCTTGTCCCATGATGAATCTGAAGGGTCACCCACAGGTAAGCCCTTAAGTAACCAAAGGTAAGGGTTGAGACGATTCAGTGGTCCCTCCAAGAGGAGGAGCTGGACAGAGGGGAAGATACTCCCATGTCCTTTGTCCAGTTTCACGCCAGAGCGGGAGCCAACCGCTCCCTGAACTGGTTTCAATTAGAGTATGCAAGGAGGGCACCAAGTCTGGTGGCACTGGCAAGCACCCCCAGCCCAATACACTAAGCCTTGTCTGGGAGTTGGTCACACTTCCCTGTAACAGGAAACCTATTGTACTACCTTCCCTTGCTCGAGCTTGGCTCAACAGCAGGAGGGCAGAATTGTGCCTGTGGTCGGCAGCAGCACTAGCTTGCTGTAAGACCCTGAAAGGCAGGTACCGGGAATACAGTATATGGGATCTTGCATCCAACGATGGAATTGGTGTTGGGATAGGATTCCAACATGTTTGAAACCAAACATGAGCAATTTTGGTGCATCCAATATATAGTTAGACATCTCGTAATTGACTTGATGGCCACTATGTATATTAAATGGCAGACCGCACTTGCAAAGCCTGGTGAATCGACTCCAGGGTTTTGTGGGGGTTTCTGCTCATGCAGGGCACCCTCACACTTATAACCAAGCACCCCGTCTTCAGGATTGAAAGGCCTACCTTAAGCGTGACTTACAGGTTTTAAGTGCAATGACCTCAAACATAAGGAAACTTATATCTGTTGTGAGTGGTGCTAGCACCGGCTCACACAGGCTGCAATAGTAGGCCTGTAGTCACAGTTCGAGTGGGCTCCCATGGGAGACACAATACATGCTGCAGCCCATAGGAGACCCCTGGTGTACCTATGCCCTGGGTACCTCAGTACCATATACTAAGGACTTAGAAGGGTACACCAGTAGCCAATTAGGAAGGGACCAAAGTACTTACTATAGTCTAATTTAGGGAGAGAGCACAGCGACTGGGGTCCTGATTAGCAGGATCCCAGTCAGACTAGTCAGAAAACAGAATTACACCAGAAAAAAGTGGGTGTGACCATGAAAGCAGATCCTACTTTTCTACAGTCCCACACAGCGGGACTGTTGAGAGGTCTTCGGAGGCCGCGCCCCCTTTCTTCACCACTCTGCAAACGCGCCTCCTGGTGCAAAACTGGTTGGGGTATGAAATCCCCTTGGCTGCTGAGGTGACTTGGGGGCCAACAAGCCATTCTGTTACCTCCAGTAAGTCTCTCACAGTGCAATTGCTGAGATCTGGTCGGAGACCCCACCTTCTTTCTCCACCACTCTGCATGTGTGCCTCCTGGCACACTACTGGTTGGGAATGAAGTCCTTTTGGATGTTGAGGGTTCTTGGGGGCGAAGAAGCTCCAGTAAGAGTGACACAGCGGGATTCCTGGGAGCTGGTTGGAGGCCCCGACCCCTTTCTCCAGCACTCTGCAAACGAGAGTACTAGTTAAAAAAACATAGAAATTCAAATAAAAAAACAAAGGTTACAGGGACGCTATAGTTAGGAAATAGAATTTTAAAAAACTTAGAAATTCACTGGAAAAAAATTAAGTTTACAAGGACGTTATATTCAAGCTCAGATTTCTCTCATACAAAACTATAGAAATTCAACAGTTATAGTTATCTGAGCTAATTATAAGTTACCCCCCCACAATGCACTGCTTATGACATCACATATTACATCAGTCATGACAAGGAGAACTGTTACACAGGCCCTCGTCAGCAGCAGGCTGGACAACGGCAACGCACTCTACGCAGACATCCCAGCCAAGCACCTGCGTCGACTTCAGCGCATCCAAAACGCCTCCGCACGACTGATGCCCGAAGTGCCCCGCCGCAGCCACATCACCCCCCACCTGAAAGACCTGCACTGGCTCCCCGTCGAAAAGAGGATCACCTTCAAACTCCTCACCCACGCACACAAAGCACTCCACAACGCCGGACCAGCCTACCTGAACGCCAGACTCAACTTCTACACCCCCACACGCCAGCTCCGCTCAGCAAACCTCGCCCTCGCGGCTGTCCCCCGCATCCAACGAAAGACCACCGGCGGAAGATCATTCTCCTACCTCGCGGCCAAGACCTGGAACACCCTCCCCACCCACCTACGGCAGACCCAGGACCTGCTCACCTTCAGAAGACACCTCAAGACCTGGCTCTTCGAGCAGTAGCAGCTCCCCTCAGCGCCTTGAGACCCTCACGGGTAGGTAGTGCGCTTTACAAATTCAGTGATTGATTGATTGATTGATAGTTAGTGGCATAACTGATGACATCTCAAGGGTGGGATACCAAGCTCCCTACACAAAGAGAGGGGTTCTGGCATTTTGAGAATGGGCAGAATAGTGCACTTTGGGATTGCTAAAATGCCACACATAGCCAGAAGTCCTCATATGGCGGGAGGGATCCGGAAAAACCATAAGCTAGAGACCGTATTATCCCCCAGGGCATTTTCAAGGCATAACGACCTTGGCACCATATTTACTGGACATCTAGACCAGGCAAAGGACTGAAGTAGGACTGCCCAGTTCACCCCTGGACCTGGCACGGGAGGCTGCACCAACTGTTGAACTGCAACGTCTACTCCAAGGGCTAGTGAAAGATGACTGAGTTTGTGGTGCCTGGATCGTGGAAAAGTCACTCCAGAGCTTCAGACAGAAACGGTACATTCCAAAAGTTAAGTCGGCTGACTCCCTGTTCCAGCACCAGGGCCATAATAGCTGATGTAGCTTGATCTGGCTAGTTGGTCACCACTATAATTGAATCGCCGCTAACTCCCAACGTGCAGCCAAGAAGACTGCTCTTCTGCGTTTCAAGGTTGCACCGAGTCTTATGGACCCAGGAGAGTTGCCAGAGTGCAGATTGGTCACCAAAGCTGGACATTCGCCCACACCAAAGGAAGCTACTGGAGCTGCTGTGACCGGAGTCCAGTAGCCCAGTAGCCCAGTCGCAACTGGACTCCTGCTGGCTCAAAGATGATTCAGAGGGACTCCCACTCCTATAGCCCCAGTGGCGCCACGTCACTCGTGGACCGAGGAATAATCCCATAAATATTCCCATTGACCGCACAGCACATATTTCAGGATCCTATATACTCAGCTTCAAGACCACTCAATTAAAGTCTAATGTTGGTCTGTGTGTAAAGTGCGGAACTGGACTTGAGACTGCTTTGGTGACCAGGCAAATGCCCAGATATTCCTTATTGGCCTCCCTGACTGTCTCCTGGTCAGAGTTGGTTGACCAGAAAACATATGTTTCCAAACTTTACGGTAAACAGTGCTAGTTTGCTCCTACAACTAAAAAGCGGAGATTTGCCACATTGTAGGCATGTAGGGGAGTTCACCAGCCCGCCAGAGCCTATGCCGGATAAAGTATGCACAGTGTAGATATTGAAATTTAATGAAGCGTGAAGAAAGGGCCTCGGTCCAATCGTCATCCTCTATTGGACCCAGGTCTTCCTGCCAGGTCACAGGTCATGTGATGGGGCTGTTGGTAATTAGGGACTGATATATCTTAGTAATATTTTGATCGCCCATGAGCAGTTTGCCTTCTAATGGAATGAACTTCAGAAGAGCCTCTAGGTACTTAAGTTAGGGGGACAGAGCATGACAAAATTGTAGATATTTGTAAAATTGGTTGTGTGGCATGTGAATTCGCTTTGGAGTTCCTAGAAGGATTTAAGAGTACAGCCGTGCATGACTACCCTCAATGAAGATATACCAATGTTGTCCCATCCTCTGAACCCGAACAGATTGGTCTTCTGAGGTAAGAGACCATTATGCCACAGCAGGGTCTCTCATGTTAGACGAACCCACCACCCGATCCGACGCAGCGATTGTCTCCTGACCTGAAACACCACTCCTGTTGCGGGCTATATAGATATGTATGAAGAGAGGTGCCGCCCATTGCCCATCATTCTACTGCATATACAAGATCATCCCTGTAACTGTACCACCATTCGTTAAGCACCTGCACATTAGATGCTGCATGATAGGACAAGATGTACACGGCTGCAATGGCACCGCAATAACTGTACCACCATTCGTTAAGCACCTACACATTAGATGCTGCATGACAGGACAGGATGTACACAGCTGCAATGGCACCGCAATAAGTAGACTGACAGCAGGCTCATAGGGCCACACAAACCGCGTCCCCGCCCCAGAAGAATTTACAGAATAGAGCGTTTTTTTGCCAAAACCAGGCGGTGAGAATCGGATAAGGGTGGTTCTGCAATTGGTATAAGAGACAGGGAATGAATACCATCTTAAAGATGGTGGATCATCTATATAGTGACAGTAGCAGGTGTGACCAGGATTTCACCTCTACCTTTACTCATTCATTCAATGGAGCAAGTTAATGCTCCCAGGAGACGGGTTGAGAGGCGGACAAGAAGACACCAAGATATAGCAGCCCCTCTGTGGCAATGGCCAGATCGGCCCACCATGTGCCGAAGTCATGTGCACCCTGTATCGGCAACAGAATGGCCTGTTCTATGTCAGTCAGTAAGGAAAAAAAAATACTTTACGGGCATATATCGCGATGCGGTCTGAGATCTCCTGCGACCATTCAAAGCCCCAGACCAGAGCGTCTATTCTGACCCAAGCCGCCAATGGCTCCATGGCCAGGGCAAATAAATATGTAGACAATGGACAACCCTGACGAGGACCACGACGGATAGGAAATCAGGGGGAAACCGAGTCAGCCACACACACTGATTCAGGAAGATATGTATTTAGTAGACTTAGGTATGACAGAAATCTGGGGCCGCTATTGAGGCATCACAGAAGAGCGAACAAATAAGTCCAACTGACACAGTCGAAGGCCTTATAAATATTGGCTAATAATAGAACGGCCGGGCGTCCTAGGCGATCTACAGCAACTATGGCATTGTGAGCGTGGAGGATAATATGATGGTTAGCGCGTACCTAGCCTGATTTGGGTGTACTAAATCAGTTATATAGGGCATGAGTCGGTTGGCCAGGGCTTTGGCAAGTAGTTTGGCTTCTATGTTCAGTAGGGAGATTGGGCGGTATGAGGAGTGACAATCTGGGGGTTGGCCCGATTTGAAGAACACCACAACTTCAGCGTTTTTCCAGTCCGGGGGAAGCTGCCTCTCTTCTAAGGCAGTTTGAATCACCTCAAACTAATAGGTGCTTAGTTGTGGCATGTATGCCTTAAAATATTCACATGGAAAACCGTTGCGACCTGGAACTTTACCTGGACGTAGGTCAGCTAGGGTGGTCACTCACTTTTCAATTATACGGGGGTTTCAAGCAGCGACCTAGCCATGTCTGATAGGACCTTCGGGCTAGGTCGTCTACAAATTTCTGTACTAAGGCCTCTGGCAGCACGTCAATTTTGGTGTAGAGCGGCGCATAATATGCATCGAAGCTATTGCCAATTGCCAAGGGATCGTGAGAATACCGCAGATGGAGTTGCAAACGCATGGAACATGAACCGACTGTAACGCATGTTGGCACAGCTGATGCAGTAGTTTACTGGATATGTCTCCCCATTGATATATCCGACTACGGGAAGCCAGCCAAGCAGTCTGTGCTTCTTCTAATAGTTTTCCCTGATCCAGTTGTTGCGCTAGAGCCAACTGATGACGCACCTGGCTCTCTCACACCCCCTCGTACCCGCGGTTCTAAAATCAAGATGTGTGCCTCCATCTGCAAGGGCTTCTTGCGATGTTGTTTATTCCTCGTGGCGCAGAGTGAGATATCAACTTCACGAAGAGTCAGTTTCATGGCCTCCCATAAAGTCACAGCTGAGGCAACAGTCCCTGTATTTAGGGCAAAGTATCCAGTTGAGGCCTGGTGCATGTGTGTCTGTATTGCTGGTCCTGCAAATGCCAGGGGGAAGACGCCAGCGGAAAGGAGGATGGTCAGGGCCTGCCCGAAGTCCAAGCGACACCGGAGAGTGTTCCGACAGACCCCTGGGCAGTATTGCAGCACCAGAGACTCTATGGATATAGCTAGAGGGTACAAACAAGTAGTCTAGATGAGAGAACGACTCATGGACATGGGAGCAGTATGTAAAGCCCTGCTCAGCCAGGTTGAGCATCCTCCAAACATCAACCCATCCCATCACGTCAACCAGGGTCTGCAGTTGTGATTTGCGCGACCCCATCAACCCCCCTGTAGCTCGCCATCTGTATTAAGCTGGATGCTTAACATCGTTCCAGTCACCCCCCAATACCGTCAACGCATCGGGGATGTCGACCCAGATAGCCATCAATCGTTCCACTCGGGCCTGAGTGAGGGGCATAGATGCTACCCAGGACCACCTGTTCTCCGTGGATCTATCCTGGCACAACAACATACCTACTCTGGGGGGAGTGGCTTGCCTGAATGCCTGAGTAGACGCTTTTGCAGCAGCTACTGCAACAGCAAAATAAATAGGTAAAATCCTACTATAATCCTGAACATTTCCCACAAAAAAACCCTAAGTAATATTAAGGGCACCTGGAGAATCCGGAGAGTGGGTAATTTACTCGATCCGAGGGATGCATCGACGAAGGACACCCGGAGTGACGAGCCAGTCGGTGCCAGTCAGAGACGGGATCCGCCTGGAGGCCCGACACTCTGGCATGTCGGAACTCCAATATCACGGCAGACCAAAGGAACGAGTTGGCCCGTGAGACGTTTTGGGGTGAGCGACTTCTGGAGAAGCCATAGCGGGGAAGAAAAGTATCGGCCCAGATATTGTACAAAGGTGTGGCCTAGAGCTACGGATGGCTGTGGCCCCGCGACCCTCACCCGCTGCTCACCTTCGCGGCCATGTCTGTCTAGGATGGCTGTGATGCAGAGAGGAGGCAGGGACTTGTCTGGGACCTTGAGACTCGCCCAAAAGAGAGCGGTGGGAGACCAGCAGGCCTGGGTCCTACTGACAGGAGCACCGTAGGTTGCCGATCTGGCCGCGTGACCCCCGGGGATCATTCCCATGACAGAGGGCCCACCCATGCCTTGAGGGAGCTGCAGAAGTGCGGTGGCGCCGACGCGGAGTCCGAGGTGAGCGGGGGTTTCCGTGTGAAATCCCGGTGAGGAGTGCAGGGCTCAGTGGGACCGGGCTCAGCGTCCCTGAGTTTTGGAGGGGATTGGGAGATACAGTGGGCCACAGGGACCACTGCAGAGGTTTCAGAACGACAGAAGTAAAGTATATTCCGTAAATGCAATCGCAATGTAAGAAACTGCAATAAATTGTGATTTCTTAAATTGTGAGAGCCTTTCAGTTTCATGCATCGCAGAGGCCCTTTTTGCGGATTCAAATGGCCTATTTTTGCGAATCGCACCATTTACGCTCGCAAAAACGGTTGATGCATGTGCCTGAAAATGCCTTAAAAATGGAAAATGCCCTGGGAGTGATGGCCTCTCTGCCGAATTTTACCAGAGATATTAAAACCGGACAAAAACCCTGTCTTCCCCAGCTCCTACAGGCCGATCTCTCTTCTAAATCTTGATAATAAACTGCTGAGTGGGATATCAGCACAAAGATTATTGCCTCACATGCCGCACCTCATCCACCCCAATCAGGTGGGATTTATCCTCAGGAGGAATACTACTCATAATCTGAGACGGTTGGCACATGTGTGGCATGCTCCGATATTAATGACAGACAACTATGCACAGGTATCCCTAGACATAGAGCAGCCTTTTGACTCAGTGGAGTGGGAATATGTCTGGGCTGTCCTCTGTAGAATGGGGATCCGGCAGAGGTTTCCCCAATAGGTACAGTTATTATATGCGAAGCCTACGGCCCCGGCAGCACCTTAGGGGAATAGTATCTGATCAATTCTGCCTGACCAGGGGAAAAAGACAGGGATGCCCCTTATCACCACTACTGTTTGCGGCGGCAATGGAGCCCTTGGCGATAACACTTCGGAAGAACATGGAGGGCTGGGGAATCCCTTTGGGAGATACTACACGTCATCTCCATATACGGGGATGATATGTTGGTCTACTTAAGACACCCAACCAATTTGGTGCCAATGCTCTTAACTGAGATGGAAAAATTTGGAGTACTCTCCGGGCTCCAGATAAATCCTGGGAAGTCAAATATGATCCCAATTGGTAGATTGGCACAAACACCAGCAAGAACCTACCTAGAAGTGGCTTTACTACGGAAAGCAGAAGGCATAAGATATCTTGGGTTCCAGCTGTGCCACTCCTCCTCTCGAATTCTAGAGCACAACATAGAGAGGATAATCAAAGGCATTCGCGCATCAGTAGGATTCTGGAAAGCCCTGCCGCTTTCCTTGACGGGAAAGGTGGCTATTATTAAAATGATAATATTGCTCTGATGCATCTATGCATTACAACATACATTCTATGAAATACCGCAGTCATTCTTTATGACACTAGCTGTGTAAGATACGAGAGTAGAAGCTTTTTTTGTCTTTAGGCTGTTCGCCCACATCTGTTCCACTGTGGCCGTGTTATTAGTTGACCATGCAATGCATATAATGTATCTTTATGCTTACAGCTCCTCAGTTCCCTCTGTAGCACTCTCCAGAGACTGTGCAGACGGGCGCCCCCCGTTGATACTTAATTGGTTGAAAGATTTCAACGAATTGGCGATAGCTGAGTTAATCCGTATGAAGAAAGTCAGAAAGGATGAAAAACTCTATGAAGATGCTCAGGCATGGTCTGCAATGATAGCAGACCTAAAAGATCATCGAGGAGAGGAGGGGGAGTTTGGAGAAAATACGCAACATTCCCCGGGTGCTGAAGAAATGGGGGTTAGAGAGGAATACGATATAATCAAAGTAGTGTCTTCTGCCAAAGAATATTGACCTCAAAAGAAGGACAAGATGGACTCAGAATACCACAGGTTGGGTGGGGGGAGATGGGAGTTGCATTAGACTTAGAGAGGCAAAACAGATATTATAAATGTGTTAGAATGTGAATTGGATATGGATAGTGTGGAACATGGTTACCAAAATATGTACTATGTGAAATATGATTGACAATATCTAAAATGCCAATACAGATTGTTAAAAAAAAACAACATACCTACTCTGCATGTCTACCAATGAGTGTGAAAATTGGAAGGGGACTCTGCGGTGGATCAGGATGGTCACACCTTGGAAACTTCTAGCGAACCCCGAAAGAAAGGCTTGGTTGTAGCCAAATTGAGACAAACAGGGTGTTTCAGAACATAGAAGGTGTGCTTCTTGTAATAGCAAAATGTCCATCCCGAGACGTCCAGCCTGCCGAAGCAATGCTCCGCTTCATCTTGTCTAGGCCACCCTCAACATTCCAGCTAATAATTTGGAGCTAACCTCTCGGAATACAAGTGTTTACATCTGTCATCGGAATGGGTGGCAGGTATCTAAGGAACATGATGAGTGCGTGGTCACCGCGCGAGGAGGACCTAAGTCACTCATAGAGGACATAGCACAAATAACAATTCAGCAATCCCAACCACCCCTCACCTTCCCATCCAAATACCTCACAACCATTGAAGTATCTATTGCAGATGAGACATTGTCCCAGCCCTCTAGGCCCCTCCAATGGAGCCCTAAAAAACAGCCCATTAACCTAAAGGAGTATCATGATGCGTTGCACGGTGGGCCTGCTCGATAATGAAACATGGGGAAAGGGAGCCAGCCGAAATCCAGTCTGCTAGCCAAGTGGCAAAGAACTTTCCTACATCTTTACCTTCGCATCCCTCGGGAGAGCCCACAAATCGAAGTTTGTTCCTGTGTGCACTCCCCTCAGTGTCCTCCACTCATATTGAAAGGCCTCTGGTGAGGGTCTCAGGAGTGTTCACGTTCTTTTGGAGGGTAGTCACGGTGTCCTCCACGCTGGATACTCTCGTCTCTGCCTCTGTAAGCCTCTCAACTGCATTTCGCAGGTCTTGACACTGCAGCATCACATCGAAGCCAACAGCACCTCTCTTGCCGTCTACCATGTCTCTGGATTGAATAATGGCTGCGAGCAATGTTGCCCTGGTGTAGCGGTCCATCATGCTCTGTTTGGAGGCAGCGCTGGTGGATTATCATGGGTCATTATGGTGGGAGACTCTCTATCTGGAGCTTCTAGGCCCTGCAAGGCAGCAGCCGATTTATCCTGCGCGGATGAAGGCAAGGCCCACAAGGGTGTCTCAATCTTGGTGCGAGGCTCCCAAACTGGAGGAGGGGGCCCCCGGGTCGTCTTCGTGTGTGTATGGGGGAGAAGGAGAGGCAGCCGTGGCCTTAGTCTCACTTGGTAGAGGCCAGGGGGAACTCACCGTCCACAAGCCACACAGGGGCTGGCCTGAACGCCTCTGTGGGCGGGAGCTCTCACCACCGGCCCTAACAGGTGCCTCACCTGTGGAACGTCTTCAACGATGTCTGAAAGGGATCAGCTCATCCCTGCCGACGGCAAGTCCTCAGTAGGGCTCAGTCACAGCTTGTCACCGGGTGGTAGAGTGTGCGTTGGAACCCCCCATCTTGCTCGGGCCCTGTATGTGTTTTGTTGGGGCCTTCTCTCTCGACAAGCCCTGGTGCAGTCGCGCGACCCGAATCTCGGGCCTCTGAGCTACCTAGGCGCCAACAACCAAGATCTATGTAACGTTGGCAGTGGGGCTAGTAATGGGGGCCTGTGCAGGCTCCGTCCCCGCTAGATCGCCCTTATCTCCGTGGCCCGACCCATCCACTGAGAGCCCAGTGGACGTAGGCTGCATTCCTCAGGGAAAGCAGGCACACCACGGGCACCCCCACGTCCAAGGCGGCCCGTCGCAGCACAATCACAGCCTTCGCCATGCTTTGATACAGCCGCTGGGTTTATTTGGCCATGATAAGGTAGCGATCACTGTCACAGCCCGGTCCATCCGCCGAGACATGAAGAAGTCGCATGCCGCACTCCCAGCGGGCCTCACTGCGGGTGTTGGCCCCCCCATGACTCATCTCCAGGTGATCAAAATCTGTGCGCTGGATCCAGGCTCCTGACAAAGCGGGGTCCAAGACTCCAGAGCCCCGCCGCCGGTAATGTATTGCCAAGCAGCGCGGACCTGGCCAGCCGCTCCAGGCAGCCAGCACAGTCCGCGTCCAAGACTGCCTCGATTTCAGACCCTGGCGGGCCTCAATCGCAGCTCCAGGAAAGATGAACCGGGACTCGCTCAGTCTCCGTTTGCTCCAAGCAAGCCTGCCCTTAATTTTTACACCTGAGAGGCGAGCGGAGGACAGGCACCTCCAGCGGACCCTCTTTGGCCAGGCCTCAATGGCCGTCGCGACTCAAGACTGCCACCGGATCATAGGTCGCAGGATATTTTTTATGTGTCCTAGCACCCCAATGCTACTCCCCTCCTCACTGAGTGACCCGGAAGGTAGCAGGGCCGATGCAGGGTCGGCAAGGGGCTAAGATGCTTGAATTTCAGCAATATATTGGTTGATAGAATATCAGGCTATTGGAGCTTACCTAGAGCGCGCTGGCCATGTTGGATCGTCAGGCCACACCCCCAAATCTATGCAATCTTAAAAGACATTTTTAACTCGCATCAACTTTATATCAGAGACAAAAAATGAGAAACGGAGGTGAGATGACAACGATTATCGGAACGGGGGGTCTTCACGTTCGCAAAAAAGTTTGACAATGTCCAAACTAGACCAAACATCAAGAGTGACGTAAATCAACCATTGACTGCATCCACCTCAGCAAGTGAGTCTCCAGCAAAGGTAGCCAGACAGGGGAGTAAATTGCCAGTACATCATGCACTAATTTGTCCCTTACAATCCTAGCTCCTCTTTTTTATTGGAACTACAAAGATACAGGAAAGGCACATGACTAGATTACAACAAACAAAATTCAAAGCAACCAGAAGGGGAGGGAAGAACAACAGACACAAACATAAGGGAAGGAGTTACCACAAGGTCCTCCTCTCGCAACCTCAAGAGTGGAGTGCAGCTACCGACATCTCTGAAGATATGGTGGCCTCTAAACAAAACAACAATAATTTTGTACAACCACATATAGCGGTATATAGATTTACACGTTGTTTGAAATTAAAAAAATTATTTGAGGGGAAACCCAAGTATGATGTACCCTTCCTGCTTTCTACACCTGAATGTAATTAGACTATTAAAGATATTCAAGATTTACAGACCTGTTGTCTTTGGAGGATGTACACCCACCTCCAATTTTGGATATTCTCGCATATTTAGATACTGCATCCAATCTAAACTTGGACAGGGGACTTAGATCAAAACCTAGTTTTATCCAGGTTTCCCTGCATATAACATGATTGATGTTTGTCAGAAAGCGGTAATACAGGATTTGCTCAAACTAGAGGACAGACACCCTCAAAACTGTAATCACACTAGGTACAATTTAAAGCAGAGAAGAACACACTGCACTGAATATGTTATAGAATATCCCAAACATTGTAATTAAAAAAGCAGACAAAAGTGGATACATAGTTATCATACAAGACCTGGCGGCCTGGCCTATGTGGAACTATCTGACAATCCATTTTCAGAGGTGACAAAGAAGGTTGGGCTCAGACTAGGAAGCACACTGGTGTGATCCATGCCTGATTACGGTTGTTGAATATAAATATGGATGTATGACATTACAACGCGGGTTTTTACCACGCGTGCAGTTACATCGCATGCGTTACAACGCATGCGATGTTACAACGCTATGCCATTCCAACGCAAGTCTTTACATCGACTTGCGCTAGATGGCGTACTAACATTAAAAAAGTGTAATTTACTATTCCAACTCCAGTCCACTTAACAGTAGGGAAGGTGTTGGGATAGTAAACTACACTATTTGTAATGTTAGCACGCCATCTAGCGCAAGTCGATGTACAGACTTGCGTTGTAATGGCATAGCGTTGTAACATCGCATGCGTTGTAACGCATGCGATGTAACTGCACTGCGTGGTAAAAACCGCGTTGTAATGGCTGTTCCCCTATAAATATCTATACAATATAAAACCAAAAGCCCCCTGCATCTATTTACTTCCAAAGATTCACAAATGAGAGGATTTTCCGCCTTGGCAGACACCTAATATAAGGGATTGGGTCCCAAACCGAACGCATTTCAGAATATCTTTCTCCAGCCATTTGTTCACAACCAACTTTCATTTATATGGGACACCAAAGATGTACTCACAATATTGGAAGACACAGAACGGACAGAAGATTGCAGCTTTCTCATACTAGATCCAACTTTATTATATACTGAGAAAAAGGTCTTGAAGCACCTGCATAGACCTTAGCAACAGGATAACACACATTGATGATTTGGGATCTTACGAGATTGACCTTAGAAAACAATGTTTTCGTCCACAATGGCCAGTGGTACCGGCAAGCCCTAGGAATAGCAATGGGCTCAAACCTTTTACCGTCCTATGCAAACATCTAAATTGGGATTTTTGAAAAGGACAACCTGTGGTCAAAAATCCCACCAGTCTGTTTAGAACATATACTTTAATGAGGGAGGTACATAAATATTGTCATGACTTGGACTGGAGGGGTGGCTTGTCTGAATACCCTGTTGACCCACTTAAATGACAATGACTACAACTTCAAATTCACACACCATACCAATACACGAGAAATTAAATTTTTGGATTTTACTCTCTATACACTGAAGGGAACAGGATAGCATCAAGACTATGCAGAAAACCAACCTCTGGCAACAGCATCTTACATGCATAGAGCTCACACCCAAGTTTCCAGAAAAATTCCTTCCCACTTGGGGAAATGAAACGTCTAAGATGTAATTGCAGTGATGAGAACATATTTAGGTTTGAATTACAAGCTCTTGGGGACAGATTCAGACATAGAGGTTACCCAGAACATGTTCTACTGAGAGCTAGAAACAGGATTCTACAGACACCACATAATTGACAAAGACTGGACTTGCCCATACAAGACAGCAGACAAAGTCACGATGTGTACACAATTCTACGTAACCCCTTATACATACTACAATTGGACACTACCTTCAACAAATATATTTCCAGGACCCCTAGTATCATACATAGGAGAGAGGTACCATCTTAGGAAACTTACCATGCCTCAGTTTCATACATCAACATACACATGTTGAGTGACCCGGTTGGCTACCCAACAAACCAAAGGGTATCTACATATGCACTAAGTGTAATGTATGTCAATTCAGTTAGACAAAAAAAAACTGAATTTCAATACAACACCCATAGGAACTATTGTGTCGCATTAAACAGTATTTTAACTGCAACACCAAATTTGTGGTGTACTGTATTCAGTGTAATTGTGGAAAAATCTATATAGGCAGTACAATTTGTCAACTTATCCCCTGGCCACACACTATAAATCAGCATATTCAAGATCTGACTAGATCAATATCAAATTCCATGACATTGAACACATAGAAACTCACCCAAGAGGAGGTGACAGAACACTTGCTCTCAGGAAAGCAGAGACTAAGTCAATACTGAAACTACGAGCAGTGGAGAAGGAGTTAAATGTGGCCAGGCAGTTTCATGTCTTTTTCACAGATTAAACCATGAAGTACCCCAATCATAGTGTAAGAACTTCATTACGAATGGGCACTCATATTTTGGTCAAGGGACGTATTGAACACAACTGATTTTCATTGTTTTTAACCTTTGTGACACACCATCTGCAGGATTATGTAAATAGTTGACAAACTAACAGTATGAATTGTTACATGTGACATATTTCGGGGTTTTCTAACTATGCAAAATATTGCTTTGATAGGTGTACTCGTTTAATGTAATCTGCAATTTATGATGTATGGGATGGTACTCTGCCATGGACTAAACTGATACATATATTATGCTTGTACATTTGGTCATGTCACCACTGTTTAAGAGATGTTATCTATTTTATTTTGACTGATGTATGGCATACTACTATGTTGTGGACTAAATTAATATATACACTGTGCCTGTCCATTCAGTCATGTCATCACTGTTTGAGACATGCCATCTATTTCTACTTTTATTCTACAGACTCAATGTGATTATCCTCAGTAAAGTATGCGCTCACAGAAATTGTAGATGAAATGAAGATCAACTTGTTCTAGCTGCCTCAGTTACTATATTACTATTGTCCTCTCACATTAATAATCTGAGCATTTAAAACTTTGTTTGTGTCCCCCTTTTCACTTTATTGACAATATCAGGATGAGCACGGCTTGTGTTCGAAATATTTCGGACCACTCAAAATGGCTGTGCCTTTTCACTACACCTTCTAATACTGTGACAGTCCCCAGTCTTTTTTCTTCCGTTCAACTTGCAAGCCGATACTTTTTAGGTTGAGCCTGGGCACCACATGTGCTGCTGTGCGAGGCATGCTGTATTGGAGTATGCACTCCACTCTCCGCCCATATTTGCCATTGGCTTGTGTCATTGTCCTTTGTAAATGCTGGCTTCTGATTCCTTACTTAGGCTTGTTAGTCCCTCCTTAGTACCGCCTTGTCTTCATTAGTAACCTCCCATGAGGACACCCCTGTTTACATGTGTTGTTGCTCAGTAGGCTTTAATTACACTATTAGCACTATTTCGTTTAATGGTTTTCGCATGCCTGCAGTTGCAGGCAGGACACGCTCCCTCACAACAGCATTTTTTATTTTACCTAGCAAAGCACGCCACACTCACAGTGGCGGCCGTGCCTTTGCTTTACTTGATGCTGCAAAAGCAGGCGCTTGTTTTCCATTACATTTTTTTTATTGCTCCATGCCCCACTTATACTTTAATGTCGCTGCCGCGCCCCTTTCCTTAAACGAGCCGAGTCTAAGGAAACGGGCGCAACCGCCATTAGAGGGAAAGCGTGCATGGGGCACTTTTATTAAAAAAAAGCATTGACAAGCTTGATAAACAAATGCTTTTTTTTGTAAAATTTCCCATACTGTGCTTTCACTTTAATGGCGGCTACACTCCTTTCTTAAGACACGGCTCGTCTAAAGAAAGGGGAATGGCTGATATTAAAGTTAAAGCGCCGCCTGGGCGATTTTTACGAACTAGCATTTGTAATGCAATAGGTGTCATATTTACCAAACTCTCCTAAATGCAAGACCTATTGCACTGCAAATGCTTGTTTAACTCGCTGCAGAAACAGGACGCCACTTTTACGGACGTTTCTGAGACGAAATCAGGTGAGCCTATAAACTTTACCCGTGCACCCTAAATCTTTAACCTTATTTGCTTTTCTTTTTAAAAAATGTTTATACTCCTGTTGATTACTGACTCACTGTATTTTTATCTCTTCTACCTTTTTTTGCTTTGCAGGAGCTCATCAGATCTCATACAAGCTTAGGTATGGTGATTTTTTTAATGAATTTGTCAAAGCACAGGTGCGGACACGTATTTCAACTGCACGTTACGATAATGTCTGCCCAATTGGGCATCACGTTTTTTTATTACTTTAGCTCTCACTTTTCTTCTAGGAATAGACTAGACTTTGCCATTGGGGGTTTATTTAGTAGTAAACGCTTTCAGCTATTTTTTATGACAAAGCATTTTAGGGTTGGACGCAATCACAGATTTAGCAGGACAGCAGCTGTACTAATATACCAAGGGCTCTGCACGGTTATTGAATCAGGTTTTGCATGAGGGAAGATTATAACAGCGTCGATCAGTTCCAGCCTTTTGTTCATCACCAGATAGCACATTATTATGCATGACAGAGGAAGCTAGTTTCCACCTAAAGATATATAAGATTTTCTTGGGTTTCAGTATGGGCCTGCCTTCCCTTTCTTTATTCGCGTGGGCCTATGGTCAAATACAGGCCCGCAGGGGCCTATGTTTGACCTCATGGTCACAGGTTCAAATCCCAGTGGGTCCACTCGGCCTTTCATCCATCTGAGGTTGATAAAATAAGTACCGTTGGGTAACAATAAACATCTGTTATTCAGGGCCAAGATGCCTCGTTGGGGGTGAACGTGTGCTTTACAAAATCCACGTTAGTCTTATGGACAGAGTAGTTCTAATTTTAATACCCTGTCCTTTAAACATCGTTAAATCCAATATTTTTATTATAATCCAGTCCAATTCGATTAATCTTGATGACCATCATTAAATATACAGGACCACAGACAGATTTACTCGGCAGTCTACTAAAAAATATCACCCTCGTCTTTGAGGTGGGTAAAAATTATCATGGGTAAACGTAACCAGGTTTTTTATGTCGACACTGAAGCTCCCTTTCCAACCATAGCACATACATACAGTAATGTTTCTAATTGGTACCTTTGTTCCGTTCCTCAGATTGAACGGACTGGTTTGGAGTCCTCCAAAAATATAGCGATAAATGGAAAGGTTTTCTTGACGAATCAATTGGTCACTCTTGGGGATACCTACTTACTAACAGGTGGGTGTCTCTTTCAGAGAAATTGATGGTTCTGTAGGTAGGAATTTTTATACTACATCCATTCTTCTGTATACTCAGTGCTTTGTTCTGTTCCTCCTACCCCCAGACAATATCATTTTTTGGAGAAAGAAAATCGTCGATTCGGCGTCCATTGGCTTCCTGACATCTAACATAATAAGAGGTTTGTGCTCATTAGTAACAAAACTCTTCCCATTCTTTTACTTTTTTTTTTTTGAGTGATGGGTGTTGGACACTCCTTTTATATCACGTTTTGGGTGGCACACATAACTTCTCCCTTTTGGGTTGGTAATACACAGGAGCTTTGAAGTGATTACACCACAAGGATAAGTTTAAGAGCACAAGGTTTACTCACTGTATGTCTCCACAGCTTCTAGGAACAACAACTGGCCTCCCCAGAGATTCAAACCACAACACTCCATTGCCATGACAGTGACATCATGGTCATGATGAACATGAGTGATACATAGAGCTAAAGAAGAGACTACTACAACATCTCCCATCTCTCGGATAATTTAGTACAAAAGAAAATGCATGTACTAAAATAGGTGGAAATAAAACCAAATAACGTGTACAAATTAGTGAGTAAAGAAAAAGAAACATGCAGAAACAAAATAGAAACAATAATATACACTGAGTCTGGAACTCAAATAAAGATACAGATCACATTCTATAAATTTAGACGATCTGGTGGAACACTAGTTCTACCAGACCTACGTGGTGGAACATACATCAAGGAAGACTTACTTCTGCATTCTTTCCCATTACGAGAGCATTGTCTAGAATCAGATTGATATTGACCCGAGTTTTCCGAATCAAGACCAAGTTTCACGACAACACTCTAGAAAGATTCCACCAATTCTTCCCATTGATCCTTACAGCAAAACGTGAACAAGCATCCACTTTAACTGGTGGACCAAATTTTGACAACCCCTTTGGAACATTAAAAGGAGATTTAATCCTTATCCAATCTCCTACCTTAATGTTGGATTTAAATTCATCCTCACCAGCAGCAATAGTTTGAGGAGAAGTCCAGCACGCACCCCCACCTGAAGAGAAAACCGCATCTTTAACACCTTTAACCGCACCGCTTTTACTTGACGTTGCCCATTTCTTCATCCATGCAGGACACATGTGGAAAGTAGCCTCCCTTCCCCTAAGTAGCGAGAAAGGACTAGACCCAGTAATAGTGCTTGGAGTAGTACGATGAGCCCACAACATACTCTGCACAGCCTCTTTGATGTCAATATTTCCTGAAACAGCCCACTGAATAGACTCCACCAAAATCCGGTTATTGCGCTCAATGAAACCATTGGCCAGTGGGTGATATAACGCAACCCGCCGGTGTACTATTCCTGAATGACTGAGGAAATCCGACATTTCTTTTGAAGTAAATTGCACTCCATTGTCAGATACGATTTCTTTTGGGAAACCTTCCCTACCAAAAAGACTCTGGAGAAATATGATAACTTCTTTAGAGTTGGGATCAGTCATGAAATGGACCTCCCACCACTTACTGAAATAATCAGCAACAACCAGAGCAAATTTGTACCTGCTGGGTAAAATATTGAACGGTCAAACAAAATCGATGGCCAACTTCAACCACGGCCCATCAGGTAGTTCAACACACTGCAAAGGAGGTGAAACAATCTTAATGACCTTGTCACTGGTACAACATGTAGTACACCCTTCAACCGCATCATTTATTTGGCGATCCATAGAAGGCCACCAATAAACAGCACGAATCCTCCTCTTTGTGTTAGTTTGCCCCAGATGTCCTTGATGACCATAGTCAATAATACGAGCTCTGAGAGACTCTGGAGGAACAAACGTATCCCCTCTCATGACCATTCCACCATCCCCTACTGAAAGCTCCTCAGCAACCTTGGAAAAAGGATGGAGGTCGGCATCAAGATGCTTCTCCTTTGACCACCCCAATACAACCAACTCTCCTACTTTTTTGAGAGTTGCATCTGACTCCATCCCACAAAACCAATCACATTCCGAAAAACACCCAATGCAACAAGCATCTACAGCAGCAATGAGACATTCATCCGAATTATCTACATCACACTCGCCCTTCCTTAGAGGCAGCGGGGAGCTCGAAAGATAATCAGCCCTAGTATTCTTCCCGCCAGGTATGTGAGCAACAACAAAATTATACTGCAGAAGCTTCGAACTTAACCTAGCGATCCTTGGTGTATGATCCTTCACAATCCTTCCCTCTAAAATGGGAATCAGAGGCTTATGGTCCGTGAGAAGCCTAAAAGTCTTCCCCCACAAAAAACACTTGAACCGTTCGACGGCCTAACAACAAGCTAGAAGCTCTCTCTCAATAACAGAGTAATTTTTCTCGCTTGGTCTCAGAGCCCTAGACGCGAAACCCACAGTATATTCCTTACCATGCTTGACTTGAGAGATCATACCGCCCAAACCATCTATACTAGCATCAACCGACACAGTGCACATAAAGGAAGGATCAAAAGGAGTAAGAATCTGACACGAACCTAACTCTTTGTTGATCTGCAAAAATTCCTTCTGACAGTCATCACTCCAACAAAAAACTGTCTTCCTCTTGAGTAACTCCCTCATGTGAACAGTTTTTCCAGCAAAATTAGAGATAAATTTAGCATAAAATTCACACAACCCTAAAAAGGAAGAAACCTGTTCTTTAGAAATAGGAGAAGAAGCTTCAGATATAGCTTCAATGAGACCCTCTCTTGGCACAATACCATCTCCTGAAATACGATGCCCTAAATACTCTATTGGCTCAACACCAAAAGAGCACTTGAGTTTATTAGCCACAATACCTCTATTTTCCAAACATGCTAACACACTTGCAACATTCTTGTCATGTTCATCCTTACTCTTACCACCCACCAAAATGTCGTCCTGAAACACTACCACATTAGAAACACCCTCCAACACTTTTTCCATAATCCGTTGGAAAACTGCAGCCGCCAAGGCTAACCCAAAAGGCATCCTCCGAAACTGGAAGGTCCCTACCGGTGACACAAAAGCAGTTAAATGCTTTGAATCATGATCCAATTCGACCTGATGATACGCCAAGGCCAAATCAATCTTTTAAAAAAACCTAGCACCAGCAAACCTAGACAGAATATCATCAATACGGGGAAGAGGATGGGAGTCCACCCAAATTTCCCCATTGAGACTGCGTAAGTCAATGCAAACCCTGAGACTACCATTTTTCTTCCTCGCGACTACCAAAGGACTCAACCATAGAGACGACTCAATGGGTTTAATGACCCCATTTTCACACATTTTTCTAAGTTCAGCAGACAAATCATCCCTAATGCTAAAAGGCACATTCCTAAGTTTGTGTTTGACTGGTGAGGCCCCATCTTTAACTTTAATGAGATGTCTAAAACCCGTAATACAACCCAATCCGTCTCCAAACACTTTAGGAAACCTCTTGGACTAATGACTCAAACTCTCATCAACAGGTAACTCACCAACTATAGAGACTTGCTCTAAGGTCCCAGGTCTGAGGGTCATACCAAATAAACCTTGGTGGTACCATCCAAGAATATTTAGTCCTTTTTTAGCTTTATAAACTTTTAAAGACCAAAGATGTTTCAAAGAACCCTGATAGATCGATCCGTCTCCCTTCATAGGAAACCAGACTTCTGTCCGGGGGATTGAGAGGTCTATTCCCCCAAGTCTCTTCAAAAAGTTCCTCAGTGATCATTGTCATTCTCGCTCCGGAGTCAACTAACAACTTCAAAGATCTCCCATCAACCAGGATATCAACTACAGGATCAACACACTCTTCAGAATCATCTTTCACTACAACTACAAAATCAGTTAGTGAGCTAACCACTCCACTCACAGAGTATGATATGGATTCGTCAGAATATACCACATTTACACTCCCACGTAAACCACACATTTTAGCAAAACGCCCTTGCTTCCCACATTTCCGACAAGCTGCATTTCTCGCAGGACAAATTCGCGAATCAGGATAATGGGAAGGAAATCCACACTTATTACATAAATATTTCGAATACATTCCCTTCTTCCCTGTCTTATTGTTGACAAATCTCCCCGGAACAAATTTATTACCCTTTTGATCACTATTGGCTTTGAACTTGTCTGCTGCTGTTTTCTCATTAGATTCCTTTTCTTCTTTAACCACCCCTACGGGGTTCTTCTCTGGTTTTAATTCTTTAGATGATTTCTCAGACAATTCTATACTCTTAACAATGCTAATAGTTTCTTCTAAAGATGGATTCTTTAACGTAAGTAACTTTTGTTGGACCTTTCTGTCCCTACAATGAACTACTATTTGATCACAAATAAGTTGTGAACAGAAATGTTCAAACTCACACTCTGATGCAAGAATACGTAATGCTGCCACATAAGAAACTATACTTTCCCCACTCTCCTGTTCTCTAGTAAAGAACTTGTGTCTAGAAACTACGAGACTACTCTCTACATCAATCTGAACTTCCAACATTCTCACAGCTTGATCATAATCATTCAACGCATCTTCACCCGCAACAACAGGAATAGGAGGTAAATGTTCTAGCACGGCTTGCCCCTCAAAACCTAAATTGTGCTCCAAAATAAATCGTTTTCTTTCAGCACTGAATCTTGAACCCCCTATCGCTCCTAGATACTTCTCAAAAGCTCTGTGCCAAATCTTCCATTTTACTGGTGGATCCCCTGGAAGCTGTAAAAAGGGGGGCGGGGCTTGCACATTTTGCATGATGAGAAGAATGAGTAGAAACAAAAATCCTATAACACACTTGAACCAAAACAAAGCGGTGGAGATACTGTGCTACTAAAAGATGAAATTCAGTAAATAGTGGACATTAGCAAAGTTAGTATAAATTTAAAACATGTGTACATTAAATACTATGTCATAGAACATAATTAATGCATACCCTAGCACTCACTTAACATGTACAATGAACTGGCAGTAATATTTACTAAAATCTCCTTTTTTGTAACGTATCACCAATCCAATTCTGTGCTGCAGTACATCAAGACAACTACCGAAGAAATGTTTCACCTTTGGACTGATTTTTGATAAAACCTCAAGATACAGGAATCGTGAGCTTTGTTGAACATCATAGATATTCAAACGAAGCTATGTCTACAAACACGTTGAAAAAAACCGAAATGTACTTCCAGCAAACTCCACAAAAGAAATGGTCTTTATGTGTCGCTTCAATGACACACACACACCTACGTGCAGACAACTCACAGTGTTGACTGAGATTCTATGATCTGGCTGGCTATAAAGTATAACCTTCCGATGAAACGACGATCCATCGCCAACGCTTAAACAAGATGCATGCAAGCGCTTTGACAGGAAACCAAACCTGCATGTAGAGCAACAAAACTCGTTTCCGTATATGTACCGTGGTTCTGCAAGTCGTACGTTGACACGTAGGGATATAGGATACAATTTCCCGCTTGTGTAACCAACCTCACTTCAACACAAATACCACACTCTAGTTGACTTAGACACTTCCTGATTGTACGAGTGTCACGTACAACTACCTGCTACACATAATCAAAGCGACCTCTCGCGAGTAGCAGTCTTTAGCAACCTCTCGCGAGTGTGCGTGTGTAAACAGAAGACTCGTCACATGCTGTGTGACGCTGGACTCTCTTTCACCAATACCTTGGGAGAGTTCTACTGCGTCATCATATGCAGTAGAATTACCGGAGTGAAGGATCTCCGTACAGCAAAACCCCAACGGCCAACGCGTCTGCAATCCTGCACTCACGATCTCTCCAGAGCTTGAGACGATCGTTGAAACAGCTCTCCGGGCACCGACTTCAGCAAGAACAGAAGAATCTTTAAGGTGAGCACTTCAAGATGATTCTCGGAAGTTAGTAAAACAAAACGGAGTCAGCTCACCACCAGTGAAATGTTTTCAGCTATTTCACGTCCTTAAATATAAACGAGATGACAGGTTTCACCACTCCGCTAATGCTTTTTCTATCAGTACCGATGTTTCACCACTCCGCTATTACTTTATCCAGTATTGAAGAGGATGTCTTCTAATAGTAGAGTAGATACACCAAAATAAACTTCAGCAGGATACAGGTACGCAGGCTACATCCACTGCACGCGTGGATGGAGACAGGGACAGTTTCTCGTCGCCAAATTTGAAGTGATTACACCATAAGGATAAGTGTAAGAGCACAAGGTTTATTCACTGTATGTCTCCACAGCTTCCAGGAACACCAACTGGCCTCCCCAGAGATTCAAACCACAACACTCCATTGCCATGACAGTGACAACATGGTCATGATGAACATAAGTGATACATAGAGCTAAAGAAGAGACTACTACAAGAGCTTCTTTAACAAATCCTTTTTTTTCTTTGAAATTCTTTCAATCTTTGACTTGAGAACTATCACACACTATGGTGTCACTCCTATGGGTACATCTTCAAGGGATTTTGGGATGTCCTCTTTCTCTTCGCTTTTCAGCTTAAATTCTTTATGCTCAACAAATGTTTGTTCCTGCCTCATTGAATAGAATTTTGTATATATAGACAACTTCTGATTGCCTGTCTTTGTATTATACAATTTTTGCAGCCTTGAAGAAGTCACGCTAGTGACGAAAGGTGTTGGCTGTACCCTCTGATGTCATATTGTCACATAAAGATTTCTAACAATAAACAGAACCTGGAATGAAAATTGTTTGATCCCGAATCATTGGACTCAAGTTTAAATAATAGATCACATTCATGAGTGCTGTCATATCCTTTGTATTCATTATCTTTGAATGCCTCCTCGTCCTAAGAGGCTCAGTTTTGGAACAGTCCTAAAAAAATCTTCTGCCCTCGTGAGTCGAAGTAACACAGTCAAATCCATTTTCTACGGTCAACAGGCATTTTACTATTGCCAAAAGCAACAATGTATGTTAAGAACGTCTACAGCAATCAATTTAATGGATTTGGAGGGTCTTCTTGGCCTTGCCAAAATTTTGGTGTTGGCGGCACAAACAGCATTTGCCACTGTGTCCTCCACACCCTAGGTCCGCCCATTCATAAATACAGTATTACTGTGCACCTAACTAGGATTGCCACCTTACCCAGAGAAAAATATTGGCTACTGCCCTGCCAAATTCCACACACTGAGGGTTATAGTAACACATTTTGATGCATCTCACTGCATTTCCACACTATTATTATTATTATTATTATATTTGGGTTTGTAAAGCGCACAGATACCCAGGGGTTTCCCGGCGCTGACAGAGGAAAAGAAGCAGGGAGACAAAAGATGGGAGAAGATTAAGCAGAGAAAAGCCAGGTTTTCAGGCCTTTCCTGAATTTCAGGTAGCAAGTTTCAAAGCGCAAAGAAATGGGGAGTGTGTTCCAGAGCGATGGCGCCAGATAGGAGAAGGAGCGACCACCAACTCTGGTGCGTTTGAAACGGGGCACGAGAAAGTGCCAAAAGAGGAGGATCTGAGGGTGCGCACTGGACAGTACGGTTGAACCAAAATGGAAAGGTAGGGGGGGAGTTGCCTGTTTTAATCCGGTGCATATAGCAGGGGGCTTTGAATTTTGCTCTTGATTCGATGCGCAGCCAGTGAAGGCTGTGCAGGGAAACGGTGGCAGAGGCAGTTCTGGGCAGGTTGCAGAGCAGGCGAGCTGCCATGTTTTGCACCACCTGTAATTTACGTGTTACCTCCTTGCTAGCCCCAAGGAGGAGCACGTTACCGTAGTCTAACCTGGAGGTTACTAAAGCCTGGACCACAGTTCTTTGCATCTGTTACTCATATTTAGCTCCTCTGAACATTCATTGCTGGAGGCGCTTTGCGGTCAGGTAGGATTGAGGACTCAATTGTTTACTTTTACTGCAGCTTGAGCAGGCCCAGAGAAGTAATGACTGGGGTTGTAATGGAAAACTCTTCTGAGCCCACCTAGCTACAATGTATGTGCCTTTTTTTACTGTGTATGTCCAGAAACAATAATTCGACGTCTCTCTGCACAGACACAAACAGACTGAGCAAGTTATCTTTGCACACCTCCAATCAAAGGATGAACTGCTTACAGGACACTCTGGCAGTGCAGGGACTGGACTGACAGTTTAGTGTTGTGGGCCCCTTTTCAGGTCTCGCCTAGCGACGCAGCGCATGCGGAGCTCATGCGTTGCTCACCTTGGCGAGATCTATTGTTGTCGGTTTCTTGGCCGAAGAGGGATAGGGGATGTGCGCGCCTGGACAGGCGATGTGAATGCGTACCGCTCGCAGCATTCAGACAAGTGAAAGTGAACGCGCCATAAATGAAGAAAGACTGTTACTAGCTTAACCCACTTGGGGGCACTGTTGAACATAAAAAAGCCTCAAAGTATTTTCCAGTGGAAAATCCATTTAAAGAGTAACACCCTGTATAGTTTGCCCTGTCAGCAGGGTCCACGCTTTTGAGCTGGTGGTTTCGGTTAATGGCCACTAGGTGGTAGAGTTTCCCAAAATTATGAGAATCGGGAGGGATATTCTTTCCTATACAAGGATTAACATGAGGCAAGTTATAGGAATGGAATTGTACGAGTTGCAGCCAGGCGTTTTCTCACAGGATCTCGCGAGCTTCGCGCTCGCACTGTTGTAATGTTTTTAGCGCCCCTCTTTGTGTTTGCATTCTGGGCCTGTGTGTATTTGGAGTATTAAAAATGAACATGAGTCATCTTGGATTTCGGTACCAGACATTTTTGGTTCACTGCTACGGTTTAATGTGTGCAAATGTACTCTGTGTCTCAGCTTACTCACACAAAGACGAGAGTTGTTATTGTACACTGACACGTGCCCGGAGCAGGTTGCCATTACTCACGCAGCCGTGAACCGATGAAAAGCCAGTGTCCGACGGTGAATAGAGCAGCCTCTGAGCAAACGCTTGAACTGGTTAGTGCGGTCTAAATATTGTCGGACAGCAGCTCCCCTTCAATTAACAAATACCTTTCATAGTGTTGGGAAAGGTTTGCTTTGTCAGGTGATTAGGGCCAGGGCCACCCTCATGCACTCGCGCAAAGCTAAACACACACCCTATGACTGTAGAACCAGGGCTGGGCAGGACCCCTCGCTTCTTTTTTTTGCAGATTTTTATAGCGCAAACTCGATCCGAAGGTATCGGAGCGCTTTACATGAGCACCAGTTACGTTACACAATGACATGTTCATTATCATTTTTGTTTGGGTCGGCACAGGGAGATTAAGTGATTTGCCCAGAATCACAAGATGTGGAGTCGACCCCGAGGCTCGAACCTTGGTTTTCCAGTTCCAAAGTCAGCATAGTACCGCCATGGGCACCCTTCAGTCCCCCCTCCCCCAGAATACATACCCAAATAACACACACACAGACTGTTGAGTTGGGTAAAGTATGCTGCAGGTTTATTACATATTCCAATATGTAATGGGTGGGTTATCTTACGCGCGATCCAAGGGCAGGCAACCAACTGGGTTCGCCTGCCCGCCTGATGAGCCGGGCAGCGCTGGGCGAACCCCGCCTTTGCTGCCATCCAGGTGATTCTTTTCCAGGATCACGTGCCGTTGGTAACTTCTACTAACGCCCCTCTCGGGGCGGAGCATCGCATAGCAAACCCCCGGTTGTTCAGGCCCACAACCGCCCGCAGGACTAGCGGGGCGCCGACACGGCTTCCGGAACCCTCCCCTGAGGCTCCTCGGATTTGGCTCAGGCACCCCCTATGGTGCCACGCAAAGGTACCCTTGGTACCGGCCTGCTTCCAGATCGCCCTGTAACTCCGCCTGCAACAAAAAAGGAAAACATTACAACGCTCTGACCCCCCCCACCCGACCCACGCCGGGTAAGCGGTAGGGAGGGATGCGGCGTCCTAGGCGAACAAAGAGGTCGCCAGGAGGGTGGGGGAAGGCTAAATAGCCTCCCCTTCCCCACAGGAGCCCGGAAGTGACGCGCTTGTGCGTCACTTCCGGGCGAGAGAGAGGGGAGGGAGACACCGGCCGGCGTCCCCGCCCGAGGGGTGACCGGTGCCCCGGCGGCACTAGGGCGCTGACCGCTCAAGTGGCCCCCTGCGGGGGCCGCGGTCGGCGGCATAGTACCGCCATGGACACCCTTCGGTTCCCCCTCCCCCAGAATACATGCCCAAATAACACACACACAGACTGTTGAGTTGGGTAAAGTTTGCTGCAGGTTTATTACATATTCCAATATGTAATGGGTGGGTTATCTTACGGGCGATCCAAGGGCAGGCAACCAACTGGGCCGCCTGCCCGCCTGATGAGCCGGGCAGCGCTGGGCGAACCCCGCCTTTGCTGCCATCCAGGTGATTCTTTTCCAGGATCACGTGCCGTTGGTAACTTCTACTCACGCCCCCCCTCTCGGGGCGGAGCGTCGCATAGCAAACCCCCGGTTGTTCAGGCCCACAACCGCCCGCAGGACTAGCGGGGCGCCGGCACGGCTTCCGGGACCCTCCCCTGAGGCTCCTCGGATTTGGCTCAGGCACCCCCTATGGTGCCGCGCAGAGGTACCCTTGGTACCGGCCTGCTTCCAGATCGCCCTGTAACTCTTCCACAGCCCTGGAGGTGGCTCACCGTCGCCGCCAGGGCCCCCCACCTCACCTTGCTCTACCTGCAACCCCTCATCTCTAACGCCTCGCTCAAGTCTAGGAGAAATAGATCCATGCCCACTTGAGACAGGTGCACCCCATCTATATCAAAATACCCCTTCACGCTCCCCTTGATCATCTCATGTCGTATAAAACCTAAGCCTCTTTGCTCCGTGAACTTCCGCATTGCCCCGTTAATACGTCTCCTAGAATGCTCTACTGCCTCCGCTGATTTGGCCCCCCGCCAAGTTCTGCGTGGGATAATCTCTGACCAGATGACTTCGCACTGCCCTAAGCGCTTGCATATCTCCCCCATGGCTAGCAGCAACAGCCTCCTTCTTAGGGTGAGGAGATCATTCCCCCCAAGGTGAATCACCAAAGTGTGGGGGAGGGTGGAGCCCTGCGAGACCAGCCTCTGCTCCAACTTGTTCCGGAGCTCAAACCATCTCATGCCGGGGAAACCCATCCACTCGACATGTGTCTGTGGAAAGTGCCGCATCCAATTTCGGTGCAACGCCCATCGGGCCGCCCTGGAGATAAATGAATGCCCGATCACCCACATCAGTCGCCCTAGTAAAACAAGAGACATGGTTCACACTCATGGTTATTTAATCAAACAGTAGATTATCCACATAATAACAAAACCACTACAAATCACGGCACACAAAAAGGTGGGGGTTGGCCACTACATCAGGGGCGAACATACCATTTGTAATAGTCTGACTCCCACTGCCCCACTTTTTTCACCTTGGCGGGCGCTAAACCTGCTAGGTGGGCCGTGGCTGCTCCAATCCTAAAAGAGTGGCTGGAGTATCTCTTGTCTGGCTGGTCCAGACCCGCCCTGGACAAGCTGGCTCTGATCATTCGCTCTATCTGGTATCTAGTCACCGGGGCCTGGTCCCTGTGTACAAGCAAGTAACCCGGGGCGGGGGGGCGGCACCCCAGGAGCACCTTCACCCAGTGGACTGGGCAAAACCTGGGGTCCCCAAGGGGCCAGAGAACCACGTCAATCCCCCGCCCCGCCTGATCGGTCTTTGACCTCCGGAGGCGGATGGTCAAGGAGTTGGTGACGGACACATCTGAGATGGCTAGCGCATCCCCCGAGTTGTCGTTCTTGGACCTGGCCACCAGCTCGCTGATTCGGAATGCGCCGAAAAACGCTAGGCAAAAGGCAGCAGAGAATAGCGTGGCCTCGTATGGTGAATAGGTGACCGCCTCAAGCACGCCCAGCATGCCCCTCAGTATGTCAAAGTCAATGGGGGCTCGGCTGTCCGGCACCCTGGGCTCGTCCCTTGCCCAACCCTTCATGGCGGCCCGTATGGCAAAAGAATTGGTAGGGTCTGCCCCCCCGGATATCCTGGTGTCGTGACTCACCGCCGCTAAGTGGCTACCAACCCAAGAGTGGCTTTTCCCCTGCTCCCTTGCCCATACCACAAATGCTCTTACTGTGATCTCCATTGTTGCCCCTGAAGTGCCCAGCGCCAGGGACACTGCCCTAAAGGTTGCCAAGTGTGTACCATAACGTTTCCTGGTACCTGGGGCCAGTGCTCTCTCCCCCATCGATTTCAGCTGCCGTCCCACTGCAGGATCCTCCAAAGGTGCTCCGGGAATGGGGTCATCTGAGCTCTCGCCCGCGGCCAGGCCTCCCTGAAGTGGAGCCACTGAAAACGAGAAAGAGCATCAGCTGCCACATTTTTTACACCTTCAATGTGCCTGGCCCTAAACTCGACATTAGCGCGCAAGCAGACCCGAACCAATTCCCTCAACAGGCATTGTACCAACCGGCATCTGGCTGTCTGCCCGTTGATGGCCTGGACGACCGCCATGTTGTCAGACCAGAATAGGACCTTTCTGTCCGACAACGTCTCGGGCCATAGGTGCAAAGTAACTACAATGGGGAAGAGCTCAAGTACCGTGATGTTTTTTGTGATCTTGCGCCTGCGCCAAACGTTGGGCCATTCCTGAGCACACCAGTCTTCGCCAAGGATCGACCCAAAGCCCTCCCTACCAGAGGCATCCGTAAATAAGCACAGCTCCTGACTGCCCACCCACGGTTGCCGCCATATCACTGCTCCATTAAACCGGGAAAGGAAGTCGTCCCACACGGCAAGGTCCTGCTTTAAACCTGAACCTAGCTTGACCCAATGGTGATTCTTTTTCACCCCCACTGTGGCCCTTGCTAGTCTTCGAGCGAAAACCCTCCCCATGGGGATGACCCTGGCTGCAAAGTTAAGTTTTCCTAACAAGCATTGGATTTCACCCAGGGTAGCCTTGTCCCTACCGAACAAACTGTGAATATCCTGACGCAGGGCCTGTACCTTATCCGCAGGGAGTCTGGACTCACCCTTGACTGTGTCCAACTCGATGCCCAAGAATACCAAGACCTGCGCCGGACCCTCCGTCTTGCCCGGAGCTAAAGGCACACCCAAGTGTCCTGACAAATCCTGGAAACACTGCAGTGCTCTTGCGCACTCCTGCGTGTCAGCTCCCCCGATGAACAGGAAATCGTACAGGTAGTGGTTCACTACCTCTACCCCGTACCTGCTCATTAGGGCCCACTGGAGGAAGGAGCTGAAAGCCTCAAAGTACGCGCATGACACTGAGCAACCCATGGGCATACATCTGTCATAGAAAACTTTGTCCTCCCACTTGAAGCCCAAGAGGTGCTGGCTATCTGGGTGGACAGGCAGCAGTCTGAATGCCGACTCTATGTCTGACTTGGCCAACCACGCTCCCTTACCTGTCCTCCTGATCATGTCAACCGCTAGGTCTAGAGAGCAGTAGGACACCGAACACCTCCCCTCATCTAGCCAAAAGTTTACTGAGTCCCCCTCCGGGTACGACAAGTGCTGTATCAGCCTAAACGCCCCAGGTTCTTTCTTTGGCACCATCCCCAGGGGGAGATTACAAAATGCGGCAGGGGAGGATTGGCAAACGGGCCCGCCACCCTGCCCAGGGCAACCTCCTTCGCAATCTTGGACCGTACTATCTCCGGGTGGTCCCTTGCGGATTTGAGGTTCTCCGCATCCCTGCTCACGAGGGGGCCCTGGTATGGAATGCGGAAACCTTTACAAAGCCCTCCGCAATGAGGGTACCGTCTTTGCTATTGTGGTACCCATGGAGGATAGGAAGGAGGTTGGCTATGCTGATGGGGGAAGGGCCTTTTTTCGGTCGGGCGGAGCAGGGGCCAACACACTGTGGGTTGCATCCGCAATGGGCAACCGGGGGGGCGGAGGGTCAGAGGGGTGAGGGGGCCTGGGCCTGCCGGGGCTTACTTATCCTGTCTGGCAGTGGATTGGCCCGGGCTGTCACGCTTGGAGCATGAGGTCGCAGTATGGGGAGCCCCACACTTGCTGCAATTATGGGCTAACCGGCCCGCCTTGCCCCATGAACATGACCCTGCGTTGAACAGCCTGCAGGTGCCGTTGGACTGTGCTCTAAAACCCGGCTTGCGCCCCCCCCCCCGGCCGCCTCGAAAGGGTTTCCTAATGTGTGCCCTCCCTTCCTGCTTAGTCTCTTTGTTCTTCTCACTGTTGGGAGTGCCTGGTTTGGCTGTCGCTTCCACCGCGTGCTTACCCATATGCATGACCCATAACCTGACCTCCAGCTGATTCCACTCTAGTTCCGGACAAATAGCCCTCTTCTTTCTAAAGTCGCAATCGTATCGGTACCATCCCATGCCCCCGCTCTTGGCGGCCTCCTCCGTGATGACACTCGCATACTGAATTAGCCCTGGCCCTTCCTCTGGGAATTTTTCCATTGTAACCGCTGCCATTATGGCGAATGCCTGGCCCCAAGTGACAATGTTCTTCTCAGGCCGAGCTTGGAAGCGCACCCTCCTGTCCTCCTCCTTGATGGCCATCTTCCTAGTATCCACCCCCTCAGCCTCGTGCATGAGCAGGGTGAAAATGTCGATAAACTCCCTACGCCATATACCCTCCTTGGCCACCAGGGGAACTTGCCACCCCAGGGAGCAGCGGCCAGATACTAGTGGTGCAGTGGTTACCAAAGGCTTAGGCACCACTGCAGGGGTAAGCGCCGCTGGGGGCCCCGTCAGTGGGACCGCCTTAGGCAGGTTTAGTATGCTTGCTGCTAGGTCTGACGCTATGTCTGTTACGGGGGTGGTCGTCGGTGGGGGGCCCCCTTCCGCAGTGTGCAGACTTCCCACAGGCAGAGGGATGGCAGGTACCGGTCCTCCCACCTCGGTCCCGGTGGCGCTGGACGGACTGCCCCCCTCCCCCCAAACTTGTGTAAACGCCCCCGGCACCGTGGCACCGCCAGGTGGTGCAGGGGCGGCGGGCACAGCCCCCGTGGGCGGCCTGGCCAGCGTTAGGCCCGTTCTGACCTCCGCCATGAAGCTTCTCAAAGTGTCCGAGAGCTTACCGAGGTCTTCCGATGTTGCGAATGCCACCTGGTTAGGGCAGCTGGAAGATGCCGGAGATGGTCCGGCGCACAAAGCCAGGGGGGCCTGGAGGGGGGCTGCGGCCCTGGGGGGGGGCAGCGGCTCTGCCCCTCGCCGGCAGTTGCTCCGCCGGAAAATCCTTGACTGTGGGGCGACGTATCCTCTTGGACCTAGAGGGGCCAGCTTCCTCGCTGTGCTCCCGTTCTACGGGCGGGACCTCACTGGTAATTTCAGAGTCAGCGGGGTTGCTGGTTCTCAACAGTTCAGTGGCCCAAGCCAATCCCTTGGTCCTGGCCAAGTCTAGAAAAGCGGCAATACGGGCGTCCTCGGAGGTGCCTGCCTGGGTCTCCTCGACTTGGGACCTCATTGTAAACAGCGGTGGGGATCCCTGACTATCCATCCTATTCGGGGCGTGTGCTTTCCAATCTGGAAGGAGAGAAAAGACATCATTTAGCCACATGCTCCTCCCCTGGTGCTCTCGTCGTATTGCACCCTGGACCGGGAAACCAGCTCAGACCCCCCCCCAACCGGCCCGTACTTACTCGATGAGTACAGGGAGAAATGCAATGGACGTGCTGTCCGGCTGTCGTGCAATGGTCACTCTGATCTCCTCGTCAACCTCTAATCCATCGAGCAAAGCTGCTGTAAAACAAACAATTGTGAGACACGGGACAACCACGAACAGGAGGGGGGTTGCCTTCACCCCCCCCCCCCCGCAAATGTCTTGACGCGGCTTAACAAGCGTCCATTGGCAACCGCCCTGGCACCATTAATAAACAACAAACAGGACAGTCCAGACGTTGACTCCTGTACTCTTGCCCAGGGCTCTGAGGGCTAGAATAAGGGCGGGCCACAGTGGATCCACACATACCTTCTGTACTTAAGGGGACATCACTCGCCAAAATGCAAGCTATTGCCTTAGTGTAACTGCAGCCATGTTCTAATGCTTTTGATAGCCACATCCAAATAAGGCAGTGCTTAATTTCTCAAAATAAAATAAATGCCAGTGCTCTAGTCAGGATGCCTCTGCAGCTTGCACCACGTATTGTCCCTAAATAGCTTGGGCGGTAGGTACTAGTTGTTTTTTTTTTTTTTTTTTTTAAAACCTTTATTTACGTCAACATGGTACACAGCTATTCAGCCGACATCCCGGAGGTTCGGCAGCACGATGGGAACAATACGTAGGAAGGTCCATATCCGTACATCAGGAGTAACAAAGGTTTAGTTTTGATGTAAACCAAAAAATAAAAACACGAGCAAGGCAAAGCATATAATAAGCATGCGCTAGTTCTCAGCTGGGGCGAGGCCCCACTCCCATCAGCGGAGCGGTACACCACGCCAAAGAAGTGAGGGGGAAGCAGGGGTACGGACTCCAGGTTATGAACAGTTTACGTATATAGTTGGGAGTAGAGCTAGGGGGAAAGTTGCACATCGAGCATCTCAGCAACCGGGGGCACACAAATATCTCCCCTATAATGGTTCCATTGCCCCCATATCTTGTGCCACTTCTTAGGGCGACCCCGGGCACTGTACACCGTTTTCTCCCGGAACATGCCCCAGTCCATATTTTCCATCCATGTTACCAAGGTGGGAGGTCTCTGGGATCCCCACAGCTGCGCAATATCTCGCTTCGCCACCATATTCCCCAGAGTCACCCATTGGGTCTGAGCGGCATCATAGTCGGTGGGGCCCCAGACATTCAACAGGCATCGTCTTGCCTCCGGGAAGAGTGCGATACCCGTGACCTCTTCCATCACATCATGAATTTGTTTCCAGAACTCTACGATCTCCCCACACTCCCAAATAATGTGTAGAAAGGTGCCCAACATCCCACAGCCTCTCTTGCATAAGCCATCGTCAGAGAAACCCATATGAATCAGGCGGGGCCCCGTGACATAAACCCTGTGAAGTATCTTAAGCTGCACCAGCCGCAGTCTAGACGGGATCGCAACCTCCTTCGGAGAGGAGACGGCATATTGCCAGTCCTCATCGTCCAGTTCGAGACCATACCTATTCCATTGTTCTCGCACATCAAGGAGGAGGTCGGTCCGGACATTTACAAGCTTCTTGTAGAGGTACTAGTTGTTTTTAATACGTACTGAATTAAGTAACAATTACTGCTCTGCTCCTCTCTAAATTATACAAACAGCGCCACTACATGGCGGCTGTCATAAGTGACACTGTCGACAATTAAGTGCCGGTGCTGAACCCCGCAAACCACTGGCTCCAATTAAGCACTGAAAGGAGGAGCACCTCTACTGCGTTTACAGCGTCTCTTTCAAAGGCTGAGTCAAGCAAGGACGTTCAATTTGCTCAGCAGTGAAGGCGGTCTCTTCCCTCCTCGCAATCTCAGACTCAGCACCTGTGTACCCCTTTGTCATCTGATCTTCATTGGAAGTCTTATGTAGTACTTAATAAATGTGTGTCCCGCTTTTGCTTCCCGAGTTGGCTCCAATCCGGTTGCTGGGGAGCCCATGGCTGACCGACTCTGTGGATGTGATTGGTAAGTGTGCAGCGTTTCTTAACCCCTCTCAACCCCACCCATAGGCTACAGATACCCATGAATCCTTCTTGGCGCAGATCAACTCGACCCGCTACCAGACGGAGCTGTGCCGGCCTTACGAGGAGAGCGGCGCCTGCAAGTACGGCGACAAGTGCCAGTTCGCGCACGGCTACCACGAGCTGCGCAGCCTGACGCGCCACCCCCATTACAAGACGGAGCTGTGCCGCACTTTCCACACGGTGGGCTTTGGCCCCTGCGGGCCGCGCTGCCACTTCACCCACAACGCTGAGGAGCGGCGCCAGGCTGCGCCCTCCTCTCCCACCCGCGGCGGGGACTTCAACTTGAATAGCTGCAGCAGCGGCTGAGGCCGCCTCCGGGTTGAGGCCGCCGCCTGGCCGGCTGGGTCGTTGCTGCACGCCCCCACCACTGTCCGCTTCCCCAGCTCCCTGACCCAGAGCGACCGGAAAATGCACAAACTCGACCCTAATGTATTGGAGAGCTATAATGAACACCAGTTACGTTATAGACGGACACATACATTTTTTGGTAGGCGGGGGCAGATTAAGCGATTTGCCCTGAATCACAGAATGTTGAGCCGACCATGAGGCTCGAACCAGGCTCCCCAGCTCTTAGGTCGGCAGCTCTATTCATATCCTCTCCATCTGGGTATGAGAGACTGGCGGGGGCAAGGCCGAGGCTGAGGGCGGAGCAAGGCCCTCCGGCAAATACGAGGATCGAACCCCTCAAGCAAATGTCGTATCCGATTGCCCTGAAGTCCAATGCTCGCTGCATGGAGCTAAAAGCTCCTTAGTGGTAGGCCAGGCCCCCTAGCGGGCGTTCTGCAGCCGTGTGCCACGCAACCCCTGCCCCAAACATTGCACAAACTCGCCCGCAGTCATTGGGGGGCCTTCCACAAGCCCCGGTTACAGTGCCCACGGACACATGCCTCATAATGAGGTGCCGGGAAATCGGCTGCATTGCCCGAATTGCCCGGGGCTGAGCCGGCGCCAAGACCCGCACCAAGCGTCCCGGCTCCCAGTCTGCAGCTCTGACCCCACCGCCGGCCGCCTATAGGGGGGGGGAGTGAAAATTGGTTTCGAGCCTTCCCCCCCCCCGTGCCTCGAAAATGGCAGCCCTCTCTGTTCGCCAAAAAATATGACTCGTGCCCCCCTCCGCCCGTGGCAATCCGAGCCACAGGGCCCCGTCGACCTGGTACTGCCAAGGGACAGGGCCGGGGCGGAGTGGGGTGCAGCAAGACTCACCGTTTGTTCCTCGACGACACGAACGGCGATGCGGCAGGTCGGCATCCTAGGCGAACAAAGAGGTCGCCAGGAGGGTGGGGGAAGGCTAAATAGCCTCCCCTTCCCCACAGGAGCCCGGAAGTGACGCGCTTGTGCACTAGAGCGCCGACCGCTCTAGCGGCCCCCTGCGGGGGCCGCGGTCGGCGGCAGGTCTAGCTGTGGAAACCACATCCTCTCCTTTAGGCAGTTGTAAAGGATTCTGGGAGAAGAAAGCCTTTGGGTGTGCAAGGGGTCATTGAGGGAGGGGCCAGCGAGGGACACAAGGCCATGACACCACGCCTGCTGTGTTGAAGTCATTGGGCCAACCTTTGCAACATAATCATTTTCCTGCTGTGCTTTAAAGCGAGAGGATGTCAGTTTGCAGAGCACTGTCTGCAAGAGACGTTGCTGACACAGTTGTGCTGCTTCAGGTAGCTGTAGGTGGTGGTTAGTGCTGGCAGGGCCTCTTACAACCCTGCAACTCCCAGGAAGGAAGGTAGCTGTGCGGTTTTCTGGCTGGAGGACAGGCCGCTCGGGGTAAGGAGCAGTATGTATACAAGTAAACAGGCAGCAAACACACTGGGTATCGCCGAGTGACTACGAGCGATCACCCTGCCTGTATTTATACTTTCGGGCCATGCCCTCAGGCTGCATGTGTGTAACATTATAGGGTAGAGGCAGGGCGGCACTCTACATCCCTCCTAACTTTTACTAATACAGAACCGTAACAGGTCGTTCACTTAGCTGGGATATAACATATATAGTCACTGGGGGCCTTATTTACAAGAAAGTGCAGCAGCGCGACACCGCAAGTCCTTTGGCTGGGCCATGCTACGGCACTTTCAAAACACAGGGATATGCCATATTTACAACAATATGACGCATCCCTGTGCATGCGCCACACAGGCACCGTTGTGGGGAGATTGTTTCTGTGCAGGAAGAGGTACCTTCCTGCACAAAAACAATAACACAAGCATTTGCAATGCAATAGGTGTCGCATTTATGCAAATTTGAGCTATTGGCATTGTAAATCACAATGCCTTTTATTTATGTTTTGGTTTTTAAAACATAAATAAAAGGCATTGTCATTTACAATGCCAATATCTTAAACCCGCTTTATGGACTGTTGGGCCGTTTTGTTACTGTTGATTACCCTCATATTACCATAAACATTGCCTGAAGCAAGCACAGAGGCATGCAGTCTGACATGCCTTGCAAAACACATAGGGGCATATGCATCAACATTAGCATTTGCGATTCCTTATTAGCGAAAAATAAGGAATCGCTAATAAGGAATAGCAAAAGGCTATGCATGTAGGAATCGCTATTCAAATAGCGATTCCTTAACATTCCTTATTACCGAATCGGTAATACCGAATCGGTAATAAGGAATACCTACCCATTCATTCCTATGGCCTTGGAGGCCCATAGGAATGAATGTAAAGCCATTCTGTATTAGCGATTCGGTATTACCGAATCGCTAATAGCTGGAGCACTTTCAAGGGTGCCAGGGTGTCAAAAGGACACCCTGTTGCACCCCTGAAAATGATATGTGCACATATGTTGCACACACACATGCTCTAAGGGCATGTGTGTGCGCAACATGACACTTTGAAAAATGCACAAAAGTGCATTTTTCAAAGTTTTTGCAAATTACCATGCAGTTCATCTTCATGGTAATTTGCTCCCCTTATTAGCGAAATCGCAAATTTTTTAACTTTGATGCATTGCATTTAAGGAATCTCACTTTGGGATTCCTTAAATGCAATCGCTATTTAAGGAATCGGTATTTAAGGAATCCCTATTTAAAGAATCGCTATTTAAGGATTCCTTAAATACCGATTTCTGCTTTTGGGTTGATGCATTGGGATTGGGTATTTTTTACTTAATACCGGGAGCTAATAAGGAATCGGTATTTTACCGACTGGATTTTGGCTTGATGCATAAGGGTGATAGTTGCATGTTCAAAACTACCACGATTTGTAATCATGGGCACTTTTTTAGCTATCTGATTCGCCATTGGGTGCCACTTTTATTTTGGTGCTCGGCCTATTTCCTGTCCTCAGCCAACCCTGCTTTACTTAATCTTGCATTGCATATTAACATATACTTTTACCAACACTGTTTCTATAAAGTTTGTCCATATACATGGGACTCTTGTATAGTGCGTGAAAAGAGAACTGAGGTTCCTCTAAATGTCTGCGTACATTCACTGTATTGGTGGTTGTGTTCATTATAAAGCATGACTGAAAGCTCTGGAGGGAGTGAGGATTAAGGCAATGAGAGTTTCTCAGAGTGGCTGTTGGTGGCTCATAATGGTGTTCGTCCCAAATGAGCATCCAATTATTGACCTCTCCAGATAGCACACAGAATTATTGTAAAGCCTTCCCTTACGGCAATTCACATAAATTATGCAGTTCCTTTCTACATTCACATTTTACCCGATCTTGCATTTCCTCAGAGTATATCCTTTTTCCAAATGTATTTCTGTAGTTTTTTTTCTTGTGCAACATCTGATTCTTTTATAATGCGTACTGTGAACGGAGTTGCCTCTAGTTATCTGGAAGAGTTCATTTTATCGGTGGGTTGCATTACGGTGCACAATTGGTAACTCTGGAGTTGAGGCTAAAGTTAGTGAACTTTTCCCACAGTGCCTTTCGGTAGGTGACTTTGGGCCCGATTTACAAATTGGCGGACAGGTTACGCCTCACAACGGTGACGGTTAGCCCAGCCACCGAAATATAAATCCCACTCTATTTTATGGGATTTTTATTTCGGCAGACAGGATATCCGTCACCGTTGTGACAGAGTAACCTGTCTGCCGATATCTAAATCAGGCCTAAAGTTATTTTGCCAACAGCCTCATGCACGCTGGAGCTTCCCTGCAGAGTGCGTAGACCGAATGTCACACATGACGATTGTACTCATTATTTTATGTGAAGGAGATATGCAGCTGTCTTAATACTGCTCTTAACCTTTCAGTCCTTCTTTCATACTCCATCAGACACTTCACCATGCATAGTCTTTCATTCTGTGTAAAGAAGAGCTAGAAAACCGAAGTTGACATGGTCTTAGTTCGTCTCTTTAAGTAAAAGCAGACCCCTTCTGGTTGGTAGGCCCTGCTCGTGATATCTAAGGCTTTCACGTCTGACGTTTGCCTGAAGGATATTAGGCATAGTAAAACAGTGAGTTTGTAAGATATTTGTTTTAAAGATAATTCAGAGTTTTGACCCCAGCATGTAATCACTTGAAGGACATCCCTAACGTCCCATAGGGCAGTGTATTTTGCAGAAGGTGGGTTTAGAACACACACACTTCTCATAAATGTTTTAGTTAGTAGGTTTTGACCCTCAGAGGTTCCGTCTTCAAGGCAATGGCTGATCTGTACACATTAACTGTCCGGTAGGACAGTCCTGATGCAAATACTTCAGATAGATAGTTGATTCGGGGATTGTAAACCCGTCGAAGACACCTATAAACACATTTCTCCCAAGCCAGTCTATATGCTTTTCTTATGCTGGGTGCCCATGACTCTGATATGAGTCTGCAAGCATCTCCTGAAAGTCCTGGCATCTGCCACTGTCTGTCACCATCCTGGCCAAACAGAGAGATTGCAAGACGGAAGACCGGGGCTCCTAACCATGCCTCAGAAGGAAGCACGGTAACCCGAAACCAGCGCCGCACTACAAATCCCAGAAACCCCCGGGGCATCGAGTGCCGGAATACCGGAAGCGGTGTCACGCACGTGACAGCCGCAATAAGGCCCTCCTCCTCAGAGTGAACGGAGCTTTACAATCCGATTTGAATGACCCGCAGCGGCGCTTAGCGGATGGTGTTCCCCGCTGGAATAAGTGCGCGCTGACAACCACCACGGAAGCCTGCAGACTCAGCTGTTCCAGATTGAAGCTCAACCTTTTCCCCCGAGGATTTTTCGTGTCCACTTAGACGCCACCGTCAGGTATTTAGGTTGATACGAGTACTTTTTACAACGAACCTTGCCGTGGCAGTGAAAACGCTAAACTGTCTCGGACATACCTTTTTAATTCTTTTGGAATACGTGTGGGCCATAATCCAGGACATTGATAGTGACTATAACTATCGCTACGGAGAGGTACTAGTACCTATCAGGAAACACTGTACTGGACGCTCGCTTCAGGAAAACAAGAACCTTACTAACATGTGTTAATGCAGCGTGCTCGTGGCTGTGCTTATACAGCTTCGGCGGCTGTGGGGCTCCAGAGTCAGGAACTCCTTCTTCTTCTAAGTATCACCCCTTTTTGGTAAGTGTTGGGCCCAGGGGGATGAGAAGGGTGAGAGGGTAGGTCACCTGTTAGTCTTTAACACGCCCTCTGTTTGTCTCCCCCTTACTGCAGCTAACCCAGGGAGTCACATGATAGATGACACCGCAGTACCTCCAAGAGTCCGTTTAATTTCCTTCCTTTCCCCCGTAGTACTTCCTCCACGTACGGATGTTTGTTATATACATTTGTGTGGGGTCGTACTCGGGTGAAGTAAGGGCTTGACTACAGATCCTCGCTCCCGCTGGCCGAAGTCCAATGTTAGTGGCATCCATAGCCTTAAGCTACTGACGGCCTGACAGATTGTAAAGCCCAAGTAATTAGCCAGGCCTGAGCGATGGACACCAATGTGGTTTTGTCCTCCCTGTTGGAGAGCCTCACGGCCTTACAACAGGAGGTACAAACTTCCCGTCTGGAGAATCAGGAATTGAGAAAAGAGATGAGCACCTTACGCAGGGAGGTCGCAGGCATTTCACGACAAGGCCCTGGGAAGAGCTCATACATAAATGACTGGACCCTTCCCCCTCCTGCGCCACACACGCCCCCGGTAATGGGGGGTGGCTCCACCGGTGCGGGGTTCTTCTCACCTCCCGTAGCGTCTCAATCTTCCCATGATTCTACACATGCACCTATGGTACACGTCATTCAGACCCATGGGATACCATTAGCACCTCCTGAACGTTTTTACGGAGACCCCCAAAAAATTGAGACGTTCCTAAATCAATGTAGACTACATTTCCTCTGCAAGCCAACGGTGTTCCAGGAACACACAGTGAAAACCTCCTTCATGATGTCCTACATGGGGGGCAACGCGGCTAGCTGGACCATTCCGTTAATGGAAAGACACGACCCGGTGCTACACAACTTCCAAGACTTTTGTGCAGAACCAAGAAAACTGTTCGATCGCAAGTCGCACATGATGTCGCTAGACCGAGAACTGCTTACCCTGCGACAGGGTTCACAGGATTTATTATCGTACATTACCACGTTTAATCGGCTGGTAGTGGAAACCGATTGGCCCAACGAAAAACGTTCCACGCTGTTTTATCAAGGACTAAGAGGAGACCTAAAGGATGTGTTATCACAAGTGGTACAACTACCTCCGACCTGTGAGGAGTTAATAGATTTCACCGTGCAGTTGGAACATCGTTTGCAAGAACGAAAAGGAGATAAGGCTCGAGGTGAGACACGCTTGCCTATCCCTAGAATGAAAAACCTCCCTGAAGACCGTACAAAGACCTCCGACGGCAGCGAGCCAATGCAGATCGGAGGGATAAGGGGTCCGCTCACCGCCGAAGAACGGGAAAAACGAAGGCAACAGAAGCTCTGTCTCTATTGCGGGAAGAGTGGACATTTTATTCGGGAATGTCGTGCTAGAACAAAGTCAACCGAACGACCAAGCACCTCACAGATACAAGCCATTTCCTTTTCACAGGACTCGGAAAACTAGAAAACCCACGACAGGTAGGGATCACTGCCTTGGGTTCTGATGTATCAAGGATCCCTCTAGCACTTGCTAATACCATTCAACCCTCCGTTGCCCACATCAATGTTTCCGTTACTTTATGGGTCACTGACAACAGTTCTCTCGGTGTGCATGCCCTGATGGACTCTGGCACAACTGGGAATTTCATGGATGTACAATATGCCAGGCGGATTGGGGTACCGCAAGAAGACAAGATAACACCAGAAATCGTGAAAGCTGTGGATGGAAAGACCTTGACCTCTGGACCCGTCAGGCATCACACCATTCCCCTCAAGATGCGGGTGGGTGAAGACCACTACGAATTCATACGGTTCGACCTAATCGACGCCCCGCATTTCCGCCTGATATTAGGCATGCCGTGGCTGTTCCTGCATGATCCTGTAGTCCGATGGGCTGATCGCACAGTGTCCTTGACCTCCGAGTATTGCAAAGCTCACTGCACTTGCCAAACATTTCAGTGGGGTAACAGTTCCGGAACGCAAGCAAGTCTTCTTGCCGAAGGCAGGGAAGAATCCGAATATTGCTGTTCCACGACTCTACCCGATGTGTATCTGGAGTATCAACCCGTGTTTGATAAACAAACGTAGACACAATTACCTCCCCACCGATCTTTCGATTGCCGGATCGACCTCCAACCCGGAGCAGACATCCCCTGCAGCCGGGTGTACGCCCTCACTGAGCCTGAGACCCGATACCTAAAGAAATACCTGGAGGATAATTTAGAGTCAGGATTCATTCGTCATTCTTCTTCACCTGCCTCTTCTCCTCTCTTCTTTATCACTAAAAAAGATTGTGACGAATTGAGGGCATGCATAGACTGCAGAGCCATCAACAGGATAACTATTAAGAACCGGTATCCACTGCCCTTGATCCCCGTGTTACTGGACCAACTAAAGGGCGCTCGAATCTTCACCAAACTGGATTTGCGGGGTGCATATCATTTGGTTCGAGTAAAATCGGGCGATGAATGGAAAACAGCTTTTCGAACTAAGTTCGGACTCTACGAGTACCAAGTCATGCCCTTTGGTCTGTGCAATGCACCGGCGGCTTTCCAGTTTTTCATGGATGAGGTTCTTCGGGGGCTACTGGACGTCTGCTGCATCGTGTATATAGACGACATACTCATATATTCGTCATCTTACCCAGAACACGTTGCCCACGTCCAAGCCGTGTTGGACCGCCTTCAACAACATTCTTTGTATGCTAAGCTGGAAAAGTGCTTATTCCACGTGAGTGAGGTGGCATTTCTGGGGTACGTCATCAACGCCCAAGGGTTTCGAATGGACACCTCCAAGGTGGAAGCGATCACTTCATGGAAGGCTCCAAATAATGTCAAGATGGTACAACGATTTCTTGGATTCTCCAATTACTACTGACGTTTCATAAAAGACTTCTCCAAGGTGGCACATCCCATATCTTGTCTATTACGAAAAAATAAGCCATTTGTCTGGGACCAAGAAGCAGAACACTCCTTTCAAGAACTGAAAAGATGCTTCACACAAGCTCCTATCCTACTCCATCCAAATCCTGACCTACCGTTCGTGGTGGAAACTGATGCATCACAATACGCCATCGGAGGAGTGTTGTCCCAACGACACCCCAGAACGGGACAACTCCATCCAGTGGCATATTATTCTGAGAAGCTTGCTCCAAGTGAGGTGAACTACTCTATCACAGATAATGAACTCTTAGCCATTAAAAGAGCTTGTGAGGAGTGGAGGCACTATCTGTTGGGGGCCCGTCACACTGTGGAAGTGTACACTGATCACAGGAATCTCCTCTTCTTGAAATCGGCCAGGGCGCTCACATCACATCAACTGCGCTGGTCCCTGTTCTTCTCCGATTACGATTTCCTCATAAAATACAGACCTGGACCCCAGAACGGCAAAGCCGATTCCTTATCCCGGATGGAGGAACCTCCAGAAAACGAGACGAGCATTCCACCAGAGCCGCCCCCCATTCTCCCTGAAAAAGCCTTCTCCCATCGATCGCTTGCACTAACCTCATCGGAAGGATTTCTTGACGAAATAAAGACATCTTTATCCACGATCAACGAACAAGCCTGGATTCAAGCAGACCCAGAACATAGAAACAAACAAGGGGAATTTCTATTTCAGAGAAACGCCCTGTTTATTCCCTTGCCGCCTCAGCAACTTCAAGCCATAACCTGGATACATGATTCAGCGTTGGGAGGCCATTTCGGAGAAAACAAAACCATTGCGGGATTGGAAAGGACTTTCTGGTGGCCCTCCTTACATAAAGATGCCAAGGAGTATCTCAAGAACTGTGCTGTGTGTGCACAAAGCAAGACCAGTCATTCTAAACCAGTGGGGCTGTTACGTCCAATTCCCATCCCACCATCTCCGTGGCATACGGTATCCATGGACTTTATAGTCGAAATGCCCCCATGTGAAGGATATACCACCATCCTCGTAATTGTCGACCATCTAACGAAAATGGGACATTTCGTTCCTCTCCGACGTCTTCCTACATCCGGCGAATTGGCTCTGACCTTCCTGCAACATGTCGTGCGAGCACACTGATTACCTAGGGTGCTCATAACAGACCGAGGAACCCAATTCACCTCACGTTTTTGGAAGTCGTTGTGTGAAGCCATGGGAATTGAGGCCCGCTTATCCTCGAGTTATCATCCTCAAACCGATGGTAAAACAGAACGTCTCAATCAATCTCTAGAACAATATCTACGATGTTTTACCCTTCAAAACCCCATAGACTGGTACCCTTTAATATGGTTAGCGGAATTCTCATACAATAACGCAGACCATGTCACTTTAGGGTGCTCCCCTTTCTTTTGTCTTTATGGGTTCCACCCTAACATGCTCCCGTTCGAATAGCCTGTTATAGCCAAACATCCCACCATTCAAGAGCACCACAGCCACCTAAGAACCATTCTAAAAGAAGCACGGCTCCATTTGGAAGCAGCACAGAAACATCAAAAACTATATGCCGATAAAAAGAGAGCACCAGAACCCGAATATCAGGTAGGGGACAAAGTGTGGTTATCCACAAAAAACCTGCATTTAAAAGGGGTGGGTAAGCTAGCTCCCAAGTATGTAGGTCCTTGCAGTGTAGAGCGAGTCCTGAACCCTGTAGCTGTGCAGTTGTGTCTACCCTCATCCTGGACCATACATCCTGTTTTTCATGTTTCCCTACTCAAGCCCTGTCCCACTACTATGAGACTGCCCCAAACTCCCCTCCCTGTAGAAGTTGATGGCGAAGACGAATACGAAGTTCAAGCCTTATTAGACTCCCGTTTGGTAAGGGGACGAGTGCAATACTTAGTGGAGTGGAAAGGGTATGGGGTGGAGGAAAGGACTTGGGAACCAGCGTCCAACCTTCACTGCCCCGAACTACAAAAGCAATTCCATACCAGGTTCCCCGGTAAACCAGGACAACCGCCGGGATGGCGGTCCTCAAGAGGGGGTTCTGTCACGATCCTGGCCAAATAGAGAGGTGCAAGACGGAAGACCGGGGCTCCTAACCATGCCTCAGCAGGAAGCACGGTAACCCGAAACCAGCGCCGCACTACAAATCCCAGAAACCCCCGAGGCATCGAGTGCCAGAATACCGGAAGCGGTGTCACGCACGTGACAGCCGCTATAAGGCCCTCCTCCTCAGAGTGAACGGGGCTTTACAATCCGATTTGAATGACCCGCAGCGGCGCTTAGCGGATGGTGTTCCCCGCTGGAATAAGTGCGCGCTGACAACCACCACGGAAGCCTGCAGACTCAGCTGTTCCAGATTGAAGCTCAACCTTTTCCCCCGAGGATTTTTCGTGTCCACTTAGACGCCACCGTCAGGTATTTAGGTTGATATGAGTACTTTTTACAACGAACCTTGCCGTGGCAGTGAAAACGCTAAACTGTCTCGGACATACGTTTTTAATTCTTTTGGAATACGTGTGTGCCATAATCCAGGACGTTGATAGTGACTATAACTATCGCTACGGAGAGGTACTAGTACCTATCAGGAAACACTCTACTGGACGCTCGCTTCAGGAAAACAAGAACCTTACTAACATGTGTTAATGCAGCGTGCTCGTGGCTGTGCTTATACAGCTTCGGCGGCTGTGGGGCTCCAGAGTCAGGAACTCCTTCTTCTTCTAAGTATCACCCCTTTATGGTAAGTGTTGGGCCCAGGGGGATGAGATGGGTGAGAGGGTAGGTCACCTGTTAGTCTTTAACACGCCCTCTGTTTGTCTCCCCCTTACTGCAGCTAACCCAGGGAGTCACGACCATAGTCTCTCCCAGTGATTGATGATAGATGACACCGCAGTACCTCAAAGAGTCCGTTTAATTTCCTTCCTTTCCCCCGTAGTACTTCCTCCACGAACGGATGTTTGTTATATACATTTGTGTGGGGTCGTACTCGGGTGAAGTAAGGGCTTGACTACAGATCCTCGCTCCCGCTGGCCGAAGTCCAAGGTTAGTGGCATCCATAGCCTTAAGCTACTGACGGCCTGACACTGTCTTCTGAAATCCTCCATGCCGTCAGTGTCAGAAGGCCATGATGAGGATGTGATTCTTCCTGATGACCTGTAATTATTTCTTTGAATGTTGGTATTAAGATTGGTAGGTCTATACTCATTCACACGCTTGGTGAACTGCATTGACCACAATGTTCAGGGGCGACCCGTTGGGAGATGAAGCAGTGTGATCCCACATTGGTTTCCTGTTTAAAAGGCTCCCTCGAGCCGGTTGAGCTGACGAGCTCGTGGAGAGGCACCTGCGCGCCTTGAGAGGTACTGTGACCTGAGAATACTTTGGCAGCCTACTCAGCAACCCCAAATATTTGATGCCTAATCTCTACTGATGATGGATTGAAGAACCGGGCCTTTAAGGGCCTGGCGGCACAGGGTACGCCTGAAATCTCCGAGTTCACCTGCCTTGTTGTACAGAGACACGGAATACTCTGTTAGCGTAGAAAACCAAATTTATTAGCTGCAGCTACGCACAGTTATCCTAGAAGTACATCAGTGGTAGGTTCTCAGGAGACTGCCACTTTACTCCGTGACTCACAGTCTTTTATAACCTTATACACCCAAAGAAAAACACTCCCCATGCACCAAATTTTAGCCAATAGGAAAACATTCAAAACAAGGCACCATGAAACCAGAACATCCCCCTTGAGTCGTGTTCTTGCCCAACCCCATAAGTCAATCAATGACAGCACCTATAGGTCAATCAGTAATGGCAGGACGTGTTTGTGTGCTTCAAAGGACGACTTGCAAAATAAGATAATGCAGAGAAAGAATACCGATGGCCAACAGATAGTTGGGACAAGGATTAGTCAGTCTAGACAAGGATTATTCAGTCTGGCTAGTTCCTGGAATTGGTTTCACAACAAGGAAGGGGGGTTATTTGACACGTAGCAGTACAAAGGGCAGAAACACTTTGTTCGCCGAGCTGCCTGAGTGAGGGCAACACAAAATGGTGACGGAATATAAAATGGAGTCGAAACTAAATTACCTCAGACCCTCCTTTTGCCATTACGCAGGCAAAACACATAGACTCATGTTAATCTGAGTCAATGTCAATAGCCATGAGGTCGTCAAGCTGTTGCTGTAACATCATTTTCATATATTCTGCTTTCTGTGAGACAGGCCTTGGAACACACATGGTGGCACAAAGGTCGCAGATAGCAGGACCACATTGTAGACAGAGGCAACACGAGAAGATAATGGCCAAAATCATTCCAATGAAAGTCAATACTTTCCATCCCCATATGGACAGTAATCCCCAAAACCATTCTGTCAAAGACCAATCTCCTTCGACCTGGTGAATGGACTCAGCGATCAGATGCAATTTAGAGATGGCCTGGTATACTGTAGGGGCATTGTCAGGTATGTAAATGCAACAGCTAGATCCAATCAATGTACATACTCCACCACGGTCCGCAAGAATGATATCTAAAACCCTCCTGTTCTCTAATGTCATAAGGCGGTCCGCCTGAAGCTCGGTTGTGAGGTTACTCAGTGCCCCTACATTTTCATCTATCGTTGCCTCAACAACTCGTGTGAGGTGCCTTATGTTTCTGCTATTGGCCATAGGGCCCCAAAATGGGAGGAATCCTTTGAAAAAGTCGCCTTCCTCTTGTCCTGCTGTATCTTCTGAATTATTGACGCCCCTACTGTACCTATTTCTGTGATGTCCCGAAGGGGCGGTATATGTCGGAGGAAGGAGAAAAGCCACGTAACATGATCCTGAGAAATTAGTTGGTAACCATGTATAGGCCCTGTCATGGCAAACGAAATACGTTCCCTGAGATGGCACTAACAGTGGAGAAGTCTTAGATGCATAGGTATATGTATGTGCACAAGAGCTCGTTCCCAATTGGGCCTTAGCATTCTGCCCATTTCCTTGGAGACACAGGTGGCCTCGGTGGGGTACAGTCCATATGGGCGGGGATCTCTTTTGTCTGGCCCTATCTGTAAGGCTAGTAACGTAACGGGTCACGTTCCAGCCAATGTATTCCCATCGTTCGTCGGCGGGGAACTTATTAATTTTACTGTAATATTTGGTCATAGCCAATTTTGCCTTTACCAGAGGGTCATGACTAACGTCAACCCCACCCCCATATGGACCAACAGGGTGCCGGGGTTGGTTCTCGTAAGCATTAGAGAACATAGACACATAAGCCCAAGCATACCCCTCCAGGGAAAAGGGTAAAACTAAATATGGCATCCATTTATCCGTAGTACGGGGCAAGAGTCCACAAACCCAACAATCAGTGGTATTGACCACCAATTGATGCTGGTGCAACAATTGAATGAATGAATTATTGAAATATTCCATTCTCCTACTTTGCTCATGTTCTGGTAGTGTATGTAACTGGTGCGGGGAGGCAGTGGTGTGAAAAGACACAGGATGGGAGGTAGGTGTAGGTGTCTGCTGCATAATATAAGTAACCCAACCCACACAAGCTAATATAATACATAAAAAGATTAAAATACACAACGTTATACCACATCTATTATACAATAATTTGCAATATTTCTTCTTCATTTTATCCTTCTTATCATTTTTCCTTAATATAATAGAATCCATCCTCTAAATGTTGCTCGTGGCAGTCTTCCTTCTTCACTCAGCTGTGATTATCAGCCGTCCTATGACACTGCAAGTCCTGCATGCCTAATTGCCACTACTCAGGTCACAAACTAAGACTCTTACCACAACCCTGCAACCTAATTGGATGGTCAGTATCACTGAAAAGCGTAATCAAAAGAAAAATTCTCAATTGTCTCTAGCCACTCTAGGCCTCAAATTGAATCTTGTTTTATTCGGCACAGTCTGGTCCTGAAAAACTGTCTCCGGATTAGTCGTGTTTAACTTGAGATGTGGTGGTACAATCTAGGTGTGCATTGCTAAAAGGTACGAATCGGGGGACCCTTTCACCTTCAAAATCGCCAATACCTTCACGGACCCACTGGTCATAAGGCAAAGGCAAGGGTACCTTCTTACAATGCACACCGTGGATCCAATTTTTCTTTCCGACCTCCTTCACAGCTGTGCGTGTTGTCAATAATACTTGACGAGGCTCTTTCCAGCGAGGTTCCAAGTTCTTCGATCTTTGAAAATTCTTCACACACACCCAATCGCCGGGTTGTATGGTATGACCAGGATCAGTAGAAGCCTGAGGCAAAGCGTCTTGTACCTGTTGATGAAGGACACGCAATTTAGTGGTGAGGTCATGCAAATAATCAATCAATATTGGATGCTCTATCTCGGAATACTTCTTTGGCCTTGGGACTCCCCAGACATTTGCTGGGCGTCCAAACACAACCTCGTAGGGACTGAGTCCCATACGGGAATGAACAGTTGTTCAAGTAGACAAAAGAGCCAAGGGTAAAGCATCGGGCCAGGCAAGACCTGTGCTGGCCTGTATCTTCGCGAGCTTGAGCTTAAGAGTACCATTATAGCATTCCACCAAACCTGCTGACAGAGGGTGGTTTGCCGCATGGAATTTTTGTCTGATACCAAGACCTGCACACACTTTCTGCATTATCTGACCCACGAATTCACTTCCATTGTCACTCCAGACAATTCGAGGCAAGCCGAACCTCGGGAAAAACTCCTTCAAAAGGACTTTGGCCGTAGACAGAGCAGTATTATCCTTTAGGGGGTAGGCCTCTATCCATCTAGAAAAGGCACACACCACCACAAGGACATACTTCAGATTATTACATCTTTCCATGTGAATGTAATCTATTTGCAACACCTCAAAAGGGTATGTTGGAGGGGCAAAATGGCCTGCTGGGGATGGTGTTCCCTGTCCTGGATTGTTCATCAAGCAAACAATACAGTGCTTAACCAGATTATCTGTGCATTTAGGGATCCCCACATTCTGCCATACAGGGGCCAGAAGTTTGCATATCCCTTTAGCACTAATGTGGGCTGGACCATGTGCCATGGTAACTACTGGAAGTACATAGGCGTCTGGTAACAGCCAGCGCTGATGTTCCGACAATTCTGTCCAACACCCTGTCGCGTCCAACATTCCTGTACCCTCTCTCCACTTACTCAGTTCTTTCTCTGTAGCCTCTACCTGGATCATTTTTACACTTTCTATTGTGTCCTCACACATCCCTCCTTGTCTGACCCATCTAGCAGGGCCCGCAACATACATGCGGCTTGTGACGTCTCTGACTGTCTCTTTCGCTGTCTGGTCTGCAAAAGCATTTCCTCGACCCACATCATCAGTGATTTTCTTATGCGCTCTACATTTGACAATTGGTATCTGAGTGGGCAAGGTGAGTGATTCGAGAAGGTCATTTATCAACTGAACATGCTGTATCTTAGTGCCGTGGGAGGTGAGAAATCCTATTTCCCTCCACAGGCGACCAAAACTGTGGGCCACTCCAAACGCATACTGGCTATCAGTGAACACATTCACTCTCTTTCCTTCAGCCAACACACAAGCTCTAGTCGAAGCTATCAATTCAGCTGCCTGGGCTGAATTGTGCCTAATGCGTGCTGTTTCCACAATTGTGTACAAAGTAGTGACTGCATAGGCCGAAGTCGTCTCACCATTGGGGAGCTTGAAACAAGAACCATCCACCCATAGGATCCCATCCGGGTCCAGGAGTGGAGTGTCCTTTAGATCCACTCTACCTTTTGTCTCCTCCTATGTGCGGAGGAAACAATCATGCTGCTCCTGAGTACCTGTTTCTACTGGGATCGGTAACAGTGTGGCTGGGTTTAGGGTATTGCATCGTTTAATATGTACATGACTGGCCAAGAGCGTCAGCTCGTACCCTGACAAGCGGGCGCTCGTAAGGTGCTGAGTCTTTGTTCTATTTAGGGTAGTATCTACTGCATGCGGCACCATGACAATAAGAGTATTATCCAGTACCAATCCAGCAGAATGGCGAAACTGCTGCTGCTGCTGTGGCTTTCAGACAACTGGGTAACGCCGTGGCCACTGGGTCTAGTGTGGCAGAAAAATAGGCACATGGGCGCTGCTTGTCTCCAAATGGTTGCGTTAAAACTGACAATGCGCAACCTTCTCTCTCATGAACGTAGAGTGTGAAAGGCTTACTGTAATCAGGAGTACCTAACACAGGAGCAGAGCACAAGGAAGTACGTAAATCAGTAAAACTTTTCTGACATTCCGCAGTCCAAGGGAGAGGTTGGGGTGTATCTTTGAGAGTCAGTGCCAACAGAGGTTTCGCTAGCAAAGAAAAATTTGGAATCCACTGTCTACAATAAGAGGTAATGCCCAAAAAGGCACGCACCTCCCTTTGTGTACATGGTACAGACATTTGAGCAATTGCTTGGATACGTTCTGGGGTCAATCGCCATCCCTCGTTCGACAAGAGATGACCTAGATAGGTAACCTCTTGGCGACAATATTGCAATTTAGAGGGTGAAACCTTGTGATGAAGGTCAGACAAGTGACGTAACAGTGAAATAGTAACCTGTTTACAAGTGTCCTCAGAATCAGCAGCAACCAACAGGTCATCTACGTATTGAATAAGGGTGGCACCTGGGGGCAAAGAGAAAGCATCAAGCTGTGTTTTCAAAGCTTGACTGTAAATGGAGGGACTCTCGCAATAGCCTTGAGGAGCACGCTTGAACCGGAAACTTCGGCCTCCTAAAGAGAAGCCAAAAATATCTCTACTTTCCTCAGCAATAGGAATGCTGAAGAAAGCATTCTTAAGGTCGATAACAGAAAACCAAGCATCCGAAGCAGGTATCATTGTCAATAGTGTGATTAAACAAAGAGGACTAGCTTAAGTTGACCAAAGTGTTACAGTACTCAAATTAGTTCTGTCGTGGGCGCCTTGTTGGTGTATTCATGAAGCCCTCACCCACCAACCTGGTTGGTGGCATGCTTCATCATCGGGCCCACCCGGTGACACCTAGTATGTCCCGGGTGTGCTACGACGCCTGATTACAGCGGAGCTGGTATATTGCTGAGAGTGCAGTGAGGTTGGGTGAGTTGTGATTTAAAACGGCTTGGTGGTGGTCCCAGTACCCGAGGGTAAATTAAATTTTAATAACTGGGCCGTCACCAGCGGTTAAAAGTAAGGCTACAGGACGCGTGAGGGTGGCGAGTTACTGCCCCCTGCGTCCTTCAGATGGTCGACATGTTTCAGCCAGTGCCTTAGAGTGTTCTGGCTTTCCTCAGGACCGTTTTTTTAAAAAAGGTGTGGTGAAATAAAACAGACTTAGTGTTGTGGTACAGACTATGTGATACACTCACTAAGGCGTTTTTCTATATGTGAGAGGGGGATTCCCTTCTCATGCATATCTGTACAAACAAACATTAAGAACAAGGACAAAACATTTACAGAGAGAGTCAGTAGTCAATTTAGACATATGGTCAACAATGCTTAGGTGGCCGGATCTATAGTGCAAGGTGAGAGGACTATAGTCGGCTAGGTGTGATAGTACTGGTGGTGCCATCAGAGTGAAAATACGCGACTAGTTAGGAGCGTGGTGTGGCTAAAACACGGAAATCACACTGAAAGGAGTTGACTTAGTGTGGCAGGGCGCAAGAAAATTGTTCTTACGCTTTGGGTTATTAGCCAAGGCTTCCTGGAGGGAAGCGGTAAGGGGATGACCCTATGGGAGAAAAAGAGATAGGCTGTAGGGGTTAGGGACCTGTGAGGAAAGAAGCGCTTACCCAGTTTGTTGTTTGGAGGCTTGTCAGGTTTGTCATACTCACAGTCTTTCTGGTCAGTGCCTGCCTTGTACCTGTTGCCCCGCCGTCGTCCTCCGGTAGAATTAGCCAGTCGGCGTGTGGGCTTTTTATACTATGGTTAACAAGGTAATGATGAGCACCTGTGGGAATAGTAAGGGTGGAGAGACTACCCCTTTGTGTTGTTGCTGCTCATGCTCGTGGTTTGCACACTAGTCTCTCGTGCATGCTCAGTATATCAGCGCGATTGCTATGTTGTTGCTCATGCTCATGATTTGCACTCTAGTTTCTCGCACATGCTCAGTATGAATGCGTGATTATAATGCAGGTGATTTGTACTCTAGTCTTTTGCATATGATCAGTATGATAGCGCAATTGCGTTAAGGTACATGTAGCAACTAAAATATGCCGCCGTTGGTACGGGGAAAGGGGCAACATCCGTGTTAGGTGTGGCGTGGTCTTATCTGCGCAGGCGCGAAGGGATCAGCGTTGGCTATGTATGCGCTAATATTGGGGAAACATGCCTGTGGGACGCGCCGCCTCCCAGAGTGGTTCGGCCCGTTAATCACTGCTTAATGCGCATGCGCTGCTAGGCGCTGCGCGCTAAAGTTGACATGGCAGTATTAGGGGGGTTGAAGCATGTGCCCATGAAAATGGCAGCCTAGTGGTACACACAAGGGGGAGCATGATCTATGTCTATGTACAGAGGGACTATGGCACGGGGGATTGACCACTGTACACAGGCGAGGTAATTGTGACTAGTGTAGGTCTAGGGTGTGACTGAATTCCACGGTATGGCGTTGTTGAGGCCATTGGTTTGGGTGGATAGGCGATATATCCAACGTTGTTCCTTGCTGAGTAATTTCTTCTCATTATCCACTGCCAGTTCCGGTAGTTGTTCGATGATGGTCCAGGTCAGGTCATTGGGAGTGCGTCCCTGGGTGATGAAATGACTGTTCAGTTTACTAATGTTCTTCTTGCACCTGATTGTGCTCCTGTGTTCTGTGACTCTAGTTCTTATTTTGCAGGCGGTCATACCGATATATCGGAGGCCGCAGCTGCAGGTAAGTAGGTAGATCACATTACGTGAATTACAGTTTGTGTGGCTGCGTTGAGTCCACACTTTGTCTGGTTCTAGTATCAATGTTTTCGTATGGCTGGTAAGATGGCACACGCTACAGTCATTGCATGGATAATGTCCAGAGATTTTAGGCAGGCCCCACGCATTCAGGATAGTGTTGGGTTCTCTATTGGTCAGGGGTCTGGGGCGGGTGCTCACGAGTTGGTCTTTCAGGTTGTTGCACCTTTTGTAGGCAAACCTAGGGGTTTCCCATTGTCGTTGTCCAGAGTTTAGGATTTTCCAGTTTCTGCGTATGAGCTTCGCCACCTCATTGGAGGCTGTGTTGAATGTGGTGACACACGTGATAGGTTGGTCACTCTTGTCCTTGGGTACAGTTTCCAAGAGGGCCTCCCTATTTTGGTTCCTGGCTCTTTTCTTGGTTTTGTTAATGATGGCCGGGGGGTAGCCTCATTCCTCCAGTTTCTTAGACAGGTCTGCCGACTGATTTTTGTAGTCGGTTGCTTGAGTGCAGTTTCTGCGTATACGCAGAAATTGCCCAAATGGTAAGTTTTCCCTTAAAGGGCGGGGATGGAAACTTGTGTAGTGGAGGAGTGAGTTCCTTGAGGTAGGCTTGTAATAGGTGGTAGTGATCAGTGCAGAAAATACTGGGACCCCCTTTATACGAGATAATTTTCCAATAGGTCAGGGAGAAAAGGGGAAAATGAAGCAAGGTAGGTAGTGATCAGTTGGCCATCTTTGGCCCATATGTTCAGATCAAGGAATGCCAAGTGGCTTGCACTCGAGGTGCTTGTGAATTTCAGGTATGGGTCTCTTTCATTGAGCCAAGTGAGGAAGAGTTGTAGAGTTATTTCTGATCCCTGCCAGATCAAAAGGTGCAACAACCTGAAAGACCAACTCGTGAGCACCCGCCCCAGACCCCTGACCAATAGAGAACCCAACACTATCCTGAATGCGTGGGGCCTGCCTAAAATCTCTGGACATTATCCATGCAATGACTGTAGCGTGTGCCATCTTACCAGCCATACGAAAACATTGATACTAGAACCAGACAAAGTGTGGACTCAACGCAGCCACACAAACTGTAATTCACGTAACGTGATCTACCTACTTACCTGCAGCTGCGGCCTCCGATATATCGGTATGACCGCCCGCAAAATAAGAACTAGAGTCACAGAACACAGGAGCACAATCAGGTGCAAGAAGAACATTAGTAAACTGACCAGTCATTTCATCACCCAGGGACACACTCCCAATGACCTGACCTGGACCATCATCGAACAACTACCGGAACTGGCAGTGGATAATGAGAAGAAATTACTCAGCAAGGAACAACGTTGGATATATCGCCTATCCACCCAAACCAATGGCCTCAACGACGCCATACCGTGGAATTCAGTCACACCCTAGACCTACACTAGTCACAATTACCTCGCCTGTGTACAGTGGTCAGTCCCCCGTGCCATAGTCCCTCTGTACATAGACATAGATCATGCTCCCCCTCGTGTGTACCACTAGGCTGCCATTTTCATGGGCACATGCTTCAACCCCCCTAATACTGCCATGTCAACTTTAGCGCGCAGCGCCTAGCAGCGCATGCGCATTAAGCAGTGATTAACGGGCCGAACCACTCTGGGAGGCGGCGCGTCCCACAGGCATGTTTCCCCAATATTAGCGCATACATAGCCAACGCTGATCCCTTCGCGCCTGCGCAGATAAGACCACGCCACACCTAACACGGATGTTGCCCCTTTCCCTGTAACAACGGCGGCATATTTTAGTTGCTACATGTACCTTAACGCAATTGCGCTATCATACTGAGCATATGCAAAAGACTAGAGTACAAATCACCTGCATTATAATCACGCATTCATACTGAGCATGTGCGAGAAACTAGAGTGCAAATCATGAGCATGAGCAACAACATAGAAATCGCGCTGATATACTGAGCATGCACGAGAGACTAGTGTGCAAACCACGAGCATGAGCAGAAACAACACAAAGGGGTAGTCTTTCCACCCTTACTATTCCCACAGGTGCTCATCATTACCTTGTTAACCATAGTATAAAAAGCCCACACGCCGACTGGCTCATTCTACCGGAGGACGACGGCGGGGCAACAGGTACAAGGCAGGCACTGACCAGAAAGACTGTGAGTATGACAAACCTGACAAGCCTCCAAACAACAAACTGGGTAAGCGCTTCTTTCCTCACAGGTCCCTAACCCCTACAGCCTATCTCTTTTTCTCCCATAGGGTCATCCCCTTACCGCTTCCCTCCAGGAAGCCTTGGCTAATAACCCAAAGCGTAAGAACAATTTTCTTGTGCCCTGCCACACTAAGTCAACTCCTTTCAGTGTGATTTCCGTGTTTTAGCCACACCACGCTCCTAACTAGTCGCGTATTTTCACTCTGATGGCACCAACAGTACCATCACACCTAGCCGACTATAGTCCTCTCACCTTGCACTATAGATCCGGCCACCTAAGCATTGTTGACCATATGTCTAAATTGACTACTGACTCTCTCTGTAAATGTTTTGTCCTTGTTCTTAATGTTTGTTTGTACAGATATGCATGAGAAGGGAATCCCCCTCTCACATATAGAAAAACGCCTTAGTGAGTGTATCACATAGTCTGTACCACAACACTAAGTCTGTTTTATTTCACCACACCTTTTTTAAAAAAACGGTCCTGAGGAAAGCCAGAACACTCTAAGGCACTGGCTGAAACATGTCGACCATCTGAAGGACGCAGGGGGCAGTAACTCGCCACCCTCACGCGTCCTGTAGCCTTACTTTTAACCGCTGGTGACGGCCCAGTTATTAAAATTTAATTTACCCTCGGGTACTGGGACCACCACCAAGCCGTTTTAAATCACAACTCACCCAACCTCATTGCACTCTCAGCAATATACCAGCTCCGCTGTAATCAGGCGTCGTAGCACACCCGGGACATACTAGGTGTCACCGGGTGGGCCCGATGATGAAGCATGCCACCAACCAGGTTGGTGGGTGAGGGCTTCATGAATACACCAACAAGGTGCCCATGACAGAACTAATTTGAGTACTGTAACACTTTGGTCAACTTAAGCTAGTCCTCTTTGTTTAATCACATATAAACCCTCGGGGACTCGGACTAGCTAACTAGTCCTCTCTCTCCCTCTTGTTACACGCATCATTGTCAATAGGGCAGTGATATCTGGGACAACAGGAAATTGGGGTACAACAATCTTGTTGACCTCCCGGAGGTCAATCACAAAACGATAAATGGGTGGCTGGGAAGAGTCAGTGCGTTTAAGAACAGGGAAAACAGGAATATTGCATACATTTCCCCTTGTCTCTTCAATCACGCCTTTCTGAACCAAATCATAAGTAATAGCCAATAGAGCTTTTTCACCATCACTGGAAATCTTGTACTGTGGAATGCGGGGTAACTTAACATTGGACTTGAGGGTGACGATGTAGGGCGGAATCCGCAGAAGACCAACATCATTGGGACCTGTAGCCCAGAGGGTTGCAGGAAGGGAGCACAATTCAGGGGGGAGTTGGTCTTTAGACAAATACGCCGGGGAAATCAATTTCTTACCTAAAGTGAGGTGTACACCAGAAGGGGAACAATGCAATGTCGCGTACAGTCTTCTTAACAAGTCCAAACCTAACGAATTTTCACCACAACCAGTTGTCAAAATAAGCGGAGCCTCCAAATCATAAGGACCTATTGAGATGGGCAGAGGACAAGAAACTGGGTTATGAACTGGGGCGCCAGAAAATCCTACAGAAATATTTGTTAAGCCAGACAAAGGTGCCCCAGGGAGTTTAGAGTGGATGATAGAACTCTTCGTTGCACCAGTGTCCAATAGAAATGGCTCTGAAACACCTAGTGCAACGACTTTAACATAAGGCCCATTTTGGTCCACTGGAACTGATATGACTCCCTCACTTTGTCTATGGCTGTCCTAGCTAGTATGAAAACCCTGACTCTCATCCTCGGTATAATAATCATCATTGTAATAATGGGCAGACTTAGCATTATGCTGATCGAAACAATTCATGGAGTTTTGAGGGGAAAAGGAACGCTGGTCTTGGGATGATGTGCCTCGCCCCCTACCCCTGGGTGTTTACTGGTAGCCACCTCGGCCTCGCGGCCCAGGCATGCCACCAGCACACTGCAACAAAAGCGGGCAACTATTTTTTAAGTGACCTTCCTCCTTACAATAAGCGCAGGTTTTTGCAACAGTTTATGGAATTGGGGAAGCGGCTGGAACTGACGCTGAGCAGGGCGAGGGGGATAAGCGTGTTGCAAAAGAACTTTCGTTTTTAATTCCTTAGTCTTTTTATCAAGTTTGTCCTTTTCCTCTTTATCCCTATTTTCATAATACTAAGCAGTAGCCAATATTTGTGCAGAAGAGGAAACGGCCCACGCACTTTCGGAATCCTTCAGTTTATTGGAAAGTTCAGGGAGCAAATTAAACACAAATGTATCTACAAATAATTGTTGGCCACCTTCCGTGCTCATATCCTGACCACTGTGATCAAGAAACGTCTCCTCAAATCGAGTAAAAAAGTCGGAAACGCTTTCATCTTTCTTTTGCTTACAGGCAGCTAACTTGTCCCAATTAATTCGCAGAGCGGGCATCCTAGTTTTCATCAAGGTAATAATCCTAGCGGGAAGGTCTGCACTTAAGGCATCAGGTTTAGCACCACCCACTTGGAGTCTATCTGCGGCAAGTAAAGCAGCCCAATCACCCCCCAATTCTTGGGCATGGTCCTCTTTCCGGATTCTAGCCTACAATGGTTGTGGGACCACATTTCCCATCAGCATGTCTATATCGGCTAAATGCATAATGCATGCATCAACAGTCTGGGACAGTTCTTTGTAATAACCAGCAGGATTTTTACGGGGGTCTGGTAAGGATTGTTTAAGGGTCAGAACCTCAGATCTTTTCCAAGGAACATGTACCCATACACGTTGAAAGTGAGCGGGTATACCAGGATTAGCGCCCTGGGGTGCAACCGCTTCTCTCCACACCGGAGGAACTTCTCTCATAGGATAGTGTTTTAGTTTCCTTTTAACAGAAGGATCTAGTTCAGGCAGAGACCGGTAAGTGAACATTGTTCTAAAGGTGACAAGTGTCCTTACAGCATCCTCAACCTCAGCACCCACAATTATCCCTTCGTTAAAGTCAGCCTGAACATCTAGAAGACCCTGGGGGGCTGATCCTAAACCCATATCCTCCCACTCTTGACCAAGAATGACACACATGGTATCAAAAACATGTCTTTGTGTGGGCGCATCCCACTGCTGAAAAGTGTCCATGATATCTTGTATACCATACTGGGGGTCATTCATGATCCACTTACGGGCTTGGAGGTCTAACGCATCACATTCTTGGGGACCTGGGAGCTGACTACGGGTCTGCCTACGAGGAAGAACAGGAGTCCTGTTTAATGACCCAAAAAAGGGGACAAAAGGCCAGAAACAGTGTCAACCAGCCGCTTACGAACTGAGGGGGAATTCGACATAAGGACAGGGGACAAGGTATTAGGCGGGGCAGAAGAGGGGGTGACAGGTATAAAGGGGGTCGAAGGCAAAGGAGTATGAGGCAAAGGAAGTGGCGGGATTGGCATTACCAGAAGGGGCTGTGGTTGAGGTGCAATGACCTGTTGGGGAACAACAGGTAGTTGAGCGGGTGGCAATAGTAGGGGTGCATTAGCACCCTGTGCATAGGGCGGGGGTAATTTCAACAGGTGGGACATTAAAGGATCCTTTTCGGGGTCAACATCCTTGTCTGGAGGGGAAGTGGGCAAAACCGGATAACACTTATCTATTGCCATACGATGTTGTCTATCTAAAACCTCAATTGTATAATCATTCTCATTATCTTTAAAATGCTTGGGCAGCCTGTATAACAGTCATGCCCTTTTCCTTCCTATCTCTTTTTGCTTGTTTTATTTCTTTCTGTTTGGCTTCCTTGCGCCAAAGGCGAAAAGAGTCAAACATAGCCGGCCGGGCTTTTCTTTTAAACAATGCAGCTTCCAAATTATCTAATATATCAGGCTCAAAACTACCATTTTTTGGCCACTGCAAAACGCCATCTTTTCTCGTATAGCGGACCCACACTTCATTAAAGGTGATGGGGCCCACACCATGTTTAGAATAGAGCTCATAGGTGGGAGTTCCAGCCGGAGGAATTGGACTAGAGTCCTCCAGTCGGGAATCCCTATTACAACAACAACACCACCACCTTCTAAACTTACTGAAACCAGGCATCGTTATTTCACTGGCCTCTTTACAAACATCAAGGGGTTAATCAACCAACACAGCACAAATGTACTCACCCCTCGGCTTCGGCTTTTGCAAGAGCCGAATCAAAAAATCAAAAACAAAGAAGTGGGAGCTACCCACTATTACTTAACCAAATGACAGAGAATACTCTGTTAGCGTAGAAAACCAAATTTATTAGCTGCAGCTACGCACAGTTATCCTAGAAGTACATCAGTGGTAGGTTCCCAGGAGACTGCCACTTTACTCCGTGGCTCACAGTCTTTTATAACCTTATACACCCAAAGAAAAACACTCCCCATGCACCAAATATTAGCCAATAGGAAAATATTCAAAACAAGGCACCATGTAACCAGAACGTCCCCCTTGAGTCGTGTTCTTGCCCAACCCTATAAGTCAATCAATGACAGCACCTATAGGTCAATCAGTAATGGCAGGACGTGTTTGTGTGCTTCAAAGGACGACTTGCAAAATAAGATAATGCAGAGAAAGAATAACGATGGCCAACAGATAGTTGGGACAAGGATTAGTCAGTCTAGACAAGGATTAGTCAGTCTGGCTAGTTCCTGGAATTGGCTTCACAACAAGGAAGGGGGGTTATTTGACACGTAGCAGTACAAAGGGCAGAAACACTTTGTTCGCCGAGCTGCCTGAGTGAGGGCAACACAAAATGGCGACGGAATATAAAATGGAGTCGAAACTAAATTACCTCAGGATAATGATCCAGAAACACAAGTATAGAGATGGCCAGTACAACTTTGTAATTACTCGAGACAATCCTGCAAGCACACACGCTCTGTGAACTGCATTGACCACAGTGTTCAGGGGCGACCCGCTGGGAGGTGAAGCAGTGTGATCCCACATTGGTTTCCTGTTTAAAAGGCTCCCTCGAGTCGGTTGAGCTGACAAGCTCGTGGAGAGGCACCTGCGCGCCTTGAGAGGTACTGTGACCTGAGAATACTTTGGCAGCCTGCTCAGCAACCCCAAATATTTGATGCCTAATCTCTACTGATGACGGATAATGATCCAGAAACACATGTATAGAGATGGCCAGTACAACTTTGTAATTACTCGAGACAATCCTGCAAGCACACACGCTTGGTGAACTGCATTGAGCACAATGTTCAGGGGCGACCCGCTGGGAGGTGAAGCAGTGTGATCCCACATTGGTTTCCGGTTTGGGAACCATGATTGAGACCTCCAGAGGGGTGTTATTACTACTGTTATTTCCCTGTTCCTGCAAACCTGTAATAGTAGTCTTGGTAGCATGACAAATGGAGGGAAAGCATAAGGTGTTAGTCCTCGCCAATTCTGAAGGAAGGCATACACTTCCAAGGTCTGAGGGTCCTCCCTCCAGCTGAAAAATGTTGGTAGTTGACTGTTCAGTCTGTCTGCAAAGAGATCTACCCCGAAGGGTCCCCATATCGATTGAATAGTCGAGGAGATTTCTTTGTCTAGTCTCCAATTGCTGGAGTCTTTGAAATTCCTGGAAAATCAGTCTGCAACCCCGTTTTTCAGGCCTGGGACATGTTCGGCAATTACTGAAATGCCCTTGTTCAGGCAGTAGGGCCAGAAGTTTCTCGTCTAGGTCCAATAGCCGTTTGGAGTAGAGTCCCCCCATTTTGTTTACGTATCTGACTACAGATACAATGTCCATGCGAAGCATGACAGAGCACTTCATTAAGTCCCTTGGAAAGCTGTGAATTGCAAAGGAGCCTGCCAATAGTTCCAGGCAGTGATATGTAACTCCTTTTCTTGTTCTGTCCATCGTCCCCCCATGGATGAGTTGCCACATTTCACACCCCATCCTCGTAAGCTCGCATCTGACTCTATTACTATCTCTGGTTCCTCTCCAAAGATGGCTCTACCATTCCATGCTTCTGCATTTCTCAACCACCAGAGTAGTTCTTTCCTTAAATCTGAATCGAGGGATACTGTCTGGGAGTAAGATTGATTTGATCTAAACGCTTTGGCTTTGAGTCTCTGGAGAGCCCGGTAATGCAGAGAGCCCGGGTATATAGCTTGGATTGTCGAGGATAAGCGGCCTAGTACTCTTGCTAAGGTTCTCAGTGGGAATCCCTCTTTCTTAAGTATTTTCCTTAACTCTTTTCAAACTTTCCTTAGTTTCACCCCCGGTAGTTTTAATTCAGCTTGAACTGTATTTATGATGAAGCCCAGGAATTGAGTATCCTGGCTTGGAATTATGGATGACTTTTTCATGTTTATGACAAACCCCAGGTTTTCTAATAACTTTATTGTGAAGTCTGTGTGTTGTGACGCTACTTTCCTGGATTGGGCCATTATTAAGATGTCGTCTAAATACAATATCAGTCTTATCCCTCTTGCTCTTAGCCATCCTGCTACTGGGCGTAGGACCTTGGTGAAGCACCAGGGGGCTGACGATAGACCAGAGGTATGTGTCTTTTAGTTCTAGATGAGTTAACCAGTCCTCTTTCCTCAGTACGTCCCTAGGTAGGTGAATTCATTCCATTTTGAAGTGATGATAATCCACCCATTTGGGCAACCGGTCTCATCCCTTTGTCTTTCTTTTCCACTAGGAAGATATTGCTGATGAAACCCAACTCTGTTCCCTCTCGGATTGCCTCTTTGTTGTATAACTCTTTTACCACTAGGATTGAATCTTCTTGTGAGAAGGTCATCTTCCGAGGTATTTTCCTTTGTATTGGTGTGTGTGTGAATTCTATCTTGTACCCTTTGACTGTTTCCAGGATCCAAGGATCCTGACTCTCTAGATTGCAATTCCCATAGAAGTGGCTTAGTCTTCCTCCCACCTTTATAAGGGTATCTGAAGGGTCTTTCATAAGTCTTACCTGCTGAAAAGCCTCTTTGTCTCCGCTCGCCTCGGAGGCCCCTGCCACAAAGTCTCTGCTTTAGGGGTAGAAGGATGAGTTGCTTGCAAAATGTGCCTGAGAGAACCATGTAGGGTCTTGATAAACTTTGCCCACGGCCGAGGAACCGACCGTGTGATCTAGCGGTTCTGACAAAAACCTTGTTGTGGAACATTCTTTTTATGGCTTTTTGGGATTTCTGGATTGAGTTAAATACTCCCACGTATTTGGCCATTTCTTTAATAAATTCCTCCCCGAAGAGGAAGCCTTGGGAGCTGCTCCCCCTTCTTTATTAGCCAGTTCCACTAGCTTGGGGTCGAATTGTAATAAGATGCTTTTCATTCTCTTGGTTGAGAGTGCTGTATTGGTGTTTCCAAGTAAGTGAATGGCTCTTTGCGCCCATTGGAGCAGCTCCTTGGGGTCAATGGGAGCATCCTCGAGATAGGCCACTTCGGCCATCTCAAACATCTGTCTTAGAGGGCCAGTAATATCAAGCAGTCGGTCCTGGCAAGATTTTAGGCCCTTGTTAAGACCCTTCCTAGAGTCTCTCCCGCTTTTGGCGGTGAACGCCACCACTTTCTTATCTAAGTCTGGGGTTGAGGCCACTTTTTTTGGGAGGGATGTTCGAGGGCACTCAGATCTGAGGCGAGATCTCACCTCTTTAGGAATTTCCTTATGGAGCCAGAAGGAGAGGGATTCTCCCACATGTTGGGAAGGGAGCCACTCGTGGGACAAAGGGTGTTTGATGAGGAGTGGGTCGAACATGCTTTCCCCAAAGGGGTCCACGATCTCCATTTTTGACCTCGAGGACTTAGATGCCTCATCAGTTATACCCACGTATCTTAGGTCTCCCTCTTCTTCGGAATCAAACTCGGAGGAGTAGAAGAGATTGATCTCGTCCTCCAAACCATAGTCACTGTCAAAGGGAATAGGTAATTCCGGGCCTTTTTCTTGCCCATCTGTTGTGCCCAAGCCACTGTCTCTGCCTGCTGTAGCCCTCTTCCTTTGAGTTTTATTTCCCTCCACAGCCCCTTCGGGGTGTCCAGTAACTGCCCAACCTGTTTGGGATAGGCCCTTTAGTTTCCTATTAAGGGAGAAAAAATAAGGCTCCCATGATCAGAAGCAGCTGTTCTAAAAGTTAGTCAGGTTTCAACTGTCAAACTCAATTAAGTTGCCCAAGTTAATAAAATGGTCGCTCTATTTCCTACAATGTATTATCCCAGTGTAAGAAACTGGCTCTATATAAACTGCACCAAAGTGAGGTACTGTGTGTATAGAGTCCAAGAGTCTCCAGAGGTTTGGCAGAGGTTAAAGTTAGATAGAACCTTACTCTCTAAAGTGGTAGCTTGGTCGAGCGGTAAGGCAGTATCAGAGGACAGTGTAAAGCATTTGATGTACACACTCAGTCAGCAAATGGTCTCACACACTCAAGAACTGAACTCTAGGCCAATTGTTTTGTATAAAAAATATACTGTTGTTTTATTTCAAGACTAAGCAAGCCTGGTACAGGTAAGCATATAAATACTTTGCAGTAGTAATTTACTTGTTTGAACACAGTTCAGAATTGCAGTATAACTTGTACTGTTTTGGTTACAGTTTTAAGAAAGCAGTTTGCAACACATTGCAGGTGTAATACATTCAATTGAATGGGCTTTTTAAGTAAAATGCAGTTAATTACTTTTCAATTACTTTTGTTACCACTGGATCCTAGATTCAGCCCTGGGACATTTCCTGAAGACAGGTGAGTAAATGCGTTTTGGTTAAAGGTACGATTTTTAAGGAATATTATTGCATTTCAAAAGTTGACACTTAGAAACTTTTTCACATAGAATCACCAATGTTATCCTATAGGAGGAAATTCACTTAGCAGGTAAGTTAGGTTATTGTTACTTTTTCTTACTCAGTGCTGCATCCTGGATTCAGCGCAGGGACATTTCCTGAAAACAGTTGAGAAAATGCGTTTTGGTTAATCGGCTGATTTTTAAGTAATATTTGCAGTTTTCCAAAGTCGACAATTAGAAACTTTTTGGGAGAAAAAGTGTCAATGTTATCCTACGAGGAAAAATGAGTTATCGGTTTCAAGGTAAGTAATCGGTCTTTTGAGTTAGGGTTCTGGGGTTAGACTCAGGGGTCTCCCAGGGTCAGTGATGCACTGTTGTTGCACCCTCAATAGCACTAGGGCGACCGGGTGAAGAGTGTTGAGGCCCAACGTTATCCTAAGGAGGATAGGGGGGCTCCGGTTGGTGGCTGCTGGCAAGCAGGCCACAGGGTTGTGGGAGCAAAGCTCCTAGGGTTAAGCTCAGGGCAAGTTGGGGACCAAGTTAGCACCAAAGGGGCACCCACAGCGGCGCTAGGGCAGCCGGGTGCAGGGTGCAGTTTTGAGGTCGGGTGCCCTGTTGAGTTAAATGGAGATTCTCCGGGACAAAGAAACACTGCAGGCTCGGGGACGAAGATGTTCCAGGAGTGACCACCACTTCGAGGGGTTAAGTTGGGATGTAGAGGGATGGTTAGGCACCACTGGGTTGGGCACACAAGGCCTTGGGGCGACGGGTGTAGGGGTGCCTTTGGACGTCGGATTTTCTTACCCGCTCTGGTCGCGGTGGGGGGGTCTCCTGGATTGAGGCTGCAGGCGTTGTCTGGAGGCTTGAGGCAGGTCAGGGGTCACCGGATCTCGGGTCAGGAGTGCTGGGGGGACCTCCTTGTGGTATTTGTTCACTCAAACACAGGCCGGGCTCGGCGGGTGTAGAGTGTGCTGGATTCGCGGTTTCTGGCTGGCACCAGAATCTGCAGTTCAAACACGTCCGGTGTTCACGGGAGAAGCTGCTTGGAAAGTGAATGCAGGCAGGTCCTCCGGGGTTTTTGAGGTTGCTGGCCGCTGGACACGCCGGGGTTTCGCAGGAGCAGGTTCAAGGGGAGACAGGCCTGTAGGGCTGAGGCCAAGTCATTGGGCGTCGTCCTCTTGTTAGCTCTGCACGGCTTCTCGTCCTTCTTTTCTTGTGGTTGCTGGATCTGAGGAAGGAAGGTTCTGGGTGCCCCTAAATACTAAATTTAGGGGCGTTACAGATAGGTAAATGGCAGGGACCAATGGGTCCCTTCCCTGGGGTGGGTACACCCACTATTCTGCTACTCTCCAGTGGGAGGGGGGCAGGAGCCTGTCCTTGGTTGGCTGGGTCCCCCCATCCTCAAGATGGTAGGGACTCGAGGTTGTGCTTCGCCTCACCTCCCCAACCTTAGGGGTGGAGCTGGCAGAGGTGGGCACACCTCTCTTCCTCACTTTTGTTCACGCCGGTTTTCCCGCCCAAAGTGGGGGTAGAACCAGTGGGGACCAGTTGCTGAAAGCAGCAAATGGTCTGGAGAGGCTCACAAAGGCGGCATGCCTTTGAAGCTTCTCCTTCATGAACCCTGCCCATCCTGGGGGAGGAGGCTTGGCACCTCGTCCCAGGATGTGCATTGTTTCAGGCCCCCGAGAGCAGCAGGCTCTCGACCAAGGGGTCCAGAAACATGTCTGGTGGTGGCAGCCTGCGCAGCCACTCAGTCAGGTCACTGGTAGTTGGTCGTTTTTCAGGGGGCATCTCTAAGATGCCCTCTGTGGTGCATTTTACATTAAATACCACACTGGCATCAGTGTGGGTTTAATGTGCAGAGAAGTTTGATACCAAACTTCCCAGTCTTCGGTGTAGCCATTATGGTCCTGAGGAATTCGTAATGACAACCTCCCAGCACCATATACTCTTAATGCCAGCACTGCACTTACAGGGCCCAGAAATGGACCTGGGTACTGTAGGCGTACAGGGCTCATGCACCTGTACCCTCACCACTGGCATAGGACACCCAGCTAGAGGGGTGACTGATGTATGCCAGGGCAGTGGTTTGCTGGCATGGCACACATGGATGTATGCCATGTCGACTCTTTGTTTTGTTCTGCACCCAAACACTCAGCCTGCAAAGGCAGTGTGTGTGTGTGTCAGGGTACAGGGCCTCTAAGGGTGACAATACGTGCTGCAGTCCTTAAGGGCCTTCTCTGGTCACAGTGCCCTGGGTACCTATTGTACCATTTACCAGGGGTGGCCAGAGATGCCAATTGGGTTTAGGCTTCAATGCAGTTTTAGGGAAGGAACACAGGCCCAGGGTACCTGATTGGCAGGAGCCCAGGGTACACTCAGTCAAAGCACATCAGCAATTCAGCAAAAAGTGGGGGCATACCAGGCAAGAAAGAGGGCACTTTCTCACACCCAGTTTAATAAAATGGCTGCTGGGATTGATAAGGGCTTTTCCTTGGGTTTCTTGTGTTAGTGCCCCTTTTTTATTTTGATGGTCCCTGTGACCTTTGGTACTTTACTTGCACTGACTTGCTCTCATTCCACCCCCCCTTTTTTTAAAAGAACTTTATTGAGCTGACCCGGCAACCACTGCTGTAGACGGTTACCTGGCGCTTAGTAGGCAGATGGGCGACTTACCGCATCATTTTAAGAGAGGGCGACTCACCTTTATAAGAAATATAACTTCCCTTTTAATTTATTTATTTTTATGCAAGTTTCTCCGTGAGCCGGTCTTTCTTAATCCAGCTCCTGGACGTGCCTCGCTCACTTTCCTGCTACCATGGCAATGCGCAGTCTGATAAGATCTTCTGCTCTTACAGCGGGGTAGCCATGGAATTCGAGACGCCGGCAGCAATGGGCGTTGTCTTGTTGGCACAGGATCGATCTTTAAAAGATGCCGATCCCATGTAGCGGGCGCTTCCCTCAGCCTTAAAGAGCCAAGAGAAACACCGTAACGAGGTGGAGGTGGGAAGCCTTCGCTCCGACTCGGTTTCTTGGACAAAATTTAATTTTTTTTTTTTAAATCGATGCGGAGGTGGAGACGGGAAGTCTCAGCTCCGGTTTGAAAGGCAATTAGTCTATGAAGTCGGGAGGCGGAGGCAGGAAGCCTCTGCTCCAGGGTTAGTGAATGAACGTGTTAGTAGAGACAGGGAGCCTCCCACCTGTGGAAGAAAGGAAAAAGGTAATAGGTAAAGCTGAGGAGTAGGAAATACACAGTCATAGGTTGGGTGGGAGGGAGGTCTCAAATATTCAACCATAAATACTAAATCAGTAAACAATAACAGGCATACAGAGTATCAGAAAAAAGAGTAGCTGTACTTATTGTGTGAGCGGCAGCAACAAAGAAGGGAGAAGGCTACATGTGGAGGGACTTTAAAGCTATTATAATGTTTTCTTGGAGTTCTAGATCTCTTCTTTTTTCTTTTTACAACATATGGCATTCAATTGTTGCTGCTGTGAGCCAGCAAGAAAAGGAGATTTGCATACAATTTAGTCAATCAAGTACTGGTTACTGCTTTGATTTACAAGCAAGTGTCACTCTGCGTGTCACACATTTGACATTAGAAAGTCACCCTTTTGCATACTGAAAGCATAAAAATGTCACACAAGCAACCAGAAAACATGGCAGCTGTGCAGCAATTTGTTTACGTTTTAAGATTCTGCAAATGCCAGGGTATGATACTTGTTGGAAATACTCCACTCCCACACCGGAAAGGGTTGGTGGTAACGGGGTACTTCCAGGACATACAGTGGTAGCTTGGCTCGAGTGGTCAGGAATCAGGCACCGTGCTAAGCATACGACATACCCATACAATAACCATGCGTGCATCCGTTCCAAAAACGACTCTACACCGTAAAAATTATGAAAATATCTTTCTTTATCTTCTTTTTCTCTTAGTTGCTGATTAGATAAATAAATAACAATCACAATATACAAACTTTTTAAATAGTGCAGGTCAAATAAATACTGGCTTAATGATTCAATAAATAGGGGTGATCATAAATAATGAAGGCATAAATATAAGTGCAATACATACAGGCAATTAAATATTCTGAGGCAATAAATACTGTAAACCAATAAATATTGTGCATCAATAAATACTGTGGACCAATAAATACAGTGAAGCAATAAATAGGTTAAATACAATAAATACAGTGCCCCTAATAAATAATTAAAAGCTGACAGTGACACTCATAGAATCAGATCACATTTGAATTCCTAAGGGCTGATTTGGCCCAGGCACAGCTTGTGGGGATGTGGAAGGCTTGAGGGTGTCTACTCCCTGGCTTGGACAAGGCTGAGGCCTAAACTGAGGTAGATCAAGGGGGGAATACCAGAGACCTGGCTCTCTCACTCTACACAACCCCTCAAAATTAGTCTCAGCTCATCCCTGGCACAGTCCAGCTGGTTCCAGCACCTCTCTAACCCCTAGAGTAGTCTCTTAGGATTCCACAGGGCCTTTGGCGCCCTCTATTCCACTTACTGCCCTTTTTCTGATGTTCTGACGCCGCTGGAGTCGTGTCGACGCCGTGAGGCGGATCCGGTTCGACGTCGGCGGCCTCGGCACAATGTCAGTTCCTGACGACGCCGGTAGGCGGCTCCGGTTCGATGTCGGCGGCCTCGGCTCGATCTCGACCTCCGATTCGATGACGTCGGGCAGACTTGACTCGATGTCGACTTTGGGCGGCTCCGGTCCGATGGCGACCTCAGCTTCGATGACGTCGGCCGGCCTTGGCTCGATGTCGACTTCCGGCGACTCCGGAGTGCGATCCTCACTCCCGACCTCCGGTGCTCCTCTCCTCAGGCTTCCGGCGACTCCGGAGTGCGACCTCCACTCCCGACCTCCGGCACGATTCTCTCAGGTTCCGGCGACTCCGGAGTGCGATCCCCACTCCCGACCTCCGGTACACTTCACCTCGGTCTCCGGCGACTCCGGAGGGCGGACTTCACTCCCCCGTCGACGCCGCTCACTCGACCTCGGGTGACTTCCTCCTCGACCTCTGGTACTTCTCCGACCTCCGTCGGCGCCCTCTCTCGACCTCTGGCGGCTCCGGGTACGACGTCTGCTTTTCCAGTCAGCGCCGCTTCTCCACCTCGGGCTCCAGGTCTCCAGGCTACTCGACGTCGGACTCCAGGGAAACCAGTTTCCAGGTCAGGATCTTGCTGTTCTTGGATTCTAAGGCCTGTTCCTGCTGTCCAGGTCCTTAAGATGGTTGTTCTTGCTTCTTCCCACACAGGGCTCCAGGCTGGGCTCAGTCAGTAGGGACTAGTATCAAGGGTGGGTTTATGGACCCCACTCCAGGCACAAGTTTCCACCCCTGCTGCCTCACTCCTTCCTCCTTCAGGTTTCTGCTGCTCACTCTTCACCAGTCAGGTGCCAACTGCCAGCTCCAACTGCCAACTCTCTGTCTTAGCTTCCCAACATTCTAAACCGCCTCCAACGGTCACAGGGTTCTGGAATGTTCTGGAAGGTGCTGGTAAGTTCCAGTGGATGCTGGTGATGTCACAGGTGGCCACCATCTTGTGCTCCAGGCCCTCAGACAGAAGTTTCAGGGGTAGCTAAAATGGCTCCCTGAATCTGCATCAACACTACAAAAACGAAAACAAATGAGGGAAAAAGCCAAGTCCTACATAACCCCCTTCCAGCCAAAAGCCAGGGTAGACCGATCAATGCCTTGATGGTCTTCCCTGCTTGGGGCGAGAAAAGGTGGACGCCGGCCCGCAACGGCAGGAGCTCCCGCAAGTTCACATTTGACATTAGAAAGTCACCCTTTTGCATACTGAAAGCATAAAAATGTCACACAAGCAACCAGAAAACGTGGCAGCTGTGCAGCAATTTGTTTACGTTTTAAGATTCTGCAAATGCCAGGGTATGATACTTATATCAAACTTTATGTAAAGTCGTCTGTAATAATTTTTAACATGGCCTTTCTTTGTTTACTTTATTGGTCAAGGATCATTAAAAGTAGTTCTAAAACATAGTTTCAAAACTACATTATTATATTTGCTGATTACTTATTTACTGGGGGGGTAAAGGTTTTATGCGATTTCCTTATTTTTTGTACCTTCTCCTCAAGCCGGGAATATAATAGACTAGGTGGAAACTCTAAAACCTCATCTGCCGCTGCTGTGTGGGAAAAAACAGGAGGACAAGCAGAGCGGTCGCTCACATATGTTGTCACTTTCCAAGCGTGGTAATTTTGGCGACCCTCCTCTGCCACTTTAATTTTTCGCAAAAGCTACTCTAAAGGCACTAAAAAACGATAACGGCTACCTCAACGAAGCACTGAGTGTCTTAGTAAAGCGATCCCTTGCCATTCTATTCTGCGTAGTGACTCCTCCAGCAGCACACACCTTCCCTGACGAAGAGTCGGACAGTCGACGCTACACGTAACGAGCTGACGTCACACGTACGGACAGCACTGTCAGACCGGGCTGGCTTCTCACAGGCTAGCGCGCAGGCCGCAGTGTGAATAGAACGTTAAATGGAGGTAGCCAGCTGCTCCCCCGTAGAGATGGACGAGGAGCAGCCCTCCACTTCCCGGGATCCTCAACTGCTGGCGCAGGAGGAGGAAGCGGAGGCGGAGGGAGAGGTGAGTACGACGCCCTGCCGGGGAGAAGGTCCCAGGAGTACGTATGGCGCAGTACAGTGGACTGACCTAGCACTTCTCCGAAGTGTCAGGTGTGGATGCCTGGGAGAGGACCGTAGGTCCTGAGGGTATTTCTTGGCTTCTATGCTATTACTTGGTGTTCACGTGATAGCGGCAGTCACTGCTTTTTGCTATAAGTCCAACCTCCCTTATTATTTTATTACTAATTTCTATCACATCATTGTAATAATTGGTAGCATCTAGACACTTGGTATCAGTCGTGCACTTGGTATTAGTCGAAATCCCGCTGCGGCTAAGTACTTGTGGTATTTATTGTATTTTTGCTCAGTCCAGCTCATTAGGTTCGTCAGTTTATAATAGGCACATCCCGCCCCCCAGTATTTATCAATTTATCTGTAACAGCTTTACTTAAACCATTCACTGGTGGACGTTCGAGGTACTTAAATGTGTTTACTGGAGGTAATGGGTTTCCCCCGGGCACTAATTTGCATCAGGAATACTCCTAGCTGTGTATTGGTGGCCGTGCCACCAATACACAGCTTCAGTTATTGATTACCGGTAATGTGTTTATCACGAGACGTTGATTAGTTGGTGTCATGATAATTTTCATGGTGGTTTGTTTCTGCTCTATTTTACTCACCCCAGTGTTGTTATTCGTGGCTGTCCTGTACTCGTAGACATTTATTGCCTATACCTCTGGGCATTAATTATTGGTGTCAGTCCCTTGCCTCTATGAACTCATTTTTGAATGTTTTATGCCTCGAGTATTTCTTGGTGGACACCTTATAGCGCCTGGTATTTATTGCTGGTCACCCTGCTTCCATGCTCTGATATATATGGAGATTCTGTGTCCTTTGGTATTTGTTGGTGGTTGCCCGATAGATAGGTATTAGTATTTACTTGTGGCCTTCCTGTTTTTTGTGACTGTCAAAAAATGTCTGGGTATTGTTGGCTGTGCTCACGATAATTGCTGTTTTATGATCCTGGGGTTTGTTGTTTTATGTCCTGTGGAAGTTGGAAATAATTGCTTATGTCTGTAAATGCTTGGGGTATGTATTTGTGGATGGCTTAACTCCTGAGTGACAGCCATATAACCCTGTGAATATTGTTGTCCAGTATGCATGGGTCTTACTTTTATGTAATTGATTCTTCACTGGTGGCAGTCCTGTGTCCCAATGTTTTTGTTGGTATTAGACCCAACAACCTTTTGTATCTATATGGTGACTTATATAATGCAAACTTAACTACGAAGCAACAGACCGTTGTCAGGGTTATGTAAGTGATAGGTTTTGACATACATATATATTGGAAGCAGTTATAACTTCAGGTCTTATTTCCCAACTGCATTACCTGACTGGTATTTTTTTTTCTATGCCCTCGATTTATATATTTAGAACAGTCTTACCATTTAGCTGTTTTTTAAAGATTGTTCTGCCCAAACGTTTCTTAGTAGCAGTTACACACACTCAAAAGACTTATTGGTAGCTGTAAATAAAGATACTTAGTGGTGGTAGTCTCAAGACTCCTGAATCCCAGTTGTCTTGCTATTAGTGTGTTACCTCTCGCGGTATATTGGTAAAAGTCAACCTTAAAGTATTAGTTTTAACCCTCGCCTCGAATGGCCTCTGTGTATTTGATAGAAACATAATCAGTGATGAAAAGAGTTTGCAGGTGTTTATTGTTAACTGGCCTTGGTATCAAAATATTATAGATCTTGTACATCCTCATCTAATTTTTATGGATAGACAATAAATGCTTTATCATTTATGGAGGGGTTTGCATCTTTTGGGTGGAGACCTATATTGGATTTAGTAGAGACTAACAAATTCATCCACAATTCTTTATTCAATTTTGACCATTAACGGCCTAAACTGGTAGTATATGTCTTATTCAGGGGAGAAGGAGCACCCTCCAAAATTAATAAGATCATCTTACTCGGTTTTTCTTATATTGGGCTCATTACTGAACACAGTGTCCAGGAGATGACCTTTTATCATGGGTGCTGCTTTCCACTCTGAGTGTGCTGAAAATTGCCAAGGTCGTGAAGGATCTTAGATGTTATGAGATTGTTTATCTTTTCGAAATGAATATTTAAATTCCTGAGGAGAGAGAAATTGTTTTTTTTCGACAGCAAGGCTGGATACTGCTTCTGGTAAAATTCTATAAATTTAGCGCAAGGACCTGGGGGGTCTGTACACTAGTAGATCTGAGAAGGAGGACGTGGGTGGCATTTTTCTTGTGAAAGAAAGATTTTCACAGTCTGGGATGGAGAGGGCATAGTGGGCACATTTAACTGTATCTTTTTAAAATTATAGTAATGCCCGCTCCCCCTTATGCTCCTGATTATATGGTGTCCTTGAGGAAGTGCTTGAATAATGTCTGGCATGGAGCTATTGTGTACGCATGTTTCTGTTAAGAATAAAACTTCAAGCTGTTTGACCAAAATAAATTGAATAGTTCAAACCTGTGGCGAGATAAGGATCTGCAATTAATAAGTGCTAAATTCCACTTATCATGCCTAGACATATTAGCTTTTCCTTCCTCTGATTCGGAAAGAGAAAAAAACCCCAAAGCAGCACCAATCTCCATTATCTGTCCAAATCGGTGGACATCAGTGTTGTGAGATTATAGGCCTGAGCGCGTATAAGAATTGAGCTGAACAACTTATTTTATTTGAGGGAGTTCTCCCTGGGCCCCTCTTCCCATTCGGGTGCGGACGGGCTTGCATTTTGCGTGCCAGCGGCACGTCTGCTGCGCATCCGCATCGTATCTGCCTTGTAAGGCTGAACCAATGACACTTAGAGTGCTAACCACTTTAGTAACTCTATGGTCAGAGGTGTAAGTGCAGCTCTTTGGTCTGAAGACCAGCGCAGTTTCCCCCTTCAACAATCCCTCTTTCACAATTTAAAAAAAGTACACTCCCCACCTCTTAAATTCCGGTTAAAAAAAAAAAAAAGAGATTTAAAAAAAAATGTGCAAAGGTTAAAAATGCGAGTGTGGTGCTACGGCTCACTCACCAGTGCGCCTACCTCGCGTCTGCCATTTAAGGCTGTACCAATGACCACTAGAGTGCTAACCATCCTAGCAACTCTATGGTCAGAGGTGTAAATGCAGCACTGTGGTCGGACGACCAGCGGGATTTCCCCCTTCAACAATTCCCCATTCACAATTAAAAGTACACTCCCCATATGCTAAAATTCGTTTCAATAAACATTATTTAATTTGTTTATTGAAAAACGAATACTGTCCATGGAACACTGGTGTAATTTTTCCCAACAGTGTCATTGCATTCACATGCTTATTCCAGTCATTTCGGAATAAAGGTATTCCTAATCCTGAGACAGGACCCCGTGTGCTAAATCTGAAAATGCCGGGTAGCACACCTAATTAGTACAGGTGCTTTTTTACGCGGCGGCAGTCTGATTTTTCTTAGACATTTATTTTTCTAATGTGACTCAGGCCCCTTGTTTCATGATCTGTGCCGTCTCCAACTTTATCTGCCTGGTAGGCAAGTAGGATGAGGATTGGTTAATTTCAGGTATAATGCTCGGAAAGGACTACCACTGGGAGCTTGTAAGCAAGAGTTCCATCATTTTGAGGAAGGGGCAGTAACCCCTAGATTCTTGTTGCTATGCCTAACTGCATTTCAGTGAAAGAACATCCTTCCTGGAAAGTATGGCAAGGAAGGAGAGACAGACGTTGTCTTGGTTATGGGAGACCTAGATTGTGATTGTTAGATTGTACTGAAAGATTATTTCTTTAAAATATGTTTTATTCTAGAGTAGCTGTTTGGTCTGTCATGGTATCTGTAATTGTAATTGTAATGGTATTTGTAGAGCGCGATTGCTGCCCGTGGGCGTCCAAGCGCTAAGCTGACCAGAAAGTGACGGAGGAGGTGCTATGGTACAGTGGGTTTGTCAAACAGCCAGAATGCTTGTATGGGAGAGTTGTGTTTCACCCTTGCACATGTGCAAAGAGACTAAGGGCCAGAGATGTATGAACGCATGTTCTTGTCTCAAACCCTGCAATTTGGTAAATCACAGGGTTTGCAACGAGAAAATGTATTTTTCAAATGTACTAAATCCAGTTAACAATTTGCTAACATGTTACAGAATCGCTAAATGGTTTTAAGAAACAGTTAGAATTCAGTATTTGGAATGGCCGTGTTTTGGGCGTTTATTCCAAATAGTGTTTGCTTATGGTATGCATTATTTTTCTGCAAAGCTTCAATATTTTACTGTCTACTGAAAAGTAGTGGTAAACCATCTGGATACGGGAAGGGGGTCTCTAAGGGACCCTATCAATTCCCTTTGTAAAGGGTCCAAAAACATTTTATTTGATTAGTCAGTGGCCCCCGGGACCATTGCCTATTACTAAAATATAGTTTCCAAAGCCTTTCTTTCTATTTTTTATTTTAATACAGCATTAAAAAAAAAAAGAATCCTGTTTTTAAAAACAATCAAGGCAGGGTGGTCTGTTGACCCCAGCAGGTCATCATCTCAGTGATGGCAGTCAATAATAGTGGGTCGCAGTTTGCGACTTACCTCATTAGTATTCATAAGGTAGGTCAAATTGTGACCCACTGTTTTTCAGTATTTTGTGAACCAACTTATTTGTATAAAGGTTAGTTCATGAAACATCATAGGATTCAATAAAAGTTGATGTAAATTGCGACTGCTTTGTGCAAATCTTGTCTTAGTACATCTGGCTGTAAATGGCCCCATTGTGAGGGAGTATACACACATTATGCATGGATAGGACTGTAAACCTGTTTTACTTGGTTCTTTTACAGACCAAGTTTACTTTGGATCAGCAACAGTGTATCGGATTATGTGAACGAAAGCCTAGGCAGTACTTTGTTAAGGGAGTGTGCATGGAGACAGTGTTTCTAGTTCCCTGTGCTACCATCTGAGAATATTTCCTCCCACTCCAAAACACAGTGGGGCAGGTTTAGATGAGCTGATTCAGGTGTGCTATCTCTACAGATTTCAGATTTATAGTAAACTATTGAAGGAGTCAACTGTTTTGCTGAAAGGTAAACGAAAGATCAGCAGTGAGAACACAATCTTCTCAGAATCTCTTTAGGGTACACATTTCTCTTTGGATCAGAAGAAACGCATACAGGACTATGCCTCAATCCGATCACCTCCTGAAACAATGTGGAAAATATGTGATCCCTGCCTTACAGGTCCAGTATCTAGATCATTTCCCAGGCCCAGTATCTAGATCATTTCCCAGGTAGTTCCTAAAGACTGCTGAGGAAGGAACTGCTTTTGCAACTGTGTATTATGGATGTTATTCAAGGAATGAGTGCCTGACAAACATTTCATTTGGTGGTCATGTGTGAGAGTCTTCTACTTTGGAATGATGAAACTGTCCCACAGGTACCTCCTTTTTCAAAGTAATACCAGTACATTTGCTCCCATCTTAGCTTTGTAGCTGTCTTGCTAGTGTCCAGTGAAGGTGCCATGCTATGGGTGATATGCAGGGCAGATCATATTCTCCAGGAGCCAATTCATACAAGACATGCAAAGCTTAGACGCTGTTGGTCACAAAAATAGGGCAAGCCTTTTGAGCTGAGGTATCCGATTGGTACCTCTGGAAGTTAGGGATCGACGGGTATAATTTTCCTCTGGCCTCACCTTTTGATAATGGCAGCATAAGTACCTTGGTTGTCAGCATTTTATCGTTGTCCTCTCGCAGTTGCAACTCAGGGTAAACTGATCTAATCATTGTTTATCATCATGATATCCTTTAAGGTTAATCCCAGTGTTTCTACATAGAATTAGTTATGCTTTAAATAAATGGGGATGAAATCTTATATTTCAACCCTCATTTACATAGCTAATTCTTATCTTTGTGAAAAAAGTGTGCAATGGTGGCAGAAGTACCTGCATCCCACCATAAACTGTTTTAAATTTGCACCCAAGTTCACTTGAATGGGTCTCAGCAGCAAATTGTTGTCACTATTTGATGGTCATTAATCTCAGATTATTTTATGAATACAATTACTAGATGTATTCATTATTTGTAGTATTTCCATATAAAAAATAGCAGCTCTTTTTATCAATATGGTTTCTGTTGTTGATGGGGTGAGTAAGTGCGCTCTGAACAGTCTGGCTTGATTCCCTAAAACAGTTATAAATTACAATATGTAGTTTTTGGTGAAGGGACGCCCAGCCAGCCAAAGAAAAGGAGTACAACATAAATATAATTTAGTGGTGGGTTTTAAAAAAATACTTTTCTTTGGCTGAAAGGGCTTCTCGTCACTAAAAGCAAGGAGAGGAACTGAGACCATCACCTGTGTACTGGAGGCTTAATTAGAAAGGCATATGGAGCGCTACAGGAGGATAGAGCGCTTTCATGTAAGAAGAGGCTGTTCATGCTCCTACATCACTATCTATTATGGATGTGTGTCTAGTGGGGGAAGGTGTGATAATACCGTATTGGCCCCACCAGAAAGGCAGTAACAGCTTTTAATTACTCTTCTCATGATGCACCCTTGCTTGCGGCTCGGACTTAAAACAACAGGAGGGTAATTAACAGCCATCATTGCATGCAGGAGTGAGCGGTAACTTGAGTGTTAGATCATTACCACAAGGAGTAGTGTGTTCTGCTCAGCTGTGATTGAAACCTATTTCTGTTTTGTTTGTGTACATGGCGATCTACAGTTAACCATGATTTTCATTGGTGGTTGATTTAAACCTGTTATCTAATTCAACCAAAGATAAGTGTGGCAACGGACTATCCTCATTCAATTAATTGCGTACGTCTTGAATTCACATTTGTTGTACTCCATTTCTCCACAAACAGATACCATACCTGAATGACTTTTCCAATTAATCAGGGGATTTTAAAGTGCGCTACTGACCCTTGAGGGACTCGTGGTGGGGGGGTGCAGCTCCGAGTTAGCTGAAGAGCCAGATTGTGAGGCTTTTCCTGAAGGTATGCAGGCTAGGGGAGCGTCTGATGTTGACCAGGAGCTCCTTCCAGACCTTAGCCACGATGTATGAGAAGGCTCTTCCCCGCCCCCCCCACCCCCCCACACACTCTGGTTCTGCAGATGCACAGGGTTTCTGCTAGGGTAAGTTTAGGTATTATTATTTGAATATAACGACTTTAGATCTGTTTCAGCTTGGACTGTAACTATACTTGATATGGAGACACTGCATTTTTGTTTCATAGTCCTATGGTTTCCAAGAGAAGTCTTTGACACGTTTCTTAATCTCAAGCAGTTCTGTCCGGAAGTAACACTGAACCATATATCATATGGAGCCCTCTACTGAATTACTTTTAGGAGTACTAGGATATTTCTTTGGCTCCTGTATGCACTCAGTACATATATTACTCTGAATACTTGTCATGCTTATGCTTCTACATGCTTAGGAACCAACCATAAGCTTCCCTGAAATAGGAGCATAGAACCACATTGTTGCCTAGCTGCTGGCTCTTTTTCAGTCACTTTAGACCTCAGATAGTGTCGTTTTTATTGTACTGCTCTAGTCTTAGAGGGCCGTTATGAGACTTTGAAACTCTGTCACATAAAGTATTTTTTTTTTTTATTGGCTTTTTCAAAACAACAAAAATACCATACAATACACCCAGCCGGCATAAAGATCAATATAGGAGCTAAAAAATCAGTCTCACAAATAATAATAAAAAAAAGAAACGTGTCTCAGTAGGCCACCCCCAACAAAGAAATCAACGGGCGACCTTCGCCCAAATAATGTTGTAGAAGAACAAGTGCAACAATAATAAGAGCAGACTTCATGAAATATCCCAGAGAGGGTCAAAAACACAACCCCAACGGGCCCTTCCCATCTTATCTCTTAATGGCTATGCCTCGGGGTGGGGCCAGGTGGCGTCAACGGGACAGGACCATCTCCCGGCAGTGTCGCATTCCGACCGCCTACCGTGGCTTCCCCCACAGTCGACTCCTGCTGTCTTTGGAGCCATGCCCAAAATGGCTCCCATATATCACAGGGTCTGGAAGACAATGGCATCAATTCCCAGACCACCCCTAATTGTGTGTGCCCATACGTGATATCTCGAACCCAATCCCTAATGACAGGCACTCGTCTTCTGCCCCAATGAATCGCAACTTGCCTTTTCGCGAACAGCAACAAAAGTGCATGCAACTTACACAACTTGGGTGGTGTGTCTTTAACATATCCTAAGAGTCCCAGAGCAGGGGAGGGGGCCAACGATACATTCAGGATAGAATTTATGGAATCAAAAACCAACGCCCAAAATCCAGCAATCTTGGGGCAGTCCCATGCTATATGCAAAAATGCAGCTGAATTGCGTCCGCAGCGCCAGCAATTATCAGTGTCACGGATACCCATGTGATGGAGGCTAACTGGTGTTATATACAGCCTATGCAAATACTTAAATTGCATCAGCCTCAGTTTGTAGTTTGGGGGGAGTTCAGTCAGCTGCCCACAGCAGAAGCTCCATTGTGCATCAGTCAGAGGTGTCTCGAGATCTGCATGCCAGTTATTGAAGGACGGTGGGACCACCAATGGGGCAGTGTCTTGCATGCGTGTGTACAATCGTGTGATAAGTTTACGTGGAGATGGAGTTTACAATAAGTTTTCCAAAGCAGGTAACTGCGGCGGCACCTATGGGAACCCGTCCCATAAGGACCGACATGCTGCACGCACTTTGTGGTACAGAAAAAGTTCCGCAAATGCCACCGGTTTGCCCTCAATCGCCTCGGGGGAGGTCTGAACTCGTCCCCAGGGTATAGGTCAGCAAAGGTGATAAGGTTCTTCTCCAGAGCCCGCGATTTACCAATACTGTCTCATATGCAAGGTAGCATCGGATTATGCATCAAAGGAATCGAAGCAGCAAACAGCACCGGTATTCGTGCACGTCTTCGCAACTCCTCCATGCCCAATACAGTGCTTCAGCAGAATCTATGTCTCCCCGGGGGCGGCGGGCTTTCTGATATAATGCCTCATTAAGTGGGATGGGGGCCACAGCAGCAGTCTCCACCGCCACGTGTGGCTGAAAGGCGGTGGGGTGTACCCAGAAATGCAAGAAGTATGCCTGCGCACAGAGCGCATATAACTGCATGTCCGGCGCACCCAGACCACCCTGCCTCAGCGGGAGGGTCAGCAGGTCCCAGGAGGCTCTAGCCTGACCGCCCGCCCATGCCAAGGAGACCAGCAGAGACCTCAGGGATGTAAAAAACTGCCGAGTGAGGGAGATCGGAATATTCATGAATAGGTACAGGAATTTTGGTAATATTACCATTTTGACCAGAGCAATCCTGCCAGCAAGCGACAGTGGCAATTTAGACCACACTTTGACCTTGTCCTCTAACCATGTGACCGCACGACCGTAGTTTAATCTCCACACCTCCTGCGTGTCCCGACTTATCCAAATCCCTAGGTATTTAACCTCATCCGCCTCCCACCTAACGGGGAATTCCGATGTCATGGGTACTCTTTCACATAAAGTTGAAATCTTGTAATGACAGCACATGTGTTGGGAGAAGTGTGGAAGGGCAAAATATATGTAATACCTTTAAGCAAGGGCTTTCGCCTTAACACGAAAACCGCCAAGACATCCTGGTATTGAATCCCTAGGGTTACTCCCTGCAGCTTCTGGCAAATCCAGCCAGACAGTATAGGCTCCTGTTCCTGAACTGTGCCGAAGTTATACTCTTGACATTCCTATTGATGCAACTTTTAAAATAAGTTCCTTATTATTTTTTAAGTGACTCCAAGGGACTAAGCAATGTAGCGTATAGTTCAGACTTTTTCAGTACGATGTTTTTACGTGTTTAATAGTGAATATTTCCTAAAGGAATATGGTCCTACTTTTTCTAACATGTTTAGTCAACTTAAGTAATTAAGTACAGTCGCTGATGCAAAAGAATATTTACTTTGCTGACCAAAGATTTCTTTACGCTCAATACATGTGGTTCCAGTGATTTAACGCAGTGAACTTAGTAACAGCTAGGTTAAGTTTGTAACATGATATTCTGGCCAGTTTGTAAGTGATGATGCACAAATGTATGCATCATTCAATCTTTAAAAACTCTGCACAAAACTTAAGTAGGTTTGTAATGTGCATGCGGTCCAATTTGTGCATGTTAATTAAAAAAAATTATAATTATGGTGACTGGTTTAAGCTATTTCTTTTTTCAAACACTGTTTACATTATAATATTTTAGACCACTGTTCACAACGTATATGATCTTTAGGAAGCAATTTGAAATTTGGTGAACATTATTTAAATAAATGATATAGAAAAGCAAAAAAATGAAATTTGACTATCAAATGTGAAGTGCCATGTAGACATTAACTACAGAGACACAGTTGTGCTACTGTAGTATATTATTCATTTTTATATTTAATTGTGGTTGTTCTTTGCGGTGCATCTATTCATGACCTCTGCACAGAGTGCTGTGGAAGCATCGTTTTATTTGTGAGTTGATATCCTAAGTGGGAATCTTTGCTGTTTTTAAGATGGTGATGTCTAGTGATGTAAGCCACTATTTTCTTTCCTTGCCACTTATAGCTAGTTTATTCAGTTCCATAATGCAGCCTGAAAAATACGTGATTTACTTAACTGGGTTCTCCTTTTATATCTCATTTATCCAATTTATTTCTTGGCCTACATTGTAGAACGAAATAGAATGCAGTTTTTGAAAATTTAGAGAAGAAAATTACTTGCATTATGAGCCTTTGTCCTAAGGCACTCTTACAGAGTTTCTAGCCCATTTAGTCATATATTCACTTAACAAATATATATACGCTATGTCTCATTAAAAAAAAATGTTTAATTGAAGTGTACATTTCTCTTCTTCTTTCCCCAGAAAAGGTGAAGCAGCACATCTTGCACTGAATTATATTTCCTCTAACATTTTTTCTTTGCAGCTGTAGACCAGAGGATGGTTTTGAACTCTGCCATGTCTGTATCTGTAATATTTATTGGGCATTTGAAGCCTTCATGCATGAAAACTTTGACCTAGTTACTTAGTTCTTTTTTAACTAAAACACTGGAAAATAATATCGACTAAGAATCCAGTTGAACCATCCAGTGGCATGTTGAAATGGAAAATGTAGATAACTGAGAAGCACTGTGGTGGGGTTGCCGACAGAATACCCTAAAACTCAAGGTTGAATCATAAATAATTTTCTGATTGTAGATGTGACTTTTTTTGATTTTCCAGGATTGTCACACGTGCTTGTGGAATAAAAACTTCTGAATTTGGCCTATTGTAAGCTGTATTGATCCATCATATTTGCAAAGTATATAAACTTCATAGTCAATTATTTTGGTGTTTGTCCTTAAAGCGGTAATTGCGGGACTTACAGGTTGTGTCATCAGACCATCAACATGGTATGAATGAATCTGGAGAGTATGAAAATCTATACTTTAGAACCAGTTATGTTTGAGGATGTATAGTTCATTTATGCGTATCATATGGACGTAGGTCTTTAATATTGCCTGCAGTAGTTAAGCCCATCCATTCATGAAATAGATTTGTTCTGTAAAATATACAAACCCTGCTTGTCTTACACTGTTGTTCTTCATGTACTAATACTATCGCATAGGTTTATTATTTTGCATGTCAACATAGTTGTTGAAACATCTATGATGAACCATTCTTCCTAACTTGATCGCAGCTGAGTGCTTTGTGGCCCCATCTTCAACAGTTGGTGGAAGAGCTCCTTCTGTGTTCTGCCAGGTTTTCAGAAGCCAATTCAGTTTTTTCTGCCCCCATCATTTCACACAAGCAAAACAGGATACCAGGCTCACTCATGCGAGGATCTCCAGATCATCCAATCAATTTGGCAGTCTACCTTTTGAAAGATCGTAAAAATGTAGAACATTATCTCATTCAAGTGACTTCTCAATTTATTTATATTCAACAAACAATTGTATGTTTTAACACCATTAATTATTTACTGTATAAAGCGATTTTATCGTAAAATCTTCATCCTGGACCCTTAAAGTAGTTTTGTAAACCTAAAAACCATGTAAAATGCAATCATCTGTTTTCTTCTTTACAGCAATATAACAGTAGACTATATTGGTGCATCTAACACTGGTTAATGCTAAGAAACTGCAGCCCCCTATATGCAAAGGAGATTTTAGAATGCCCCTTGAAAGATATCCAGCCCTGTAAGATATATTCTCTTTTGATGAATGTGTTACATTGCCTTCTTCATCTACCTTTGTTTTGCTATCATTAAAGTGCTAGGTTTTTTCATTTGGGATGAAATAAGAACTTACTTGAGCATACTTTAAAACTAGTGCTGTCTTAATTCGGTTATGTTTCAAAAGTTTTCTTTTGAAAAATATTTTATTAATTACCATGCTCAGCAATACTCTGAATGTACTAAATTACATGGCTACCCATGCTAGGAATGTGCATGCATTCTCCCTCTTGTTAGTAGCTTACATGTAAATTGTGTGTTTCTTTTAACCACTCCCAATGTGTTACTGAAAGAAGCTACTTGGTGAATGCTTACTCGCCCATCCTTTGGTAGTCTGTGCCATTAGTTTAGCGGACGGAAAAGCCTTAGTTTGAGCTCTCCTCTTTTTTCTGCTGGAGTTGGAGATAGTTTTGAGAGTAAGTCAGATCCTTGAAGCCAAATTTATATTAATTTTTTGTAAGTCGTTATTGTCCAAAGCCTTGGATCCTTTTCTGGGAGCTATCTTCAGAATCATCTGACAGTTACTGGTTTAGTTCAAAGCTGGTCTAACCTCTGTGGAAGTTTTGAGGCTTCAGGGTATTAGAGCCATATAATGCATGGAAGCCTGCAATCCCAGTATAAAAGCCAGTTTATATTTATTTATAACAGGCGATTTGTGACATCCCTGGTCACCTATACTAAAGAAGTGAGGTAGCCACCCCATTACAATAACTTGATACAGTTGATTCCTGGCATCGTAGTGCCTGCTTGTTGAGGCAGCAGCTGAGGGGAAGGTAGGTCACAGACCATAATTAAAGTTGCACTTTAGAAAACTAAATATTCCTCCTTCTGATTTGTTTTTTTAGATTAAGAAAAAAGGAGATTTTTAAAGCAACATGTTAATTTGTTTCATGCTTACATAGTTACGGGAAAGATAGAATCTCTCTGCATGTTTCTATGCATTCTGAGCTACAGCTTTTTTTTTTTAAATGTGACTTGTACTATGCTGATTCTAAAGTCATTTTGCACCAAGCATCTAACTGATGTTTGGTATGTTTGATTCTGTATGAGAGATTTTAACTTTATTCTTCATGTTTACACACCTCTTATCTCTGTCATTTGAAAGTGCACCACAGCAAGGATATAAGTAGTTTGTGGGAAAGGGTTATGGTGTGACCATGGATTATAAGGAATAAGGTACCTTCGTAATACATTATAAAGATATTGGAAGTCACCTCTGAGGTCCATGACCTTATAAAGGAACTCTGCCTCGGGCCTCATTCCTCTGTATGGTCACTGAACTACTCTGTGACTTGCAGTACCCATATATAATAAGTATGTATACCTTCAGATAAATGTGATACATTTTAAGTGCTTTTGGTTGCTCAGGATCGTTGTTTTAATTTACGCCTATGCCCTGCAAAGTTAGGTTCAATTTGTGAATGTTTTAAAATAATGCAAATTAAATAATTTCAACAAGTAATCACTGTAGATTGGGAACCTGCCATTATTGATGGGTACAGTAAGAAGTGTAATTACTTATTTTATTATTTGCATGCATCAAAATTAAATTGTACATGTATTTGTATACATCAAACAACCATTGTTAACTTATTTTGTGTAGTGTTCCTCAAAGTCCTGTTCAGTGAGGCCTCTTGCTGTCACATAGTTTGTATTGGAAAACGCTAACGGATTTATGAAAATGTATTGTTAAAATACACACTATCTTCTGAAGGTTAACTTTTCACTTGTACAATGTAACAAAATCAAGTTGTCTACAGCGCTCAGCCACCCTAAAGTTCCTTGTTGCTAAGATGATAAAAAGAAGTTTTAAAATGTTCAGTTTATGGTTGTGCAGTGGACAGACTGAGCAAAAACCAGATCTTTGAATTTTTTTGTACAAGAATAGTATCGGTATTTCAAAGGTAGCCAGACTGCAAGTTTTCTTTTCTTAAGCAGGTTACTACATCTTTTATTATATATGTTAAAGAACCACAAAGTTAAAGTATTTTTTTTTATAATTGTTTTTCAAGAAAGTACTATGGCATCCTACTTCTTTTTTGTATCTGTTAGCCAAATAAACATTCAGCCATGTTCTCTTTGCCAAATTTCAATGTTTGAATACAGTCCCATCTTAGTCCTTTTTTATGTTGTACGTGTACTAACACGTATAGTAATTGTATGTATTACATGCCTGCTATAATTTGGTTACATTGATTTGTAGCCTTAAATGCAATGTATGTGTGTTTTTTTTTTTTTTTTTTTTTTACCATGATGAATAATCTGCACATAGAGATAAGAATGTGAGCACAGCTTATTGTTGGGTGGATTCATAGTTCCTAGTTAGATACATTTATATTTAGTGAGGAGTGTTTGGTTTTTTAATTAAACTACTTGCTATAAAGTATTGTTTCATTCACTTCAATTGCCTTTTAGCTCAATAAAAAAAAGAAATTTACATTGAAATTAAGTCCATTGCTGATGCTCTTGGCCCATGACAAGTAGTGCCCCCCCACAGTTTGTGTCGCAACATCGAGTATACAGCATCGATTTTGCAACTACATCCATGACCACCAGATCATCAAAGGTAAGTAAGGTAAGTAACATCATTACATTTATTAGTGAGGGTCAATTAAAAATAGATATATTACATGAAAGGGGAGTGTATTTTTTAAATAAAAAAAGGAAGTGTTTGGATAATATATCCTTTACACATTTTGTTTTACTTAAATTAATTGAAATTCATATTTTAGTACAGATAAGTGCCATTCAAATCATAAACACATTAAAATGGCAAACCTATTTGGATTGACAGAAAAGATGATACATGCACGGTCTCTCCTCTGGTGTATATATAATGTGCAAATTTGATTTTTTTTGTTTGTTTTAGAATTGTAACTGAATTAGGTCTTCTTTAAAGTCAGATTAAGTAATTCATCAAAATAACAAAGATGCATTAACATTCAGGTTGCTATAAGGATTAGGTTTAGTATGACTAAAACATAAAATAATGTAAATTACATAATGAATCCTGGTTGGGGATAGTATTAGCATGGGGGTTAAGAGTAATTATCCAGTTCACTAAAAGAAATCCAGGTAATTCAGAGTTAGGTTAAGGGATAAACCTAAGGTAAGTTAAAGGCAATTTAATGTGATGAAGCTGTTAGTTTTCGTATTGAGTTAAGATGAATAAAATATTACTTAGATTAAAAAAGGGTTGTAGTTGTAGTGAAGAAAAGCCATTAATCGAATTAAAGTCTAATAATAAAAAATTAAGCAAATCCAGGGTTAAATTGGTAGATTTGGTATAGTGGTAAAACATACAATGACAATTTAGTGATCGATGTAGTGTCACCAATATAGTTGAATGTTAAAATAAACATAGCGGCATACAACCCTATTGCAAACATGTTTTATTTTCCATTATATGGTACAATTTAACATATGCTTTAAATACATTCTGCCAGGTTTATTTTATGGCACACTGTTAAACCTATTTCTCAAATCTGCTTCTTCCAAATAAGTTATTCTTTCTAGATAAATGTTTGATTAAAAGGTTCTGTACTCATGAATATTTTTGATGTACCTTTCAGTATAATTGCCTAATCTACTGTTGCAAATAACCCAGGAAATCAACTGCTTGCTTATTATTTGGAAGAGTTTTTCAGGTATGTTTTCAAAGATGAGTCCTTAAATTGCACATCCTATTTTTCAGGCTGCATAAGTTAAAGTGCTTACCAGCAGTGGTGCAGGATCAAGGAAAAGTGGCTATGAGGATTATCACCTTTGTAAACAATAAACCCCACTTTATGTATTCATAATGCTATTTGTTGACGTAGCATACAATCCGGTTTTAATGATTATGCTTAAATAGGGTTTGCTGACCGCATGAATTTAACTTTTTGCTGAGGCTTTGCAAATGAGCATATGATCCTAAATATTCTTCGTTATAATGCGTTCTAACTTCTTTCATCCCTTCCTTCCATCTCTATTCAGTTGTTTCCCCTCTGAATCCTTTCACCGTCAATGCACACCAATAAGCTTTCCTGCAAGTAACATTTTTTCAGAATCATAAACCGATATCTAGCACGGTATATTACGTCTTCCACTTTCCCTTTTTATGATGTTGTTGGTGAAGGAGATTCAGTTTTACAGACATTAATTTACTTGATTAGTTATTGTTTTTTTAACAAGTCTAATGCTGGCAGACTTACTCTTACTGGGACAGAGGTCTAAATTTCAGTAGTTTGAAGCAAGCTTTTTCCCTCGACCAACTGACTACAACCCTTCAGGTGGTCAAGGTCGAAAATTGAATATACTTCCAAATTCCTTTTTGGCCTAAAGATGGGCATGGCCTCAAGCCGAAAACATGGCTAGCAACAAATGTGGTCCTGCATTGTCCTAACATGTAGCCTAATGTCTAGAGATGCAGGGCCCTACATATGGATCAGGCCTGAGCTGCTGTTATAGCTAATACCAATCCCAAATTCTATCTCTGATGCTTTGGAACCATATGTGATCTTCCTAAAATAGCCAACTAGGTCCCACCTAGGGTGGTGAAAGTTTGCAGCCAGAGTCCTCTTATTGTAGGTAAGTGTCTTTCCAGACCCACACTGTGGAATTTATCCCACTGATGGGGCATGTCAACTTGTGCCTGCTACAGTATCAGATGCGCTTCTTTGTGGCCCTCATAAAGACACATGATAGGTAAATTCTTTAAATTTATTGTTTTGGGGCGAGTGAAAAATGAGTGTTGTGAGATGAGATTGATAAAAGGGAAATGTAAATAAGGGTGGGAATTGTGAGCGATAGGCTAGGGATAGTGTTGTGGGAGGCTAAAGCAAGGGAGGGATGAAGGTGACACGAGTTCTGGTTGTGGAAGAGGAGAGGTGAGTATATGGAGTAGGAAAGGGAGGGTAAGCACGATGTAGTGAGTAAAGAAGAGGGAGACTCTGGAATTTCACAAGGGACATAGGAAGGTTCTTGACAGAGGAAATAGAAGGGGAAGAGTATGTGGAGAGGGTTGAGATGGATTTGGGCAACGTTGAGAAATGAGAGTATAAACGTAAAGCTGATAGGGAGGATTGATAACGGGGCATGTGTCGACCAATAGAGTTTAAGGGAGAGGTAAAGGAAAGAGCAGAGGCTGTTGAAGCACGGATATTTGTGAGAGGTTATGGGTGGACTGGTCAAAGGGAACGTAGTTTGGGAAGTGAGTAGACCTACTTGTATGAAAGAGGTGCCAGAATACAATGGAGGAAATAAGAGCTGGAGGTAGGATAGAGGGTGTGTGGTGGTTGTAGGGGTATGGAGTGGGAAGTGGTTGAAAGGGATCGGGTCAAGGGTGAAAGATAATGTTTAGTGGAGTGTTGAAGAAAGGCTTTTACAGAAGGGATAGAAGAGAGGGGTTGGTTGAGGAAATTATAATTGGAAAGAACTGGAGCTTGAGGGGGCTAGGTGTAGTTGGGAAATAGATCGCCGAGTGCAGTAATGAAGGAATGTTGCAGGAGTGTGAAGATATGCTGCTGTTCTGAGGTGCTGTTATATCTGTGTGGGATGTTGGGTAAATGCTCAAAGTTTGTATTTGTAGGAGGGTGAAGCTTTAGGGGTCAGTGGGTCAAAGGGAAGAAAGGGAGTGGGGTGGAGGGAAGGGAGATGCATGGAATATTGGAAGGTGCCATAGGCATTGGCATACAATCTAGATGTGTTTTTATTTGCATTTGTAATTTACATGCATTTTCTTGTCTCTCTAGGAGAGGCTTGGTAACTGGTGTGAAATCTGGACAGTTCAATCAGTGTGAGAAGTGTGGAATCAGTAGATGTATAATTGTTACATTGTGGTCCGTATTGATGTTAATCAATTTATTAGTAACAAGATGATAGACAGGATTGTTAAACAGCCTGTTTTTTAATTGTTTCCTAAAAGTCAAGTGGTCCTTTATTGTGAGCAGTCTGGCTGGTAGGGTGTTCTTGAGGTCCACAGCCAAGACTGAGAAGATGAGCCTCTTATTCTTAATTTCTTGAGAGGTATTTTAATGACTAGGAGGTACATTCTAGATTGTAAAGGGCTGATATTTGTGAGCTTTGGCTTGGAGAAATTCTAGGCCTCACCATGAAAGTCTTCTGTGCATTGCATAGTGCTTTGAACTTCATGTGTTGTTAAACTGGGAGCCAATGAATCTTGTGTAGTAATATGAGTATATGTAATCTATGTGGATTGTGTGTAGCAGCAGTCTAGCTGTTACATTTACGACCTTTGTGGTCTTCTAAGGTATGCTGGGTGCCTAGGAGTAGGACATTTTGCATATTCAGGGTGTGAGAGGAATACATTTGCTGTAGGTATGGGAGAAAGTGTTTTGTGTGTAAGTGGAATAAACAATTTATGGACCTTTTTTTTTTTTTTGTATGGGTACAGGGTGTGCGGCCATGGTTAGCTCTGTATTTCATGTTTTTTAAAATTGATTTATTTTGACACATTTGGTTGTATTAATTGAAATTCATATTTTAGTACGGATAAGTGCCATTCAAATAATAAACACATTAAAATGGCAAACATAATTTGATTTACAGAAAAGCATTAGTTTTTTTTGTAATTGAATTTGGTCTTCTTTTAGGTCTAGATTAAATAATCATCAAAATTACAAATAAAGATACATTAACATTCAGATTGCTATAAGGATTAGGTTTAGAAAACATAAAATAATTTAAATTACTTAACGAATCCTGGTTAGGGATGGTAGTGTGAGGTTAAGAGTAATTAATCAGTTCACTAAAATGTAAAAAATATTTAAAATCCTGGTAATTCAGAGTTGGGCTTAGGGATAAACATAACGTAAGTTACAGGTTAACGACAATTAATGAAGTTTTTGCCAGGTCAATGGTTTTGGTGCCTATGCCGCCACAAACCTGTCTGCACTCAAAGTGGTTGCAATGAGCCAGCCCAAAGAGTCTTCCTTTCCTAGGGAGACCTTTTTCCATCAGCACTTTCTTACGCTTTACAGATAAGAGCTGCAGTATGCAGTGCTGTAAATGTTAACCACTCATGTTTTTTTTTTTTTTTGAAAATATCTTTATTGAGCATCAGACAACAATAGTGAACAGTTACATTTTGTATGCATGCGTCATCTGTGCATTTTTCTGAGAATAAGCCACGATCTGGTATCCCACTGACAAAGATCCGCCCCTCCATCGATGAGGCACACCCCATCCCACATTGTCAATGGTTATCAGCAAATGAGACACTCAACTAATAACCCAAGTGGCATGTACCACACCTACAGAGAGCAGATCAGTATAATATGCAATGCAGCCCTACCCCAACAACCACCCCCCTCCCCCCACACGAACTAAGAACTTTGGTGCCGCTGCTCGGGAGGGCCACCCCCGCCGATGTAACTGCGGCAGGCGCTCACCCAGCTCCGATACCCCCACCTGGGGGGGTCCGTACCGACGAAGAGGAGGAAGGGGAAAGGAAGGGGGGAGGAAGGGGAGGAGTCCGCGGTGGGAGGGGGAAAATAAAAGCAGGGGGGGAGGTGAAAGGACCCCCAGAGGGAAGGCAGAAGAGTGGACAGGGCGGCAAGCCCCCCTGGGGGGGGGGGGGAAGAGAGGGGAAGGAAAAGCCAGCCCATGAGCGGGGCCAGGAAGGACCCCTACGCTCAGGAGACAATCGAGATCCCAGAGAACAAGGGGGGTTTACCGGTGCATCACCCACCCAGCTCCGCCAGTGCCAAGCGACCCCCCCCCCCCCCGCCTTTATACATCCACCCCACTAACTCGCAGAGCAGTTGGTGACCCTGCGGGGTCCGGGGCTACTATCGCCTTGAACTGCTCCATCAGTTGAGCCCATTCCAGTGCCATCGGTCGTTTCCTCAGGCCCCTGTATTCCTCCTGATATAAAGCCTCCCGTTCCGCCACTGCCCATCTGCCCACCTCCTCGCGCCAGGCCTCAATTCTCGGCGCCCGAGCTGCCTTCCAGCGTTTTGTTATCATGCGCTTCACCAGTATCAGGACCAGCCCTGCGAATCTACGCATTAGCTTTGCCTTTTTGGGGATAGGAAATAATCCGAGAAGACAGGCTTCAATGGTGTCCCAAGGGGTGCGTCCCGTCACCACGGCAAGCTCCCGCGTCACCTCCCCCCAGAACTCCCGCAGCTTGGAACAGTTCCACATCATGTGCAGAAAGTCAGCGTCTGACGCATGGCACCGCGGACATGCTGCCGATGCAGAGGGGTACATCTTGCGTATTGTGGCCGGGGCAAGGTATGCGGCGTGTAGTATAAACAACTGAATAGTCTTCAACCGACAGTTCCGTGAGATTTTTCTGGGATGGTTTAGCATTCGAGTCCACTCCCCATCATCCAGATTCCGACCCAAGACCAAGTCCCATTTCTGTCTAACATGACTCAGTGAGACTGATAAATGCTCCCTCAGGCCGCGGTAGAGCCAGCGCACTAAATAACGCCCATGACCCATAATGTGTAAGGACCTCAATAATTGAAAGGTTGGGGGCTCCGCGCGATCAGCAAACCAATAGGTGCGAATATAACGTATTATGGTTGCATGGGTAAGGAACAAGGCGTCAGTCACCGAATGAGCATGCACAAACTCCTCATGCTGCATCAACTGGCCATCAAGAAAGAAATCCCCAACCGATTCCACTTCCTCATCAGTCCGTCCCCGCAACTGGGCCTGTGTCAGCACCCCCCTTCAAGTCGGTAACCTGCAGAGGGGGACCTCTGGGGCGTACGGGGACTGGATCCCCGCCATCCTCCCTGCCCGCTTCCAATACTGGAATGCTACTCTCCACAAATACGGTGGATCGCGCAATTTCGGGGCCCCAGGGCATAATTGTGACTGGAGTGTCCCCCTTCGTAACTGCTCTGGGGTATAGCCAATTTCAAATAGGTTTTTCCCCGCTAACCAGTACGCCAGCCATTGCAGCTGTCCCGCAATACAATATGACCTAAAATCTGGTGCCCCCATGCCACCGAGCATGGTAGGTAGCTGCAGCTTTGCCAAACCACCCATGGTTAAGTGCATTTCTTTAAGAATAAATACATTTCCTGGCTGTTTGCTGTGCTTCCTTGCATACACACATGTCCGGTCAATCAATTGATCAGGGATTTGTGAAGCGCACTACTCACCCGAGAGGGTCTCAAGGCGTTGGGGGCGATGTTGGGCAGCTCCGCGCCAACCAAGAAGCCAGGTCTTGAGGCTCTTCCTGAATGCTTACAGTGTGGGGGTTCGTCTGATGCTGAAGGGTAGTTTGTTCCAGGTCTTGGCTGCGATGTAGGAGAAAGCTCTTCCTCTCGTTCTGGCTTTCCGGATGCAAGGGATTTCGGCCAGGGTGAGGTCGGCGGAGTGGAGGTTTCTCTTGGGACTGTGGAAGGAGGTTTTTAGGTCTCGCCTAGCGTTGCTGCGCACATGGATAGCTCGCTCAGCGAGATTTAATGCAGATGAGTACTTTTACAAAAGGGCTTTAAGCCCCGCCCCTCTTTCACCATGGCTGGCGTCACCGTTTATGCTAAACAGTGGCCAGCCATTGGGAAACAGCTATGTATGTTGCCTCCCTTTGGCTTTTTGGGACGTCCCAGTTGGACTGTCTCGACTGCTTTCCGTTTGTCGTAAACATTTTCTTCTCTTTATGGGGCCATGCGTTTCAAACACATGGCCCCATAAAGACAAGCTCTGGCGCGATCCTCTTTCGTTTTTGGGACCGCGCTTGTTATAACACTAGCTGTCAGCATCTCTCGCTACCTTTCTTTGTTAACTGTCATCTCTCTCTTTCTCTCTCCTGCTCGCCCTCCCTCCTCTCTCCCTGTCTCCTCCACTCCCCCACTCTGTTACTCTCTTTCTCTCTGCCGATCACACGCTCTAAAAGCCCCAACGGAGCACAGTCCAGGACCCCACTTTTCTGTCTGCTGGTTTTTGCGAGTTCCCCAACTCCTCCTTATTAATTTTGTGTTTTTTTTTTGTACAATTCATATTGTTGCCGCTCCGTAGTTGCTGCACTTAGATTGCTCCGCACATGGGATGCATATCTCAACCGTATCGCTGAATGGGCGGAGTGTTATTTTATAGCGCCGTGTTTCGGGATACGAGCGCTACCAGTGATGCATCCATACGATACCATTTGCAAACTTATTCTTCAGTAACTACAGAAAACCCGATTTACAAAGTGTTTGTTTGTCTACTCTGACAGATTTTACATACAGGAGCACAGTCCAGTGAAGTTTGCAGAAGTACAATCCTACCTGTACGCATCACGAGCCCTCCCCCTGACTCTTCCCCCAGGTGGGCGCGGACTCCCCTCTGAGAGAGGGCAGCTTCATGCTGGCATCGACGGGGACAAGGGTGCTGATGGCGTCTCTCGCCCTCCCTCACCACCCACCACCCCCCACCCCCTCCACCGCCCCTTCACTCACCCCTGAGGGAGGCATCTCCATGCTGGCGCCGGCTGGGACCAGGGGGCTGGTGCCCCCTCTGCCGCCCCTTTACTCGCCACACAGGAGGGCGCGGACTCACCTCTGAGGGAGAGCAGCCCATCCATGCTGGAGCCGGCTGGGACCAAGGTGATGGTCGCCTCTCGCTTCTTCTCTGGCCCGCTCTCGGCTGTCTCTTCTCTCTCCTGTATCCCGTAGTCCCTGTAAGTGACAGTCCGCAAAATCCTATGAGCTCCGATGGGTCACCTGAGGGAGAGGAACGAGCGCGTCCCGCTTGGTGTGAGTGGGGGGGGGGGGGGCTGGCAGGCAATGTCCTTACTGGTCCGGTATCCTTTAGGCTTGGGAGTCCGAAGAACATCCGGGAGCACGGACAGGGGAGGCACCCTGTGGATTTAGTGCAGCCTGTGTGTATAGGGCAGCCTGTGTGTTTAGGGCAGCCTGTGTGTTTAGGGCAGCCTGTGTGTTTAGGGCAGCCTGTGTGTTTAGGGCAGCCTGTGTGTTTAGGGCAGCCTGTGTGTTTAGGGCAGCCTGTGTGTTTAGGGCAGCCTGTGTGTTTAGGGCAGCCTGTGTGTTTAGGGCAGCCGGCGGTTATAGTGCAGCCTGTGGTTATAGTGCAGCCTGTGGTTATAGTGCAGCCTGTGGTTATAGTGCAGCCTGTGTGTATAAGACAGTCTGTGTGTAGAGGACAACCTGTATGGTTAGGCTGGCCTCTGTGTGTAGGGCAGCCTGTGTGGTCAGCGCAGCCTATGGTTATAGGACAGCCTGTGTGTATAGGACAGCCTGTGTAGTTAGGAAACCTTCGGTGTACAGGGCAGCCTGTGTGGTGAGCTCAGCCTATGGTTATAGGACAATCTGCGGTTATAGGACAGCCTGTTTGTATGGGACAGCCTTTGATCATAGGGCAGTCTGTGTGTATAGCACAGCCTGTGCACGGCTCCTATGCGGACCTGGTTGCAGGGGGTGTTCAGGCCCTGCCTATGCATAAACAATGCCCTGCTCCGGACTTTTACATTAAATTCACATAAATCCGTGTTTACTGTCTCCACAATACCTGGCATGTGAGGCTTGTGGACATGGACGCAGCACAACTTTCGCCAGCAATTAAATACAGGAAATACATTTTTATTTTCATCACGCCAACTAAATTGGGGGGAAAAAGATGTTGCTGTTATAGCAATGACAATGACCGAAACTTTGACACACAAAGGCACCGTGTTTTTTGCGTTGATAATTCGGTTTTATTTCCTGGGGGCGGGTGAGCGAACCTGGAGAAGGGGCTGGGAAATGGCTCTTCTTCTTCCCCCACAGCTTTGCTTTTATTTTTTTATTACAAGAAAAAGCACGCAAGCCCAGATCCATTTAATTTTCGTAGAAGGAGAATTTTAATGTTAGGGTGCGGAAGCCCTGGTGTGACTTTTCAACGAGTTATAAGTATCACTTTAAGAACATCACACAGAAAAGCAGTGAAAACAATGGCACATCATTATCTCGAAGTAATTTTCCTCTCGGGTTTCTCATTTTGCTTGTGGACTTCCAAAGATGACCGAGTTGGAAAGAAAATAATATTTGTATTCGACAAGGATATTACAACAACAATTAATATGTTAATGCCACGCGACAAATGCTCGTGCTAGTTTCCTGTGTGCATTTCGAATTTTATATTCTGGTTTCAGAAGCCTGCGGGTGGAGGAGGGTCTCGAACACCTTACCCGGAGGCAAGAAGGTGCAGGGGTGGCGTTAATCCATTTTAGTCCTGCAAACTGACAGCAACAAAAGGAGCATTTAAGCCACACACCATCTCTTTTTCTCAATTGAGGCACGCTACCCATGCTAGTTCTAGAAATGCTCCTGCCTTTTTCTTGAGATTTTCTTCAATCAGGCACTCTGCACCACAGCAGCACATGGGACAGTTTCCTCACTGAGCGCTATTCAGCTCATAGACCGTGCATAGAGACAGCTTTTGGAATACAAGGTACCAAGCTAAACTTTTGAACAACACATGCACCTTAGTTATTTTCTTTTGTTTCTGGCTGTTTATAAATTGTACTGAGAATTACCTAATTACTTGGCAGGAATCTTCATTAATCTTAGATCCAACTCTTCTTCATCCCAGTTATTGCATCTGAGGTGAGTTCCTCCTCAGAGACAGGAAACATCTGGAGTGCTGAAAATGTAAGCCCACTCACTATAGGATAACCACTATAATTGGCTGGAATTCTTGGCATCCTCCTGTAACATTCCAAGCCAAGTAAGAGGCTCAGAAGCATAGGAGGGTGGGATGTTATGACTGGGATGTTGTTATGACTGGGATGAGGGTGAGTCAGACTAGGAGTGACGAAGATTACCAGGAAGTAATCACCCCATCCCAGTCATTACTTGTGAGGTATACAAAGCCGAAGGCCTTTGACAAAAAAGGATTAGAATAATCGAATTGCAACATTTTTAATATTTAAAGCTAATATTTAAAGAAATCTGTTAGCGCACCCAAGAAATCATCATACAATTTACATTCTTGGCAAATTTAAGTGCACTGGAAGCAAAATCATAATGTCTCACAGAGGTATGCACTGAGATCATAGAGACTTCAGAACTATCGGAAGATCTTAAATTGGTGAGATGGGATAAGAGGTGGTCTAGAAATAGTAAAGTGTTTGAATAATCTGGATACTAAAACTTCTAAATCCTGGAAGTAAGCAATAAATTCACAAAAAGCCTTGATTGCAAACCATTGAGCCTTCAAAGTAGAAAGGGACACATTAAGATGAAAACAGTGTCTCAGAAATTCTAAGGCAAATTAATGGAACATGATGCAGCATACTGAGAATGAGAGGAACACTACTTGTGGAAATATTCCAATGGCTGTAATAAGACTTCAGAGTAGAAGGTCTCCCAGATGAGGAGGAAGGCTCTTATTCTGCAGATTTATCTGTTCAGCTTCCTAGCCAATTGGATAGTTTAAAGGGTAGAGTAAAAAGATCAAGGATCTGAGTAGAGATGGATAAGCTGGAAGGTTCAACGGAGAAAGAAAGACAGATGTTAGAAGAAGGAACTAGTTTCTACATGGCCAAAACTATCAAAATTACCTCTGCTTCTTCCTCCTGAATTTTGCCTAGCAGTCTTGGCACCAGAGGAAATGGTGGAAATGCATGCAATAGTCTCCTGGGCCACCTCTCCACCTATGCGTTCTCTCCCCAGGCTCCCTTCCCTGGAAAGCAAGAGAAGTACCTGGGTAGTATAGTGTTTTTGCTTGAGGCAAAGATTTCCAGAAACACGTTCCAAACCACATTGTCCATCCCTTTAATGAGCACTGATCTTAATGCTGGAAGGGGAGTCCATTCCATATCCCTAGGTGAGTTACCACTGACTTTAAATATTTGGAACAAGTGCTCCCATGGAGATTGGTGAACACCACTGTGACAGTATTGTCTTATCTCACCAGTATGCTTTGATGGTGCAGCTGTTGCTGAAAACGTTGCAGGGCTCTCAATACCACCATGAGCTCTCGCCAGTTTGAAAACGTGACTCTGCATTGCAGACCATTTAGCTTGACAGCAATAAGTCCACAACGTTGTACTTCATCCTAGAGAGCTTGCTTCCGTCTTCAGAACCATTAGAGACCTTGGATGCATCCCACCCACTTGGAAAGGTTCAGCGGAGCTTCCACCACTGGAGATCAGTCCAAACCTTCTGAAGATTCCAAAGTAGTTGCTGCAGATAAAGTTGTCTCCATTGTTTGGGAAACAGGCTGACATATGGCTCTGCAATTTCACTCACTTCTTCGCTGGAGCCTCCTGAAGAGAGATCAAGGATCGAAGACAACAGTTCTCACTTTATTTAGTAAGCCTTTCTTTAAGTCTCTTCTGTATGTGCCTCCTGTGAACGATGTATCCTAGGATGGATTATGTTTACATTGTGCAATATTCAGGAGGAACCCAAGACTGTTCGGAGTAGTTTTTTTTATTATTTCTAAAAACTGAATTGTCACCATTTCTGGTGGAACATGGATCAGTCAGTCGTTGAGGAATGGCTAGAACTGAATTCCTTGGAGCAGCGCCCCAGCCCCCAGGCAAGACCATCTTGGGCTAATGCTATTTCTGCCTAGCACATAGGCTGCCCTTTAACCTTAGTGCTGGGGAGCAGTGTAGCTGTTGATACAACAGCTATCTTTACTCTGCCTCCATCATTGCTTCAGTATACCTGTCCCATCCTTTTTGATTTTGCCACATCCACAACCCCTTGGAGAAAGATGGCATACATTCATCACACTAATTCTAAGAATTATCAGGCTTTAATCCACACACTGTGGGCATACAGAGTCATAAGGAAAGTGATGAATGCTGTGAACTTCCTCAGGCCAATCTTGCATGAGACCGCTCAGTTGGTAGATTACCAACTACAGGTTTGTGTGTAACCCACAAATAATGCACTCCATTTTGGCTTTATATTTTTATCCTTCCCAGATTAGTAAAATTAGTATCTTTGAATTGGGCTATGTTGGGAGTCCCTTGCCCTATGTTGATTTTCCCCTTTTGTGTAGTTGCTGTGTTCTGATGGATACATCTGCCAGTGGATTCCTCACCTTGTGAATATCCCCTGCGCCAGCAACATTCGGAAACTTTTGTAGCAGTCCACGCCGATGAGGTCGAAGACCATGTCGGAGACACGGCTCCGCTCGTGACTCCGCTGACGTCACCGGATCCATAAGAAGACCTCGTCGGCGTGATGACGTCAGTTCCCTTTTTTCCGCGCCGTCGACGCTAACGGTTTTCGGGACTCTCTCTCTGTAGCTGTGTTTGATACTTTGTTTTCTTCTGGTATCTCTCTCTTCTTGTCTGCAGCTGAAGATGTCGACGAAGTCCGGGTTTAAGTCTTGCCTGGAGTGCGGTAAGCACATGTCGATAACGGATCCACATGAAGACTGCGTATGGTGCCTTTCATCGGACCACGATGTTGAAGGATGTTCTTGCTGTCGCAAGATGAGCACAAAGGCTCTGAAGGAGAGGGAAGCCAAGTTATTTATCGCCAGGATGAAAAAGGAGAAAAGAGGTCGGAGAAGGTCGAAGTCGACTTCGGGACATGCTTCTAAGTCCAAGAAGCATAAGAAAAAGAAGAGGCATGGATCTCGACATCGCTCGGACAGGGATGCGGCTCTGAGATCGACCTCGCCCTCTCGACGCGGTAAGGACATTGTATCTCCTTCGCCTGTTCCTGATTCTCCTGTTGGCCTGTCATCGCCTGTGGCTTCACCAGAGCATGCTCTGGCTCCATCTCCGCCGGCTTCGTCTCCGGTTCCGATTGAAGAGCTTCCAGCCCCGGACGAGCCTTCGGCTCCGCAGATTCCACCATCTGCGCCGATCGGCCCGAGTCCGGTGATGCCTCAGCCTGAGCCATATCCATCGTTTCCACACCCAGGTCAAGATCCGATGTGTTCTCTTAATGCTATGTATGGGGTCTTCTCCAGAGCCTTGTACCCCTCTGGCGCACCTTCGGGTCCTATGGCCTTCAGTTTGGGAGTTCCCCAAGCTTATCCTCCGGCTCCCTTCATGCCATTTTTTCCAGCGATGCCGTCTTGGCATCTACCGGTGATGAGGACATCGATGCCGCTTCCTTCTTCACCGGCGCCGACTCTACCTCGTTTGACGCCGGCTGTCCCTTTTGGATTCGCGCTTGATTCTGGCTCCGGCGCCGTCTGATTCGGTCACGGCGCCGCCGACTCTTGCTGTGAGGATCAGATCTAGGAGGGAGGCCCAAAGGGTACTGGAGGGACAGAGGTACCAGATGGAGGAAGTGGAAGGTGAGTTGATGGCGTCGGACGATCTGACGGAGGCTAGTGGCCTGGATTTGTCGCCTGAATGGGAGATTACTCCTCCTGCTGATGCTCCTTCAAAGGATGTGGCTCCCTACCACTCTGTTATTAAGAAGGCGGCTGAGCTTCTGGATCTGCAGTTGCCATCTGCAGAGTTTAAACCAAACATCCTGACCGAGGTTCTACACTCTCCTTCCTCTGCATCGGAGCCTTTGCTCCCTTTTAATGACGCCATTATTGAGCGGGTAATGGAGGTATGGCGTAAGCCCTTCTCTGCTCCTACAGTTTCTAAGGTTATTGCTTGGAGGTTTAGAGCGGCTTCAGGGGACCCAGAATTTTTAACATCTCATCCTTCTCCGGAGAGTCTGGTGGTTCAGGCTGCCTGTTCCAAGAGATCTACAGGTTCTTTTCCCCAAGTCCCGAGTGACAGGGATGCGAAGAAGTTAGACCAGTCGGCTAAAAGTCGTCTCTTCTGCCAGTATGGCTTTAAAATCGACGAATGCCAGCTGTCTTTTGGGCCGATATATCCATGCTCTTATGGATTCAGCTAAACAATTGGCCCCAAAACTGTCGGAATAAGATAGACTGAACTTTAATGAGGTACTGGCGGATACCCAAGCGGCTGCACGTCAAGTAATCCAAAGGGGCTTGGATACAGCTGATTCTGTCGCAAGGATTATGGGTTATTCTGTTGCCACGAGGAGGAGTGCGTGGCTCAAGTCATCAGAGTTCTCCCCTGATGTGCAGGCGATGCTCCTGGACTTGACTTTTGATGGCTCTGGTCTTTTTGGCAAAAAAGCAGATGCTGCGCTCGAAAGATTTAAGGAGAGTAAGGCCACGGCTAAATCTTTGGGCCTTCAAACTCAGCCTAGGGGTTCGGTCAGGAGGTACAGGGGTTTTGGAAGGTCATCCTTTCGTTCATACAGACAGCCCCAACAGCAGCAGCAACAGCAGCAGAACACTCTGTATAAGAGCTGCAGAGGCAGAGGTCGTACTCGAGGTCGACAACTCTCCTCCTACTCCTCCTCTTCCTCAGCCCCTCCCACCACTGCAAAGCAGCCCTAGATCCACCATTCTGGATCATGCTGGTCCTGTGGGGGGCCGGGTTACCCATTTTCTACAAGATTGGGAATCGGTTACTACAGACCTTTTTGGGTTCTAGATCTTGTAGAAAATGGGTACGCCCTTCCCTTTCAGGACTTCCCTCCAAATTACCCTCCTTGCCAAGGTGCTTTCTCGGAGGACCACCTTCTTGTCCTGCAGGAGGAAGTCCTGACATTACTAAAAAAAGGTGCAATAGAGGTGGTTCCAGAGCGGGAAAGGGGTCAGGGATGCTACTCCCGTGATTTCTTGATTCCGAAAAAGGACGTCAGATTGTGTCCAATCCTGGACCTCAGGATCTTGAATCTTTTTCTGAAGCAAGAGCAGTTCAAGATGCTCACCCTTGCGCAGGTTCTTCAGGCGCCGCATCAGGAGGACTGGTTGTTGTCGATCGACTTACAAGATGCGTATTTCCACATCCCTATCCTGAAGTCGCACAGGAAGTATCTCCGGTTTATGGTAGGGTCGTAACATTATCAGTTTGCGGTCCTTCCGTTTGGTCTTACTACTGCACCTCATGTCTTCACCAAGGTGATGGCAGTGGTGGCAGCCCATCTCAGAAGGTCGGGGATTTCAGTTTTCCCCTATCTGGACGACTGGCTGATCAAAGCGGAGTCGCCAGAGAAGGTGCTTCATCATCTGCAAGTTACAACTCCGCTGTTGTACAAATTGGGTTTCTCGATAAACGTGCCCAAATCTCACCTGGTGCCCTCTCAGTGCAACCTGTTCATAGGGGCGGTACTGGACACTACTGTGTGTCGGGCATTCCCACCTCCACAAAGGATTCTCGACATAAAGGAAATGATTCCCTTGTTTTACAATGGAGCGGTCGTTCCAGTCCTGAAGGTCCTTCGTCTGCTCGGTCTGTTCGCCTCCTGCATTCTGTTGGTCAACCATGCACGCTGGCACATGAGGGCACTCCAGTGGTGCCTCCGCAGGCAGTGGTATCAGCACAAGGGACATCTCGGGGAGTCTGAGGATCTCCAGAGAAGCTGCAGCGGATCTTGGTGGAGTGTGGAGGGCAATCTGTCGCAAGGAAAGCCCTTTCATTTACTTCCATCGGTGGCCACGGTATTAACGGATGCATCCACTTTAGGGTGGGGTGCTCATCTGGGGGCTCTGGAGATCAAGGGTCTTTGGTCTCCAGAGGAAAGGTTGCTTCACATCAACCTTCTGAAATTACGGGCGATATGTTTGGCGCTCAAGGCCTTCCTCCCTGCCCTTCGCGATCAGTCGGTTCAAGTCCTGACGGACAACACTACCGCGATGTGGTATGTCAACAAGCAGGGAGGAGTGGGGTCGCATTGTCTCTGCAGAGAGGCTCTGCGTCTCTGGTCCTGGACTCAGGATCAGCAGATTTGTTTGATGGCAAATCATTTGGCCGGGGTTCTGAGCGTTCGTGCAGACAGTCTCAGTCGGCAGTTCTCCGCTGACCACGAGTGGAGGCTTCATCCAGAGGTGGTTTGTCATGTTTTCCGGACGTGGGGAACTCCTCGGGTGGACCTGTTTTGCCACTCACGAGAACGCTCACTGCCCGTCATTCTGCAGTCTCCAGTATCTGATGCAGGGAGCGTTGGGGGATGCGTTTCGGTTGAGTTGGGGCACTCAACTCCTTTACGCGTTTCCTCCCATACCCTTGATTCCTCGGGTTCTGAGGAAGATTCGCCAAGACCGGGCCCAAGTCATATTGATTGCCTCGGATTGGCCAAGAAGGGTGTGGTATACAGATCTTCTCCACCTCTCCTCCTGCCCTCCGCTCCGTCTCCCTCTCAGGGCAGACCTCCTCTCGCAGTCGGAGGGGCAGGTTCTACACCCCCACCTCCAGAGCTTACACCTTCATGCCTGGAGATTGAACGGGGCAACTTGAATTCTTTTCCTCTCCCGCCAGATGTGGTAGATGTAATTTTGTCTGCCAGACGTCATTCCACCAAATCTATCTATTCCTATAGGTGGTCTAAATGTGTTCTTTGGTGTGGAGAGAAGTCTATTGACCCTTTGAGGGCTCGTTTATCTGACATTCTTCAGTTTGCCTTGTCTCTTACTCAGAAAAGCTTTGCTATAGCCCCTGTAAAGGGATATCTTTCGGCCTTGTCGGCTTTCCTTTGCTTGCCGGATCAGCCATCATTGTTCAAATCTCCTATTGTTTTATGATTTCTGAAAGGCCTTACAAACAAGTTTCCTCTGACTCCTTTTATTGTGCCTCAATGGAACTTAAATCTTGTCTTAACTTACCTGATGGGTTCTCCCTTCGAGCCTTTACACAAGTGTCCCTTGAGACTGTCTTTCAAAACGGTTTTTCTCATTGCAATCACCTCGGCAAGGAGGGTAAGTGAGCTTCAAGCTCTGAGCTCAAAACCCCCGTTCTTGACCATTCATGCTGTAAGAATGTTTCTCGGGACCAGGGCTGCTTTTCTGCCTAAGGTGGTAACTCCTTTCCATCTTTAGCAATCCATTACCCTCTCTACCTTCTATCTTCCCCCTCACCCTTCCAAGGAGGAGGAGAGACTTCATCGCTTGGACCCTAAGAGGGCGGTGAGCTTCTACCTTGATAGGACTAGAGACTTTCCAGTGGACGACCAGCTCTTCGTGAGCTTTGTTGGCTGCAGGCAAGGCAGAGCGGTGCACAAGCGCACCCTTTCCAGATGGATTGTCTTGTGCATCAAGATATGCTACTCTTTGGCTGGTAAGGAACCTCCAGAGGGTTTAAGGGCTCCTTCTACTAGAGCGAAGTCTTCCACGTCTGCTTTGTCTAGAGGTGTTCCTGTGGAGGACATTTGTAGGGCGGCAACTTGGGTCTCCCTTCACACTTTTGCAAAGCATTACTGCTTGGATTCCGAGGTGAGGAGGGACGGACATTTCGCTCGTTCCGTCCTTCAGGACTTTTTGGTATAGAAGGGTGGACACCCTCCTCCGGGAGTGGGACTGCTGTGGGAATCTTTTCACAAGGTGAGGAATCCACTGGCAGATGTATCCATCAGAAGAACAAGTTACTTACCTTCGGTAACGCTTTTTCTGGTGGATACAGTATCTGCCTGTGGATTCATCACTGACCCACCCGCCTCCCCGTTGTCCACCCTTGTATACCTACAATTCTAATAATGGTGTTTCAAAATTTGTTATTGGTAAAGGCAGTTGTTTCTTTTGCCTTCCTATTTATTCTCCACACTGTGTGTGTTGCTTTGTATATTATGTACTGTGTATATATTGCTGTCAGTCCGTCCGTGTGCCACAAAGGCACGGAAAAAAGGGCGGAACTGACGTCATCGCGCCGACAAGGTCTTCTTATGGATCCGGTGATGTCAGCGGAGTCGCGAGCGGAGCCGTGTCTCTGTGACGTAGTCTTCAACCTCATCGACGTGGACTGCTACAAAAGTTTCCGAATGTTGCTGGCGCAGGGGATATTCACAAGGTGAGGAATCCACAGGCAGATACTGTATCCACCAGAAAAAGCGTTACCGAAGGTAAGTAACTTGTTCTTTGATTCTCCCCTCTCCCTCCCCTCCCGCCACCAGTGAGACTGACATTTATGCATGATCACTGTATGGCCTCCTTTTATGCATTGACAATCCCAGACTGTGCTCTGCGGTAAATGTTGGCACCCAAAGTTCTCAGTTTTTGAGCGAATTGACTGCCCTTTGTGAGACTGGTGGTGTTGGCACCAGAAATCATAGTTAACGACAGGCCTTTTCACCTGTGTCCTTTAGGTTTTTCCAGTGCACTTAAGCAGTGTCTTTTCACTTCCATCTTGATGGAAGATATATGTATATTGTATGTGTGGAATAGGATGAATGCAGAGCCTGTGTGCATATTTGGCTTGGTTCAGCAGGGAATGGGGATTCTCCGACTAATAAAGTATCTAGATTTTGATAAATGCATGGAGGCTATCATTATGGCCAGCTCCTACAGCACTTCGAAGCAGCAATGAAATCGTAACTTGTAGAATTATAACTAGAATGTTAGAACAGTCTCTCTTTACTGCCCTGCTTCAACCTTATCTTCCTCTTAATTGCTGTTCCTGTAGTTAATTACTACTTTCTTTTTTGCATTAAGGTACAAAGGAGGCGAGATTCAGGAATGTTTAGTCCGCATGTGCATTTTGAGGGGGAAGGTACCTCTGTTTAATTCAGTTTAAAAAAACATGTTTTCTGTTTATGATTTGTAATACAAGCTTGGGGGTGAAGTCGACCGGTGTTTGCGGTGTGGTAAACCCTTCTCTTCTTAGTTGGGTACTTTTTGGGGTCTGTGCACAGGAGTCTGTGAGCACCGGTTCAGCTGTTGAGAGCTGTGCTCGAGCCGCTCCTGGGCACTTCTATTTGGGCTGGCCATTTGGTGGCAGATACTTTCATTTGGCTTGTTGGAGGACATGCTAGCACGTATAATGTGATGACCAGCCCTCCATTTCATTACACCCCTGAGCGGTTGTCCCTTAAACAGCCGAGCAGGCTGTTTGGGAAGGTTTAGATACCTTCATTAATTCATTAAACAAGCCTCTGGTTAGAAAGCAAAAATGAGCAGTTCTTGTTTCTATGGAGTGAGTTCTTGGTGTAAGTATGAGAGGACAGAATCAGTGCAGGTTTCCGATATAGTGGCGAGACAGGAGATTATTAATAAACTGACACATTCTGAAATTTTTGTACGGGAAGCGATTCGGGCAGCTATAGGAAAATAATATATCTGAGGATGAAAATTGGTCCTTGTCGGAGGGTGAGGAGGTAAGGAAAGGTTCTTGTAGTGGGAAGTGATTGGGGGGAATAATGTAACATTTGGCAGTAAAACCCTTTTTGACTTAGTGTGTATGTCTACACAAAACAGAAGAGTGGTCTGTGTGAGGCTGCACATGTAACATATTTCAGGGAGAAATGCAAGGATGTGGGCTACCAGTTTAGTAACAAGAGAGGGTTACAGTATTCTGGGTGGGGGTCTATTGTTAGATTCCGAACTCTGTAGTGTGCCTGCTGATCCCTAACCGAGTACTCTCAGATATGCCTCTAAAGATTTGGTCTACTGTCTCGGTCTAAATAAATACACATCCGCAGCGGTCTAGATGGAACCTGCTCAGGACGGGCTGCTGTTGTCAGTGGCACTGCCATGTGCTTTTCATGCAGTGGCTTCAAATTCTTCGGTCGTCGGTGCCCCCTAAATCCGCATTGGGCGCACTGTGCAAGTAAATCTTGGTTGCACAAAGAGGCTGCAGTCTTGGGCCAGGAGGCTGGACGCAGGTGACCCAACAGCTGGGCAGGTAAGTAGGGGTGTCAGTGGATGCCGGGGCAGGGCTCCCCCCAAAGCCTAGGGGCGGAGGATGAAGAAGTGCATTTAGGTGTCAGATTTACTTTACTGGAGCCGGTCGAGGTTAGGGGTACCCTTTGTGATGAGGCTGCAGGTGCCTACGTGGAGTTCAGATGAGGTAAGCCAACGCTGGATTTGAGATCAGGATCGCTGGGGAGACTTCACTGGATAGATGAGCCACTCAGATTTGGGCTGTGGGCGTTGGGTGCACAGTGGACCTGAGTCTCGGTTCCCGCTGTATTCGGATTGTAGTTGGATTCATCTCAACAGGGCTACTGTCCTCGTGAGATCTGGTCTTTGCCGAAGAGTAGGCAATCTTCCTTGGGGTTCTGAAAGTTGATGGGCACAGAACAGGCATTGTCTTCCTTGCAGGGTCTTTGAAGCTGGAGACTTGCCTGTAGGGCTGGGACCAAGTCAGTTGTCTTCATGCTTTGTTGCACAGCATCTTCTTCATCCTTCTTCATAGGTAGCAAGTAGTAGCCAATGGGGCTTGGTCAGGGGGGCGGGCATCTCCACTAGCTGGAGAGGCCCTGGCTAGCATAACAAAGGACAGGAAGCAGTTAAGGCTCATCGCCCTGAATGCTGTTCCTGCTTGGGGTAGGTGTGAAACGCCTCCACCTAAAACAGGCTTTGTTTCTGATCCACAAGAGCAAAAATCTCCCACCTCAAGGGGTCAGAAACATTCTGAAAGTGGCATGCTGGTGCAGACCAGAGAGTTGTTTGTTTTTCAGGGGGAATTTCTAAGATTTCCTTTGAGTGCATCTTGTAATAAATCCAAGTGTGGGTTTATTGATACCAAACTTCCTAGCATTTAGTAAAACCATCGGGAAGCTGTGGAGTTTGTAATGTCAGCCTCTCAGCCCATGTACTCAGTATGGCTTCACTGTACTTACTATGTCTAAAAATGGACTTAGAGACCGTAGGGGCGTTTTTCTCATGCAGCTGTGCTATAGTGCTCCCTGCCTTAGGGCTGTAAGGCCTGCTAGAGGGGTGATTTACTCATACCACAGGCAGTGTTTTTTAGGCATGGCACATGGGAATGTGTGCCATGCCATCTCTTTGGTTTTAGCCACACCAAAACACACAGTCTGCAATGGTAGGGTGTTTGTGTTAAGTGAGGGGTCTCTGAGGGTAGCACCATACATGCTGCAGCCCTTAGAAACCCTCTCCGGTCACAAGGCAGTGGTACCTTTTACAAGGGACTCAAATGGGCCAGAGGTGTGCCAGTTGTGGAAACAAAGGAACTTTTTGGGGAAAGAACACGCACTGGGAACCTGATTAGCAGGGACCCAGTGCACATTCAGCCAGAGTGCATCAGAAATCAAGCAAAAGGTGCATGGGGGGGGTGGTACTGCAACAGAACCCCAGTTTCGTACAGTTGAGCATAACACACACTGAAATGTTAAGGCGCTTCAATCATTTTGTAGTAGTAATACTGTTTCTAGAGCACAGGCTGATTATTTTAACTTGAATGGAAGGATGACCCACTTGGGCCAGAGAAGCTTGGAACCACAGGGCTACAAGTCATACATCTCTAGAGCTAGAATATCATCCCCAGCTGACTGAATTTTCTTCTATGCTGCCACTGCCTTCAACTCTTACATGGATTGGTCAGGCAGAGATGCAAGGTGTGTTTTATTCCCCTTGGGTCACTGATTTTGCAGCCTCCTTCTTCTCTAGATCTGGTATTTCCTCCTCCATATTCTTCTGCCACAGGTTCATTCTCTCACTCCCCATCACTGTTGCCTCTCCTCTGAAACTCCACGCTTCCTCACTGCTGTCTTCCTTCTACTTTACTTTCATCTCTCTTTACCACTCTCCTTTCCTGGTCAACCTCTTTGTCTCTTTTTTCCATCCCACCCTCCTGTCTCTGGCCCCCCAATCCCTCCTACTCTTTGGGCTCTCTGTCATACTTTTGGTCCTTAGTTTGTTTCCTGTCTTTCTTTCCTGACCTGCCAGGTTGGCCGTGGTTGTATGGCACTCCTGGAGTTGACTGCTATGAAGGGTGCATGTCTGCAGTGTGCATGATGGCCAGGGGAGTAGGCAGCCACGTTCTTCTCTTGCTGATTGGCAGGCCCCAGGAGAGAGCTGATGGTCTGCTTTTTTGTGGATTGCTGTTGACCTTTATAGCGGGGACTTTTGGCAGAGCGTTGCCTCTTAAACCAAGTTCTACCCAGAATTCCAGAACTGAGTTTCCACTGGACAGTTGAACCTCTTCAAAGATGGCTACTGCCATTAATTTATCAGAGCGCATTCTCTCTAATTCAAAATGGCACATGTGGTTCCAGCAACTCTTTTGATATTTGTTCTCTGATACTGTGTTTCAACATTATAAAAAGGATCATGACCCCCCTATTGGTGTGTCGCAACGTAAAGAGTTTTTTGGTAGGTTCATTTCCCATTTAGCCTCCTTATCTGTCAATTTTGTACTTTTATTTCCTTCAATCCCCTAGCCACATAGTCTTGTTAAGCCCTGTTGCTTAGTTTTACAGTGCTTTGTTGTGGCTGACCTATCTTCACCTTCGATTCATTGCTTGCTATTTGCTTACCATAGTTTCTTTCTGCTAATTATGGCTTTTTCCTCTGCAGACCCTGGTTCCTTCCACATAAATATATTTATATATAATGGCACAGTGACTACAAAAAGAAGTCACTCCGCCCTCCCCGTCTCTTTTCCTCTCTCGCATCTGACTTTTTGGTCAAACTCCCCCACCCCTCCTTTTACCACTTACCCACCATCCACTTGTTAATCCTCAACCCACATGGCACTTTGTGTGGCACTTGCTGCATTTACGTTGGTGGCCTTCTTAAAGTTATTTTTACACTATTTTAAAATGTCCACACATGGCCAGCATCTACAATTGGAATCTGTTATATTTTAACAATTCCAATTCACTGCCACATATGTGTGCATATTTGTGGTGGCAATCAAGGATAAAAAGCATTGGCAAAGCCAATATATTTTATAGCTAAGACCTATTACCTTTGCCAAAGCTTGTTAGTAAAGGATCTTATCTGCAGCATGCTGTTCTGTACCTGTTTTCTGAAAGAGTCTTGCACCCTGCTTTCTCTTCTGTTACCTGCCTGTGTGTGTGGAAGGCTTGAACATGTGCTGCCTTTGCTTTATCTGATTTTAGTGAGGAAAGATTGTCCTCCTTATGCTGCACCTTGTGATAATGTGAGTGAATCGCTCCTCTGCTGTTGCCGGTAGTATGGCTGTTGTGTGCAAGGAAATTTGTACTGCTGAGTTGCTTGGTGTGCCTGTTTAGTTTGTCACTGAAACTTGCACTGCTGCTGACTGGATTGTTTGTACATATACTCTGAATTGGAAGCATTTGAGGATGTGCTTAATCTGTTTCTCTTTGTAATGATCAGAGATTGCCCCATACTACAGGGACTAATTGAGGGTAGACGTTGGTTGGGATTGGGGTGTGGAGGTAAGATACATTGAGATATTACTGATGGACAGGAGTTAAGAGGAGCCAGCTAATTTACTAGATTCAATTAGCTAGGCTAGGGAGAAGACTTTTAAGGCTGTAATTTGATGGTTATTGAGGAGAGCCTAACTGGTGTGTGGTTGTAGATTAGTATTGCTAGAGGAGTGAGCAGTGAGTGTGGTATGTGTGTTGTAATATGTGTAGACGGGTGCCCTAAGGTTTGTTGATGTGTATGGCCAGTGTGTTGGATAGTTTCTGTCCAAGTAGTGAGTGACTAGTTTGAAGCGCTCATTTTGTGGTAGGATCGCAGAGGCCACTCCCTGCTATTTAGTGTCTGAGTAGGTGTTGAACATTCATTTGTCTGCTTTTGGTCATATTGTGGGCAAGAAAAAAAAAAATTTTGTTAAAAAAAAAATCAAAAATCATTTGTCCAGAAAGGTGGTTCACACGCTCCACTTCCTCTAGAGTAGGAAAAGACCATTTGAAACTTTTGAGATGGGGTGGTCCCACCATGTTATTGGGATTACAACATTAGTAGATTTTCCAACCTAAAATCTGCAACAGGGATGTACCCTTTGGAGTGAATAGGCCCTTCGACTAGTTGTTGGAAAGTAGGATCTGCTTTCATGGTTACCCCCACTTTTCTGGTGCCAGTCTGTTTTTGTATTCTTTGTTTTGTTTTTTACTAGTTTGAAAGGCATCCTGCTGATCAGGACCCAGTCACTCTGCTTCCTCTCTAAATTGACTGTGGTAAGTACTTCTGTACCTACACAATTGGCTACTGGTGTACCCTTATATGATCCTAAGATACCCAGGGCATAAGTATCCTAGGGGTCTCCCATGGGCTGCAGCATATGTTGTGCCACCTACGAGAGACCACTCAAACTGTGACTACAGGCCTGCCATTGCAGCTTGTGTGAGTTGGTGCTTACATCTCACAACAGATAAAATTTCCTTATATCTGGGGTCACTACACTTAAAATATTTAAGTGATCCTTCTGGCAGGCCTTTCAGTCCTGATGGCAAGGTACTTGGTTATAAATGTGAGGGTGCCCCTGCATGAGCGTGGCATCCCTACAAACCCCAGAGTCAATTATTCAGGCTTTGTAAGTGCGGTCAGCCATTTTAATACATATAGTGGACATCAGTTATTATGAGATGTCTAACTATATAGTGGCTGCACCAAACCCGGTTATGTTTGGTATAAAACATGTAGGAATCATACCCCAACACCGATTCCAGTGTTGGAAGTATGATCCCATGTACGGGGGGTGCTCCTTTGGGGTATGCCCCTGTACTCCCGGTTACAGCCCTTCAGGGTGTGACAGCAAGCTAGTGCTGCTGCAGACCACAGTCACGATTCTGCCCTCTTGCTGCTGAGCCAAGCTCGAGCAGGGGAAGGTAGAACGATGGGTTTCCTGTTGCAGTGAGATGTGACCTCCTTCCCAGACAGGACTTGGTGTATTGGACAGGGGGTGCTTGCCAGCGCCACCAGACTTCTTTTTAAATGGCACATTTAGTGTTCTCTGGGAGGGACACCGGAGTCCTACTTTCCTAGGGTATTTAGGACTTACCTGTGGGTGGGCCCTCAGATTTGTCATGGGACAAGACTCAAGCCTGAAACCATGTCACTCTTCGACCTTCTGGACACTTGGACTTCGCCTAGAACCGAGACTGGATTAAGGAAGACTCCTGTTACGCCTGGTCTTGCTGTTCTGCCAGTCTTCTTCGTCTGTGTCTGTGCTTCTTCCAGGATCTTCAACAGACCTGTGGGCATCAAGGATACCCGAAGTAATCTCTTTGAGTGAAGGAGTCACTCCCCCTGCATCTGCAGGCACTGGAAAAAAGCTGACCGGTCTGCTGCTGCTGCTGCTCCTGACGTCCCACGGGCTTCGAAAGGCTCAGCAACACAGGTGGTGGTTCTTCAACTCTCTCGAGGCCTGACCTGTCCTCTCTGCAATTTTCAGGCCCGTATCCCTCGTTGAAACCCCCAAAACCAAACTCTTGAGCACCGCATTGACTTGCCGTTACCATGGCTTGTTGGCGCTACACTCCAGAGATCTTCGGGCTACAAGAAGCTCCAGCATCTCTTCCTGCCAAGTACAACTTCTTCACTGTATCTTCTGCACCAAGGCCGGCCTTCTTTGTGAGCTGCTCGTGGTCCTCTTGTGACTCCTGTGCTTCTGGCCTGTGGGTCCTTTCGAGGGTCTTCTTCTGCTTTAGTGGGCTCCCTGATTGTTCGGGGCTTGCTCTGACTCTCCTGCACTTGGTGAGTCTGTTGGGCCTTATTGTTCCCAGCGTTCCTCTTTCACTGCTGTCCACTCCTGTTGCAGCTGCCAAAGCTTGTTGGTGCTCCTGCCGGACACCAACCTCCTGGTTCTCGACTTTCGACGTGGGACAGCTTGTGCACAGTTCCTGGTTTTCCTCAGCATCACCTGATCCTCCCAGATGCAGCGACAAGGTCACCGTCAACTCTTCTGAACCGTTGATCATCAGTGGGCATTGCACTTCGGTGCCTCCTGGTTATTTCCGAGTGGCATAGACCCTGTCCCCTCTGCTTACATGTTCTCCTCTTCAAGAATCCACACTTGGATTCCACCGGACTCTGAAACCGTCTTCTCCAGCTTCATCTTTCCTGAAGTCCTCCATTGTGGTCCACGGCGGTTTCCGATGTTACTTGGCACCTATGCACCGGCTTCCCTGGTGTAGCTATCCTGGTACCTGGGGTATCCACGGGTGGGGTGATTCTCCAACCTTCTGTTTTCCACGGGGTTTCTTCAGGGTCCACTGGGATGGGTCCTTCTTAAAAACTGCAACCACGACTTTCTCGTTGACTTCTATTGGACATGCGGCTGTGTTTCCACTCTGCGTGCAGCCTCCGTGGGGTTCCTGGGTACTCAACTTGGATGGTTTCTTGTGTCGCCAGCTCCTCTGAGACTCTTGGTCCAAGTCCCAGCTTCGGTCGCAGTTCGCATTCCACTTTTTTAATATATTGTTTGCTCTCCCCCTGGAGACCACTGTATTTTTTGCTTACTTAGCTACTGCAATTGGAGTATTCTTGTGTATTTGTGTTTATAGCTCCGGGTAGGAGTTATACCAATGTGTACTGTGTAATAAATAGAACAATTTTTATTTATACACGGTATGGTTCTTTTTCATTTGACATGCACTACGTGATTAGATCTGGTAAAACAAGGAGCTTAACACCTTCTGATCTAAGCCTAAAGGCTGCTCTCCAAAGCTAACACTTAGAGGGCTTCCTATGGTTGTCTAAGACCACTAAACTGAACATAAGGGTTGCCTGGATTAGTGTGAGGTGCTTCACTTAAATAAGTGTGCACCATATACTAAGGCACCCAGCCGCTATACATTGGTGTATACCGGTTGGGATTTAAGCCTGCACTGCTTTACAAGCTAATCTAGGTGTGGTTAGAAGAAAAACTATCACTAGCATTAGGCACATACAAGAAGTATTTTTTAAGTAGTAAGTTCTACTGTACTTTTTGGATTGGCAGTCGGGGTTCTTGCACAGTCATTTCTCCAATCTTTGGAAGTTTCGTTTTCACTAGGGTAGTTAGGTGCAACACCATAGTACACCTAGTTCCACCATTTCTTTAGTTGGGGACGCCAGTGGGTCCTAACTCTCTATTTACAGTGGTCTTAAGTTCCAGGAACTTACGACCCTGACTGCATCCAGAAAGTTAAAGACGGGTAGTAACCCTAACAAAGAGCAACTCTTACAGATGCTCCTGCAGCATGACTCCCAGAATTCTGGAGGGTCAGAAGAGCAGGTTGACTTTGGTATGGGTGGGGCTCAAGAAGCAGGGTCAGGGGTGGCTCACCCCAGTGACCCTAATTCTGAGCATGACCAGGAGGAGTCTGAAGACCCCACACTGGTAAACTCTGATCCACAGGGAATGTGTCAGATGATCTAGAGGGGGCCCCTAGAGGCAGCCCCCCCCCCCCTTTGTTCCTCCTGGGAGGGTGAACAGAGTTCAGGAGAAGTTTAGGTCCTCCTCTGTCAATTCCATTGCCTTGAACACTTCCATAGGGACCTCTGTCTCTAGCAAGAGGAAGGACTCCTTAGAAAGTAAATACCACCTGCTTAAGCGAACTAAGCTCATGCTCACGAAGGAGCAGTTGGCCCTTGATAAGGAAACCCTGGAAGTGCAAAAGGTTAAGAATAATTGGGGACTAAGGGCCCATGGTGGCAGCACTACTGAGCCTAGGGTCAGTGAGCAGTCTTTTGACACTGGTAACCTGAGCAGGATAGTCCCTCCCTACCAGGTGGGGGATGATATCCATACATGTATCACTGCTTTGGAGAGGTATTGAAAAATACAAAAGGTCCATTAAGGGCAGTGGGCAGTTATCCTGTGACTCTTCTTTGCTAGCCATGTCAAAGACAAACTTCTCAATGTCCAGAAGGAAGATGCTGACAACTATACAGTTTTGAAGAATGCCCTTATAGATGGGTTTTATGTAACCACTGAGCAATACAGGATTACGTTTAGGGACACCTAGAAGGCACACACTGAAGACTGGGTTGACTTTGTAGACAGTGCTATTAAGGCTCTGGAAGGCTGGCTTCATGGAAGTAATGTACATGACTATAAGGGACTGTAACATTTATTGATGAGGGAGCACATCCATAATAACTTTCCAAAACCGCAGATGCAGCAGTACCTGGTGGACTCTGATCTGGCTTCTCCCCAAGAATTCGGAAAGATGGCAGACAAATGGGTCCGCACCAGGGTGAAGCAGAAAAACAGTGGTAGTGACCAGAAGAAGCAAGATTCTGCTAAGGTCCAAGAGAAGGGTGGGAGAAAAGTAAAGATCAAAAGGAGGCTTCACAAGGTCCCCAAAAAGGTTCCTCTGGGGGTGGGTCCCAAAAGTCGTCTTCCTCTGCCAAGAAACCTTGTGTAAGGCGAAAGGCCATAGAGCAAGGGATGCCAATTGCTCTAAAGCGAACACCAAAGAAACTACCACTACTGCCCCTAAGGCAACTAGCGCCCCTAGGTCCAGTACAAGTAGTAGTAGTACCCCCAAGGGATTAGTTAGGTTAACCTTGGGTTCTGGCCTAGTCAGAACACACACTCAGGCTGTCCTTGTCTGTGGAACTTGCCACTTTACTTTTATGTCCCACTAACTTGGGCAAGTATAGTCAACAGCGTCTTATCAATGGTCAGGAAGCTGTGGTATCCTGGGACACCAGGGCCAGTTTCACTATAATGACAGAAACGTGTGTCTCCTGATCAGATTATACTTGGTCAACCTTACCAAGTGATTAATGCAAGCAATGTCAGGACTGATAATTTTGCAGTTGTGAATCTCAGCTGGGGAGGGGGCCCTAAAGGAGTTGTAGTTTCTCCAGACCTACCTGTGGACTATCTGCTAGTCAATGATTTAGAAACGTTAGCGTGGTCTGAAGTGGACTTGAGGACACATGCAGAGATGATGGGAATCTCTGCAATGCATTTGCTTTTAGAAGGGTCAAGCCAAACAGTTAAGCAGAGAGGGAGCTCTGTATCCTGGAAAAATGGACGAGCTAGTTCCAAAGAGAAGGATCAGGAAGGGTAAGGAATTATCCTACTCCCAGTGAGGATCAGTCTCCTGAGGGAGATGACCTCAGCCCTTGTGAATGAACTGTCCCAGGGGAACTTGGGCCTGACATAGCTGGGTTCTAGTGGGCAGGGAGCCCTTCCAGGGCAGACTTGAGTCTGGAGCAGAAAACCTGTCCCTATCTAGAACAGCTCAGACAGCGAGCTGCTGCTGCTGTGAAGGCAGGGAATGTCAGTGGGTCCCATAGGATCTAATGGGAAGATGGATTTCTGTTTTCTGAGTGTAGAGACCCCAAGCCTAGTGCCACCAGGAGGTTGGTAATACATCTGAAATTCAGATGTTTTTTTTTTTATCCCTAGCACATGACATTCCATTTGTAGAACATCTTGAGCAAGGCAAGCCTTGGGACAGGCTTGTCCCTCACTTTCACTTGCCCCACATATCTGAAAACACCAAGGAGGTTTGTTGCACCTGTGTCACTTGCCAAGGCAGTAGTAAGTCAGGTGGCACTTCAAAGGCCCCCTTAATTCCACTTCCAGTGAGAGGATTGGGTTAGATAATGTTGATCCCTTAAACCTTCCAACAGCATCGGGACACAGTTGCATCCTAGTGGTGGTGGACCATGCCATTAGGTATCCAGAGTTTATTCCACTTAGGATTACTACAGCCCCTGTGATGGTGAGGGTCCTTCTAAGGATGTTTTGTCAGACAGGTACAAACTTCATGTCTTGTTACATAACTGCAATATGGAAAGAGTGTGGTGTAAACTACAATATACCCCACCTTTCCATCCACAGTGTAATGGGCTTGTTGAAAGGTTCAGCAAGACCCTCTAGGGTATGATCATGGGACTCCCAGAAAAGCTTAGGTGAAAATGGGATGTCTTCCTACCCTGCCTTCTCTTTGCCTACAGAGAGGTTCCTCAGAAGGGGGTGGGCTACAGCCCATTTGAACTTCTGTTTGGACATCCAGTTAGGGCTCTATTGTGTCTGGTTAAGGAGGACTGGGAGCAGCTGCTCAAACCTTGGCCTGCGTTCACGTATGGTTGAGTACATGAAGAAGGCCATCAAAAACCTTGAGGCCAGCCATGAGCTTTAGAAAGATTGGCATGGCCAAACGGCTGTACTGGCTGTTTACTAGCCAGGACAGAAAGTCTGGGTGTTGGAGCCTGTGGCCCCATCAGCTCTCCAAGACAAGTGGAATGGCTCCCACACTATCCTTGAGAAAATAAGGTGAGGTCACCTACTTAATTGACCTAGGTACTCCAAGAAATCCTCCTAAAGTCTTTTATTGACAGTGCTGATAATGAGCTTGTTCAAGGCAACTGATGAAGGACAGGAGAAAGAGAGTGACCCTATCCATGATCTCCTCTCTCAAGAACCTCTTGATGGGTCAGTTGATGGAGTAGCCTTAGCAGGCAGCCTCACTGATCAGCAGCAAGCTGATTGTAGGCAAGTCCTCAATCAGATTCCCAACTTGTTCTCTCTGACTCCAAGTCAAACCACCTGGTGTACCCAAGAAGTGAACACAGGTGATAGTCTGCCTGTCAAGAGTAAAATCTACAGACAGCCTGACCATGTTAGAGACTGGCCTCATGGGCTGCCGGAGTTTTCACATCAATATTTTCTCCTGCTGCAGCGTCTTTCTATTTTTACGTTTGTGTTCAACTTTACTCCAGCCCTCCATCCAGTCCCATGCATCCTGTGGATACATAAAAAGTTGCGACTTCCCTTCAATGATTACTTTAAGCTTGGCAGGGTATAGTATCATATAGTTAATGCCTTTTTTCCCGGAGGGCCCTTTAAACGGAGTGAAATGTTCGGCGTTGACGCTGCACTTGGAGGGTGAAGTCCGGAAAAAAACCTGAGTCGTATTTTCATATTTGACCTCTCTATGTGCCCTGGCCGCCTGTAAGATGGTATCCTGGTCCTTGTAGTTGAGGATGCAGGCTATGATTGTTCGGGGGGGGGGGGGCTGGGGCGCAGCGTAGGTCCCACTGCTCGATGCATTCTCTCGACAGAGAAGAAAGTAGAATAGGGATGGCACCCCCATGCCTCGTAAGGGGAATGTAATGATTATTGTACTACTGGCTGCCAAATGGTGCTGCGGGCTACCCCTGAGTTGCCATTACAGGAGATTTCAATTCCCCGGCAATAAAGATCATCCAAGTAAAGAAGTCAAAAGTCCAGCCCAATTGGTTGCGCGGCCCAGTGGCGTTCCGGTGTTCTGGAGGGGGTCCCAGGAGGCTTGTTGAAGGAGCAGAACAACAGAGGAAAGTATTGAATATTGTGCCGCGGGACGCCACAACCTCGGTTCCTGTGCTGTGGGGGACTCCAAGCCCCACAAGTCATCTTGCCTGCTTGAAGGAGGGGCTGCAAGGGCTCAAAAGCGCCAACGCATACATGCGACGCGGGACACGCCGTTGGCCGCCTCGGGCAAAGCCCGGGCCAAGGGCGGGCCCATCATTGTCAGGAAGAGGCAGGGCAGGGCCATCCCGCTTTCATCTGGCTTACGGCCCATGGACCGCGCTACGACCTAATTTGAATACACTCTGCCCACCGTTTTATTGTCCAGGTACTGTTAATTTCTGTTGTTCCCCTGCCAAAGAGGGAACTCTTTATTTTTTAATTTTTTATTTGTATTAATTTATTTTGAAATGAGAAAATAAGAAATAGGGAAACATGGTACGAATACATCCACTCGCCTACAACCCATAGGACCGGCTACTTTGTATCTGACAGTCATTGCATATCTAGCGTTTCCCACATCCCGGAGGCCGGGTATCGCTATCGTATATGTGCAATAATTCCACAACTCTTTACGCGAATGCTACCTACCCTGTCTACTCACGTAATCAGTTCCCTATAGGGAACCAAAAGTTTCCTTCTTTGTAACTCACCAAACCCATTACCAACCCCCTCCCTCCCCCCCCCCACCCCTCCCATAACCATAGAGATGACCTGTCAGCTGCTCCCAGGCCCCCACCCCCCCGCACCCAGTGCCAGTGCTGGCCTACTCCTCCCTTAGATCTGTTTCACTAATTCACTGACCTGGTGCACACAAAGAGTAACCCAGCTCACCCTTAAGCTCGCAGTCCGCAGCGCCGTGTACATATACCCCTCCGCTCACCGCTAGCCAGAATTCCGCCAACTATCGTGTAACACCCTTAGCCTGCCTCCCGATCTGGTACGGGCACATCCTCCTCCCCCGTGTCGGTGCCAGGACCCGCTCCCCCAATCTTGAGATATTCCGCGTACAGTCCCCAGAAGTTCTTTGGCCTGCTCCTCGGTGGCAGCAGCTCACTAAATGTCTCCGATTGCGTACAACAGTACAGCACGTCCCTCTTCCACTTGTCTATCGTGGGAAGCGGGCCCCGTACCCAACACAAAGCCACTCTGCGCTTGGCTATTAACATGCCCATATCTATCAGCTGACGCGCCACCTTTGGGAGCTCCCTAGTGTGTCCTAACAGGGCGACCGCAGGGTACGTCACTAGTTCTAAGTTAGCTATCTCTCCGATCTGCCGAAATACAGCTTCCCAGAATTTAGCGACGCAAGGACAGTACCATGCCAAGTGGATGAAATCAGCCCCAGGATGAGCACACCTTTCGCACTCCGATCCCTCGCGCAAGCCATATCTATGCAGCCTGTCCGGCGTATAATAGACTCTGTTAATAAATTTAATACATTTAAAATGTATCAGTCTATGCTTGCCATGCAGCGATATGCGGCGCGTACCCGCGCAACAATATGTCCACATGGCGTCGTCTATCACTTTGTCTAGATCTCTTTGCCAGGCCAAGCGGGCCTTGGTTTATTTCTGGGATCTCTGGGACATGGCGATGGAATATAATTTGGATGTCCTCTTACGTGGGCTCTTGTGCTTAAGTAAATACGACAATTCCGGGACATCCGGAGGCTCAACCATATCCTCTCCCAGATGTTGTCGCAATGCGCCCCTAACCCTGTGAAATTGAAACCTCTGCAGCAGTGTACTGGTCTCCGTTGTTGACGCCATGTCCTCCCACGTTTTGGCGATACCATCCTTAAACAGGTCGCCCGCAAGGTTTATGCCCAGTCCGCGCAGGGCCTGTACCACCGCGCGTTCCCTACATGGTGCCAGCCAGACCACCCAGTCCAGCGACATGACGGGGGAATACAAGAGCGCCCCCGCTGCCTGCTGCAATATCCAATCCCACGTGTGCCTTATAGTGTTCAATAAGTCTAAGACGCCAGTCCTGCGACATGCAGGCTCGCTCATAATCGCTGGCAATGGGAGAGGCGCCGCAAACAGTCTCTCGCGTTTTAAATACGGGATTGTGTCATCGCCATGGACCCAATTATGTGCCTGTGCTGCCTGCGCTATCCTGTAGTACAATTCCATGTCAGGCGCCCCTAGGCCCCCCATATGATAGGGAAGCATCAGGACCCTCCAGCTTACGCGGGCCTGCTTCCCGACCCACACCAGTCGCAGTAGCGATCTGGTCAGCCTGGCAAAAAATGTACGCGGCAGCACCATTGGGATATTGGTAAACAGGAAGAGGAAGCGGGGGAGTACCGCCATCTTAGCGATGGAAACTCTGCCCATAAGTGACAGGGGAAGTCCAATCCAAGTCTCCACATCGTCCTCCAGTTTGGCTACGGCTCTCCCATAGTTCACTGTAAAGACTACGTCGGAATCCCTATGAAGCTGTATCCCAAGGTATCTAACCGCGTCATCCGACCATTGCAGCGGGAACTCCATGTCGAACGGTGCGGTGGACGGCGTCAGTGGATTTGCTCCAGTGAACCTTAAGCCCCGAAAGCGCTCCAAACTGTACTACGTCCCGCAGCACCGGCGTCAGGTGTCTTTCCGGTTCCCGAACATACAGCAGTGTCATCTGCATATGTGGAGATCACAATGCGATATGATGGGAAGCTCACGCCTCTGAGGTGATGGTATACTCGAAGGGCCCGCGCCAGCGGTTCTGCTACCAGGGCATACAATATAGGGGACAGCGGGCAACCCTGACGGGTCCCCCTAGAAATTGGTATAGCGTCCGTGACCAAGTCGCCTAGTCTAATCCTCGGTGTCGGGCCTCTGTATAGCACACCGATCATTTGAAGGAAGACGGGGCCCAGTTCCATTTTCGTCAGGGCCAGTCTCATGTAGGGCCATTCCACCGAGTCGAAGGCCTTCTCCATATCCAGGAAAACTGCCAGAGCCCTCGAGTCCGGCTTAACATGTTGCAAAACGCCAAACACCGTCCTGAGGTTATACGTGAGGTTCCTGCCTGGCACAAATCCCGCCTGCACCGGAGCTATCAATTCCGGCGTGAGCAGCGCTAGGCGCGTGGCTCGCACCTTTGCCAAGAGCTTATTATCGACATTCAGCAGTGACAGTGGCCGGTACGAGCTACACTCCTCCAGGTCCTTACCTGGTTTGGGGATAGCTACCAGAATCGCCTCCCGTATTGATTGGGGCATATGCCCGGACACACATATATCATCAAACAGCGTGGATATGTGAGGGAGCAGCAGGTCTATAAAGGACCGATAGAAAGCTACCGTAAGTCCGTCCGCTCCAGTTGCGCTGTTTGCCTTCATGCCTGCCAACGCCTCCAGGATTTCGTCCCTCTCGATGGGGAGATGTGAGAAAGTGGCTCTGTATATACTGTTCCCTAATAGGTACAGGGTGTACAGAGTCGACAGTCCCCCAGAGGCTGATAGAGGTCAAAGTTAGGTATGACCTTACTCTCAAAAGTGGTAGCTTGGTCGAGCAGTAAGGCAGTACCAGAGGACAGTGTAAAGCATTTATTGTACACACTCAGTCAGCAAATGGTTTCACACACTCAATAACTGAACTCTAGGCCAATGGTTTATATATATAAAATATATGCTTGTTTTATTTTTAGAACCACAAAGGGGATAAAAATATACTTTCTCAGAATGAGAGGTTGAATATAAATACTTTTGCCTTAAGCAATAAATTTTTGTAAACAGTCACAGTTGGTTGCAATAAACAATCCTATTTCCTAAACATAACAATGCATTGAGCTCAATGGTAAATTCAGGTTATTTGTAATAAATTACTTTTCAGATTACTTTTGGAATTCCAGGTCTGGCTCCTAGATCCAGCCCTGGGTTAGTATTCAGAATCAAGTGATGAAAGTCGACTTAATAACTGTAATGATTTTTAAATAATATTTAGCTATTTCAAAAGTTAGCACTTAGAAAATATTTCAAAGAAAACATTCAATGGATCTCTATGGCAAGAAATTCAAATTGCAGGTAGAGTACTTTATCGTTACTTTAGTAATCCAGGACTGGGTACCTAGACCCAGGACTGGGGTCCTTACCAAAAACAGGTAAGTAATTTCGTTTGCAGAAATGGTACGATTTTAGAAGAATATTTCAAATTTGCAAAAGTAGACACTTAGAAGAAATTTCACAGAAAAGCAGACAATGGTTTCCTATGGGAGAAAAATGGGTTAGAGGTAAGTATAGTTGTGGACACTTTTCAGAGTCAGGGCTGGGCACCAAGATCCAGCACTGGGAGCTCACCTAGGAGCAGGTGAGTAAATTCGTTTTTGTCACTTGGCTGATTTTTAGTGAATATTTGCAGTTTTGAAAAGTTCACACTTAGAAGATTTTTCAAGAAAAAGCCAGTCAATGTTACCCTATGAGGAAAATGAAGTTAGCGGTTTAAGGGTAAGTACTCGACTGGCAGAGTTGAAATTCCGGGCACAGACTCAGGGGTCCCCCAGTGTCAGGTAGGTACAGTTGGTTCACCCTCAGCGGTTTCAGGACGGCCGGGTGCAGAGAGAGTTAGGCCCAATGTTATCCTATGAGGGATAGGGGGGGCCTTGGTTGGTGGCTGCTGTCTGGCAAGCCACGCGGCTGTAGGAGCTGGGCTCCTGGTCACTTACTCAGGGCAAGTGGGGTCGTAGGTTAGTGTAGAGAGTGCACTGCCAGGGCCACTCGGGCGGCTGGGTGCAGGGTGCTTTTGAGCCCTCGGGCGCTCAATGGAAGTCAATGGGAATGTTCCGGTTTGGAAAAAGGCTGCAAGCTCGGGGACGAGGATGCTTCAGATGCCACCACCACTTCGAGAGGTAAGTTGGGTAGTTGTAGGTTAGGTGGGTACACCGGGATTGGGCACAGGGGGCCACAGGGCGCCGGGTGCAGGGGTGCCTTTTGATGTCGGAATCTTACCCTCTTGTTGATCGTGGTTGGGGTGGCACTCTGTTCTGAGGCTGCAGGCTTCTTCCGGAATGTCGAGGGGGGTCCTTGGGTGCCGGACTCGGGGTCACAGTCGCCGTGGGGTCGTCTCAGGTTCTTTGTTCACTCCGGCACTGGCCGGGCTTGGCTGGTGCAGAGTGTGCTGGGTTCGCGGTTCCGGGCTGCTGCCAGGGGTTAGAGATAGGTTTCTGAGTAGAGCCTCTACTCATGGGAGTCCCAGGGGCTTAGAGCCAAAAGGTAGCCAGGTCCTCCGGGGTTGGTGAGGTTGCTGGCCACGAGAGATGCCGCGCTGGTGCAAGTTCGAGAGTCGACGGGCCGGTAGGGCTGGGGCCAAAGCAGTTGGTGTCGTCTTCTCTTTTTAGCAGCTGCAGGGCAGGTCCTTGTTCTTCTTGCTCTTCTTGTAGTTTTCTGTCTGGAATCTAAGGGAGGAAGGTTCAGGGTGCCCCTAAATACTAAATTTAGGGGCGTTACAGGTAGGTGAAGGCCAGGGACCAATGGGTCCCTGTCCTGGGGTGGGTACACCCCCTATCCTGCCTCTCTCCTGTGGGAGGGGGGCAGTAGCCTAATCCTGATAGGGAAGATGGCGAGAGCCCGGAGATGTGTTTCACCTCGCCTCCCCCACCTGAGGGGTGGGGTGGGCAGGCTGGCACATCCCCTGTCCTTGTATGGGGTTTCCGGCCAAGCTTCCCGCCAGAGTGGGGGGTTGCAGTGGCCTGGGGAAACTCCAAATGGCGGTATGCCTTTGAAGCTTCCCTTTGCTCATCCTGGGGGAGGAGATTTCTCACCTCACCCAGGATGTGCATTGTTGCAGGCCCGGGAGAGCAGGGGCTCTCCCACCCAGGGGTCCAGCAACGTGTCTGCTGTGTGGCAGCCTGGGCAGCCTCAGAGCAGACGTGGATTGTAGGTTAGCTGTGAGGGGGCATCTCTAAGATGCCCTCTGGGGTGCTTAGTACATTAAATCCCACACTGGCATCAGTGTGGGTTTAATGTGCTGAGAAGTTTGATACCAAACTTCCCAGTCTTCAATGTTGCCATTATGGTGCTGTGGAGCTCGTGTTTGACGAGCTCTCAGCACCATGTACTCTTAAATGGCAGCACTGCACTTACAGTGCCCAGGAATGGACCCGGGTACTGTAGGGGCACAGGGCTCCTGCTCCTGTGCCCACACCATAGGCGTAAGGCACCCAGCCAGAGGGGTGACTGACATATGCCTTGGCAGTGTAGGTGATGGGCATGGCACACAGAGATGTGTGCCATGTCGACTCTTTGTTTTGTCCTGCACCCAGACACTCAGCCTGCAAGGCAGTGTGTGTGTGTGTAAGGGTACAGGGCCTCTGAGGGTGGCACAATGAGTGCTGCAGCCCTTAGAGGCCTTCCCTGGCCACAAGGCCCTGGGTACCTAGGATACCATTTACCAGGGGCTGACATGTGGCTAGGGTTTGCCAATTTGGAGTTTGTGTGGTTTAAGGAAGGAACATAGGCCCTGGGCACCTGATTGGCAGGAACCCAGGGTACACTCAATCAAAGTACATTCAGCAATTTAGCAAAAAGTGGGGCATACCATGCAAGAAAGATGGCACTTTCTCACAGGAGAGCCAAGAATTCCCTGTGTTCATTCGAGAGGAAGGGTAGCTGAATATGGTCTAAGTAGTCTTGTATGCTTTCCTCCATATTATTCTATTGGGAGGCATACAGATTGGCGTAGTAAGATTGGAAGCGGGCGGCTATGTCCGCCTCTTCCGTCAGCATTTCTCCGTTGTCAGACTTAACCCTAGTAATCGCTGCCCTGCTTCTACGGGACTTTAGGACATTGGCCAGGACAGAGCTAGGCTTCTCACCTTCCCCATACTTTCTGGCAGTGGCATACTTCCCTAGATGTTGCACTTCCACGTCTGCTTCCCTATGGTATTCTGCCCAAAGTGGGAACTCTAATTATCAAACTAACCACTTTCAATCACTTCATGCTTGTGTACGAGGGCATCTAGCTTTATACCTGACTACTGACATTACTGAGCTTCTGTACGTTAACTGTCAGTAACTCAAAGTTTATAGAATGGGAAAAAGAAAAACTATGGAAGGAAGTGGAAGTGGAGGTGGGGGTTACGGCGGAAGCACTGTGAGAGATAATAAGGCCAGGAAGGCACGGAAACATCCAGGTAGTAACTGTGTGATCGATCGGATAGACACACCCAATAGTGAATGTGAGAATATATTAGAGGGTGATAAATCTACGCAGTCTGATAGCACCGAATCCTTCCAATGCCCCACACAATCTCCCCCCCCCCACCCCCTCCCCTCATTCCTAGCCCGGGTCGCCAACCAACCATTCCAGCTATGATCTGCAAGCCTGCTAGAACAGGAAGTCCCGCACCCCAAAAGGAGGGAAGGCCAGATATGAAGGGGGGATGTGGGGATTCAAGCAAGCCCTTTGGAAACAACTTCCAACCATTGGGGTCTGACATTTCCTGTTCCAACAGGTTTTCTCTTCTAGCAGGCTCGCCTGAGGGCGATAACGAGGATATGTTGTACCCCCCCCCCCCCTCCCTCTTCGACACCCTCAACCCCCTAGCACACAGTTAGGATCTAGTTCCACCACTGAACACCTAGAAACACATAGTCTTACTAACACTCTTAGACTAGAAGTAGAGACAATGCGAACTTTGATTGAGGGCTTTACTTCTATGGTTAATCCCCTACAACAGCAGGTTACTCTCTGCCCTGAGAATATAAATCCCAAGCCAGGACAGCCACCCAAACCTAGTCCGGTAAAGCACCCTGTACATGAGGCGGGTACCGTATACAAGGACTCCTGTAATAAGGCTTTATTCGTTCTCCCCTCCCCCCCTCCTCCCGTCACAACATACAAGGAAGCGACGGCCCCAGTGTGGACACAGCGTCCAAACGAGTCTAGTTTAAATTTAGCAACAGCTCAGGCACATCGTACCTGCAATAATCCTCCCCTGTACCTAGGATAGGAACTTCTTCATATAACTCACAACAGCGACCGGCTGACTTCCCCAGCCCTAACTTGTTCCAAGCCCCTAAAATCTATATAGTTAACGTACCTAAATGTGATGTTTAAAACGGCAATGAAAGTGCAGATTCCCTCACTAGCAAAGTTATCCATTGGATTAGTTATGTTAAGGGATGCCGTTCAGTTATTCGAGAAGACATCACCAGAGCACGTAGACTCACTTCCCGAGCCCATTCACTAGATTGTATTGAGCTCATCTTAAAGGGGCCTGTTCTTGCTGAGAATCTCCTGGCTTTGGAATTCCGCACAAGCCCTCCAGATAACTCTTCTATTCAGTTCAGGCGTTTTCCACCTAGTAATCCCCATAGGCGACCACTTGGGCAACCATCCCCTTGTTTAGTAGGATCCTCCTCATTGGAAACTAACGATTAACTGCTGAGTAAGTCCCAAATCCACCTGGGACCCATGTTTCTTCCCCATCTTGTAGTGAACCCCCACCTTACATCTCTCCTATTAGTCAGCTCCCGTGCACCACCCTCGATCTGGCGCCTAGGAACCCATTAACCACACTTCCTGTGCAGAAAGGGTCGGGGGTTGCTAGGGGTGATCCATCTAATAATCCTAATGGGCAAGGTCCAGGCCTTTTTTTACCTCATATGGAATATCTGTGATATCTTGGAACATAGCTGGGTTGAGGACAAAGGTCACATATCCCGATTGGTACACCTTCATCAAGCTTTTTGGCATTTGTCTTTTTCAGGAAACCTGGCTGGTCCATACTCTCTACCGCACAGGCTACCTAAATTACCATATCCTAGCTATCAGTGGGGGGTAAAGGCAGACCCTCAGGGGGATTATCAATCTGGGTCCGCCAAGCGATTGGCTTTGATATCCAGACGCTCCAGTCCCAGAGTAAGGATAGATATGTTAATAATTAGGTTGAAGTGGGGACAGTAAGAGATAGTTGACATTTACAATGTCTATGCGAGGGGGACAAATGGGAAAAAGTTGGATGTTATAGCGGAACTAGACTTGTATTCCAGGGGCTCTAATGTCATAATTACTGGTGATTTTAATGTGTCTTTTGAGCCTCTTACAAATGAGAAATGTACTCTTATTGATGAGGAAGACTATCAGTGGGGCATCCCAAAACTCGAATTAGTACCCATAAAAAAAATGGTCGAATGTGGCAATTCAAATAAACTCCATCTGCCTAGAGAAAGGCCTACGGCCGGCAAAGGGTAGGTCACCATCCAATAGACACGGGGCTTGCAGATTTAACAATGGTGTCAGTGCTAGATGCATAAATTATCTATTGACCAACTTGCAGCTATGGTACACGCTTGGGGATATGATTGTAAGAGAGCGGCTTGAGAGCGAACCCAACACGCTGTGTGCGTCCTTTGATTTATTGCCTCAGAGAGAACCTACTCAACCAGGTAGTGAATTGCTCACTCTCTATGTGGTTCCCACAAATGAATAGAGGCGAATTAAAATGGACAAATCTTCTTGAGAAACCTGATGTCCTAGATAGCATCTCCTTAGACATTGATGGTGCAATAGCCGAGCTGGAGGCATATATGGCCAATCCTGCATGTTTCGAAGTCTGTAATTGGAATTCACGACAAATTCTTTGCCCGGCTACACACTCATTTTATTAAGCATAGTAAGGATAGGGACACTCACCTACGGAAAACTTGTTAGTCGTTTAATGAGGATTGCAAGGTGGCGTGAAGATCCCTAGGGGATGCGATCAGAGAAGGGGACCCCAACAAGTAAGATTTACAAGGCATTTTTATAGGAGAGCCCAGGAGAAGGCCAAGAAAGCATGGAACAATAATAGATGGCTGGACCTCAAACGGGCATGTGAAAGCAAAAGTTCTATACAATTTTGGAACATAGTAAAGTGGGACAGGACTGGTCATCAGTCACAGCCGCAAAACCATGTAAGCCAGGATCAATGGGTTATTTATTTTAAACTACAATTTGCCAGTGGTTCAGACGAAAGTGGGGTGGAGGAGCCCCCACATGTGTATTATCATGGTTCGGGCTTTGACGAGGGAGAAGTCAGCCTTGCACTGGGAAATGTAATGGGAGGTAAAGCAACGGGCCCAGATGGAATCCCGGCCGATATATTTCTTTTTGATAAGCCCAAATGGTGCCAGTATATTATGATGTTGGCAAATGAAATCGCCAAGGGTGCACCAGTTCCAAATTTGTGGAAAGGGGCCGAGATGATCCCCGTATTCAAAAAAGGGGACAAATCCCACCCTGGAAACTACAGTCCATTTAGCCTAATAGACTCCCTCCAAAAGATTATGGGTCGGGTAGTCCTAAATAAGGTCCAGGATTGGATAGACAAGCAGGGCATCTTATCCCCACTGCAGCCAGGTTTTGGGCATGCACCAGCACTATCAATCGGGTATTTAGTTTCATTTTGCTATACTGGAAGATGGTGGTCCTGAACAAGGGCAGCCTGTATGCTGCCTTTGTGGATCTTAAGTCGGCTTTTAACCTTGTCTCCTATAGCAAGTTATGGGTAGTGCTACAAGAGATGGGAATGTCCTCCGAATTGCTATCCCTCATTGTCAGACTCCATGAGGGGACTTATGCCTATATTTGATGGGGCTTCGAGGGCAACGTCACAAATCCTTTTCCCATAGAGAAAGGTGTGCGCCAATGCTGCGTTATGGCACCCACACTATTTTCTCTGTTTATCAACGGGATTGCAAAATTCCTGGAGTCTACCCCCAATGATGCCCCAGCCCTAGCCGGTGTTAGAAACAACATTTTAATGTTAGTGGACGACACGTTAATTATCGCAAAAACACAGAGCGGCCTCCAACAAGCTCTACTACTTTTTGAAGAGTTCTGCCATCAACGGGGACTGGAAATTAACGTGTCTAAAACTAAATGTATGTCTTTTAACCCTCACCGGTCATTCAGAGGAGGCATAATGGTAAATAAGCAGGCCCCAGAACAGGTAATCGACTTTACGTATTTGGGGGTCATCATGCAGAGGGACAGGAGGTGCAACCGGCAGCTTGATATGGCCATATTGATGCATCAGCAATTGGCTGGACTCTGCATATTTAGTTTAACACATCCTTAACTAAACCCGTTAGTCCAGTTCTGCAAATATATAATATGAAAGTCGTTAACTCCGCTTTATACGGGGCTGAACTATGGGGGTTTGAGAATCTCTCCAAATCAACTGCTGCAGAAATAGGTTCCTGCGTAAGATTATCAACTTACCACAAAGTACCACAGTACGCCCATTGCTCCATGACCTAAGTAGGAAGGCACTGGCAGATATAGCTAGACTGCGTCCCCTACTTTAATGGCGGAGAATCTGGTCCACACCTGAACTGGCCTCCTATGCTGCAGGCCTCCAGGATCTAATTAGAGAAGACTGTTACAACAAAATAAAATGGCTGCAGGAGGTTAGAGCCACCTTAACAAGTATTGGTATGGCGACCTTATGGGAGAATCCAGCGAGTACCCGTTTCCATCCAAATCAATTTTTTTAAAAAGGTACTGAGATTGGGTGACTCATAACATTCATAGGAATAGGGACTCTTCCTCATTTACGGGTTGTTTCCTAGATGTAAAGCCATTCACACAGTTGGAACAGTACTGGGATATAATAACTAAGCCACATGATCGGAAGCTATACTTCCAATTCAGGGTAGGCTCATTACTAGTAAGGTCATTCACAGCAAGATGGGACACTCCAGGCGACGAATCCTGTCCCTCTTGCCATGCCCAGTTAGAGTCTTTGGCCCACAAGCTGTTTGTTTTCACAGCCTATGCCGACCCTCGCCGAATGTGGCTAGCTCCTATTTGTAGATCTTTGGGCTTTAGAAGGAATGACGTTGCGCTAAGACTACTGCTCTCGGAAACCTTCACACCCATCGTCATTGCATTGGCAAAATTCTTGGGCTGGGCATGAGCCATTAGATCTCAGGTACTTAACATAGGATGAAGGGCTGTGTCTGTGTTAGTCTTTGTATATGAATTTATGGCTCTGATTTGTTGCATGTTAGATCTAGCGGTACTGTCTGGCAGGGTCTGACATAATATTAATGTAATTACTAGTGACCGTGCGGTAAACAGTGTGATGAACTGTAACGCATCTAGGGTTTTATTGCACTATCATAGCTTAATATTTAATTTGTTTCATTGTCTTACTGATTTTTGTGACCTTGTTAGTGTAGATGACAGATTTTTAACTCTTTTTAACCTTTTTAATAGTAAGTTTTTTTTTTTATTGTGATCTTAATAGTGTTTATAATGTACCTTATGAAATGCTTCTTGTGCTTTGCTTTGATGATATATCTGTCGAATAAAGCTAATATGACTGACTGATAGTCTTTTTGGGAACGGCGTTTTGAGTATCCGCTCCTCCAGGAAGAGGTGTACGAACTGTCCTTAAGCTCCCTCAGGGACCCCCAACCACTTGGATGTTATTCCGACGTGCCCCCCCTTCTTGATCTTCCAGCCTCACCATGGTCTCTCCTTGTTGCTTGGTCAGTTTAAGAACTTGATCCGCTAATCTTTTTGTTTTGGATTGTAGGCAACCTATATTCACCTCCGCTTGTGATTCTTTCTCTGGCATTCCCCAAAGGTCTTCACGTAGGAGGTTCACTTTGTTTGTAACCGCATCGAGATTGGGCTCCATCGTACTTTTCAGGTTTCTGATTGCTTCCATTATGTCCCTGAGAGTGGGATCTTGCTCTGGAGTCTATTCCGCCCTGGGGGCCTCAACTGTCCAGCGTCCTATGCCACCTCTTCCACAGGGCCAAAAGAAACTGTATAGTTATCTATCTGGTTACATTGTCCAGGGTGAGGGCTCTTTGTGCGCACCATGGCTAGCTGGAGCAATGGACCAAATATGGGGATGTCGTGCACGGCTCGCCAATTGCCTAAATCCTCCTCTGCGGGCGGGAGACTTTATCACCGATTTATGCTTCAGGCCTCACTGCATCACCCAAGGCCTATTCCTGTCCCCTTCCACCCGGGTGAAATGTGTCGGCCCCCGAGCCTGGAGCCAGTCTCTGTAAGAATTCCAGGAGGGATCTTGAGGGTTCCTCAGCGCCACGCACACCACACAGAAAAAAGGATCCTCGGTCCTAAAGTCTACAACAAATGTATGCGTGCTGCATCTGATTTGGGCCTCCACGATTAGCAGTGGGCTCGATCTGGTTACCCTCAAGCAGGTCCAGGCCCTGAGGGCATCTGGATTGCTGACCGGCCTCCCCGTCTCAGAGGGACCCAGTCCATGGGGGTCAGGCATGGGCAGGATTCTTCAGCCCAAGCGGGGGACAAATCAGTGCAGGTAGCTTATTGCCCCCCCCTTACCCCCCCCATTGTATCTGGCAAGAGCAGGGGGTTATGGTGCATTCAGCATGTGAGGCCTGGAGCTTTCTACTGTCTACCAGGCCCAGGCTCAGTCCCACCGGTGGTGGACCCTCCCCAGTCTCTGCGCGGCAAACTTCGGGAGTCTTGCTGGTTACCCACAGGAAGCCACTCGGCATAGCCAAACTCCCCGCCGCCACAGCTCTGGAGGACGGGCCCAGGCGGGGGTGCGACCTTCCGCCTGCTCTTCACCCGTATGTCACTCCAGCCGGCTTCTCTAAGACGCCTGGGGCATCCGGATCGGGAAGTCGCTGCTCGCCTGGAGTCGCGCCGCCCGGGATCCACAGCAGCGGGCCACAGCAAGCTGGTTCTCTGTACGTCAGGCCGCAGGACAGGCAGCCGCTCACAGGTATTGCTGGCCACAGGCCTGCCGCTTCAGTTCAGGGCCTAGGAGCCGGAGGTGAGTGCTGCAATCTTCGACTACGCCCTCGCCCGCTCCGAGTTTCGCAAACTATTAAACTGTTCTCAGGGCAGCGGGTCCAATACAGTGACGCCCGGGGGGAGTCCGCTCAGGTGCCTGGGAATGCTGATGAGGTCCGATTTTTAGGGGTTTAGAGTATAGCAGTTAGAGGAGCCGACTCAATGTGTGGCCATTCTCCTCGGCTGCAAGCCACGCGATCTATATATTCACTGAAAAAAACAAAGGTTTCAGGGGCGTTATAGTTAGGAATTGGCATTTAAAAAAACCTTAGAAATTCACTAATAAAACCATAGGTTTCAGGGGCGTTACAGTTAGCTGGACATTTCCCTCGTACAAAACCCTAGAAATTCCCCTGTTATAGTTAGTTCAGCTAACTATAACTCGTGCCCCCGCAATGCACTGCTGATGACGTCACATATTACATCACTCATGACATGGTCAGTGACATCACTGATGACATCTCAAATGACATCACTGATGACATCATCCAGTGAATGAGTGTTTTTCTGAAAAGTTTAAATACGTTTTATTTATTTATCGTGAAAGGCCTATGGAAGAATGAGTGGGTGTATAAGTGTGTGAATGGGTGATTTTCTAGGTGTATAACTGACTCTATAAGTGAGTCATTAAATGTATCTTACTGCAGACTAGTGACTAAACTGTGTGAATGTCTGTATGTGTCTGTGTGTTGGTTTATAAGTGGCTGTATGGTTTTGTGAATCGCTGTATGAGTGTCTATATGGGTTATTGATTGGTTGTCTGAGTATTTGTATGGGTGCCTGAGTGTTTGTGTGGGTAGGGTGTGTGTGTGACTCTGCATAGATGTCTGAGTGGGTGATTCAGTGGGTGCATGGTTTTAAGAGTGCATGTGTGATGGACTGTATGGTTGGGTGACTGTATGTAAGGGTGTGTTAGTGATTGAATGTATATCTCAGTTGTACATGTGTCAGTAACTACATATGTGAAACAGTGTATATGTGTGTAAGAGTATATAACTATTTATATGTGAGTGTGTGATTTTGAGAGTGGCTGTATGGATGAGTGTGTGCTTGTATCAGTAATTGTATAAGAGCGTCAGAATTAGTTAGTATTTTTATGAGTAAGTGAACTTGAGTGTATTTAACTGTATAGGGGAGTAAATTGGACTGTAATTAATTATTTGCATGACTGACTAGGTGTGTCAGTACCTCAATGGATAATTGGCGGTGTGTGAGTGTCTATATAGGTGTATAAATGCATATGATTGTCCTGTGACTGTAAGTATGAGTGACTGTACAGGTGAGTGGAGGTGTATGTAGACCTAAGAGTCAATGAGTGGGTATGTAGTTATTGGTATTGGAGTATCTATGGTTTTCAAAATGGCCGTCTGAAATTTTGAGTCGGTGTATCAAAGGTTATATTAGGGTGTGGCAAGATGCACTAATTTATCACATGGATGATGTCATCAGTGATGTCATCAGTGATGTCACTGACCAAGTCATGAGTGATGTAATATGTGACGTCATCAGCAGTGCATTGCGGGTGCGCGAGTTATAGTTAGCTGAACTAACTATAACAGGGGAATTTCTAGGGTTTTGTACGAGGGAAATGTCCAGCTAACTATAACACCCCTGAAACCTATGTTTTTTTTTCTCAGTGAATTTCAAAGGTTTTTTAAATGCCAATTCCTAACTATAACGTGCATGAAACCTATGGTTTTTTGTGAATTTCAAAGGTTTTTTTAAATGCTCATTCCTATCTATAACTTATCTCTAAAGATATCATGTTTAATGATTTTCATTGGATTCCTATATTTTTCAATCTGTGTGTCAATTTCATTAATTATGTTTTTTTAAATTCTTTTTTATCACCATTTTTAAAATGTATTTAATTCTTTTAAAAAAGAAAAAATATTAATTGTTTTTATTGGGTTTTTCAAACATATTTTAAAAAATATTTCTTTAACTATATGTTCAAAACTTAATTTTACTTACTTTTTTCAATGTTTTTTGGATCCGCGCACCCTCTGCGCACCGTTCTCGATCCCTACGCGAAAGCATCCGTGCACAGTATGCGTTGGGTACGTGTTTAGTGCGCGATCGCAATGCGACAGATACGCGACTCTCAGCCTATACGCGACACGTTCGATGTAAGTAACGCGACGTTTACGCGCTTCCGCGATGCGTCATCTGCGTCTATTACGCGGTAGTTGCGCGGATCCCGTGAAATATTTAACATTTAAAAAAACATATATATGTATTTCATGTGAATATTAATTGAAGACAAACTCTAAACTAGTCTTACAACTAATATATTTTGACATCTAACTCTATAATTTTTTTAAATTCAATTTCGCGGATGCGCGCTGGGTGCGTGCTACGTAAGCGCAGGGTGTGCGAATCTCATGTGACCTGCAATAAAAGAGATTTGATTGGTTCATTACACTTCCTGTTCTAACTATTGAAAGACTCCACCCAATTCAATCATTCTTCTTTGACCTTCTTTGGAGGAGCATCTCTTTGCAGAGATGAAGATTTTTTAGACTAAGTTTACACTTAGCTCTAACTTTTTTCAACTAAAAATGGCTTCAGGGCAGCAGGCATCGCCTGCATCTCCTCATACATCTGAGGATGAATTTTTGGATGAGGCACCACGCAAAGAACGTTTTTCTTCAGTGGTGTGGACATTTTTTACTTTTCCCGAGGGGCAGAATAAGACCAATGCCACCTTGGTCACATGCAAGATTTGCAAAAGAGTGCTGTCGCGAGGGGATCCTAACAAGAAATACTCATGCGGCATGGCTAGTAGGAAGAAGCACATAAGGACCCTTCATCCAAATAATCTTGCACGAGAAGAGTGCAAATGGATTAGAAACACTCCTGCGCCTTCCACCTCATCGCAGCCGAGAACTTCAAGAGTGCATCCATCAGCCCAAAATTTGGATATCCGTCCTCAATTTCAATATTTAAAAGTGCTCTGCACTAAGTGCAATGCGACTTTGTACTACGGTGAGCAGTCAATCGATCTGATCTGCCGCCGGCAAGAAAGTCACATTTGCTTGTTTGTTTTTTTTTTTGTTTTTTTTATTGTTCCCTGAAGTTCATTGTTTGGTTCCTCCTGGTTTTTTTTTTTTTTTTGCAGAAAAACCAAAAAAATTTAAAAAATTGTTCAGAAATCCCCCCCCCCCCCCCAAAAATATAAAAGAAGAAAAAAAAAAGTTCTTGTAAGAACTAACTTTCCTGGTTTAAAAAAAAGCTATATTAGTGTGTGAAAGTCTAGATGAATGTATGTGTAGTACATAATTGACTGAATGAATGCATTAGTAGCGTATGGTGAATGTATAAGTGCAGAACTATGAGGAAGTGCTGCAGCATCACACAGTAACCTCTTTAACTGCAGTGTGCTGTAGCACTTCCGAAGCACAGGGATGCAACATATGTACATATATATGTTGCAAATCTATGCTTCTCTCTGCACGGCTGCTTAAAATGCAGCCATGTGGTGACACAGGCACCCTTGCACCATAGTGCAAGGATATCTGTGTCATGTGCTGTTTGTTTTTGTGCAGGAAGACACACCTTCCTGCACAAAGACAATCAGTAAAGGCATTTTTCTCCTTCAATGTATGCTGAGCATTGTAGCATGCATTGAAGATATAAAAATGTGGAGAAATGAAAACAATTCTCCTTGTTGTGCTTTCCTACACCAATTTTAGAATGGTGCAGCATTCACACACACATCGAAATTTATAATTTCTGACAAATCTAGACATGTGTCTTGTTCTATGAGTATCCAGTGCAATCATGCACAACAACACTTATAGAACACCCTTTCAACGCAAACTGGTGTGCATAATGAGGTTGTATTTACATGGAGTATAAAAAGTGCACAGAGTGCCTTTCCTCTCTTTGTAAATATGAAAGAGTGTCTTGCGCAATAACTATGTTTCAAAAAGTGACATATTTCCAGTTTTAAAATTCCTTGCGAATGATAGAAGGTAAGCACAGAGTTTTGTCTGCACAGATATTCAAAGAATGATTGAAATGATTGCGATCCTTCAATAGCTACAATGGGAAATATTATGAACCCCTCAAATCTCTTTTTTTTGCAGGTCACATGATATCGGATTATGGTCAGATTTCAAAACTACATAGGTATAAACGGAGTGTTTTTAAACTTGTTTCAACTTTGTAGCTTCTTGCAGACCTCCTCATTCTGCATATTGAGACTTAGTTAAACTTACCTTCACAGTAATAGGAATAAAAAATGGTATACATTTTATTCAGATTTTCATTGCAATCTAAATTCATATAAATTGCTTATTTTTAAATTTGGATCTGTGAAAGAAAAGGAAAAAAAAATTATAACATGTAATAATACATTTTTTTACAACACAGCATAATTTCCACAAAGTAATTTGTTTGCCTTTTCTGCTGTTCTCAGAATATATTGAATTTCACTAAAAATAGTGATTTCAATCGTACTCCTCACTTAACAGCGGGCAAAAAAAAAAACAATCAGAAAGATTGTTAAAAAATAACCAACATGCTATTCTCAGCAAAATACCACAAGATACAAATCACAGATATAAAATGTTGCTAGCCGTAAGCATTTTATATAAGTTTAACTTAACTGTAAATGTTGTCGCTTTAAAATATTCACTGAATCTAAGGATGAATTTTTGGAGGAGGCACCACGCCCACAACGTTTTTCTTCAGTGCTGTGGAAATGTTTTACTTTTCCCGAGGGGCATACAAAGATCAATGCCACCTTGGTCACGTGCAAGATTTGCAAAAGAGTTCTGTTGCGAGGGGGTACTAACAAGAAATACTCGTACGGCATGGCAAGTATGATGAAACATCGAAGGACCCTTCATCCAGACAATCTTGCACGAGAAGAGTGCAAACGGATGAGAAACACTCCTATTCTGTATCTGTAAAAAAGAATCACAAATACATGTATTTTAATAACTTTCAAATTTATACTATTCCATTACTGTACAAACACATTTTATATAAAAACTAACTAAGAAAATATAACCCTGAACCACAAGTGTGACGATGGTTAAAACACTACATGCATAGTGCATACTACTTTGAAGCAGTTCATGCCCTAAAGCCTATCTCACTAAAAGACTACATGCTAATTGACTGAATAATTACACTACTATAAGGAGACACACTGGGTGAGTAACAGGGTGTTTGCTAGAAGTGTATGAATACTGACTGGGGAATTGAAGGTATGAAAGACAACTGTATAGGTGGTTAGAGGCCTGCATGCATAGTGAATAGGCATTTGAAGCAGTCTATGTGCTAAGGCCTGGCTCACTGCATGAGTACTTGGGAACTGACGGAATGATTAGAGTACAGCAAAGAGAGTGCCAGGGTGAATTTATAAGTGGTTGGCTTTTGACACAGTGAATGGATTAGTACTTGGTACTGAATGGGTCACTAGAGGAGTGCAAAGGGAGTGACAGGATGTTTGCTGGACTGTATGGATACTGACTAGGGAATTGAAGATGTGAAAGACAAGTGTATAGTATGTTAGAAGACTGCATGTATACTGCATAGACATTTGAAGCAGTCTTTGTGGTAATGTATGGTTCACAACATGAGTACTTGGAAACTGACTAAATCATCAGGCTACTGCTAGGACAGTGCCTGGGTAAAACTTTTACATTTTCAGTTCTGGCACAGTGAAGAGAATAGTACATGGTACTGCACTTTAGTGTCAAACCCTGACTCATTTTATCAATGCTTAAGCAAAGAATAGCTTCTAAAGCTACTAAAACTTGACAACATGACCGGTTTTAAAACAGTTATCTGTCAGCAAATACACGATGTTATCAAATGCTTCTACCACAATCCTTACCCAAATGCACACAGACTCAGTGTGATTTTAGACAAGCAACACTATCCTAGGAGTTTACCAAAACTCATTCACTAGTCTAGAAGAGGTAAGGGTACTGCACACAACCTACATATTTAAGTACAACACATTAGTGTCAACGCATGACTCATTTAATCAACGCATAAGCAAAGACTGGCTTCTAATGCTACTAAAACTGGACAATATGACAGGTTTTAAAAGAGTTATCTACCAGCAAATACACAATGTTAGCAAATGCTTCTCTCACAGTGGTTCCCAAATGCACACAGGCTTACAGTGTGATTCTAGACCAGCAACACTATCCCTAGCAGCTTACCAAAACACATTTCTTCATCTAGAAGGAGTACTACATTTTAGTATAGAAACATAACTCATTTCACAAATTCATAAACAATGACTGGTTTCTAATTCTATCACAATATAAAAACAGCACAGTTATCTGTCTGCAAACACATGAAAAACACAAATGCTTATCACAGAATGGTTTCTACATGCACACACACTGTCAATAAGATTGTAGAGAAAAAAAGTACTCCCTACACTTTAGCAGGAGAAATACATTAGTCTGATTAAAATCAAAATAGTCTACATACATCCCCTCACAATTAAATAACTCACCTTTCAGGTTGCTTTGTAGATTAAGAAGTATATCAGTCACACACCAGATTTTCTTTTACAGAATCTCTGCACTGTGCACCTCTCAGCAAAAACAAAGAATGGAAAAGTTTCCCTTTCATTTTCCACACATATACATGTAAACATCAAATCGCAATCCTTCACACATAAATTCAAAAGCAAACCCACATTTCTATTGGTTAAACATTTCAACCCTTTCCAAATGAAATACATTTCAACCCTTCCCCCAATCTTCCTTCTGCCTGTTACCATAGAAACAGGTCATGGAACACTGCACTGAGCACACAGGTCACAAGTTCAGCACACAATGTTGCTAAACAAGACAGCAAGTGTGCTTGACTTTTCAACATATCAGCTTATCATATATCATGTTCCTTACAATCAGTTTTTGTTAACCAATAAGAATCATGCCTTTAAAAAACAGAAATATACACCCTACCTTTCAGTGTAGAAAGTTGTCATACAACCAATGATTTCTGGTCTTTTTTTCATTTTTTTTTTCCTTGGATCCGCGCACCCAACGCGAGAGAATCCGTGCATCCAACGCGATAGGATGCGCGCATTTCTCCGTTTAAAAAAAAAAAAAAGGGAGCCCCAGGGGGTCCGCACCTCTAGAGGGTCAGAGTATTTCCACTCTGCCCCCTTTATATGTTTTACACACTTATTCCCCTTGCTTCTTCAGCCTCGCTTCTACAGAGGCAGAAAATGGCCGCCAACAGTTCTTGGTTTCGAATGTAGACAAACACTCGACAGCCAATTAGCATTCAGCGCGCGATCGGGAGGGTGCGCGCTCGGTTCGAGGAGGGTGCGCTTAGGCTGCGGGTAGGGTGCGCGGATCCTCCCCGGCCATAGATATATATTTACTTTTAACTCTAATTTTCTCAGGAACTACTGAACGGATTCACACCATTTATGCAAAAGGCACGAGTCTGAACTGAGGACTACCTCTTTGCCAAATTTGGTGTCATTCCGTTCAGCGGTTCGGGCTGTAGCTGCGACAACAGATCCTATGGAAAATTGCATGGGGAAAACGCATTTTGGGATCCCCCTTTTTTCTCTGCCCCCCCTTGACGGATCACCGCAAAACTTTCAGGGTAGGAGCGGAGCGGACCTGGCCAAAAGTTTGGAAAATTTCGCGAGGATTCATCAAACGGCACCAGACTTATTGGGAATAGAATGTTGCGGATATATATATATATTAATATTATCTCCATATCTCCAAAGTAGCTTCACATAGAAAACAATTTTCGTGCACTCACGAAGGGGGGAGGGGTCTACATATAGAAATGCTTATTCCATAAACAAAGACAAACGCATTTTGGCTTGTCGTTTTTATCAATGTCACCTTGATAAAGGCGACAGGCCGAAACGTGTTTCTCCTTGTTTATGGAATAAACATTTGTATTTGCAGACCCCTCTGAGTGCGCAAAAATTGTTTTCTTTGTGAAACTAATTTGGAAGTATTGTGAGTCCACCCTCATGTCTTTGCAGCACCCGCTGTGCGAGGAGCGGCAGATTTGGTGTAACCAAGAAGCGTGTATGTATGTGTGTGTATGTGTGTGTATATATATATATATATATACATATACATACTAAAAACCCACCCCTCTCCTCGAATTTTTAACCCTGTGCTCATTAACTACAGCCTGCTCTTCAGGACAGGCTTTAAATTCAACAGCTCCTATTCGAAGAAAATGGTGCTCGGGAGTGCCTCACGTTTGTCTCGTACAGTAAATGTTAGTGTTCTAGTTATTCATTAGAACTCTGTGGTCACTCTGCGGTTCATTACTAGGTGGTTAACGGACTAACTTGCTAGTGCTAGAAGTACTTGTTTGATTCTGCATGTCAAAATGATCTGCTGAAATTGATGAAGAAGATATCTGAAAAAAAACTAGAAAATGTGTTCTCATTTTAGCTTTGTGGAGTACTAACCATAATTTCTATGACAAAACAAACCCCCTAATTTTGTTAATTTCTAAAGGAAATATATATATATATATATATATATATATATATGCTTGCTCCCATGCACCTTTCAAGAACGGATCACTCTCTGGCGGGTGCTGCTCGAAAGGTTTGAACAGCAATGAGGAATTAACGGTACACCTGGGGGTATAGGCGATAAAATCATGATAAATCAGACGAATCTGTACACACCTCTTAATGCACACATTATGTGGGATAGCCGATACACGGCAAGATTTACAAACGCGAGGGGAAGAGGGTGGTTCTATGGAGCCACTAACGCCGATCCACGGCGAGATTGTAACCTCATTTAGAATGAATTCATGAGTAATCACACTTCATAAATAATGAACTTTGTCGACAATTATGTTGTAAAATACTGTGAATATTGTATATAACTTTATTTGACAAACTAGTGTGAACACAATATGTGCATATTCAAAGATGGCGCCCACAGTAACTCGGTGGGAATAGTCCCTCGTTGTTTTTCATTGCCCGTAATGGATAATGTGATGCATTTTTTTGTATATAAAATGGCGCCGCGCTGTATCTGTCATTCAACACACTGACGAAGGGAAGACCCGAAACGCGTCTGTGTAGCGCTTAATAAAAACTGGTAACCAACCTAACCCGCGAGTGCTGCTATCTTCTTCCCGGACGGGAGTGAGGAAAACTTGGAGCGAGATATTTCACACGGGGCACCACCGTGCGAGCAGCACCCGCCAGAGAGTGATCCGTTCTTGAAAGGTGCATGGGAGCAAGCAGATACATAACGGAGGCACCGCCCTGGGGAAGAAGACATCCAATAGAGGCTGTTCGGGCACAACGGACGACTGAGGTCAGCAGGGTATCACACCTAAAGACAGTCCGGTAAGACGAACGCCGTAAAAACTTTGAATGTGATTTGACCAGGGCTTGGCGAGGGGAAGACGGATCAGACCAATTTTTAAGCGCTGGAGCCCGGGACCGGTGCTCCAATCTCGAAACAAACCGCATGTTCAGTGAAACAGCACGCAGGGAAGCGGCGGCTGATATGTTCAAGAGGAAAACTACAGATTCAATCAATCCGGCAACTACGGACAAAGTGTCTACATGCAACAACTTGCAAATGAATTTTACTAAACTTGAGAGACTGTACGAACGCGAAATGCGCAAATGGTGGGAGGCGACCTCCCTCCAAAATTACATCGAGGTTGAGAGGGTCCCACGAGGTTTGCGCATATATACGGTGCCCGCCTATGAAAATCCGGACCCGCTCCTGTTGGAGGAGTGGGCTGCACATATAGCCTCCTCATGCAAAGGGAGTCTAGAAATCCTGGTAAAATTTGCGTGGAGTGACAGGACAAAGACCCTAGCGGAAATTGAGAAGGCGGAGGAAGAAATCGCGAAAGATACAGACAAGAATAAACAGGAAGAAATGAGAGACAAAATGAAGAAACGATTACAACAGTATGAGCTAAAAATCCGGCATAGAAAACAAGAAAAATTCGAACGCGACGAGAGAGACTACCTTATGGGGAGAGTACTAACGTTCGCCAAAAAGTTCGACGGACCCCGGAAAGAAATGTACAAGAGCAAGCAGACACCGATACAAATACCAGAAAGAATTGAGACGTCAGAATCAGACGTGACCGAAAATGAGCAGTCCGGTGATGAGACAGCGGGTCCTTCTGGTGAACCAACGAGAACCCCTTTTCACCAAGAATTCAATCTGATACGACAGTCATGGTTGAGGGGGGGGAAAAGCAAGCCCCCAGAAGTGGACGGAGGCAGACCAGAAGGAGCGGTTGGAAGAGGAAGAGGAAGGGGCAAAACAACCCGGAACAAGAGAGGCGCAAGGTGGTAAATGAAGAGGACAACCTCACCATCATTAACTTAACCTCTAAAAAACTTACCAAGACAGAGGAATCAGTATTGAAATTGGGGCTATCCTTTTGTCCACAAACAAAGTTTGAATTTACACAAACGAGGATTGATCTTTTTAAATTCACTAGAAAACTTAAACTACACAAGTTTTTTAAGATCAAACCAACGAACAAAGAAGCCAGACTAATCAAAGGAAATACCAAGGAGACAGATTTACTAACAGTGGATGACCTTACCACATTGGAACTACTGGAAGAATTACGAAAAGGACAGGAATCGACCACAGAAAAAAATGTAATGACAACAACACAAAGAGCTAGGACCTTGGGGCTTGATCAAGAAGCACCATGTAGTGACTTCAAACCGGTTTCACAATTCTTACCACAAATGCCTCAAGATGCGATCGATGTTTTTTCTGAATCAGTAATCAAGGATCTTGTGCAGTTACGAGAGAAAGAAAATTACAGAACCACCAAACGTAACTTGACTAAAGCCCAAGAGAAAACTTTGCGAGAACTACAAAGCGATCCGACAGTAGTCTACAAACCCTCTGATAAAGGGGGCAATATTGTCTTGATACCAAGGGAACAATATGTAAGGGAAGCCCTAAGACAACTAACTGATACACACAACTATGAATTGACAAACAAAAAGAAATATGAGGAGAGTATCAATGAGTACCACCAAATGATTAAGAAATGGCAGGACAAAACGATGTTAACCATGGAAGAGTTCCTATTTCTAAGAGCCAGCAATCCCATAATTCCAACGTACTATTATCTGCCCAAAGTCCACAAGGACAAATTGAATCCACCCGGCAGACCCATAGTCTCATCATTGGGCAGTCTAACTGAAAAGGTGTCTGTATTTGTGGACCATTTTCTATTTCAATTCGTCCTTCAATTGTCTTCTTATATAAGAGACACCAAAGATTTCATTGCATGCATAGAAAAAGTTAGATGGGAGTCTTCATTCGTCCTCATAACATTGGACATCACTGGATTATACACATGCATAGACCACAAACAGGGACTGGAGGCGGTGGAATATTTCCTGAACAAAAGGTCGATCAAATTACTGGAACATAACAAGATGCTTATTGAATTCATAAGGTTTTGCCTATACAATAACATTTTCCTTTTCCAAGGTGACCTCTACAGGCAGGTGTCGGGGACCGCGATGGGTACCTGCTTCGCCCCCAGCTACGCGAACTTGTTCGTGGGCTGGTGGGAGGAGCAGGTGGTCCGGTCCCCCACCAATGCGATATGGACAGCCAATATAGTGACTTGGCATAGGTACATTGACGACCTATTTATTGTCTGGAGGGGGTCCAATAACAGTGCCATAGACTATATAGCCCACTTGAACAACAACAATCTTAATCTTCAATTCACAGGCGAGATTAGTTCAGTGGCAGTGAACTATCTCGACCTGGAAGTGAGGATTCAAGAGAATAAGATCACTACGGCTCTATACAGAAAGCCGACTGCAGGCAATAGCACATTACACGCTACCAGTGGCCATCCAGACAAATTGAAGAAGAGCATCCCATACGGGGAATTATTGCGTCTTAAACGCAACTGCTCAAGGGATTGTGACTTCGCACATGCAGCAAGAGAGAGTATAGAGAGATTTGCTGCTAGAGGATATGATCTGAAGTTATTAGATACCACCCTAGAAAAGGTCAAAAAGATACCAAGAGGAAAATTGTTAGAGGCTAAAACCAAAGAAGAAAAGAAAGATGAGGGCAAATTCCGCATAATTATGACCTTTTCTGAGGATGCTGACTCCTTAAGACGCATTTTCAGAAAAAATTGGCATATCTTGAAAACTGACCAGATCATTGGGAAGGATATTCCACCTGTCCCACTAATGACTTTTAGAAAGGCTAGATCACTAAAAGACAAATTGGTCCATAGCCATCTGGAAAACCCCATAGTGAAACAAGGGACATTCGGGGAACTAAGGGGTTTTTTCCCGTGTGGGAAATGTAAGGCATGTGCATTTAGCAAAAGAATCCTTAACTATGAAATTAAGGGTATGAAAGAGAGACAAACCATCAAAAAATTCATTACATGCCAAACCACGCATGTAGTCTATTGTCTGACATGTCCCTGTAATCTCAAATATATTGGGAGCACTATACATAGTGTTAAAATCAGAATTTTGGAGCACATGCGTGCTATCACTAACGGGGACATGAGCTATCCAGTTGCCAGACATTTCGCCATCAAACACCAAAGCAACAGGAACCTACTTCAGTATTTTGGGCTTGATCATGTGCCCCCTCACACCAGGGGAGGGGACAGGGTCCTCAAATTGAGGAGATTAGAATCAAGATTTATTATCGACTTACAAACGAAAAGCCCGAAAGGTTTGAACAGCAATGAGGAATTAACGGTACACCTGGGGGTATAGGCGATAAAATCATGATAAATCAGACGAATCTGTACACACCTCTTAATGCACACATTATGTGGGATAGCCGATACACGGCAAGATTTACAAACGCGAGGGGAAGAGGGTGGTTCTATGGAGCCACTAACGCCGATCCACGGCGAGATTGTAACCTCATTTAGAATGAATTCATGAGTAATCACACTTCATAAATAATGAACTTTGTCGACAATTATGTTGTAAAATACTGTGAATATTGTATATAACTTTATTTGACAAACTAGTGTGAACACAATATGTGCATATTCAAAGATGGCGCCCACAGTAACTCGGTGGGAATAGTCCCTCGTTGTTTTTCATTGCCCGTAATGGATAATGTGATGCATTTTTTTTTGTATATAAAATGGCGCCGCGCTGTATCTGTCATTCAACACACTGACGAAGGGAAGACCCGAAACGCGTCTGTGTAGCGCTTAATAAAAACTGGTAACCAACCTAACCCGCGAGTGCTGCTATCTTCTTCCCGGACGGGAGTGAGGAAAACTTGGAGCGAGATATATATATATATATATATATATATATATATTCCGCATAAGGTTGCCCCTAAGAAGATGCCTCTCGAGTAGGGGTTACAGCACAAACCATCTCAGGCAGCATGCACTTCAGCAGAAAGCCGGTCTCTCTGTGGCCAAACGCGTTTCGAGCTCCCTCGAGCTCTTGTTCACTGGCAGAAATGAGGCAGGAAACGAAAATTGAGAACAGCTGCTTTATTTAAATAAGGAATCCCGCCCCAGTGGGCGTTGAAGAGAATGGCCTGATGGTTATGGTAGTCCAATAATAGCAGCCAAACACAGATTCCAACGTTCTTTCACCAAGTGGATTCAAGTCCTGCCACAAAATTCACTAGTTACTCTGTATCCCCATTTGGGTGAGAGACCTGCACCTCCCGCTGAAAGGCACACCAATATTTTCCTGAGACTGAGGCCCCCTCCTTTCCAACGAGCGCCTATGATTCACAGCACTCAGGATCTGCCCCGACGAGCAGCGGGGCATCTTCGCGACCGGGCCGGCCGCTATTGTATTCCGCAAAAGGTTGCCCCTAAGAAGATGCCTCTCGAGTAGGGGTTACAGCACAAACCATCTCAGGCAGCATGCACTTCAGCAGAAAGCCGGTCTCTCTGTGGCCAAACGCGTTTCGAGCTCCCTCGAGCTCTTGTTCACTGGCAGAAATGAGGCAGGAAACGAAAATTGAGAACAGCTGCTTTATTTAAATAAGGAATCCCGCCCCAGTGGGCGTTGAAGAGAATGGCCTGATGGTTATGGTAGTCCAATAATAGCAGCCAAACACAGATTCCAACGTTCTTTCACCAAGTGGATTCAAGTCCTGCCACAAAATTCACTAATTACTCTGTATCCCCATTTGGGTGAGAGACCTGCACCTCCCGCTGAAAGGCACACCAATATTTTCCTGAGACTGAGGCCCCCTCCTTTCCAACGAGCGCCTATGATTCACGGCACTCAGGATCTGCCCCGACGAGCAGCGGGGCATCTTCGCGACCGGGCCGGCCGCTATTGTATTCCGCAAAAGGTTGCCCCTAAGAAGATGCCTCTCGAGTAGGGGTTACAGCACAAACCATCTCAGGCAGCATGCACTTCAGCAGAAAGCCGGTCTCTCTGTGGCCAAACGCGTTTCGAGCTCCCTCGAGCTCTTGTTCACTGGCAGAAATGAGGCAGGAAACGAAAATTGAGAACAGCTGCTTTATTTAAATAAGGAATCCCGCCCCAGTGGGCGTTTGTGGCAGGACTGGAATCCACTTGGTGAAAGAACGTGGAATCTGTGTTTGGCTGCTATTATTGGACTACCATAACCATCAGGCCATTCTCTTCAACGCCCACTGGGGCGGGATTCCTTATTTAAATAAAGCAGCTGTTCTCAATTTTCGTTTCCTGCCTCATTTCTGCCAGTGAACAAGAGCTTGAGGGAGCTCGAAACGCGTTTGGCCACAGAGAGACCGGCTTTCTGCTGAAGTGCATGCTGCCTGAGCTGGTTTGTGCTGTAACCCCTACTCGAGAGGCATCTTCTTAGGGGCAACCTCTTGCGGAATACAATAGCGGCCGGCCCGGTCGCGAAGATGCCCCGCTGCTCGTCGGGGCAGATCCTGAGTGCTGTGAATCATAGGCGCTCGTTGGAAAGGAGGGGGCCTCAGTCTCAGGAAAATATTGGTGTGCCTTTCAGCGGGAGGTGCAGGTCTCTCACCCAAATGGGGATACAGAGTAATTAGTGAATTTTGTGGCAGGACTTGAATCCACTTGGTGAAAGAACGTTGGAATCTGTGTTTGGCTGCTATTATTGGACTACCATAACCATCAGGCGATTCTCTTCAACGCCCACTGGGGCGGGATTCCTTATTTAAATAAAGCAGCTGTTCTCAATTTTCGTTTCCTGCCTCATTTCTGCCAGTGAACAAGAGCTCGAGGGAGCTCGAAACGCGTTTCGCCACAGAGAGACCGGCTTTCTGCTGAAGTGCATGCTGCCTGAGATGGTTTGTGCTGTAACCCCTACTCGAGAGGCATCTTCTTAGGGGCAACCTTTTGCGGAATATACACACACACACATATATGTACACACACATATTTATATGTATACCAAAATGTTACTATTTTAAAATTAGGGAGCTATTAAGTGGCTGAGAAGATGGGTAGGCTGAAGATATGGAACAGGGATGCTCTGCTTCTGCAGACAGCTCTCTCATTATCTATATTTAGCCCCATTACAAATACACAATGTCTCAAATTACTAAAAACCCACCCCTCTCCTCGAATTTTTAACCCTGTGCTCATTAACTACAGCCTGCTCTTCAGGACAGGCTTTAAATTCAACAGCTCTTATTCGAAGAAAATGGTGCTCGGGAGTGCCTCACGTTTGTCTCGTACAGTAAATGTTAGTGTTCTAGTTATTCATTAGAACTCTGTGGTCACTCTGCGGTTCATTACTAGGTGGTTAACGGACTAACTTGCTAGTGCTAGAAGTACTTGTTTGATTCTGCATGTCAAAATGTTCTGCTGAAATTGATGAAGAAGATATCTGAAAAAAAACTAGAAAATGTGTTCTCATTTTAGCTTTGTGGAGTACTAACCATAATTTCTATGACAAAACAAACCCCCTAATTTTGTTAATTTCTAAAGGAAATGCTTAAAGTTTTATAGCTTTGATTTAAGCAAGATTGATTCAGGTGTGTCACAGTTAAGTCATTAATTCTGAATGTAAGTGCTCTAGATGTTAATTGGAGCACTGTGAAGTTCAGTAGAACACTTGGGAATCACCTGATAGACTGCTGATGCTATTGTAAGTGAATGTTTACTCAGAATATCAAGACTTTATTCTCACATGGCTGAGGAAGAGAGTGTGAACCAACAGAGTCGTATTGTGACTAAAATCTTTTATCACCTGGTATATGTGCTCCTTTTTGTGACTCTAAAAATCAGGCTTTCACTACATGCATTTCAATAAATATCATATCACGAGTCCTGTAATATCTCCCACAATATTTTGTCCATGTTGTGGCCAGCAAATCAAAGGGGCTCCTTTCGGACCCCTGCCTGCCTCTTGGGGTCAGGATGTGCTCACCTTACCTCCCTATATTTAAATTTTATTTAGTAAGCAGGGACCATGTACCTGAGTCCTGTAACAGCTGCCAGGTTGTTGCCAGCTAATCAGTGTGGACTAGTTCCCTTTAAATTGGCCTTTCGATCCCATAGTAAACTTTGCTCTCAGATATAGAAAAAAAACGGGTAAACCGACGTACACCAAATTTAACAGAACTTTACTCCAAAAGTGTGCATTTAGTGATTTGGTGTAAATACATCTAGCTGTTTTTGACAAATTATCATTTAAAAAGGTGCTGGGGTTGGGGTCTCCCCTTTTTTGTCTGCCCTGCTTGGTGCGTGCTGGCGAGGTGACAAAGAAGAGGTGTTCTGTCAACTCAGAAAGTGAATGAGCAATACAGATACCTTTAAATCTTATTTTTATCTTGGCACATTTGCTACACAGAGGTCAAATGTCCTCTTATGTCTTACAATTTGCAATTAGAGAAAGAAAAGTTAACACTACTTCCTGGATAAAATAATAAGAAAAATTAAAAAAAATTTGCAAGGTGAATTATCTAACAATTGTGTTGGACAGAGTGTGAAATGAAAGGCTGTAGAATGCCAGTGTTTTCCCTAACACACATTTAAATAGCTTTTAAATAAATGAACTGTACAAAAATTTAAAATGTATTATAGTAGTCATGAAAACACTTTTGGTTTGTAATTATGTGTAATTAAAAAATGGTTTTAATAGGATGAACCAAATCAGAACACTTTACACTTGTCAAATGATACGCATTTTTGCTGAATCCCAATTTCCACAGATTATTGTTTATATCCTGTATAGTTTTATCAGTAAAACTGCATGTTATCCGGAAAGTGTGTGGCCTTTTCAATTGAAAATATGCTGTTTGTTAATGCCAGTGTGCTACCAAATCATGCTTTAGTAATAAATGTATTAAAAGTGAGCTTTAAAACATGAACTGAGAAACATTCCTGCCCCTGCCCTGATGAAAATGCTATTAGTAAACTAAGAGGCAGGTCAGGGGTTATGTGTACCGTATACGTAGGCTAGATTATTATTATACATGGAGAAAAAGTTTAGTCTATTAAATCAAACAATAGTTTTTTATATAGCAGAAATGTTGAACTTGCATATTTGAAGGTGCTCTCATATGTGATAATGAAGAAAAAAGTGGCTCTGTAAAACAAAGTATTTGCTAGGTTCACACAGTTTGAGACAAAATTACGGGTCAAGTACATTACAGTTAGGTCGAGGAGATTGTATACCTGCATGACTAGTAACATTTTTGTGGCCTGCTAACTAAAAAGTCCCTTTGGGTGATTCTGAACCGACTAAAGAGGAACTTTTGGCAGCCATACAGGGATCCAGCACTGCCTTTAAGCTTAAGATCAAAACTGTCTCTAATCACGTCCGCCTCCTTCGCGCAGACCTACGTAAGGTAACTGATAGAGTCAAATCAGCCGATGGTTATATCACCGAATTACAAGGGGAGCTAAAGTCCCTCAGGCGCCAAGTTGCCCAAATGAACACCATCACAGCGAACCTGGAATGGGGGCCAAAAACACGGACGGCCGCTCTCGCCGAAGTAACATGAGACTCTTGGGCTTTCTGAAGAAATCAGAAGGATTCTCAATGGAGCAATTTCTGGAGAACTGGGTGAGGACAGAACTTAAACGTTAAGGTCTCTCTAAACTGTTCATCGCGGCTCCTCCTCGGGCTCTCATTGCCAGGATATCTAACTACCGTGACGGAGACTGTATCCTTTGTGTGGCTAGAGAAGGGTTGGTCCCCAAGTTTGGCAAAGCCAAAATAGCCATCTACCTGGATCACACAAAACATGTGCAGGAGCGGTGTAAATCATACCTCTGCATCAAGCAGAAGCTGAGGGCTCTCAACGTTCGAAATACACTCCTGTACCCATCAGAGCTCAAAGTCCTAAACCAAGGGACGGCCCACTTCTTTTAGTGACTGGACGATGTCCGGGAATGGCTTGAGATTGGAGATGAACCTACAGAATATCGGGTGCCAGCCGCTCTCAGACTTAGGGGACGTGCACCCGTGAACCTTCTGGACAACCCCAAGAGAGGGGGATCAGCCATAACTCTCCCTCTGGGGCCCCGTAGAATCCAGATTAGTGTAGATGAGACTATGCAACTATTTGCCTTGGACCGGCCAACTAATGCACGGGATGTGAACCCGCAGGTGCAGCTTGATGGAATGGATACGGATCCCTCCAGTCATGCGCAGGACATTGTGCTGGCTCATACCCTGATTGGCATGGAGAGGGAGATTAGGGGGTGTATGACTAGCATGATTGATAATGCATGCGGAGCAAGGGTTAGAATGTGGGTTGCATGCCCAACGGTTGGGGATGCATGCACTGGTGACGATGAACGGCATAGTGCCTGAGACTCCAGTGCCCACGCATTGGGTGTGTGGGGTGTGCTTGGGGTCTTCCAGGTCGAAGTGTGCCTCTGGTGCTTGTGAACGAGGATTTATTGATTGTGAAGACTGAAAGATTAGTCACATTATTTACTGGCTGGGGTGCTGTCCGAAAATTGGGTGTTAGCTAGTCCATGTTGGACTGGCTGGGGATGCTGTGCGTGTCCTGGCACATGCAATGGGTGTACTTTGATAGTCATATTGTTGTGCTATATTTATCCATGGGTGGGCGTTGGGGGGTTTGGTTAACATTGTTTGTTTAATCTTACAGTGGCTCAGCAGCAGAGGGGTGGTGGGAAGGGTCGGATGATGGTTCAGGAATTGGGGCACTTACAAAGTTCTGACCTGGAATGTCCGGGCACAGTGTACGTATGTAAAAAGATACCAGGTGCTCACCTTCCTTCAGCAAAAGACACACAATTGATGGACAGAACGCAGAACAAATCAAAACATTCACCCCCAATCAAGAGATCTGGGTTAAATCCATCATTCTTTTGCTCACCATGCCACCCCAGTTTAGACCTGGCCATATGCAGATCAGTCTTGATCCTGTGCCTCATGGGAACAGTCCAGCCCGAACTTCCAAGCCAGGTCCTCCCTGGTCCGGATTTCACCCCTCTTCAGCCAGGATAGCTTGATTCCAGCGGCACAGTGAGCCCGGGACCCACATCTGGGCATACCCGGCGCACTTGGGGCGAGAAAGCAAAAGACACACAATTGATGGACGGAATACAGAACAAATCAAAACATTCACCCCCCAGTCAAGAAATCTGGGTTAAATCAATCATTCTTTTGCTCACCATGCCACCCATAATATGTACCGCAGATTGGACAGCGTATTGATTGCAGGGTTCCCCAGGCTGGACGACTTTCAAGTCACGCCTTTGGCACTGTCCCTATCAGACTCCACTCCCCCTGTTTGTTGAACTGTTGCCTTTGGGAATGCATCGCTGGGAGCTCGATCTTGGCGGATGCCTGTGGATATATTGGAAGATCAAAAGGGGCTCCCTGTTGCGTTCTCTGACAGGCTATTTCAAGTCGAACTGAGACACCACTGGGAAGAGATCTCAAAGCTGTACTTATGGGCGCCTGTATGGGACTTACTTCCGGAGTCGGTAGTGACCTCAATGATGAGCAGGGTGAAGCAAAGCAGACACTTGCTTGAACCCAGGCAATGCACCCAACTTGTCCGGCTCCTTTTGGGAAGGACACCGCATAAGGGGGCGTATCACGGATATTTGGGAGCGACTGGACAAAAATACTTTAAAACAGTAGGAGCATTGTGAAGAGGACAAATCTGGGCACCTACAGGACTGGATTTTGCATGGGGAGCATCCGGACTCTGATAAGTTTGGTCACCCCAGACAAGGCCAGGGTTACTTCCAGGGCAGGTATTGTGGAAGTGTTTCACACACCCCTACAGCGCCTATGCACGGCACACCAGAACATTAGCATGTGTATCTACTCCCCTTACTTGGAAGGGTTGGCTATCCACAAACTGTGACGGACGGCATTGGAGGAGATGAATGAGCAGTTAGGATTAGAAGAGCTTGGGTTGGCACCTAACATGCTCCCAAGAGCCAACACACCGGGTAGCAATGGGTTCCCATCGGAATGCTCACAAACCTTTTCGGCCTCAATAACACAAGGCCTGCTGGAAGTCTTTACAGAAGCTTCAGAACTGGCCGTGTGTACCACATACTATGCAGGAAGGTGAGATCTGTATGCTCCTTAAACCAGAAGGTGATGCTACCAACATAACAGCGGTATTGGCCCCTTTACCATGATAAACAGACGTGAAAATACTCAGCAAAACCCTGGCCGTTTGTTTGTCACCACAAATGCCACGTCTGGTCCATGAGGACCAGTGTGGTTTTATCCTGGGAAGAAGCACTGGCATGGACCTTAGGGGACGGACCCATGTTTTACATGGGACAGAGCATAGTAGGCAGGTGATTGACTTTTTAAAAAGGCTTTCAACACCATAGATTGGGGTTATTTGAATAGGTGAGGCATATCATGGGTGGGTGGGTTCAGCTCCTCTACACAGAACTGACTGCGAGGGTGAGGGTGGGGCATTGCTGCTTGGGGTCATGGACACTCGGTAGGGGAAGTCGCCAGGGGTGCCCACTTTCCCCCCCTCCTATTTGCTTTTATGATAGAGCCGTTTAGCTATATTGGCACACCAGCAATTGCAGGACTGGGGCAAATGGTTTGCCGAGATATGGCTTGCCCCTCTCCCTAATGGGCCTGGTTGCTATTACAAAAATTGTACCGTTCCCACTGTGTCTTTACGTGCTGCAGAACTCGTTATGTCTCCGTCTGAACACGATTTTTAAGCAGCTTGACTCCATTTTAGATATGCTCCTATAGGCGGGATGACGCAGCAGAGTGACCCTGTTGACTTTAACCAATACTATGCCGCGCACCTTCAACGGGCTGCCAGATGACTCCACCTGGGACACAATCCGGAGAAGAGGCTAATGCCGGGCAGTGTGGCGGCGGGCCGATTGCCGAAATTACTGGAGGAGGGTGCAAGGACTTCGGTGGATCTCCAGTACATAATGCGACAAGCAGCTTATATCTGGCAGCGCTTTGTTCAGTCCGTCCTGAAGCGGGCCTCGTTCCACAGAGAACTTGGCGTTTTGACATTGACACTGATTAGACGGTTATTAGACCATATGTCCTTCCAGACATGGCAGGAGGGAGGGTGCACACTTTTGGGGGACTTCTACCCCAAAGAAACATTATTTTGTTTTGAGGAGGCACTACAAGAATACACGCTTGGCCCTGGTCACTTTTTGCATCATGCAAGCCAGAGTGAAATAGCCAGGTGGCCCTCATCCCCTCACAAACACTTGGGTTGTTACTGTGCTGTGGCACAGGGCGCCACCTAATAACCTTAATATACAGAACCATGCATGCAGAGACTGGTGGGGTCTGCCCTGGGCCCTCTGGCATGGCCTTTGGACTTCGACACTCCACTGACTGACAGGGATTGGACACGAGTCAATGAACTAACACATTCTGTCTCAAGTAATGCTTGAATTAGGTTTATACATTACAACTTTCTTCACAGGACTTGCATCACTCCTGGGTCCCTGCACCACTTTACCTCGATGCATTCTGACAGCTGTCCCCGATGTGGTGCGTATAGCGTGGACTTTTTGCACTTTGCATTGCATTGCCGCCTGGTGCAGACCTTTTAGCACCAGGTCGGCGCTGATATTGCCAGCACCACACGTCTGCACATAGCCCCCTCGCCCCAGTGCTGCCTTTTGGGCAATGTCAAATTACCAAAAGGTAGGAAACTGCGATATGAATTTTTGCAATTGGTTTTTGTGTTGGCTAGACATAGGGTTGCCATCACATGGATGGGGCAATGAGCACCTGGAATAGTACACTGGCACTAGGACATATTGGAGCGGTCACTAGCAGAGGAGACCCATATGAAACTTGGTAGATGTGATGACAAGTTAGCAGAGGATCTAACAGACTGGAGAGAGTTATGTGCTGTACTCCTAAAAAACCATCGTCGGATCAGCCCTCATCGGACAGTGATGGGTCTGACGATAGTGGGGGGAAGCACACAGATGAGCGGTCCCAGCCGAGGGGGAAGGACAAATTCTGTGGGGTGAGGTTGGTTGTTCTCATGTGGACACTAATGTGTCCAGTGCTTGAAGCAGTGTTGATTGTAAAGCTGCACTTGGTCTATGTGCACTTTATCTGCTACCGTATCCACCACTAACTGCTGATTGGTTCTTTGAATTGTTCTAAAAAACTGAAAAATAAAGTTTAAAAAGAAACGATAGTCACTTTTAACTTTGTGTGTATGTATGTATGTTTGTGTGTATATATATATATATATACATAGAGAGAGAGAGAGATACACAAGTGATTTACATGCTTTCCTGCTTCATGTGTTGTTTTGACAGCAGTTCATGAATCTCTGCATGTAGGTGTATCCCTTGCTCTCGTCTCAATTTTGGTTTATAGAAGTCCAGAGGTGAGATCCGAAAGCTCTTTTCATCTGAACACAGAGGTGGCTACTGAGCATATATCATATTGTGACGAACACTGGTGCCGCCATTTCAGAGAAATGTATCCTGAAAGTGTCCTGTGGGAAGTCCCACTGATTCTAATATTTTAATTTGGACACCTTTTAACAAGTATGAAATCCTTGTCAGTCTTAGTGAAATTTCACAATTTCGGTGGCTATGTAATATATTTATAGCATGTGTAAATTAGAACTGCAACTACAACATTTTATTCGCTCAGCCCTCCACCAGTTGTGAACCTATGTATAGACAGTGGAGCTTTGCTTTGATTAGGAATGCTGATTCTTCGGGTATTCCAGTTCGTTTGGTACATTTTCTGACAAATATCGAATGGTTTTAATATAATAAAATGTTGAGAGTGGGATTGTATTTTTCAACAGAGGACCCGTATTGTTAGTTAAACCTGGTGAGGAGTTGGTGCTGCTGCAAGTAAGGGTAATCTGAAAACTCTCCAAACAATCCAGGATGCAGCAGCATGAGTAGTAGTAGTGATGGATATTCTTAGAAGAGATTACATCACTCCTGCTTCAGGCAGACCTTGTACATAACAGACAGCAGTACTATGGAATTTCTTGCCTAATAAGTTGACGTTAGAATAGAGACTGTTCAGGAATAATGTTGGTAGGTCTGTATCCCAGACGAATTTTGTCTAAAGATAAGTAGCTGGTTGTATTCTCAGTAAAGCTGAAGACCAGCCAGAGCAAAATATTTTTCCAGACTTCCTACATTGGTTTTGATATTGTGCTTTTTGCAGTGCATGTACACTCGTAGAGGTTTCCTGTCACTGTTACTAGGTAAGAACATTTCAAGATAATGGAGAAACACTCAGAGGGGTTTTAGAGCCAACTTTGTGTGCATGTAAGCAGACTTTCAGCTGTTATGGATTATCTCTACTAAGCACATAGATTCCCTCTTTGTTAGATTTAGGTAAAGTGAATTACTAAAGTCCAACCTAGTGCCTACAAGTGCAATGACTACTGGGGTGTGACCTGCAGGCGTAAATAAAGGAAGTATTTGTCGCAACAGCTTCTACTGCAATTGAAATGCTGATAAAATGGTAAAGATGTAAGAGGAAGTAAAAGACAGGAGTCAGTTGTGAATGTCAGATCCATAATTGCCCCAAATGGAACAGAACAGACTCAAATTCATAGGCCAGAAAGTTGAGTTTCCTAACTTCTCTTTACTCCCTCCCCAGCGACCCCCAGTTGTAAATGAATGCACTTAACTTATAAAAATAAACCTAAGATTGTTGCATAATAATGTTTGAATATGTTTTATTCCCAGACTGTTCTGTGGTACTAGGGCTCCCTGTTCACTTCATGTCTGCTTTGTTTCAGTTCCAGAAAGATGATCCTCCTTTTTATCTTAAACCTCCTCCTAAAGCAGCTAGACCTGAAAAAGAGGTTGATCCTGAATATGAGGAAAAGATGGTAAGTTCTTTGTTATCAGAACAACATATATTGTAATTAGTTGTGTTGCTGTTATTTGTATGGTCAGCTTAAACGGTCAGATTATAGGACAATGCAGACACAAAGTTAACGAGATGCTACATTTAGACAGTCCTGTTTTCAGTGTTTATTTTTTCTGTTTTTCAGTGGTTTTTTCACAGTGTTTGCTACCTTTTGAAATTAATGCTTATCAGTGTTTATTCAGCTGGCTAACTCCCAAAATGGACAAAAACTGGATTTCTAGTGCTTATTTTTTAAGTAATTGTTATAGAGCACGTATTTATTTTAAAGAAGAAGTAATGCAGGGCATATAGTGTCTTTTGTAGGTAGTGTATCCAATAGACTGTTTTAAGCATAGAACGTCTGTGCATTGCACTTTCACTCATCTCGTTACCCCCTTTCATATCTCATTACCTCTCTCACTTACTCTGTCAGGTCTCTGTCTGGTTTACAGGATTGCTAATGGGCTTAAAAATAGAGTGCTATATTTAAATGTTTTAACAGAAAAAAATCTGTACAAAGTTGGGGGTCATTCACCCACTCACTCAATATTATAACATTGTAGGGGTGGTCAACCCTGCCAATAGCATGGTACAATATGAAAGTTTTGAAGTTTTTGAATTGCACTAAATGAATTTGTAGCCCTGCATTTTCAGGCACCTGAAACTTGATGCTTGAAGCATGGTCACCAATGCTTTTCTGTACCTTTTGCCTCACTACATTTAAGGTGGTTCTGGTGTTGGGAAGGCATTCATGGCTTTCAAGTGCCACATTCCAAATGTCTCAATTAGGTCAGCCCTGACTCTTTAACAGAGATCAGAGTATTCTAGGACTTGACATTTTGTTGTGACTATGGGCTCAAACACCACAGTAGTAAAGTGTTGATGGGTAAAAAAGGTAGGGTTAGGTGAAGGTATCACACATAATAATTGGACACCCTGCAGCTATGAACTTTGTTGGTATGTGGAAACTCTTGTTTCATTTTTTTCACCACTATCCCATATGCATGGAGACAGCATTATTTTCACAAGTATCCGTCACTACACTTTACATTGAATCTTTAAAGCCTGAGGTGTTGTGAAGTTGTCCTGCTAATGCTGACTTGTTAGACAAGAGGGGCGATGCATCAACGTGTTTTACCCATTCTTTGTCTGTGGGTAAATGTGATGCTACACATTGGCCAATATTCATAGGAGCCAGCCAGTTTACCAGTCAGTAAAATGATTACATACTGCAAGAAGAGCAAATATGATTATGAGGCTCCCAGATTCTCTACAATGTATAAAATAATCAGACCAAACATGGTTCTAAAACTTGCACCTTTAATCCAATCACACAAAGCTGGAGGAAAGAAAAGGAAGACTAAACAATATTTACTGACTTCCTTAACCCCTTTCGATGGTAGGCTTTCCCCCCGCACCCATGCTAAGCCTTTTTTTGGCTATCTGGTGTAGTTATCGCTTAGGCCCCCGTAACATTTTGTCCACATAAGGCATCCATGCCCAATTTGGAACCATTTCTTCCAACATCCTGGAGATTGTAAAGGTACCCGGGGTTTGTGGATTCTCTTGGAAGGGGGCCGATATATTAACGAAAAAAACAGCAAAATGTTGTTTTGGGGAAAAATGGGAAGAAAGAGCTGCAGACGAAAGTGTCTGTTTTTTTTCCCTGCAAATGGTTTCAATGAAAGGTTTGCAGTGCTAAAATCACCATCTTCCCTGCTTTCAGGAACAAGCAGACATTTGTAATAGAACCAACATTTTCTACACAGTTTGGGCATTTTACTAGGACATAGCCTATTTTTTCTATTTTCTGTGCTATCAACCTCCTTCCAGTTAGTGGTAGAAATTGATGTGAAACCAATGATGGATCCCGGAAAGCTATACATTTCTGAAACGCAGACTAAATTCTGTATTCAGCAAGAGGTCATTTGTGTAGATCCTTTAAGGTTTTCCTGTAGAAAGTAACAGTTGAAATGAAAAAATATTGAAATTGAGTTGTAAAAAAACAGCCATTAGTGCCTACGTTTTGACCTGTAACGTCTTCTAAGTATGGCAGATTTTGTAAAGAAATATACTGTTAAGTCCACTGGACCCTTCTGGTTGCGGGGATATATAGGACATGTAGGTTTCCCAAGAACCTGAGGTACCCAGAGCCAATAAGTGAGCTGCGCCTTCCAATAGTTTTTCATTGTGTACCGGGTATACAGCAATTCATTCGGTAAAATATAAAGACTGATAAATAGGTATCAAGTAAACCTATGTATTTCTGAAATGGGAACAACGTAAGGAGTTTAGAAGAAGTGTTTATTTGCACATCTCCGCATATTTGGGTACTCATGCTAGCATGTGAATTAGATGGCATTTTTCAAAATGACTTCTTTTTTACACACTGTCTTACATTTGGATGGCAAAAATCTGTGGCATAGCTATTACTTTTGCCTCCAGGGGCAATCCCTTAGTTTGCCGCCAGGTTCAGGTAGGAGCGTGAGGGGAAGTGCAGGAGAGTGCTGGCGACAGATGACTATGGGGGATCTGGCGACTACGACAAGGGAGAATTAAAAAAAAAAGAAAACTTACTTTGCACTCGCTGCCGCCCCCCAAAAAGTCCTTGCACCCCCACCTTGCTACGCCACTGCAGAAGTGCATAGAATGTCAATTGGTAATAACACTTCTACTTTTTTGTGTTCCCCTAAGTCTTCTGATGAAAATGGTACCTCACTTGTGTGGCTAGGCCTTGTGCCTGTAACGGGAAACGGCCCAAAAAGCAATGTGTACTCATCAAATTTTTCCAGTGAAAACTGACCTTTTTTTGCAATGTGCCTAGCTGTGGATTTTGGACCCTAGCTCAGCCGGCACCTAGGTAAACCTACCAAACCTATACACTTATAAAAGTAGACACCCAGGGGAATCCAGGATGGGTGACTTGTGTGGCTCTCACCAGGTTATATTCCCCAGAATCCCTTGCAGACCTCAAACTTTGTGAAAACAAATAAAAAAATAAACATTTTCCTCATATATCTGTGTTGGAAAGTTTTGAGATCTGTGGGGAGCCGCAAACGTCCACCCAGCATTCCCCCAAGTCTCCCGATAGAAATACCCCACTGGTGTGGGTAGACCTAGGTGCTGTGACAGGAAACGGCCCAAAACGCAACGTGGACACCACATTTTTCCAGTGAAAACTGACCCTTTTTAGGTCTCGGGACCATTCGGTCTGCCGAAGGCAGAACCGGAAGTCCGGAGATTTAATGTTTTGGAGAAGAGGGGCTTGAACCCGCCCCTCTTCTCCCCTCTTCTCCATTGGCTGGCCTCTTGAATGCTGGCCAGCCATTGGAGAAGAGGCTTTGTCTCTCCGAACAGGCCCCGTCCTTTTCGGATTCGGGGGCGTGTTTTTTGCTACTTTTCTGATTATCTCCTCCAGCCAATGGCAAGAGGAGAGAACAGAAAAACAAGCCCCCGAATCCGGAAACGCCGCTGCCTTTCTCCGAGGCATTTCTGTTTCGCCTCGGAGAAAGGCGGTGGTGTGCTTGTTCTCTACTCCACGGGTGGCAACTCTTCAGGTAAGGCTCGCTGCGGTGAAGTCTCTTCTTTAGCTAAGTATAAAATGAGACAAGATATCTGCTGCGAATGCAGGACGCCATGGATATCAATCTCAAGCTTACAATAGGCCACATTGTGTGCTCCTCGACAGTCACTTTCTTTTGTACTATAGTCACTATTTCTTTTGTACTAAGACTCGTGCTAACCATCAATGGCAGTTTTTATTTGCACGTAGTTTGTTTGTATCGTAGTCATGCGTTCACACGACCGCGGTTGTCTCAACAGAGTGTTGCCACTGCCTCCAAAGCTGTAAGCAGCCCGGCACCAGGCAGAGGACGCCCTCTTTATCTGTTTCGTATCTGAGCGTGCCCTCTTGTGGCAAGAGGTCTCGTCTGCTTGCTGGTGATATGGCCTATGTTCGGCTAACACCCTCCGAAAACTTTCCTCCAGCATCTCAACCAATGTCACGGGATTTTAATATACTGCTATGCTCAGTTATTTTATTTTGTGCTGTGATATCTTAGGCTCGTTTTGTTAAACTAACACGAACACGTCTTTTTGTGTCAGGAGGTGAACATTTTGAGGTGGGGGTATATTTTACATAACCTTTTTTAAAGCTGTGGTTAAAAATAGTTTGACGCGATCTACGTTAAAACATGGGTAAATTAATATTCACATCGTATGTGAAAAAATCTTGCGTTATGGGTCAGCCTTCCCCAAAGTTTTGTTTAATTTATTATGATGTGGAAAACTCAATAAAACATTTTTTTTTTTTTTTTTTTTTTTTTGAAAGTTTTATTGAACAATAATTCGATTACAAGCACGGGCCTACAACCACCAGGGCCGGCCGCTAAGTACAGAATGAAATATACATTTATCAAAGCTGCAGCCGGTTCCCGGGGGTCGGCCCCGTAGTGAGTCCGGATAGTTCTAGAGGCACAGGAGACTTAGATCAAACAAACACAGAAAACTAAAAGAAAAACAAAAGGCGAGGCATAAAGACAAACGGCGCAGGTCAGGCTTCCTCCGGGGAACTCCAGGTCAGACCATTAAGCAGCACACGAAAGGAAGGAGTACCGGGAGGCTGGGGACGGGGGGGGGGGGCCAAGGGAACTGAACGTCCATATGTAGTCATTCCAAAAGGTGCCCGGAACCGTCAAGGGTCAGGGGGACATAGCGATATCGGTGTCCACCAGGGGGGGCGTACAGATACCCCCGCGATAGGCATTCCACTGCCCCCAGATTCTGCCCCATGCCCCCGGCTTACCACGGGCAACATACACAGTCTTCTCCCTGAACATACACCAGTCCATATTCTCCTTCCATACTGACACGGTGGGCGGCCGCTGGGCACCCCAAAGCTGCGCTATATCTCTCTTGGCAATCATGTTCCCCAGGGCCGCCCACCGAGTCTGAGCCGCGCTATAATCATTGGGCTCCCACACATTCAGGACACAGCGACGCACCTCCGGCAGCAGCACAACCCCAGTGACCTGTCCCATAACCGTATGCACCCGGCGCCAGTAGTCCGCCACCTCGCGGCACTCCCACAGGATATGGAGAAAGGTGGCACTGAGCCCACAACCCCGCTTACAGAGCCCATCGTCGGAATATCCCATCGAGACCAAGCGAGGACCCGTCACATACACCCGGTGAAGAATCTTAAGCTGTACCAACCGGAGACTGGCTGGAATGGCGACCTCTTTGGGGGACGACAGTGCAGACTGCCAGTCCTCGTCGTCCAATTCCACCCCATCCCCCGTCCAAGCCTCCCGAAGGCGCACCAAGAGGTCAGCCCGATGATTAATCAGTTTCTTATAAATTAAAGAAATAGTGCTGTCCGGGACATGTCAGTCAAGTATGCGGTCCTCGAGGGGCGAGGAAACCGGGATCGTGGTCCCCTCTCCAAAGACCGAGAGCAGGGCGTGTCGAACCTGGGCATAGCGGAAGAACTCCCTGTCCGTAAGCTCATATTCGGCCTGAAGAGCCGCGAAAGTCTTAACCGCGCCCTTATGCCACAGGTCTCCCACTTTGCTGATACCAATCGTGTCCCACTGGTCAAACCCCTTCGTAGTCCAGAGGCTCCCCAGGCGATCGGAGGCAAACAAAGGAGTAGCACATGTCAGTCGCTCACCCCAGCCCGTGGCCGCAGTGGCGGCCCTCCAGGTCCGCACAGCGATCTTAGTAGGACCCGTAAGGGTCCGGCCAGCCGAGCGGGAGTACAGCGCCCTGTTATAGTCCCCGCCGGGAAGCAGGAACTTGTCCATCTCATACGCCGGGTTCAGGCCAGGCGCATACGTGGCATGGTTGATGGCCGAAAGCTGCGCGGCCCAATAATACCTGCGAATGTCGGGAAGCGCGATGCCCCCGTCATACCAGGGGAGAGTAAGCTTAGCAAGAGCAATACGCGCCCGCCCGTCCCACACCAGTCTCCTCTGCAGGCTCTCTACCTCCCGAAAGTAGGCCACTGGGATGACGTCGAAGGAATTCTGGAGTGCATAGAGGAACCTGGGAAGGGACATCATTTTGAACAGCGCGGCCCGACCCAGGGGGGACAGGGGCAGCCTGCACCACCGGGCCGTATCCTCTCGCAATCGCCGAAGCGGACGCAGGAGATTCAGCTCATAGCGAGCCACCGGGTCCAGCGAAACGTATATCCCCAGGTACTTAAAGCCGCTCAGTGATACCTGGATCGGAAGCCGAGGCGGTAGGAGTGGAGGACCACCGGAGATCGGATAGACGCAGGATTTAGACCAATTGATCGTGAGACCCGAATTACTCCCAAAGGAAGTCAGAACGTCAAAGAGGACGTTGAGCGACTGCCGCGGTGAGGTGAGATATAGGAGAATATCGTCCGCATACAGCGAAACCCGATCTTCAAAGCCCGGGGCCCACCGGATCCCTCGAAGCGAGGGCTCCCAGCGGAGCCAAGCCGCGAGTGGCTCCAGGGCGAGAGCGAAGAGCAAAGGGGACAACGGGCATCCCTGCCTCGTGCCCCTGCCGAGGGCAAAGGGCCGAGAGACCCGCCCGTTCACCACCACCTGAGCCATGGGTCCCGTGTACAGAAGCTTCACCCAGCCAATAAATCCTTCCCCAAAGCCAAATTTAGCCAAGACAGCCCAGAGGAATGGCCACTCGATGGTGTCAAAAGCCATCGTGGCATCCAAAGAAACCAGCACGGCCGGTTCGGAGAGGAGCTCCGCCCTGGCAAGGGCGCCATGAAGACGCCGCAAGTTAAGAGCGGTGTTACGATGCGGGATGAATCCGCATTGGTCCGGATGAATCAGATCGCACACGACGCTCAACAGACGATTGGCAAGGACTTTCGCCAGGATCTTAGGCTCCGCATTTAGCAGTGAAATAGGCCGGTAAGAAGTACAGCGATCTCGCGGCTTGTCCTCCTTGGGGATAACGACTATCGTGGCCAAACGCTGATCGACCGGGAGGGAACCCGCCGCCAGAGACTCACGGAACATGCGACTGAGGAAGGGCGCAAGCTTGTCAGGGCGCAATTTATATAGCTCAATGGGCAGACCGTTGGGACCCATAGCCTTGCCCGAGCGAAGGGAGCGGATCGCGGTCGCTATTTCATCCACCGACAAGGGGGCGTCCAGCCGCTCACGGTCCTCAACGGACAGGCAGGGCAAGGCGATATCCCTCAGTAGAAGGCGAGAGTCGTCCTCATCCCTGTCAGTCACTGGGGAGTACACAGCCCGGAGGTGGTCGGCAAAACATTCCACAATCTCGTCAGGCTCCGTCACACACACACCATCCGCAGCACGCAACTCCGGGACCACACGATTCAATCTCTCCTTCCTGTCCAGCCACGCGATCAACTTTCCCGCCTTGTCCCCGGCATCGTACAGTCGACCCTGCTGCTCCCTATACATAGTTTTGGCCGCGTCAGTGACCAGGGACCTATATTCAAACTGTTTTAGGCTGAGGGCATGGAGCCCGTCCGGAGTAACATTCGCCTCCAAGGCCGACTCCAGCCCCAAGATGTCAGTCTCCAGCCTCACCACTGCCTCACTCTTGACCCTCTTAGCCACCACTATCTGGGAAAGGGCGTGTCCGCGGATCACGGTTTTAAAGGCTTCCCACAGGGACATTGCAGAAGACACCGACCCCTCGTTATCCAGGAAGTATTGGTCCATAGCCTTAACCAGGCTGTCACGAGTCGTAGGGTCTCGCAGGTACCATGGGCTAATGGGAGCGATCCGCCCTGCAGACCGCGGCCCGGTGTCAAAAACAAGCCACAGCGGAGAATGGTCGGAGATACCCCGCGCCAGGTGCCTGACCTCTCGAATCCGACCAGTCTGCGCCGCGGGCATAAGGAAGTAGTCTAACCTAGAGAGACTCCCATGCGCCCCCGAGTGAAAGGTGAATTGACATTGGGTCGGATGCATTAATCTCCAACTATCCACCAGGCCGAAGGTCTCCAGCATCCCACCCAGCCATGCCTGGGCAGCGGGGAGGGTCCTTGGTGGGTGACGATCCAGTTCACCCGAAACCACAGAATTAAAGTCCCCGCCCATGAGCAGGAGGCTGTCCGGAAGGTCAAGCAGCATTCGACCCAAGTCAGTGAAGGTGGAGTTCTGGAGGCCCGGGGGGACGTAAACTGAAACCAGGGCAAGGGGCTGCCCCTCCCACCTCCCAATCAAACACACATAGCGCCCTCTGTCATCCGAGACTATCTTAGTGATCTCCACCGGAAGTGAGGTTCGCAGCAGAATGCCCACCCCCCTGGAACCAGTTGTGAAACCAGAATGGGCCACGAGGCGGTATCCCCCCCTGTTCATTGCATGACAAACATTGCCAACCAGATGCGTCTCCTGGAGAAACACCACATCAGGAGTCAAACGACGCAAATATTGCAGTACTACACCCCGCTTGATACGGTCCCCCAACCCATTGACGTTCCATGACATAAGCCTCAACCCGTCCCCCCCCATCCCCCCCAATAGATCAAGGGTCCCCCCGCCTGCAGCACAGTTCCCAAATGTGGACAAAAATCAGTACCTCGCCCTGTAAACAAAAAACACACAGCAAAACAAACCCTCCTCCCCCCCAACCCCACCCCAGGACCAACTCCCCCCACCCTGCACCCCTGCGGGCCAAAAAAAACCCCCAACTTGCAGTGTGCCTGTCGCCCCACTAACCCCATTCTACGAAAAGAACCCAGAGGAGGTAAGGGACCCGTCCCCGCCCGCCCCCCTCACTGGTCCTGGTAAAACACAATATGCAAATGAAATAAGACCCGACTGTACAGTGCAAAAAGGCAAAATCAAGGACCAAAAGTCATTCTAAAGGGGACCCATCACCTGCGGTGCCCGCAGAGGGTCCGGGACGGCCACCTCCGTCCGGCAGAGAGTCCAGCCAGTCACTTGCAGCCACAGGAGAGTCAAAAAAGGCTGTCCGATCCCCATGTTCCACTCGGAGTTTTGCAGGGTAGAGCATCGAATACTTTAGGCCCAGCTCACGGAGACGACGCTTCACCCCTTGGAATCCCATCCGTTGTTTCTGGACCAGTTGCGTGAAGTCCGGGTAAAAATTGATGGTCGAGTTCTCATGACGAACCGGGCCGTGGGTCCGTGAGGCCTGCAGAATAGCGTCGCGGTCCCTGTAATAGAACAGTTTGGCCACGATAGGCCTCGGGGGGGCCCCCGGCCGTGGCCGACCGCCCGGAACTCGATGGGCCCGCTCCACGGCAAAGAACTTACTTAGGCCAGCCGAGGACAACTGTTTCAGGATAAGTTCCTCGACCACGAGGTCAACCGGGCGGCCGTCAGAGGACTCCGGTACACCTATGACGCGGATGTTGTTGCGTCGGGCCCGTCCCTCGAAGTCCTCAAGCCGCCGGGCCATATGGTCGTTAACCACCCTGATGTCTCCAAGCGCGGCCCGCAGATCCGACACATCCGCACCGAGGGTGGAGGTCCGTGCGTCGAGAGCCTGGACCTTCTCGTTAGTTTTGGAGAGGTCGGCCCGGATCAGGGTGACATCGATCGCGACAGTGTCAATCTTACGGGCCAGGGCCTCATATTGCGTCGCGATGGTTTCCCTGATGCCATCAATGGCGCCCATAATGTCCTGCAAGGATAGTTCCGTAGTGGCGGTCGCGCCTCCTTCCGCAGTATCCGAGGGGAGGCCAGCAGCGCCAGAGGGCCCCCTGCCCTGGGTGTAGCGGTCCATGTTATTGCTCTGGACTGCCCCCCCGCGGAGGGAAGCCTTGGTCTTGCGGCCCTCGGGACCCCCTTTGCCCCCCATGTGAACACGGTCACCCGAGGGGACCTCCAATCAAGAGGTGTAAGGCACCAGCAAGAAGACCACAAAATGTCGGTATAGGGGGTCCGAGGCGATAGGCGCTCTAGTGGCAGATGAAAGAAAACCTCATGCAGCGGCCCAGGAAGCACCTCTCCACCCCGAGCGCACCTCCCTGCCGGTCTCCTGAAGTGCAAAACCGAAACCGAAAGTGGTGGATCGGCAGCTGGCACCGCGCTGAAGCCGCTGTTGTTCAATTGCAGCCCGGTCCCTCGGGTCACCTTCACCCCGGTCACCTCCGTCGGGTGGGTCCCAAAAGTTCCAACGACGACAACTCAGGATTCCCAGGTCCGATTTGAGTTTGGAAAAGAGATATACGCTCAGCTGGTCTTTATCTCCCAGATTCCATAAGCCACGTCAGGATATTCTCAGGATAAATTCCGAGGAGCAGAGAGGGTCCGGGGAGCCCTGTGCTCACGCGACCATCTTGGATGCGCGCTAGGCTCCTCCCCAACATTTTTTTTTAAATGTGATTACAAATATGGCCATTTTAAAAATAAGTCTTTTTTAATTCAAACGTTATCCATACTTAGGTTTTAACGTTTGAAAATATATAGTTTACCTTGAGATCATGGGCCCTCAAAGGTTTAATTGACTGGCCCGTTTTCCTCACTTTTCAACATTACTATATAAGGCATTGGTCAAGGCTCATCAAAAGAACCCATTACATTTTGGAAAGTGGTTCCCACCTGTTTGAAAACGTTGCTCAATGGCTCAACGCAGCAACTGTGCCACTGTGTTGCCTATGCACTGATCTGAGCTGGCCTTGTGGAGGGTGCGCTTCCCGCGGCGTCCAGAGGTGGCGCTGTGTCCCCGAGGTCGAGAGTGTCTCCGCTGATGTCACACTCTCAGCAGGGAAGCACGTGAACATAGGCGTGTGTTTTTTTCCCCCCCTTCATTTTACTGTTGAGGTAAGAATGAAACTTATTGAGAACCCCACTTGGTTCTTTTTGTACCGATGCAAAAAAGGTGTTAACATGCATTAACTCTAGCATGCCCATTATGCTCAATGTCCTTAGTAAAGAAGTAAAATATGCACTATACATATGGCCACTGTGGTTGCACCGATGAAAAAATTCCCAGTTTGCATTTGTACACCGCGTAAAAACACTCCTTAAAACAACAAGACAATGTCCAGCGCCTGGCCCATAAATCCCGTGTGCGAGTTTTAGTTTCAGCCAGAGGCAGTGCCGAGCTGAACATTCCTCTCTCTTAGTCAGGAGGCACCAAAGACATTTGCACGAGAAAGGGGTCCGCACTGGCAGCTGGACTGATAATTAACTACCACAATAAAATGAGGGCTTGATTTTTACAGGCCCCTGTCATAAGCATCTGCCTGGAATAAATCAACACTGGGCGCTGCCGGGGAGGAGGGGACACGAGTCATTCGACTGCCCCTCCCCCTCCCGCGTGTAGAAAGTGTACTCTGATCGCAGGGACCCTCCGCAATATTTACGGTCTCATTAAATAGCGAAGGTGGTGGCGACGTCTGCTGAAGTCCTTCAGACCGGGGCATATATGCAAACCACCCCCTGCCCCTGTGAGAAATATCACAGACTAGGTGGCTGTGCGTTTATCAGTCCGAGGCAAGCAAGAAAAATAACCTGTTTTGCACCAGTAACGAAACCTCTCACAATAACGAAGTGGGTGGGGGTAGGGTAGGGTAGGAAGGCCCGTCTTTTGCTATCCTGTCTGGTTCCTTTCCCCCACTTTAGCCAGACTTTGCCATCTCTCTGATGAATGGAGTAGGGGTCTCTGTTTAACTTAAATGTACAATAATCTAATGTGGTCTGTTCCTCCCCTCCCCCTTTTTAGGTCTCGGCTCGAAGGCTGCGTGTTATGTTTTTGTTTTAGCACTCGCTCTTCATCTCCTTGGTGTCTGGGACCAGCATCTCTCCTCAACCACTCACGTGCAAGTGCAAATTTGACACTGTTGTAACTGGGTTACATAGCCATTTAGGTGTTTTTACGAGTCTGAGTGTTTCTCCATTTGTAGAGCAACTTCATAAGGCTTGGGGTGGGTGCGTGCTTGTGGTGGGTGAATGAGAAGGGTATTTTTAGCCAAACACTGATTTACTGTTGTTGTGTAGGGGGTGAAATTGAGTTGGTAGGCAATGTTACTGTGGTCCTAAGTGGGTATGGAGTCCGCTCCGTTTCAGTGCTTAATTTGTAAAAAAAAAAAAAAAAAATTCACCAGAAGTCACAGGGCAATCTGCATGGCCTAGGTGAGGCGCCCCTAGGGGACCCTCCTCAGTCCCTATGCCCTAGGTACTCAGGAACCATTTACTAGGGCTTATATGTAATGTTGAAAAAGCTTCCACTTTAAGCCCTGGTGACAACACGACGATGTTGCTGCTCCCGAGTTTCAAGAGAAGGGAAATCTTTAAAGGGTACAACGGTAAAGCTAACTTCTCCACTAGAGAGAAGTGAGCACGCACGTCAATGTGCCTGCTGTGACACAAAATGGATAAAAAACGGACCGCTGGTGCCAGGGCACAAAACAGAGCCCGATAGAGACCCGTTTCGAGGCCCTATTTAATAAAAAAACTGCCGATGCTCTTCACTGGTGAGACCCGGCCCTCTTAAAGCCCTGGCTGTAGCGTATATGTGTGTGTGGGAGGCTCTGTGTGTGTGTGTGGGAGGCTCTGTGTGTGGGAGGCTGTGTGTGTGTGTGGGAGGCTCTGTATGTGTGTATGGGAGGCTCTGTGTGTGGGGGGGAGGCTCTGTGTGTGTGTGTGTGGGAGGCTCTGTGTGTGTGGGAGTCTCTGTGTGGGGGTAACTCTGTGTAGAATGCTCTATGTGAGTGGTGGGGGTAACTGTGTGTAGGTTGCTCTATGTGAGTGGCTCTGTGTGTGTGTGTGGGTGGCTCTGTGTGTGTGGGTGGCTCTGTGTGTGTAGGTGGCTCTGTCTGTGTGGGTGGCTCTGTGTGGCTCTGTATGTGTGGGTGCAAATGCAATAGGTCTCGCATTGGAGAGTGATTAAGCTATTGACATTGTAAATAACAATGCCATTTCTTTAACCCCTTCTATGCTCATGACGGAACGATTCCGTCATGAGCATCGGTTGAGCTGTGCTCATGACGGAACCGTTCCGTCATGGCCCCGCCCGCGCTCGAACCCTTCAGCACCGCGGGGGAATCCGTGCAGCGCTGAAGGGGTTAAATGTTTTAATAACAAAAACATACAAGAATGTCATGAGCAATGCCAACAGCTCTAACTTTAACAATGCTGAGACCATTGCATTGTAAATGCTTGTTTTGCAATTGCCTAGCTGTGGATTTTGGACCCTAGCTCAGCTGGCACCTAGGCAAACCCAGCAAACCCATACATCTTTTAATGCTAGACACCCAGGAGAATCCAAAATGTGGTAACTTGGGGGACTCTCAGCAAGTTCTGTTACCCAGAGTCCATTGCAGACCTCAAATTTTGTTAAAAAAATAAAATAAATATATATATATATATATATATATATATATATATATATATATATACATTGACTCGCATTTCTGTGATGGAAAGTTCTGGGATCTAAGGGAAGCCACTAACTTTCACCCACCCAGCATTCCGCCAAGTCTCCAGATAAAAATGGTCCCTCACTTGTGTGGATAGGCCAAGTTCACACGACAGGAAGAGGCCCAAAACGTACTGTAGAAACATCAAAATGATCAGAAAATGACATGGTTTTGCAAGGGGGGCACCTGCATTTTTATTTCCGAGCTCCGTGGCCATCTAGGCATACCTACCAAACCCAAACATTTGTTTTAAAACTAATCACCCGGGGGAGTCCAGGGAGGTGTGGCTTGTGTTGATCCCCAACGTTTTTCTACCCAGAATCCCCTGCAAACCTCAAATTTAGTTTTTAAAAAATCACATTTTCCTTACATTTCTGTTTGGGAAAGTTATGGGATCACCAAGCCGTCACAAATATCCTACCACCCAGCATTCCCCTCTGTCTCCCGCTAAAAATGATACTTCACTTGTGTTTGTTCCCAAAACAGAGTCGGCCTTAAAATGTATAAAGTGAAAAACTGAGGGGGAACCATAGCGTGTCCATAAGGGCAGTTTTTTTTATATGTTTTTATGCTTAGTCTGCTTTGGGCACATCCAGAAGTGAGGTTTCATTTTTATCAGGAGATTGAGGTAAATGTTGGGTGGTAGGAAATTAGTGCCGGGGCTGTGATCCTTTAACTTTCCCTCACAGTCATGTGAGGAAAATGTGACTTTTTAGCTAAATTTGAGGTTTGCAGAGTTCTGGGTAAAACAAAATGCTGGGGGATCCACGCAAGCCATACCGCCAGCCAAGCGACAGTCCACACACAGCGCTAGCCAAGTGTCAGTCCACTCACACCGCCAGCCAAGAGCCATCCACGCACACGCCAGCCAAGCACCATCCAACGGACACCGCCAGTCCACACACACCGTCAGGCAAGCGCCGTTCTACACACTCCACCACCAAGTGTTAGTCTACCTGGTAGGTCGCTCCCCCTCCTCACAGCACCGCCTGTGTATCTGCCCCAGCTGCCGCTGCTGAGGAAGTTCCAGGCCCTCCACCACCCGCAGGCTACCACCTGCGCCTCATCCCTGGTGGCCAGTGGTAGGCCGTAGGTAGGTTTGTTCTCACTGTATTGCCTGTACTGCCTTTTTCCGACATTGTTGTGTCTGTAACTGCTGTCCTCTGTCCTCTCCCGCTGCCTGTACTTGTTCTGTCCCCATTTTTTCCCTCTGTTCCCCTTGCTGTCCCCGTGTCTCTCTGCCCGGTTTTCCCTCTGTTCCCCTCGCTGCCCCCGTGTCTCTCTGCCCGGTTTTCCCTCTGTTCCCCTCGCTGCCCCGTGTCTCTCTGCACGTTTTGCTTTCTGTTCCCTCGTTGCCCCGGTAACCCTGTGCCCGTTTTGCCTTCTGTTCCATTCGCTACCCCCGTATTTCTGTAACCTTTTTGCCTTCTGTAACACTCGTTGCCCCTCTAATTTTGTGCCTTTTTGCCTTCTGTAACACTTGTTGCCCCTCTAATTTTGTGCCTTTTTTCCTTCTGTGCCCTTCGTCGTCCCGCACCGCTCCCGCCGCTGCGTCCCCTGTGGCCCCGCCCCCTAACTACCCATTCGCTGCCCCCACCTCCCACCTGCTCCTCCCTCCCACCTCCCCATATATGCCGGCCGCTGCGCGGTGAGGAGAGAGACCCTTGACCCTACCTGGTAGGTCGCTCCCCTTCCGCACAGCACCGCCTGTGTGTCTGCCCCAGCTGCCACAGCTGAGGAAGTTCGAGGCCCTCCAACACCCGCAGGCTACCACCTGCGCCTCATCCCTGGTGGCCAGTGGTAGGCCATAGGTAGGTTTGTTCTCACTGTATTGCCTGTACTGCCTTTTTCCGTCATTGTTTTGTCTGTAACTGCTGTTCTCTGTCCTCCCCCGCTGCCTGTACTTGCTCTGTGCCCGTTTTTTCCCTCTGTTCCCCTCGCTGTCCCCGTGTCTCTCTGCCCGTTTAGCTTTCTGTTCCCTCATTGCCCCGGTAACCCAGTGCCCGTTTTGCCTGCCACCATATTTCTGTAACCTTTTTGCCTTCTGTAACACTCGTTGCCCCTCAAATTTTGTGCCTTTTTGCCTTCTGTAACACTCGTTGCCCCTCTAATTTTGTGCCTTTTTGCCTTCTGTAACACTCGTTGCCCTCTAATTTTGTGCCTTTTTGCCTTCTGTGCCCTTCGTTGTCCTGCACCTCTCCCGCCCCTGCGGCCCGCCCCCCTGACTACCCATTCGCTGCCCCCACCTCCCACCTGCTCCGACCTCCCACCTCCCCATATATGCCGGCCGCTGCGCGGCCGCGCTGCTGGTGCGCCAATGGCGCGCCTTAGGCAAACCCGTCTGCGCCTGGACCGCGCCCAGCGCCAGAACCCCTGGTCCCGCATCTACCACTAGGAACGCCGCCACTACGATGCCAGCAGTCTGCACGCTCTCAACCCTGGACGGACCCACACCTGCTTCAAGGCCGCCTCGAAATGCACACACGGTCCCTTCACCTGCCGGAACTGCAGCTACACCAGCCTCAGAGCCGACGAACCTCCCGCCAAAAAAGACCTCAACCGGAGGAGGAGCCAAGATGGCGATCGGGACGGCAGCGTAGGCTCCCGGCTCCGTGAACCTCCACATCCCGCACAGATATCCTGCATGTGATCCTTAGCCTGCGCTATATGCCCGTGCTGGGGACCGAGAGCGGCAACTGATCGTGTGATTTTGAAGTTTCTGGCGGCGATACCGCCGGAGAAATTTTTATTCGAAGTTTGCGGCCTGTGCAACCCTGGAGCCGGGACCTCGGGTGGACAACATGGCCGGGCGGCAGTTCAACAACAGCGGCCTTTGGTGACTGGGTGGAGTCGGAGTACCGGAGCAGTGCGAATATTGACCTGATATTCGCCGTGGTCACTCCTACCACTAAGCGTAGCGGGCCGAGTGCGTGCCCGAGGTGGCAGTTCCGGGATTCCCCGGTAAATTGCCTGAGCCTTCGCTGGTGAGCGGCCCGGACGCTGCCCGTAACTCGTCCCGATTTTCGCGGGCTGATCCTGGAGTTTCACGGACGCTGCTCCGTGGTGGGGATGACTGTTACCCGTTACCACACACCAGATACATATTTTTGCTTGCCCCCGGAACCCTGTTTCCAGTGACTTGGAACTTGAGGTGCTTGTGCCTGGGTCCCGGTCCCAATCTGGAGTGGACCTACCCGGCGGCCATCTTGATAGGATGGAGCCTATCATCCTGTACTCTGGGTCTCAGCAAGATTGGGCGTGTGTGACTAAGATGAGCGTGCCGGGGCGAGCGCCGGGAGCTGTGCTGGGGTACGGTGACCTTCTCGAAGCTCTCGGGGCCCTTCATTCCACCATGGTTCACGGCGCCTGGGTATTGGGGAGAAAGCTCGATGGTGTGGCTTCAGCGTTGGAACAGTTGAGCTCTCCCTGTCCCCAGGTACATAGGGACTTGCTACACTTCGCACAGGAGGACAGTGTCGTGGCCGCCCCTGTGAATAAGGAAAAGCTGGAAACTCCAGACAATGTGCCAACGTGTGATCAGCTGGCTGTGGGCCTGGTCTGTTCCGGAGATTTTGGATTCGAGCGGGGGGTGGTGGCCTTGCCCCGCGCGCAGCCTCCGGCGACCCAGGCAATATTCCAGCAGCGGTCGCCGGCTCTGGCTGATTTCGCCTTCCTGGACCTTGTGTGCAGTGCGGACCCTGGGGCAGTCCTGGGAAAGATGATCCTTCAAATTGCTGACTGTGTTGGTATTCAGAGTCGTCCGCCCTGCATGTGTGGTTCGCTCCCTGGTCTTTTTTGGACGCTCTACTTCCTTGTAACATTGGACATGGCACTGGGTCGATGGGTATGCATGGGTAGATTCGCAAAGAGTGGCCAAGGATAAGGCCGATCCTTCAGCGGTTGTCATCTAATGGGCGGGCGGGCACAGGGTTTGCGCGCTCTCATGGCATAACCGATAGTGTGGTAGGTGTATAATGCTCCCCAATATTCTTTGATATGGTCGATATTGTGTGGTTTACTGTTGCTTTGGGGAAAACATATTGTGCGGGAGGGCATGTTTTGAAGGCCCTCCTCCAGTTTATTAATATTCTCTCTACCCCCCCCCCCCCGTCTGGTGGGGTTTCTTTTCTTACTCCTTTTTCTCTCTTTCTTCTATATTTCGGGTCTGGTTCCGGGGCGACAGGCACACTGCTGGGGGGGGGGGCCGTACTCATCTGCAGAGGTGCAGGGTGGGGGGTCGGGGGAGGGGATTCTTTAGTCTTTTATTTTTTCCATGGCCTCCTTTTTCTTCTCTTATTCTTTCTTGTCTTCTTTTCTGGGATCAGCATGGTAGGTCTCCTTCGCTGTAAATTACTGCTTCTTCATGTGTGCCTCAATTTCCGTGGTGTTTTCTGGGTCTTAGGGCAGGGGACTGCAGGCGTAAATGGCCGTGATATTCTTCCCCATCCTGAATCGCCTGTTCCAGCGCCATTGACTTGATAGATTGCTGCTTATTGTTGACGTTTACTATTCTGCCTGCCATCTTTCGCTGCTGGGAAATTGTTTGGCACCTGATCCTTCTATTCCTTATTACAAAATGTAAACCTTTTGTATCCTGGTCTCCTACTTGGGCTGTTCAGTGGCCACGAGTATATTAGCATGGAAATTCTGATCCCCGGGGAGCTGCCTGTGATTAACAATTGCCTTGTGTTACTCTGATTGCTTAGCGGCCGGCCCCGGGAGTTGTAGGCCCATACTTGTATTTGGTTGAAATGTCAATAAAGGTTTTAAAAAAAAAAAAAAAAAAAAAAAAAAGACCTCAACCACCTCCGATGCATACTAATGAACACCCGCTCCGAACGCAAACACGCCATCGAGCTCTGGGACCTGCTCGACACAACATCCCCGGACGTCGCCTTGATGACAGAGACGTGGATGAACGACATCGCCATAGCCATCCCAGACGGCTACAAGATCACCCGCAGAGACCGCACCAACGGAGTCGGAGGAGGAATCGCCATCGTCCACAAGAACAGCATCAGGGTCTCGTCTAGCACCGACGATACTCTCAGCACCACCGAACACATGCATTTCCAGATCCACACAGACCCTAACTCCACCCTCAGAGGCACCCTCGTCTACCTACCCCCCGGACCCTGCCCCCAGTTCAGCGACTCCATCGCCGACTTCATCAGCACGCATGCCCTGACCTCCACCGACTACATCCTCCTCGGAGACCTGAACTTTCACCTTGAGAACAGCAACACCACAACCCTGATCGATAACCTCGCCAACCTCGGACTGAGGCAACTCGTCACTACACCCACCCACTCCGCCGGCCACACGCTCGACCTCGTCTTCTCCTCAAGCCCACACGTCTCCTTCAACCACACCATCAAACTCCTCTGGACGACCACCGCTGCATCCACTTCACCTTCCAGAAAACCACCGCACCCAACAGATCCTCGCCGCTGCTGGAGGAAAATCACCATAGATCAACTAAATGCAAACCTCGCTCTCAGCCCACCCACCGTACCCTCCAACACTGACGGCGCTGCCCACAGCCTCAGATGCTGGATTGGATTGAGGACTGCGCCAACACTATTGCCCCGCTGAAGAAACTCCCCCTACAGAGACACCAGCAAGAGGGCCAGCTGGTTCACCCCAGAACTCCTAGCCTCCATTTTTTATTTTTTTTATTTTATTTTTTAAACAGATGTTTATTCAAATTTTTGCATAGGAAGGAGCAATGAGTTACAATCCGTATTAAACACAGTACTTATACATAGGTCCAAGGATATTACACAAGTATCTTGAACGTTCTTACAGATGGTATCACTTAGTTGGCGATGCCCACCAAATAAGACATACGAGGGGTTGAAATTACATCAGACAGGTACATTACTAGGTATCCGATCACGACTCTGTGCTACTTTCCCAATCTTCAAGGATCTGTATCTATGGGGGCAACGCCTCCCGAACAACCCTCTAACACCCAATCCACCCTAACCCACCCATTTAACCCAAACGTGCCACGAATTTCAGTCTGAGGGTCACAGATCATCTCTCTCGCGGAAGGGGGAAGGGGAGTGGACGGGGCCCACACCCCAAGCGTGGAATCGGGGGAGGATGGAGGCCGAGCACAGCGGCCGGGGGGGGGGGACACCGATGGTTACGGACAAGTGTAACAGCGGGGGGAAGGCTTGTATCATCTCCCACCAGAAAATGGCCTCATTCAGACGGGAATTTACAACACTCAGCGCCAGGGGACTGGCTCCAGTCACTACCAGACTCATCCGCCGGCATATACTCTGTCTCATGCTGGGGGACTCCGGGGACTGTTCCCCGCAGCCTCCTCACTCTCCTCCACCTCGCCCTTAAATAGCTCAGTTAGGTGTGCCCATTCCAGGGATATAGGATGCTTTCGCAGCCCTCGACTCTCTTCCCGGTACAACGCCTCTCGCTCCGCCACCGACCACCTCAACACCTCCTCTCCCAGACCTCCACCCGCGGCAGGGCTCGAGACTTCCACCGCTGGGTTATCAGGCGCTTTGCCAGCATTAATGCCAGATTGGCAAAACGACGCAACAGTTTCGCTTTAAGGGGGAGCGGCAGCAGACCCAATAGGCAAGCTTCTGCTGTGTCCCAGGAGGGGGGTTCAGTAATTATATTTAAAACATGTGTTATCCTACCCCAGTATCCCCGCAGCGCCGGACATAGCCACAACATGTGCATCAAATCGGCATCCTGTGCCGGACACCGTGGACAGGACGCAACTGCTGTAGTATACATCTTACTTAGTGTATGGGGTGTAAGGTAAGCCCTATGGAGGACAAACAACTGAATAGTTTTCAGTCTACAATTTCGGGACACTTTCTTAGGGTATTCCAGCACATAGGTCCACTCCCTATCACTAAATGCTCGGGACAAGTCTGTTTCCCACCTCAACCGGAGAGGAGCCAAGGAGACCCGGGTGTGCTCCACCAGGCCCGATACAGCCAACGGACCAGGTAGCGTCCATGTCCCATTATATGGAGGGAGCGCAGGAGGTGAAATGTCGAGGGTTCCCGCAGCGTTTCCAGCCATTGTGCCTGAATATACCGGGAGATCGCCGCATGTAGCAGAAACTGAGTACCAGGTACCATGTTTACCCTCACAAAATCCTCATGGGACAACAGCACGCCTTCTTGGAAGAAGGCACTTATTGTTTCCACTCCGTGTTGCGTCCAAGGCCGCACCTGACTGGTACTCAGGATCCCCCGCCTCATGGGGAGGCCACACAGTGGTATATTGGAAGCATATGGATTTTGGATTTTGGCATATTTACATGCCCTTCTCCAATACTGCAGCGCTATGTTCAGGAGGGCCGGGGGGTCTAATAGCCTAGGGGCCCCAGTACACAACAATGACTGCAAGGTACCACGCGCTAATTGGGCCGGGGTGTACCCGATTTCGAACAGGTTTTTCCCAGCCAGCCAATAGGCCAACCACTGCAGCTGACCAGCAATACAGTATGCCCTAAAGTCGGGTGCTCCCATACCACCGGCCCCGCTTGGCAGACGCAACTTAGCTAACGACACCCTATGCCTACCCGGGCCCCAGACCAGCGAGGTCAGCAGCGCATCTAACTCTCGAAAAATCCAAGCTGGGTATACCACCGGAATGTTGCCAAAATGGTAGAGTAAGCGAGGCAGCATCACCATTTTAGAGATAGTTAGCCTTCCCGCGACGGTAAGAGGCAAGGTATTCCAAAAAGCAATTTGGGAACGTATGGAAGATATTGTACGTACTAGATTGCCTGCTATGACATCTGGCACGGAACGATAGATATTAATCCCCAAATACCTAAACGTGACTGGTGCCACCCGTAAGGCCAAGGGCCCGAAGCGGAGCTCCAGGGCCGCCAGCACCCCACTAAAGGAGTAGGCTATGGATTTAGAAGCATTGATGTACAAACCGGATATCTCCCCGAATCGGAGAAAGAGGTCTGCCACTTCCCCGAAGTCAGCCTGGAGATCCCGGAAGTACAGCAGCATGTCGTCCGCGTACAGCGAGACTGAATGGAGGCATCCTTCCATCTGAATGCCATGGGGGACCATGACCCGTCTAAGGTTTTTTGCTAACGGTTCAAGCGCCAGTACAAACAAAATAGGAGATAACGGGCAACCCTGGCGCGTGCCCCGAAAGATGGGATAGGCAGAAGAGATGATCGAGCCTGTCTTTGCCCGGGCCGTAGGGGCGGTGTAGAGCAGCCGAATCCAGGCACACAGCTCTGGGGGAATGCCCATCTTTGCCAACATATAAGCATATAAGACCAACTGAGAGTATCAAAGGCCTGCGATATGTCTAAGGATAAGCACCCCGCTCCCGCCGGTCGGAGCCCAGATGCGTGCAAGATGGCGTGAAAACGCCGTAGATTCAGGGATGTACTTCGCCGTGGGACAAACCCGCACTGGTCTGTGTGGATCAACCGCGTCAGGAGAGGAAGAAGGCGGTTAGCAAGAAGCTTACTGAGAATTTTGTATTCTGTGTTAAGGATCGATAACGGCCGGTAGGATGACATATCCAAGGGATCTTTATCTGGTTTCAAGAGGGATGTGACGATCGCCTCTCGAGTGGTAGGGTGCAGCCTCCCCTCCGCGAGTGATGTCGTATAGAGCTGTAATAATTTGGGGATCAATTGAGGCGAGAAAGTGGAATAAAATTCGATGGGCAGTCCGTCAGAACCAGGGGTCTTTCAAGGACTTAATAGCTACTCTAATCTCGGCTGAAGTAATCAGGGATTTTAAGTCAGGGATTTCCGCTGCAGCAAGCACTGAGAGGTTTGCCTGTGTCAGAAAGTCTGTCACATCATCTGTGCTTGGCGCTGGATGTGCTCCATAGAGTGCCTCGTAATGAGCCCGGAACGCCAAATTTATTTCCATTTTGGTCTGGACTTGTCCGTGTTGTGCAGTTTAATAACCAGGATGGGGGTATGGCAGGCTTGGGGGGCAATCAGCCATGCCAGTAAGGGGCCTGCCTGTATGCTCTGTAGTCCAATAAGCGAAGCCACTCCAGGGCCTCCGCATACCTTATTCTGGTCTCCTGCAAGGATTCCGTAGCCTGCTCGTCCCTATGGGCCCTCTACTTCTTGCTTCTGGAGCACATCCTCAAACTCCGTTAGGTCCCGGACCACTTCCTTACGGGCCCCCACCAAGGAGCTTAGGGACACCCCTCTCATAGACACCTTGAAGGCTTCCCACTCTATGGAGCAGGACGAGGCAGTGCCTTCGTTGATAGTAAAGTAATTATTTATAGCCCTCTGTAAGGTATCACGGAAAACCTGGTCCTCTAACTGAAGGGGTTGCGTCTTCCAAGTCGGTATTGGTGCTGGGGAACGCCCCCACTGCAGGCCCAACTCGATAGGGTTGTGGTCAGACAGGGTTTTGCCCAAATAAGTGCAATGGGAGTTCGCAAAGGACAATGACGGCGAGCCCAAGAAGTAATCCAGACGTGTATGCAGTTGTTGGGGATAAGAATAAAAGGAATACTCCCTGTCAGTCGGGTGCTGCGTTCTCCAAAGGTCTATCAAATTCCAGCCTCGTGTCCACTGACCCAAGGCCGCGGCTCTAGTCTGAGCCGCAGTCCCCGCCAGGGGAGGGTGAGATCGATCTAACTCAACATCAAATACAGCATTCAAGTCTCCACCTAGCAACCATGGACAATCACTCCAGTCCGACAAGGCCACAGACACCCGGGAGAGAAATTGGGCATACTCTACATTAGGTGCGTACACAGAACCCAGCACTACAGGTGAACCATCCAATAGGCCCCGTAACAGTACATATCTACCCAAAATATCAATCCGGCTCTCTTGCAAGGAAAAGGGGACCCCCGCTCGGAGCCATATAGCTGCCCCTCTAGAGAAGGCGGAGTAGGAAGTAGCATAGAATTGACCCCTCCACCGCTTTTGCAACTTCAAGGATTCTGCATGGATCAGGTGGGTTTCTTGGAAACACACAATTTGGGCCTTACGGCGGTGTAATTGGGCCACTACCCGATGGCGTTTCTGAATGGATCCCATACCCCGCACATTCCAGGATATGAAGACGTATGACCTTGGAGCTGTCATCTCGCCAGGGTAAAAACACCCTACCACCCCCACCCCCCACACCCTACGCCCCCCACCCCTCCACCCCCGCCGCATCCCCCCCTCCTCCGTCCCCCAGACCATGTGGCAATCCTATAAACAAAAACCCCCCTGCCCAATACTGGGTCCGACGCCCTAACTGCATCCGACCAAACTGTAAACTAATCATAACTTCAGATCCTGAACCAGTGCTATCGCCTAATGGGGGAGAAGGGTAACAGCACAGTGAATTAACAGTAGCGTATGTAAGTCGTGGAAGCGCCCAAGACAGGGCAGGCCGGGGGACTACTCGTACATGAACAAAGAACACAATTTGGGCCCTTGGCCCACTGAGGCGAGCAAACTACACAGGAGCTCTCACTGTCTAAGCAGTGAGGGGGTACTCTCCCTCCATCTCGCCCACTGAGGATCAGTTTCACCCTAAGAAGGTCAGTCCGGGAGGGTCTCCAGGGAAACCCTGCTCAAGTGCGTGGAATCTGATGGGAACAGCGCCACACTGCCCTCCGTGTCCGAGTCTAAGGAATTTCCCAAGGATGGGCTAGTGCTGATCGGGGGCCGGACAGAGTGAAAGTAAGAGGCCGAGCACAGCGCCACCCTCTGACCTTCACGGATTTGCTGCTGCTGCGGGACACTGGAGGATGTGTTTTGCGTTAGCATAGTCTTTTTACGTCGTCGCGGGAGTTGCTGCGATTGCGGCCTTGAAGAATCCATCCTCCTAGCCGGAAGGACTTCCGGAAAGTTTCTGTCCAGCCAGTCCCATGCACTGTCCGGGGTGTCAAAAAAGATAGCTCTCTGTTGATGCACTACCTTCAACTTGGCCGGGAAAAGCAGCGCAAAGGGCAGGCCCGCGGCTCGGACCCGTGCCTTGACCTCCATGAAGGAGAAGCGCTTTCGCTGGACCGCCTGCGTGTAATCAGGAAAAAAAGAGGACGGTGGCATTGTCCATGTGGAGTGGACCTCTGTCTCGAGCCGCTTGTAATAGGTGGTCGCAATCCCTATAATTGAGGATGCGTGCTAGCATAGGACGGGGATTAGCTCCCGGCGGTGGTCTCTTCGCAGGAACGCGGTGCGCTCTTTCTACAGTAAAGTGGGTGGATAGACCAGTAGGGGCTACCACCATTTTCAGCCAGTTTTCAATGTGGGTCGTGTGGTTCGAGCCTTCCACGCCCTCCGGGTATCCCACTATCCGGAGATTGTTGCAGCGCGCGCGCCCTTCCACATCATCCGCCCGCGTCTGTAGGGCTTCGATCTGTTGACGCATAAGGGACAGCTGTTCTGTATGGGTCGTTACCTGCGATACCAAAGGCTCCACCGTCTGATTCGTGTGTCGTACCTTATCTGCCAGTTTCTTGTGGTCATCCTTCAGGAGGTTCAGGTCTACGGATATCACTCCCAGTTGGCCCTCCAACGCCGACTGTGTGTCTCTGATCTCTTGGAGGATCATGTCCAATTTGTCCGAGGACGGGGCGGTCGGCCCCACGCCCACCGATGGACCCGGGCGTTCATCCACGCGGTCCAGGGAGTGAGATCTAGTACTTTCGCCAGATGGCTGTGCAGGTACCGTGGGTTTAGTCCTACCCATTGCGTCACCCAGGCAAAGGATTGGTTACCAGCTGGGAAGGCCGGGCTATCACTCGAAGGTCACCGCTCCCGGAGCAATGCCCCACAATAGGCAGAGGGAATAGCGGATCCCCCGGCTCCGCTCCGCAGCCCCCCTTTGAAACAAACCACAGTCCCTGCTAGGTAAGCGGGCTCACAACCGGGCAAGAGGCTCCAGTGCGTAGAAGAACACAAGGAAATGGCTGCCTAGCAGAATATTAGGTCATCCAGGTCCCCAAAGTCTTACTGAAATGAGGGGTGGGGGTATGGTCCCAACGGCCCGTTTCTCCTTAGGCAGGGCTCCGGGCGTCCACCCCAGGCTATCCCTCCAGCAACCAACACTCCAATTCTGGTCCGAGTGGAGCCGCCCATTCAAGGATGATCATTACTGGCGCTGCCACCATGCGACTCCTTCTGCCGCAGCTCCATGCAGACACTCAGGACCGCTTATTTCCCCAAGCGGCGGCCACCCACGGGTCACAGGCCTACACCGGCCGCCTTCCTCAGCCAGCCGCTACCCGGCCGATGGCCCGCACCGCCAGGATCACCAGGAGGGTACTCAGCAAACTCACCCACCTTCTGGTGCTCAGCGAAGCCCGGGGGGGTCCTCCCCCACGGCTCCCCGGACACAGCAGCTCAGGAAAGGCAAGCTTGGGTCACCGCTGGCACTCAGTGTTTCCGACCCCCTGCCTCCGATCCGCGGCACAACAGGTCTCCGGTTCAGTATGCCGGCAGGCTCTCTGCAGCTCAGCAATCAGTCCGGAACATCAGCCCACACGTGGGCCCGTCGTTGGGGGTGGACCAGGCGGGCCGCGCACCACGCCCCGGCCAGCCGCGGTCCCCCGGCGGCCACGGGCTTTTCAAAGTATCAGGCCGGCCTCCAGGAGGGTATTATCAAGGATCCACTCACTGAGCCCTTCCGCGGACCTCTGCTGGCGGGTCCGGGACCTCCGACACCTGGTTTTAGGCCGCTCTCCGCCAGGCCGCAGTCCGGCGGAGTCGGGTGCCACCCACCGCCGCACGTCGCTTCACGCCGGTGGCGTCCTTTTCACCACAGCGCCGCGACTTCGGTCTCTCCCCGCCGCCACCAGGCCAGAATAGGCGCGAATCCGAGGACAGCTCCTCAGCCGGCCGCAGCGACTCACGCTCCCGCTGCGAGCAACCCCACACAGGACACCTGGCTCCGAAGGCAACGCCCGAGCTCTGGACACCCACGCAGCTCCACAGGATCGTGTAGTTTGCAGGATGTTAGAGCCCCGGCCCGGAGCTCAGCTAACAGGCGTCCGCCATCTCCGGACGCTAGCCACGCCCCCCCAGAACTCCTAGCCTCCAAGCAAGCTTGCCGGAAGCTAGAAAAGGAACGGCACAGTGAACAGACCCCAGACAGCCACGCAGCACACAAGGACGCCATCCGCAACCACCACCACCACCACCACCTCATCAGGGCTGCCAAGAGGACCTCCTTCAAAGACCGCCTCGACAACAATGCACACGACAGCAAGGAGCTCTTCAGCATCGTGAAGGAACTCTCCAACCCCAGCTCCAACACCAACAACATCCCGCCGTCGCAAGCCCTGTGCGACTCCCTCGCCACTTTCTTCCACCGCAAGATAGCAGACATCTACGACAGCTTCAACACCCAGACAGCCTCAACAGACAGTAACACAACAGACTCTCCTCACATCATCGACCACGACCCACTGCTAGCCTGGGCCAGCGTGAGCATCGATGACACCATCAAGACCATGAGCACAATCCACTCCGGCTCTCCGTCAGACCCATTCTCGCACCACGTCTTCAACAAAGCAAGCAGCTCCATCGCACCCCACCTGCGCGGCGTCAACAACCTCTCCCTCAAGACCGCGACCTTCCCAAAGAGCTGGAAACACGCCGAGAACAACGCCCTACTCAAAAAACCAAAGGCAGACCCAAGAGACCTCAAGTACTTCCGGCCCATCTCTCTGCTCCCGTTCCCTGCCAAGGTCATCGAGAAGATCGTCAACAGACATCTAACCCACTACCTCGAAGAAAACAGAATCCTGGACCCTTCCCAGTCAGGGTTCCGCAGCAACCACAGCACCGAGGCCGCCCACATCGCCGCCACCGACGACATCAGGACCCTGCTGGACAACGGTGAGACCGCAGCACTCATCCTCCTAGACCTCTCCGCCGCCTTCGACACCGTCTGCCACCGCACAATACGCGCACGCCTCCACGCCGTAGGGATCCGAGACAAGGCTCTGGAATGGACCACATCCTTCCTCTCAGGCAGAACCCAGAGCGTCCGCCTCCCCCATTCCGATCCGAAGCCTCCGAGATCATCTGCGGCATACCCCAGGGATCCTCCCTCAGACCGACACTGTTCAACATCTACATGACCCCGCTTGCACACGTCGCCCGACAGCACGACCTCAACATAATCTCCTACGCCGACGGCACTCAACTGATCTTCTCCCTCGCCAAGGACCTCATCACCGCCAAAGCCAACCTCCACGAAGGAATGAAGGTCGTCGCCGACTGGATGAAGATCAGCCGCCTGAAGCTGAACTCGGACAAGACGGAGGTCCTCATCCTCTGCTCCAACCCTTCAGCATTGGGACGACTCCTGGTGGCCGACGGCACTGGAGACAGCCCCGACACCCACAGACCACGCACGCAACCTGGTAATCATCCTCGATTCAACGCTCTCAATGACCAAGCAAGTCAACGCCGTCTCCTCCTCCTGCTTCAACACCCTCCGCATGCTCCACAAGATCTACAAATGGATCCCAACAGATACAAGAAAGCAGTCACCCAGGCCCTCGTCAGCAGCAGACTCGACTACGGACACGCCCTCTACGCATCCAAAACGCCTCAGCACGACTGATCCTTGGCGTACCACGCCACAGCCACATCACCCCCCACCTGAGAAACCTGCACTGGCTCCCCATCAACAAGAGGATATCCTTCAAGCTCCTCATCCAAGCACACAAGGCACTCCACAAGACCGGCCCTGCCTACCTAAACAGTCGTCTCTCCTTCTACATCCCCTACCGCCAGCTCCGCTCTGCCGACCTCTCACTAGCCACCGTCCCGCGCATCCGAAGAACTAGCACCGGCGGGAGATCCTTCTCCCACCTCACCGCCAAAACATGGAACAACTGAGCGAACGACAGACCCAAGACCTGCTGACCTTCAGGAGAACACTCAAGACCTGGCTGTCCGATCAGTAGCGCCCCCCCCCCAGCGCCTTGAGACCCTCGCGGATATGTAGTGCGCTTTACAAATGGCTGATTGATTGATTTAGTCCACACACATCACAAGCCAAATGCAAGTCCACACACACTGCTAGTAAAATGCCAGTACAAACACAGCCAGCCAAACATTTGTACATGCAAACCGCCAACCAAACTTCAATTCACACAGAAACTGGTATCTACTTGTTTTCTGCTCTCCTTGTGGGCAAATGAGTCTAAAATTATCACTGTTCTTACCCCAAGGGAGGGGGGGGGGGGCAAAAACGGCTAAAATGGGTTCCCAACAAAAAAGGGGGGGCCTCCTCTGACTATGGGGCTGCTCCCTAACATGCCCATAAACAAGTCCCTGGGGCCTAGTCGGCTTTCTGCTGCCTCCCGGGGGAGGGGGGGCAGATCGGGAGTAATAACACCATCTGCCCCGGCGGGATGGGGGGGTAGAAGGACTGTCCCCATTTTTTTGAGGGTGTATCGACATACCCATTCTGGGCAGCCCTACTCCTACTCAAAGTAAAACTAGTCCCTGGTGTCTAGTGGGCTTTCTTACCCCCTAAGAGGGGCAGATCTGAGGCTGTTACCCATATGGTAGTGCAGTGAAGACAGGGTTCTGCTTGCACACATTGCTATGTTAGGATAAGCGTATTAGAAGTTTAAACGCCATTTTGCCCCTTGACCACTTCTGCACACGACACTACGCGTATCTGTTATTGTAAGTTAGACTACTTGCTTTTCTTCACATGAGAACGGTCTGTTTTTCACATCCCTAGACTTACACCGTGACCTTAGTCTACACACTGTGTGCAGAAGTCTTCAAGGTCAAATAACAATGTATGCTGTTGCTTCAGGTTGATCGGCCTACGCTCTAGACACAACACACACATAGCTGCAAATATCTGAAACTCGGGTACCTTTAATATTGCATTGCATGCATGATGCTGGCACTTGGAGAAAACCTTTCCATCTACAGAGAGCGTTGCTGATCCTGTGATGTGATTCACCTCAGCTGATCTTGGAGGTATGGGGTTTCCCGTTCAAACCTAGTGACCTTCTCTTATTATAAAACTAGCTTCTAGCCAGGGGAGGGTGGTACACAAGGCGCTATAAGACCTGTTTCCACTATCATTATAACATGATTTCTCCCTTTGTGTTTTATGGAATTATAACAATGCTGATTGTTTTATTTCTAATCATTTGCCTGCTTATGTTAGCCAAAATACTGCATCTTAGAGCACGTAGTTAAAATAAACATTTTAAACTTTTTTGTGTGTCTGATTACTCACGTTGTGGACTTGTAGGAGTATAAAAATTAAAGTGTTCTTGATTCCCACCTTTCCTGAGAGTACCCTAAGTCGCTTGTTCTGGGTTGTCTAATCATTGGTAGCTTCACTGTAGTACGGAGAACGAATGAGACACTGATGCTAGTCGACTAGGGGTTCTGGGTACTGAGGTGAGTTTTTTGGTACATCACAATTCACCGAGGTCCTGGTTTCCTGTGCATAGTTCTGTGCATGAACAGAATCCCCGCAACATGGCACACCTAAACGTTTGGTCTTGTATTCGAGACGCTTTAGTAGTAGTGCTTATATTTATCCACAACACCCTCACTCCTGTTTCCGGTTGACAGAAGTGACGGATTAACCTACCTATATGTATAAATTATAGGTTCATTCAAGCTTGACAATTAAAAAGGTTTGCGTTTTAGATTACTACCCTTTTTGTGCTAGACTGTTTTTCTTCACTGTGTCCTTATGGGTAACATTAATATAGCACCGCATAGTCGCGGGGCGCTCCGGCGTCATCTGACGCAGTTTGGGGTGCCCGACGATGGTATGTCTGTAATCTTTGTGGTGAGTGCCGATGCAGCGTTCCCCTTTGAACTTTTCTACTCTTGGGTTACGTTTCCTGCAGTGGATGCGGATGTTAAAACATTCCATTCTTACACTCCCACTGTGATACCTGTGAATTACACACCATATAGGACTCTGGAAATTCCGATTTAGGCATGGCAGCATCGTATTTGGTTTAATGGTGCCCTCCCCCACGCCTGGTTCGATTAGGCTCTTTGTCCATCCCTGGGGCCACTTGGCTAGTCTTGGCCGGGTTCACACCACATCCACGTTATTTGCAAGCCCCAGTGGATGACGTACGTCAGCTACATACTGCCTTGATAGCGGTATACAGGGCTTTAGTGCAATACGTTTCACGCAACCTCCAGGTGGGGGCACCTGGAGTTGCGACCCAACCAGTTGGACCGGCCGGGATTTCTATTAGTCCCGTCATGTTTAATTCGGTAATGGGCAAGCTCCCCAGAATAAGGACGATATGCCTTATTGGCTTGCTGAGAAATTTGACCAGCTGGAAGCAGTATTTCCTAATACGACTCCTGTGGAAAAACACAGGATTCTCACGATTAGTTTGCAGAAAGACTTAATACCTGAGGTGTCCGATTGTGAGAACTTGGGTAAAGTATTTGCAGCAGTCTATGCAAAGGGCTTCGGCACACCGTCTATGACTGTACTGCCCTCTGTGATTTAGGGTGTTCAGGATGAGCACGGTCCAGAGGTGGCGGTCGAGGTGGGAATGAGACTTGTCGGCGTATTTGACGTAGTTGCTGATTTCATACTTGCTAATGTCGAGGGAGATGTACTTCACTTTCAAGTGTCAAATGAGTTACGCCTCGTCGCCGACGCTGATAAACCCCGGCAGTTACCGAAAATTATTGCAGAGGCTTATAAAATCATTTGCCGCAATAGTTTGGGTGTTAAGCATTTGGATAAAATAGCAGCTCAACCGCAAACTCAGACTGCTAAGTCTACTAAAGTCAACCGTCCAGTTTTTCCTAAACAAAATTGGAAAAATAAAAAACAGTGGAAGCAGCATCAGAAACGAGGGTCACGTCCTGCATCACCAATACCAGTGTCTACTGAACGCACATATGAGTTGCGTGATCGCGCGAGAATTAGGTCTCCTGATAGATTTCAGGTTCCTGATCAACGTTCTCCTCGTTCTTCACAGGAAACATCGGTCTCACAAGCCGATGGCGGAGAACGCGGCAGAGGTCGGGGTGCCCCGCAAGGCTGTGAGCAGCCCCGCCCGGCTGATGATAAAGGCAAGCAGGACGACTTTCCACATCAACGCCCTCCGTTTCAGAAAAAGAAAGTTGCTGCATTAACTTCGAGGTATGCCACAGATAGTTAGAACACAGCTTCTGAACCTGACATGGGCACTAACGCTGCTAGACAGCGCAGCGGAGGTTACCATAGTGCGGCAAGCACTGCGTGCTTATTTGAAGGCGACAGCAACTGACACGTTCATTACTGTAGAAATTGCTGACTCTAGAGTGGCTCCCCCTGACAGACTATATGAAATAGTCCTTTTAATGGAAGGTGACATACAATGTACAATAAGAGGGATTTTTGGGGAAAATCGGACCTCTACAGATGACATTTTGTTAGCGGAGGCGGACTGGCCCCCACCTTTCGTTTTGGCCACTCCTAGAGGGGGGGAGATAATCCTCCCTAGTTTTGCACATACTGTGCCAAAGGAGCAGGCGCAGAGCTTTGCAGAAGAGTGGGCTTAGGTGTTTGCACCGGCGGTATACCATACTCAGGTTGGTTGGGATAAACTCTCGTCCAGGCATGAGATTCCATTGCGGTCAATGCCACAGCCACAACCCCAATATCCCATGCGGCGAGAAGCGAAAGCTCCCGTTGCAGAAATCCCTCAACAATTGGAATATCAAGGCGTAATTGAAACGTGTGTCACCCATGAATAATCCTCTATTCACTGTGACCAAACCTGATGTGTCGTAACGCCTAGTTTTGGATTATCGACATTTGAACTCTCATTGTAGGACGTGTGCGGTACAGAATACCCACAGTTCAGGCCTGATCGATAGTCTTGTGAGAAAAAGGTTTAAGACCACACTTGACATTTCCAATGGCTTTTATTGTCATATCCTGCCCACTGTTATTAGTCAATGGACAACCTTTACTTCTGGTGGCAAACAAAAACAGTTTAAAAGATTAGCCATTGGCTATAAAAAACAGCCTGGGCGTCTTTGCCACACGCGTTGTCTCTCTGTTAGAGAGCATTGACCCTGATGCGTACTCATATGTTGATGATATTTATCTCACAGACGAATTATGGCCGCATCTGTGTCGCGTTGACCGCATCATTGTCATATTTGCGGACTTCGGTTATAAGTTTAACTTTGAAAAATCACACATTGCAGAGCTCACAGTGTTGTGTCTGGGCTATGAGCTCAACAACGAAGGTCGAAGTTTAGCACCTCACTTCCTGGAGAAATGCGCACATTTGCGCGCTCCAACAACTCTGAAAAAACTACAAACTTTGCTGTTTTTTTTAAATTTTGGACGTACTTATATTCCCGATTATGCCCAGCGTATCAAGCCGCTATATGCATTGATACAAACTACTTTTACCAAATCTTGCTGGTTTCCAGAACATTCAGCTATACTGCAATCTTTGCAGGCTGATCTTCTTGCATCTAAATACTTACTGACTTGTGACAACCACACTAACTAACCTGGTAATAAGAATTGTGCCAGGCGCAGTGGGTTTCACATATTTAACATTTAATGAAGGTGACACAGTCCCTAGTGCTTACAAATCACACTTGTACACTTCGGCTGAAATGCGCTTTTCTTCTGTCGAAAAAGTATTGACTGCTGTGCAGATGTCGATTGTAAAAGAAAGAGCGCTGTCGCAGGGAAACACATGTTGGTTGTCACACCGTATCCTGCCCTTGAGGCAGTGACGAGAGCCAGTGTACCAAATTCTAAAGCTTTGCATCCGGGTTGGATACAATGGGCCACTTCCTTGACGTCTCCGGATGTCACGTTTATCTTTGACTCCTCATTGCAAACTCAGGAGTACTTGCAGTATGAATTTGTTCATCCAGCTCCTCAGTCCATGCGCCCGCTTGAGGATTACCATTGTATCATTTACACTGACGGTTCGGCACAACCGGCGACAGGATCTAAGCATGCTTATTCAGCGGCCTGAGCAATAGTGGCGGGTACCATGGTGAATGGAGAATTCAAGTCCGATGTCGTGCATACGCAGACATTAGGGGACTGTACCACCCAGTTGTCAGAGCTACGTGCTCTATTGCTTGCACTAGAGTTTGCTGATCCCCGTGTGACTACTCTTATTGTAAGTGACTCCTACTACTGTGTACAGTCTTTCATTGAAAATGTATTCTTTTGGACTCAGAATGCATTTTGTGATTCCAAAGGTAGCACACTCAAACATAAAATGCTTTGGGTTCGAGTTGCAGATCTTAAAGAACGTCTGCCTCTCGTGAATGTAATTCGTACTCTTGGTCACCAGCGCTTAGGAGTACACGCCGTTGGTAACAGTTTAGCGGATGAAGCAGCGAAAACAGCAGTGGCGACATATCTAGTAACAGCAGTTACAAAATCCGAAAGTAAGATTGATGATGATATCTTGGCAGCTATTGCTGCAACCGAGAAGGGAGATAATTACCCTAGAGGTTTCCCTTCTGAATACTCTTATCATTTAAGTCATGATAAAGTTCCCTATGTGAGAATTAACAAAGTTGGTGACAGATTGATTCCCAACGTGGACCGCAGACTTTCCTTGATAACAGCAGCTCATGAAGGCATGGCCTCGGCTCATGCAGGCGTTTCAGCGACTGTCACTATCTTGCAGCAACGTTACTGGAGGCGGGATTGTATAAACAGACTTGTGATTATGTCCTTACTTGTGACATTTGCCAGCAGATTAAACCTTCGACTGCTGCGCATCCACCACAAACACACTCTCTCCTCTGATACGGTGTACAAGTTCATCTTAGTCGCAGTGGATTCGTGCACATGTTTTCTATGGATTTGGCCACAAAGAAGTGCTGATGCTCGAACTGTCATTAGGGATTTGTGTGTCTTTGTGGGAATTTTTGCATGTGGCACCCTCCATTCTGACCAAGGTCCGGCGTTCGCCTCTAAGGCGTACAAAGAAACCATGAGGTCTTTGTGGGTCCAAGTCAAATTTTTGTCTCCATACCGGCCTGAGGGCAATTCTGTTGTGGAGCGAATGAACCGTGACTTAAAGCAATCTTTGACAGCTAGGGTTTTAGGTCCTGGCAGAAACTGGTTGGCCCATTTGTATAGCGTTCAACGTACACTTAATAATCTCCCTAGAAGGTCTCTGGGTGGGCGGACCCCATACGAAATGCTCTTTGGCATAAAAATGTCCCGGATCTTGATGGTTTAGACATGGCGGCAGTGGCCGCACCCTTTGACGTAGATGATCATTCTGCTCTGTTACAGAATCTACAAGAGACTCGAGACAGTCTTGCAAAGGAACACTTGCCCTCCACAACTGATGCTGCACTTCAGATTCCGGTAGTAGGCCGATTACCTCGAGTCGGAGACCTGGTCTGTGAGAAGGTGGAGAACAAGAAGGAGTTCGGCCCCTCTTATCGTGCACCTGTTCCAGTGCTTGGCGTGCAGGGTACAAGAACAGCTATTTTACCTCCACTTCCTGGTCGCAAGGATAACAGGTGCATCTCCATTGACAATGTCAAACTACAACGAGTGGCCGATTCTTTTTAGTATAACTCCAGCGGTCTCTTGTCCAGCAATGCTGAGAAATTCTGTTTTGGCCTCGGCAAATACGAACAGGCCTGACATTGCCATCGAGATGCCTACAGTTACTAATCCATTATTGAATCCACCGGCTGGTGATCCCCATGAAGATACTGAGTATACCTATCCCACAGATGTGTCGTTGCCTGGTGTGCAGACAAGTGCAGTTGACCAGTCACGTTTTTCATTTGACACTAACTCTACAACTTCGAGTGCCCCATTGAAAATTTCTATTTTTGCTGTTTGGTTTAAAATACATTTTTTAATTCCCACTTGGACTTGTATTTGGTTGGTGCTCATCTCTATTTTTTTATTCATGTTGATTGGATTTGTGGTAGTCTTTTTTCGTCTTGTAAATGGACATTATCTTACAGAAAGATCTGCAATTAGATTAATTGATGGAACTTTGGCACCCCACTCCTCATCACACATCGTGAAGAGGGACCAGACTTTTGTCAATATTACTGCCTGGCCTGTGTTAGATGGGATTGTATGGGGTGCTGTAAAATTTCAAATTCATGGCCCTACTGAGGTGATTAATGTCCCCAATGTACTTCGTGTTTCTATGGGGGATGTTGTGAAACAAAACATACGTTCTGATGATTGGGATGTCCAAGCCGTTGAGGCTCTTTTTTCTGATTTGATGCTGAAGATTTGTACTTAGACTCAGCGAATTATGCAGAGTTGTTTTGTTACCAGCCCTATGGCAATCATTTCCTGCATAAAGCTAATACATTTAGAAATGTGTTTAATTATACCCAATGGGAAAACTGTCCAGCGCCCATTGAGGGTAGTCCGAAAACTCTATTGAAAAAATTTACATATTTTACTGATTTTAGTCGATCCAATCCTGAAGCCTTTTATTTCAAAATGACTGCTAGGTCCACTTCCAAAGTTAGACTCACACACACTAAATTGCTGTATTCAAAGTCCTTTATGGATCAATTAGCTATAGGGGGCTATGAGCTGTGGAAAAATACAATTGATCTTAAATCATTTTGGGGTTCTAAAAGCTGGCAAGTGCAAGGCATAGAATCTTTACACCGTGCATGCCTCATCCCTAACCACATGTTGTTTTTGAATTCTAGTATTTCCCAAACTACTTGCTTTGGATTGGCTACTTATAAAGAAAATGAATGCCCCTACCATTACTGATCTGGGTATTTATCCTACATGGGACAATCGCACAGATATGTCCCTTGATGAATTGCAGTCCCTAATTACTCCTTCAATATTTCCAACTTGGATCTTGAAGGATGGTTATTATGGCACAAAAGTTCAGATTCATGCCAACATTGTTTTCTGGGTCTGGCCCCAGGCTATACGCAGGTTAGGGTGGACCCTCATTTTGAAACTTCCCATTCTGTTACTACCTATTCAGTAGGCAAATTATGTCAAAATTGGCTTAAACATTCCACCTCATCGTCAGTTAAGCTTCATTTATCCCAATTGACTGATGTTGTTGATTTGAATGACTTTGTTAAAGGCCCTGTAGGAGGCAGGTCCAAAAGATGGGTATATGCTATTGACAACGAAGTTTGGAAATTATCTCAAATTGAAGCTGCCTCTAGATTGAGGGCTATTGATCAAGCTAATTTGGAAAAAGTGCTTGCTGTCATTGATAATAGCATTAATACCCTTTCTTCTAGAATTTACACATTGGATAATATTGTTTCATGTGTTGTGGATATTGTACAGGATGACGTGTCTGTTTTATACCATGGTCAAAATCAATTGCGTTCTGTAATGCAGTTTGCATGGACTTTACAAACATTGAAGTCTGGGAAAGTTCCCTGGGGCTACATGAATACCTCATCTCTGTTTTTACCGTTTAATCTGACTGATAAACAACAGTTCATGTCCATGAAGGATGCGACATATTCGCTTTTGCATATTGAAAAGTTGGAACCCTTACCATTTTCTGTGGCCGAATCTAACTCGGCTGTATGGCTCATTCATGGGTTAATAACACTACCTTTTCCCTTTTTTAAGTTCAGTTCATGTATGAAACACTATGCCTTAGGCGGATATGAACCATTAGGTAGGGCTTTTCTCCATGAAGTTTGGTCACTCCCATTCACATACAGGTGCCTGAGAGAGGAAAAAGAAGTTTATTTAAAAGGAGAGGGGTGCACTTCTACGCCTGATCACTCACTAGTGTGCAAGAATATACAATTGCAAGGCGCGTGCAACATCCAGGCCCCGAATTTAGCTTGCATTTTAAAGGGAAATCCAGTGCCAGCTATTACACCCACTTTCACATTACTAGCTAACGGTAGTTATTTGCTTTTAAATAATGAAGCTTGTTCCGGGATGCTAGCAGGGATTCCGTACATTGTTATCCACAAATGGGAGCTTAGGGGGAAAGTAGAAAACAGGTCGCCCCCCACTCATTAACTTCACCTCAACAACAGACCTGTTTCATCTTATTGTGTGAACAAAAAACAACATTCACCATATACTTTTAAAGGATACACATAACTTTGCGTGTCCATGCAGAGAATCCAAAATTTGCTTCTGTCATACAGTGACTTAAATCACTACTTGTAGTTATGGTGTATACTGTCTATTAGTGCAAGATCTCCCACCAATGTGCGGGTGAATAAAAAGGAGAAACAAGTTAAGGAAAGAACTTGAAGAAAAAGGTGAGGAAAAGTTGGCAGTGCCTCACGAGAGTAACACCAAGGGAGGTTACAGCTGGTGCTCGCCTGCGTCCTCATGTATTCATCATTAGCATCTGCCAACTTAGAAAAAATTGGGATAGTGAGGAAAAAATAAACCAAAAACGTGAAATGAATTTTAAAAGTGACCCGTAAAGGAAGACCGGGGTCTAACATAGAAACCCGGTGTGCCTAAATTTAAAAACGAGCTAGACACGCTGGCTATATTGATTTATTCCTTGCTGTGTGTCTGCTTAAATAAAACCAACATGTTTCATTGCCTTGTGAATTTTATGGCAATTTTGTAGGGTTAGGGTCAGCGTCCTCACTGCACCTCTTTTCTCCGTTTGTTATACCGGTTGGTTGCCCCTCTTCGGCATATCTGCAACCTTGGTGTGTGATTACTTAACAGCTCCTGTATCTGTCACTGTAATAAGTCAGTCGATCTGTCAGGAGGTATATGGCCAAAGCTAGGGACCGAGCATGCGCTTTTGAATACTAATCTCCCACTTCATTTTGGCGCTCTAATTCTCACTATATTCAATGCCTCGTCAACAACTTGCTTGGAGCATTTTTTCAAAATTGTGGGCTCCGGGCTTGTGACCTCGTTCCAAACAATATTTGGTGGGATACCGGCATTTTTTCATTGTATTTTTTCCAGCATCTTCGGTGGGTTACCATTAATTCTCGCCTTGGCTGCCGGTGTGCTGCTGTTTATTTGTTTGCTCCGAAATGGCTGCACAATCTGTGTCACAAGACAGCCTACCCCGGCTGTTCCAGTTTCGCAACCGGGATGCTTGAATACTATGGAATGCTACCTCTGGCCACTTTGAGTGTAGCCTATGGATTATCCTTCCGGTTCTCATACTTTACTTGCGTGCAACCTGTTTTCCATTGCCTGGATTGTTCCTTTGAATGGGCTTTGGATTTGTGCCTCTCCAATACGGTGTCTCCTGCCCCGGATTATGATTGACTGATGTATCCCTTAGTGGCTCATGAGTTGGACTGTTCTGGTATCGGGATTATGGCCTGCGCGGCTGCGCATGGAGTTCTAGGGAATTTGGATATATGTGCAGCGGCACATGACTTCCTGGCACAAAGTTACCTCGAAGAACACGCAAGATGTCCTCTGATGGTGCTAGAGGCTCCGGCTATCGAAGAACATGTATGTTCATTTACCTTATTAAATTGGATGGCTGAATCCTTTACTTTTTTTTAAAAACTCTTTTTATTGTTTACAAGAACATAACAAGGTGACATAAGAAAATTTTGTTTCACCAAGATATTATGGTTGCCGCAGCACCGGCGACATAAAGCGACAGTGTAGGACTAGACGTATGTACAGTAGTTCTGAAGGTAGGCTAGATTCAGTCCGTGATCTCCAGGCCGGATAGGCGGGCCTGCGGAGGCTCACATATGTCACCTCTGTAGGCGTTCCAAAGCGACCACACCTCCCCTCACTTTCTGGGGCACCCCCGTGCCGTGTATACGGTCTTCTCCTGCAACATGCACCAATCCATGTCTTTTTGCCAGTCCACCAATTTCGGCAGCGTCGATGCACCCCACAGACGGGCTATGTTTCTTTTCGCCACCATTTGCCCAAGCGTGACCCAAAGTCTCCCCGGTGTAGATAAGTCCGTGGGTTCCCATATGTTCAGTATACATCTCTTAGCCTCTGTGCGAAGGTCAACCTCCCACACTTCCCGCATGCAGGACACAACTCTCCTCCAGTACCTCTGCACCCCTGGGCATTCCCACAAGATATGGAAAAAGGAGCCAGTCGCCCCACACCCCTGCCGGCAGAGCCCCTCCCTCCCTCCCCCCATCGCCTGAAGTCTTGTGCAGGAAACGTATACCCTGTGCAATATTTTAAGCTGCACGAGCCAGAGTCTAGCAGATATCGCCACCTCCCATGGGGACGCCAGAGCGGTAACCCACTCCTCGTCGTCAATCGCAAGTCCATCAGCCACCCACTTCTCTTTCAGGGAGTCGAGTGGATCAGGGGGGTTATTTATCAGTTTTTTGTACGTGAGCGAGATTGCATGCTCTGGCATGTGTCCGTCAAGCAGCCTATCCTCGAGCGGGGAGGCCTGCGGGGGTCGAGTCCCCGGTGGAATGTTAGCTTGGAGGGAGTGTCTAATCTGCAGGTATCTGAAATACTCCATAGGCGCCAAGTCGCACGTTTCCTGTAAGTAAGCAAAAGATCTGATCCCCTTCGACCCCCACAGGTCCTTCACCTGGGAGATCCCGATAAGGTCCCAGCTACGGAACCCCTTTGTGTGACCCAGACTTCCCAGTCTCTCCGACGCCCACAGGGGGGTGGCCATGGTCAAAGTGTTGGACCAACCCAACTTACGATGTGCCGCGTGCCATATTTGCACGTCGGTCCGGTTAGTTGAAACTTGCCGGGTTTAGAGTACAGCGCGACCTCGTAATTCCCCCCCGGGAGCAACCATCCCGTAACCTGGGTCATTCCCATCACTATACGTCCCCTGATTGATCGCCGAGAGGTGAGCGGCCCAATAGTACTTGCGGATATCCGGGAGGGCTATCCCCCCGTCGTACCATCCCAACGTGAGTTTCCGCAGCGCTATTCTAGGCGTACCCGACCAAAGGAGGGCTCGCTGCGCCGCCTCTATAGCCACAAAGTAGGAATTGGGCACCAAGTCTGGATAGTTTTGGAGGGCGTATAAAAATCTAGGGAGCGCCATCATTTTAAAGAGGGCCGCACGGCCCAGCAGTGACAATGGCAGTCGCTGCCAGGAAGTTGAGTCATGCTGGAGCCGTCGCAGTGGCGGCAGTAAATTCTTTTCATATCGGAGAGTCTTATCCAGAGTGACAAACACTCCAAGGTACTTGAAGCCGTCCTCCGCCACGGTAAGCGGGCAGTTGCTGGGAAGCCTGGGAGGGCTGCCATGGAGGACATAGAGGACGGATTTGTTCCAGTTGATGCGGAACCCCGAGTTCCGCCCAAAACTGGTAAATATATCCATCGCTGCCACTATAGATCTCTGCGGTTGGGATTAAGTAAAGGAGGATATCATCGGCGTATAGCGAGATTTTGTCCTCCCAGCCGTCCGTCCATCGTATCCCCGTGAGGTAGATGTCCTGCCGGATCCACGCCGCCAGTGGCTCAAGGGAGAGCGCAAATAGGAGAGGCGAGAGCGGGCATCCCTGTCTGGTGCCCCTCTCCAGGACGAAAACCTCAGAAACCTTGTTGACTACCACCTGGGCCAGGGGCTCCGAGTACAGGAGGCGAACCCATGCCGCAAAGCGTGGGCCGAAGCCCATTTTGCGGAGTACCGCCATCATGTAGGGCCATTCGAGGGTGTCAAAAGCCATGGTGGCGTCAAACGACACCACCACCGCATCTTCCTGGATCGTGTGGCACCTCCCCAATACACCAATACACCATTCAGGCGGCGGATGTTTAGTGCCGTATTGCGATGTGGCATGAAGCCGGACTGGTCCGGGTGGACCAGCGTGGGAAGGTCCGAGTGAGGCCTATTGGCGAGAGTTTTTGCATGTATTTTCGGCTCTGCGTTGAGCAGGGAGATCGGTCTATACGATGAGCAGGCCTCTCTCGGTTTCCCTTCTTTTGGTATGGGCACTATAGTGGCCAGGCGCTGCTCGCGCGGAAATCTCCCCGTCGCCGTGCTTTCCTCGAACATACGGAGGAGGTGCACGCTAAGGATGTCGGGCTTCAGCTTGTAGAGCTCAATCGGCAGACCATTAGGTCCAAGAGCTTTATCCGGGCGAAGGTCCGCGATCGCACGTTCCAGCTCGGTCGCGGCAAGAGGGGCCTCCAGGGCTTCACGGTCGGCCTCCGACAGGCAGGGCATGCGAATATCTGCGAGCAAGGCATCAGAGTCCTCCTCCGGATGGTCCGACCCCCTACTGTATACCTGCCGGAAGTGCCCCGCAAATTCCGCCGCAATCTCTCGGGGCTCCGTTACCACGTCTCCCGACGCCGTCATAATCTCCGGCACCACTGTAGTGGCCCTCTGTTTTTTCTCGAGCCAAGCGATAAGTTTGCCAGCTTTGTTGCCCTGGTCATATATCCTGCCCACTTTGTGTTGAATGGCAGTCTGGGCAGCGTGCGTGACCAGCTCCCTATATTCCGCGGTTTTAAGGCGCAACCGGTGCTGCACCCCCTCAGTATCCGTGCACGCGGCCTCTTCAAGTGCCCGAAGGTCTGTTTCAACCGAGGTGATCTGCGCCACCCGCTCCTTACGGCTGCCGGAGATTGCCGAAAGGGCCTCCCCCCGCAGCACCGTTTTACCGGCCTCCCACAGGGTGACCGAGTAGTTTGTCGACCCGACGTTTAGCTCGAAGTAGTGCTCGATATAGCGGGACAGCTTTTTTCGCATGTCCTCACTCTTGAGACGCCAGGCGGGTATAGGCAAGACACAGCCCTCCCGGCCACCCCCCAGCGTGAGGTGCATGTATAACGGGGAGTGATCAGAAATGCCGCGTGCCAGGAGGGAGGCCTCCCGTATGGTCATGTCAGGCTGTAAGGAAGTCAAGATGTAATCCAAGCGGGAAAACGAGCGATGAGGGCCAGAGTGGAAGGTAAAGTGCCTACTCGTGGGATGCAACAGCCGCCAGATGTCCGTGAGCCCGAAGGCTTCGAGGAAGTCCGCCAACCACCTTTGCCCCTGAGGCGTTTCCCTGGGGAGATCGAGGGTTCCGGAGATCACTGCATTAAAGTCACCCCCGATGATCAACGTCCCATCAGGGAGGGAGAGCAGGAGTTTACCCAGGTCTACATTCGCTTGAGTCTGAAGGCCGGGGGGGGATATATGCAGAAATGAGATTTAACCGACGGCCAGCCCATCTCCCCGATAGGCCCGCAAAGCGGCCCAGTGGGTCTGTCTCCGTGTGGTCAATGTGGAGTGGCAGGGAACGGCGAAGCAAGATCCCCACTCCCCTAGAGCCAGAGGTGAAGCCGGAGTGTACCGCTAGAGTGTATCCCCATCTGTTGAGGCCCTGACATGTGTTTGCCATCAAGTGCGTTTCCTGCAGTAATACTACATCCGGGAGGTGGCGTTTGATAAACTGTAAGACAATGGTACGTTTGAGCCCATCCCCCAGCCCATTAACATTCCAGCTAAGGACCCTAAGGCTGTCTTCCCAGCTACTAGCCCCCCCCCCCCCCCGGAGAAACTCTGTTAGGGAGAACGTAGGCCGGCCCCAACTCCAGCCGCCATCACTGTGTTACCCCTAACAGTTGGTCCCTTAAGTGCGTGAGTCAATCAGGGGTCTATCTCAAGAACATTAAGGGAGGGAGCGCACACGCCCGCATCACATCCCAGCTACGTCAACCAGGACCCCAGGTAATGCGATATACATTACTGTTCGGTGTGGCCTGATACCTTGTTCGGAAGTCTCATCGCGCCGCTGTGTCCGAGAGCGAGTACCAGCGGGGGCTGTTCGATCTGGACCTCCACGACCCTTGACTCTGTTCGGCTCTCACTGCTCCTCCGTCCACTGAACCGGGGGATGCTGCTCCTCCCTGCAGCGTGTGGTCACGATCGTGCCCCCTTCGTACCTCCGTCGTCGTCGCATCGAGCCACTCCTGGACCGCCGCCGGCGAGGTGAAGAAGTGAGATTTGCCCTCCGCGATGATTTTCAGTTTAGCGGGGAAGAACATCATATATTTTATGCCACGGTCCCTGAGTGCCGCCTTAACACCCAGGAACGAGCGGCGCTCCTGCTGAACCCGCAGCGTGAAATCAGGGAAGAATCTTATGGTGGTCCCTTCGTACTGGAGATCTCCCTGCTGCCTGGCCACCTGGAGGATGGCGTCCCGGTCCCGATAGTTCAATATCTTAGCAATAATTGTCCTCGGCGGGGCCCCCGGCCTGGGTTTAGGGAGCGGGGCTCGGTGAGCACGCTCGATGGTGAAGAGCTTTGAGAGCCTTCTGGGCTTCAGATGATGTAGAATGAGGTCTTCCAGAAAGAGCTCCTCGCTGCGCCCCTCCATTCCTTCCGGCACACCTACTACGCGGATGTTACTCCGTCGTGCCCTCCCTTCCTGGTCCTCGAGCCGAAGGGCCATTTGGCGGTGTTGGTGGACAAGCTCGTTTATGCGCCCCTCAAGCCGTTTCTCTGAGGCCTGTAGGGCCTTGATGTCAGTATCATTAGCTTTCGACCTCTCCGTAGTCTTGCCCAGGTCCGTGCGCAGCAGATTAACCTCAATCGAGATCTTGTCCATCTTTGTCTCAAGGTTAGTACCCAGCGTCTGTATCGCGGCCATAATGGAAGTCAGGGAGGGCTCCGCATGCTCCACAGCGGGTTCCAGCGTTGCCCCAGACTGCACCTGACCGGTGGGCACCGCGTATTTATCCAATTTACTGGTTTGTGTGGGTTTCCCCACCTTCGGGCGTATGGTGGATGTAGTCTGCTGCTCCGCCAAAGACCGTGGCCCAGCCCGGGCGCAGGCAAGCACCCCCCGAGCCTCGTCTTCACCTCCACTCCGCCCGGGCGGTGCCCCGTCCCCGCACCACTGGCCGGCCACGTCGCCGCGGTAGAATCACCGGCGTTCACACCGCGGACCGCCTTCCACCTCGAGCCGTGCAGCCCGCCGCCGGCGGCTGCCACAATAGGGTCCCTCAAATGCTGGGCGAAAGGCCGTGGGCTCGTTCACGTCGCTCCCCTGGGGCAGGCCCCACCGGCTCACCTGTGCTACCGCCGGTAGGCCCACTACCCGGGCCTTATTCCAACCGTCAGTATCGATCGCCCAGGGCCGCCTTTCTCTCCGCCACACCGCCAACCTCAATAATGCCTCCACGGGAGACCTGGCTCCCCTCGCAGGCCTGGCGAGTCCTTGCGCTGAGCTCCACCCCCGGAGCCCGGCGCGTTGTAGGCCAGCCGCCTCCACAGGCCAGGTCGAGAGTTGCGTGGCTCTGCCCCCCGCTCCGGCGTGCTCCCCGGGGTTTCCTCAGATGTCCGCCAGCGGCCGGGCAGTGATGACATGTGGCAGCAGCTTGGTTTCAGCCCGCGCCTCGGGCTCCAGCCGCCTACCAATGCCGCCGCGGCACGATCAGTTGCTGCTGCCGGTCTCCCCTTAGCCTCCGGACGCCGCTCCAAGCGCCGATCAGCCGCGCTACACTTAAGGGAGGTGGCGCTTTGACTTTGGTGCGCGCCACCCAGAGAAATGGACGGATTTTCGTGGGTAGTACAGTAGGCTTGGCGGAGCTCGGTCCCTAGGCGGCCATCTTCGTCGGCGCCTGGCCACGCCCCCCCCGAATCCTTTACTGACGATAATAATGACTTCCTCTTGGAAGCTGTTGCAACATATGGATTGAATTGGCTGATGTCCATCTTCAAAGTCTACGATTTTTAATCTCTCTTTCTTCAATGATTGGCGTTGTATCGCCTGTTTGTGGTCTGTTTTATTTTTACCTCACAACTTCGAACTTATCACTTCCAATTATCCGGATTGGGAAAATATGAACTTGGTTCTGTCTCACTTGAACTCTGCGTTCCTAAATTGCTTCCCTTTTGTTCGTGGTCCGATCAGGGAGGGTGTAGTGAAGACAGGGTTCTGCTTGCACACATTGCTATGCTAGCATAAGCGTATTAGAAGTTTAAACGCCATTTTGCCCCTTGGCCACTTTTGCACACAACACTACTTGTATCTGTTGTTGTAAGTTAGACTGCTTGCTTTTCTTCACGTGAGAACGGTCTGTTATTCACATCCCTAGACTTACACTGCAACCTTAGTCTGAACACTGTGTGCAGAAGTCTTCAAGGTCAAATAACAATGTATGCTGTTGCTTCAAATATCTTTAACTCGGGTGCCTTTAATATTGCATTGCATGCACGATGCTGGCACTTGGAGAAAACCTTTCCATCTACAGAGAGCGTTGCTGATCCTGTGATGTGATTCACCTCAGCTTATCTTAGAGGTATGGGGTTCCCCATTCAAACCTAGAGGCCTTCTATTATTATAAAACTAGCTTCTAGCCAGGGGAGGGTGGTACACAAGGCGCTATAAGACCTGTTTCCACTATCATTATAACATGATTTCTCCCTTTGTGTTTTATGGAACTGTAACAATGCTGATTGTTTTATTTCTAATCATTTACCTGCTTATTTTAGCCAAAATACTGCATCCTAGAGCACGTAGTTAAAATAAACATTTTAAACTTTTCCGTGTCTGATTACTCACGTTGTGGACTTGTATGAGTACAAAAATGTAAGAGTGTTCTTCATTCCCACCTTTCCTGAGAGTACCCTAAGTCGCTTTTTCTTGGTTGTCTAATCGTTGGTAGCTTCGCTGTAGTATGGAGAACGAATGAGACATTGATGCTAGTCGGATAAGGGTTCTGGGTACTGAGGCGAGTTTTTTGGTACACCACAATTCACCGAGGTCCTGGTTTCCTGTGCATAGTTCTGTGTATGAACAGAATCACAGCAACAGTAGAAAGACTGTGCCCATTTTTGAAGGGGGGTTTGAGGGCATCGGCATGGCCCTTTAGGGCAACCTCCACCCTGCACATAGAAAAAAATAGTCCTTTGTGGCTATTCGGCTTTCTACACCACCTTGGGAAGGGCAGATCGGGAGTTATTGCTGCAATATGCCGCCCATTTTTATGGGGAGGGGGTTAGGGGTATTGGCATGCCCATTCAGGGCAGGCCCCACCCCTATATTAAGAAAAAAATAGTTCCTTGTCCCTAGTGGGCTTTCTACCCCTCCCGGGCAGATTGGGTGCTATTGTCTCCATATGCCCCCGGGAGGGGGGGTGGAAAGACTGTGTCCTTTTTTGGGGGTGGGTGGGGACAATGGCAGGCCCCTTCTAGGCAGCCCCCACCTCTCTTTTAGAAAGAAAAAAAATCCATGATGTATAGTGGACTTTCTGCCTCTGTTGTGTTGGGGGTGGGGGAATTGCATGCCCATTGTGGACAGCCCCCACCCCTCTTTTAAAAAAAAAAAAAACTCTGGTGCCTAGTGGAGATTGGGGACTACTGCCTCCATCTGCGCCCCAGGGGAGGCAGAAAGACTGAATATCACCATAAAATCCATGGGATGCAAAAGCCCTTGCCAAAGGGGCCGCTCCCCCTTTTCTTGTGTCTAGTGGGTGGATCCCTGCTTGGGGATCACCCTCCTTCGGTGATCCCCAAAGAGGGATCCACTAGGGAAAGGGAACCATTGCAAAGGGGAGATTCTCCTATTTCTATGATGCCCCTCGCTTCTGCTATGTGCTCGGGAGGCTGAGATAGACCCGCGAGCATGTAGGCAGTGAGAGTGAAATGAGCCTGCTTTGGGTATTTGGGCTAACTTTGGATTTTCTACATGATGGGGTTTTGTGAAGCTAATACTGACTCGCCTTAATTTCAAAACGTCTCTTCATGCTGGTATCTTATGACCTATTTGTGTTTTTGCTCGTTACAATTTGTCTGCAGATGTTTCCATCTACGTGCGCATTATTTGTTTTACTGCGTGCCTCGCATTGTTAAACTTCACTTCTTCATGCGTGCTTTGTTCAACTCCAGATTCTGCAGCTACCTTTAAGGGATTCTGATGTGAACTCTCCCTGTGAGTTCAGTGAGGTTTATCCTTCAACAGCTACTGTCCTGAGTGCTGACGTGAACGTATTTGTGTACGTGCACGGCCGTTAAATTTTCTGCAAATTGTGATTTGACGGCCACCTTCTGGAAATTTGACGTTAGCACGTTTGATTACGTGCATGTCTATTGCGACTAGCGTTTGTGTGATTCTGAATATATCAAAGCGGCACATCTTATTTTCGTGGCTTGTTTATTACAAGAAACTTCTAGTCATTTCACAAGTAAGGATTTCATTTCTACCTATAGAATTTTTTTTTTCTTATGTGCTACCTGGCTCTTTATTCTAATGCAGTGAATTTTTTTTGTTTGTGGTTTTTGCTAAATTACTGTACTTTACTATGCAATTAGATCCTCCCACCAAGTTTCTCCAAGCTAAAGGGGAGCCTCCTGTTCCATGTGGAAGGAGGAGTTTTTAACTTAGCTTAAAGCTATTGATGGCAAAAGACTTGCAGCTGAGAAGAAAAAACATTTTTTTCTACACGGCATGGGTTTGAAAGGTCAAGTTGTCTTCAGAACACTTCCGCAAGCTGAAGAGAGTGGAGACAGGAAAGTTTTTGAAGAATGTATAGTGTGAATTGAGACTAGATTTAAACCTACTTCCAGTATTTCTTTGAATAGGTTCAAATGTTATACCAGGGCACAAAAAGATGATGAAACGTTCAATTTTTCTTACTGTATAACGTGCCCTCTCTGTTAACTGCATTTTTAGTCTATTACGAATTAAATGATCAGAGACCAAATCATTGTTCATGTCAGAAGTAAGAAGGTACAGAAACAGTTCTCCAGTATAGAATCTTTCATAGATTCACAAGCTTGTATCTTCCCCGTCGTCATGGTGGGAGTCTCACGGTAAAAGAATAACAATAGCAGTAAAAGAAAAAACTGCATAGAAAACCGATAGGGAAAAGAATGCTTATATTGCCTTTACACTAAGCACGTCCCCAAGGAGTGCATACACTGTCGTACCTTTCCAGCTGAAACCCTGAAAGACCGGGAGGCTAGCCTGTTATTATGGCTTCAGAAAAAGAAGACCACCTCAGACTCTGAGTCTGATGAAGGGAGGTGAAGAAACAGAAAACAGAAAAATCTTCAGTCAAAGAGCCATCGTCCTCCTCTTTGCCTCATACACCTCTCAAAATGCCTTCAGAGACGAAGACTCCATCGTCGCTCCCGTCGTCGAAGACCAGAGTGCTTTCTGTCACGACGCCGAAGAAGATGTCGACGACCTTGACGACGACCGCAAGATCAACTCTCTCCATAAAGAGATTCCATCCGTCGACTGGCTCGTCGACGGACAAGAAAACTTCAGAATTCTCATGGGCCAAGATCTCGCCGCTTCCCCCATCTAAACTACTGGATTTACAGGAGTCAGAAGATGACGGTCCAGACGAAGTGGCTTATATCCCCTCGCAGCTTCATATTAAAAGCCAGGAGACAGATGAGGATGAATACCAGGAAGTTCAGGAGGAATTGTCGTTTAAAGATCGCCCAGTACAAGGCTCCAAGAGGTATGAATCGTTCCAGCAAGCCTACGATTATGACGAAGAAGAGGATGATAATGTCAGGGAGGGTGCAATATCCATGCCTCTCTCTCTCTAGTCTCCGACCTAAGGCACATGATTAACGACTACTATCGCCGTTTCCCAGATGCCAATGCTCCCAACACCGCAAGTGTTCCACAGCCGGTGGTTCAGACTCCGGTGATTCAACCTCCACCTCCGATGCAAAAAGTGTGTACCCCTAAAATAATAACTATTAGGGATGACTTCATGGAAAGCAAACAGGAGGAACAGCCAGAGTAAGGGAATTACTACAAGACGACCCAGGGGACGATAAATGGGATCAATATGTTATTCCTTCACCATCTCCATCTCTGGCAAACTCACCGCCGGAAGACATTGGTGGCTTTTATGACTTAATGGAGAAAGCTTCCAAGAGGTTCGAACTTCCTCTGCCGGTAAAGGAAAATTTAGTGTTTCCTTTATGACTTTAAGGAATCTTCAAGAAAATCTATTAGGACAATACCTATAATTAACCACATCTGGTAAGAGGGGCTGAAGATTATGAAGAATCCAGCCACGGTTGCAGCCTCAGTTCCTAGGATTGGAAAAAAGTATCATGCCCCCGAAACATCCCCAGCGTGCCTGATCGGTCATCCCCGACCTGAATCAGTAGTTATGCTGGCGGCGCAGAGATGCTCAAAGAACCCGGCCTCTGCTTTGTCGGCACCTCCGGACAAGGAGGGCAAAAAGATGGATGGCGCAGGAAAACACTTTGCAGTACTGGCAGCAGCTTCGATCAAAGCCAAGAATGCATTGGCACTTGTCAGCCGATATAACGACCGATGTGGTCGGACTTCGCTCTACTTTTGTCTCATCTTCCTGATGACAGAAAAGAAGAGGCGGCAATGATCCTGCAAGACGGAGCTAGAGCAGCTTCCGAGTCCATCGACATAGTCATGGACATCTCATCAATAGGATTCAGGCAGATGGCTGGAGCTGTAGCGCTTCGAAGACAAGGGTGGCTGAAGGCTACGTCTTTCCGGCCCGAAGTCCAAACGATGATCGTGGGCATGCCCTTTGATGGGGAAAAATCTTTTCGGAAGGCATGTCGATGATGCCTTGCAAGGAATAAATGTCTAACACCGCAGGGTCTGGCTCTAATCAGCAAGGCTGAGCCTTAAATCATGAAAAACAACAACGGGTTTGCCTATACTGATACTTATTTTATGACCAAAAAAGTCCAGGCGCCAATAAACAAAATACTGTCTGCCTACTTGAAATTTATTCGAAAATATATATCGTACATTTTGGATGTGAGCCCATGTGTAATATATTACTGCGGTGATCGTCATCTGAATGTTGGGATCCTCCTACTTGCCCTCCGTGGCATATCCTTTCATCTCTTCATGGTCTTGATATATATGGTGTACACATTTGATATTGTATAACACTTGACGGGGAACGATTTACAAGCCACAAAGCTTGCTATCCTCTGGCCTCTTGATGAGATTGATCCACTTAATATCTAGTACCCTGAAGAAGTCCTGTACTAGGATGAAATGTGTCGGCTGTACCGTTGTGAAAAGTTATAATCTTGACTTCGCTTTTAATCTACTGAAAATAGAATAAATAGCGAAATTTTGAAGAACACCATTATTGGATATGGACTATATAATTATTATTTCTGTTATAAAATAGATGTGTGGTGCACCTGTGCTTGTGTTTTGAACTGTTAAGTTCCCACGGGAACTAGCACTGTGACGGTGGGTGCGATTCAGTGTGCACACAGACCCCAGTAAGTATAGCGGGGCCAACACTGGTAGAGGGATAGCAGGTTATGTGCTGTCAGTCAGAGGGCTCCACTGTCCGGTTCGCCTGTTTACAGTTCTACGGCACCTGTTTCATTAAGGTACCTTTCTTTCTGTTTTCTTTCCATTAGATTTACTGTTATATGCATTGTTGATATTTTGTTTCATGTACCATGTCTAAGGGCCATAAGCACTAAGACACCTACCTTTGTTATTGGGTCACTATAAAACAATGTGATATTTTAGTACTAAGGAAGCAGAGCCCTAGAAAAAGGGGTCTATCCTATAAACGCTATATGTCATACGGACTGCTGTCTATTCTGATACAAGCTTGTGAATCTATGGAAGATTCTATACTGGAGAAAAAACTAGTTACTTACCTGTACACTATGGTTCTCCAGTATCGATATCTTTCATAGATTCACATGCGGCCCCCCGCCTCCCCGTTGTCTCAGGTAGACCACCTTTTATCTCTAGATACATCCTTGGCTCACACTTGGGGCTGGAAATCTGAGGTATGGTGGCTCTGCTGGGGAGTGTGATATCAGGGCTGGCAGCTGATTGGCTGATGTGTGGACCACATAATGAGGTGGATAGACTACCAAACTCTATACTTCGCTATGGGTTTTCTACGCAGTTTTTTCTTTTACTGCTATTGTTATTCTTTTACCGTGAGACTCCCACCATGACGACGGGGACGATACAAGCATGTGAATCTATGAAAGATAGCTATACTGGAGAACCGTAGTGTACAGGTAAGTAACTAGTTTTTTGTGGATATTGAGTGATCCTAACTTGCATGATGTCATTAGTACTGCTAAAGCTATGGAACAATCCGAAAAGTGGATGAAATCTTTAAACAAGGACCACAAAGGAGTAATGGAGGATGAGTGCAGTTTAAAGTCTGGAAGTTCAAGCAGTGGATAAAGTGTATAAGAAACTTGATAAGGATTTTTATTGTTTCAGGCGTGGGAGTACTAATCATGAACATCTTTCCCAAGGTGTCCTGCATTAGGTAAAGAGTGTAAGAAATTTGGACATATTTTGCTGCGGTATGTAGAGATTGCAAAGGGAATAGTGATGGAGGATTCAATAAGAGTAAAATCTCCTGTATTAGAGGTGAAGAGACTGATGATGGTGCAGGCTCTGTGGGCATTGTCTTGTCCATTAGTGATGTTGGGGAATATAAGAACATTCTGGGTGGTCTTAAACCACCAAAATATACTGTATGAGTTTTGAATGTGGAAATAGAACTTATGGCGAACTCTGGGTCACCCAGGTTGATAGCTATCGAAGGATATTTTCTGAGTTGTTTTGAAGGTTTGTTGAGCCTAAAAACTTTGAAGAAGTCTGACATTGTGGCGAGAGTGTTTGATGGATCTAGGATTGACATTCTGGGGTATGAGGAGGTTGAATTTAATGGGCGTGTTGCTCATGTTAAGTTGTATGTGGCTCAAAGGAGTAAATGTTTTAGGGTGGAGGGATCAATGGAATTTAGGAATAATTGTTAATCCTAGGAAGGGTGATCCCGTCTTGGTGGTAACTGAAGGCGGTTACAAAAATGAAATTGTTAACCAGTTTCCTAAGGTTTTTTCAGAAGGACTTGGGAAACTTAATAGTTTCAGACATAAGATTAGAGTTAAAAAAAGGAACTTTGGGGGGGCGTGGCCGGGCAAGATGGCCGATCGGACCTAATCCATCTCGGCTCCCGGTCCACGCGCGCTTTCAGTGCTGTAAAGTATGACTACAGGCTCATAGGAGCCCTATCAACGAAGCCTTCAGCGTCGGATGGTGTGCGGCACTTATGGAGGTCACTTTGGCAGCTTGAACGCCGCGGAAAATCTTCTCCCTGCGATTGCCGACGCGGAGCGAGTACAAGCGACTCACAAAATGGCACGCGCAGTATGTGCGATAGAGAACGGGAACCTCTCCTGAGCGCTTGAAGGCGCGCGGCAGGAGAAGCTTCGGCGAGGATCACCACAACCTCTAAGGTAGCGTCTTACCCTAAACCACTGGCGGGATAGACGTGCTTCTCCGGCAGAATCTAAGCACCGATGCCTCTGTCCTGCCTGACCCCAAGATGGCAGCTGCTTAGCACTTAACTGGCAACAACTGGTGTTTTCCGTGACTGGCGCCCGATCTTCTTAGCTCTTCTAATGTCAGAGGATTTTTCTTTTTGAAGACCTGCCTGCCGTGCCTTTTCTTTCCCGTTCTGGCATCTTCCGGGGGCATCATGAAGACCTGCCTGAGCATTTAAATAAGGTAAAATTATTTGGCGCCCAACCTGACATTGCGAGCGGGCTACTCGTTGTCTCTGTTGGCTGCACCTGCGCTTGCGTTCGCCTTTGCCGGGTTGGAGGACTTTCAGGGCTCTCTACACGCGTCTAGGCTCCAGAGTTTACCTGTTTCAGGGACTTTCCTCGGCAAGGGTACCCTGCACTCGCCAGTTGCTGATTGCTGTCAGTTTCTGGGTCGTGGGCTCTGGCATGCCTCTGAAGCACGTCTCTCTCCAGCGCTGTGACTAGGACTGCGGACATCGCCTCATGCTGTTCCTCAGCCGCCTGGTTGCCCGCGCTCTCCCTGAGTTGCCTAGCTTGCTTTGAAGATCACAGCCTTATGCCGCCTAAGAAATTGAAGGGTAAGCCCCCGAATACTCTTTCGGATTTCTTCTCCACCGCGGAAGATCGGTCAAAGCTTCGAGGAGCACGAGATACACCGGCGATGGCCCTCACGAAGGCTGATCTCTTGACTATGTTTAAAGACTTTAAATCTGAGCTGCGCAGTGACATCAGTCAGGACATCAAGTCCTCTATAGATAAACTGCGGTCCGACCTGACAGATTGCTTGTCCTCCCTTTAACAATATGTCGACTCCGTGGGCAACATACTCCTCGACCTCGAAACGCACCACCAGGAGCAGGAACAACTCAATACGGAGCTTCGGGAAGATGTCCGCTTACATAAAGACCAGCTTCACCAGGCGTAACTCAAGAGTGAGGACCTTGAGAACAGGGCAAGGAGGGAGAACCTTTGCATAAGGGACTTGGAGGAGGGCGCTGAAGGACCGGACCTGGAGGTCTTCCTGGTGGGTCTGTTCTCAGAGATCCTCGCCCCCCAGACCCTGACAATAAAACTTGATAGGGCTCACCGAGTGGGAACGCTACTGCACGGCGAGAAGAAACGACCACGCGACGTCCTCGCAAAGTTTCATTCCTTTAAAGTCAAGGAAGCAGTTCTCCAGGCTGCCAGGACAAAAGACTGCGTCACATTTCAGAGCCATTCCTGCACCATCTTCCAGGATGTGTCGCCGTCCACTCTCGCGCGCAGGCAGCTACTTAGGCCCGTTACCTCCAAACTGCGGGACGACAAAATCAGATATAGATGGACATACCCATTCGGGCTCGCCTTTGAATATCAGAATAAATGACATCATATCACCAATTTGCAGGAAGGTCTTGAGCTGCTGGGCCTCGCCTCTGAGGAGGGCACTCACCTACAGGGTAAAAATGGAGTGTCTGCTCGAAAGTCTACATCGGCATCCGTATGGAGTGAGGGTCCAAGCAGGGGACAACGCTAGTCTCTGATATTCTGCATGGTGGACTGCGTTTTTTCGCCCTTCCCTCTCCTGACCTCGCTACCCGATGTTTCGGATAGCACATAGAGATCCACGTCGAAGGCGGGCTCAATCTTGGACTACTACTATGGCTTTGCGTTCCAGCTCACCTGCAGTTGCCTCTCCTCAGGTTCTGAGCATGAGCCCGCAGCAGGAGAGACCATGGACCTTGGGAACTCAGTGACGTAGGGCTACTGTTAATATCTTTCTTTTGATAGTTCATTTGCTTTGATAGGAGAGATTTGCATGGACTGAAGGTATGTTTTGGACTACACTAGGTTGCCTTAGATATTACTCCTATATGCAATGCCTGTGCTGTGCACCTTCTTGCATGTGGCCCTCTAACTAAGGGTACTTATTGGGGCTGTAACTGTACAACTATGCCTTGGATATGGCCTTTGCACTGGGGTGGGCGTGGACGGGGTCCTCGGACCTGTTGTCCCCCCTGGCGCCTCTGGGGTCTTACTCACCCCACAGAGGGACTGACGGTAATTTATGTATTGTTTACTTAGTTATGTTTGTTTTCCCTTGTAGGGGGGTTGTAGGGTGGGTGAGGAAGGGTCGTGGTGGGGGCTTTTTAACATCTGGGAGGCGGTTTGTTTTGACACTGCATGTAGGGGGTGCGATTGTTGCTTGTCTTCAGCGGAATGGTTTGAGAACAAGGTTTCTGATTGGCGGGAGGACTCTTAGGCAAATGGTGGTGCTTTTAATTTGTCAGAATGCTGATTGTTATTGGTACATGGAACGTTAAGGGGCTTAATTCCCCCCACAAACGCCACAAAGTTTGGAAGTATATTGTTGATCATCAACTTGACATAGTGGCACTGCAGGAGACACATTTAGTCAGAGCCGAGGATACCCGCCTTAAACATAAACAATTTTCGCTTATATATGTCCTCGGCACGTACGAAACATAAAGGGGTGGCCATTTTATTCCGCTCTAAGATTCAATTTCAACCACTGGGGATCCAGAGTGATACGGAAGGTCGTTGGATTATGATTAAAGGGCATCTGCAAGGGAAAATCTGCACCTTTGCTGTGGCATATGCCCCCAACACGGGTCAGACACCCTTTTTGCACACATTTCTGGGGAAATTAACGGACTTTGCAGAAGGCCCCCTAATGGTCATGGGAGATTTCAATCTGGTATGGCAAAAGGACTTAGACAGCTCCTATACACATTGCTCGGACTTGGGCTCTTTCTCGGGTAGCACACAGCAGCGCCTACACGATTTAGGTCTCCTGGACGCTTGGCGCACTCTCTTTCCACAGACCCGTGACTACACCTTCTATTCACATGTCCATCACACTTATTCGCGTCTCGGTTATATTTTTCTTAGTCAATCTCTACAGTGTGCATTACAGGATGCCAAGATTTTCCCCCTGGCAGTATCCGATCATAGCCTGCTGTCTATTAGCCTCAATTGTTATGAGAACGCCCCGTCTCCCTCTAGGTGGTACTTCCGCCCCATCGCTAACACGAGATAAGGATTCTTGTTCTAAATTACGGGAAACTATCACTACCTTCTTTGAGACTAACAGGACAGAAGACACCTCAGTGCTAAATACCTGGGATGCCTTTAAGGCGGTCTTGCGGGGGGAATGTATTGCCCTCAATGCGGCACTGAATAGACATCGGTCTAAAGAACGGGCGCAATTAGAATCTGAGTTACTTGCTACTGAGCGCTCGCACAAACTCAACCCCACCAGGCTCACTCTGCGCAACCTTACGGCACTGCGAGGCAAACTCAGGGCTATTTATAATAACAGGACGGAATTTACACTTCTTAAGCAACGTCATCTGTCCTATACCCAGGGCAATAAAATTGGTAAACATCTTCCCCGGCAACTGAGAGATAAGCGCGAGAGAGAATACATAGGGGGCATTATGGGGCCGACGGGGGTAATTACATATGCAGACAAGGGGAAAGCCGATCTCTTTGGTGCTTTCTATAAAAGTCTTTATACAGGGGACGCACTAGATCCCGATGCTCAGCAAGCTTACTTGCAGATGCTATCCCTACCCCAAGTTTCAGACGAATGGAATGCTCTGCTCGCGGCTCCTATCACAGAAGACGACGTCATGGCGGCCATTAAAACCCTGAAGCCTCACAAGGCTCCCAGGCCGGATGAATATACAGCGCTTTTTTATAAAACTTTTGCCCCAGATATTACTCCTCACCTTGTCCGCCTTTTTAATGCTATGGCTGAAGATGACCCAATCACGGGCACCATGGCAGACGCAGTGATTTCGGTGATACCCAAACCGGGGAAGGACCCCCAGCGCTGTTCATCTTATAGACCAATCGCACTCTTAAATCTGGACACCAAACTCTACTCCTCCATCTGAGCCAATCGTTTGAATGATCTTATGCCCATTCTCATTCACCCGGACCAGTCCGGGTTTATCAAAGGTCGTCAAACGCACGATAACACCCGGCGAAACGCACACCTCATAGAAAAGGCCAACAACTGTCGAATCCCTGCGATTCTAGTGGGCTAGATGCTGAAAAAGCTTTCGAGAGGGTGAACTGGCCGTACCTTTTCCAAACACTCACAGCATTTGGTTTTTCGCAGAAATTCATTACTATGATCAGAGCCAATTACCTACATCCATGTTCTAGAGTGCTAATTAATGGGGTACCCTCTTCTGCCTTCCACCATTCCAGGGGCACCTGCCAGGGGTGTCCCCTCTCACCCTTACTTTTTGCCCTCAGCATAGAACCTTCAGCGCTGGCGATCAGGTCCAATACCGGGGATTACCCTTCACAGGAGAGTCCCATAACATTTCTCTATTTGTGGATGATGTACTTCTGTCTTTGTCCGAGCCGGCTACTTCACTGCCTAACCTGCATACGGTAGTTGTGCGTTTTGAGGGTGTGTCAGGGTTTAAAATCAACGTCGATAAATCATATATACTTAACCTCAACCTCCCAGCGACGGAAGTTCACGAGCTCCGGGCCCTTACCTCTCTATCCTGGGCGGCAGCCTCCATCCAATATCTGGGGGTTCAGCTAACACCAAAACTTGAAGGCCTCTATGCCGCTAACTTTCCTCCCATTCTTGCACGTATACAAGCAGACCTCACAAAGTGGAAACCTCTCTTTCTCTCCTGGCTAGGGCGTATTCATACGGTGAAGATGACCCTCCTGCCCAAACTCCTTTATTTGTTTCAAACCTTACCTATTGAGCTGGGGGCTGAATTTTTCCGGAAAGGAAAGGCCATGATCTTGCGCTTTCTTTGGCAGGGGAGGCGTGCTCGCTTCTCCTACTCTCTACTGCGCCGCTCCCGCAGAGATGGCGGGGTCGGGCTCCCGGATCTCCAACTATATTATAAGGCTGCACAATTAAGGGTTTTAGTTGAATTGTCTAAGGAGGAATCTGAGAAGCATTGGCTGCACATGTATCGTAGCGTGACGGGGAGAACAATCTGGGACTTGATATGGTGCCCTGGATCAGACAGCCGAAAAATCCATACATCAGCACTCCCACACGCACAACACTCAAAGTCTGGGATTCTGTCTCCAATGACGACAGATGGACCTCGTTCCCCTCCCCCTTCACGCCGATCCATTTCACCCGCGTGTTTACCCCGGCTCTTCATGATGGTCCCTTTGATGCTTGGGGGAAGGGTGGTTGCCTGGCGCTGACACACCTATTTCATAATCTTGATATTCTTACCTATGATGGTTGCAAACGGGAATACGAACTAGGGCATACGGAAAGATATCACTACACTCAGCTGATGCATTGGGCCCTTTCTCCGCCAGTGAGAGAGGCTGCCACCCGACCTCTTACACAGTTTGAAACCTTCCTCACCAAGACCTCCTCTATGAAAGGGGTTATTACATTTCTATACAATTTTCTGCTTAAAACAACCCTGTCCCCGCGCCCGCGATACATGCACATGTGGGAGGATATGATACAGCGTCCCATTTCTGAGGAGGAATGGACCCACTTTTGGTCTGGCATTACCCGTTTTAATCACTCTACAGAGCTTAGGGAGGCCCACTTGAAAACCATGATGGATTGGTATTTACACCCCGCCAAGCTACGCCGGATTTTTCCGGTTTTCTTCTGATAGGTGCTGGCGTGGCTGCGGGCTGCTAGGAGACTTTCAACACATATGATGGGATTGCCCGTCCATCCGCCCATTCTGGGAGGAAATTCTGGTGCACGTAAAAGACCTGCTGGGATATCCCATCCCCACTGCCATGGCCAACGTCCTTTTGGGGCTCTGTGATCCCTCCCTAGAACTTCAGACCCGAGCCGACAAGATGATCATGTGGCTATGTATTGGAGCGGCTAAGATTACCCTGGCGGCCGCTTGGAAGAGAAAGGAGGTGCCGGCTGTCTCCCTTTGGCATTCCCGCCTTTGGAAATTGCTCAGTCTGGAGCGTATGTCTGACATTTTTAGAGATAACTACAAGAAGTTTGAGTTTAAATGCGGACCCCTGGTCGCCTTCTTTATCGGGGCCTTCCCTCCGCTGTCTGCCCTGCCTCAATAAGAGCTCTACACCTCTTTCAATTTTGAGTATAATGCCGCTGTTGTGTAATTTCTCCCATGTATGAATGTTGCCGCCACCACGTGGAGGGTGGGGGTGGGACTAAGGGTGAGATGTTTTGGATTTTCTTTTTCTCTCACGTTTTTTTTTTTCCCTTTTTACATCTGAGGTACAGTGACGATGATCTACTGCTTATTTAGTGTCCTATATGCCATATTATAGAGGTGATGAGCTGTTGTTGTTAATGGCAGCTACCATTCACTGCCCACTGTTAGCCTCGACTTACCTCAGGAAAGACCACCTTCAAGTTTCACGATATTTACAATCTGTACCCTGGTTTTAGAGCAATATGTAAAGATGAAGCTTGATTTATATTGGTCACTGTATTTATTTGGCCTCTACCTTGTTACTGCGCTTATTGGCTCCCCTGCGCGGGATGCGAAACTGATACTATCTCAGATGTATGTTGTAAAATGTTAATAAAAACACTTTTGAGAAAAAAAAAGGAACTGTACCTGTCAAACAGAAGCTCAGAGGAGTTCCAGTGAATGTGAGAAAAGACCTCAAAAAATTATTACAAGAGGCTATTGAGGAAGATATTATTGAGGATCGTCTGAGTGGGTTTCGCCCATAGTTTTGGCGAGGAAATCTGATAAAAGTTTGAGACTATGCGTGACTTGAGGGTGTTAAATGTAAATTTGGTCGTAGATTGTCCCCCTTTTGCCTAAATATAATTAGGTAGTTTGCATGTTAGAAGGAGCCAGGGTTATTCTACTTTTGATCTTCGATTGGCCTATCATCAGATAGCATTGACAGATGATTTTAAAGAATTTACTGCCTTCCTTACGCCGCAGGGGCTGTTTCAGTACAAGAGGATGCCTTTTGGTTTGGCTTCTGCGTCGTCGTTCTTTCAAAGGGCGATGTACCATATTTTCAAGGACCTGGATGCTTTTGTAAAATGCTTCCAAGATGACATACTTGTCTTTTTTCGTAATCCGGAAGAACACATAGTACAAGTTATTGAAGTCTGCAAACGCTTGGAAACACATACGTTAACACTTAAGGAGAACAAATGTAAAATGTTTTGTGATTCTGTTGAATACTTAAAACACACTCTTTCTGGCAATGGGGTGGTTCTTAAAAGATCGCTTGTAGATGCTATAGTTAAAAGCTCCAGCTCCTGATAACTAGGAGAAACTTTAGTCTTTTGCGAATATTACAATAAATTTATTAAGAATTTTGCTATCAAAAAGGAGCTTACTAGACACAAAGCTGAATTATGGTGGGTGGAGAGGCAACAGGATGCTTTTCAACAAATCAAAAATGAGATTGTGCAAGCCCCAATATTGAAACTGTTTTCTGTGAACAAAATGTGCATTGTTACGGTTGATGCTAGCTTGTGTGGAGTTTTGTCACAGAAGTGTGACAAAAATGAATAGTGTGTTGCGTTTGATTTTCATACCCTTAGTGATACGGAGAGAAGGTAGACTGTCATTGAGAGAGAGCTTTTAGGATGTGTGTTGGGTGTAGAACGCTTCCGAAATTATCTGTGGGGGAAGTAGATTCATTCGCAGAACGGATCATTAACCCTTGGTTTCAATTCTATCACCTGGAGGGTGTTGGAATGCTACGGTTTAGAGTTTAGCAGCATTTCCGAAGAAAAATGGATTAGTGGTGCCAATGGGGACGAGGAATGGAAATTACTTAAGAGGTACCTCATGGAGGGTTGGCCCAAGGGAAAAGAAGTACTCTCTGAATTAAGGTCGTTCCAGCAGGTATTGTGTGATTTGGAAGTGGAATAGAGTTGATCATCAAGGTAAGGGTAAGTGTGTTGCTTCAGAGCCTTTGCAGGATGAGATTTTGAGACTTGCGCATGAGGGTCATCCAGATATGTCCTCTATGAAGAGAGCTGTTAGAGAAACCTTTTGGTGGCTAGGTATGGATAGAATGGCGGACAGAGTTGTGATGGAATGTAGTGATGCATTAGCAGTGACAAGATGTAAAAAGCCTTTTCCTGCTCCATTGAAACCTTCTGCCGTGGCCACAATTTCCATGGCAGAAAGTGTCATATAATATTTCTGTTCCATACAACTGTTTGGCACAAAATGCACATTTTGTCTTGGTTGTTATTGATTACCACTCCAAATGGCCAGACGAGTAACTTCACGAGTTATTGTAGAGTTTTTGAAGGCAGCCTTTGCTCGTGACGGCAGTCCTAAAGTTTTAGTAACAGACAATGCTGCACAATTGAAGTCAGGTAAGTTGAAGGAGTTCTTGAGTGGTTGTGGTATCAAGCATGTTACTACTGCCTTGTATGAACCACAAGGTAATAGCCAAGTTGAAAGGTTTAACCGCGTGATTAAGAATGGTGTGGAATGGGCAAGGAAATCTGGTAGAGAGTGGAAGAGTGTGCTGAGGGAGAGACTATGAATGTATCTCTTTACTCCTCATTCTGTACGGAATCTAATCCTTTCCGTTTGTTGAAATGGAGAGCCTGTATCTAAGTTGTGTCCGAGGTGAATTAAAAGGAAATTACCTAAAATTAAGACTCCTGATTTGCGGGATATCTCCATGAGGGTGAGACAGAAACAGGAGAAGATGAAAGAAGCGTATCACACTAAGTGCAGCGTGAAAGTACCTACCTTTGGTGGTTGGCGACTTGGTAAGGATACTTAAACCTGGTTTGAAGGTTAAAGGGTTTTCAAAATACAGTCGTCCAATTAAGTTGGTTAAAGTTAACATGAACAGTGTGGTGACTCATGACGGAAGGGTCTGGAATGTGAGGAGATTGTCAAGTGTCCTAATGGTACAAGTGGGGACATTGAAACCAAAAACCAGTATATGATCAGAAAGTTTGGGCCTGTTGATGGCGGGTGTCAAAACTGTGATCTCGGGAATGAGAATTCAGGTGCTTGTGTTAATTCCTTTGTCACAGAATCTGTGGCTTCGAGAGTTGAGACAGGAGCTAGAGCTGTAAACCCTCATATGAAAATGAGGGATTATGTTTAGTTTATGTTTTGGTTCTGTTATTAAGGGGTGGGGTGTGTTCCAACCTCCATATAACTTTGTTATCTCTTGTTAATAATGCTGATATTGTATTGCTTTCAGACATTTGTGTTCTGTTGCTATGGAGCTGGTTCTATCTAGGTTCCACCAGGAGAGTTGCTCCAGAGGATTTGCCTGTGGGAGTCCAGTGGTACTGTGCCGCAACCAGTAAAGCCTTTATAGTAATCTAATCTGTCCCTTGGATCACTACAATCCTTAAGTGTTTAGCCATGCAGCACATTATCCTTGATGTTGTGCCACAAGCGATTGAAGAGCTAAACAATTACTACACACTGGGTCATGCAGTGTGATTCAGGAATACATGATTATCTCAGGAAACATTTATGGGCACATTCCACCGTGTTGAAACGTGACATACTGGCTAAGTAACTAAACTTCTGTGACACAACATTGCATCCACAAACTACCCGTACTTCTCTTTTCCAAAACAAATATGACAGTCTGAAAGATGCTTCTCTTGTACCATAAAACAATACAGAAAGCAGCCAGTGTGTCATCACATTAGTGCAAAATCTTAGCACTTCAGGAAAAGCTGGGCGCAGTAAAGGTTTTGAAGGCCTCAATGACTTGAAGAGAGTTAAGGACTAGCATAAAATTCAGAAAGACCATTCAATAAAATATGTGTATATTTTAAAACTATTTTGGGCTTTGATGCCGCTCTGGTGTTTTGCTGAATATGATATGTGCACTACAGCTCCTTTAGTTCACCAAAACCAGGTGCTTCCTAAAAAGCAGGTAGAGCACTTTAAACAGTGGTCTCTAGGCGCAGTAATTATGTTAAATGACCAGATGTAAAATCTTGGAACACAAGGTTTCGAGGGACCTTGACTTGCCTGTCTTCCGTGGCCATTAACCAGTGTGTATGTCTCTTTCATACGTCCGGCCCTGCTTGTCCTTCCTGAATATGCATATTGTTGGACTCCAAGGAGTATCCTTCCCTCCGAACACTCCCAAGAAGGACACGTTATAGGGAGATTTCCATTTTGGGGAACAGAAGAAAAGAGTCTGAGCTTGTTTTGTCTCTGCAGGGTTTGAAAGTCGATGATAATTCAGTGACGGGAAGGTTTCAGATGGATGCTCTATGTGACATCCATGCTGCCTGTGGTTTCCAGTGGAAGAGCTTCAAATGGATGTGAGCTTCTCGACGTATGTACTCATGTACCCTCGTCTCGTTTTATTTTTTAGTTAAAATAGTTTTTGCAATAACGCCAGATAAAACTGTGAAGGTTAGAGAGCCCTGTACCACCGAGTTTTATTTGATGTTTCAAAATAAAGCAGTGGCGAATGGAAAAGGGTGGTACACAAAGTAGCCATCAGTTATGTACCAATTTGCACACCCTTCTCTCAGACCCCCATAGTAATTTAAATCTGATATTAAAACGGGTCCCTTTCGGTCCCTGTATTCATGTCCTTAACTTTTCATTCAAACACTGAATGTATAATTGAATATTACCCATGCTTGGCTAACCCTGTAACAGCTGTTGTGATTGTATTATTTATAAAAAATAATTTAAAAAAACAAAAAAACACTGAATTATTTCTGAACGATGGATATTAAAAACATTAAGATAATCCATGTTGCTGCTTATATTTCACAAGCTTTACTTAATCTTGCATTATCTATGAGTTATGCATTTGTATTACTCTTTTTTTCAGGCAGCATATTACTCTTCTCTAGTGCATACTATGAATTCAGTCCTATCCAGATGTTCATAACGAGGCACAAATGAGTTGTGGAAGGCAGTGCCTGTCGGGGGCAAAAAGGTGTTCAGAATAAGGGACCATCTAATCCTTTTCTGCAAACCGCACAGAGCAGTGGTCACGTGTGCCAGTTGCAGTTCTGATTCTGTGCAAATATGTGGGTAGAGTGGCTCTCGCTTTTGATGTATATGTTTAAGCCACGCCCTTAATTATACAGGCCAAGCCCCTTGCAGAGACACCTCTCGCTCTCCCCCTCTCTATCCTTTTCATCCCACTTAAAGCCCTGGTAGTGCGAGTTTACACAATGTACAATGATTCAGCTGTATTCAGTGGTCCTGAAATTCAGAGAAAGCAAGGGAAATCAGCGACTATTGTAGTGAGTGCAGTAATTAGGGAGAGTTTCATACATGTCAGCGTCCCGGAGGTGGCCGGGGCAGGACATGCTGCCGGATCACTTCTGAAACAGCGACCTATGATCAAATACAGCGCACAGTGTCTCCTCGACATCCGCAGGTATACATCGTGCTGCCCTCATTACTAAGTCCCTGATAGCAGGTCTTATTTTGGGTGTAGAGACTGCAGTTGGGTGCGCCCATCCAATTCAGAGTCATCTATTGATATTTCTTCTCTCAGCCTCCAAAGGTCTGCGCAGGAATATAGGGATAAATATTTAAAGGCTTTCCTTCTAAATACGCGCTCCATGAGGAAACACGAGCTCCAAATATATGATGTGCTAGTTGACCTCAATCCAGATGTGATTTTTCTGACTGAAACATGGCTCACTGAAGCCTCAAACCCCACTATTGCCAACTCTATCCCGCCGGGGTACCTGATTCAGAGGAAAGACTGCCGTTCGGGCAGGGGTGGTGGTTTAGCTATAATTTTTAGAGTTTCTTTTAGCTGTATCCCCTTATCACTGCCAGTTTTAGATGGTGCGGAGAGCTTGGGTTTCCTTCTGAATGTCTCGGCCCATCAGACGATCGCTGGGGCTCTGATCTATCGCCCCCCCCCCCGCCCAGGCCGGAACATTTCTTGAGTCTATAGGTCAGCTGTCTTATTTTATTGCGGCCAATCATAGACAGTGTTTGGTTTTGGGCGATTTTAATATCCATATGGACAAGGCACAGGATCCTGACACCATAAAATTGTATGAATCCCTGGATATTTTTAACTTTATCCCATACCTTAAACAACCTACACATAAAAAAGGGCATACTTTAGATCAAGTTTTCTCCTCTGTGAAGATTGAATTCGAGGCTCCACTTGCCTTAACGTGGTCGGACCATTACTTAATAAATTTTAGCATCAGAAAGGAGCCCAATTAAGCGGGTCCTACGGGTAAATCTCTCTCCCGCAGCAGTTTTAGACCTTTCCATTTGATGTTACCGGAGTCAATACAGAGTGCCTTATGCCAATGCCCTCTCCTGCTGAGCGGTTAGCCCGAACTGGATGTGTTATCCCTGGAGAATTGGCTAAATCAGCATTCACAGATTTTGCCCCCCCCCCCCCCAATATGAAGGCAGCAAAACTCACTAGAGTTTCAGCCCCGTGATTTACAACTGCTTTAAAAACTAGTAAAAGTGCCTGTAAACATTTGGAACGGATATGGCGTACACATTATAGTCTTTTAGATAAAGCCACTTATAGTCAAGCCTTAAAGGAATACTATAAGAAAGTTCGAGAGGAGAAAAAATCGTTCTTTGTGACTAAAATTGAACTGGCAGCTGATAAGAGTCGGGAACTCTTCACTATTGTAAAAGGTTTTTCTTCCCCTCCCTCTGTCAGTCGCCCGTTCACTCCCACTAGTGACTGGACTAAGCGGGTGGCTAGTTTCTTCCACGGCAAAATTCTGGGTATTCAGAACTCTTTTAAGACTAAACCCTATGAGCAGGTGGTAGTTGACCACAGTCTGGACGCTTGTCTCCTGCAATTTCCTAACATTAGTCCAAGTCATTCTCTCTCTCTCAAGAAAAATCTTAAATCTGGTTCACCTTCAGATCCCTGTCCGGGGAAAGTTCTGTCGTCCATAGCAGAAGTGATTAATCCTATTGTAAACATTATTTTAAATTCTCTTCTGCGGGAGGGCCTTATGCCTCAAGCTTGGAAAAGTGCCAAAATCCTACCTCTCTTAAAAAACCAACGGCTGATCCTGATGATGTAAGTAATTATAGGCCGATCTCCCTTCTGCCCTTTTTTTCCAAAGTCTTGGAGAAATTTGTGAATGAAGTTATCACAAATTTTGTTGAGGCCAATAACCTTCTTCACCCCAGTCAATCAGGTTTCAGAGCCAACTTCAGCACTGAAACTGCCCTGCTGGAGATGGCCGAGAAGGTCAAAGCCACGCTGGATAGGGGTGGGAGCGCCGTTCTGGTGCTGCTTGATCTCTCCGCGGCCTTCGATACAGTCCCTCACAAGCATCTATTGCAAAGACTGGAGGAGGGCGGGCTTGGAGGCTTGGTACTGAAATGGATGAGATCTTTTCTCAGTAACCGTTCTCAAACAGTCTGGACACCCCCTTTTTCAGCTGAAATCCCCTCCTTGAATGTGGGGGTCCCGCAGGGATCTATTCTTAGTCCCACGCTGTTTAGTCTTGCCCTTCTCGCCGAAAAGCATGGCGCTAAAATAGTGTCGTATGCGGATGACACTCAACTGCTGTTCACATGTGAGAAGGGCTCGGAGTTTGATGGGGACTGCAAAAAAAACTGCCTCGGGGAGATTTTTGCATGGTTTAATGACAACCAATTAAAGTGTAACTCTGGTAAATCGGAGATCATCTTTTTTGGTTCCCAATCCCACGAAGCTTGTCATTCCTGGTGGCCACAGGACATGTCTCCCCCACTTTCGGAAGTCACGACTGTGAAGAATCTGGGGGTTAAATTGGTCTCTACTCTCTCTATGAAGACGCAAGTCCAATCTGTGGCAGGCACTCGCTTTGGGATTTTGAAGATGTTGAAAAATGTTCTTCCACTTCTCCCAGTATCACATCGTAAAACAGTGGTCCAGGCCTTGGTGTTATCTAGACTGGATTATGTCAACTCGCTGTATCTGGGACTTCCCGAGTATTTACTGAGTCGTCTGCAGATCATCCAGAATATGGCTGACAGGGCTATTTTTCTAACGAAGCCTAGAACACATACCTCACATCTTTTGTCTTCACTCCATTGGATTCCAGTGCAAAAAAGAATTTACTTTAAAGCTTTAGTCCTGGTTTTTAAGGCTTTCCATGGGATCGGGGCACCTTACCTACGGGAAAGATTTCAGCCCTACTTAGCTCAGCGCTCTTTAAGATCTTCCTCCCAGTCCCTGACCTTGATTCCAAGGGTCAGGCTCTCGCGGGTAGGAGGAAGATCATTTCAGGTTATGGCCTCCCGACTTTAGAACGGTCTTCCTCTCTCACAGCGTCAGAGTCCGGACCTTCTGATCTTTAGACAAACCCTGAAGACGTGGCTTTTCCAGCTTTAGGTTTCTTTTTCTTTGACGGTGACTAGGGGCGTTTTCGTTTTGTTAGTTGTTAGTGTTCTTCTGTAGCGCCGGGGCACTCCTTGGAGTAGCCACGTGCTCTATAAATCATAGATAACATAACATGATCTTTTAGTCTGGATTTAACAATTTGAAGAGAGGGGGCAGGCCTGGTATAAGTGGGGTGGATAGTCCATATACTAGGGAACCTTTTGGGAAAATGTTTTTGACAGAGGAGGTCACTTTCAAATGCAATTTTTTGAGGAGCAGTGCACCTTTGTTTCTTATGGTCCTCTTTTGACGAAACGCCTATAATTCTTGAGTGAGAGACTGGGCGTGTGGGGGGTTAGCCGTATCACCCTGTAGGAGAGACAACAGTTCTTTAAAGTACGAACAGATCAACTTGGTCTGTTTACAGGTTAATGAATATAGAAGGGCACAAGTCCTAAAAAAGAAGTGGGGAAACTAACCTAGTTAATCAGTATGCAAGTGACACATCACGGCGCGTGACACACATCACGGCGCATTACATCATGGCACGTGACATCAAAGCACGTGACATCATAAGAAGTGACATCAGATCTTAAGCCCTCACATATATGTTTAACATGTCTATCATGAGTACATTTGAGCGCATTACGAGTATATAGGGAAATCCTCCTGATTTAGGCAGAAGATTCACACTTTTGTAAGCTACACATAAAACAATGTTGCCTTTTGTCAGCGTAAACGTCCTCTCCTCATAGTGCTTTACAAGAAAAAAAATTGATATTTAAATTATTACAACGCCTCCTCAGGGGTAGTAAGCACTCTATAAATGCTATTTATTTTGTGTAAACACTGGGACAGACCAACACATCTGACATTCTTACAGTGCATGCATATCTCCAAAACACAGCCTGAACAATGTGAAGAGCATGCCTCTCTTTAGTATGTGTGAAGTGCTAACAAGGTGTGAGCCTTTGTTTCCCCTCTGCTGCATTTGCTTCTAGCTGTGAGGCTCCTAACTGTTGCCAGCCAGGAGACTTTAACAAAAGGAGGCCTGATGACCCCTCAGATTTGGCCTTTGTTATGGGTCCAACAGGAGTCTTAACTAAGAAACCCCCTCCCCGCCTGCATGTTGTTGCGGATCCAAAGCAGATAACAACGTGCAGGCGCTGCTGAATGTGTCCCGGTGTTTGCAAATTACACTGGGACGAATTCAGTATATTTTTAAGTGGGGCCCAACTTCTTGGCAGGGTGGACTTTGTCCACCCTGTGAAAAAAAGTGGGTGAACGCCGTCCACCGGCGTGTACCCCCGACTTGTACCCTGCCATCAGGGCTGTCTTAACAGCATTATAGACACCCGGGCAAAGCAGTGCACTGGGCCCGGACTACACCACCACTCACAGGACTAAAAGTGTTTTTCTGAAAATTAGTGTTAAATTCTGGTCTTCATGGGTCTCCTATGCTTGTGGGACCCCCGGGCAGCTGCCCAGCGTGCCCATGCATTGATGGCACTGCTTACAGTGAAAACCTTTTGCTTATTGCATAAACAGCAAAAATCATGCATCCTCTATATTTGATACTTGTGATGGGGGTGGAGCAATCCATGTTGCCCTGTTGTAGTTCCATATTTCACGGCTGAAGAGTGAAGCAAAAAATACATTTGATTAGTTTGTTATTATACATTCAGCTAAAAGGACGTGAAATTAATTCTCCCTATTTCTGGCTTGGAAGGAAACGGTACAAAACTTTACCCAACATAGCCTTTTTGTTTTGTTTGTGCAGCTTCAAAAACATCAATGCGATCTCTGATGAAAATAATAATACCGTTAGATCTAAAGTACAGATTACTTATTAGTGTAATTTCGTTGTTTGTGGCATGCATCAGTTATCTTTTTCGAACCCTGGAAATTTCGCACAATTAATCTCTGTAAAGGGCTGCCTTTCGCACTGCACCACCTCACTCAACATTTAGACATAGCGCCTGCGCTCTGCCCATATCAGGTTGTGTGCATGCTGAATACATGTCCGCAATAGCCTGCACCTTGATTTGGTGCCCCTGATGGCTACTGGAAATGAGCAATTTTCATTCATTTTATCAACTATTGCTACCACTTGCAGCCAACAGACCTCGTATATTTACAAGGTCTGAAAATGGACTTTAAAAAGATACAGTCATGCAATTTCGCCATAGCATTCCATTTTTCTTCTTGATAACAAATTTTATTTGGTTTTCTTGGCACAATATAGGCCGAAGCCCTACAAGTACTTGCAAGATGTAATATAAATCAGAAGTACCATAATATGTTGAACAATTATAACTTGGGGTGGACGGAATTTGCGTAATCGCGTTACACAAATCTTCGCGAAAACATTAAAAATCTCCGAACATGTGGAAATATCGCGAAGACGCGACAGTTTTTGTCCCGCCTGTTCGCGATGTTTTTTGCGTGATCACGTTGGAAATGTGTCACCAACTTGCCCATGCCGTCGCTAATGGGCGCGGCCATCTTGTTTTCACTTGTCCCGCCCGCTCGCGATGCTATTTCCTGTTCCGGGTCGCGCAATGCATGCTCGCGCCCGTTCGTGATAGGCATTTCCTGTTCGGGAACGCGTATTACGTGTTCACGTTGCTTTTTGCGTGCTCGGGTGGGGGGGGAAATATCTCGCGAACTTGCCCATGCAGTCGCAATGAGCGCGGCCATCTTGTTTTTCACTCTATTGCTATGGTTCTGGGGCCTGCTTTTCAATCCTCCCTCTATCTTTTCAATCCTGTTTCTGAAAACTTTTTTTTGATCTTTTTTATTTATTATCTCTGTCTCTCTCTATTTTCCTGATTCTATATTTTTTGTTTTTGTCTACTTTGTGTGTGTGTTTTTTTAACTACTTTTTCACTCTTTTTCTATTACCTGCTTTTTTCATTTCTTTTACTTACTTTTCAAATTTTTACCTTTTCTTTTCCGCCCCCCACCTACCCCAGAACCATGGCAAAGGGCCACAGGGCGCATCGCAGCCAGAGCCGTGGCGCCAACAAGAGGTGCAGGCACGGGCCTTATTTGGGGAGGCGGAGTTGGCCGTACTGGTTTTTTGTGTGCAGCGCCACCTCCCCTTAACCCCGGCAGCAGGCGGCAGGCCTGAGTCCGGGTACGGGCTCCGGGAGCATCGGCAGCGGTGGGGAAAGGTGCGCCAGGCAGTGTTTTGCTGCTCTGGTGTCCGGCGCAGCCAGAACCAGTTGACGCACCGGTGGTCCCATATCCTGGACCGGGAGCAGGACCTGCTGGACCTGCTAGGAGTGGAGTTCCCGGGTCTTGGTGAGTAGCTATTTAATTATTACTACTTTGTGTCTGTTCTTCTGCTCTGTGTTATATATTGCAAATATATTTTTTTTCCGACCAGCTAGAATGCTGCTGCTTACATTACAGGTAGTTTACGTTTAAAAGTCTTCTGTGATTGTTATGACACAGGTGCTCTGCGCTACTAATCTTATTATTTGCAACTTTGCGTTTGCGCTCGTTTTGCGTGATTATGTAAGAGTTTATTTTAGAAAACTTAAGTTAGGTAATGCTAGAGTGACTCTAGTCCTTCCTTTGTCCTGTCACTAAGAGATAGGGGTGGATTGATACTTGGGTTCAGTTACTTATTATGAGTTTGTAATTTTTTAATGGTCTGCGACGCGTGACGCCCCCTCTGTTACGTCACGTGCTGCTGAGTGCTGCTAGGGTTTACCCCAGTCCTTAGTAGAACCTTTTGTAGTTTGTTCAGTGAGTGGTAATAGGCTTAGCACTAGCAGAACATCAGCATCAACCAACCAACAATTTGGTGTATGCAAAAATGCAGGCATGTGTCCTCCATTTATGCATTTTTGAGGATTAAAAGAAGTGGAAATGCTTACTTAATGTACAATTGGCACGCCTGGAATAGGTGGGCTAGGTCAGGTGGTACGTACTACTTAGGCTTAGTTAGTATTCTGGAATCAAAATGGAACACTAGATTAGTGTAGATAAATAATAACTTGTCGGTCCGCGAATCCCCCGATGCTACTTGTCGACCAGATTAGATAGGTCAATTGTATTGCAATTGTTGTTTACACAAATGTTTTTTTGACAGTTTTTTAAAAATATTTTATTTGTTTCAAACGAATCATCAATGTTTGTCTCTTTCTTTCTTATATCTTTCATGATCAGCACCCAGGGGCAAGAAGACTGGGGCAGAGTGGGCGGGAGCAGTTCCAAAACACCAAGGACAGGAGGACCAGAACGAGGGCTCTTCTGCTGGCCCCTGTAAGTCTTCCTGTTTTTAATATTAATTCTTATTCACTAACTTTTACTGCACCGTATTGTTTTTCCCGAACTGTTGTTTCCGTTTCCTAATGCTATTTTTTACCAACAATTATCCTTCGATCTAGACTATCTGTTTCTAAATTCTTGTTATCCCTGCCTCTAACTGCCTCTGCTATGACTCTCTGTACTACTACTATTAGTCTGTCTGTAGCTAAGCATGCCCAGTTGGCCACTCTTTATTTAAAAGGTTTTAAATAAAACTCAGATCCACCAGTAGCTCTAGCCATTTTAGTCCAGTCCTTTGGGTTGTCCTCTTGTACTCCTTCTATTCTTCTTAATCTTTGAGGCTTTATTAATGTTGATGTTTTTCGACAATGCCCACCAACAAAATGCCCAACCAGATTTTACTATTTTGATAGGATAGGACATACTGCTACTGTTGTAGGGATTTTCCACATACAGAACTTTGCACAAGAAAATAGGATGTTGGTGATGGGAGGTTGGACCTTCCTCACACCTCAATCAGAACAGAACCCACCACAATCCCCTGCCCAACTAGTTATAATAGTGTTTCATTACTATTAGCTCTCCGAACCCCCGCAAGATACCCAATGAGTAGACAACCCAGAACATAACCTTCCCGACCTCTGTCGTGGAAGTAATGCACATGCACAGTTTGCACACCCTTCCTTTCGCTCACTCACTTGTGTAAGTCCATCCACACCAAATACCACCGAGTCTATGTAAGTTCAAAAGTTATATTTGCAACTGACAAGCTCTGTACGTTGTTCTATAATGCAGCACCAACAGCAAAATGCATAAGATTAAAACTATAAACATTGTTACACTTAGTTACACTTACAACAACTACAAGTCCATAGAAAGAAAAAAAAAAAAGTGAAATCATGATAACTGAACAGTGGTGGAAGCACCGCCATCCCCTTTGTAGGAATATAGTTTATATAAAATTACAAATGAAGATCTCTGAGCAGCAAATTCTGTGGATCCCTCACCTTAGAAGAACCTAGTACTAGTTACATCATAAGCTCTGCAAAGCTCTGGTTCGTAGAAGGGAATCTTCCGTCTGTTAGGAGAAAAATGATGCATGTTAGTATATTGCAAGCATTTCTCAGTTGTGCCAAAAAGTGTAGCATTTTGGATAAGCAATATGGACTAACACCAGAACTCCATAACAAAGTGGCTTGTTTTGTTTGACCTTGTACGCAGCGCTTAGACAGTAGCAGTATGAGCTCATGTGGGCTCAAAGGCGTCACTCTTTATACAACAAGCTGCGAGTGCAAAAATAAAAGACACAAAGGTAAAACGGTTGCATGGCTCGGGCTAAGTAAGCAAAGACTAGAATGACCCTAGGGACCATATAACTACTAGTGTCTACTCTACTACTACCTGATTTGTACTAGTGATGTATGTTGTATATGTATGTATTACTATTAACTCAGTTTTCAATAGTGGGAGGTGTATATGACACCTAAAAAAATGTGTAAAGTTTTTTCAAGGCGCACTACCAACCACCAGTGCCGGGGCCAACGGTGAAGGCGACGCGGCTGCTGACGGAGGAGAGGATGCGGCAGTTGCAGGAGGAGCTGCAGGAGGTGAGCCAGCAGCAGTGGCGGGCGGTGGTAAATTAGATTCCTAATCATTACTTATTGACATTACACTCACTGCAAGGGTGTACTGTATAATATTGTACAGTTGAGACTTACTAAGTAAGAAGTTGTTGTGAACGGTTGAAGACACCCTTTACTTAGCATTAGTAAAAGCATTAGTGGAGGGAGTGTTGAGTAACCAATGGCCTCTTCTATCTGATTTCAACTCAGCTGTGAAAGTTTTATGGAGAAGACTAAAAGTCAGATCAGATGACCTTGATGGATGGGTTGAACGAGAAAGGAAAGAAGAGTGGAAGGAAGAAGGATGGGTGAGATTTAATATTTATGACTGGCAGAGAAGGATACGCGGGATGCATGCATAGGTGGCTGATAGGAATCCGATGCATGGTTGGTTGAATGCCTGAAACTCCCACAAATGTTAAAGTCCAAGAAAGTGAAAGGATAGATACATACCACAAATGTTATGTACTGTGCTTGCTAGTGCTACCGTGACACTATGTGTAGAAATAATTTGTCTTACTGCTTTGCTAAGAGTATATTTTACAATAGTCTTGTTTTTTTCTTCTTCATATATAGCTACTCCTTCCAAGGGGAATCCTGGCAGGAAGGAGTTGGAAGCCAAGGCCCAGTGCCGGAAGCTGAAGGCCATACAGACTGAATATCGTCGGCTGGTGGTTCTGGAAGAGGAGAAGGAGGAGGCGGCAGTAGCTGCAGCCTCCTCTAATGCCCCGGGCCCCAGCCACCGCCTTCCAGTGGTACGGCGCCACTGTCTGGTAGCTGCCCGCCGCCGCCCCGCCATCAGTGCTGCCCCCCCTGTGGATGCAACTGCCGCGCATTGAAGCACCGTGTTGTCTGCCTGGAGGAGCAAGTACAGGTCCTCCAGAATCAAGCCCGCCAAACTTAAGACCCTGTTTATTGCCCCTTTTTTAATTATTCTTTGGGTGGGTGGAAATGGGGTGTTGGGTTTTCTCTTTTCATTGGACAATTGGACATTTTGTTTGACGTTTTCTTTACGGACATTGGTTGGGGTTAGGGAGAGGGGTGGGTCAGGTGTTGTGGGATTTTTTTACATAGTTTATTTTTGTTAGGGTATTAAATAATATATTTCTACTTTGCATCCAATATTGTTAATGTTTTCTGTTTTACATCACACTGTATCCTTCTTTCCTTGCTGGTGCAGGGCCGCCCACAACCAGTGTTTGATTTTAATAATTGGAGGACTTTGTAATACAGAAACAGATAGATGCGGCACCCCTCACTGAGTGACTTGTCCTACTAGTACTGTCAGTCTCTTCTACTCTAGGCAGTCTGCAACTGGACTCAAAGGGATGTGTGAAATTGAATTATTGAAAACATGTCCATTATTAATTATGCCTCCCCCAAACTTCTCTTAGATTTGCTTGATGTTTAACTTGGGCACAGTGATGGCTGCATGGAGATGATGGTTTTCTTTCCTAACATGCCATGGTTGTGGTGGTGGTAGTAGTAGTAGTAGACACTGGCAGCGGCATTTGCAAACAAGCATTTGCAATGCAATAGGTCTCGCATTTGCAAAAGTTGAGTTATTGGCATTGTAAATGACAATGGCTTTTATTTATATGTTTTGAAAGCCTGCAAGAGGTGCGTAAACACGCACTTTGTACTTATAGTTGTTGCTTACGAGAAGAGAGGCTGGCAGTAACTGTGCCTCTTTTACTGCCAGCCTTGCTTCTTGTAAGCAAGGACTATAAGTACACAGTGCGTGTTCACGCACCCTTGCAGGTTTTCAAAACACATAAATAAGACATTATCATTTACAATGCCAATAGCTCAAACTCTCGCAAATGCGAGACCTATTGCATTGCAAATGCTTGTTTACTGTTCTCCTTACCTACATTTTACACTTAATACAGTCTAAATGAATTTCTCTGAGACCTCGAGGTAGCTGTAAAGAAACTACAGTTTTTTAAGAGAGTATTCTAGGTCTGTCAGTGAGCAGAGATTGGACCTGATGATCATAACATAGTTTGTTAGCTATTTATCGTACAACATGAGGCAAACGTTATAGCAACCAGAGCTATAATTTGTAAAGTCCTTGTTCCTGCAGCCTTTTTATGTTGATTGCACATTTGTACTATCTATAAACCAAATACGTTTTATGCAGCTGGTCGTCAGTACAGGCCTTGTCATTACAAAACTTAACAGTGTTGAAACCCAGAAGTCATTCTGTCTCAAAAGACTCGTTAAGGGTTACCCTGTATTTGTGATGTGTGTGGAACAGGAGTTCCATCTGCATCCGAACGGACGTTTTGCAATAACACAGAACGGACAATATCCTTTCCTCTAAAACATCTCTCTATGAAAAACCTGCCAAAATGTATCGAGGGAAAACCGGCCAAAATGGCCCAAAAAACCTGGCAAACTCATGTAGCAGCACTGGTTCCCAGGGTTAATCCAGTGAGAAACTATTTCCTTAGGGATAATACGTTTTAATTACTCCGTCTAAGCAATGGTTCGCATCAAACACATCACATCAATGACAGTGGGTTAATTAAAACATGCTGTGGTGAAAAAAAGACAGTTAACAAACAAAATTAATGGCAGCCCGTCCTTCACACACTGTAGGACATTCATATCCCTTATATTTTTATGGAGCACCCGGCAGTGATGACTACTGATGCTGTTCACTTGTATTTTATCGCCTAAGGCCATTTTTCACATCTGTCAACATTATCATATTGGAACCATTAATGAATATGATAAAGGAACGCATTACACTGTACACGTTGACCTTTCGTTATTATTGCCATGAAAATAATAGTTCCTGCCATCCTTTATCTCTGTAATTATTTTTCTTCACGGAAAGCACAAAACCCCAGCAGCATCTTTGCTTTATTCAGTGGCATTTTGTGTTGTACAGTATAAAAAAAAAAGCGAAACGTCGAAGAGAGAAAAAAAGGAACGTTAAACAAAGTTTGCAATGCTAGAAGAGAAATAAAAGAGCACCGCACTAAGCTAAGTTATGATAAAGTGTTTTCAAAGTTAAGAAAAAATTAGGTGGGCAAGCCACCTCATGCAGATGAAAATAAAGACGGGGCCGCCGTTCTTACAGATTAGGCGCAGCATCGTGATGTGCCGAGTCCGAAGTGTTTAAGACGCAGCAAGCTACGGAATGTGCTAGCCGAGACCTTCCGAAACAAAACAAGCCCGGCGGAGCGTGGCGCGCGCGCTTGGCAGGGGCGGGGGAGCGCATTCCAGGCGGGGGAGCGGACCCTTTGAAGTATGATGCCGAGGGCGCCAGTGGGCTGAAGCGCTTCCCCAAACGGATTGCATGGCGGCACGATGCACGTGATTGTGCGCGTGCTCGCCATGCAATCCACTTTTGGGAGCACTTTCAAATGCCCCTTTACTAGAGTCTCGCATAGCGATTGCGTAAACGCAATAGCTAGGCGAGACCTAAAAAAGAAAATGAGACAGTCAGTAGCCTGAGAGAGACTCTTTGAGGAGTAGTAGAATGAAGTACAGTACAGAACTTACTGCCAAACAATAATATGCAAAACTAAAACAAAACATAATGGTGGTGGGGATAGCCTAGTAGTACACAGTTTTAAACTCTAGTTGTGTCGTGTCACTTGACTAGGCCTACGGTACACTGGACACAAGCGTAACTGTTAGTGCTGTGTAGGAGGATGACAACAAATCCATTAATCCAATCAATGCCGGCAATTAATGCTGATGTTTTAGGTTCCTTTGGTAAAAAAATTACCTCACAAATATACTGCTCATGGGTGGGCAAGCAGAAGAAGATCCCCGCCCTGCCTTGAAATTGAAGTACTGTTGCTTTTGCCACATCCGCCCCAGTAAGCGTGTGATAAATTATTGGTGTACATTTAATGTAGTCATACCTCAATAAGTCACACAGCCCTGGGGAAGAGGGTTAGGATTTGTTGAATGGTTGGGAAGGGGGGTTTGGGAAAGGTTTGTGAAAGAAAAACAGTACGCATGGACAAACATCAAACGACAGAATCTTTGTAGACTACCATATCCATATCAATATGTTAAGGGAGAAAAAGGAAATGCAGGCATTATGATGATAAGGAGACCCGAATTACATGCAGTTTGTGTTCAGTGTTACCGGGCTTACTTTTACTGATAGCAAAGAAAATTTTAAAATATCTGTAGGGGTGAATTGTAGACAGAGAGCAAACCTAATGATGATAATAATAATAATAATAACAACAAGAACACACTGTTGTAATGATTGTAGACAAAAAAATGAATCGAATTATTTAAAAGATGATGACAGCTGATACTGTTACTGTGTTATCCTGGTCAAATGGGTAGTTGAATCTCGGCATTCCTCTTGGTCCTCCCTTCCATGGATGCTCCGTCCATCAATCTTGGGTGATGCCACTGCCTGCCTGGCAGATGTAGATTCATTGGTAAGGTAAGTGTGCATTGTATGCCCAAGTATAGCACAGGGTAAGGCCCGGCCTGTAATTGTAGATGCAAAAACAAAAGGTATATTGAGCAACCAAGTTGAAAAAAATGCACAAGTTATGGTGTAGTGCAACAAGAACACTTTCCGAAACGACATGGATGCATCATCTCTACTCTAGTCTGTTTCCAGCATTAACCTACAACACCAACAGGACAGAGCAGGCCCATGGTGACTGCACCCTTTGCACATCCTCCATTTAGCACACATTTTTTGAAAGAGTTGGACAAAGCACATATCCAGCAACATAGCATTTTACAATTTAAGTGACTAAATCAATGCACCACAGTCATACCACTGCTACACTTGACTCCACCGCTACACAGACATTTAGGTCTGCAGTGGCTGTTGTTTACCTTTTATGCCACTCCTGAAACGCCCTGACTTATTCCATCAATCATCTCCGATCCGTGTACTGAGTGACTGTGAAGATACTATGTCACTGTGGGCATCATGATGGTGTTGTTCAACTCAGTCTGCAGTGTATCGAGTGAGTCCCCTTCCAATATTCAAAATGCAATGTATCGGCCTGCAGTAGAAGTACAACTTTGTTATTAAAAATACTAGAAGGGAAAGGGGTCTTCAGTTACTTTTAGTGTGTAGATTATTACATAAAGTACACAATGAAGTAACTTCATGCACAACAAACAACAACAAAATCACTCAGTCAGCATCCAATGCATGGCATCATTCATTACCTGTTCCTTCTCATCTTCAGTTAATGGGAAGTCTCTCTCGGATCAGAAAGGAGCTATAGTAGTCATCATCAATCATGTTCCACTTCTTTTGGAGGGACTTGGAAATATTTTCTTTTGCTTCTATTTTGCATCATCCAATCATCTTCTGTCTTCTTGAGGGCAGTGGATTTGGGAAGATTCAGGAGGATGGAGGAGCGGGATTCGGAGGAGTGTACTGTGATATGCAGACAGCCGAAACTTGTATATGGCAATAAAACAATTAGAAGACGGTGGTGATGGATTTGTTGTGATTTGAAGTTTTTAACCAGAAAGACACACAAATAAAAGACAATAAGGGAGGAAGACAGTAAGAACTGGAAGTGCAAGCCTAATTGTCAGAGAAGTATAGCTCGTCCTCAAACTCTGGGGGTTCAACCAGAAGTAGGTAATCCTCATCTAACACACCACTTCCGTCACCTGAGCCGCTGTCCTCATCTTCCTCCCTTGATTCATGTATTGTGTAATTCGGTGGTATAAAGTGCTGATTAATTTTGATCATGGTTAACCTCTCCACATTTTTGGGCGACATACTGGTCCTTCTCACTGTTACAATGGAACCAGCAGCACTGAAAACACGTTCAGAAGAGACACTTGCGACAGGGCAAGGCAGATAGTTTATCGCCAGCCTGATGAGCAGTGGCCATGTTGCAGGGATTCTGCTCATGCACAGAACTATGCGCAGGAAACCAGGACCTCAGTGAATTGCGGTGTACCAAAAACTCACCTCAGTACCCAGAACCCCTTATCCGACTAGCATCAGTGTCTCATTCGCTCTTCGTATCATCTCAAAGCTACCAATGATTAGACAACCCAGAACATGCGACTTAGAGTACTCTCAGGAATGGCGGGAATCAGAAATACCTGTTCGTTATTATTCTCATATCAGTCCACAACAAGAGTAATCAGAGACACAGTAAAGTTTAAAACGTTTATTTTATAAACTACGTGTCCTAAGATGCAGTACTTTGGCTAACATAAGCAGACAAATGATTAAAAATAAAACCATCAGCATTGTTACAATACCATAGAAAATGAAGGGAGAAATCATATTACAAATGATAGTGGAATACAACCACCCTACCTTCGCTAGTAAGCTAGTATTATTAAACTAATAGAAGGTCTCTAGGTTTGAATGGGGAACCCCGTACCGTAAATATCAGCATAGGTGAATCACATCACAGGATCAGCTTTGCTCTGTGCCTGGAAAAGTTCTTCTCCAGAATGTGTGTCTAATGCATGCAAACTGCAATATTAAAGGCGCTCGAGTTTCGGATATTTGCAGCTGTGTGCGTGTTATGGCTGGAGCGTGGGTCGATCAACCTGAATTCAAAAGCATACATTGTTTGTTGGCCCTGACTGTTTCTGCACACAATGTTCAGACCAAGGTCACGGTGCACGTCTTGGGATGTGAACAACAGACAGTTCTCAGGTAAAGAAAAGGCAGGCAAGCAGTTTTCATATAATAACATCTATCTGCAGTGTCATGTGCAAAAGCAGCAAAAGTGGCAAGATGGCGTTTCTAACTTCTAAGACGCTTATGCTAACATAGCAATGTGTGCATCTAAAACTCCGTCTCCACTACAGCCATTGGCCCCTTTTCCCATACCAATACTGCAATGGGTTTTGATCAATGTACACCTCTGTTGGGTCGTCCTGATAGGCCTGGACCATCCGCTCAATGTTCAGGGGTGCTATACTTTTTTCGGGCTCTTTTCTCGTTGCATAAGCACTGGACTTACCAATGCCTTGCTGTAAATACCAATCCTGTAACGATTTTACTGGGCCTAATGATCCAGTTCTTGCTGTTGTCGATAGTGTTGGTGAGTGTTCTGAGCCAAACGCACTGCCCTCAGGCTCCAAAGTTGAACTTGACGCCGGATGCCCTGCTGCAGTACTTGGTATGGGTTTACCTAGCGGGCTTTTAATTAGCAGACGTTCATTTTCCAATTTTCTCGCTGAATCAGCTATGCAAGTTTTGTACCGGGCAACATCCATTTCTGAAAAAGGAATTAATGTCTTCAGTGCCCATTTTGTCAGTGGATCCAGAATTGTGGCACAAATGTAATGTTTTTGTGACAAAATCTTATTTTGCACCCTTGTATTGTCAGCTAGGCGACAGGCTAAGCTCTCCACCAACTCATATGCTTCTTTTTTTCCTCTACATCTTTGTATGATTCAGACACCTCCTTCAGCTGATGCTCTAGCATTTGCAACAATGGGATAGCTTGGCCCATAGTACAGTCCTCCTTGCTGACTTCACGTGTGAAGCCCTCGAAAGGAAGAAGCATCTCAGTCAGGCATTTAACTAGGCACCATTGGTCCATCTGAAGGGTCATGCCTTTCACAGTAGCATCCCCTCTTCGCATGACATATTCATTGATTGGCCTGTACTGCTCAAATAGACGGTCAAGCATGTAATAAGTTGAGTTCCAACGTGTTACCACCTCCTGGATGAGTGCTTTGACTGGCATTCTATAGTCACGTTGAATGATCCTCAGCTGCTTCAGAGCTTTAAAAGAATGGCTGAAATGAGTGCATATTCTTCGTCAGGTGGTCAGTAAGTTGCTGACTATGGCTTCTTTTTACAGAAAGTGTTGAACAATAATGTTAATGCAGTGCGCCAAACACGGAACCCTGAAATAGGAAGCAAGCTCCATGTTCTTAAGTACATTACTGCCATTATCTGTGGAAACAAAACCAATCTTAAGCCCTCTTGGGTGCAGCCATTCAAAAACCTTGCTGTGAAACTCTTCCAATATGTTTACAGCAGTATGAGATTTCTCCACGGCGAACATGGATACAGTTGCATGTTTCCGAGTAGCTTTAAATATCTAAGATGTGTCAACAGCACCTACTTCAGATAGCTTATCTCTAACCCCCACAAATGAGACCCAGTGTGCAGTGATGCACATGTAATCAGTGGCTTGGCAACTGGTCCACATGTCTGTTGTTAGGTGGATATTGTGAACAGCACTCTGCTGCAAAGCTTGTCCAACCAATTCCAGCACATCATGATGTAGTGCTGGAACAGCATTTCTTGCGAAATAGGACCGTCTGGGAACCTTCCATTTAGGGCAGATGGTTGACAAAAATTCAAGGAAACCCACCCCTTCCACAAATGAAAAAGGAAGAAGGTCCAGTGCAAACATTTTAGCCAGCTTCGCAATGTACAACCGTTGGGTTGTTGCGTTGGTACTGCCCCTCCAACCTAAGCATGCTGTCAATGGTAGGCTGGATTATTTTCCTTTGTGGTGCAGTTGTTTTCTTTAACTCAGTTAGGCTCAACGACGCATTTTGTTTCATTGCAGTATTACTCTGTCGCTTTGGTGTCTCAGCCTGACTCTGACTCTTACTGCAGTGCCACTGAGATGTTACTGAGGAGGATGTGGGCAGTACCACTATACTACTGGGGACAGGGCTAGAAATGTCTCTCTTGTTCACCTTCCACCGTGATAATATCATCCCCTGATTCTTCATGCCCAACAACAATGGGTTGAGTTTTACTTTGTTCTAAGCGAAGTAGGTGAGACTCCCACACGACAGTGTGGTGTATTTTGAGAGGACTTGTTTGGCCTCTGGTACCATAGTTTGTACCAAGCTTACCCAGCCTAAAAGCATGTCGACAAATTGAGCATATAGCAATGTTCTCCTCCTTACTGCTAACCGAAAAGAAGTCCCAAACTGGGGAGGAGAACTTTCTGGTGCTGCTGGATGTGCCCCTTTCAATACCAGACGAACTGGAGGGTGTGCTTGGAATGTGACTCTGTGCAGCTACACTGTGACTTCTACCACTACCTACTGAGGTGGTGGTTGAGCTGGATGTAGGTCCCGGCCTTTCCTTTGCAAATGAAAATATGGAAGCTGGAGTTCGTGGTGGTGTTAACTGTGTTGGTGGTATTCATGCTACATCCCTTGCAGCCATTTTGGATAGGGTAATAATGTTGGTCTCCATTACCTTAGGGCTGGTAGTGATGTCCGTAATGACTGGTTCGTCATCATCATCATCCCCCTCTTGTACAGCTACCTCCATAACTCTAAGGCTTTCTGGAACCTTCCTTTTCACTAGCCTTGTCTTATGGCGTGCATCACTCTCAGACTGAGCTGGTAGCTTCCAAGTGGCATCAAGATCATCAGAAGCGGGGCGTGAAGAAGAAGATGATGGACTAACCCTCCTTTTCCTTGCTGGGGGTCTGGAAGACAATGGATCTTCTGAAACAGTGGCTTGCCCCTCTTTGTCTGCAGGAAGCTCGATTTCCTGAAATGCCCCTACTTCAGGAGGAACTACTACTATTGTGGGCTGTTCTTGTGGTTGTTCTTGTGGTGGCTGCTGTTCTTGCGGAGGCTGCTGTTCTTGCGGAGGCTGCTGTTCTTGCGGAGGCTGCTGTTCTGGCGGAGGCTGCTGTTGCTGCGGCTGTTCTTGCGGCTGCGGCTGTTCTTGCGGCTGCGGCTGTTCTTTCGGCTGCGGCAGTTCTTGCGGCTGTTCTTGCGGCTGCTGCTGTTCTTGTGGCTGCGCCTGCTGCTGCAGACTTATCTGCTGAGTTTCCGCCTGCGTTGATTGTGTACTACTTTGCGATAATGACATTTCAACATCGCTGCTCGTTAGTAGACTGGCTACCTCTGCGACACTCATGAGCTTGGGCCTAGGTTGGTGGGGTTGGCCTGCTGGTGCGGAGGTGCTGCTCCCAGCTTGGTTCCCGCCGGACAATGCTGATGCAGGTGTGTGTTTTTTGGTCCCAAAAAACACATTTGCCGGCACACCAGTCGTGGTTAGTGCCTCTTGCTTTTTCTGTTCCTTCTTCTTCTCACCGGCAACTTTCTTGGTACTGGAGGACCTGGTACCTTTCTTTGGGGCCGTCTTCTTCAGAGGTCAGAAAGGACGCAGGTGTACAAGTTGCAGAGATGTCTGTGGTCACACGTGGGCGTGATGTGGTGCGCAGCAGGACTTCTGTCTGGCAGTACAACGGATGATGTTGATAGTTACCTCCTCCTCTGTCTTTTTGTGCACCTAAAAGCTAATTAGCCCAACGAGGAACATCAGTGAAATGTTGCATTTGTTGTTGTGGTTCAATTACTACTAGTACAAACAAACAAATAAAAGATATAGTGTAGCCATTTGTGAGACTTTGGCAACAAGGGCTATGGTATACTACTTACTGTGTACAGTGTACACACTACACTCTCAGGAAGGATTTGAAAGAATAAGAACAACAACCAAAATTCAAATGTAATGGAAGGGAGCTGCTGCTGGCAAAGGGGATGGATGGAAGCAGTAAGCCAATAGGAAAACCATGCAGGCCCATATGGCAAAAGCAGCACACTAATAATAACACCCACCAGAAAAGGCCACCAGCCACGTGGACACTCACAAGCAACAAGCCTGGGAAACAATAAACTGACAAGGCCTATAAAAGAAGCCAGGCAAAAGATGCATGCTAAACCACACTGCTGTGGCTTTTTAATGCAATAAAATGCAAAAACTAAAATCCACAGGGCAAAACAAGGTCTGCAGGGTGCACACAACACACCAGGAACGCACAACAAAGGCATTTCTTTAACACACACCAAAAAACAGAAATACCCCCCAAAACACACATTTTACAACGTAATCCAATGCCATCCATGCTCTAAATGATGTTTGAAAAACATTCAACACACACCAAAGGAACAGTTGCTTCATCATGCACCCAACCATGACTAGCTCTGGGCCTACTGGCTACCCCCAACAATAAAAAAAAAAAAAAAAGATGATAAGTACCAAAATTTAGTTGCAGCAACTGCAATGCCCCCAATCAAACAGACACAATAACCAACTTACTTGTAAAATATCAAATTCAAAAGTCCTCAAATCCAATGATGCAGCAGATACAAAGCTCAAATCCAAAGGCAGAATGAACAGGAGATGGACAAAGCACTGGGAGGAGCCTGCTGGACTCCTTGCACAAAAAAGGACAGCCAAATGTCAATCTGAGGAGTTTGTTCCATCCAAATCATCATTTACAGAAGGTTTTATGCAGCTAGAGTTAATATTCTTCTCCAAATTGAAAATCTGGCGTGTTCGCGATCTTCACCACACTTCCGCCGGATGTCGATGGCGCGTCCAAAATGACGTGTTCGCGATCTCATGCTCTCTGTCGCGGTGGAGATTGACGTGTTTGCGACCTCATGCTCTCTCTCGCGGTGGAAAATGACGTGTTCGCGATCTGAGACTCTCGCGGTGTCTGATGGCGAGGCGAATGACGTGATCGCGATCGCGAACTCTTACTGAATAGCGCGACCGGCTATCAACATCTCGTGGAGCATGCGAACGGATTGGAAAACTCGTCGGCGAATGCAGGGATCCCAGTAAGGCGATCGCGCACGCGAGAACGCATTTTCAAAGCGCGAACATGAACAAAATTTTCACAACGCGGCAAATAGCGGAAATTTTGGCATTTTCGCGCTCTCCGCGGAACGCGAAAATGTCAAAATATCACAAATTCCACGAGCGGAACGGAATTTGACACCCAGCCTTAATTATAACTACCGCAGAAATTCAGGTCCAACAACGTGAACAAAGTGCAGACAATCCCAGATCCCAGCAGTACCATAAAGATCCTAATAATACAGAGGTATACAAATATATGACATGGAATGAAGCATCTGATGGACATTGGTAAACAGTGGGGGTCTGTAAGGAGCCGGAGGACGCGACAAACCGGAAGGGTGGCAGCCAATCAATCGATGAACTACACAGACCGGAAACGGCCCGCGGTCTAGTGGTGCGTGGGAGGCGTGGTGATGGCAGGCAGGAACCTGAAATAGCGGAGAGCGGAACCAGGAAGCCGGGCAGCAGCAGCGCGGAGGAGGAGCCCGGCGGAGGAGAGAAGACGGCGAAAGAACAGGTGAACAGGCGGGAGGAAGACAGCGAGCGCGGAAGGAGAGACGGAGGCGGCAAGGACGGAACCAGGAGGCGAGAGAGGACCGAGACGGCAGGCGACCACGGAGAGAGCTACGGAGGACGCGGACCCAGCGAAGAGAGAGAGTACACTGCATCCAAGCCCGGCGGCCTAGAACGAGGAGAGGACGCCCCGGGTCCAACCGCCGCGGCCCGCTTCACGGGTCGTGGCCTCAGGCAAGTGCCACTGCGGGGATCTTTTTGGTGGGGCTGCTGGGGAGCCAGAAGTTAAATCACACGGAGACGGTAGCCCGAAGCCCCACTCCCTCACCATCACTTCCCTTCCTACCCTCGGTTTCCCCTCCCCTGTTCCCTCACGAACGACCGGTGAAGGTGGCACAAAACCCCTATATTGCGACCAAAGAGTCTAATCCAGACGCACCTCTCTTTTCTTTCTTTTTGGCTTCACCGATTCGTGGACCCTCCCAAGAGAAAGAGCAGCCCTTTGCAGACAGAAAGAGGAAGACCAAAAACAACTACAAAGAAAAGGAAAGAGTTCGGGGGACACTTGTTTCCCTTCGAATCCCAGGCGGTGAACTGTTGCTTTACGTGGAGACCACCATCCTTTACTTTTGTTTCCTTTGACTACAACCCTTGTTAGACGATACCTCCCTACTTGTGTGAGACGTAATAAAGGGTCTATAAGCAGCAACTTCCTGACCCCGCCTGGTTTCTGTGCCGCGCCCTAGGCCACTAGAAGCGAGATCCCTACAGGGTCCATCAAGGGTCTAGGGGCAGGAGGGGGGAAGTCTATTCCTCGGTAGGTCGCCCAGCGGGTCCATATTTTCCTATGCTTCCGGGGCCATCCATGGGCGTGAAACACCGCCACCTCGGCGCCCATGCACCTATCTAGTTCAGCCTTCCATTTGCCCACAGTCGGGTGGGGGGAGGTTCCTTTCCACAGCTGGGCAATGTCGCGTGTGGCAATTGTAAGAGCCAAAAAGAGTAGATGTTGCTTATATGTGTTGCCCCCTATCTCGTCCGTGCTGTGCAGAAGAGTCTCGGATCAAGTGGGTGCTCCCATGCAAGTACCTCACGAAGACCACTAACCACCCTCCTCCAAAATGCCTGCAGCACCGAGCAGTTCCAGACCGTATGTAAGAAAGTACCCTCATCCCTCTCGCATCTCAAACAGGTGGGGGACTGAATTGCACCCATTTTCCAAAGGCGGGTTCGAGTGTAGTACGCTCTGTGCATATATTTAAATTGAATAAGGCGGAAGCGCGTGGATACTGCTGCACCCCGAGGACTGGCTATAATAGTATTCCGGTTTTTAATTTTAAGCAATGACGTTCCTATGAACAACCATTCAGTGACCATGCTCAGTTAAGCCCCACATACGTGTAAGCAAAGATTAAACCATCCCAAGCAACCCTCAGTCTCTACTTTATTCTTAGAATCCCACCTCCTAGTACGCACCTAGCCACCTAACTGAAAAAGTATATATTATCTAATCTTGCTGAGTAACAATACTGGGCAAAAATATACCAACAAACACACATGACTATACACATTATATGTAAACAAACTGACATTTTTGGTCCCAAAACAACCACACCAGCACACTAGTACACACACATATTCGAACAATTGCTCACGGTCACCTCAACCAATAACGACGATATTGGCTAACACACAAACACGCTTTGCCACCTCTTCCGCCAACACATCGAATACAGGTGACACAATATTGTTCTAGAGGACAACCTCAGACACACATTCATCTCACCTATATGCAAAATACATAAATATCTACTTTATATATGTATATCCCTCTGGTTTTGATACAGTGGAGTGGTATTCAATTTTGGACCACCACATAACGAGAGACAACAATTCACTGTTCTTAGTCAAGTGCATGACTGTTTCCTCAAGCCTCTCTGCTTTGTAGGCATTGCACCCGGACCAACCACCTTTGGAATAAAGGCATCACTTTTCCAGTCCTAAAACACTGGTGAGAAACACTTCTGTTTCTGTAATTCACTGTTTAGCTGGCAGGGAATTAGTCTGTCTTAAAGTGCGTACTACGAATATCAGATCAAATCCTACAGGACATGTTTGTCTACTTTATTAACTTAATGCAAGCAGTCAATGTTTGGTGCATTGAATATCGAACAAAAACACAAGTAATGACCAAAAGAGCAATCTTCTGCCTTCCAAGGACAGCGCCCTGTAAAACAACCTAAAAACAATGGAGTGCACCGATGTGGGATGTGTTTGCTGTCTCCCTCTGGCAGTTCACTTTCATCACTTCTTCCTGATTTTCTTCCTTTTAATTTAATAGACATGGTCTTACTTTGTCCTGTAAAGTTTTGCTATGTAAAAAGAGACTTTTCAAACATGGCATTTGAATATCAGTCGCCCGCAGGTAGCAGGGCTCTTTGAAGAAATGGTTGTCGTGTGGCATGCAGTTTCCCCCACCGCAGATGTAGCAGTCAGTGCCTGCACACCATCTGGCTCATGGCGACAAGGTCTCTAAAAAGATTACCAGGCCTAAACAAATGGGGCTCACACAACGATGCCCACACACACACAAACACAAATGTGCAAACATTTGTTCGCTGCCAACCCAAACTGAGAACATCCGGGTGCTGTAGAAGTGCTTTGCTTGGAGGCCCTCATTCTCCCTTTAACCAGGTGGTAATCATTGGGCTCCCTGCGGGTTGGTAGGAGCACCCGGCAGAGACAGAGCAGGAGTAGCATGCGCCCATGGGGAGGGGAGACATGGCAGCCGGTGATGAGGGCCGAGGAAAAAAAGACCAGCAGAGGAAGAGAGTGACAGGGAGTCAATCAGAAGGACAGACAATAGTGATTCCAGCTGGCAGCAATAGTTGGTGACAGGGAGCACTTTGTCACCGTACCACAGTAGCCCTGCTTGCTTCCAGCTTGAACTACGTCCTTATCATGCAGAAGGGTGAGACTGGGATAGAGTAACGACCATGCTGTAACCAGGATTGAACCCCTTCGTCGCGGCAGGAATTCCGCCGCGGCGCTGGGGGGGTTTGGGGGCAGGTGCGGTGGCGCTGTGCTCGTGACGGAACCACTCCGTCACGAGCCACGGGTGAGCTGTGCTCATGACGGAGTGGTTCCGTCACGTCTCCGCCCACTGCGCTAATCGCCTGCACAGGCGGGGAATTAGCGCCGCCTGGGCGGAGCGGCCGCCAACGGCCGCAGCATGACGGAACCACTCCGTCATGAGCACACGGCACCCGTGGCTCATGGCGGAGTGGTTCCGTCATGAGCAGGGAAGGGGTTAAAGGTGCAGGCATTTCTAAGAAGCGCTCGTTTTAAATAACAAGATGATAAACGCACACAAGCATCATGCGCGTCCCCGCTCGTTCCCGCGGCACTACTAAGAACTGCTTGCTGTAAATAACAAGAAGATAAAGGCACACAAGAGGCATGCCGGTCCCTGCTGGTTCCCGCGTCAATACTTCATGGGAGTTATCTTGCGAGATAAGTTGGAACATGCACCAACCATTAGCAGGCTACAATTTTGAAACAAGACACAAAAGCCAATCCAAAGCGTGGGAGGAGTTAGACCGCACAAAATACAGACAACAGATCGCCTAACAAAGCAAACAATGTCTAGACTCGACCAAAAAATATTATGCATGTTCGTTTATTAATGCACATCTCCAGTGACAACCATGTAGACACCATTTATAAGTGTTCAATGTTTCTCCACGCGTAATAGTTATAGTATGAATAGATTTGCTGCTCATGAGCTCTCAGCATTGTTTTTTGCAAGGTAATAACCCTTCTTAAAACATCTTTTAATGCATTATGTGCAGATCTGAACTCCACCCGACAAAATACAGTATGACTAATGATTGTAGCTAGTAAACTGGGAGATGAAAGCTTTTAAAAATACGGAAATAATGTAAAGGAAATGGACCTAGATAGGCAGCAGTTCTTTCAAGCTGAATTTTGACACTGCTTATTTAATGGAGCTAGTAGATTTACTGTGTTATTATGGACTACATTTGCAGATACCGCCTTTACTTTTTTTTTTCTTTCATCTCCCATCAATAGGATTCCTAAGCACTTGTCTCTACCCTTTTCACATTTTCATCAGTAGGAAAATCCTCCAATTTTATTTTAGAGGTTTGCAAGCACTTACGACTCCAGGTCCTTTCATGTTCATGTGTTAATTTCAGTTCCTCATAGCTCCATGCCTTTGTTGTTTTTGAATTGCTTTCGTCATTGGAGGACAACCTATAGAAATACCCCCCTGCAACATTCTAATAGACTCACTGTAGAAGAATGGGCATTTGCCAAAATTAGTTAAATACTCAAGTGCCAAAAGGAGTCAGGAAAATTTACAAAAGAAGTTTTAAGGAAATTACTAACACCAAGCTATACCATCCACCTCAATCCACTCAGCCTTTCCCCAGTACCAACGCAGAAGTTGACCCGAGATGTTGTAATAGGAGTAACACAGTGCCTGCCAATTGCTGTCGATATCCAGTTGTGTGTCATCAGTAAGTGGTATTCCTTTAAGATGCTAGTTAATTGCTTACTGAAAAGGAACGATATGACATTGAAGAATTAAACAATGTTCACTAGTTCTTCTTTTTTTCATTTTGGAGTGTTATACAGCGCAAACTTGACCAGAAGATATCGGAGCGCCTTACATGAGCACCAGTTGTGTTACAGACTGACTTATCTGTTTTTTAGGTCGAGCCTAGGGCAGCGCATGCACTGCTGCTCGACTTTTAGTAAGGGGCTTTTCAAAGTGCTACCCCACAAGCTTTTCCCGCCATTTGCCTTTCTTAGCTCTTCCTCCGCATCGCTGGCCTAATTACTTTCACTTTCGCGGCCACACACACGGCTTTCTCTTCCTTCTCCGCCCCCACCCTCTTCAGACTCGATTTTGCTTCTGCCTCCCTATTCCTAACCCCCCCTTCTCTTTTACATGATTGCGATCAGTTTCACTTTCACGGGTGGCCGCGTCACTTTTGCTTGTTTCAATATGTTAACTCGGTGGAAGGCATTTCCAAGCAGACAAACACAATGAGGTACAAAGACGATAACTTGGACAACTATTAATAAAAACAAATTCTTACAAGGCATTCCGAACAATCATACTGTAGTCAGTCAAAGCCAGCAATCAGAATGCTACTTAGCACACGGCGTTGGTGCTGATGCATACCCTTGGAAGACAGTGAGCATTAGAGTTTTATCTTCATAGCCCCTGGGACTGTATTTCAATCAAAACCCTGGCTCAGTTCGAAATAGCAATATCCAGAAAACCTTTCCACTTCATAAAGAATCGTAACTTTATGTTGGAATATTCCATGTATTTCCAAAGCAAGTAGGCCCACGGATGTCGGTAAAGATTTATGGGCCACAGCGCATAAATCAACGTTGAATGTGAGAAAATAACCTATTAGGCATTTATTGTGAAATATTTTTTGAGAGCGAATGTCTGCCTGGTTTGCAATAGTTGGGTAATGTAAAATAAGAAGTCTATAAACTTTTAATCTTCGGTCATCAACTAAAAAATATTGCAATGAGTGTAACAACTTCGCATAATTTGTCAGCACTTTCTAATATTATGTGGATGAGTTCAAGGTTTTCTGTCGGTGCGCTACGTAAAGGCCTCCTCTTAAGGGTCAAAGGTAGTTCGCGCCATGTCTATTTAGGCTTCAATGACTGCATGCAATGTCACAGTCAGAAAATGGATTACTGTAGCCTATGCTGTCGTCAGAAACAGTGAAGAAGGACAAACTTGACAGGGTGCTGGCGGTACAAAGTTGGAAAGCAAGGGAGAGTCCCTTCAGATTGACAGATTTACGACAATAAACCCAGTTACGTCCCTTACATTTTCTAAAATAATTTTTTTCATTGATCTGTTTGTACATGTTCGCACCCCTTTCTCTGAATTCCTAGACAGACCCATCCATTACCAATTCAGAGCACTCTCCACGCTTTGTCTTGCAGTTGAATCCCGACAAAAAGGATAAAAGTGAATATTTGCTTGATTAAAAGTGCTGCTTTACGGAGCTTCAGCCTCCAAGATCGCTGTAACGTCTTTGCGTCCAGTCATGTACTCACCCTTTCATCTAGTCTCCCATCCATCTTTGTTCTCATTACTCAAACATTCATGCATGCAATTACATAGCCATGTCACTTACTCATTCATCCATCCACTCACTCACTCACTCATGCCACAACCACTGACTTATTCTCATATTCACCCAATCACGCAAACAGACAATAGACACACAAACTCACCAATCAATGGACAAGCACTTTGTCCTTTAAAATAACCAGACTGGTTGGTTTTACCAATGCTGATTATATATTCCTGTTCACCTGAGTTATACTTACCCAGAGGAGAGTGCACCTATGTGGACATGGAGGGCATATTCCATAACCAACAAAGTGTAAGTCAGGAATCATCAGCCTAGCACCTAACCATTGTGCCTTGTAGCTAATACAGGAATAATCCACGAAGAGGAGCAGGTACAAGCAATTCCAAATTTGTAGCACAGGCCTCAAAAACATGCCACAGTACATAACCGCTTAAACACATACTGTATGTAATAGAATTGTCCCATGGTGGCACAGAGTGCACAGGGACAATATCGAGCAGAATGGGAGAAAACATCACCCAACGCCACAAACAGCAAATAACAAACTCGACACCTTTGAGGATCTTTTTAATAAATTGCCGAACCTTAAAATGACACCCGAACCGGGCAGGTAAAAAATAAACAAGCATTGGCATAGCTAATAGTCTTGCCTTTGTGACCTTATAAGTGTTTAGCCAGAGCTATTGGCTTTGGCAATGTTTTTAAGCTATCATGCTTAGTGATACTGAGGTGGTGGTGCTGTATTGGTGCTTAGGTGTGGTGGAGTGAGCAGCGATGCTCAGTTGTTGTTTTGCTGAAGTGATGCTGATGTCGTGCTGCACTGATGCTGAATAGCAGTGCCTCTGTTGGTAAGTTTAGACACTGTAGTACTCCTTTGTAGATGAATGTTTATGAAGGTGTGATGGAAAAAGGCACATAGAAATAAAATGTAAGACTAATTAAAACAAGCATTGGCATAGCCAATAGGAATCGCCTTTGGGACCTTATAAGTGTTTAGCCATGCAACAGTTGATGTTGTTGCACCAAGGATATTGTGCTGCATAACTAAATACTTATAAGGTCCCAAAAGCGAGACCTATTGGCTATGCCAATGCTTGTTTTTGTTAGGCACGGGGAGATTAAGTGATTTGCCCAGAATCACAGGATGTTGAGCGTCCCTGCTGAGACTTAAACCTGGTTACCCCGCTTCAAGGCCAACCGCTCTAGCCATTAGGCCACATCTTAAAAGCATAGGAAGACGAGAATATGTATGATATCCTGGCTGTGGTTGACAAGTGATGCAGTTTCCAGCAGTGCTTCATTTTTTTGATTACTGACTTTGATTGCATCAGAGTGAAAATGATGTCACTGCAACATTGTTTAGAAGAATAATGGAATCGGTTCCCAGGGAATCAGAAAAGGACACTAGTTCTGACCCCAGCAGACTTGTAGTCCTTTCCAGATTGATGCCATCAAAGCATGTTATGAAGGAAGTGTAATTCTACCAAGATCTGCAATTTCAATCCATTGTGACAGATACTTAATTGGGAGGAAGTGTAGATCACATGGATCAGTTCTATCTAGAAAGCAATCAGCGCTGCACACATTTACCTAAATTCTTTCCTTACATCTTGGTACACAGATAGTATTTTGAATGGGTTAGCTAAAAAAGCATGGAAGGCAGGTTGAGAACCTTATCATAAAAAGAGCAAGGAATATGTTGCTAGCTCACAGCACAAAACCTTGAAATCAGAGCAGTTAAGGGGCGGAACTCAGCTGTGACCAAGATGGCAGTCTTTGAAATAGCTCAAGAGCACGGGCACTCCAAATGTGCTGAATATCATGCGCTATGCTGCACTTATTTATATGAAGTACCAGATTTGTATTTAGAATCTCTACAACATTGATTAGGGCATTTCCAGGACTAGAGTGACCAACTGGCATGGGTGCATATTCAGGACAGTGAGTGTAAAAATTCAGGACAAAGGGTCAAAATTCAGGACAAAAATTCAGGACAGAAGGTCAGAATTCAGGACAAAAATTCGGGAGAAAGGGTACGTTTTGCAGACACAACAAAGGAGGTCGCGCAATAATACATACGGAAATAGACAACCAACACAACCACAAGTCAAAATAAGTTTATATTAGGTGAGAGAACTTTGCACTGCAACTGTTGTGTGTGCCAATGAAACTTAAATACCTGAGTTTGCATATTCAAAAAACAAATTGAAGAAAATGATCTCAGATCTTATATGCCCCCTCTCCCCCACTGGAAAAAAAACACCTGAACAGATCAGTCATCCCAAGGGGATGTTATGTGTAAATGCTAAAGGGGCTCGGAGGGCCATGGTAAACATGAAAATAATAAAAGCACAAAAGCAATAACTTTGCACTATTGGAGATAAATAAATAAATAATAAAGGACAATTGTATTTGTACCATTATCACTGCCTGTGTGACAGTTTAAAAGGCTAACAGTGGATGCGCCTGGGTAACACTTGTCAAAATGAAACCTCCACCTCTCCAGAGCTTGGCCCCTAGTGAGGTGACAGGACCCCATAAACAAAAGCAGTTTGCAATGCCCTGGGCTCTGGCAGGAGGAGGCCCAGCAAATGATGTCGCTGATCTGGCTCGCACAATACGTGCATACTCACATCACAATGTTCCCCCTTTCAAGGGTGTCCAACCTCATACCAGCACCGGCCTTCTGCGGCCCCGCAGAGATGCTTGTACCAATAGATGCCACCGGGACTGTACAGCATGTGTGATCTTGGGCACCAGGCGCTCACGATCCCAGGCTGGTTCTCTACATGGTCAGGCAGATTCATTGTCGTGTTTCCAACCTGCGAGGTAACAATGTACACCCAAACCACCCGCCCTGTCAGGTGACCTCTGACCTTCCGCTCCCCTCTCTCTCTCTCTCCCTCTCTCTCTCTCTCGCTCTCTCTCTCCAAGATTCTTACTCTGGGAGGGCCATGAAGAAACATGGGTGGGCCAAGATGATGGATGTGGTGGAGGCAAAAAATAAAAGCATTCAGAAAGATTGTGAGCACTGGGGAGAGAATGAAGCCATACGGCTAGGGCGGTCGACCTCTAAACTGGGGAACCAGGTTGGAGTCTGCAAAACTCTGTGATTCTGGGCAAATCACTTAATCTCCCCGTGCCTACTCAAATGAATGTGTCCATCCGTAACGTAACTGGTGCTCATGTAAAGCACTCTGATACCTCCTTGCCTAGTTCGCGATATGTAAAACTCCACAAAAAAAATATCTTCTGTTTTGGACACTTACAATATAGGCTCCCTTTTCACAAGTCTGCGAAGTGAAAGATGCATATGTTTACTAATGTTTGGCCTAATTGAACAGAACATTGGCCCTTCTCAGTACCCAAATTGTACTGTTTGCAGCGGTACTGGCAATAACTGCTGCAGGAAGTGCCAGTTTGGATGCTCATGGCACTTGTTAGAGGGCAAGGGTAGTGACCGTGCTCAAGGTCAACTAAGCATAGCCATGCCTAGACATCATAGTAGGGAAGAGATTTTGGGCTACAGTGCATGACTAAAATGTATGTATGGGTTGCGAAGGTGGAGGTGCTCTGTTACCATAACTGACCATACTCTTTGTGAAAGGCAATGTTTTTAGGTTGTGGATCATTAGTTGAATATCCTTTCAGCAGCAATTTCCAAACTCATATTTCACAGGAATAATGTCATACTAGTTAATTCATTATTTTTATTATCTATATTATTATTATTTATTACAGTATCAACCAATAAGACCAGTAATGAGTGTAATGTAGTATACTAAAGTGGTGAAATGTAGTGTTTTCAAGGAATATTTTAATGTTTCAAAAACGTGATGTTAAACGTACATAACGTAAACTTATAGAGTTCTAATGAGATTTACAAATCACTCTTTCATAGTTGAATATCCTGTAAGTATGTATAGAAATGCGGCAATACAAATTACGATCTTGCCATTCCTTTTGCATCCTTTGCCCGAAGACGTGCAGGACATCCAACTGCAGGGAGCTGTTTTTCCTGCGGCCATTAAGTGCTTAGAGCCAGCAGGGAAATGAATAGCATATCTCACCTTGACTTCCACTGCACGGCAAGGCCTGCCCTGGACCACCAGTACTGTAGAAAGGGAAGTAAGCATCTGATCAGAACCAGTAAAATAGGGTCGCCTAATGATGGGATTACCGACCCGTACAACAAAGGGATCATTTTGAAATGCTTTGTCAGCTTCATATTTCACAAATCTCGAGAGGTTTAAAAACATATATGCAAAGGACTGAGATTTCCAACTCTATGGATCCCTTTATTGAACCATAATACCTAATTGTCGAGTATTTATCCTCTGTATATAAACTTATAGGGCTGTATTCTCAAAAGATAAATTCTGTCATAAACATAGGTTTATGACTAAATGTAACTTTTTTACACCTGCAAGGAATTCATAAAGGAACTGTGCATTTATTACTGTGGATTATTTCTCCATCACGAGTGCAGAGAAATCCCCTATAGTAAATCCCACTTAAGGCGTGAGAATGGAGTGTTGTAAGGTGTGATTCACCTTCGTACTTTTTAGGTAAACCCACAAGCATATACATTTGTGGGCACCCACAACTTCTTCTTGGTAGCCTTTCCACTCTGGAGATATTGGGAGTAACTCTACTTCCAGGAAATGATGGGGCAAAGATCACCCCCAGATCTACTATGGGTGTAGAGCAATAGCTTTCACAATGAGAATTTTTTTTCCCTCACAGTAATAAAGGTGAAAACAGTGCATTTGCACAGGAGGCTCCACCCCCCCCCCCCTATGGAGTGATTTACTATGGAGAACTCCAATGAAGTGGAAGGGCCTCCTCTGATAGCATTCCTCTCGTCCACCTGAAAACCTCTGCCTGGTTCACTACCAGCCATACTATTGGGATTCGTTATTAATTGATTTGGGAATCGATGGCTGATAAATTTGACTCAGGTAATCCGGATTTAAGATTTAGCAGCTGATACTGTCAACGGGGATAATTCCAAGCCTGTACCTCATGCTATTAGCATGGGTAAAAATGACTGCCCCATTCTGTCATTCAAAGGCTGAAGTAAGGATCTGTATTGTTCAGGCTTGTGCACAGTATTAATCTCTGGAGTGCGGTATCCTACTCGGATTACCAAGGTCAGGCACAGTGTTCAAGGTAAACTCTTTACAAGGGCCTTGGTCACTGGGATAATCTAATGCATAGTTTTTAACGGGAGTTCAGGGTGAAATATGTGCAGGCTACAACACAAAAATATACCTCAAAGGAATTGGCATACATAAATTGTATCTTGACAAAAAAACACACAGTGATATACAGAATTAGTCATCAATAACCAGAGACTTCCTGCAATATTCACAAATAGTTACAGTAGTTGTTAATATTAAGATGTTTTAATCAAAAATCTTCAATTATGTGATTTAGTCCTTTTTGAGACTGTTTGTGTGTTGCAGTTTACAATCCATTTGAACTTCAACTCACACTGAAACCTTTATTTTTTTATTGAACAAATATACAAATGTGTCTGATAGTGCTTGATATAATATATTCCTTCATCAAATATATTTAGCCACATTGTACCATTATAAAGCATACTAAATGGAAAGAATTTGTATTTGTCTAACCAGTGACTTTTATCAACTTCAGAAGGATGAAATGCTGAGAAGTTCACGTTGGTGTTCAAAACAGAGTCCTGCAGGTTACACATGACTCCAGTAAAAGTCACACAACTGCACTTATAACTATCTAAATTCACACGCATATTATGTGAACTAAGCGGAATGGTCCATAAAATGTCTTTTTTAGGTCTCGCCTAGCGAACGCAGCGCATGCGCTGCTTTCGCCTTAGCGAGACTATTGTTGTGGATTTTGCTAGCGAAGGGAGACAAACCATGTGTGCGCACGGACATGCGATGTGCACACGCATGACGTCTCCTCGCTGCTTCACATGCTCCAACCGGCGCGCTTGTTTTTTCTTGTTGGAAATGTGAGTGTACAGTAAAATATAGAAAAAGGATCCAGTGGAATAAGATCACCTCGAAAGGTTTTGCCTGGCTGTGAACTTTTTCGGACTTTTCACTCAGGACAGGGTGATATTGTGTTTTGGGTTCAGGGCCGCAATGGCCGTTCCGCTGGGCCATTTCCCTCTTCCCCGATAGACTACAGGCTGGGGGGAGGAAAGAGGGGGGGGGGGTTGCCAGAACCAGCCGTGCCACCATGGCGCCATTCAAGTCTCAGCCTCCTTCACTGCAGGGCTGGTATTGGCGTCCAGTCCTGCCCTGGTTACTGGGGATTCACCCATACTTCTTGAACTGTCTCTGTTCACGCCATGGCGATGGCCTAGTCAAGCTTAAAAACCAGGAAACATTACTTTACTTCTCAGTTGGAAGAATGGAGGTGTTCTTTTGTAACGTAGCTAAAGACAAGATGGCATTTCGGCCCATTGGCTCGCACTGTCCCTTCATGAACAAGAATTATACTCTCGAGCTGAGCTGCTGCTGCACCTGAAAGGAGAACATGGCGGCGGCACGCTGAGCTGCACCTGAAATCCTACCCGCTCCTCCAATGCTTTGTTTAGCCATGTAATGAAGTGCTGAGGGTTTTTACAAGGACCAGTGAGTGAGTCTTATTACCTTTTTCCAGCCCTTTTTTTTTTTTCACCGTCGGGGCCGCTCCGCTTGTTTTGAGTGGCGGTGGCGGTGGTTTGGTTCCGGGTTCGGTCCCGGGCTTGTTCCCTGGTTGCGCCAGTGGCCTGTGGGCATGGGCGGCGGCGCTTGTTCCTGTTCCCTGAGCGGAGAGTGGGTGCTCGAGAGTCTTGAGGCGGCTGTGGGTTGCACTCGCGGCTCCTGTGTTGTCCTGGCTTGACCGCGATTCGCGCTTGGACCCACCTTTGTGAAGCCAGCGCGGCGGGTCGTGGAGTGAACGGACGGCCAAAACGCGGCATCTCTTCCCCCACCCCCCCGGACGTCGGCACCTGGGAGCGCTCTCGGGTGCAAGGGTAGAAAGCAGATTGTGCCGCTTGATCCCAGGACTGAAGATGGCATCAAGTCACATCATCGCGCCTCAAGTTAATGCGCTAATATAGACTCTGACTCTGCGCACTGCTGGAGATCACCGGCTCTGTCTTCCTAGTGGTCTCAGCAGCGGACATTTTTCTGCGCCTAGCGGTGCTTAATCTGACTTAAGGGGCCCTGCCGCAAGTACATAGCTCTCCACCTGGCAAATCCTATTGTGGCACAGTTGGGAGGACCAGGGAGTTGGGAGTCTTGGGTTCCCTGTTCTCTTGAGTGTCTGTGTTGAGGCGCCTGGGTTGTTCGTGGGGGGCTCGCTTGGTTTTTTTTTCCGGGCTCCATTCAGGTTCTGTCGGTGGTCGGTCTCCTGCGGATGTGCGTCGGCGGTGTTGCAGGCTGCTGTCCCGGCCCAGTTTCCGTTCCCTTCGCTCCCTCCGCCCCTCTCGGCCAGACACGTTAGGGGGTAGTGGCGCTGGAGCTGAGGAGGAGCCGGAGAGTCGCGGCCCGCGGATAGCATCAGAGGAGTGGCGGTCAACCTGGAGCAGATTGAGGAAACTGAGGTGAACAGCGAGAACATCCGGGAACAGAGTGTTCGTAGTGCTGGGTCGGCCAACGCATCTCTTCAGCCACGGGACTGTGGAGGTTTGTGGGTTGACGGGGTGTCCAATACCAATGTAGGAGGTGTCCCAGTTGATGTTGGTGTGAGCTCCGCTGCCTTAGCTCCTGCCTCTGTCTCTACTTCTGTTTCTGCTTCTACTCCTGTTTCTGCCTCTACTCCTGTTTCCCTCTTGAGCAATAGTAAGAGTTTTAGAAAGGATAAAAGGCGCAGGGGAGGAGGAGGGCTTGTAAGGGCTAATTCCACTAAGAGAACTATTGACCAGTCCCAGCTGAGTACCGGTGAAGATCACGGTAATAGTAGCAGCGGTAATAGTAGCACTACTAATTGGAAGGCAAAGTCCAGAAAGGAGGGGAAAATAGATAAGAAGAACACCTCCACTTTCTTATCAGCGGAATTTTAAAAAAAACAATTCCAAACCAACTAAGGTTAAGGGAAGTATTGTCTCTCGCGAGACAGGGAGAGGCTGGAAGGTTGGGGGGAGAGGCCGTAATTGAGTCAGAATCCGAATTGAGCGGACCTGCAAACTCCGCCTCGGAAATAGCCTTAGAAATGGCAAAGTCAAAGCCGGGGTGTTTCACGCTGGTAGAGGACTGTGTTTCAGTGGTTATAGAAAGCTCCGGATCGGCGAGGAGGGATAACAGGATGGAGGTAGTGAACCAGACATCCGAAGGGGTCTCTCGAGAAGCTTTTCAGGATCCATCTAAGGTCCAGAGTTCGGTTTCTGTGGTGGCACTTCCGGATGGAGGAACAATAGTTCAAAGTCTAGAGGCTCCAGCTCCAGAGGTACATTTGATCTCTTCCTTGGAGCTTCTTATGGCTTCATTAACGGTGGACATAAAAAAGGGTTTTGAGGTCTCTGCCGCAAACCAAGGAGAGATCAGGAGCTTTTGTGAATCTCTGGATAAAAAAGTGGATCTCCTAAATGCAAGGATGGAAACACTAGAATCCAATGTGGGGGCATTAACGGAGCAGCTTGATGTTATGAAAGTGGATTTTGTAGCCCTGAAAAGAGAAGAGGGAGTCCTACAGGACAGACAGGAAACATTAGAAAATAACTCCCGCAGGAACAATTTAAGAATACTAAACGTCCCAGAGGGGAGTGAGGGGGACAATCTTAAACCCTTCATGATCAATCTTCTAAAAGAATCGCTAGATCTAGAGTTCTCTGATGAGGAACTGGATAGGGATATCCAGAGAATCCACTGGGACCCCTTCAGAAGAAACCCGAATCGCTCTAAGCCGAGGAAAATCCTCATTAATTTTCACACTCAGTGAAAGAGAGGATACTTAATCTATCCCTCAAATTTAAATAACTGAAAGGCAAGGACTTCCCTTCCCAGATTAGATCAGAATTGGCTAGAGTCATGTTAGATAGGCAATCGGAAGTTGGAGGATTTTAAAAAGCTGGGAGCAGTGGCTCAACTTAAATTTCCTGCCTCTTTGAAGATCATGTTCCAAAATAAAATGTACAACGTGAGATCGGTACAGGAGGCTGAAGAATTGCTTGTAAACCTACAGTCGGGTTAGGTATGCGCTGTATTTTGGCCTTTTGTTACTTGTCTTGCCTATCGTTCCACCTGCTTTATGGACAGCCTATTTTTCTAAATAAAGGGCTGGAAAATATAATACAAAGCACTATTTTAAGTATTTTGTGTGCTTTTTGATGCAGAAAGCCTAGAGGGGGGAACAGCTAGGTCTTAAAGATAGGGAAGGGGGAGAAGGCAGAAGGGACAAAAAGAAGATCAAGATGGTCATAGACAATGCCTTTCCCCTCTTCCCTTTTTTTCTTTTTTTCTTTTATTCACAATATTTTAGGTTCATATTTATTGCTTTGTAATAGGCTGGCTTAGGTATAAGTAGGTTAGCATTGCACGGTCTTTTTTTATTTTTTGCTTTTTCTTTTTTTGGCACTTCTGGGTGAGGTTTTCTTGAGGTGGATGTGGGTGGGAAATTTCAGGATACAATTATCTGGACTTCATCTGTCCGGATGATTGGGGGTTGGGTTCTCCATGGGTGGGGGGTGGATGGGTATGGGCTTGGGGTAGGGGTGGGAGGAGGGAGGGAGAAAAATTTAAAAAAAAGCCTCATTTTCGCCACTTTGGATGTGTCCATTTTTAGAGTTTAAGGTAAAGGGCGTAGGGTGAAAGCTGACACTGCATATTCTGATAAGGCAGGGAAGGGGGAGCCGCCATGACGTCCCTTCAGATTCTTTCCTGGAATGTCAATGGCCTGCGCACTAGACCAAGGAGAGATAAGATCTTACAGTACTTGCGGGATTCATCTACGCATGTCATTGTCCTCCAGGAAACACATCTATTAGAAGATGAAATGGTCTCTCTGTTAAAGCCTCATAGGTGGGTGGGCTCCCATGTCAGCACAAATCAGTCATCAAATATCCGAGGGGTATCAATTATTTTTAAGATGTCAGCTAGGGCTCACGTCTGCTCTTATATAAAAGATCCAAATGGCAGATGGGTGATTGTAAAAGCTTCAATAATGGATACCTTGTTAACTTTAATCGGATACTATGGTGCTAACCAGGACGATCCTTCTAGTTTGAAGGCTATTTTTCTACACTTACTTGATTACCCAGAGTCAATGATCTTGGCAGGGGATTTCAATATTGTCTTGAACCCTGCACTTGATAAAACTCCAACTAATAGGGCTGCGGTCCTTTCTAAGTCTCGGAAATATTTGCTGGGGGCCATGAGACAGTTTACTCTATCAGATATCTGGAGGGACAGATCGGGGCCGCAGCAAGGGGTGTCGTACCGGAATTTTAAATACAGGCACCAGTCACGTATCGACTTTGTTCTGGTTAGCTATTCATTAAGGAGCCTGGTTAAGAGTATAGTATATTTGGCACCCCATCTCTCCGACCACTCTGGGGTCCTTATGACTCTGAAATGCCAAGTGCCCAGCCCAATTAGGACCCGGTCTTTTAACCGTGCCATACTCTTGGAGGAGGAAGAAGTTTCCTTACTCTCACAAGAAGCGGCCTGGTTTCTGGAGGAGAATGTGGGTACAGCTTTAATAACCTCAGTCTGGGACTCTTTGAAAGCCTACCTACGTGGCCAGATTACTAATAGGTCCTGTTATAGGAACAAAAAATATAAGGAAGAAATCGCAGATATCGAAGCCAGGTTGAAGGACGCAGAGGTAGACTTCTCAGTTTCAGTACCTCCGGAAATCTTGCAGGAAAAGCAAGATAAGATGAGCGGATTGAAAGCCCAGCTTGAAAACATTCTGAATTCTAGGCTCATGCGAAGGTGGGAAGCAAGCAAGATCTCCCATTTTGAATATAGAAAAGGAGCGGGCAAACTCTTTGCTTGGAAGAGTAAATCGGACCGAGCAAGGAGCTATATTAAGGAGATCAGAGATGAGAGGGGTACGTTAGTTACTGACGAGGAAATTCGGGATGCTTTTCAGGCCTTCTTTCAAACCATCTATCAGGAGGATGGTAATGTAGATAGCCAGAGTGCTCATAGTTGGCTTGAGGATATTTCGCTTCCCTCTCTGTTTAGAGCAACAACTATATTTGTACAGGGATTTTTCCTGTGCGGAAGTAAGGGAGGCTGTCTTCAATAGTCAGAACGGTAAGGCCGTAGGGCCAGATGGCTTACCTTCTGAGATCTATAAAGCAATAGGGGATCGGGTTATACCCATTATGACCAAACTTTTTAATGAGATCTTACAAGAATGCCTGATCCCGCCAGACTCATGGAATGAGGCCATCATAGTTTTGATCCTGAAACCAGGGAAAGCGGCATTCGATTGTGGGTCTTATAGACCCATATCTTTATTGAATGCCGACTATACAATCTTTACCTCTATAATGGCAGCACGTCTGGGCAGAGTGGCTGGGGATATCCTGCATTCAGACCAGAAGGGCTTTGTGAAAGGTCGCCAGATATCGCACCTAACTTATGATCTAATTGGGGCAATAGATCTGGCATCTACATACTCCATCCCCTTAGCAGCTATGACTTTGGACGCCACCAAGGCCTTCGATAGGGTGAATTGGCTATACCTGTCGGAGGTCTTGGAAAATTCAATCTTGGCGAGAAGTTTTGTTGTACAGTACAATCTATATATAATAGTCCCTCGGCTAGACTTTTGGTAAATGGCAGTGTCACGGCACCCTTCAGTAGATCTAGGGGTACTAGACAGGGCTTCCCACTCTCCCCTCTCCTTTTTGACCTATACATTGAGCCAATTGCTCAACGGCTAAGAGATGACGTTAACATTCAGCCTTTTAGGTATGGGGAGTGGGAGAGGAAGGTAGCCCTGTATGCCGATGATATTTTGATTTTTACTGCCGACCTAGATAAGGTTTTTCTAGCTGTTATCAGCCAAGCTCAGGAGTTCGGACTAGTATCGGGGTACGAAATTAATGCTGCTATAACCGAGGTAATGGTTTGGAACCAGGAGGTAAATCAGTATCAACATCAGATAAGCCCCAGAATGAGATATCTAGGGGTCAATATAGTGCATGATATAGCCAAGATTGCTGAGTTTAATCTGACTGCGGTGGTGAAAGAGTGTTTGAATCTAATGAAGACCTGGGCCTCGCTCCCCCTTTCTATCATTGGCAGAGTCAACCTGGCTAAAATGTCGATACTTCCAAAAATCACTTTTCTTTTTAACTGTATCCCACTTTACTTTGAAAAATCACAAATTGACAAGATTCAGAGGGAGATTAACTCTTTTGTTTGGGGCTATAAATTTGCGAGGTTAGCCTGGAAAAAGCTGAGACGCCGAAGAGAGAAGGGGGGCCTTGCCTTGCCTGATATTCAGCTTTACGCTTGGGCCTTCCAACTCTCCCATGCCTGTATGCTTTTAAAAATGCCGGTCAATATTGGAATAGGAGGGATGTTTTTAGCAATGCTTCAGGGTGCACAGCTACTGGTGGAGTTTTTTTTTTAAATTTGGGGATGTTACGTTTTTCAAAAAAGTAAGGCTAAAGGTCTTGCAGGGCCTGGGTAAAACTTGGACAGACTTGAGAAGGTCGGTCACTCTTGGTTACTTTTCTAGTATGGCTCCCTTATGGGACTCCCCTGGGGGTCCAAAATGCCTGAGGGACAGTCTGGCGATACCGTTAAGGGAATCTGGCCTGGCAGTTTGGGGGGACCTGGTCACAGCCGGCACTCTTAAATACTTCCAGCTGACCAAGGGTAGCCTATTAGGGAAAGGCAACGATCTAGAGTACAACCTTGTGACCAGACCCCGAGGGAAGAAGGAAGTTTCCTTCTGGTATCAGGCAGTATTGGAGGCAGTGGATGGAAAGTTTAACCTTGCTGAGGATCTATGGGGAAGTGTCCTACCAGATCAAGATTGTGACACTTTGTGGCAAACTTCATGCCAACTCCTGCACGATATAGTAAAGCCGGCATGGTTAAAAAGGAACCATCTGTATACTATACACAGGGCTTATTTTACTCCGCTGAAGCTTTCCAAAATCCATAAAGAGTTGCCTGTATGCTGTAAGAAATGTGGATTGGCCTCGACTTCCAACACTCATATGTTCAAAGAGTGTCCAGCTCTGACCTCCTTTTGGGATAGCGTTGACAAATTTTTGTCGGACCTAATAGGAACCCCTGTTATTTATCCTTGGTCTTTTTTGGCCTTCAAGATAATGTTAGGGGTCACGCGAGATTGATACTTTTTTATGCTGTGCTCCTGGCTAGGAGACAAATATGCATAAAATGGACAGATTCTATCACTCCCTCCTTTTTTGACTGGCAATCTTCGATTCTGGCGAATTACAAATTGGACTTATTGAGAACTGGTAGCCAAAAGAAGAGAACTTTCTGGAACATACTGAAAACGAGATGGAACCCGGAGTTGAGGGAGTAGTTCTTTTTTGTTTTTTTCTCTCCCTTTTCCGGGTCCTATGATTATGCTGCCTGAATACTCTTAGGGCCATGCTGGGATTCCCCCCCTCCCAGTATGGGGGGGAGGTCCTAAGACAAAAGGCCATCTAGCTCTAGAAGCTTGCAAAATAAAGTTATCTCAGTGGGTGCTTTGGTGTACACATTGGCAAGTCTTCGTGCCGGTAGGAAGGAGATCTAAACTCTTAGTCGCCTACGCCTCTCAGCTTGCTGAGTGAGGACACGGACTGCTTGAGTGTGCATTCAAAGTAAGATTGGCGGTAAATGAGGACCAAAAAAAAAAAAAGAAGAATTATACTCACTAGACATGTATGAGGAGTTCCCTTGGTGTGGGAACAAGGAAGGCAGATCATTCAATGGTACTGTCCTAAATCCCCTGCTTTCCATCCTTTCTGCTTTGCCCACTGCTGACTGCCCACTCACTACTCACACTCCTGTGGGCACTACTTACTGCCCCCACTCACTGCCCACTACTCACTGCACACCGCTCTCTGCTCCTTGACATTCCTGGCCTGGTGTTGGTGGTGTCTGGAGTCCAGGCTAGTGAGCTGGGATGAAACTGGTTAATGTGAGAAAAAGAACCGCACAAAGCCCTCATTATAAGTAGCCACCGAATTCCAACAGGGCTGGTAGCAGCAGTTACCGGCCCCATCGGGGTTATGAGATCTGCAGAAATGGCGTAGATCTCTTAACTTTCACCAGATTTCAGAATGTGAGAGCAGCCAAAATCTCCCAGTGTAATCCTGGCCCAACTTGAGAAATTACCGAGGGAACCTGATCTAGAGTTACCAATTCCTCATGGACGGCAATTCACCAAAATGCCAAGGGTAACAGAAGTGACATCACACGCCATTTACCTTTACTCTCATTCACACATACACACACATTCACTCATTCACACTCTCTCCCTTACATAAGCACACTCTCACCCACATGCATGCTCCCCACATACATTTAAAGACATGTTTACATACCTCAGCTGCTAGACAGGGTCATATCCCAGATAACTGTACTCCATTTTTAGGTGGAGCCTGGGCAGCACATGTGCTGCTCTGCAAGGCATGCTGTATTAGAGTATGGACTTGTAGCTACACCACTTTCCACCCATATTTTTCATTGGCTTGCGTCATTGCCCTTTGTAAATGCTGGCTTCTGATTTGTTAATAGGCTTATTAGTACCCCCTTAGTACCGCCTTGTCTTCATTTGTAACTTCCCATGATGACTGGCCCCTTTACTTCAGTTGTTACGTCTTAGTCTGTAAGCACTATTTTCTTTAATGAGTTTCTCCTACTGCAGGCACAACATCCTTTCCTGCAACATTCAGTGCGCCATGCACGCTTTCACTTTCCAAGCAGCCAGGACAATGGTGGCCGCTTCTTTGAAGTGAAATAGGTCTCACATTTACTAGAGTTTGAGCTATTTGCATTCTAAATGACAATGCCTTTTGTTTATGGCTTAATTATCAAAACAGATAAATAAAAGGCTCTGTCATTTACAATGCCACTAGCTTAAACTCTTGCAAATGCGAGACCTTTTGCATTGCCAGGCACTGCTTCATATTAACAAGGAGAGGAAAAGCCACCCTGCGTGGTTTTTCCTCTCCTTGTAAATACGACCCCTTCATACACAGAACTTTGCGTTGAAGGGGCGTCCCATAGGTGGTGCTGTGGGTGTTCCCACGCAACACCCATAGTGAAGTACTGGGTATTTTAGACCCAGCGGTGCAGGGGCACACACCCTATGACTTCTGGGTTCACCCTGTTCCGGACCTACAGAAACACAGAGTCTTCTGGGTGAAGTCAAAGAATCGTTTATTGGCTGCAGACCAATGACAGGTATCCTAGAAGTACAACAGCGTGTATGTTCTCAGGAGACTGCTGAAAATCATAGGAACGGACTTCTCCTTAAGTACAAAATATCATGCTCCAGGCACACATTCCTTGGTTTACGATATGGCCATTACAAGTATACATTTCAAACGAAAAAGCAGAGTCATGATGACCATCCCACATTCCAGTTCGGCCAGCCCACAATGATTTACACAGTAAGGTTCAGATCCCACATCGGATGTAAACAGACCCCCCAATAAACATGAGCATCTCCTGTTTTGGGAAACAAGTCATAAAGCAGGAGCAAGCAGGTGTGGAAGAGATTAGCCGGGGGATTGTGTAGAATGAAAGGGTTTTATGACGGGTCAAGCCCTGATGCTAATCACAGGTGGACGAAGGAAGGGGAGCTCGTGAGACCGGTTTGACCTGGGGCAGCAGAGCCAGCTGCCCAGGTCACAGAGAAGTCAGAGGGAAAGCCCATGTACTGTGAGGCCCGTATTTACTCCATTATAGCCTATGTGAGGGCAATGACAAGATGGCCACTGCTTCCAAAATGGAACCCGCGTAGTGAAACAGAATAACGTGTACACAGTGCATTCATAGCTAGAACGATATATAAAGCACTCGTACATGCCGCATTTACCATTTGCGGTTCGCTAATACCAAGATAGACAGGGGTAGGGCCCTGTCCCCTACGCGGTCCCGAATATTAAAGTACGACAGACCCTCCTTTTGCCCTTACATAGGCAATCACTATACTCATCTTAATCCGAGTCTAGGTCAATGTCCGCAAAGTCATGGAGATGTTGCTGTAGCATCATCCTATTACTTAGTTCGTCCCTCGATACAGGTTTCCTTACACATAAGGTAGCACAGAGACCACATATCGCAGGAGCACACTGTATGTACAGACAGAACAGGAAAAGAATGGCTAAGATCATTCCAATGACCATCAGAACTTTCCAACCCCAGGCAGATATCAATTCCCAGAACCACCCCACCAGTGACCAATCTCCCTTATCCACGTGTATGGCTTCAGATATTTTATGGAGCTTGGAGATGGCTTGATACACTGTTGGAGCATTATCTGGTATGAAAATGCAGCAACTGGATTGGATGACCTTGCATACCCCACCGCGGTCTGCAAGAATAACGTCTAGAACCATGCGGTTCTGCAAAGTCATAAGGCGATCCGCTTGGAGCTCAGCTGTCAGATTACTAAGGGCACCAGCCGTTACATTGACAGTGGATTCAACCACACGTGTCAGTTGTCTCAGGTTCCGACTATTGACCATAGGTCCCCAAAACGGCAGGAAACCCAAGAAGAAGTCTCCCGCTTCCTGACCGGCAGTATCCTCCTTACTAATCACACCTCTCACAACTCTGGTCTTGTGATAGTCAGAGGCAGCAGTAAATGTCGGCGGTAGCAAGTTCGCAATATAACATGTGCCCGAGAAATCAGGGGGCAGCCATGTATATGCTCGGTCATGACAGATGAAATATGTGCCCTTGGCAGCCAAAAACGCAGGGGAAAACTGTGATGGGAAGGTGTACGTTTCAGTACAGTCACTTCTTCCCAGTTGAGCTCTAGGATTCTGACCATTACCCTGTAAGCAGAACCGACCCATGTGGGGTACGACCCAGATTGGAGATGAGATTTTTCGCTGTCTTTCACCCAGACTAATACTATACCCCGTCGCGTTCCATCCTACATAAGGTCTCAGCTCTTCTTTGGGAATGGATGAGTATGCATCGATATCCCTACTCATATCGGCAACTCCTTTCATCAAAGCCTTATTATTGGTGATAGGTCTGATGGAACGCGGTTGGCGAGGGGAGTATGTATCTAGAGCATAGAGAAACATGGTTTGGAATGCCCATGACGATCCATTGTAACTATACGGCAGCACCAGGTAGGGAATACCTTTGTTAATGGTATGTGGCATTAACCCACACACCCAGCAATTGGTCGTATTCATTACCAGTTGGTGCTGGTGCAAGAGCTGGATAAACGAGTTATTTACGAACTCCGATCGTCTGGTCTGTTCGTGCTCAGGCAAAGGGTGAAAAGAGTGAGAGGAGGCAGTAGAAGGAGGTATAGGCTGTTCAGTGGGTGCAATGGGCTTTTGAGCGGAGAAAAACACAAATCCTACAATAAACATTATGATACTACACAGTGTAAAAAGGCACAAAAAGACAAAACATTTACTTTTCATAATTCTACACATCCTTGCGTTAGAGTTCATTTCCTCAATTGGTCTCTCCGTCTTAAAAAACTCCATCCTCTACTCGGGCCGCTCGCGGCGGATGAGTTTCTTCTGCTAAGGAGTACGCCTGTCGGTCCAGGGAAACGCCCTAGACCAACCAGAACCGTTGACCTAGCGTCTTCGGCCTGTACCCCAAAGTCTTGGCACCGCGACCCTGCGGCAGAACCCGGATGGTGGTTCGAAAAACAAAAATCAAGAAAGTCCTTCAGATGGGAGAGCAAAAAATGTCAAAAAAGAAATAGTGAGGAAATCTTTATTTGTCCATGGGCCTAGGTCTCAAATTATAGCGGAGACGGCCAGGTGCTGTTTGGTCTTGAAACAAAAGTTCAGGCTCAGTGGTGTCCAGTCGACTTGATGGTGGCACAGCTTCCTGCAGAATATTGTCACTCTCTTGGTCTGAAACTGTGTCTCTTAAGCGTGCGTCACTGAATGGTACAAAACGAGGTACAATGTCTGTCTCTGAGTCGGCGATACCCTCCTTGACCCACTGGTCATATGGCAGAGGCAAGGGGACTACTTTGCAGTGGGTACCATGAATCCAGTGCTTCTTCCCTTTCACTCGCACTGCTGATCTTGTCGAAAGAAGAACAAGATGAGGGCCGATCCAGCGAGGCTCGTCGTTGCTCTTGCGCTGGAAATTTCGGACTAGCACCCACGTACCAGGGTTGATAGGGTGTCCAGGAGGTTCAGAGGCTTGGGGAAGAGTATCATGTACCTGTTGGTGCAAAACACGCAGTTTAACAGTCAAATCATACAGGTAATCGAGCAGTACTGGATGTTCTATCTCACTAAATTTCGCCGGTCTTGGCACGCCCCATACATTAGCCGGGCGGCCAAAGACGACCTCATAGGGACTAAGTCCCACTCGTGAGTGTATGGTCATTCTGGTGGACAGGAGTGCTAAAGGCAGAGCGTCAGGCCATTTAAGACCGGTGCTCGCCTGGATTTTGGCCAGCTTGAGCTTTAAGGCTCCATTGTAGCGTTCTACTAATCCAGCTGATTGGGGGTGATTTGCAGCATGGAACTTCTGCTTTATCCCTAGCCCTTCACATACATTCTTCATTACTTTACCCACAAACTCACTTCCGTTATCACACCACACTATTCTTGGCATCCCAAACCTAGGGAAGAACTCCTTCACAAGGGCTTTGGATGTGGATAGGGCAGTGTTATCTTTCAGAGGATAAGCCTCTATCCATTTTGAGAAAGCACAAACAACCACCAGTACATATTTCAGGTTGTTGCATCTTTCCATGTGAATAAAGTCCAGCTGCAAAACTTCAAATGGACATGATGGGGGTGCAAAGTGACCAGCTGGAGTTGGGGTTCCCCTACCAGGGTTGTACTTCAAGCATACTATGCAATTCTTGACCACATTCTCTGCACACTTGGGAATCCCAGCATTCTGCCATACTGGAGCCAACAACTTGCATATACCTTTCGTACTGATATGTGCCATTCCATGTGCCATAGTAACCACTGGAAGCACATATGCATCAGGCAACAACCATCGCCTATGTTCTGTCAGATCAATCCAACAACCATTCTCATCCAACTTACCCATACTTTCTTTCCACTTGCTTAACTCTTCCTCTGTGGCTTCAGCTTGAAGCGACTTCACACTCTCTATTGTGTTCTCACACATTCCCACATCATTAACCCATCTTGCGGGGCCTGCAACATACATTCTAGTCTTCACATTCTGTGCTGTTTCTTTCGCGGTCTCATCAGCAAACGCATTCCCACGTCCAACATCATCGGTGACTTTCCTGTGCGCACTGCATTTCATGATCGCAACTTGCAACGGTAGGGTCAGTGACTCAAGGAGATCATTCACCAACTTGCCATTCTGAATTTTAGCTCCATGCGACGTAAGGAACCCACGCTCTTTCCACAAACGCCCAAAATTATGAGCCACGCCAAAGGCGTACTGGCTATCTGTGTATATATTCACTCTCATTCCTTCAGACAACACACATGCTCTCGTGAGGGCGATTAATTCTGCTGCTTGGGCCGAATTATGTGGCACTCGTGCAGTTTCCACGACCGTGTGCAAAGTCGTGATAGCATATGCAGCAGTTGTGTCACCATTAGGGAGCTTGAAACATGACCCATCTACCCATAAAGTGCCATCACACTCAGTCAGGGGAGTATCTTTTAGATCTACTCTCCCTTTCGTCTCTTCTTCTGTTCTGAACAGACAGTCATGTTGCTCAATCTCATCTGAGTCTGCTGGAATTGCCAACAATGTAGCTGGATTCAGCGTATTGCATCTCTTTATGTGTATGTGATTTGCTAGCAGTGTAAGTTCATAACCTGATAGCCGCGCACTAGTCAAGTGTTGTGTCTTGGTCCTATTTAATAATGTGTCTACAGCGTGTGGAACCATAACAATCAATGTATTGTCCATTACCAAACCAGCAGATTGTCGGATAGACATCGCTGCAGCAGCTGTCGCTCTCAGACAGCTTGGCAATGCCCTCGCTACAGGGTCCAAGGTTGATGAAAAATATGCGCATGGGCGCGGTCTGTCGCCAAAAGGCTGTGTTAACACTGACAACGCACATCCATCTTTCTCGTGAACATACAATGTAAAAGGCTTACTGTAGTCGGGGGGTACCCAACACAGGTGCTGAACACAATGCATTACGCAATTCCACAAAACTTTTCTGGCACTCTTCAGACCATGGGATAGGATTCGGTGTGTCTTTGCATGTTAAGGCTAACAAAGGTTTTGCCAATAAAGAAAAACTAGGGATCCAATGCCTACAGTATGAAGTGATGCCCAAGAAAGCACGTACTTCTCTCTGTGTTTTTGGCACACTCAACTGTGCAATGGCTTGAATTCTTTCTGGGGTCAGTTTCCTTCCCTCCTTCGATAAGAGATGACCTAAGTAGGTCACCTCTTGTCGACAATATTGCAGCTTAGAGAGAGACACTTTGTGATGGAAAGCGGATAAATGGCGCAACAGTGACAATGTGGCTTCTTTACAAATCTTCTCAGTATCCGCGGCGATCAGTAAATCGTCCACGTACTGAATCAGGATAGCGCCACTAGGTAAAACAAGTGCATCAAGCTGCGCCTTCAAAGCCTGACTGTATATGGATGGACTCTCACAGTAGCCCTGGGGAGCGCGTTTGAAGCGGAAGCTTCGGCCTCCCAGACTAAAACCAAAAATGTCCCTGCTCTCTTCTGCAATTGGGATACTAAAGAAAGCATTCTTTAAATCGATCACTGAAAACCATGCAGCAGAGGCTGGAATCATCGTTAACAAGGCAGTTATATCGGGGACAACCGGAAACTGTGGCACAACAATCTTATTAACCTCTCTAAGATCAATCACAAATCTGTAAACAGGTGGCTGTGAAGGATCCGTTCGTTTTAAGACAGGTAAAATCGGACTATTGCAAACGTTGCCTCTTGTCTCTTCTATCACACCCTTATTAATTAAGTCGCTGACAATGTCTAACAATGCTTTCTGCCCTTCATTAGAGATCTTGTACTGGGGAATACGTGGCAGTCTGACATTAGCCTTTAGAGTCACCACATATGGCGGTATCTCCAAGAGGCCCACGTCATTGGGACCAGTAGCCCAAAGGGCATCCGGAAGGGATGACAATTCAGGTGGCATTGTATTCTTAGACAAATACATTGGAGAAATCACTTTCTTGCCTAATGTAAGTTGTACTCCTGAAGGAGAACAATACAGTGTAGCGTGCAATCTTTTCAACAAATCTAATCCCAGCAAATTCTCACCACAACCTGTTGTCAGAATCAGGGGTGCTTTCAGCTCGCAAGGTCCAACAGAAAGTGACATGGGACTGGAAATCGGGTTCCTAACTGGGGCGCCAGAAAAACCTACTGAAACATTGATATCGCCAGACAAAGGTGCGCCAGGGAGTTTTGAATGCATGATTGAACTCTTTGCAGCACCAGTGTCTAGCAGAAAAGGCTCCGTTACATTTGCTGTAGTCACCTCAACATACGGTCCACTCTGATCCACTGGCACTGAAACAACTCCCTCTCTCTGTCTACGGCTGTCCTAGTAGTCATTACTTTCTGCATCACCGTCCTCTGCATAATAATCATTATTGTAATACTGGGCCGTATTACTATTCGCGTTAGCTTGTTGATCAAAGCTATTGATGGTATTTTGAGGCGGCAGAGGACGCGCGTTCTGGGGAACACTTCCACGCCCTCTGCCTCTAGGAGCTTGCTGACCACCCCTACCTCTTGCGCTATACACATTACCGTTCCGCTGCATTAATTTAGGGCAACTATATTTAAAATGACCTTCCTCTTTACAGTATGAACATTGGTTGGGACCTATAGGGACACGTGGTTGGTAATACCCGTTCATTTGCTGATTGTTCTGAAACTGTTGGGGTTGGTGATAGACACCTTGGGGTTGCCTATAATTATTCTGACCTCCACGTGGCGGATAGGCCTGCTGTAAAAGGACCTTTGTCTTCAGTTCCTTCGTTTTCTTTTCCGTTCTATCTTTCTCGTCTTTATCTCTATTCTCATAATACTGTGCAGTAGCCAGTATTTGCGCTGAAGAAGAAACAGCCCAAGAACTTTCTGAATCTTTTAACTTTTTACACAAATCAGGAAGTAAATTCTGCACAAACTTATCCACAAACAGCCGTTGGCCACCCTCAGTACTCATATCCTGCCCACTGTGGTCAATAAATGTTTCTTCAAACCTAGTAAAGAAGTCTGACACTGTCTCATCTTTCTTCTGCTTGCATGCAGATAACTTGTCCCAATTTACGCGCATCGCAGGCATTATTGTCTTCATATACGTGATGATTCTACCAGGCAATTCAGCTACCAAAGGTTCTGGTTTCGCACCACCAGTTTGTCTAGCATCAGCAGCAACAATGTTAGCCCATGTATCCCCTAGTTCTGCATTGTGATCTACATTACGAATTGATCCCCATAGAGGCTGTGGAACAACATTACCAAACAACATGTCTATGTCGGCCAGATTCATAATGCATGACCCTGCCGTCTGTGACAACTCTTTATAATAACCTGCTGGGTTTTTACGGGGATCAGGCAAGGACTGCTTAAGCGCTAACACCTCAGAGCGCTTCCATGGAACATGCACCCAAACACGCTGGAAATGCGCTGCCACAGCGGGGTTACCACCGGCAGCTGCAACCGCTTCCTTCCATACCGGGGGAACTTCTCTCATAGGGTATTGTCGCGCTTTTGCCTTTTTCCCCACAAGGACATCTTGTTCAAACAATGATTGTTGGCAATCATCATTCCTGAAGGACAATACAACCGCAACTGCTTTATCTACTTCGCGGTCCACAATTATACCAGTTCCAAAATCGAACCTCACTCTACACAATTCCTGCGGGTTCGGATTTTTACCACTATCCTCCAATTCTTCACAGAGAATTTCGCACATTTTCTCAAACACATATCTCTGTTTTGGGGCATCCCATTGATGGAAAACGTTAACAACTGATTCCACATCATACAGTGAAGGAAAAACAATCCATCTACGCGCCATGTTATCTATTACCTTTTTCTCATCGGGGTTAGGCAATTGGCTACGCAATTGCTTACGCTGTAAACCAGGAGTCGCACCAGATGACTCAAAGAGAGGAGACAATGTAGTAACCACATTAGCTAAGCGCTGTCGCGCTGAAGGAGAAGCTGAGGCGAGAACAGGGGGAAAAAAAGAGGATGTAGAGACAGGTACTGGAGTGGTGGAAGGAAGAGTGTGAGGGGAGGCAGTTGCTGAATTAGGCAAAGTCGCAGGAAGTGCGGGGGCAGTTGGAAGCACAACTGGCGGTCCTTGAGAGGGCTGCGCTACAGGGATAGGAACCGGCTGCAAAGCAGCTGGCGGTAGCGGCAAGGCTTGGAGTATATGCACTGGAGGCGGCATATTTACAAGCTGGGGAGGCGCCGTGGCAGTTTGAGCATACGGGGGTGGCGAACTCAACAAATGTGACATCAGGGGATCTTTCTCCTTTTCTTCGGACTCATTCTGCTTAGAATGTGGCAAAGCTGGGTAACATTTGTCAATCCCTAACTTATGCTGCCTGTGCAATCGCTCATTCATTTGCTCCTCCTCATTGTCCTTGAATCGTACAGCTGCTTGCATTACTGTCATACCTTTCTCCCTCTTATTCTTTTTCGCTAACTTAATTTCCTTTTGTTTGGCTTCCTTTCGCCATAAGCGGAAAGAGTCAAACATCGCCGGCCGGGCTTTCTTCTTAAACAATTTAATTTCTAAATTATCTAAAATATCGGTATCAAAACTACCATTTTGGGGCCATTTTAAAACACCATCTTTCCTGGTGTAGTGGATCCACATTTCGTTATATGCAATGGGGCCTACGCCATGTTTTACATAGAGCTCATAAGTTGGAGTTCCAACCGGAGGAACCGGACATGATTCCTCTAGCTGGAAATCTTTTCCACAACCCAAACAGAATAATCTACCAAATAGTCCAGAACCAGGCATCTTTGCTCACTAGTCTAGATCCAAACGTCAAAGGATTATCGAATACGATATTCTCGTGAATACACGAGTCCTCTGGTTTTGGCGTTTGCAAACTCCAAAGTACCAAATTACCAAATCAAACGATCCCGAAGGATACCAAAAACAAATGGGAGACGCTCCACTTATACTTAACTGAATATTGCTGATCGATGGCGTCACCAGAAGACTCTCTCGATTGTTTCGCTCTCTCAAATTCGTCAAGGGTCCAAAACAGGTCGATTAATCAGGGCAGCAGTCCTTCGTAGCCGTCGGGACGCGGAGAACCTCGCAGAAAAGACATTCGGACCACGTCGACATGCAGGGGTCGATGAAGTGGCGGCCTTCCTCCGGAATTTCCACACGAAGCTCCTCACGAACCTCTGGCTTGGACTGGTACCGCTGAAATCGCCCCACGTTGGGCGCCAAACTGAAGTACTGGGTATTTTAGACCCAGCGGTGCAGGGGCACACACCCTATGACTTCTGGGTTCACCCTGTTCCGGACCTACAGAAACACAGAGTCTTCTGGGTGAAGTCAAAGAATCGTTTATTGGCTGCAGACCAATGACAGGTATCCTAGAAGTACAACAGCGTGTATGTTCTCAGGAGACTGCTGAAAATCATAGGAACGGACTTCTCCTTAAGTACAAAATATCATGCTCCAGGCACACATTCCTTGGTTTACGATATGGCCATTACAAGTATACATTTCAAACGAAAAAGCAGAGTCATGATGACCATCCCACATTCCAGTTCGGCCAGCCCACAATGATTTACACAGTAAGGTTCAGATCCCACATCGGATGTAAACAGACCCCCCAATAAACATGAGCATCTCCTGTTTTGGGAAACAAGTCATAAAGCAGGAGCAAGCAGGTGTGGAAGAGATTAGCCGGGGGATTGTGTAGAATGAAAGGGTTTTATGACGGGTCAAGCCCTGATGCTAATCACAGGTGGACGAAGGAAGGGGAGCTCGTGAGACCGGTTTGACCTGGGGCAGCAGAGCCAGCTGCCCAGGTCACAGAGAAGTCAGAGGGAAAGCCCATGTACTGTGAGGCCCGTATTTACTCCATTATAGCCTATGTGAGGGCAATGACAAGATGGCCACTGCTTCCAAAATGGAACCCGCGTAGTGAAACAGAATAACGTGTACACAGTGCATTCATAGCTAGAACGATATATAAAGCACTCGTACATGCCGCATTTACCATTTGCGGTTCGCTAATACCAAGATAGACAGGGGTAGGGCCCTGTCCCCTACGCGGTCCCGAATATTAAAGTACGACAATAGAACATGACACATCTCCAGAATTATGAGAAATTGTAAATCTGGAGATGTGTTTGAATGCTGCGCCATCCTAGAATTGGTGTAGCATGGCGCATGAGGAGAATTGTTTTCATTTCTCCTCATTTTTTCCTCTTTCAATGCTTGCTGCATTCCACAGCATACATTGAAAGAGGAAAATGCCTTTACTGATTGTTTTTGTGCAGGAAGGTGCCCCTTCCTGCACAAAAACAGTCTCCACACGACACAGACATTCTTGCACCACGGCGCAAGGGTGTCTGTGTCACCGCATGGCTGCAGTTTGTGCAGCAGTGCAGAGGGAAGCACAGAGGTGCAACATATTCATGTACATATGTCACATCCCTGTGCTTTGGAAGTGCCACAGTGCAGTGCAGCTAAAGAGCTTGCAGTGTCACTCTGCAGTACTTCCTCATAAATCTTCACCTATAAATTCACCATACACTACTAATGCATTCTTTCAGTCAATCATGCTGTATACATATATTCAACCAAACTTTCACACATTACCTTGCAATTATAGTTCTTTCTTTAACCAGATAAGGTAGTTCTGATAAGAACTTTTTTTTCCCTTTGTATTTTTGGAAAAAAAATTTGAGCAATTTTGTATTAAAAAAATGAACAAAAAAAAGAAAGAATAAAACAGAAAACGTTTGCAATTACTTATCATTCCAAAAACAAAAAAATTAACAACGATGGCTGCGTTGCGCAGTACAAACTGCATCCAACGACTGCACACTGAAGCATATAAGTTTCTTAAACTTCACGCAGTGTTGCTCGAGAAAGGCGAATTCTGGCCTAATGTCCATTGCAGGTGTTCCTGAGGACGCTCCAGATGTACTTGCCACAGCAGGTGAGGGGTTCAAAGCAGCTTGCCTCATTTCCTCCCGAGCAAGATTGAGAGGATGTGTGGTCCGGAGATGCTTGTACTTAGAAGCAGTGCCACAAGAGTATTTATTTTCACTGCCTCTTGGCAGGACTTGGTCACAAATTTTGCACATCACCTTTCTCGCATTTACTTTCTTCTCGCCAGGTGGAAAAGTGAAGAATTTCCACACGACAGATTCCGGCCTCTGTGGACGTGGTGCCTCCTGCAAGAATTCTTCTTCAGAAGATACTTCCTCCTGCTGCTGTCCAGATGCCATTTTGTTTGATATTTTTGGAAAAAAAACAAAAATAAGTAAAAAGGGTTCTTGTAGGAAAAGAGATGTCTCTCTAAAGATGCTCCAACAAGAATGATTAAAATGGGTGGGGTCCTTCAATAGTTACAGTGGGAAATGTTATGAACCAATGAAATCTTTTTTTTTTTTTAGCTCACATGGGATCCGCGCACTCTGCGCTCACGAAGCACGCACCCGACGTGACTTCGCGAAAATATATTTAAAAATAATATAAGTTTATTATAAGTACAAATATATTATTTTCATGAATATCTTAAATAATCTCTTGCCCTAATATGTATATTAAAGACACATACATGTCATTTTGGAACATAATTGCGCCCCAGCATGTATGTGATGTCACACGGGACCCGCCAACGCGCAAGCGTCGTGTACCGTAATGCGCATGTGTCGCGAATGCGCGGGAGCAGGAGTCGCGGACTGGTCGCATACCAATCGCGCACATCACGTAATATTAAATGTATATGATGTAACTGAAAAACACGCAGCTGTCCCACACTGTACGCGGATGCTTCACAACTTTTCTAAAATGGCAGCTAGAATCCGCGCACCCACCGTGATGTGTACGCTTTGGGTGCGCAACTCCGAAAAAAAATTGGGAAATAAAAATGTAAAAAGAAAATAATATAAATATATTAAAATAAAACAAAAAAATTGAACAATATTTCAGTTTTAATTTATAAATAAACAGGTAAAAAACTGTAGAAAATCAGTACAAAAAAATAGGTATAACTGCTATTACACTTAAAAATTAGCATTTCAAAAACCTTTGAAATTCACTGAAAAAAACACAGGTTTCAGAGACGTTATAGTTAGAAATTAGCATTTAAAAAACCTTAGAAATTCACAGAAAAAACCATAGGTTTCAGGGGTGTTATAGTTAGCTGGACATTTCACTCGTACAAAACCATAGAAATTCCTCCATTATAGTTAGTTCTGCTAACTATAACTCGCGCGCCCGCAATGCACTGCTGATGATGTCACATATTACATCATTCATGGCATGAATGAGTGAAATGTCCAGCTAACTATAACACCCCTGAAACCTATGGTTTTTTCTGTGAATTTCTAAGGTTTTTTAAATGCTAATTTCTAACTCTAACGTCTCTGAAACCTATGGGTTTTTCAGTGAAGATATATATCCAACTTAGCAGGAAACCCATTTGAAACAGGCCGCAGGAAGATGCAAATATTCTCACTGATTTTAATGGCAGCATGCAAGCAGATGACTGGACAGCAACATACATCCAAGATAGTTCTTAGGCCAGACGCGTTTCGGGAATCTCCTCAGTCCCTTCTTCTGTGGCAATGTTCTGAGAAGATGAAAGCACTGCTGCATTACGCACGTTTTCATTAAGGACACCTGCCCCCATGGGCGTGGCCGACTGCACGGCCTTCTGGATGTTGTAGTGCGATGCCTGTAATCCCCAGTGGGCGTGCTGTTCATTTTCACGAAAAATAAGCAAAATCATATCCCAAGTGGGTAGGTGCATGTGGCGGCCGTCATCTGCCCCGCTTTGTTGCTGTCATGATGAGTGAGCGGACACCACCCTGCAAAGGAGTCAGCCCTATCTTCCTTCCTACTGTTAAGATACCGGTTGGCACCTTTTCGGATCCGCATTCACACGGTGGGCCTTGTTTCACGACCGGGAAACAGCTGTTAATAAATCCAACTTAGCACACACATACATACACAGCTTCTCCGCTATCAGCAGAAAGTACTCTGACACTCCCGCATGCTTCAATAAAGTTTTTAATGACTCCAAACGTCGCGTTTCGGCTATATGCCTTGCTCACGTTCATGGTGTAAAGCCGAAACGTGTTGTTTGGAGCAATTAAAAACGTTATTGAAGCATGCCGTAGTGTCCGAGTACTTTCTGCTGATAACGGAGGAGAAGGCACGGACCACTTCGAGCTGGATTTGAAAAGTGCTTTATTGCAGCTTAATCCTCCAGCATGACTCGTTTCGACTGGGTCTTCCCGGTCTTGATCACATGACGTGCTTGAGCGAATGGCACACTTTATAGTGACGAGAAACTAAGTAAAACACTCCCCCCCCCCCCCCCCCCAATGTGATAGAGCTAAACATTCTACAATCCATTTCTACAATGCAAAAATGTTATCGTAATTGTTTTACTAATGATAACTGCCATAATCTGAACATGGTAAGACCTATGCCGGTATTTGTAGCCAAGTGGGTAACAACATTAATTAAACTGTATCATACATTTCATTAATGAAAAAAGAGACCAAATTCAGTGCAGTTAATGTCAAATTAGTATTGCTAAATTCATATTAGGAGAGTGGGTGCAAATAACTAAATAAAGTGCTCGTGCAAAATAGTTTAAAATGTCAATAGTTTAAAATAGCTATTAAAAAGTTCATAGCTAAAAAATTTAGGGGTCCATTAGGATGTCGGGCTGTGGCACCACCGCGGTGCTGACGATGCGGAAAAATGCATGTTTTCGCCCGCAAGCAGCGGTTTTCACGTCCGCCATATTAGTATGGCCAAACATAGCCCATTTCCCGTCCGCCGCGGTGCGACATGCACCACCATCAAAGTGCGCCAGCCACCGCGGCGGTGGAGCCAATGGAGACTCACCGCTGTGCGGAATGACGTCCGCCCCGCTCCACAAATTAGGATGCCCCAAACAAGCAGACGCACCGCAGCGGAGAAACCGCCCAACCAGAGACGGCGGAAGCTCCATAGCGGAGCACGAAACCAGAGTCACGGTCCACACCACCTGGTCCCGACCGCCATGGACCCAGCTCTACACGTTTTTCCGGTGCTGTACATGCTACATTACCAGCAACTCATGGACCCGGCGCAGACACTGCCATAGGTACGCAATAACACAAACACAACACACAACACATGGGCTGACACAGGGTCCAAAACCACATCAGACACCCTGGTGGGGACAGGAACACATCCACACGGGCACCCACACATGACCCACCTGCCACCAAGTCACCCCTCCATATCCTGGACACACATGTTCCGTGACCATGCAGCAATGTCCCGGTGACATCACCGCAGCGGTGAACATAAGGGAATACATGCGCACTATGCAGAAGGCAGGCATGGGCAGGGCACAAAGAGCACAGGGCCACACCTCCAGCCACCACTCACTAGCACACCCCCTGAAGGCACATGCCATGTGCCCCTCAAGTGCACCCCAATGCTCAACAACAAGCCAGGTGAATACACAACCTGCACCACACAATAAACAACCAGTAAGACAGCCACTGCAGGAGTGGCTAAAGAGGAACACACAGCACAGGACCAGGTAAACATACACACCACAACAACACCACACTCAGGGCACCAAATTAACACATACAAGGAACAAACATCCAAATGGACACACAGCCTGCCAAGTCACACATACATACCCCGCACTGACACACAGACACATACCACACACCACATGCCAACAGCAATGGAGCACAACAAATAGGAAAGCCAAAGTTTGGTGCACACAAATGGAAGGCCATGGAGACAAACAACAAGCATGTGTACATCACATGCAAGACACGGAACAGAGAACAACACCCTCAGACCATCAAAGCACACATGGCTGGTACAGTCAGTGAAGTCAAACCACATACATCACAGTGCAACAACACAGGGAGACAGCAAGGCAAACAATGTATATGCACAAGGATGAAAGAAAGGCCCTGATGTCAAACCGTGAACAGCCACACATGTATACAACTACTGTACAGGAGTACACCAGCAGCACAACACACAGGGCCCATTGATACACTCCATGACTGCCAAACACCAGTAGGAATCTACATACATACCCCCCTCACACCTGCAGCACACAACACCAGTGTCAAACACACTGAAGGCTGGCAATACTTGCCAGTCAATACACACACAAACAATCACACAGCCTGGAGGTAGCCACAAACATCCCACACAGGGATGTCAGAACAAATGTCTGCACAAAAACAACAGACAAACACATAACCCAACAGAAACACACATAGAACCACAACATGAACAGATATGCCCTGTGCATCTAAACTGTGGAAAGGCAATGGGAGCACAGACACAACAGGAGTGCACAACCGCACCACTCAGAAAAAAGGCACAGACAACATACCACAACACACAGTGCACCATCACAGAACAACGCAGCCACATCAAACAAACCGATGCACAGGCAGACAAATCACATAGCAAACACAGCAGGACATCAGGGGATGCACACCAGGCAATGACAGGGCAACATACACACACAACACTGCATGCACAACAAGCAGTGTGTGCACACCAAGCATACCAGCCACACACAGACATCAGTGACCTAACATCAACCCACACAACACCAATCTGCACACCCAGGAAGTGAAGCAATACCGCAGCCAACACACAGGCATCCAACACAACACAAACAGATGCACAAGTCTGGGACAGAAAGGTGGAAACAACTTGACCTGATGACTGGGCAGCACACACAGTTGAACTGCATAGGAGCAACCATGACTGACAAACCGCACAAGAACATCTTATACAACCCGTTTTAAAAAAAATTGTACCTCGGCACTCTAACAGTCAATAAGTAATAGTTTCAAAAGAAAGTAGATCGATATGACAGGAATGGCCTATTTAGGCAATTGTACATCGATAATTTCCTTGTTTTGCCTATTGAACAAAAAAGCAAGGGAGAAGTACACTTTGTTCGAAAATAGAGAACATTACTAGCACATGTTTTCTTCTATGGAATTTTTAATACTATACAATCCAAAAAATATTTTTCTTTTTTAAGAAAAAGCTATGTATGAGTCAGATTACATTACTGATAGGTTTAAACACCGCAAAGCGTATCATGTATGACTTCTTCAAAACACAACTAAACACATTGTGTGTGATTTCAAGTGCAATGCAAATTTTCAATGTTGGTTTACAATATTCTTCCCTGAGAGCACTGTGAGCAAATACGTAGGTCAAAATGGAGGTCCCAGTCCTGGAACTTTCCAAAAGTTGGCAATTGAGAACAGTCAGAGACAGCCCAGTTGTGAAGTAGCCAAAGACAGCCGACACGTGTTTCGTTACTTTGCGTAACTTTATCAAGGCTGTAAGCAAAACATAGCAAAAAAAGCACTCATTAAATGTTCTTTATTAGTGTGTGTATCTCAGTGAAAGCATTCCGCTGTTCCTGTGTCGTTAGTACGTGTTTAAGAGAGATTTCATACAGTGATGTTCTCATGTTGATTCAAAATAATAAAAAAAAGGTGAGGCAGAAGACCTGAAAATTGTATTAAGTGGAGTAGTGACCCAAGAGAAAACCACAAACGTGTAACTGAGAAGAAATAGAATGAATTTCGTGATGTATAGCAAAAAGAACCATTCCCCCAGACGAAGATGGTGGCCCATAAATGATGGAAACCTCAGAGAACTATAATACGACGCCAAGTACCTTGTTTGGTGTATTGATGGACTGTTATCGTATGAGGAAAGTTAGGTTCCCATTTCCCACAAGTTTCATGAGAATATTTGAAAGGTCCTGTAAAAGTAAGTAAAGCGAGACATATAGTGACATCCTTTTTCAGATGTTCTGTTTATTAAGGTCCAAGATCTATGAGATGTCAAAATTTAAGGCGTAAGAAAGTACCTTTAGTTTAATCAATGTTTTGGATATTCTAATCGTTGATGGAGGTAATATCCAAAAATAAGTCCAGCCGCATATTGTCAAAATAGTGTAGACCTACAGAGAGTATGAAAGCGGTACTAAATAAAAGTAAGCTTCCTGTCCTCAGTTACTTTGTGTTCGAAACGTAAAAAACAACACAAAATCGTTCAAAGCAAGATTTCTGGTATATGTGAAACATGGGTCTAAAAGGTTGGCGCCTGCGATAAGGTTAAAAAGTGAGCCTTACATGTGTAGCCGTTGTATCAAATAAGGGAAGTGCTCTATATACCTGACTATCATCATTTGCATCAACTATTTGAAAGGAAGTGTGGTGATTTTGAATCACCCCTTCAAAGGTTCTGAGTTCGGTAGAACTAATTGAGGAAAGGAGTCAGAAATAGATATAAGTAAACTTTCTAGGAGTGAGATAGTCAAGCGAGTGACTTAGTTAAAACAAAATATTATTTAGAAGGATGGACATGTGAACCAAGGTTCCAAAATAATCTTATTTTATCTGTCACACAAGTATGTCTTTATTAAGAAACGACACATCAGAAGTCTAATGCTGTCTATTTCTATCGTAGTTGAACTATTTTTTTTTTTTAAACAAACTTTATTAGTTCATTGAACAAAATGCAATCAATCCCCGTCCCCCATAGTCCGCCCCCCAGCCAAATCAGGACATCTTGCAATAACCATCCCAGCACATAAGCTACATCTGTACAGCATTCACCCCAATAATGTCCGTTCTACTAGGTAGTGCATCCACAGGAGTCGTAGTTGAACTATGGTCAAGGAAAATAGTAAGCAAAGGAGAACTATATCATTATGTCAATTGCTTATAAGAAACATGGTATGTTACTTACAAAGAAAAGGTAAACTGTGGAGCAAACAAGGGCTTTGATAGGTCCCTGCAATGTAAAAAGTTAAAGAAACACTATTAAAACGGGATCTCTCCAATTGTCACAATGAAGTACAAATGCCACGCGATTCTAGCATCTAAAACTTACTTTAAATTACGTGGCGTGGTCGAACAGTTCAAAGTGGTACGGTCAAGTGTGTTCAAACAGCCAATGTCTGCTACTTCCTGTTTTAAAGTGTCCAAGTCATGGAAGTAGAAAGAGGACAAGCTATTAGCTACAAGGTTCCTACCTTATAGTAAAGATAGAAAAAGGAACCCAGGTTCGCCTAGTTCATATCGTCCGCCATATTTGAAAGGTCGGTATTATTAGTTTGAAACATATGCGAGCGCAAAAAGCACGTAACCCAATAGAATAGTGAGGAGATAAAAACATTAAATAAAAAGAGAACACTATTTAATAATAGTATTATAGTGACAAATCAAAATAGTGTTAAATATGAATATCGACATGTTTTATGATTAAAATTATTATTCCTAATTTTGTATTGGGTCAGATATTTTCTATGATGCAATAAAAAATTAGAGGAGCGAATTTCACACTTGATCATTGTTAGTAATTAGATCGATATTAGTTATTTGATCAAAAAGAAGAAGGTCCTCAGTGACAAAGAAAGATATTAAAGAGGTGATGAGAAAGAGGTAGCCTTAGCACATGGTGTAAATTCAGCTCATGGATCAAAAGCACAACCTACGATTTGTGTAATAGAACGTTTCAAATTTCCAATGCAAAAAGAAACATCTGTTTGTATACTTCTTTACAGGAGAATAAAGACATCTAGTATACTTAGCAGGAACATTTTTAGATTTTGAAGCACCATTAAAAGAGTGGCACTCGATATTTGGAAAAAGTCTAAAAGAAAATTTACAATCATGGATAAAAACACAAGTTGCATTTTCGGTTATAAAGCGTTTCAGATTTAAATCACAAACAAACCCATATATTTACGTACATATATACTAAAGAGTCCAAACACCTGCCAATGCAGGATTTCTTCACAAATACTATCCAAGGAATGGCACTTGATATTGGAAAAAGATACTTAGACATCCGACAAATACCTTGAGGACTACGGGTCATAATATTTCCCTCCTTTGAGGATTTAGACCCTGACCTATTAAAAGAATGGGAAGAATTAATCCTAACCTCATCATATAAAATGATGGATGTCCTGATCCGTCATGCGGAACGCAAACGTAATAAATTGCTGAATGACATAGCACAGAACCTAAATATGCCGGAACCAACTGAGAAGAATTATAAAATACTTAAAGACGTCCTCAGTGGTTACCAATTGTATATTAAAGACAAAAAAATGAGAAAATTCAGACGTGATGAGACAGATTCTAAAAATGGGAGAGTTTTTACTTTCGCAAAAATATTCGATGAGGAGAGACCACGACAGGTAGAAAAAAAGTAGTGATAACCCCCTCAGTCAGCATCGCATCTACCAGCGAATCTGATCTATCCAGCATCCGAAGCGAAAATAGTATCACAACAGAACCAGAGCCCACCACCATAGGTACTAATGGCACTAACACTACCCCTGCAACGTCCTCTTTTTTTAGAGGAAATGAACCGCTTTCGCAAGGGCTCAAGAAATACATACAACTGAGACGCCCCAAGAAAACCAGAAGGGGTGGGAGGAGACTAAGCGGGAGGGAAGGGGCCACCAACACCAGATCCAAGTCAAACTTCTCATATCGAACTCAATATTTATGGCACTGGAGTCATTTCTCCCAAACTTGTGAACGTTGTAAATTTATCGGATTATGACCTTACGAATTGTGATGAGAAAGTATTAACCAAAGGTCTCAGTTTTTGTCCTACTGCGAGACCAGACTTTGTTAACATTCATGTGGATTTATACAAATTCACAAGGAAAACAAAATTAAAAAAATTCTTTGAAGAAAATCCGACTCCTACAGTTCCTATAATTTGTAATATATCATCATGCAATCAGACAATCAAAGATGTCAAGAATATACATGTACTTTCGTCACTTAATGACAGCTCTGTTTCAATGACTGACATATTAAATGACTTGGGCATTGGATCGAATTTGAATACTGATAGTGGGCTAAAGGTAAAATCCAGTTTTGTTCCCAACTTCCAATCAGACAATATGATAGATGCATTCTATAGAGCAGTGACTCAAATCTGGTTATCAAAGAGGCGGATAAGGGGGAAATATAGTGCTTATGCAAGAGAAGGATTACATAGGGGAGATAGATAGACAACTACAGGACCAACAAGCCTACACCAAACTGTCTACCAATCCATTGAAGAGGATCACTACCCTCATAGAATCGAAACTCACAGTGTGGCAGCAACATGGCCTCATTTCAGATGGGGAGGCCAGATATCTATATACACCGACACCTAAAGCACCATGTATTTACACTCTTCCCTAAGATCCATAAACCAGACACATTTCCTCCGGGTAGACCCATAGTTTCGGGTATTGGTTCACCCACAGAACATCTATCAGAGTACATCGATTTTTTTTTTTGCAAACCTTTTTATTAAATCTTCCATCATACCTTAGGGATACTGGGGATCTCCTAAGCAAATTGGAAGACATTGAATGGACAACAGAGCTTTCCTTTGCTACATTGGATGTCTGTGCTTTGTATACTAGCATCCCTTGGGAACAGGGTTTACAAGCCCTAAGTGACACTCTATACCAAAGGGACGCTACTCTATATGGACATACAGAGATGGTTCTAGATATGACACGGGTGGTTTTGGAAAACAATGTTTGCCTACACCAAGGCACTTGATACCAACAAGCAATGAGTGTGGCAATGGGCTCAAAATGTTCTCCATCTGTAGCTAATCTGTACATGGGCAGATTCGAACACAAACATCTGTGGACCAATGGACCCCCAAATCTGACTGCACATATTGTATATTGGGGTTGTTATATTGATGACGTTTTTGTCATCTGGGCAGGACGTGAGTTAGAATTTACAGCACTAACAGAATATCTTAATGACAATTGTTTCAACCTAAAGTTCACTTCCAATTTCAACAAGACAGAAATAGAATTCTTAGCTACCACAATCTATGCAAAGGGCCCCAAAATTATGTCCAAACTGTTCAGAAAGAAAACAGCATGCAACGCAGTGCTACATGTCACTAGTGCCCACCCTAAAACCCAAATCAAAGCCATACCTTTGGGAGAAATGACCCGTATACGCAGGAATTGTAGCGAAGATGATATTTTCTTCCAGGAGCTGAACAATTTACAGGAACGTTTCATATGTAGGGGCTACTCCTCAGACATGCTTAAACATGCCAGAAAGAGAATAATGAAAAATCCAGGAATACATTGGTAAAGAAAAAACATAAAGATGAGCACAAGGGAAACCAAAACAAACTAGGTCTGATCATGGACTTTCATGTCGAAAGCCATGCCATCTATAAAATTGTTTCAAAGCACTTGCATCTTCTTGCTTTGGATGAATCCTTGACTAAACATCTGATTAAGAAACCTAGGATAATACACAGGAGAAGTAAAACTCTCAGGGACATTCTATGCACTAGCTATTTACCAGCTAGACCTAACACCACCACTTGGTTACCGGCTAAACCGGAAGGCTTTTTTAAATATGCTCACTGCAATATGTGTTCGTTGGCCAACAACGGTATCAAGGAATTCTGCTATAACACCCTAACGACACACTACATCAAGGATTTCATCAATTGTGAATCCAAATATGTAGTGTATTGTATAAAATGCTCTTGCAACTTGATATATATTGGCAGTACCATACGTACATTGAAAGAAAGGATTCAAGAGCACATAAGGGCGATACGTAATAATGATAGTAGTTACCCCATGGCAATAAAGAACATCCCAAAACCTCTCTAACCAATATCAGATTCCATGGAATAGCTCAGGCCTATAACGACCCCAGAGGTGGGGATCGAATCTCCATTCTCAGAAAAATGGAAGCACAATGGATCACACGCCTCCGGGCTGTAGAACAGGGTCTTAATTATGATAAAGAACTACATGTGTTTCTCAATGACTAATATCGTAGGCATGGGTAGTCTTCATCTGTGTAACATCACAAATAGTCTATAACATGGTAATCTGTAAACTCAAGACATGTTATGTTTAGGGTGATGTTCTTAGTACTACACTGAATGCCATGGACCACAAATAATGATCATAATCTGTCCTTTACACATTCTTCCAATATCCAGTGCCATTCCATGGATAGTAATTGTGAAGAAATCCTGCATTGGCAGGTGTTTGGACTCTTTAGTATTTATGTACGTAAATATATGGATTTGTTTGTGATTTAAATCTGAAACGCTTTATTACCGAAAATGCAACTTGTGTTTTTATCCATGATTGTAAATTTTCTTATAGACCTTTTTCCAAATATCGAGTGCCACTCTTTTAATGGTGCTTCAAAATCTAAAAATGTTCCTGCTAAGTATAGTAGATGTCTGTATTCTCCTGTAAAGATGTATACAAGCAGATGTTTCTTTTTGCATTGGAAATTTGAAACGTTCTATTACACAAATCGTAGGTTGTGCTTTATCCATGAGCTGAATTTACACCATGTGCTAAGACTACCTCTTTCTCATCACCTCTTTAATATCTTTGTCACTGAGGACCTTCTTCTTTTTGATCAAATAACTAATATCGATCTAATTACTAACAATGATCAAGTGTGAAATTTGCTTCTCTAATTTTTTATTGCATCATAGAAAATTTCTGACCCAATACAAAATTAGGAATAATAATTTTAGTTATAAGACATGTCGATATTTATATTTGACACTATTTTGATTCGTCACTATAATACTATTATTAAATAGTGTTCTCTTTTATTTAATGTTTTTATCTCCTCACTATTCTATTGGGTTACGTGCTTTTTGCGCTCGCATATCTTTCAAACTCATAATACCGACCTTTCAAATATGGCGGGCGATATGAACTAGGCGAACCTCGGTTCCTTTTTCTATCTTTACTATAAGGTAGGAACCTTGTAGCTAATAGCTTGTCCTCTTTCTACTTCCTTGACTTGGACACTTTAAAACAGGTAGTAGCAGACATTGGCTGTTTGAACACACTTGACCGGACCACTTTGAACTGTTCGACCTCGCCACGTAATTTAAAGTAAGTTTTAGATGCTAGAATCACGTGGCATTTGTACTTTATTGTGACAATTAGAGAGATCCCGTTTTAATAGTGTTTCTTTAACTTTTTACATTGCAGGGACCTATCAAAGCCCTTGTTTGCTCCACAGTTTACCTTTTCTTTGTAAGTAACATACCAGGTTTCTTATAAGCAATTGACATAATGACCCAGTTCTCCTTTGCTTACTATTTTCCTTGACCATAGTTCAACTACGATAGAAATAGACAGCATTAGACTTCTGATGTCTCGTTTCTTAATAAAGACATACTTGTGTGACAGATAAAATAAGATTATTTTGGAACCTTGGTTCACATGTCCATCCTGCTAAATAATATTTTGTTTTAACTAAGTCACTCGCTTGACTATCTCACTCCTAGAAAGTTTACTTATATCTATTTCTGACTCCTTTCCTCAATTAGTTCTACCGAACTCAGAACCTTTGAAGGGGCGATTCAAATCACCACACTTCCTTTCAAATAGTTGATGCAAATGATGATAGTCATATAGAGCACTTCCCTTATTTGATACAACGGCTACACATGTAAGGCTCACTTTTTAACCTTATCGCAGGCACCAACCTTTTAGACCCATGTTTCACATATACTAGAAATCTTGCTTTGAACGATTTTGTGTTGTTTTTTACGTTTCGAAAACAAAGTAACTGAGGACAGGAAGCTTACTTTTATTTAGTACCTCTTTCATACTCTCTGTAGGTCTACACTACAATATGCGGCTGGACTTATTTTTGGATATTACCTTCATCAACGATTAGAATATCCAAAACATTGATTAAACTAAAGGTACTTTCTTACGCCTTAAATTTTGACATCTCATAGATCTTGGACCTTAATAAACAGAACATCTGAAAAAGGATGTCACTATATGTCTCGCTTTACTTACTTTTACAGGACCTTTCAAATATTCTCATGAAACTTGTGGGAAATGGGAACCTAACTTTCCTCATACGATAACAGTCCATCAATACACCAAACAAGGTACTTGGCGTCGTATTATAGTTCTCTGAGGTTTCCATCATTTATGGGCCACCATCTTCGTCTGGGGGAATGGTTCATTTTGCTATACATCACGAAATTCATTCTATTTCTTCTCAGTCACACGTTTGTGGTTTTCTCTTTGGTCACTACTTCACTTAATACAATTTTCAGGTCTTCTGCCTCACCTTTTTTCATTATTTTGAATCAACATGAGAACATCAATGTATGAAATCTCTCTTAAACACGTACTAACGACACAGGAACAGTGGAATGCTTTCACTGAGATACACACACTAATAAAGAACATTTAATGAGCGCTTTTTTTGCTATGTTTTGCTTACAGCCTTGATAAAGTTACGCAAAGTAACGAAACATGTGTCGGCTGTCTTTGGCTACTTCACAACTGGGCTGTCTCTGACTGTTCTCAATTGCCAACTTCTGGAAAGTTCCAGGACTGGGACCTCCATTTTGACCTACGTATTTGCTCACAGTGCTATCAGTGAAGAATATTGTAAACCAACATTGAAAATTTGCATTGCACTTGAAATCACACACAATGTGTTTAGTTGTGTTTTGAAAAAGTCATACATGATACGCTTTGCGGTGTTTAAACCTATCAGTATTGTAATCTGACTCATACATAGCGTTTTCTAAAAAAGAAAAATATTTTTGGGATTGTATAATATTAAAAATTCCATACAAGAAAACATGTGCTAGTGATGTTATCTATTTTCGAACAAAGTGTACTTCTCCCTTGCTTTTTTGTTCAATAGGCAAAACAAGGAAATTATCGTTGTCCAATTGCCTAAATAGGCCATTCCTGTCATACCGATCTACTTTCTTTTGAAACTGTTACTTATTGACTCTTAGAGTGCCGAGGTTCAATTTTCTTTAAAACATATGTCATAACAGGTTTCCCAGGAATACTTGTTTGCCATACATCTTTGGTAGTGGGATGTACATGTTACCTTGAATGGCACAATCACTTGAATCTACAACATAACGAGAATCGCATAAATTATAGAATTTGATGTGCGACAGTTAAAAATCATCACTACCTCTATATGATATTGTTATCTTATACAACCATTTGGTGAATTGCCCTGAGTGACACATTGATCCTGGCCAAAGAACTGCACCACAAAGCACAGTGTCACAAATGAAGTGATGGGGAGGCGCACACACATGTAAACCAAGGGGACAGCTGACATCAAAGTGAAGTGTACTGCATGTCATTAGGGGACATGGCAGGAGTGTACCATACACAAATGGAGGGAGTGCAGACCCACAATGGGTAGGCATCTGAAGCACAGATAGGGGATGTGTTGACAACACACACAACATGCCATACTGGAGGTAAGAAGGCACCATGTGACAGCAATACATGAGAAAACATAACCACAATGGCAGTGTGGAGCAGCAGGTCTGCACAGTCACCGCAAACAGTAACAAGACACATGGATGATCAACAAAACACTGACTTGCCAGTCGCACACACTGCATACACACAAGTGACAAAAACAACCAGTAGGAGTCAGACAAAACTGCAAGGACACACCAACACACTGCACAGTGCACAACATACAACTCACATATGTGCATACAACGACATCCACAGGTCTGAACAATCAAAACAACAGGCATACAACTCCTGGGTGACACGTGTGTAGTTGACAATGCAGGGGCATGCACACATCAACACTCCCAACAAACTCACCCCCTTCACACTTCCTGACCATCCAAGAGCACACATGGAAAGTAGGCCATGGGATTAGGATGACTGGCCATCACAAGATGACCACACACATACACCACTGGGCACACATAAAGGAAGAATACACATACATGATGACCCTGGCCAGCCTGCCTGCAATACTGTGTGCAGAAACCCACTCTGTGCTGGCAGTTCCCCCCAACCTGACATGTGTACAATATAGCCAACATGAACAATTTAAGAAAATGACAACTGCTTTTCATTGCAAATTGACACCATTACCCCCACTCGTATCTGGGTCAGGAAAAACTGAAGACCCTGTCACCCCTGTAAAAAATAAGTACGTGTGCCAAAATATTGACTATGTTGAAGTGGCACACACACTTAGAAAGAAAAGGGAGTAACCCTATTGCAAAGCAAAGAGACAGGGTAAAAGTAATACTACTAAAGAAAAAATGTCCTTATCGTTTTATTTAAAAAAAAGGGGGAATTATCTCACCGTAGACCAAATATCTAATGAGTCATTGAAGAGATGTCACAATCCTAATGGGTAAGAGCAAAGTAAGCAATGGACTAATAATATATAAAAGATGGTGCAATTTATTAATAATAAACCTATATTGAATAATTAAAAAAAAAAAATTTGGGGGGAGATTTTTATATAGCGCGAACTTGACCCAAATCCAATCAGGTATCAGAGCGCTTTACATAGCACTAGTTACATTACATGAGGACACACATTCATTTTTTTGTTAGGCACGGGGAGATTAAGTGATTTGCCCAGAATCACAGGAGGTTTAGCGTTGTTACCGAGACTCGAACCCAGTTCCCAGGTCGAGCGCCCTAACCGTTAGGCCAACTGCCAAATGTACACTCTAAGCCACTTCCGGTTTAGATGAATACCATATCATTCCTCCTATTACAGGTTATAATCTAAATGTTGTTTCATAAAGCAATTTTTAAAAAACATTTATTAAAACTAATGTAATCAATACAGTTGTTAAAAACAGTAAAATCAATGCAGTTGTTAAAAAACAGTCTAATCATTACAGTTGTTGCAAAACAGTCGATGCAGCTTCTTGATGTTTAACACCTTCCTCAGGACTAACAACGTTTTATACAATTAAAATCTTTTTGTCTATGCAATTTCCTGGGGCCAAACTTTATAGGCCGTTTATAATTTTCCAGGAACAATTTATATCTTGGCCTTTTCCCCAATGATATGTTCTTATATTCGTTAGAGCCACCGTATAAGCTTCTTCTAAATGTAGTTGTTTGAATTTGATAAAAAATGTTCTTCCTTCCTTTTGTGGAATTAAGTTTGATCCTTATATATGAAATGCCACTGAGCTTGTATAATAACGCTTTTTCAATTGGCGCCTTTATGCTCTCATATTCGGAGGTTCCACATATAACCAGTCAGATCCAAGTTCCGCGGCCTCCCTGCTCTAACGGATTTCCGCATGAACCCGGAAATCCGTTAGAGCAGGGAGGCCTGTAATAGGAGGAATGATATGGTATTCATCTAAACCGGAAGTGGCTTAGAGTGTACATTATTCAATATATGTTTATTATTAATGAATTGCACCATCTTTTATATATTATTAGTCCATTGCTTACTTTGCTCTTACTCATTAGGATTGTGACATCTCCTCAATGACTCATTAGATATTTGGTCTACGGTGAGATAATTCCCCCTTTTTCTAAATAAAACGATAGGGACATTTTTTCTTTAGAAGTGGCACACAGACCATGTGGCGCAGTAAACCATATACACACAGCAAAAGAACTTCATTCAGTAAGGACACTGACAAAATAGACAACAGGAGTAACTGTCTTTATTCACATATTGCACAAATAGGCACCATGAGAAGAGAAGAGCAATGCACAAAATGCAGAGCATGTCCATGAGAGGCTGCACAGGCAAGGACAAAACAGCAAGGCCAGTGGCCAGTCCAGGGTGCAGAGTATGTCCATGAGAAGCAGCACAGGCAAGGGCAAAACAGCAGTGAACAACGAGGCCAGTGGCCAGGGCTAAGTGCAGAGTATGTCCATGAGAGGCTGCACAGGCAAGGGCAAAGCAGCAAGGCCAGTGGCCAGTCCAGGGTGCAGAGTATGTCCATGAGAAGCTGCACAGGCAAGGGCAAACCAGCAGTGAACAACGAGGCCAGTGGCCAGGGCTAAGTGCAGAGTATGTCCATGAGAGGCTGCACAGGCAAGGGCAAAACAGCAAGGCCAGTGGCCAGTCCAGGGTGCAGAGTATGTCCATGAGAAGCTGCACAGCCAAGGGCAAAACCGCAGTAACAACAAGGCCAGTGGCCAGGGCTAAGTGCAGAGTATGTCCATGAGAAGCTGCACAGGCAAAACAGCAGTGAACAACAAGGCCAGTGGCCAGGGCTAAGTGCAGAGTATGTCCATGAGAAGCTGCACAGGCAAGGGCAAAACTGCAGTGAACAACAAGGTCAGTGGCCAGGGCTAAGTGCAGAGTATGTCCATGAGAGGCTGCACAGGGAATACTTGAACACAGCAAAGAGAAACCAGGCTAATGGCAAAAACGAAGTGCAGGGTTTGTCCCGGAGAGGCTGCACAGGGAATGTGTGCGACTGTACCTTTCCATGTTCAGCAACACTGTCAGATGGTAACGATGTGCAGTACAGGCCCACCTGTGTGAGAGAGGTGTGTGAGGATGACTACCACTCAGACTTGGCTGTCAGGCAGACTGGGAGCTGGCTGTGTCTCGGGGACTGTTGGGGCACTTGAACGGGGGAGAGCGGACCAGCTGAGGTAGAGCTATCAGTGGCTTGGTGTTAGACTTGGGGGTTTCTAGTTGGCACAGGTATGCACTTGTGACAAATAGGGACCCTCGCCTCTAGTCAGGGTAAGGGGGTACACTCCTAAAATAACCCCTGCTCACCCCCTTGGTAGCTTGGCACGAGCAGACATGCTTATCTCAGAGGCAGTGTGTAAAGCATTTGTGAACACATACAGTAATCAAGTGACACACTACATAGATGGACACCACACAGGTTTTACATCAAAAATAAGTATTCTTTATATAGATTTACCACAAGACCATAAACGACAAAAATCCACAATACTGTTACTTTAAGATGGTAGAATTTAGCTTAGTTCTCTTTAGTTCTTAAATGCGACACTGTAAGTCAATGTACCTTTTAGATGCGACACGCAGGGCAACGAAAGTGTTGCAACGATGTTGATGCGTTGAAGATTTTGGTGCAAAGAAATAAAGACGTGAAGATCTTCCAGATGCGGCACGCTTCTCTGATGTTGCGAGAAGATTCGATTCGATGCGTCAGCTGCAGCGGCGACACCACTCTACGCGATGCGACGACAGCGGCTTTGGCGGCGACACTCTTCTCCAACGTTGCGAGACGCTTCCGCTCGATGCGATAGCTTGCAGCGGCAACACACTGTATGCAATGCGGTGACAACAGCTCCGACGGCGGCACGCTTCTCCGTGGATGTGAGGCGCTTTTCTTGATGCGGTGCAATGTGTCAACTACGATGGCTGCGATGGCGACACGCTTCTTCCTCGATGCGAGACTTTTCTCTTGATGCGGTGCAATGCGTCCGTTACAATGGCTGCAATGGCGACATGCTTCTTAAGCGTTGCGAGACACTTCTTCGATGATGCGAGACACTTCTTCGAGGATGCGAGACGCTTCCGCTCGATGCGACAACTGCAGTGGCGTCATCACTTTACGCGATGCGACGACAGCGGCTCCGACGGTGGCACGCTTCTCCTTCTTGAGTCGTGTTTCCAGCTCCTTGCGACACGCAGTCCCTCAGAAGGCCCAAAACAGCAGCAGGCCCTTCCAAAGAACTCTGGGGAGCTGGGGTTTGAAGTCTGTTGTCCCTGAGACTTCAGCAGGAGGCAAGCTCTTTTCCAAGCCCTTGGAGATCCTTCACAAGTTGAGCAAAAGTACACACAAAGGGGCCTATGCGTCAACAATGCCATTTGCGATTCCTTATTAGCGAAAAATAAGGAATCGCTAATAAGGAATAGCAAAAGGCTATGCATGTAGGAATCGCTATTCAAATAGCGATTCCTTAATATTCCTTATTACCGAATCGGTAATACCGAATCGGTAATAAGGAATACCTACCCATTCATTCCTATGGGCTTGGAGGCCCATAGGAATGAATGTAAAGCCAGTCTGTATTAGCGATTCGGTATTACCGAATCGCTAATAGCGGGAGCACTTTCAAGGGTGCCAGGGTGTCAAAAGGACACCCTGTTGCACCCCTGAAAATGATATGTGCACATATGTTGCACACACACATGCTCTAAGGGCATGTGTGTGCGCAACATGAAACTTTGAAAAATGCACAAAAGTGCATTTTTCAAAGTTTTTGCAAATTACCATGCAGTTCATCTTCATGGTAATTTGCTCCCCCTATTAGCGAATTCGCTAATTTTTTAACTTTGATGCATTGCATTTAAGGAATCTCACTTTGGGATTTCTTAAATGCAATCGCTATTTAAGGAATCGGTATTTAAGGAATCCCTATTTAAAGAATCGCTATTTAAGGATTCCTTAAATAGCGATTTCTGCTTTTGGGTTGATGCATTGGGATTGGGTATTTTTTACTTAATACCGGGAGCTATTACCGAATCGGTATTTTACCGACTGGATTTTGGGTTGATGCATGAGGCTGAAAGTTCCTTTCTCCTCTCTTTGTCAGTAGGCAACCCCTGCAGGCCAATCCCCCAGTTTCAGGGATAGTCTCTCCTCTTCTTCTTGGTTCCTCCCCTCAGCAGAGGTTTCTTCTTGTTTTCCCAAAGTGATCTAAATTCTTGGGATCAGGGTCCCAATACTTATACCCCAAAATCCTTTGTCCTCTGAGGGCAGAGGGGCCTTTGCCTTGTTCAAACCAGTTCTGGTCACTCCTGGAGCACTTTGTTTACCTGACTCCTTATTTCTTTTCAGAGTGCAGGGCAGAGACATCAGACGCACCACAGGAGGTGGAACCAGCATTGTGGAGGGAAGGCACAGCCCTATTCAGGTCCCACGTGCAACTCCTCCCTCCCATCTAGATGCAGATCTCTCTATTCACCACCGAGCCACCTCACCCTGTCTCCTGGAATTCCCCAGCCTAGTCACTCAAACTCCAGACAAGGAATACACAGCCTAGCAGAGGCAGGTTTGAATGGTTAGACCAGAAAATACCTACTATAGAAGTAGTATTTTCAAACACAGAATGTTAAAACCAACTTCACTAAAAGATATATTTTATCATTCTGAGTTCAGGCATAGTAAATTCGAATTTCTACCATGTTCCCTGAGTCAGTTAGGATTATGAGATGTAATAATCAAATTTCCCATTCTGGCCTATGGAGAACAGGTAGCATTGTAATAGTGAAAAACGAAAACGGCTGTCATTCACTATTAGAACATGCAACACCCAACCTGGCATGTCCTACCTTATCCTTACAATGCACCCTGCCCTTGGGCCTACCATAGGGGTGTCTCATATGAAGAAAAGGGAAGATTTAGGGACTGGCAAGTGGGAGCACTTGCCCAGTCAGCATGACAATTCCAGACTGCACGCAGGCTCTGCAATGGCAGACCTTAGACACGCTTTTACAGGCTGCTTCTGTGGGTGGCACAACCAGTGCTGCAAGCCCAACAGCCGCATTTGGATTACAAGCCCTGGGCACTCCTGGTGCACTGTACTAGGGTCTGACAGGTAAACCAAACCAACCAGTCATGGAATCACAAATTCACACATCAATTTACAATAGGGAGCACTTGCACTGTGGCACTGGACAGCAGTGGCACAGTGCCCTGAGCAACTAATACCAGCAAAAACACATGAGGCAACAACACAAATGGAAGGGAGACCCACGCCAAGGTGCCAGGTCTAACACTTGGCAAGCCGGAGGGCTGCTAGGACCAGGTGGTGTAGTGGCACGTGGAGGCAGAGTCATGCAGACGGGAGACACGGTGTGGCTGGGAGATTGTGGAGAGTGCCTTTCCACTTCTTCGGGATCCTAAATGGCTTGACTGACATTGGATCAATGGGAAGTGGTTTGGACACAACAGGCACACTCACCACCAAAGCTGCATCAGGTGCAGACGCTGGCACGCCCTCTGGTGATGTGCTGGATCCAGCGGAACGCTTTGCCTGGCACTGGACAGCAGTGGCACAGTGCCCTGAGCAACTAATACCAGCAAAACCACATGAGGCAACAGCAAAAATGAAAGGGAGACCCACGCCAAGTTGCCAGGTCTAACACGTGTCCCCTCCAGCTGAAATGTGGGGAGAACTACCCTACCTCCTGGGAGTTCTCATCACTAAGGCGGAAAAATCTGGACAGACCATCAGCATTGGCGTGTTCTGTACCAGGACTATGTTCCACCGTGAAATCCATCCCCTGTAGGGAAATGGACCACCTCAACAGCTTTGGATTCTCACCCCTCATCTGCATCAACCATCTGAGGCTCCTGTGGTCTGTCTGAACCCAAACAGGTAGGGTCTCAGCTTCTTCAGTGCCCAGACCACAGCAAATGCCTCACGCTCAATAGCACTCCACCTCTGTTCCCGTGAAAGTAACCTCCTACTGATGAAGGCTACGGGTTGATCTAGGCCCTCCTTCATCTGTGCCAGATAAGCCCCCACACCATGTTCTGAAGCGTCTGTTTGTACTATGAACTCCTGGGGAAGTTGGGTGCCAAGAGCACAGGCGCTGTGCACATAGCAGTTTTTAAGGCCTCAAAAGCTTTCTGACAGGTGTCAGTCCAAATCACTTTCTTGGGCTGCTTTCTGGAAGTCTGCGATGTCAACGGTGCAACAATGTTGCCATACCCCTTGACAAACCTCCTGTAGTAACCTGTGAGTCCTAAAAAGGCTCTCACCTCTGTCTGGGTTTTGGGCGGCTCCCAAGCCAGGATGGTTTCAATCTTGGGCTGCAGGGGCGCCACCTGGCCGCTCCCTACCTGGTGTCCCAAGTACACCACGGAACCCTGCCCGATCTGGCACTTACTCGCCTTGATCGTGATGCCTGCCCTCCGCAGCGCCATCAACACTTCCCAGAGGTGGCGCAGATGTTCTTCCCAACTGGCGCTGAACACTGCAATGTCATCCAGGTAGGCGGCACTGAACGAGTCCAGTCCAGCCAACACCTGGTTGACCCAGCTCTGAAATGTGGCTGGGGCATTCTTCATCCCAAAGGGCATAACCCGGAACTGGTAGTGCCCATCTGGTGTGGAGAGTGCTGACCTCTCCTTTGCCCCATCGGTCAAGGCGATCTGCCAGTACTCGGATGTTAAGTCAAACGTGCTGAGGTACCGTGCAGCCCCTAGCCGATCTATGAGCTTATCAGCTCTGGGGACGGGGTGCGCGTCAGTCCTGGTGACTGAATTGAGTCCTCGGTAGTCCACACAGAACCGGAGTTCTGGTGTGGCACCCGGCGTGGCAGCCTTTTGGACCAAGACCACTGGGCTGGCCCAAGGACTGCTAGAGAATTCAATCACCCCTACCGCAAACATCTTGGAGACCTCCTCCTTGATGCAAGCTCTCACCCTGTCAGTCACCCTGTAGGATTTGTGCCTCACAGGTGTACTATCCCCAGTGTCCACATCATGGACGCACCAATCAGTGACACCGGGAACCAGGGAGAACAGATCAGAAAACTGTCCCAGCAACTGGCAGCAGTCATTCTGTTGCTTAGGGGTCAGGGTGGAAGAGAGGTTGACACCATCCATTGACCCATCTTGCTCTGTCGCCGACAGGAGGTCTGGAAGAGGCTCGGTCTCCTCCTCCATTCCACCATCTGTCGCTAAGAGCATGCCCACTTGGGACCTCTCCAAGTGGGGCTTCAGGCGGTTGACATGCAGGACCCTCAATTGGTTCCTGGGAGACCGCAAGTTCACCAAGTAGGTAACCGGACTTTTGCGCTCCACAACCTCAAATGGTCCGGTCCACTTATCTTGGAGCACGCAGGGCTCCACTGGGGCCATGAACCACACCTTCTGACAAGGCTGAAGCTCTACCAGAGTGGCATTCTGGTCGTACCACCCCTTCATCTCCTCCTGGCTGGCTTCCAGATTCGACTCAACGAGTTGCCTGAAACGCCGAGTTTGGTTCCTAAAGGCCAGCATGTAGCTATATACATCCTGGGGAGGTTTCCTGGGAGATTGCTCCCAGCCTTCTTTAACCAAACTCAGAGGTCCTCTCACTGGGTGTCCATAGAGAAGCTCAAAGGGGCTGAAACCTAGAGATTTCTGTGGCACCTCACGGTAAGCAAAGAGTAGGCATGGTAAGAGGACGTCCCACTTACGCCTCATGGGTTCCTCAAGACCCATAATCATGCCTTTTAGGGTTCGGTTGAATCTTTCAACCAACGCATTTCCTTGGGGGTGGTAAGGAGTGGTAAACTCATAGGTTACACCACACTCCTGCCACAGGGAGTTCATATACTTGGAAATGAAGTTGGTTTCCCGGTCGGACACTACCTCGCGAGGGAATCCCTCTATGGAGAAAATTCCCATCAGTGCTCATCCCACCACGGGGGCCGTCACTCTCCTCCGAGGTATGGCTTCTGGGTACCGGGTGGCATGGTCCACCAAGACCAGGATGAACCAGTTGCCCATGGCTGTCTTGGGGTCCAGTGGCCCCACAATGTCAATACCCACATGTTTAAAGGGGGTGCTGACTATAGGGAATGGCACTTCCAGCTCCTTGCGACTCGCAGTCCCTCAGAAGGCCCAAAACAGCAGCAGGCACTTGCAAATAACTCTGGGGAGCTGGGGGTTGAAGTCTGTTGTCCCTGAGACTACAGCAGGAGGCAAGCTCTTTTCCAAGCCCTTGGAGATCCTTCACAAGTTGAGCAAAAGTACACACAAAGTTCCTTTCTCCTCCCTTTGGCAGTGGCAACCCCTGCAGGCCAATCCCCCAGTTTCAGGGATGGTCTCTCCTCAGTTTCTTCTTGGTTCCTCCCCTCAGCAGAGGTTTCTTCTTGTTTTCCCAAAGTGATCTAAATTCTTGGGATCAGGGTCCCAATACTTATACCCCAAAATCCTTTGTCCTCTGAGGGCAGAGGGGCTTTGCCTTGTTCAAACCGGTTCTGGTCAGTCCTGGAGCACTTTGTTTACCTGACTCCTTCTTTCCTTTCAGAGTGCAGGGCAGAGACATCAGACGCACCACAGGAGGTGGAACCAGCATTGTGGAGGGAAGGCACAGCCCTATTCAGGTCCCAGGTGCAACTCCTCCCTCCCATCTAGATGCAGGTCTCTCTATTCACCACCAGGCCACCTCACCCTGTCTCCTGGAATTCCCCAGCCCTGTCACTCAAACTCCAGACAAGGAATACACAGCCTAGCAGAGGCAGGTTTGAATGGTTAGACAAGAAAATACCTACTTTCTAAAAGTAGTATTTTCAAACACAGAATGTTAAAACCAACTTCACTAAAAGATGTATTTTATCATTCTGAGTTCAGGCATACTAAATTTGAATTTCTACCATGTCCCTGAGTCAGTTAGGATTATAAGATGTAATAATCAAACTGCCCATTCTGGCCTATGGAGAACAGGTAGCCTTGCAATAGTGAAAAACCAAAATGGCTGTAATTCACTATTAGAACATGCCACACCCAACCGGGCATGTCTTACCTTATCCTTACAATGCACCCTGCCCTTGGGCCTACCACAGGGGTGTCTGATATGAAGAAAAGGGAAGGTTCAGGGACTGGCAAGTGGGTGCACTTGCCCAGTCAGCATGACAGTACCAGACTGCACGCAGGCTCTGCAATGGCAGACCTTAGACACACTTTTACAGGCTGCTTCTGTGGGTGGCACAACCAGTGCTACAAGCCCGCCAGCAGCATTTGGATTACAAGCCCTGGGCACTCCTAGTTCACTGTACAAGGGTCTGACAGGTAAGCCAAACCAACCAGTCATGGAATCACAAATTCACACATCAATTTACAATAGGGAGCACTTGCACTGTGGCACTGGACAGCAGTGGCACAGTGCCCTGAGCAACTAATACCACAAAAACACATGAGGCGACAACACATATGGAAGGGAGACCCACGCCAAGGTGCCAGGTCTAACACTTGGCAAGCCGGAGGGCTGCTTGGACCAGGTGGTGTTATGGCACGTGGAGGCAGAGTCATGCTGACGGGAGACACGGTGTGGCTGGGAGATTGTGGAGAGTGCCTTTCCACTTCTTCGGGATGGCTTGACTGACATTGGATCAATGGGAAGTGGTGTGGACACAACTGGCACACTCACCACCAAAGCTGCATCAGGTGCAGGCGCTGGCACTCCCTCTGGTGATGTGCTGGATCCAGCGGAACGCTTTTCCTTGCTACGCCTTTGCCCCCCCTTCCCCTGTTTACAAGGTGTCACCCCTACAGTGCCCTCCTTCCCCTGCTTCACTGGGCTTGGAATGGGAGTCGAGGTGGTGGTTAAATCTGCCTTGGAGCCTTTCCTAGGTGTACCCTTGGCATGCACCACCTTCTCGGTAGGCACATAAACTGTATGCTTGCAAGATGCTTTAGGGACAGGAGAGTTCTTGGATGGGGATGCCTCTGAGGCATGTGTGCCTGACGTCTGCTGCTTTGCTTTTTGTCCCCCGGTGTCGCCTGACGGACTTTTCTCTCTGCGCTCTTGGGTGGCTTTGGTCTTCTGTGGGGACGGTGTCTGCGCCCGGGACCGCTTGGGTTGCTGCTGCTGTGTGCTTCGTGTGCTGTATCGTGACTTTGATGTATTTGGACCGTGGTCACTGTTGTCAGACATGACCAATGCCAGGGGGTGAACAATGGGACCGGAGCTGGACTGTGAGTATGTGCCTGTTGAAGGGCTGACGTCACTGTGGAGGACAAAGCCAAGACAGTCTGGTGCAGCGCACCCACGTCTGAATGTATGCCCTCCATGAAAGCAACCACCTGTGCCAATTTTTTGTCCTGGTCAATGAAGGCATTGAGGAGAGCTGTCTGGACTACACACAGCTGGTGCAAAAGGTCGACAGACTCAGCACTGATGGCAGCAGGGGGGGCAAGGGCAGGGGCAGCGGTGCCAGGGGTGAAGGACACTCTTCCCCCTCTTACTGAGGCGGACATGGGCAGTACCAGAGGAAGTGGCTGGGAGGGTGGGCACTGGCCGCTGTGTGGTGGGAAATGATGCAGAGTCCCCGTTCCCTATGCCCGCCAACATGGATGCATCCCCGCTGGCATCAGATGATGTGATCTCAGGTTGGGATTCCTCCAGCAGACTCCTGTCCCCCTCTGAGGCGCTGGTGACATCTGTGTCACTGGGCTCCTGTGCAGGTATTGTGCTTGTTTCACCCCCACTGGTGTGAGTCTCCTGTCCCTCCGTGACCACAGGAGATGCTGCTTGAGAGAGAGAGATATGGGGTCAGGTCAGTGGCAGCAACAGAACAAACATATGCAAGCAATGCATAACAAAAGATAACTAAATCTACATGTTGCACACCACCCTGTGCAATCACATCAAGCTAACTCACAATATTGAATCAAACAGTGCGTGGGAACTGGAAGTGCAGGTATAAGTGAGCCATGTGATGACCACACAGCACAACACCCTGCTAGTGGCTCCGTTCAACCAGACACACAACTAGCACTGAGAACACCTAGGGACATGATGGGAGCACACTACTTGTTGCCACTGACAGATCTGGAAGGAACAGGAGGGGACAACACAGACTACAGCATGACATTCAACATTGGCCATGAGCCCATGCCACCCAAAGACTGGTGCACATCGTTGTCAGATGTCTAGGCCTCCCAAATCTGGGTGCATGCAATGGATGCATTGATGAAGGCACAGTCAGATCGGGCACACTGCCATTTACTCCCATGGGATTCCCCAGACTACCCCAGTGCAGAAGAAACCTGAAGAGCACGACTCAGAATGCAATGGGAATACACAGCAGTCAAATTTCCTTTGTAAGTACAGGTAGGGCAAATGCGTAACACTGGCACCAAGCCCAGCAGCCACTTAAATGCCACTGCATTACACTACCAGCATCACATAGGCCAGCGCTGGCACAGGCTCTGTACACATGCAGACACTCCCAGCCAAAGTCTGCCTCCCCGAATGCTCACCTCTGGCTTGCTGCTGATGCTCCTTCAAACGTGCATCCAGCTCAGGCTGTCACCGCCAAGATGCGGCCCATTAGTGGTGTCATGCTGCGCCGTGCTAAACGCCCAGTGCGAGGAAGCAGCCCCAAGGGCATCTCCGCCACATTCTTTGCCAGACGGCTGATGTCGTCCCACCTGTTGTGGCAGTGGGTGCGCCGTCGGTTTGAGACCCCCAGGGCTTGCACCTTGGCCGCAATGGCCCTCCACATGGCCTTACGCTGGTGTACCTTGAGCTGCAGGCATGGGAGACAAGAGGGGGAAATGGTCAGTGACACAGTGTTATGTACCGACATCTATCAGTATAGCAGCAAGATACACTCATCAGAAATCTAACGATATGTCTAACAGAGACTAGAATACATCTCACATGGTACATCTGCATGGGAAAAGCTGATGTAAATGCATGCAGGTAAGAGGGGAAACACAGTCCCTGCACATCTCACACACATGCAGGATGCCAGCACTGAAACCCCGATGTAGCCTGCCCACATCTCCAGTACATTTTTGGGTTGAGCAACACATACATCACATATCAACCTGTTTTTGTGAGTACACTCACTGTGTACAAGGCTGTGCAGCTCTCAATGTCCATGCCCTGTGAACAGATAACTGTGTCATGGATGTCACATTGAGGGACATGATCTCACAAATCCTAAATTCTCATCACGAGGCTGGTCGTGTGCAATCTACAGTGCTGAGATGGCCCATAGCTGCAGTGCAATGAGAAAAGACTGATGTAACACTCTGTAAGTGAAGTGATGTGTCCTTGTCTCTGTGGGCGTGGACTGTGCAGGCCAGCTGGGCTCACACTGAAATGGACAACAGGGGCACACACAGCCATTCAGCCAAGCAATCACTGTCCTAATTCCTACATGAACAACCTTCTGCGTCACTGTATGGCTGACAACATGACACGGGTCACTCATACATACATGTGCAGGCAGGGAAACCTGTGGCATTGGGTACACACACCTTCCCCCTGGAGACAGCATGTTAGGCAGTGCATGACACAACCCCACACTCTCAGGCACATACTGCATCAGTCCAACAACATGTTTGCCCCCCCCCCCGCCATCTTCCCCCGTTGAGGACTTACCACGACATTTGGGGCACCATGTAGCCTTGGGTACTGTGTGAGCACCAGGACCTCCAGGTCCTCGCTCGTGAAGGGACTGGCGCGAATCTGCTCTGTCCTTGCCATCACTGTGGACATGAGACAACAGCAGCGGAATTGGGTGGTGAGGGGTCTCTGGCAGCAGTCCCTGGAGGCAGCAGCAGGTGAGGGGTCTCTGGCAGCAGTCCCTGGAGGCAGCAGCAGGTGAGGGGTCTCTGGCAGCGGTCCCTGGGGGCAGCAGCAGGTTAGGGGTCTCTGGCAGCTGTCCCTGGAGGCAGCAGCAGGTGAGGGGTCTCTGACAGCAGGCTCTGGGAGAAGTGGAAATGTGAGGCTCCCTCCAACACATATATAGCCCCCTGGGGTCGTTTCAAAGGTGCCAAGCTGCAGCAATTGGTGGTCCAGGTCTGCCTTTTTCAAATGCATCCAATGACCGCCTCCGTGGTGGTGGAGCACGCCTACCGCGATTTTCAAAATTGCATCATTCCACCGCAATCAAGGTTCCCATTGGCTGTAAGGGCATACTCCATGGCGGTGACATACTGCAGGTGCCCGGTGTGCGCTACCGCGATTTTGGCGGTGGCACAAGCCCACCTCCATTTGGGCATGTCTCCATGGCTATCAGTACCCCACTTGTGTGAATGGGGGTTGCTTGTGACACACCGCTGGGGCCAGGCGGTAGCTACCGCGATATGGGTGACATACAATGACACGAGGCACCGCGATTTGGGCGGCGGAGCATGCCCACCGCCATTTGAGCATGTCGCCATGCCTATCAGTACCGCACTTGTGTGAATGGGGGTGCTGGTGACACACTGCTGGGGCCAGGCGGTAGCTACCACGATATGGGTGCCATACTTTGACACTGGCCTGGCAGTTCGGGCTGGACTGTTCCCATTGGGCACAGGGTCAAGACTGATTTGCATATGGCTGGGTCCAAACTTGAATGACATGGTGAGCAAAAAAACGATGGATTTAGGCCCAGATTTCTGTACTGGGGTGAATGTATGACATTGTTCTGCATTCTGTTCATCAATAGTTCTTTATACATTGACACGAGGCACCGCATTTTGGCGGCGGAGAATGGCCACCGCCTTTAGGGCATGTCTCCATGACTATCACTACCACACTTGTGTGAATGGGGGGTGCTGGTGACACACCGCTGGGGCCAGGCGGTAGCTACCGCGATATGGGTGCCATACAATGGCAATGGCCATCTGGCAAACATCAACAGTGCACAGTGCCCACATGGTCAATGGCACATCATTGTGCACACAATGCCAATGTTCCATTTACTCCACTGGTGACTACACATGCCATGTTTGTGTATGTGATTTTGTTGATTGGCCTGTACTCCCTCACATGTCACTTATGAATTTGATGGTCGTGTAGGCAGGACAGTGTTGTACTGGACTCTACAATGTGTACACAGATCGAGGTGCAGTGACAATCACAGCAATGTTCGTCTCAATGAATGATGATCTTTTTTGCATGTCCTCTTATGTGTGATCATGCACACAATCGTCATTTCTGCTCCGACTGTGGTCATTGTGTTGTGGATGTGTGCCAGATTCAAATGATGCATGAAGGTGTGTCAGGTACATAAGCTAGGTATGAGACAGTGGGGTTGATTTGTTACACATATGCTGGATGCTATAATCCCAGGCGTGCCCATGGTAAATGTGGCCATATCCCTATGTGCATTCACATTGTCTAAGGTGGTGTTTGAGGTACTTGTTTTGTGTAAGTTGACAGGTGTGCCATTTGTGTAGCTGAAGGTGTCCCTACATGTAGGCTGGTCTGTAATTCAATTTTATGGCAGTCATTGTTGTCGTTGTGTCATCCAGAACGTGAGATGCTGGGCCCATCTCATGATGTATTGCATTGACATGTGTCAACTTTCATCTCAACTAGGAGGAGGCCAAATCGTTACTTGACAGTGCTGGAGGACATGGAGGATGTGGCGATCATCTGGAAATGCCACCCTAAAAACCCTTTTTGATATGTTGGAGCCCCACTTGCAGCCTCACAGGACATATCCAACAGCTTTCACCGCAACTTATAAGGTGATGGCGGCCCTGCACTTTTTTGCCACTGGATCGTTCCAGCAGACAGTGGCCAGCGCTGGTGGGATGTCACAACCGATGTTCAGCATGGTGCTGCGTGATGTTCTGTCCGCCATGATGATATACAAGGACAGATATATCCATTTCCCCAGGGGTCCTGAAGTGGCAGCTGTGAAGAGAGAGTTCTATCCCCTTGGACACATTCCCCATGTTGTTGGGGCCATTGATTGCACCCATGTTGGGCTTGTGCCACCACAGGCAAGTGAGCACATTTGCAGGAATTTCAAACATTACCACTCCACAAATGTGCAAGTGGTGTGCCTGGCAGATATGATCATCTCCCACGTGTGTGCCAAATTCCCAGGCTCAGCCCATGACTCCTACATCCTGCGAAACAGCATTGTGCCCCAGCAGATGGCTAATCTGCTTCCTGAGCGTGCATGGATTGTGGGTGAGTATGCCTAGTTGTATGGCGTGCTGGGTGTGTGACCTGCTGCCCTCTGCCTCAGCGACATTGCAATGTCTATTTGTGTTTGTCATACCTAGGTGACTGTGTATATCTTAACCGTCCCTGGTTGCTGAGCCCACTGCGGAATCCCAGGACACCGGCTGAAGTCCGCTACAATGAGGCTCATGGGAGGACACGTCGTGTGGTGGAGCGTACTTTTGGTCTGCTCAAGTCACGTTTCCGCTGCCTGGACAAGACCGGAGGTGCACTGGCATACTCGCCCGGGAAGGTGTGTCAGATTGTAGTGGCATGCTGCATTCTCCACAACCTAGCCATTCGCAAGGAGATTTCCCTGCTCCTGGATGATGATGAGGACCCAAGGCCCCGCCTGCAAACTGACCCGTTTCCAGTGATGAGGACAGTGGAGAGGAGGAAGGTGTTGACCTGCGTCAACAGCTCCTCACCCGCTACTTCACTTGAAGGTGGGTGACAATGTACAACGTACCCATTGTCTGATGATGTTGCTGTTGTCGTGAAGGGGTATGTGAGAATTGTAACAGCAGCCAGTTGTAGACTCAGCGGTGGTTGGCAATGTTTCTGGGATAGGCCATTTAGGAACATCTACAGGATGTGTATGTTGACACTTGTTGCCCATTGTGACGTGTGCATGTTGGCTTATCTTGATGTTAGGTTTTGTGTGATGTCTTTGATGCCACACCCAGACCAGTGAATGTTCTGTTGTGTTTCCCTTGGTGCCTTCAACTTCTCCTTGCCTACATACAGTCCACACTCCTGGTAAATTGTGATCATGTTGAAGACTGTACATCCGCAATAAAGACGGAGCAGACACAACAACATGTGTGTAAGCATTTTTTATTTACAATGGTGACATGTGGGGGGGGGGTGTACATTTCCATTGAGGTGGTGGTGGAGCAGTGAGTTGACAGTTGTGGTAAATGAGATAATCGAGTAGTCACCACATTGATGTGGTGACCCAGTCCAACAGACAGATGCCATTTACAAAGCAGTGTGGGGAAGGACAGTCCAAAAAGTCAATGCAGTGTTGAAGAGGGTTGCCATCATGGCTGGCTCCGTGACTAGCGTTTGCCAGGTGCTTTGCCTCCAGATACTCCCAGGGTTTTCTTAGGACGACCCCTTTGTCGCTTGGCGGGGGGGGCCCTGCTGCAGGGCCAGTGGGGTCTGAGGACTCACCCCTCACTGTGGGCGCAGGGAAGGATGGTGAACAGTCATCCTGCGGCCCACCAGAGGGAGGTGGAGGTGTTGGTTGTGGCGCAGGCCTGTCCCTCAGTACCGCCACTTGCTGGCCCATGAGGTCTACAATTTGTCCATGCGGGTGTCAATGGACCTCATCAGCCAGATGAGCTCGCATAGCAGTTCGTCCGACCGGCCCGTTCGTCCCTCGGCCTGTTCATATGCGCCAAGGACTCTGGTGATGTGGTCCAGAGATTGGGTCCCAGGCTCTTGGTGTCTGTGGGTGACCCTGCCCCTCCCACCTACCCTGCTGCCACACCACTGTGGACACCCGCATCCTCTCCCTGCCCTCCTCAGCCGGTGGTGTGGGATGGTCATCCTCTGGGACAGGGAGGGTGTTGCAGGCAAAACTGGTGGTGGTGGTGGTGGTGGCGGTGGACGCACAGGCCGAAACAGCAGGGGTCTGCAGTGGCGTTGTTATTGCAGCAGATGTGATGGGGTCGTGGGACCTGTTGCTCCCTGGCACACCAGATGGGCTGGCTTCAAGCTCATCGTCCAGAGAATCCTGGGAGTCAACATCCGAGAGTCCATGTACCGGGGTCGGGGAGACTGGCTCTGCAGGTTGCTGGTGTTGTCCTCTGAAGTGAGTTCTTGGTCACCTGTGGGTCAGAGAGGAAATGGTCATTGTAGTGCACCCCGCAAGCTTTGTGTTAGCTGTGTGTCATTCAGTGTTTGTACACTACACAATTGACTGATCATCACATTGTTTTCTATGTGCACTACTGTGCCTCCTGACATGATGCAGTGGTACATGCATTACGTGTTCATGGTGCGAGGTGTCAATGCATACCATGCGACACATGCATAGTTTATGTTTACATGGACCTGTTGCCATCCAGGGACTGGTACAACATGTTATTTCATTGAGGACTCTTTGTTGATTTGTCTGACCTGGCAGACGTCACATCTGGCCATTGTCATCTCCTGCATACCTGTGTCCTGTCATGTGCATATCTTGATTTGTACCACCAAACATGCTTTCTTATTTTTCGAATGGTCCTTGTTGCTTTGGCCCCATGGCACTGCACATGTCAATAGGTGCTGTGCTTGATTGTGCCCAGACTTTCTTCTACATGTGCATTGGTGTGTCACACTTTGGTAGCTGTGACGGTTTCCTTTGCTTACCTGTGGGCACACTGTGCATGGCAATGGGGTAGGTGTGCATATTTGTGCAATGAGAGGGCTGGTGTTGTCATATGGCACCATTTCTTTAGTGACGAATGTGTGGGTGAACGTACTGACTACTTACCTGTTATGTGCTTACATTTGGCTTTGTTATGTGACACATCTGTGTGTGAGTGGTGGAGACTTACACCGAATAATATGTCTACCTACCTGTTAGTTTGCTTGAGGTGGGCTATTAGATTCCACATGCATCTGGGTGGTATGGAGAGCTCCATCTTGCTGTACTGGGGGACAAGGGTGCATGGTGGGAGTAGTGGTACAGGCCTCCCACCCACAGACACCCTCCCAGGGAAGATGGGTACCTACCTGGAAGTTTGTTTGGTGTACTGCAATGGCTTACAACTGCTTCTGGGTGGGGGAGTGCTCCATGCTGCTGAGGTGTGGGCCAGGGGGCATGGTGGGAGTAGTGGTACATGCCTCCCACCCCCAAACACCCTCCCAGGGAAGATGGCTACCTACCTGTTAGTTTGATAACGGTCATGTAATGGCTGACACATGCTTCTGGGTGGGGTGGGGGAGGGCTCCATCTCGCTAGGCTGTGGGACAGGGGGCATGGTGAGAGTGTTGGTGCAGGCCTCCCACCCACAAACACCCTCCCAGGGAAGATGGCTACCTACCTGTGAGTTTGATGTGGGTTGTGTAATGGCTGACACATGCTTCTGGGTGGGGTGGGGGAGGGCTCCATCTTGCTAGGCTGTGGGACAGGGGGCATGGTGAGAGTGTTGGTGCAGGCCTCCCACCCACAAACACCCTCCCAGGAAAGATGGCTACCTACCTGTGAGTTTGATGTGGGTTGTGTAATGGCTGACACATGCTTCTGGAGGGGGGGGGGGCTCCATCTTGCTTGGCTGTGGGACATGGGGCATGATGGGGGTGTTGGTGCAGGCCTCCCACCCACAAACACCCTCCCAGGAAAGATGGCTACCTACCTGTGAGTTTGATGTGGGTTGTGTAATGGCTGACACATGCTTCTGGAGGGGGGGGGCTCCATCTTGCTTGGCTGTGGGACATGGGGCATGATGGCGGTGTTGGTGCAGGCCTCCTACCCACAAACACCTTCCCAGGGAAGATGGCTACCTACCTGTGAGTTTGATGTGGGTTGTGTAATGGCTGACACAAGCTTCTGGGGTGGGAGGGCTCCATCATGCTGGGCTGTGGGACAGGGGGCATGGCGGGAGTAGTGGTACAGACCTCCCACCCACAAACACCCTCACTGTGAAGATGGCTACCTACCTGTAAGTTTGTTTGGTGTACTGCAATGGCTTCCAACTGCTTCGGGGCAGAGTGCTCCATCCTGCTGAGGTGTGGGACAGGGGACATGGTGGGAGTTGTAGTGCTGGCCTCCCACCCCCATACACCCTCCCAGGGAAGATGGCTTCCTACCTGTTAGGTGGAGGTGAACAATGCAATGGATGCCACATGCTTCTGGGTGGGAGTTAGTGCTCCATCTTGCTGAGGTGTGGGACAGGGGGCATGGTGGGAGTGTTAGTGCAGGCCTCCCACCCACAAACACCCTCCCAGGGAAGATGGCTACCAACCTGTGAGTTTGATGTGGGTTGTGTAATGGCTGACACATGCTTCTGGGTGGGGTGGGGGGAGGGCTCCATCTTGCTAGGCTGTAGGACAGGGGGCATGGCGGGAGTGTTGGTGCAGGCCTCTCACCCACAAACACCCTCCCAGGGAAGATGGCTACCTACCTGTGAGTTTGATGTGGGTTGTGTAATGGCTGACACATGCTTCTGGGTGGGGTGGGGGGAGGGCTCCATCTTGCTGGGCTGTGGGACAGATGGCATGGTGGGAGTAGTGGTACAGGCCTCCCACCCACAAACACCCTCACTGTGAAGATGGCTACTTACCTGTAAGTTTGTTTGGTGTACTGCAATGGCTTCCAACTGCTTCTGGATGGGGGGAGTGCTCCATCCTGCTGAGGTGTGGGCCAGGGAGCATGGTAGGAGTTGTAGTGCTGGCCTCCCACCCGCATCCTAATGGCTGACACATGCTTCTGGATGGGGTGGGGGGAGGGCTCCATGTTGCTGATGCTGTGGGACAAGGGGGCCTGGTGGGAGTTGTAGTGCTGGCTACCTGTACACGTGCCCCCATGCTAATGTTGGTAGCTACATTTGGGGTGAATAGGAGTGAGTGAATGTTGGATCTGTGAGACATGTTTTTGTGAGTGTGTGGTGCAGATGAATGGAATTTGTCCTAGGTGGTGTAGCTTTGTAGTTGTGCAAGACAGTACATTTCAGTGTGGTGGTAGTCATTTGTTTGTACTTACCAGCCTCCACTCCCCCGGCTACCCCTGTGATACTCTCTTGATGCAATATGGCAAGCACCTTCTCCTCCCATGGTGTGAATGATTTTGGTGGAATGGGAGGGCCACTGCCAGTCCTCTCAGCCAGCTCACGGTTCTTGCTTCTCCTCTTTTTGACAACCCTCTTCAGATCATGCCACCACTTCATGATCTCCTTTTTTGATCGCGGGGTGGTCACTACTGCATTGACCCTTTGGACTATCCTTGCCCACATTTGTGTCCTTGTGGCTAATGGTGTCTTTGGACCAGGCTACCAAACAGTTGTGGTTCCACTCTGACTACCTCATTTACCATGACTGTCAACTCACTCTCCGTGAATTTGAGCATTTTATGTGTTGACATAGTGTGTGGTGTGCAAAGTGGTTGTGGGTGCAGGGATGGAGTGGTGGGTGTGGTTGTGATGTGTATGGTGTGATGTGCAGGTGGGTTAGTGGTGCAGGTGTGGAAGTGGTGGTGGTGGTGCTGTGTGTGATGTGGCTAGTGATGTTGTGTTCTTTGCCTCTCCTTTTAGCTGGGGTGTATGTCCCTTCTCCTTGAGTATTGTAAAGGATTGTGGTCAGGGAAGGGGCTGGTTTTATACTCAGCTATGTGGGTGTTTCCAAATGGTGTATTGTTGTCAGGTGTGGTGTGTGTTTTGTCCTGGGAATTGTATTTTTCTTTTTGCCATGTGGTTGTGTCATTGGGGTGTGTTTTGTGTTTGTGTGGGGCATGGCTAGTTTGCTGTGTGCACTTTTTGGCCTTATTGTGGGTTTTTTGCTTCGTCCTCCTTATTTTTCACGGATCGTCAGCAGCTCTTCCGCTGGCTCTCCCAGTCATCCCAGTGTACGACCGCGGCGGTCGGAAACAGCGGAACCTACCGCGAGACCATCGGGGATATCCTAATTTCCCATGCGGTGTCTCCGCTATGATTGCGGCGGCTTGGTGTTTTCCGCTGCGTATCCAACCGCCGCAGACGGATTTTGGCCATCTCCGCCCGAAACGGGCAGTTTTTCTTGGCCCCGTTCCGCCGCGGTCAGTGTATTTTGGCGGATGATCCTAATTTGGCCGCCGGTTTTTCCACGGTACCGGCGGGCGGTAGTTTTCCGCTTCCATGGCGGTCGGAGTGGTTTTCCGCCCGCCATCCTAATCGGCCTCTAAGTGTCTAAAACAGGTTAAAGGCAAGCAAATTCTGATATATGATTTATGACTTTAAAGTGCAAGTGCATATATATCTTTAAAATGCATAATAATGCATTTTGGACATTACATCATGATTCAATGCTAATCACTTTGGGGACATCAACATATATAGCAATAAGCTCAGTTCTCTGATACATTTTATGCATGTCATCTATATCTGACCATTGTTTAACGTTTTTAATATTGCAATACTCAGAGATACAGTACGGGGATAATGATAATTATGGGAGTATATAAATAGTCCAATAAAACCGATTAAAAACCAAGCACTAGCCCAATAAAAACCAAGTGAAAACCATAAAGGTAAAACAGGGTTAAATAGTTGGGTAAAACAAGGTCCTAAAAATCGGATTGAAAACTAATATATATATACACACACAATTAATTATGATACAATTGTAAAACAGATAGATTTGTACATAAAAACCAATTTCAATTCATGTAATTATAAAAAAATGTACATGTCCCTGTATTTAATCCTTTCAGCATCTTTGTGTCAAGCGATTAGATATACTGGGTTTCTAACTGGCGTAATTTTCTCTCCCTGTTACCGCCCCTTGGTAGCCTCGGCACTGCAACAATGACAAAATATCTGAGGTCATTCAAGTTGTTATTGTGGACTAATTTAAAATGCCGGGCGATAGGGTAGCTGGGGTCTGGATTAACAATTTCACGAAGATGCTGCAGGATAGGATTAAATACCTGCAGCTTCGTGGTACCCACATATTGTAGGTGGCAAGAACATTCGAGGATGTAAACCGCAATCTCTGTCCTGCATGTGAACATTTCCTTGATTTTAATGGGTATAGGTTCAAATGCATCGATATATTCTTGTTTATTGACCCCAAACTTACAAGCCCAACAAGAGCTGCATTTGTAAAAGCCTGTCCTGTTGGACAACACATTTTTGAGGGCAGTGACCTCTGGGCTAGTTTTTGCCAACGCATCCCTCATAGAGGGAGCCCGTCTAAACGTTATCGAGAGCAGATCAGGTAAAATTTGTGATAACGTAATGTCGGCCTTGACGATGTTTATTATTTTTCTTATCTGCTTCTCCTGGTGACTGAAAGTTGTGATCAGTCTTATAGGATCACTACTAATGTGTAAGTTATTACACACCTCAACATTTATGGGGCTAGTGTTGACATTAGTTATGGTTTCTGTCTTATTAGCCTTTGCTAATGCACTCTTCAAATCTTTCTTCTTATACCCCCTTGATAAGAATCTCTGTACTGCTTCATCCTGACATTCTTTGAGATCAGTATCTAGACTGCAGATTCTCTCCATTCTCAAAAATTCCCCGTATGGTATACTTTTCATTAAGTGTTTAGAGTGGGAGCTACTGGTGTGTAAGATTGAATTACCCGCTGTCACCTTTCTATGTAATTTGGTCTGTAAGGTGTTATTATTAACATAGATTTCCACATCTAGGAATTCAACTTTCTGTTTACTGATATGCGTTGTGAATTCTAAATTCAAATCATTGTCGTTGATGATGTTAACAAAACTCTGGGCATCCTCCACTGAACCTTTCCAAATTACACAAACATCATCAATGAAATGCCACCACTCAAGTACGTGTGTGCCAAACAACTGTTTGTGGGTGCATCTGAGGACATGTTCCTCCCACCACCCCACGTAGGTGGGAGAGAAACATGCCTCCATAACCACCCAGCGCAGCTGATGAAACACCTCTTTGTTAAAAGTAAAATAATCGTTGAGCAAACAAAGTTCAATTATTTTGATTAACATGGCATTATGTTGGAAGAATTGTACTGTAGTGGGGACGGGGTTCTATGTGCACACATTGCTATGTTAGCATAAGCGCTTTAGATGTAAAACGCCATCTTGCCACTTTGCTGCTTTTGCACACGACACTGCAGGTAGCTGTTATTACAAAAAAAACTGCTTGCTTGCTTTTTCTTCACATGAGAACGGCGTGTTGTGCACATCCCTAGACGTGCACCATGACCTTAGTCTGAACACTGTGTGCAGAAGCCGTCAAGGTCAAATAACAATGTATGCTTTTGAATTCAGTTTGATCTGCCCACGCTCTAGCCATAACACGCACACAGCTGCAAATATCTGAAACTCTGGTGCCTTTAATATTGCATTTGCATGCATGATTCAGACACTTGGAGAAAACCTTTCCAGACACAGAGAGCAGAGCTGATCCTGTGATGTGATTCACCTAAGCTGATATTTACGGTATGGGGTTCCCCATTCAAGACTAGAGACCTTCTATTAGTTTCATAAAACTAGTTTACTAGCGAAGGGAGGGTGGTTATTTTCCACTATCATTTGTAATATGATTTCTCCCTTCATTTTCTATGCTATTGTAACAATGCTGATTTTGATTTGATTTTTAATCATTTGTCTGCTTATGTTGGCCAAAGTACTGCACCTTTGGGCATGTAGTTAAAAATAAACATTTTAAACTTTACAGTGTCTCTGATTACTCTTGTTGTGGACTGATAAGAGAATAATAACGAAAAGGTGTTTCTGATTCCCACCATTCCTGAGAGTACTCTAAGTCGCTTGTTCTGGGTTGTCTAATCATTGGTGGCTTCGAGATGATACGGAGAATGAATGAGACACTGATGCTAGTTGGATTGGGGTTCTGGGTACTGAGGTGAGTTCACTGAGGTCCTGGTTTCCTGCGCATAGTTCTGTGCATGAGCCGAATCCTTGCAACATGGTGCACCTAACGTTTTGGTCTTATGATTGAGACGCCTTAGTAGTGCTTATATTAGTCCACAATACCCTCACTATTGTTTCCGGTTGACAGGAGTGACGGTTTAAACCTACCTAAATAGTTAATGTATAGGTTCTGGCAAGCTTGACAATTAAAAAGGTTTAATTTTATCCTATACCCTTTTTGTGTTACTGTTAATATAGATTGTTATTCTCATAGTCGCCCACCTCTTTGGCGTCATTTGACCCAGTTCGGGGTGCCTGACGATGGGGATGTCTATTATCTTTGTAGTGAGTGCCGATGCATCGCATCCCTATGAGCTATTTTACTCTTGGGTTACTTTGCCGGCAGTGAATGTGAATGATGATACGTTTCACAGTTATACTCCTACGACAGTCCCAGCTAATTACACGCCATATAGGATGCAGGAAATTCCAATTTCTGCTTGGCAGCATCGTATTTGGTTCAATGGCGCCCTCCCCCACACCGTTACACCGGTTCGTTTGGGTCCCTTGTCCATTCCAGGGACCACTTGGCCAGTCTTGGCTGGGTTTACACCACTTCCACGTTATTTGCAAGCCCCGGTGGATGACTTGCGTCAGCTCCACACCGCCTTAATTACGGTACATAGGGCTTTAGTGCAATACGTCTCAAGCAATGTCCAGGTGGGGGCACCTGGGGTTGCGGCGCAACCAGCTGGCCCGGCCGGGATTACTATTAGTCCCGTCATGGTTAATTCGGTAAAGGCCAAGCGCCCCCAGAATAAGGATGATATGCCTTATTGGCTTGCAGAAAAATTTGACCAACTGGAAGCAGTATTTCCAAATTCTACTCCTGTGGAAAAACACAGGATCCTCACCATTAGTTTGCAGAAAGACTTAGTCCCGGAGGTAGATGATTGTGATAACTGGAGTAAAGTGTTTGCGGCAGTCTACTTGAAGTGCTTCGGCACACCGTCTATGGCTGTACTGCCCTACGTGATAAAACGTGTTCAGGATCAACCCGGTCCGGAGGCGGCGGTTAAGTTAGGGATGAGGCTTGTCGGCGTGTTCGATGTAGTGGCCATGCTCATCCTTGCTAACGTCAAGGGAGATGCGGTTAACTTTCAAGTGTCGAATGAGCTGCGCCTCGTAGCCGACGTCGATAAACCCCGGCAGTTACCAAAGATTATTGCGGAGGCTTATAAGACCACTGGCCGCAATAGTTTAGGGGTTAAGCCTTTTGTTCAAACAACAACAACGCAACCGCAAACTAAGACGGGGACATCTTCTAAAGACGACCGTCCGGCTTTTCCTAAACAAAATTGGAAAACTAAAATACAGGGGAAGCAGCACCAGAAACAGGGGTCTTGTCCCGCTTCGCCCGGTTCAAGCGACTACTGAACGCACATATGATTTGCACAATCGCACTAAGATTAGGTCTCCTGATAGATTTCAGGTTCCTGAACAACGTTCTCCTCGTACTTCACAGGAAACATCGGTCTCACAGTCCGGTGGAGGAGAACGTGGCAAAGGTCGGGTGCCCAACAAGGACGTGAGCAGCCTCGCCAGACTGACGGTAAAGGCAAGCCAAGCGAATTTGCACAACAACGACTCCTGTTTCAAAAGAAGAAAGTTGCTGACTAACAGCGAGGTATGCCACAGATAATGAGAACGCAGCTTCGGAACCTGACATGGGCACTAACGCTGCTAGACAGCGCAGTGGAGGTTACAGTAGTGCGGCAAGCACTGCGTCCATATATGAACGCGACAGCAACTGACACATTCATTACTGTAGATACTGCTGATACTAGAGTGGCTCCCCCTGACAGACTATATGATATAGTCCTTTTAATTGAAGGTAACATACAACGTACCATAAAAGGGATTTTTTTTTGAAAATCTGACCTCTACATATGACATTCTGTTAGTAGAGGCAGACTGGCCCTCAGCTTTCGTTTTGGCCGCTCCTAGAGGGGAGGAGGTAATCCTCCCATCTTTCGCACACACAGTGCCGAAATATCAGGCTCAGAACTTTGCAGAAGAGTGGGCTCAGGTACCTGCTCCGGTGTTGTACCGTACTCAGGTTGGGTGGGATAAGTTGTCACCAAGAGATTCTATTACAGTCTATGCTCCAGCCTCAACCCCAATATCTCATGCGCCGCAAGGCTAGATCTCCCGTCGCAGAAATCCTTGAACAATTGGAATATCAAGGTGTTATTGAAACATGTGTGTCACCCATGAATAATCCTCTATTCACTGTAACCAAACCTGATGGGTCGTACCGCCTAGTTTTGGATAACCGGCATTTGAAGTCTCCTTGTTGGACCTGTGCGGTACAGAATACCCACAGTTCTGCCCTCGTTGATAGTCTGGTGAGAAAAAGGTTTAAAACCACACTTGACATCTCCAATGGCTTTTATAGCCATAATCTGTCCTCTATTAGTAGTCAATGGACAGCCTTTACTTCTGGCGGCAAACAAAAACAGTTTAAAAGATTAGCCATGGGCTATAAAAACAGTCCAGGTGTCTTTGCCGCTCGTGTAGTCTCTCTGTTAGAGAGCATTGACCCTGATGCGTACTCGTATGTTGATGATATCTATCTCACAGACGACGAATTATGGCCGCATCTGTGTCGCGTTGACCGCATCATTGTCATGTTTGCGGACTTTGGTTACAAATTCAACTTTGCAAAGTCACACATTGCAGAGTATACAGTGTTGTTTTTGGGCTATGAACTCAACAACAAAGGACGAGGTTTAGCACCTCACTTCCTGGAGAAGTGCGCATGTTTGCGTGCTCCAATAACTGAAAAAACTACAATCTTTGCTGTTTTTTTTAAATTTCGTCTGTACGTACATTCCCGATTATGTCCAGCGTATCAAGCCGCTATATGCCTTGGTACAACTTACTTTTCCAAATCGAGCTGGCTGCCAGAACATTCAGGTATCCTGCAATCTTTGCAGGTTGATCTTCTTGCTTCGAAATAATTACTGACGCGTGATAACCACACTAACCTGGTAATAAGAATTGTGCCTGGCGCAGTGGGTTTCACGTACTTAATGTTCAATGAGGGCAACACAGTCCCCATTGCTTACAAATCGCACTTGTACACATCGGCTGAAATGCGCTTTTCCACTGTCGAAAAAGTTTTGACTGCAGTGCAGATGGCGATTCTAAAGGAAAGAGCGCTGTCGCAAGGGAAACGCATGTTGATTGTTACACCATATCCTGCCCTAGAGGCAATGATGAAAGCCAGTGTACCTAATTCTAAAGATTTGCATCCGCGTTGGATACAATGGGCCACTTCTTTGACATCGCCGGATGTCACTTACATCTTTGATGCCTCATTGCAGACTCAGGAGGATTTGCAGTATGAATTTGTTCATCCAGCTCCTCTGTCCTTGCGCCCGCTTGAGGATTACCATTGTGTCACTTACACTGATGGTTCGGTGCAACCGGCGACGGATTCTAAGCATGCTTATTCGGCGGCCTGCGCAATAGTAGCTGGTACTTTCGTGAATGGTGAATTCAAATCTGATGTCACGCAGACATTGGGTGATTGTACCGCCCAGTTGGCAGAGCTACGTGCTCTGGTGCTTGCACTGGAATTTGCTGACCCTCGAGTTACCACTCTTATAGCGAGTGACTCTTTTTACTGTATTCAGTCTTTCAACAACAATTTATTTTGGTCTCAAAATGAGTATCGTGATTCCAAAGGTAGCACAATCAAGCATAAAATGCTTTGGGTTTGAGTCGCAGACCTTAAACAATGTCTGCCACTCGTGAATGTAATTCATACTCTTGGGCACCAGCGAGTAGGTGTCCACGCTGTCGGAAACAGCTTGGCAACATATCTAGTAGCAGCAGATACAAAATCCAAAAGTAAGATTGATGATGACATCTTGGCAGCGATTGCTGCGACAGAGAAGGATGATAATTACCTCGGGGCTTCCCTTCTAAATACTCTTATCATTTAAGTCCTGATAAAGATCCCTATGTGAGAATTAACAACGTTGGTGACAGATTGATTCCCAACGCGGACTGCAGACTTTCCTTGATAACAGCAGCTCGTGAAAGTATGGCTTCTGCCTATGCCGGAGTTTCGGTGACTGTTACTCTCTTACAACAACGTTACTGGTGGCACGGATTGCATAAACAGACTCGTGCTTATGTTCTTAATTGTGACATCTGCCAGCAGATAAAGTCTTCGACTGCTGCGGGACCACTTCAGGCACAGTTGTACATATCTAATAAAACACTTGGGTGCGTTTATTTAGATCACTGTGGTCCTTTCTCCTCTGATACTGCGTATAAGTACTTCTTAGTTGCAGTGGATTCGTGCTCACGTTTTCTTTGGATATGGCCACAACGGAGTGCTGATGCTCGAACTGTCATCAGGGATTTGCGTGTCTTTGTGGGAATTTTTGCATGTGGTACCCTTCATTCTGACCAAGGTCCTGCGTTCGCCTCTAAGGCGTACAAAGATGCCATGAGATCTTTGTGGGTCCAAGTCAAATTTTTGTCTCCATACCGACCTGAGGGCAATAGTGTTGTGGAGCGAATGAACCATGACTTAAAGCAATCCCTGACAGCTAGAGTTTTAGGTACTGGCAGGAACTGGTTGGCCCATCTGTATAGCGTTCAACGTGCACTTAATAATCTCCCTAGAAGGTCTCTGATTGGGCGGACCCCATACGAAATGCTCTATGGCATAAAGATGTTTGTCCCGGACCTTGTTGGTCTAGACATGGCGGCGGCCGCTGCACCCTTTGACGTAGATGATCACTCTGCTGTATTACAGAATCTACAAGAGACCAGAGACAGTCTTGCAATGGAACACTTGCCCTCCACAACTGATGCTGCGCTTCAGATTCCAGTAGTTGGCTGGCTACCTCGAGTTGGTGACCTGGTCCGTGAGAAGGTGGAGAACAAGAAGGAGTTTGGCCCCTCTTATCGTGCTCTAGTACCAGTGTTTGGCGTGCAGGGTACAAGAACATTCATTTTACCTCCACTTCCTGGTCGCAAGGATAACAGGTACATCTCCATTGACAATGTCAAACTACAACGAGTGGCCGATTCTTCTTAGTATGACTCCAGCGGTCTCTTGTCCAGCAATCGTGAGAAATTCTGTTTTGGCTCCGGCAACTTCCAACAGGCCTGACATTGCCATCGAGATGCATACAGTTACTAATCCTTTATTGCCTCCACCGGCTGGTGGTCCCGTTGAAGATACGGAGTATACTTATCCCACAGATAGGTCGTTGCCTGGTTTACAATCAAGTGCAGTTGACCAGTCACATTTTTCATTTGACACTAACTCTATGACTTCCAATGCCCCATCAAAAATTTCTATTTTTGCTGCTTGGTTTAAGAGACAGTTTTTAAATCCCCCTTGGATTTACATTTGGCTGGTGCTCATAAGTATTTTTTTGTTGATGTCCATTGGATTTGTGGTTGTATTTTTTTCGTCTAGTAAATGGACACTATTTCACCGAAAGATCTACAATTAGGTTAATTGATGGAACTTTAGCCCCCCACTCCTCATCACACATCATGAAGAGACCAGACTTTTGTTAATATTACTGCCTGGCCTGTGTTAGATGGGATTGTATGGGATGCTGTTAAATTTCAAATTCATGGTCGCACAGAGGTAATTAATGTCCCCAATGTACTTCGTGTTTCTGTGGGGGATGTTGTGAAACAAAACATTCGCTCTGATGATTGGGATGTTCAAGCCATAGAGGCTCTTTTTTCTGATTTGAAATATTATGCTGCTTTTGATGCTGAAGATTTATATTTAGACACAGTTAACTACGGAGAGTTGTTTTGCTACCAACACTATGGCAATCATTTCCTGCATAAAGCAAATACCTTCAGAAATGTTGTCAACTATACACAATGGGAACATTGTCCAGCACCAATTGAAGGCAGTTCCAATACTCTATTGAGCAAATGTACATATTTTACTGACTTCAGCGTATCTAAACCTGATGCCTTTTATTTTAAGTTGGCTGCTGAGTCAGCTTCCAAAGTCAGACTGACCCACACTAAATTGTTGTATTCAAAATCCTTTATGGATGAATTGACTATAGGGGGCTATGAGCTGTGGAAAGATACCATTGATCTTAAATCTGTTTGGGGTTCTAAGGCATGGCAGGTACAAGGTACAGAAGCTCTGCATCGTGCATGCCTTATCCCAAACCACATGTTGTTTTTTAATTCTACCATTTTTCAAACCACCTGCTTTGGATTGGCTACCTCTAAAAAGATGAATACCCCAACTATTCCTGATCTGGGCGCTTATTCAGAATGGGATAATCACACAGATCTGTCCCTTGATGCTTTGCAATCATTTATTACTAATACATCCTTCAAAATTTCCAACTTAGATCCAGAAGGATGGTTAATATGGCAGAAAAGTCAGATTCCTGTCAACATAGTTTTCTGGTTCTGTACCCCGGTTATACACAGGTTAGGGCGGACCCACGATTGGAATCTTCCCATTCTGTTACTACCTATTCTGTAGGGAAGTTATGTCAGACCTGGCTGCAACATTCCACCTTGGCAGCTGTTGAGCCTCATTTATCCAAATTAAATGACAAAGTAGATTTGAATGATTTTGTTAAGGGCCCTGTGGGTGGCAGGTCCAAAAGATGGGTGTATGCTATTTACAACAAAGTTTAGAAACTATCTCAGATTGAAGCTGCATCTAGATTAAGGGCTATTGATCAAGCAAATTTAGAAAAAGTGCTAGCTGTCATCGATAATAGCATTAACACCCTTTCTTCCAGAATTTACACATTAGATAATATTGTTTCATCTGTTGTGGATATTGTATAGGATGATATGTCTGTTTTATACCATGGTCAAAATCAATTGTGTTCTATAATGCAGTTTGCATGAACTTTACAAACATTGAAGGCTGGGAAAGTTCTGTGGGACTACATGAACACATCGTCTTTACCCCTACCGTTTAATCTGACTGATAAACAACAGTTCATATCCACGAGGGATGCAACATACTCATTACTGCATATTGAAAAGTTGGAACCTTTACCTTTCTCTGTGGCCAAATTGAACACAGCTGTGTGGCTTATCCACAGTTTAATCACCTTACCATTTCCATTGCTTAAGTTCAGTTAATGTATGAAACATTATGCCCTAGGCAGATACGAACCTTTGAGTAGTGCTTTCCTGCATGAAGTTTGGTCACTCCCATTTACATACAGATGCATGCGAGAGGGTAAAGAAGTTTATTTGAAAGGAGAGGAATGCACTTCCACACCTGATCACTCAGTAGTCTGTAGGCACATCCAATTGCATGGCGCCTGCAACTTTCAGGCACCGAATTTAACTTTCATTCTGAAGGGAAATCCTCTGCCAGCAATTACACCCACTTTTACATTATTAGCTAACGGTAGTTATTTGCTTTTGAATAATGAGGCATGTTGCGGGATGCTAATGGGAATTCCATACATTGTAACAGTCTCACAACGCGTAGTCTGCTGTAAAAATTTCCTTTTCCCGCCCCCGCATGGGAGACTGGATGTATCCAGCTGGCCTTCCATCCCAACCTTGAAAGCAGAGTTCAACAAGATGAACAGAATAAGGGCTCTATTGTCTCAAAAAGAAGTCGCTCTGACTTCCTCCCGTGAAACATTCGTCCTTCACGTGGCAAACACTCGCACGAGGTGCATGCGCTTTTAAATACTGATCTCCCCCTTCATTTCGGTGCTCTGATTCATACTATATTCAATGCCTCGTCAACAACTGGCTTGGTGCATTTTTTCAAAGTTGTGGGCTCCGGCCTCGTGACCTCCTTCCAAACAATATTTGGTGTGATACCGGCATTTTTTCATTCTATTTTTTCCAGCGTCTTCGGTGGGCTACCATTGATTCTCGCGCTGACTGCTGGTGTGCTCCTGTTGGTTTGCTTGATTTGCAATGGCTGCACGATCTGTATCACACGACATCCTGCCCCGGCTGCTTCAAATGCGCAACCGGATGCTTGAATACTATGAAACATTACCACTGGCCACTTTAAGCGTAGCCTATGGATTATCCTTCCGGTTCTCTTACTTTACTTGCATGCAACCTGTTTTCCATTGCCTAGATTGTCCATTCGAATGGGCTCTGGATTTGTGCCTGTCGAACACGGCGTCTCCTGCCCCGGATTATGATCGACTAATGAGTCCCTTAGTGGTTCATGAGTTGGACTGTTCTGGTATCAGGATTATGGCCTGTGGAGCGGCACATGGAGTCCTATGGGATATATATGCGGCAGCATATGATTTCTTGGCGAGAAGTTATCTTGAAGAACACGCAAGTTGTCCTCTGATTTTGCTAGAGGCTCCGGTTATTGAAGAACATGTATGCTCATTTTCTTGACTTGACTGGATGGCAGACTCTTTTACTGAACATTATAATGACTTCCTCTTGGAGGCAGTTGCTACTTATTGTGCCTACACGTTGATGGATTAACTTGGAAGTTGTCCATCTTCTGCACGTCCAAATCCATATTTTTAAATTCTTTCTTTTTACTCCACATTAGGCTGTGTCACGCCCCTTCGAGATGTTTTAGTTTTTTACTTTTTCCAACGAGTTTTTCGAACTGTCATTACCAATTATATGGTTTGGCAATACATGAACTTGGTTCTATCTCAATCGAACTTGAACTCTGCGTTCCTACATTGCTTCCCTATTTTGTTCGTGGTCCGATCAAGGGAGGGTGTAGTAGAGACGGGGTTCTATGGCGCCCATTCTTTCAATGGATCGAAACACCGTCGACACTTTAATACACCTTATACGCAAAAAACTTTCGTTTACTTCGCTGTAAAGGTGTTTCCTGCGATTTGTTTTCATAACACTGTGTATTGTCCATGTGTAACAAACCAACAAGCTTTGCCTGAGCCTCCTGTTGTTCGTTTTTTGTCCCCTGTTTTTGTACTTCATTGGCTAAGTAGGACACAGGCGTGTGTCCCATTTTATGTATTGCTGTGTACAATTGTTTCTATTGCTTAGAAGTAAATATTAGACCTCTGTCCGGCTGGACAGGTCAACCCAATATAGTAACGATTGAGTCTATATTCATTGCCCATCTTCCTATTTTCTCCTTTCTAGGGACCACTGTTGTCTAGAATAATTGCTCACGTTCATGGCGTAAAGCCGAAACGCGTTGTTTGGAGTCATTAAAAACTTTATTGAAGCATGCCGTAGTGTCCGAGTACTTTCTGCTGATAACAGAGGAGAAGCTGTGTATTTTTGGGTTTCCGGTAGCCGGCACTCGGACCACCCGTGTGACAGCCTCGCAACCGAACCGGGACTGGTGTGATGTATATATATATACCGTTCTCAGCCCTGTTTGAGAACACTAGCGCTTCTTTTGTGGGGCGGTGTGTCCGTCACCGCCAGGACCAAGCCGGTCATATTTCTCACAAGTACGGCTGCAGCGGCGATTGAAGACGCACTCACTCGGGTTCGTGATCAAATTTGTTAATTCAATATAAATACAAATAAACAAATTTATTCACGAACCAGAGTGAGTGCGTCTTCAATCGCTGCCACAGCGGTACTTATGATATATATATATCTGTGTGATCAAGGCAGTAAATGCCGAAACGCATCGCAGCGTAATGGAGGAATAAACCTTGCATTCCTGAAATCTCCCCGTGTCGGTGTCCGATCTTTGTGTGAAGAATCGGATGTGGTGTGCATATATATATATATATAGTTCTATATGATGGCTTGTCCATGCCAAAATACAGATTATGCAACCATATTTAAACAATACAGGTCCCTATATGAGGATAATGTAAATATGTTTCATTTAACGATACACAAATAATTGTGTTTTACATTGTATTTATATATTTATTAGTCAGTTATAAAATGTGAATGAGATGTTTACAATAATGTAGTATATTGTCTATGTCGATAACTGCAAAGTATGCACTAGCACTTTAAATTGGGGAAACACAGTCTGAGCGGTGTCATATGATCAAGGCCGAGGTACAGCCAAAACGCGTCATGGCGGACTAACTTGGCAATAAAGAAATCATCCTGCACCTACTTGGGTCCTTGCTCGTTTGTCTAGTCTGAGCAGAAGTTGGAGGCGAGTAATACAATATTAACAGAGAGGCTGCCTCCATTCATTGGACCCCCTCTCCAAAAGCAGGCTCCGGATCAGCAAGTCTTTCTTCGGGGTTTCCACTCCCATCGGCACTGGGGGCTCGCAGAGCTGCGTCGGCGGGGACCCCGGGGGCACTTTCAAATACTTCCCACAACGGAACAAACCGGAGCCCCCTGAAGAACTAAACAACAGTTACCTGACTGGAAACATCTCGTGTGGTGAAGCTCCTTGCTTGTGGATTGCTCGGGCGGCGATACCTGGAGCAGGAACTTAGAGCAGACGGTGGTCCGAATTCAGGTACGAAATAGAAGTTACATGCAGGAGGGGAGGTGTGCACCCTTGGGAAAACCCTATTGACATTGTCTACAAAGGATTTCTTCCAGACGAGACATATAACTGATACAAATAATTGCCGAGTATGTCCGCTGACACGCTCAGAAACAGAGAAACGTCAGCTGAAGAAATGTTCTCTGATGACCCATTAGTTACACAAAGTGCAGCCAAATGGTGGGAGGCTCGAGCGCTTCAGAGGTACTTGGATGTGGGGAGAATCCCCAGGGGCCTCCGAGTAATGCTCGCCCCCAGTTACGAGACACCGAACCCACTCATGATGGCAGAGTGGGCACAATGTAATCTAGAATCCTCGCGTAGACTAGGGGAGATACTAGTAAAATACGCAGAAATTGACAGAGCTGACCTTCAAGCCAAGATTGAAACATTGGAAAATGAGATCAAACAACAGGGAGATCTTCAAAATAAACAAAAATTGCATGACGAAATGACAATAAGGCTCAATAAGGAAGAAGAGAAGATATAGACGAGGAAGACATACAAATTTAGGTGGGACAGGGATGACTACTCAAACGGATAAATATGGTTTGCTAATAACAGCTACAGCAAACCAACGTATGCAAGGTGCAAACACAAAGGACAAGAACCAACAACAAGTTGAATCAATATCCATGTTGGATCTGAGCTCAGCACCAGACAGTGAATCAGAAACGGACACAGCTAAAAGAAGGCAAGAACAAAACTCCATAAGACTAACGTTGGGGGAAGAGCTGGATATTTTAAAAAGGAGCTGAAGGGGAACACCGCCACCCCGCAACAAGGGACCTGTAGCAGCAGGAGTGCCAAGAGGAGAAGGGGGAGAAGACAAGCCCGGAGAAACAGGAGAGAATAAGAAAAGAGGGCGAGGTCTAGGGAATTGCAGATAGAAGGCGTCTCTCAAGTCATCCCCACTGGAACAGATACTAGCTCAATCCCAGAAAACTCCATCATTGATTTGGCGGATATTAATTTAACCAAGGCGGAACAACAATAACTGTCACTAGGTTTATCCTACTGCCTGGAAACAAACTTTGATTACACGCAAACCAGGGCCAATATTTACAAATTTATTCGAAAATTAAAGCTAGCTAAATTTCACAGACAAAAAGCAGCCAACGTCATGTCGGAAAACATTGAAACAACTAACACGGACATAGATCAGTTAGGCCTGACTGTATCGGATCTGGGTTTGTTACAAGACGTGCAGGAATTGCAGATGGAGAATCCAAACATAATAACCCCAAGTGGCAATGTTACAACCCAGGAAGAAAGCAGCCTAGAACAGAATACCACCGTTACAACTACTGCCAAACCCTTGACCCCCTTCAAAGAAAAGTCCAAATTTACACCCATCATGTCCCGTGATTCGTTGGATATATTTAACGAACAAATTGTGGCACAGGTGAAAAGGTTGAATCACACCATAAACAGATCCAAAGTAAAAAGGTCATACCAATAAAGAAGTTACCATCAACTTATAAATAAACTGAGTAAGGACAACAAAGGAGCTATTTTTTTCTCTACTCCTAGCATGGAAAAGCTTGGGTCTAATAAGTTGGGACGAATAAAAGTTTTTAAAGAAAGAACATCCGTCCATACCAGTCATAAGGACATACACAGACCACCAGCTAGACCTATTATTGCTGCATGTAATGGTCCATTGGAAAATATGTCCAGGTACATAGATTTCTCCTTACAGGAGCATGTAATGAATTTGAAGTCGTATGTACAAGACACCTGTGATTTTTTTCGAAAGATCAAAGATATGGAATTGAATTCGGAATACTTACTCATAGCCCTAGATGTGTCGTCACTCTACACATGTATTAGAAACAGGGACGGAATCAGGGCTGTCGAATATTTCCTTTTCAATAGGCCAATAACATATTCGCAACACAACAAAATGCTTATCAACATGTTACTGTTCTGTCTGGAGAACAATCTCTTCATTTTTAATAATCAATCAAATGTACCAGAAAACACAAGGAGTTGCCATAGGGGCCAGCTTCTCCCCCAGCTATGCCTGTTTTTTATGGGTTGGTGGGAGGAGCTGGTCCTCATTGGGAAACACAAACAGGTATTTTCCAAACAGATTATAACTTGGCTCAGATTCATAGACGATTTGTTTATTATATGGAGTGGAACCCAACAAAGTGCTATGGATTTTATAGAACAACTGAATATAAATGATGTCAATCTTAAATTTACTTATACCATGAGCAAAATAGAGGTTACATTTTTAGACGTGCAAATCAAGATTGTAAACAATTGCTTAACGACCACACTATTTAGGAAACCTACAGCAGTTAACACACTGCTACATGCATCAAGCGTGCACCCAGCTCATCTCATCAATAGCATCCCTTATGGGGAAATGCTTCGTATAACGCGTATATGCAGTGATGAGGTAGATGCAGAAACTAAACAAGCAGAATGTCGCGCACGTTTCTTAGCAAGAGGCTACAAAATAACGGTAATTGATGCAGCCATCCTCAAATCTAAGGAATTGGCAAGAGCAGAACTGCTGCAATATAGAAAAAAATCAGAAGATAAGCAAAAGATGGCCGAACCAATCAGAAGATAAGCAAAAGATGGCCGAACCAATCAGACTTATTTTAGGTTTCTCTAAACAGGAAAAACAGCTTAGAACCATCATCAGACGGAATTGGCCTATCGTGAGAGATGACCCCACGATAGGCAAACTGTTACCTAACGATCCTTCCGTTGCTTTTAGAAAAACCACTAGTATGGCCAATGCATTAGTCAAAATCAGCCCGGAGGATCAGGGAAAACTATGTGGCCGACAGCAAGAAAGGGATTTTTCAGATGCACATCTTGCAAAGCCTGCCAACAAGGTATTAATACCACCACATACCAAACTGCATTCAGTAGCAAGGTGCAAACATCACACAGCACCTCGCGTGTAAAACTGAATTTTCAGTATATGTGCTTGAATGCAGTTGCAGATTAAAATACATAGGTATACAAAGTTGGCAGCACACAAAAGAATCTTGCAACACGAGGGCCATCATCAATAACGATGCTAGTTGCCCAGTGGCCAGACATTTCAGGGAACACCATAGCAGCAATCTGAAAGACCTCAAATATTACGCCAGGAAGGCAAACATAGATGCCTAGAAACCAAATACATTTTAGAATTTGACTCATAGCATCCAGGAGAGCTTAACAACACAGAGGATTTGCACACCTACTTATAAAAGACAATCAATAGATTCTTATGGTATTTTATAGTTTTTATGGCTTTTTTTATAATTAATTGTATTGATTGTATGAATTTTAATGAATTTCGATGTATCTACTGCACTATGTCCAGGAACTGTCGTGATGGCGACTTAAAATACATCATTGCATAGGTATAACCCTATAGAGATCTCTACAATCCTTGCTGTACTAGCGTATGTTCGGATACAATTTTATCTATTTGTTTTTAGGACAATTTTAATAATGTTATGACATTTGATCTAAATCAATTGATATGTGTGTGTGTGTATCTATATATATTTTTTCCATGGTATCATTTAATAATATATTTTTAAAGATACATTTTTATATTATGTACTGTCAACAAAATATATATGGATTCTATCACAATTGATTTTATCCATTTTAGTTGGAGGAAATTTGAATCAAAATGGACACTTACAAGTGAACCTAAGTGCAATAGAATAGTCCTTAAAGTATATCACACTACTAAGTCCTAGAACTCATTTCATATACACTAAACATGTCCCACACCCCATTGCCCCATCTTTGCATCTATCAGCATATTCCATAATATACGGATTATCCAAATTTATTTGCATTACATGGATATGCTGCAGATTAATCTTAATCAATGACCTAGCATTCGCACGTTTAGTTATAAACAAAATTCTTCTTGCCGTTATTAGTATAAGGGAACTGGAGAACAACGGCAACACACAGCACTTTATTACTTTGCACTCATTTTCTTAAATGAGTATCGCTATATGTTCTTTCATGTTTACAATTAGCACTTTTCAAACTTTTTTTTGCAAACCGACATATAGACAGGCTAGGGCAAGCTATTTGCGCATTTAGGCAATAATTTTATATATGATGGCTTGCCCATGCCAAGATACAGATTATGCAAACATATTTAAACAATACAGGTCCCTATATGAGGATAATGTAAATATGTTTTATTTAACGATACACAAATAATTGTATTTTACATTGTATTTATATATTTATTCGTCAGTTATAAAATGCGAATGAGATGTTTACAATAATGTAGTATACTATCTATGTAGATTACTGCAAAGTATGCACTAGCACTTTAAATTGGGGAAACAGTCTGAGCTGTGTCATGTGATGAAGGTCGAGGTACGGCCGAAAGGCGTCATGGCGGACTAACTTGGCAATAAAGAAATCATCCTGCACCTACATGGGTCCTTGCTCGTTTGTCTAGTCTGAGCAGAAGTTGGAAGCGAGTAATACAATATATATATGTGTGTGTGTATATTTATATGTATATAAATATACACACACACATACATATATATATATATATGTATAAACATATATGTAGCATATATATATATATGTATATATATATATATATATATATTACCTACTGGCGGTCGCCAGTAGGTAGTTATAGTTAGGACCCCTTTTCCATAGGAAATCCGCAACATTCTATTTTGAATAACTTTGGCGCCGGTCGATGAATCCTCGCGAATTTCTCAAAATAGGTGGGGCGCTACGCTCCGCTCCTACCCTGAAAGTCTCGGGGGGATTCGTCAAGCGGGGGCTGAGATAAAAGGGGGGTCCCAAAACGCGTTTTTCCCATGCATTTTTCCATAGGACCTTTAGAACGAGCTACAGCCCGAACGGCTGAACAGAATTACTAGAAATTTGGCAGAGAGGTAGTCCGTAGGCCAAGGAAGTGCCTTTTGTAGGTTTGGTGTAAATCTGTTCAGTAGATTCTGAGAAAATAGCCTTTAAATCAATATATATATCTGAGCCCGCTTACGGTACGCTTACCGTACGCTTACCGTACGCGTACGGTGGCGTGCGCGAGCGCGATTCTGATTGGCTCTTAGATCTTAGTAAACATTCGAATCGGCCGAAACCAGGAAGCGGCGTCCGCCATTTTGTCTCTCGCACTGAGTGTTATTTATCAAACATGATGCCCAAAAACATGTTACGGGGCTGTTTTGACAACTCCCTCCCACATAGTCATGTTGAGGGAGTCCCCAAACATCCCCCAAGAGCAAAAACGGTTTTATTTTTTTTTCGGCAATTTCGCCGAGTACCCTTACCGTACGCTTACCGTAAGCGTACGGTAAAAAATCGAAATAAAAAAAACTCTATCCACATTTACCCCACCCCCTGTTTTTGGTGGCCGTAGTCCGCCAAATGTACAGGGCTTATTACATCAGTAAAAAAACTATATTTTGGCAACATGAAATTATAAAATCGAAATAAAAAAAACACTATCCACATTGACCCCATCTCCTGTGCTTTAGCACCAAAACAGACCTTTACTCAAGGAAGTGCATTTGCTTAGTTAGATGTAAATCTGTTCTTTAGTTTTTGAGAAATTACTGTTTAAAAAATGTCCCAGTTTGGACATAAGGAGGCTACGTTTTAGAGATATCTGGATCATTATTCTGCAGATTCATGTATGAGGTACAAAATCTAAAGGCACACAATTGGACTAGGGAACTTTTTTCTTCTATCCTCTTACGGATTTGTAATTCTGGCTGCAGATTTACGAATCCTCTACACTCAGATATGCTGAATTTTACAGAATATTTTTTGTTGCGGTCGCCATTTTTCAACACTGTGTACTAGGCCAGGGAAAATGGCACAAAAAGGGTCATAAGGTGACAGGGTCAGCCTATAGTGGCACTCCAGGCCCATGTGTGTGGAACCCCAAAAGGACAGTCCCATCATTAAAGTTATTAATAAAAAGAAAAATGATCATAAGATTTGCAAATACTGTGCTGGATTTGCGAATCTTTGAAATCCCCTCGATCCAGCGAACCCCTCTTGGGTCTCAGAATTTGCAAATCATTGGTAGTTTAAAAAAAATACTTGGTGCAATACAGCTGTCCTTGACTGATTCCTGCTATATATGGCTTGGATGACCTGGGTGCATGCTAGACCTGGCACCTTGGCGTGGGTCTCCCTTCCCTTTTTTTAGTTGTTGCCTCGTGTTTTTGCTGGTGTTAGATGCTCAGGGCACTGTGCCACTGCTGTCCAGTGCCACAGTGCAAGTGCTCCCTATTGTAAATTGATGTATGAATTGGTGATTCCATGATTGGTTGGTTTGGTTTACCTGTCAGATCCTAGTACAGTGCACCAGGAGTGCCCAGGGCTAGTAAAGCCAAATGCTGCTGGTGGGCTTGCACCTCTGGTTGTGCCACCCACAGAAGCAGCCTGTAAAAATGTATCTAAGGTCTGCCATTGCAGAGCCTGCGTGCAGTCTGGTACTGTCATGCTGACTGGGCAAGTGCACCCACATGCCAGTCCCTAAACCTTCCCTTTTCTTCATATCAGACATCCCTATGGTAGGCCCAAGGGCAGGGTGCATTGTAAGGATAAGGTAAGACATGTCCTGGTGTGTGTGACATGTTATAATAGTGAATTGCAGCCGTTTTCGTTTTTCACTATTGCAAGGCTACCTGTTCTCCATAGCCCAGTATGGGCAGTTTGAATATTACATCTCATAATCCTAACGGACTCAGGGAAAATGGTAGAAATGCATCTTTTAGCGAAGTTGGTTTTAACATTCTGTGTTTGAAAATTCCACTTTTAGAAAGTAGGTATTTTCTTGTCTAATCATTCAAACCTGCCTCTGCTAGGCTGTGTATTCCTTGTCTGGAGTTTGAGTGACAGGGCTGGGGAATTCCAGGAGACAGGGTGAGGCAGCCCATTGGTGAATAGAGAGATCTGCATCTAGATGGGAGGGAGGAGTTGCACCTGGGACCTGAATAAGGCTGTGCCTTCCCTCCACAATGCTGGCTACACCTCCTGTGGTGCGTCTGATGTCTCTGCCCTGCTCTCTGAAAGGAAAGGAGGAGTCAGGTAAACAAAGTGCTCCAGGACTGACCAGAACTGGTTTGAACAAGGCAAATGCCCCTCTGCCCTCAGAGGACAAAGGATTTAGGGGTACAAGTATTGGGACCTTGAGCCCAAGAATTTAGATCACTTTGGGAAAACAAGAAGAAACCTCTGCTGAGGAGAGGAACCAAGAAGAAACTGAGGAGAGACTATCCGTAAAACTGGGGGATTGACCTGCTGGGGTTGCCTGCTGTCAAAGAGAGGAGAAAGGAACTTTGTGTGTACTTTTGCTCAACTTGTAAAGGATCTCCAAGGGCTTAGAAAAGAGCTTGCCTCCTGCTGAAGTCTCAGGGACAACAGACTTCAACCACCAGCTCCCCAGAGTTCTTTGGAAGTGCCTGCTGCTGTTTTGGGCCTTCTGAGGGACTGCGTGTCGCAAGGAACTGGAAGTGTGACTCACAGAGAAGAAGCGCGTCGCACCCGCTGCCGTCACATCACTGCACAAGGGTGTCGCCGCTGTAGCATTGCACCGTATCACAAAAGCCCCCTGCAACACCATAGAAGCGCGTCGCCGTAGCAGCCATCTTAGCTGACGCATTGCACCGCATCAAGAGAAGAGTCTCGCATCGAGGAAGAAGCGTGTTGCTGTCGCAGCCACTGCCGTCGCATCTTGGATGATGGCCCTGTAGCCATCGCATTGCATCGCATCAAGTAAAGCGCCTCGCATCCACGGAGTAGCGGGTCACCGTCGGAGCTGCTGCCGTCGCATCACTGAACAAGGGTGTCGCCGCTGTAGCTATCGCATCGAGCGGAAGCGTCTCACATCGCGGGAGAAGAGTGTTACCGCCAAAGCCGCTGTCGTCGCATCCCTGTAAACAGGTTTCGCCGCTGCAGCTGACACATCGAGCGGAGATCTCTCGCAACATCGGAGAAGCGTGCCGCATCAGGAAGATCTTCACGTCTTTATTTCTTTGCACCAAACTTTCATCGCATCACCATCGTTGCTACACTTTCGTTGCCCTGTGTGTCGCATCTAAAGGTACATTGAACTAAAAGTGTTGCATTTAAGAACAAAAGAGAACTAAGCTAAAACTACAATTTTTAATTAACAGTATTGTGGATTTTTGTCGTTTATGGTCTTGTGGTAAATCTATATAAAGAATACTTATTTTTGATATAAAACTTGTGTGGTGTCCATCTGTAGTGTTGTCACTAGATTACTGTATGTGTTTACCAATGCTTTGCACGCTGCCTCTGAGATAAGCCTGTCTGCGCTTGCCAAGCTACCAAGGGGGTGAGCAGGGGTTATTTTAGGAGTGTACCCCTTTACCCTGACTAGAGGTGAGGGTCCCTATTTGTCACAAGTGCTTACCTGTGCCAACTAGAGACCCCCAAGTCTAACATTGGTGGTCAGTGGTAAGGATTCTGGACTTGCATTTGTGACTCATGTACAGTGATTGGTGAACACTACTAGTGAGTGCAGACCAAAACGCAGCCACATACTTTTGGTAGATTTTTTTTTTTTGGGACTTTCTATTTTTGAGTACTGCCAAGCTTAACCATGGTGGAGAAAGCAGCATCCATAGCATCTGTTGATTATGATTGGGAAGAGGAGAAACTGGAATGCTACAATGTCAAGCAGCTGAAGTACTTCTGCAAAAAATTCAATGTTTCCACTGCTGGGTGCAAAAATAAGCTAGAGTTCTACAAGGCGCTGAGGGCCTGGGTAGAATCAAGAAATGCCCTTGATAATGAGGATGCAGAGGAGTAGCTGGAAGGGCCATTGGGCCCAGGGGGAAGGAAAGCAGTCTCCCCAGCAATTAGCAGTGTTTCTTCCGGAGGCCTGTCTCCAGAGGAGTTGGAGGACAGGGAGAGATGTAGGGTGCATGAGATGGAGCTGACCAACCTCACGTTAAATGGGCAGTTAGAATTTGAAATGCAAACTAGAAAGTTAGCCCTAGAAGAGAAAACAATGCAGTTTGAACATGAAAAGGTTTTGAGGGAGTTGGAGTTGAAGATCAAGAGCTTAGATATTGCTCCCTCTGGTGGCAGCACACCGTCATTGCCTGTTGAATCTAGGGTGTATATTCCTAAGGATGTGGTGAAAGAAATTTTTAAAAATGATGATATTGGGCAGTGGTTCAAGGTCTATGAGGTAGCCATGTCTTCCCACGGGGTCCCTGAGAAGGATTGGGGAGCGGGATTGTGGAGACGGTTCTGTAGTAGGGGATCTCTGTGTGTAGTCATAATCTATGAATAATCCCCGCCCATGTGCGGGGACCCCGGAGCAATCAAAAATATCTCTTAAGCTGTCCCGCATTTGCAAACCTGCAAAGACACTTAAGAGACAGACAAAATAATACAGCCTAATCACAACAAGGCTGCACTGGCCAGCACTTCCTCTGAAGTGAACACAAAAGCCAAAATAAAGTTTAAATGTCATTTTTATTCACATCTGACATCCTTCTTTATTACCACACACTCCCTTCACCAAAATCCCTTTAAACAATAGAGAGGAAGGGGTGGACAGACAAGCCCTATAGGCTGTCATTATGTGTCTGCTAAAGGGATACCGTGCCTTTAAGAAACTCTCCAGAGACCCCCGGTATCCCAGGATGCACAGCCAACACAAGTTACTTTCAGTTCTTTTTTCCGGCTCCTGCTAGCAGGACCCTGGAGCTTGAGCTCTACCCTTTTGGGTGGTTTATTGGATTAAAATTGGATTTTTTGGATAAATAGTGTTTTCATTCGACGTCTAGAGCCTTTGTCTACTACTGCCTGCAATCTGGAGCAGTTTTGGCCCACTCTTAGCATGGCTTTGTTCGATAACTGCCCTGAGTGTGGGAGGAAAAAGGCCAAGACGGACCCACATGATGTGTGTATCCTCTGCTTGTCGCCCTCACATGTCCCAGCTACATGTGCCATCTGTAAAACCTTTTCAAAGAGGACCCTGAGGGACAGGGAGAAGATTCGCCTTCAGGGACAGGAGCAGCAGAGGACCGGTGGGACTTCGGGGCATGGAGGATCTCATTCTCCCTCCTCCGCCCATGCTTCAGCCCCTGGAGGGACCTCCGGGCAGAGCAGGGAGCAGAAACGGCGCCTACCGGCTGGTAGGTCGCGTTCGACGTCGACGGCGAGGGAGAAGGCACCGGTATGTTCACCGTCGATCCAGGGCTCTGGGTCGCGGCAGCCTCGGCGTTCAACGTCGAGAGAGGGGCCGGCGAGACCCGGGACCGGGTCGCCGTCGCAGGTGTCACGGTCGACGTCGACAACCCATCGACGTTGTACCGAGCCCCATGGAAGACTTCACTCGCCACCTTCGCCGTCGACCCACGGCTCGACGCTGACTGAGTCGACGCCGAGATCCCGGCGCCCGCCGTCCAGGAGGAGGCGATCGCCGTCGAGGCACAGGTCGCCGTCGAGGCACAGGTCGCCGTCGAGGCACAGGTCGCCGTCGAGGCACCGGACGTCGACGTCGAGACACCAGCGTTCGATGTCGAAGCACCAGAAGTCGACGTCGAGGCAGAAGTCGACGCCGCGGCGACAGAGGTCAAGGCGTGGTTCGACGTCGCGGAGGCATGGTTCGACGTCGAGGAGGCATGGTTCGACGTCGAGAGGACGCTCGACTGCGAGACGGCGTTCGACGTCGAGGGCTAAGAGACGCCGGACGAGGTCGACGTACAGTTCGACGTCACGGACATCGGGGAGCACGTCCTCAGTGATTACGATCTCCAGTCGGGGATCGGGGAGACGCGGACGTTCCCCGTCGGTGGCCTCCACGCGGGACAGGCCCGCCAAGAAGAGGAGAGTGGCCGCGAGCCCGGACAGTTCTGGTGCGGGCTCTCCTGCTAGGAGTGATGGGGCTTCGGAACATCTGTCCCCGCTGCGTACCCAGCAGCCGCCTCTGCCTCCGATCTTCCACCGGCTCTTCCACCGGTGCCTGATCTTCCTCCTCCTCCTCCTCCTCCTCCTCCCCTTCCTCCTCCCCCTCCTCCGCTGCCTCTGCCCGTGCCTCAGCTGCCTACAGTTCCACCGCAGCCACCGCCTGCGCCCCCGAGGATTCCTCACAGGCAGAGATCTCGCTCCCGCCCTCGCAGGCGGTCACGGAGTAGGCGCAGATCGTCCACTCGCTCTGGACATGGACGACGGAGGTATCGGTCTCGTTCCAGAGGCTCGAGAGGCACGAACTCTTCTGGGACTGGACGGTTTTCGCCCTCGCTGTCGGAGACGCCTCCTACCCGCGTCTCGCCGGTGGATGACATTGCCACATTCCAAGAGGTGCTGATGAGAGGGGCGGCGAAGTTGGGGATATCAGTCACTACCCCTATTCCCACTACTTCTGTGATCTTTGAAACTTTGCATAAGGCTCATCTGTCGCGCCCCCTCCTCCCGTTGGTTCCGGGGTTGGAGGAACCTGCAATGGAGGTGTTCTTGACGCCGGCCGTGGTGAAACCGGCGCCCTCGAGACTGCTAAAAAGTACAGGGCTCCTGACTCGGACCCGGCGTTCCTCAGAGTGGATCCTCCACCGGACTCTGTTATCGTGGCGGCGGCTCGTAAACAACACTCTACGATGCCTTCATCCACGGCTCCTCCGGATAAAGAGAGTCGCAAAATGGACTCCACGTCGGCCACTACGATGAAGGCCGCTAGCGCCTCCGCTCTGTTGGGGCGCTATGACAGGTCTCTATGGGACTCCCTGCAACAGTTCGCTGCCTCCCTGCCTAGAGACAAGAGGGAGGACTTTCAGGAGATGCTGAACGAGGGCATGATGGTCTCTAATCAGATCATCAGTGCGGCGGGGGATGTGTCGCTGCTGGCGGCCCATGGGTACTGCCACGGCATACACATGAGGAGGCATTCCTGGCTGCGGCTGACCCCGCTCAAGCCTGAAGCACAGCAGAAGATCGCCAATTTACCGTTCTCTGGCACGACGCTGTTCGGGTCGCATGCGGATGACGAGATGGCCCGCATGAAGGCTGAGGCGGAAACTCTGAAGGCGGTGGGGCTGGAGAGGCCCAAGGAGCAGAGGAGGTCCTTCCGATCCTCGGGCAGGCGCTACGCCAAGCAGAGAGGTCAAGGGCGTCAGTCGGGCCACCAACAACAGCCCCAACAACAACAGCAGTTCCTGAGGCAGTCCTTTCAGAAGCGCCAGAGGGGCAGAGGACAGCATCAGTCCTCGTCGGGGAACAAAGGCCCGGCCGGGTCGAAGCCCTGAAAAGTTACTTCCCCCTCATCCGTTACCCGCTCCGGTGGGGGGAAGTATTCAACACTACCTGGCAGAGTGGAGGACAATAACGCAGGACAAGTGGGTGCTGAATATTGTTTGCAATGGTTACTGTCTTCGTTTCACCAGCCCGCCTCCACAGATTCCACCAGTGCGCTCCTCCTACACAGTGAGGGAGCTCCAGCGGGTGGCAGACGTTCTGTTAAAAAAGAGGGCGATAGAAGCGGTTCCTTTGCAGCAAAAAGGAAGAGGTCTCTACTCACGGTTCTTTCTCGTAAGAAAAAAGGACAAGAACGAGTTCAGGCCTATTCTAGATCTGCGTCAAGCAAACAAGTGGATCCGCAGAGAAAAGTTCCGTATGTTGTCCCTGCATCAGATTTACCCTCAGTTGCATCGAGGAGACTGGCTGTGCGCCATAGATCTGCAGGACGCTTACTTTCATGTGCCGATCGCACCAAAGCATCGCAAGTTCCTGAGGTTTCTGGTAGGCAACAACCATTACCAGTATTCAGTACTCCCGTTTGGCCTGAAGTCTGCACCACGGACGTTCTCCAAGTGCATGGCAGTGGTCGCGGCACACCTGCGGAAGACCAAGGTGTTTGTGTATCCATACCTGGACGATTGGTTGATCAAAGCGTCCACTTACCAGGAAGCCCAGTGCCATTTCAACAGGACAGCTGCCTTGCTGCATCGCCTGGGACTGCACATCAACATGTCGAAGTCAGTGCCGATCCCTGTGCAGTGTCTCCAGTACTTGGGGGCCTCAGTCAATACCTTGAACGCAAGCGTGTGTCCTTCGGAGGAGAGACGCCTATCGATCCGTGGGAAGGCTCGGCAGCTCATCTCAGCCCGCTCTCCTACGGTGAGGACGGTGTCTTCCTTACTGGGGTCGATGGCTTCTTGCATCTTTCTCACCCCCAATGCACGTCTGCATATGAGGCCCCTACAGGAATGTCTGGAGGATCAATGGGACCAGAGGCGGGGGCGTTGGGAGGACAAGATCCAGCTGTCTCAACACGCTCGGCAGTCTCTGAAATGGTGGTGTGCCCCAGAGAATGTCTGCAAGGGGACTCCTTTTCACAAGGATATTCCGGTCCAGACCATAGTGACCGATGCGTCTCTCCAGGGCTGGGGAGCGCATTCGGGCCCTCTTCAGATTCAGGGGATATGGTCGCAGATGGAGACGACTTACCATATCAACTTTTTGGAACTCAGAGCGGTACACTTGGCCTTGAAGGCGTTCCATCCCTCCTTCAGGACGAACTCCCTGCTGGTTCAGATGGACAATACTACGACCATGTATTACCTCAACAAGCAGGGGGGCTCACGTTCACGCACCCTGTCTCTGGAGGCACAGGCGATCTGGAACTGGCTGGTGGCCAGGAACCTGACGATCACGGCGACCCATCTGCCGGGGGTGCAGAATGCCCAAGCAGACGGCGCACAGCAGGCTCGTTCAAGAGAACCACGAGTGGGTGCTAAACGACGACGTGCTAAGAGACGTCTTCGCAGAGTGGGGCACTCCGGATATAGATCTGTTCGCTACGGCAGAAAACAGCAAATGCCGCGACTTCGCGTCCAGGTACTACCAACCAGGGACGCTGGGGAATGCCCTATGGATCAGCTGGTCCAACAGCTTTCTCTACGCCTTTCCACCCATTCCCCTGATCCCGGCGGTGTTGATCAAGCTGTCGCAATCCAGAGCCAGAATGATCCTGATTGCTCCGGAGTGGCCGAGGCAATGGTGGTTCACCGACCTTCTTCACCGGTCTGTTCTGCCACACAGACGCCTGCTGTGTCGGCCGGACCTTCTCACGAAGTTCGGAGGACAGATGGTTCACCCCAATCTCTCGTCCTTGAGTTTGGCAGCATGGCTCCTGAGCTAGTACAGTATGGACACTTGAACCTACCTCAGGACTGTATGGAGATCTTGAAGGAGGCGAAGAGACAGTCTACGAGGACTTCTTACGCCTATAAGTGGAAGAGATTCTGCTTATGGTACAAGGCAAAGGACTTTGACCCTACATCCTGTAAAGAAGGTGTTATTTTGCCTTATCTGCTGCAGTTAGCTCAATCTGGGCTTAATTTTCAGTCTATTAAGGTTCATCTCGCAGCTCTGACTGCGTATAGGAAGGGCCCTTCTCAAACCTCATTTTTTCAAATCCCTGTGATTAAGGATTTTTTGGAGGGTTTGCGTAAGGTGTTTCCCCCTGTTAGAAGACCTTCTCCACCATGGGAATTGAATGTGGTGTTATCTAGATTGATGAGGGAGCCTTTTGAGCCTATCCATAAGGCTTCGTTGCAGCATTTGTCTTAGAAGGCTGCCTTCCTTGTGGCCATTACATCGGCCAGGAGGGTGAGTGAGATTCAGGCTCTGTGTTGTCAAGAGCCGTATACTGTTTTCCATGCTTCTAAAGTAGTGATGCGTACCCATCCTAAATTTTTGCCTAAGGTGATATCAGATTTCCATGTAAATCAAATGATAACTTTGCCTACGTTTTTTTCAGCATCCTTCCTCTTAGGCGGAGAGGTCTCTGCATTCACTTGATGTACGTAGGGTACTGAAATTCTACCTGGATAAGACAAAAGATATCCGCAGGTCGGATCAACTGTTTGTTAATTATGGTTCGGTAAGAACTGGTTTAGCTACCTCAAAACAGTCCATTTCCAGATGGATTGTTTCCTGTATTCAGCTTTGTTACCAAAAAGCTAATAAAACATTGGGGGGTAAGCCTACGGCACATTCGACTAGAGGCAAGGCTGCTACTACAGCTTTGCTTAGGAATGTTCCCATTGCGGACATTTGTAAGGCTGCCACCTGGAAGTCAGTCCATACGTTTACGAAGCATTACTGCCTGGATTCTGATGCTAGGGCAGATGCGCAGGTTGGACAGGCTTCGCTGAGGAATTTGTTTGCACAGTGATTTGTTGGTGGTTGGGCTTACTCCACCGCTGCTTGTTGGTTGGGATGGGCTTGCCATTCTAGTCATATATTATGACTATACACAGAGATCCCCTACTACAGAAGGAGTCGTTTCTTACCTGTAACTCCAGTTCTGTAGTAGGGGTATCTCTGTTATAGTCATAAGCGACCCTCCCTCCTCCCCGGTGGAGTAACCTGATAGTATCAGGCCTGTTGTTATACACCTTCAAAAAGAACTGAAAGTAACTTGTGTTGGCTGTGCATCCTGGGATACCGGGGGTCTCTGGAGAGTTTCTTAAAGGCACGGTATCCCTTTAGCAGACACATAATGACAGCCTATAGGGCTTGTCTGTCCACCCCTTCCTCTCTATTGTTTAAAGGGATTTTGGTGAAGGGAGTGTGTGGTAATAAAGAAGGATGTCAGATGTGAATAAAAATGACATTTAAACTTTATTTTGGCTTTTGTGTTCACTTCAGAGGAAGTGCTGGCCAGTGCAGCCTTGTTGTGATTAGGCTGTATTATTTTGTCTGTCTCTTAAGTGTCTTTGCAGGTTTGCAAATGCGGGACAGCTTAAGAGATATTTTTGATTGCTCCGGGTCCCCGCACATGGGCGGGGATTATTCATAGATTATGACTATAACAGAGATACCCCTACTACAGAACTGGAGTTACAGGTAAGAAACTACTCCTTCCTTAGTGAGGGGCGGGACACTGCTAGATTTGCCTGCTGATGTCTATAATTCTTATCCCCACATGAAAGATGCATTAATGTCCAGGTATGGTTTAACCCCTGAATTGTACAGACAGAGGTTCAGGGGTTGCAAGAAGATAGAGTACAGTAACTGGGTGGAATATGTCACTTTTTTCTGCAGAGCGTTGGATGGTTGGGTGAAGGGTAGCAAAATTGATGATTTTCAGGGACTTCTTGATTTGATTGCATGGGAGCATTTGTCAAGTAACTGTTTTCCTGAGCTACACCAGCACCTGATTGATAGTAGGCTGACTAATCCTAGGAAGCTTGCTGAGGAGGCGGACCGCTGGGTCAGTACCAGGGTCCACAAGGGTCACGTGGGAGACTCAGCCAAGAGTGGGCAGGGTCCCCAGCAGAAGAGTGGAGGGGACAAGGGCAAACAGAGGGGGTTCTATAGAAGGCCCCAAAGTAGTCCTCAAGGGAACCAAGGGAAAGGTTCTCAGCCTCCCCCCCCCCCCCCCAGAAACCGTCAGGGGTCCCGACAGGTCCACCTGTTCAAAGAGGACCCCCAAAATACTACAAATGTGGAGACCTGGGTCATTTAGTGAATGATCCCAAGTGTCGCCTGTTTGGGAAACCAGCACCCCCTGGTGCGGCCCCCGGCAGATGGCTAGTGTAGCCCTGGGTGAGGAGATGGGTGCCCAAGGTGGGTGGGGTCCCGCAGACATGTCCCTTGTCTCATTAGGAGATTGTGAGGTGGTCCCCAGCACCCAGCTGCCTGATAAAACTAAAAAATACACGCAGTGGGTGACCATCAATGGCCATAGAGTGGAGGCTCTTAGAGATACAGGGGCATGTTGACCGCTGTCAAGTGTCACCTGGTGTCTTAAGAGCAGGTTGTCCCTGGTGCATTCTACCCAGTTGTTGCCGCTGACAACACAGTCACTGCGAGGTGGCTCAGGTTCCCTTTGAGTGGGGGTGGGGGGGGGGGGGGTCTCTGGTACTCTTCAGGTAGCTGTGAACCCGCCATGCCTTTGGCTGTTTGTTAGGGAACGATCTGGAAAGCTCCCTTTGGGCGAAGGTGGAGCGGAGTGCTCATTTAGAAATGTTGGGTTTGCCTGACTGGGCGTGTGTGACCACCCGGTCCATGGCAGCGAGTAAAGGTGCTCAAGAGGACCTAGAGCCGGAAAGGGAGGCTCAGGTACCTGCCGTCAAGAGTAGAGGCAGGGGGTGCGGGAAACCGGCCCCCGAAGTTCCCACGGTCCAGGAAGGAGCAGACCCTGAGGAGGATGCCCTGGCGCCTACAGGGGAACAGGTAGCCAAACTGGGGGACCTGCCTGAGCTGACCCATTGGCAGCAAGAAGGAGGACCCTCCAGGGAGGAATTCTGCACGGAGCAGAAAGAATGCCTTTCTCTTGTGGGTCTGCGGCAACAGGCTGCAGACCAGGCAGCAGGTGATCAGTCTGGGTCACATTGGATTTACTGGGAGAATGACCTTCTGTATACTGAGCCAAAGTTTGCTGAGCCTGGGTCAGCCCATGTGCTGGTGGTACCCCAGCGCTTCAGAGCCTTCCTACTGGGGCTGGCTCATGATGTTCCATTGGCAGGACATTTGGGGCAGGACAAGACCTTTGAAATGCTTGTCACCCACTTTTATTGGCCCCAAATGCGCAGGAGTTCAGACACTCACTGCAGGGCATGTCAGACTTGCCAGGCAAGTGGAAAGAGTGGGAGGAAGCGCAAGGCTCCTCTCCAGCCATTCCCTGTGGTCAGCACCCCCTTTGAACGTGTGGGTATTGACATTGTGGGGCCACTGGAACCCAAGACAGCCATGGGCAACAGGTTCATCCTGGTCATGGTGGACCATGCCTCCGGTACCCAGAAGCCATACCTCTAAGGACAGTGACGGCCCCCGTGGTGGGACGAGCACTGATGGGAATTTTCTCCAGAGTGGGATTCACTCGCGAAGTAGTGTCTGACCGAGGTACTAACTTCATTTCCAAGTATATGAAGTCCCTGTGACAGAAGTGTGGGGTAATCTACAAGTTTACCACTCATTACCACCCCCAAGGTGATGGGTTGGTTGAAAGGTTCAACCAAACCCTGAAAGGCAAGATTATGGGTCTTGTGGAACCTATGAGGCGTAAGTGGGACGTCCTCTTACCTTTTTTTTTTTTAAACAGACTTTATTAGGTCACAAAACAAAATGCAGTCAATCCCCTTCCCCCGTACTCCGCCCTCCAGCCAAATCAGAACGTGGTGCAGTGACCAGTCCACCAAACTGATCACAACTGTACAACATTCACCCCAACAGCGTCTATGCTACGAGGTAGGTCATCCACAGGAGTAATCCACAATGAATGTGCGATAATACCAATATGCCCCCAACCCCATCCCCCAGCAACCCCCCCCAACGTAACCCCCCCTACCCACCCACCCAAGTATGCCGCCAGTATCTATCATAATTACATGTGCATCAAAGCATCACCTACCACTCGTCGGATCCGCCTACCAGCTATCCCAGCAGAGAGTGCCTCAAGAGCATAGGGGGAAGCCTGTTACAGGGTGCTCACGGAACCGGGGCTCCATCATCCTCCATCGGATTTCCCCCATCTCCCACAGCCAAGCGCTTGAACAACTCCAGGAGCGCCAACCATGCCCGGGCCCATTCGTGCGATCTTTCATTTTCACTACGTCTAGCCAGACACAATCTATAAGTCCCCTCACTTCCCGCCCATTTCTCCATTTCCCTAGCCCACCGCAAGAACTTAGGTCCCTGCCTCGCCTTCCAATGGGAAGTAATCTCCCGACGTCCTCTTACCATGCCTACTCTTTGCGTACCGTGAGGTGCCACAGAAATCTCTAGTGTTCAGCCCCTTGTAGCTTCTCTATGGACGCAGTGAGAGGACCTCTGAGTTTGGTTAAAGAAGGATGGGATTAATCTCCCACGAAACCTCCGCAGGATGTATATAGCTACATGCTGGCCTTCAGCAACCAAACTAGGCGTTTCAGGCAATTCGCTGAGGCGAATCTGGAAGCCAGCCAGGAGGAGATGAAGCGGTGTTACGACCAGAATGCTACTCTGGTAGAGCTTCAGCCTGGTCAGAAAGTGTGGGTCATGGCCCCAGTGGAGCCTGTGCGCTCCAGGTTAAGTGGACCGGACCATTTGAGGTTGTGGAGCGCAAAAGTACGGTTACCTACTTGGTGGACTTGCGGTCTCCCAGGAACCCCTTGAGGGTCCTGCATGTCAACTGCCTGAAGCCCCACTTGGAGAGGTCCCAATTGGGCATGCTCTTAGCGACAGATGGTGGAATGGAGGAGGAGACAGAGCCTCTTCCAGACCTCCTGTCGGCGACAGAGCAAGATGGGTCAGTCGATGGTGTCAACCTCTCTTCCACCCTGACCCCTGAGCAACAGAATCACTGCCGCCAGGTGCTGGGACAATTTTCTGATTTGTTCTCCCTGGTTCCCGGTGTCACTGATTGGTGCGTCCATGATGTGGACACTGGGCATAGTACACATGTGAGGCACAAAATCTACAGGGTGACTGACAGGGTGAGAGTTTGCATCAAGGAGGAGGTCTCCAAGATGTTTGCGTTAGGGGTGATTGAGTCCTCTAATAGTCCTTGGGCCAGCCCAGTGGTCTTGGTCCCAAAGGCTGCTGCACCGGGTGCCACACCAGAACTCCGGTTCTGTGTGGACTAACGAGGGCTCAATTCAGTCACCAGGACTGACGCCCACCCCATCCCCAGAGCTGATGAGCTCATAGATTGGCTAGGGGCTACATGGTACCTCAGCACGTTTGACTTAACATCTGGGTACTGGCAGATCGCCTTCACTGATGAGGCAAAGGAGCGGTGTTCATTCTCCACACCAGATGGGCACTACCAGTTTCGGGTGATGCCCTTTGGGATGAAGAATGCCCCTGCCACCTTTCAGAGGTTGGTCAACCAGGTGGACTGGACTTTCAGTGCCGCCTACCAGGATGACATCGCAGTGTTCAGCGCCAGTTGGGAAGAACATCGGCGCCACCTCTGGAAAGTGTTGATGGCGCTGCGGAGGGCAGGCCTCACGAACAAGGCGAATGTGTCAGATCGGGCACGGTTCCGTGGTGTACTTGGGACACCAGGTAGGGAGCGGCCAGGTGGCGCCCCTGCAGCCCAAGATTGAAACCATCCTGGCTTGGGAGCCGCCCAAAACCCAGACAGACTCACGGGTTACTACAGGAGGTTTGTCAAGGGGTATGGCAACATTGTTGCACCCTTGACTGCGCTGACTTCAAGGAAGCAGCCAAAGAGAGTGATTTGGACTGACACCTGTCAGAAAGCTTTTGAGACCCTAAAAACTGGTATGTGCACGGCGCCCGTGTTCTTGGCACCCAACTTCTCCAGAGAGGTCATAGACAAAAAGACGCTTCAGAGCAGGTGTGGGGGCTGTTCTGGCACAGATGAATGAGGAGGGCCTAGATTAACCCGTAGCCTTGATCAGTAGGGGGTTACTTCCACGGGAACAGAGGTGGAGTGCTATTGAGCGTGAGGCATCTGCTGTGGTCTGGGCACTGAAGAAGCTGAGACCCTACCTGTTTGGGACTCGCTTCCGGGTTCATACAGACCACAGGCCCCTCAGATGGTTGATGCAGATGAGGGGTGAGAATCCAAAGCTGTTGGTGGTCCATTTCCCTACAGGGGATGGATTTCACGGTGGAACATCGCCCTGGTACAGAACACGCCAATGCTGATGGTCTGTCCAGATGTTTCCGCCTTAGTGATGAGAACTCCCAGGAGGTAGGGTAGTTCTCCCCACATTTCAGCTGGAGGGGACACGTGTTAGACCTGGTACCTTGGCGTGGGTCTCTCTTCCATTTTTTTGCTGTTGCCTCATGTGTTTTTGCTGGTGTTAGATGCTCAGGGCACTGTGCCACTGCTGTCCAGTGCCACAGTGCAAGCGCTCCCTATTGTAAATGGATGTATGAATTGGTGATTCCATGATTGGTTGGTTTGGTTTACCTGTCAGACCCTAGTACAGTGCACCAGGAGTGCCCAGGGCTTGTAAAACCAAATGCTGCTGGTGGGCTTGCAGCACTGGTTGTGCCACCCACAGAAGCAGTCTGTAAAAATGTGTCTAAAGTCTGCCATTGCAGAGCCTGCGTGCAGTCTGGTACTGTCATGCGTACTGGGCAAGTGCACCCACTTGCCAGTCCCTAAACCTTCCCTTTTCTTCATATCAGACACCCCTATGGTAGGCCCAAGGGTAGGGTGCATTGTAAGGGTAAGGTAAGACATGCCCTTGTGTGTGTGGCAAGTTCTAATAGTGAATTACAGCCATTTTCGTTTTTCACTATTGCAAGGCTACCTCTTCTCCATAGGCCTTAATGGGCAGTTTGATTATTACATTTTATAATCCCAACTGACTCAGGGAACATGGTAGAAATTCGAATTTAGTATGCCTGAACTCCGGATTATAAAATACATCTTTTAGCGAAGTTGGTTTTAACATTCTGTGTTTCAAAATACCACTTTTAGAAAGTAGGTATTTTCTTGTCTAACCATTCAAACCTGCCTCTGCTAGGCTGTGTATTCCTTGTCTGGAGTTTGAGTGACAGGGCAGGGGAATTCCAGGAGACAAGGTGGGGTGGCCCGGTGGTGAATAGAGAGATCTGCAGCTAGATGGGAGGGAGGAGTTGCACCTGGGACCTGAATAGGGCTGTGCCTTCCCTCCACAATGCTGGCTCTACCTCCTGTGGTGTGTCTGAGGTCTCTGCCCTGCACTCTGAAAGGAAAGAAGGAGTCAGGTAAACAAAGTGCTCCAGGACTGATCAGAACTGGTTTGAACAAGGCAAAGGCCCCTCTGCCCTCAGAGGACAAAGGATTTTGGGGTATAAGTATTGGGACCCTGATCCCAAGAATTTAGATCACTTTGGGAAAACAAGAAGAAACCTCTGCTGAGGAGAGGAACCAAGAAGAAACTGAGGAGAGACTATCCCTAAAACTGGGGGATCGGCCTGTAGGGGTTGCCTACTGCCAAAGAGAGGAGAAAGTAACTTTGTGTGTACTTTTGCTCAACTTGTGAAGGATCTCCAAGGGCTTGGAAAAGAGCTTGCCTCTGCTGAAGTCTCAGGGACAACAGACTACAACCACCAGCTCCCCAGAGTTCTTTGGAAGTGCCTGCTGCTGTTTTGGGCCTTCTGAGGGACTGCGTGTCGCAAGGAGCTGGAAGTGCGACTCACGGAGAAGAAGCGCGTCGCAGCCGCTGTCGTCGCATCACTGCACAAGGGTGTCACCGCTGTAGCTATCGCATTGAACCGCATCACGAGATGCGCAACGCAACACCAAAGAAACGCGTCGCAGCCATCGTAGCTGACGCATTGAACCGCATCAAGAGAAGAGTATCGCATCGAGGAAGAAGCGTGTTGCCGTCGCAGCCGCTGCATCTTGGATGACGCCGCTGTAGCTGTCGCATTGTACCGCATCAAGTAAAGCGCCTCGCATCCATGGAGAAGCGTGCCGCCGTCGGAGCTGCTGCCGTCGCATCACTGAACAAGGGTGTCGCCGCTGTAGTTATCGCATCGAGCGGAAGCGTCTCACATCGCGGGAAAAGAGTGTCGCCGCCTAAGCTGCTGTCGTCGCATCACTGGACAAGGGTGTCGCCGCTGCAGCTGACGCATCTAGCCGAGATCTCTCGCAACATCAGAGAAGCGTGCCGCATCAGGAAGATCTTCACGTCTTTATTTCTTTGCACCAAACTTTCATCGCATCACCATTGTTGCAACACTTTCGTTGCCCTGCGTGCCGCATCTAAAGGTACATTGAACTAAAAGTGTTGCATTTAAGAACTAAAGAGAACTAAGCTAAAACTACCATTTTTAAGTAACAGTATTGTGGATTTTTGTCATTTATGGTTTTGTGGTAAATCTATATAAAGAATACTTATTTTTGATATAAAACTTGTGTGGTGTCCATCTGTAGTGTTGTCACTAGATTACTCTATGTGTTCACAAATGCTTTACACACTGCCTCTGAGATAAGCCTGTCTGCTCGTGCCAAGCTACAAAGGGGGTGAGCAGGGGTTATTTTAGGAGTGTACCCCTTTACCCTGACTAGAGGCGAGGGTCCTTATTTGTCACAAGTGTGTACCTGTGGCAACTAGAGACCCCCAAGTCTAACAGTGCCTATGCAGAGTGAAATGCTGGCCCTGGCTAGAGCTTTGTGGTTTGTTGGGCACAGGTCCTGCCTGTAGTCCAAGCCCTGTTGCCGACACCGCTGAGCACAGTCAAAGGCAGGATTGAAAATATTTGGTTCAAGTAATGATTTGATGCACTTACAGTTGTGCTTTGCCAACCTCCACTGAGCATGGATGTGCACAGAGGGGGTTGGGTGGTTTAGGTGAAGGGCGGGGCGAGCAAAGCCCTGCAGCAGAAGGTGGAAGCCTGTGGCAAGTTGGGTACAGGGCCTTGCTGTAGGCCGGACCCTGTGGTGAACCACTGCAAGACCTGACTGGTTCTAAAGTCCTGCAGGCAACACCTGGCTAGAGGCCAGGCCCTGCAGTCAACCCAGCTGCACGCTGCAAAATGGTACCAGCATAGCGTTGGGAGCATTCCTTGGCAGATGCTGGAGTGAATCCCTGCTGCGCATGGTAGATGGCTTGCGCAACAGGAGTTGGACTCCTGCAGCAGGTTGCGCTCAGTGCCTTGTAGTAGGTCAGACCTTACAGCCAGCTGTTACTGCTCATAGCCCGAGGGTTGACCTCTTGTGGCAGGTTGGGTGAGGTTGTGTGCTGTGGGGCTTGGGCGCAGGCTGTGTGCCATTGGGTTTGAGGCACAAAAACTGTTGGATGTGGTAGTTGAACAAAAAATCCCAGAAATTCATTGAAGAAAGGTATGGTTAGCTTAGGTTATTAAAAAAGGCAGAAAGTTACTGAAAAAAACCAGCAGTTATGTTTTTAATGAACCCTTTAACAACTGATATTTATCAGCTCTTATTTAGTAAACCAACCAAAAGTCGCACTCATGTCACGTATTCCTTATGATATATGCTATCACTCATGACATTTTAAACATAATCTCTAATGACATCATTGCTGAGCAACTCTGACTTCTCTGATGTTATTATTTATGATAGTGCTGGTAACATCAGTATTTATTGTTACATGTTGTTTCTGAGGCAGTTACACGGATGCCATTTCTAAGAGGCTCTGTGTCTGCAGTGTTTCAACCTGTAATGTACCACTTGTTTGCTGATGTGGTAAGTATTATATGCTTCCAAAAGATTTTAGTGCAGAAATTGAAGGGGAGTTATTTTTAATACTTGAGAGAGGCAGGGATGATAAGGCTAAGAATGGTGTGAGTTTGGCATGGAGCTATGTGCCATTTTTAGGTCTCACCTGATCCAGCGCATGCGCTGGTCTGGCGAGACATTTTGTGAGGGCTCCAAAAAGTGCTACCAGGCCAGCCTAGAGCTACAGTGCATGTGCGCGGGCGCGCGCGTCGCGCTTTACCGCGACTACTTTCACTTTCGTGGCCGCACGGCCGCTTTGATGTTCTCCATGAGGCTTCAATAGATTACAACAGTTAAAACAAGCATTAGCATAGCCAATAGGTCTCGCTTTTGGGACCTTATAAGTGTTTAGTTGTGCAACTGTTGCATGGCTAAACACTTATAAGGTCCCAAAGGCGAGACCTATTGGCTATGCCAATGCTTGTTAAAATATGGAGGTGGTGATACAGCCAGAGAGTGGTGCAGGTAGTTGGCAGGATACCAGGTTTAATGCGGGTAGGGGTGCGTGCAGGAGCAGCCATGTTTTACTTTTCTACTCATGCAACAGGATGACAGGCGAGGGATATGTAATGTAAATTAAATGGGTTCTAAGTGACATAAAATAGACAACAAGCGTGACGCTCGAGGGAAAAAACATTTTTTCTATTCAGTTACCCTTCTATGATCCTATATAGGTGAACAGTCACCAGTGGCTCTACTGTATAATTAGAGGGACTGGAGTGTGCTCTGGAAAGACTTTATCAAACGATACATCTTTTACTTCCTATTTGCAGCAGCGTTATGAAAAATAGCATGTTTGAGATTTCTTTAATAATACCTTGCTGTTATATACTGCTTCATTGTGCATTTTCTGCATTTCAAGTGCTGTAAATATCAGGTGCTCTGAGAATATGGCATTATGACAGTGAGAATTAGTACATGAAAGTGAAGACATTTATATTGTAGAATCAATTATTGAAGACTGTTTGTTTTTTCTTCTTTTCTTGTTTTTAATGTTAGAAAGCTGACCGATCCAAAAGATTTGAATTCTTGCTGAAACAGACAGAGCTCTTTGCTCATTTCATTCAACCTTCATCACAGAAGTCACCAGCCTCTCCGCTCAAAGTCAAATTGGGTCGTCCACGAGTAAAACAAGATGAAAAACAGTGCTTGCTTTCGGCTGGGGAGTATGTATCTCTTTTCCTTCTTCTTTTTAGCATTGTCTTAGTCATAAAAGGTGAAACAGATGTGGCATGCTACTGGCTTCATTAAGTATGGTATGAAATGTCCTTTAATGACTAAGGTCCTAATGTAGAGTTTGGAGGACAGATTAATCCTCAAATATGGTAGATATCTCAGCTGCCTTATCAAAAGTGACATAGGATATAGTGAACTTGCAGTTTGTCGTACAGGATATTCCCCACATTTGTGTTGAATGTAACCCATTTGTCAAACTCTAAACCAGGCCATAACAGTCTTAGTTTAGAATTTTGCAGAAAGGGACTCTGTCACAAACATGGTGGATGGCCTCATCCACCATATTACACGTTCCATTTACTATTTTCCATGTATGATACTGTGTTTGGGACATCCACCACATTTGTGACGGAGTACCTGTCTGCCAATCTGTAAACAAGGCCCCACGTTTTTCACATCAGAGCCAGTTGAACTTGGTTCTAATCACTTCTTGACATCTAACCAGAAAACCTGTGCTTTAAGGGAAAATTGCGTTTTCTCTGTATTCCTAATATTGTCAATGTGCAATACCAGTATATAAAACAAAAACTGCTGTCTAATGTCAAACACAGTCCATGGTACAAACCCTACTTACATTACAGATCTGTACCCAGCATCTCACAGCATTCTGTCACTGCAGTAAAAACATGTTCTCTGTAATGATATATTTCAACGGTCTTTCAGGGTGGGCCTCAACCAAATAAATTGCTGGGGAAAAAATCTAATTTTGCAAAGAGAGGAAATTAGCTAGGTGCAAAGCATCATATTTTCTGAAATACTGTATCTAGTATTGCAAAATCCATGAAGTACATTTGCATTATCAGCATTCAGAAAGATTTATTATGACTGCATTTCTGTGGGATATTAGTTTGTCATTCTAGACACATGTTTTAATAGAAGGTTTTGTATAGGAGTGTACTAAATTGATTATGCCTGCTTGGCTGTTGATGTTTTGTTCACAAAAAAGAACATGCGGTTCATGGACGACCCATTGACACCCCGTTTATCACATTGAACATACCGTTTGTTTTTTATGTGAGCAATGGCAGGCCTCCTACTGATGGGGGCGAGTGAGCAGATGACAAATGGGTCACAGCATTTCATCCCTACTAATCATGACGAAGCCCATTAGCCTTTTTTGAAATCCATGCACACTGGGTGACAGAGGAGAATGCTCGAGGGAGTATATCTGACTTCCAGGAGCCATGCCTGGACTTGAAACTGCAAACGAGACTTCAACGGGTCTCCCAGAGCATCCGGATCATCTAGGTGCACTATGCATTTCTATGGCATGTGACCAGATGTCTGGGCTCTGAGTGACCAGATGTCCGGGCTTAGAAGACAGCTGTGGTATCCTTGATGTCCTGGTGTCCTAGAGATCTTGGTGCATGGTGTGGCATCTGGGTCTCTATGACATCTGGTTATGACATAGGTATGTTCTATGACTTGAGATTGTTACATGCTGTGTTGCATAGGTTTTAGAATGTATGTATTTGAAGTAGGTTGGGACAGAAGAAACTGTTTACTGAGCGGAGCTGGATGTGGATTTGGATGGGTCTATTATCCTTTGGATTAAACCTGCATTTATCCTTGGAATCTCCTGTGCCTTGTGTCTTCATTTATTCCCGTGAGATTCCTACATTGGCGTAGTCGGCAGCTGCACCAAAGAAGGACCCAACACTCTCAACGCTCTGCACGTTTCTTTATTGTTTAAGGTACTGTAATTTTCATTCTTGAGATTTGGGGCTGGGAGCATTCGCCGCGAATATACTCGTACTAGGTTTTTTTTGTTTTTTTTTTTAAATCGACGCGGGCTCGTCCCAATTTCGCAATAAGAATCAAATCTCTTTAAAAGCATTACTTCAGGCATTTGATTATCGAGTTATGAAGAAGCAACGTACCTTTTTGTAGTGCCTTTGGAAAAGAAGCGTTGTTACCTTTGATTTCTGTGGCTGATTGGACTCTTTGGCGGTTGAGTCCGTACGAGTTCGTTGGAACTGGTGACTCGTTAACGCTGTGGTTGTTGCTTCCTCGGAGTTCTTCATCTCTTGTCTGCCCAAGGAGAATGATGACGTAGGTGAACGCTACCAAGGGATTCAGCGATCTCTCAACGCTCGTTCCAGAATCTGGCATTCCTTCAAGTGTTCCGTCACAGTGTATTCAGCTGTGCTGCTCTTTGCAGATTCGTCGCAAAAGGCGGAAGTCAACACTCAAGCACAGTGCAGCTGTACTTTTGTGACTGTCAGCAGATTCGTCACTGAAGCGACGCATTGGTACCGGTAGAAGAAGACTTGCCATAAAGGAAGATACTCGTCTTGCATCTGAAATACGACTGTAGTCTTATGGTTAACAGTGGATTTGGCATTTGTAACTGTAAAAGAACCGTCGTCTGCTTACATTTACTGGAAGGTTGTCTTCTTTTGTGTATTCTGTTCACATGAGACGTTCTACTCGGTTCTGGGGCAAATAACAAGGAAGGAATTTTTTTTGATGTCTGCTGGATGAAGCATTTCTTGTATTGTGTGTTCATTCACACGGTAGAAGTAATTTTCATTTAGCATGAATAGTTTGTCTTAATGTTCAATTTCTACATATTTTCTTTCTGTGCAGTTAATGAACAAAATGTGTGCCCTTCTCATTTGAAAGTTGTGCAGTCACAGTTCAGGAACTCTGGGTGTATGGTTACTGCCATCTAGTGGTCAAAACAGGAATATTCATCTTGTTCAATTTTTAGTTTATTAAAAAAAAAAAAAAAAAAAAGTTAGTTCATTATGCAAAACGTCACTTCTCCCCCTTTTTCTTATCTGAACCTGGTGAACCTAACATTAAATGGAAGAAGTGGAAAAGGGTGTTTGAAAGATATGCGAAGGTCTGTGGAGTGAGTCTTAGTGCAGAAAGAAGGACTTCTCTTCTTTTACATTGTCTTGGGTCTGAGGGACAAGATGTGTTCGATCATTTGGCGGACCTATCTGATGCTGAAAGAAGGGGTCTTAATGAATATGAAATATGTATCAAGAAATTAGATAATCATTATTTGCCAAAGGTCAGCACCATACTAGAAAGGTATCAGTTCGCGAAAAAACTCCAAAATGAAGGTGAATTTGTGGAAGTGTATGTTACACAACTTCGGAAGCTAGCGTCATCTTGTAAATTTGATCAGTTATTAGATGAAAGGATAAGAGATCAGTTTATGTTAGGTTGCAATTTAGAAAAGGTTTGTGAAGAACTATGGTTAAGAGATGAACCTTCTCTAGATGAGGTATTACAAGTGGCAAAAAGAATTGAGCACTCTTTAAAATGTGTAGACACACTAAAAAAAGATGTACGAGTATCTGTTCAAACTGTTGGGGGAACACTGATAAGAGTATATCTAAGAGTGAAGCTACTGTCAAATCAAAAACTAAATCTTTTGTTCCAAAATGTTTTAGGTGTGACAAGTTAGGGCATTATGCTAATGACAAGAAATGCCCTGCTTTGAAGGTGGTTTGTGCAAAATGTAAGCGTAAGGGTCACCTCTCGGTGGTTTGTAAAATAAAAAATTCAAACAGCATTGTCAAATCTGTAGATACGGAGATTCAAGAAGAAGACTTCGTCTGTGGACAAATAGTAGTCCAGGTTGAATCTGTAGTTCAGTAGACTGCTTCCAATAAACAAAGATCTTGTCCTTTGGATACAATACAAGTAGAGGGTGAGTCAACTAAAGTACTTTTTGACTCGGGGGCAAAAATTATTATTATTTCTAACGTTTTTTATAAGACAAAGCTTGCACATAAAGTCTCTTTACTCAAAGCAGATATACGTCCATTGGCGTATGGAGGAGAACCCATACCGCTGTGTGGATATTTTGTGGGTTTGATTGAATATTGTGGACGTTATGTGTCAGGAAAGGTATATGTCTCCAAGAAGGGGGACAGTATCATCAGCTGGTTCCACCAGGCTGATTTAGGTGTAATGTTAGACCCTGGGAGTCCCTCTCCAATTATTCTTAAACAGAAAATTCAGAATGTTCATCTTACTTCTGATGCTGATATTGTGAATGATATTAAATGAAGATTTCCGAAGGTATTCAGGAAGGATTTAGGATGTCTTAAAGGGTTTAAGTTGAACATACCTCTACGTCCTGACTCACAGCCTTCTATGTGTAAAGTTACGAGTGTTCCTTTAGCTGTAAAAGAAGAGATGAGGAAGGAATTGCAGAAGCTTAAAGATGGTGGAATAATTGAAGAGGTCACCAGCACCGAATGGCTTGCTCCGGTGGTCGCTGCACGCAAGGCCAATGGGTCTCTATGCTTGTGTGTGGACTTGAGGCAACTAAATAAGTGGGTGATTGTAGATAAGTATCCGCTACCCAACATTTCTGAGTTACTTGCATTACTTGGTGGTGCCAAAATCTTCAGCACCATTGATTTAGCTTCTGCATACCATCAAATTGAGCTGGAGACATCTTCGAGGGACCTGACGTCTTTTATCACACCCTTCGGAACTTTTCGATTTATTAGGATGCCGTTTGGGCTAGTCTCGGCGGCATCTGTATTTCAAAGGGCTATGGAGAAAGTTCTTGAGGGGTGTGATGGAGTCTGTGTGTATCAGGATGATATTTTGGTATTTGCCAAGGATGAAAAGGAGCATAGGCAATTGCTATATAATGTTTTAAACAAACTTGAAAATGCAAATCTAACTATAAAATTGGAGAAATGTCACTTTGCAACCTCTTCCATTAATTATTTAGGGCACACAATTTCTGGGGAAGGAATTTCTCTAAAACCTGATTTAGTTGACACAATCTCTCACATGCCTCCTCCAGCATCCAGGGAAGAACTTATGAAGTTTTTTGGCATGGCAGAATATTATAACAAATTTGTGGAGGGTTTTGCAGAGCATTGTTCAAGCATGAGAGCACTTTTGAAGAGAGGTGTGAAATTCAAATGGTCTGAAGACTGTGATAAGGAGTTTGTTGCTCTTAAGAAGAAACTTAATGATGCTCCTAATCTTAAAGGTTTTGATCCTTCTAGAACATCTGTGGTGACCACGGATGCAAGTGTTAAGGGTTTGGGAGCGGTGCTGCAACAAGAACGTGACAATGGATTGGAAACCATTACTTTTATATCTAGAGGTTTGAAGGATACAGAATCACGGTATTCTGTAATTGAGCGTGAAGCTCTTGCTGTGTTCTGGGCTATTAAAAAACTTAAAAGATTTTTGTGGGGAACTAAATTCTTTATCAAATCGGATCACAAACCTCTATGTGAAATTTTTGCAAAGAAAGGCATTGATCAGGTTTCAGGAAGGATTAGTAAGTGGGTTATAGCTCTTCAAGAGTATGATTTTGAAGTGAGGTATATTCCTGGTGTTGAGAACACAGTAGCTGATGCTCTTTCTAGGCTTGTAGAGGATTGTAGTCAGGAAGAAGATGCAGATGATTGGGTAGAGAGTGATTTGCATGTATGTTTAGTGGACTCTAGCATAATTGATGAAAATGATTGGCGTATCAAGTTATCTCTTGATCCGGTTTTGTCGGAAGTGATGAATCTAATTCAAAATGGATGGAGTAAAAAAAATGTTGGGTCAATTGAAGTTGCAAAGTTTTGGGGTGTTAAGGGTGAGTTGGCGGTGAGCAAAGGTATGCTCCTACGTGGTACTAGGTTGATACCTCCTTCAGTGTTCAGGAAGGTTTTGGTGAACATGGCTCATGAATTACACTCTGGTATGTCCAGGACCAAAGAAAGACTTTGCATCTCGTATTGGTGGCCTGGTATGGATTTACAGGTTGAAAGGGTTATTAGAGATTGCATGGTGTGTTCTGCAAATGATAAAACAAAAATTGTGAGAGTGCAACCTATGATTATTAGATAACTTCCATCTGGTCCTTGGAAAGATGTAGCTCTTGATATTGTAGGTCCAATTCACTCGAATGGGCAGCAAACTTTTATTCTGGTGCTTTTAGATTTGTATTCGAGGTGGCCTGAGATACAGTTTACTTATGGAATTGAGACTAATCATGTGATTAGATTTCTTGAAACTCTCATTGCCAGAGAGGGTTACCCGGAATCCATTTTGACGGATAATGGGGTACAATTGGTTTCGAAAGAAATGGAGCGTTTTCTAAAATTAAGAGGTATAAAACACAAAAAATGTTCTCTTTATCATCCTGAAACCAATGGGGTGGTTGAGAGATTCAATAGGGTGATCAAAGAAACAATATCTTTGGCAAAAAGTTCAGGGAAAAACTGGAAAGAACAAGTCTTAAAAAAAATTGAAGACTATAGGGTGACGCCCCATACAACAACAGGTCAGTCTCCCTTTGTTCTTTTTAAAGGAAGGGTTCCTTGTACCCGTGTTGAACCCTCATGGGTTAGGCGGTTGGAAGATTCTGTTTCTGGCTCTTCATCCAAGAAGAATACTGTTGCGTGGAGGGAAAGAGAAGTGAACAAATGCTTGGGAAGGAAGCTCATCTTTGATGTGAGAAAATCTACGAAACATACACATGTGAAGGTTGGTGACAGGGTGGTTATTAGACTTCCTGGTTCAAGAGTGAACTTCTCAAAGCCTATGTATGTGGAGAAAGTATTTAATAATGCTGTAAGAACCAATGATCACAAGATTTGGAATTTAGGAAGAATCTCTTTGTGTTCTGATTTTCATGCGCAAGAGCAGAATACATCCGGAGATAGTAGGGTCTTGTATGACTCTTCACGGAAATCCTCTAGAGTGGTCAGGAAGCCAGAATATCTAAAAGACTATATTTCGTGATTTTGTGTTTCTTGTATTCTGTTTATTACTTGCTTCTACAGCCATTTGCCTCTACCCTGCCTTCTACTTGACCTGTGAGGGGACTGTCTGGGTGCAGGTGGGCACTGCAGGTCAGGTCTCACTCCTCTATTTGTGTAGTGGGTAGCATCATTGCGTGTGTCTCATGTTCTGTTTTGATGCCAAAGATGCCTACAGATCCTTTCAGATTCTAGAATCCAACAATCATTCTGGTGATAATAGCAACCTTGCACTTGCTTTCTCGAAAGGTATTGGTCATGACTCATTTTCATATGCAGCACGCTTTGTTAATGAGAAGATGAATGTAGACATTCCATCTTCATACTTGTCCTCACCTATCATCTGAGCTGTGTTGGTGATGCAAATATGTAGCAAGGGATCCTCATAGATTCATAACTTGGACTAACTAACAGCTGTCAAGCTGCACCTTATAAAACTCTCAAAATTGCCTTTTAATAAACGTTCTTCATACCGTCCACTGGTTTAAAAACATTTTTCGAGTAATAAAATCTCAGAAAACAATCTTAAACTGCTCCTTTAAGTTTAGTCTTCATGGTTGAATTCTACTTATATCTAATAGATACTTCTAGCCACAGATTCCTTGTCTTATAATATCCACGTGCGTCAGACTGAAACGGGACATTTTTTAGCAATCTCCTTGTGTGCTGGTAGGTGGCCTCATTCGACTCCTTGTGTCGTTGTTGGTGTCATCCGCCACCCAAGCGCTGACCTCAGTTCTTTCTTTTCTGAGCCATCAGTGTGAATTCAGATCAAGCTACCTCGGTTCTCACCCTCATCACACTCCAGGAGTTCTTCAGGTAAGTCCCATAAGAAGAAGTCCAAGAAGTCGAAGTACTCTTTTACTTCTCTGCGTCGATCTCATTCTTCAGTCGAGTCAAGGGAACACCGCCATAAATCCTGACCTCACTCGCAGGTGTTTCCAGTGCAGCCGGTGTCAGAAAGTGGGTCTGCTATACGGTTCCCCGAATTTCCTGGAGCGAGAGCGATCTTAGCTCTGCTCTCAGAATTCTATGAGGCCATGCGCCTTACTTTTGGGCAGTCGAACCCCTCTGGAGCACTTTCGGGTCCCACAGGTTTGGGAGGGTCTTCGGATGGGCTCTGCTGTCGGGTCTGCCCTATGCGCCAATCGACCCCTTAGAATCAGTTGTTATTAGGATCCACGACTTACGCAACCTCCTCTGGGGATTGCCCAACTGGCGCTATTCCCAGCACCAGTGGTCGGAACCCATTGTGATTCCTGACTCCAATACAGAGTAGGACCGGCGTCGCGCAACGTCTATTCCAGCGCTGACCAGGTCCACGTGGCCTGAATCTGAGACAGTGGCCTATTTCACTGAAGTGCTTACAGAGGAACGCAAATTAAGGGGATCTGAATAACCATATTCCTGCACTGACCAGTCTTGACGGAGGTCTTCAACCAGGGGTATAGCCATTAGAACCATTACTACCCTTCAATGGAGCCCTCACTGATATCCTGCTCGGTTTCTGGGCCAAGCCCTGCACAGGCACTACTGTGCACAGGATGATTGCTCTCTGCCATTGCCATCTTAGTCTCTTCTTTTCTTCGATGGTGTTCTGGACACTGTGAATTTTTGGGCTTACCCTCTGGAACCTCTGGAACAGCAAGTCCAGGATATTCAGGCTGTGATTACAATGTTTCAGCCTCTATCCTGGGTTTCGGTGAAACTGACTCTGGGGCTGCTGGGTCTCATCGCATCATGCATCCTGTTGGTACAACATGCCCGTTGGCATATGTGGGCTCTGCAGTGGGACTTGAAGACTTAGTGAGCACAACATCCAGGACATCTTTCTGACTTGGTCCAGATATCAGAGGCAACTGCAAACGACCTGCAGTAGTGGATCACGGACTGCAAATGGGTCAATGGTAGACCTCTCTCTTTTCCCCACCCAGATCTCACAGTGGTGATCGATGCACTAGTCCTGGGCTGCCATCTGGGAGTGGTGAAGATCAGAGGACTGTGGTCTCCAATGGAGTCTGGGCTTCACATCAACCTGCTGGAGCTCCAGCCAATCCGGTTGGCATTGAAAGCCTTTCTTCCTTTGATCAAGAGATCGCTAGTGCTGGTGTTTACGAACAACACCACTGCCATGTGGTACTGAAACAAACAGAGCAGGGTTGGGTTGTGGCCCCCTTTGTCAAGGGTCCCTGCACCTCTGGACATGGCTGGAATGTCGGAGTTTCCCTGGTGGTTCAACACCTGGTGAACTCTCTGAACTCAGAGAGCAGTCAAACCCAGATGTCGATGCCTAGCGGGTCACGAATGGTGGCTCCATCCAAAGGGGGTGCAAGATCTTTTCCGAGACTGGGGAGAGCCTTGGTTAGATCAGAATGCCATAACTGAGAACAGGCAATGTCAGCACTTCTGCACGCGGGAGTTTCCAAGGTGGCTCTTGCTTGGAGATTCATTTTCTCTCGAGTGGAGCTCAGGACTCTATAAGCCTTTCCGCCCACACCACTCCTGTCCAGAATTCTCAAGAAGATAAAGAATGACCGGGCCCAAGTCATCTTAGTGGCTCCGGACTGGGTATGGAGAGTATGGTTTCCTGAACTTCCGAGCATGAGCATTTGTCCACCAGTCAGGTTGCCTATTTTGTTGGATCTTCTGTCGCAGCGACAGGGCAGGTTACTGCACCCAAACTGGTCCACTCTCCACGTCAACTCTTTGTTGGATTTGCAGGGGCAAAAAAAGGAAAGGCAAAAGAAAAGAAAACCATCTCTCGATGGGGCATCCTTTGCATTAAGATCTGCTGTGCAATGGCCAAGAAACAGCCCCCTGAGGGGTTAAGAGCCGACTCCACCAGAGCTACAGCTGGGACCACTGCATTAGCTAGAAGAGTCCTACTCCTGGACATCTGTAAGGCAGCTACGTTGGCATCACTGCACATTTTTGCCAAACACTACTGCCTCGACAGTCAGGTCAAGCGAGATGGGCGCTTTGCCCATTCGTCCACCAGGACTTTTTAGTCTAAGACAGTCCACACACCCACCTCCAGGGAGTGATTGTTTTGGTATCTATTCTAACATAAGAAATCTGCAGCCAGAAGTCTCTATCAGATGAACAAGTTACTTACCTTCAGTAACGCCTTATCTGGTTGAGACTCCCATCTAGCCGCAGGTTCCTTAATGTCCCTCCAATCCTCGCTGTTCTGCGAACTGTCTTCTAAAATTAAGATATTCTTTAGGACCTCACTTTTGACACACTATTCATTCCCTCTTAACTTGGCTCTGTGCTTCTGGTGCAGAAAAACAGTTAAGAACTCAGATCAGTGTGCTAGTTTGGCACTAGTATAGGCACCGCGCACGTCACTTCCCGCACGGACGACTCCATGCGGAACCAAACAACGCCTCCTGCCAGCACACAAGGGGATTGCTCGAAATTTCTGGATTCTGTCTGATACCTGGGAATATTCTTAAGGTAAGAAATCTGCGGCTAGATAGTCTCTACCAGATAAGGCATTACCGAAGGAAAGTAACTTGTTTGTCGTCGAGAGTTCAGACCTAGCTTAGCAATTTCTTACCTTTTTTTCTCATGTCTTCACAGGGCATTTCTACTTTCTAAGGATGATCTTTTCTCTAGACATAGTTTGAAATATTATTTTTTATAGGTAAAAATAGCAGTTTTTTTTTCTTTTCATGTGGTAAATAAAATTCCTTTACCTGGACTTAATTTGATACAGAAACATAATAAAATAGCTCAGTAAAATGAGAGGCAGAATCCGTGGTATTAGAGGTTCGGAATGGGCTTTATTCCAGTGATCGATTATAATCGGTTGCTCCAAGTTCCATCACCACGGGGGTTCAGGAAGTGAAGTACATACATTATTGACATGAAATGACTTTTATAGTACATACATTACAATGAAGCGAATGCAGTAGGCGTAACAATTGATAAGGAAAATGACGATTTATCTGCGTAACCAAAAATGGGTGGAACAAGGAGTAAAAAGGAACGTAATTGGTTATGATGTCACATATAGGTGGATCTATAAGATAATACTTGGCCTAGATGCGCGCGCAGCAGCATGACGTGTAATTGACGTGTAACTAGGGGGTGAAGGGGACTTGACATTTAGCTCTACATGTGGAGACAAAAAGTCTGGGGGGTCAAGTCAACCTAATCCCAAATCATATCTAACATCCTATGTTTAAAGAACTATGTTATCCACGAAAGAAGGACTCTCGGACAGAATCTATTCTATACTGACTGTGCGTGCGTGTACAAGCGTCTAAGTGTCTACACTAAACGCGAGGGGGTAGAAATATTCCATGGTAACAGGACTATGAATTACTTGCATGAGGACAGAGAAGCCGGGCCTTTTGCTTGGTAACTGGAAGAATGTTTACTTAAACTACTAGGCAGGAATGCATCGGCTGAGGGGGAAGCAGATAATTCGAAGGTGAAATACAGTTCTTGGCAGAGAATAGGCTGATGTCAGGCTTCGTGAGCCGCGCAGAGAATGAGACAAAGTTCATGGTCACAGATGCAGGCTCAGACTGGAGCTTTCAGAGGCAGAAGGCAAGAAGAGTTTGATGACAGAATCAGGGCCTACTTGCCTGGACTGTAAAATGGAGTAACTGAGCCATATAAAGCCGGTGGCCTTTCATATTTAGGAATGGAATATCCGGCCTATTCATGGCGGATCTGACAGAGGACATGTTGACGGTGGACGCACATGTGTTTGCGTCTTCATAACTGGAACTGGAGGGAACATACATGTACTTGTGACATGCACATAGAACCGTTGGGGTCCAAGATAGGGGACATAACTGACCAGAAAAATCCATATTTCCACATTCCCTCCTTGTCCCCTACTTGCCCGTTAAGAGATATCAATCTTCATTAATCCATTGATCTGTTCATATAGCATCATTTGTTCTTCTTTCTTCTTCCGTGACGAATGAAATCTTGGTGGTGGAATACACGATGTGGCACACAGACCACAGATCGCTGGTCCACATTGTAGACATAGACAGCAACTGAATAGTATGAGAAGGCCAATACCTAGGAAGGATAGAACTCTCCACCCCCAGGCTGATATCACACTCCAAAACCAACTGGACCAAGTCCAAGTGCCTGGGTTCTGGTGTATCTGGTTTACAATCTTATGAAGGCGAGTTATGGCTTTATATACTGATGGCGAATTTTCTGGTATGAATATGCAGCAGCTTGATCCGATGACCCTACAAGCTCCGCCTCTATCAGCCAGGATGACGTCAAGGACAAGACGATTTTGAAGCACAACAATCCGCATAGCAGACTGCTCTTCCGTTAAATTGCCTAGGGCGGAAATAGTTTCATTCACTACTGCTTCAAGGGTTCTAGTTAATCTACGTATCAGTTTACTATTAGTAACAGTACCTATATAGGGAAAGATGCCTTTATTGAAATCTGTGTATTTTTCCCATGCTGTTTCAGTGTAATCGACAATTGGGAGATCTCTCCGCTCTCTGTTGTGTACTAAATGAATATTTCTGTAATAATCAGGAGGAGCTAGGAAAACAGGTGGCAAAAGGAATGCAATGTAGCAGGTACCATCCCAATCTAGAGGTAGACGCATATATGCAGTCTGACCACATATAAAGTAGGAGTGGCGATAAGCTCTAAATGAAGATTTGCCTTGATCACTGAATTCTACTGTAGTAGTGCATTTACTATGGCCCATATGTATGGAACCAACCTTTCTTACACACAATTCACCCTTCGCTGGGAATACTGACATGGTGGGTAAGACTAGTTCAACTTCGGATACGACATTTAGAATCATGAGATTAGGTGTAAAATTACCTAATCCATATACTTCATTTTCTAGATCAGTTCCTGTTCTTTTGGGGCGACCCTCCTTGTCAGGGTAACAGACTTTGAATAAAACTAGGTTCAGGTTTCCCCATACCCAATGATCTTGGTAAACTGCTGTGTCTGAGTCTATGGAATTGATTAAACTAAACCATGCTCCACAGGAGCCATTATGTGTAAATGGGTGTGGAAAGAATGGCAGGACTCCTTCATAATTCTGATAGGGAGGGAGCCGGCCACACACCCAACAATTGGTGGCATTACTAGTCTGATGGGAATGATGTAACATACTAATGAAAGTGTTATTGCGCAGCGCAAGTCTATAAGACAATTCATGCGGCGGTAGGTCACTAAAAGAATGTTCTGCGGTAACATTGTAAACGTTTCTGGCAATAGGGTAATATATGTGCAACAATATACTTGCAGTAATTACTAAAAGACTTAAGGAAAACAAAATTAATAATGTCACTATACAGTGGCTACGCAGTGATTTACAATACGCCTGTCGTTTCAACATTTTCCGCGGCTGTCCATGATTCAGGTCTAGAGGATACATGTCAGAGACAAATTCAACCGCTTCACCTTGGAGAGGACTTAAACAATCAAATTGTCTGACGTTCTAGGCCTCAATTTTACTTTATAGAGTTCGGTTTCAGTCTTTTCAACCAACGGAAGTTTTGAATCAGTCTGTGAGGGAGTGCAGGGCACAATGTCTATATCCGAGGATAGTCCATGAAATTTCTTGATATGACTTGAATGAATCCAGCCCTTGCGGCCCTCGATCTTCACGGCTGTCCTTGTGGTCAGCAGAACCAACTTGGGTGTCTTCCACCTGGGCTCCAGCTGAGTCTTTCGGTCGAAATTTCTCACAAATACGAGATCACCCGGAACTATGTCATGGGGTTTCACCTCAGTGTTGTCGGGAAAGGCTGCAGCTACCTGTGAACGACAAGATTGTAGTGCAGACATCAAGGAAGCCAAGTAATCTGTCAGCATATTACAGTCAACATCAGTTATTTTGCGTGGTACAGGCGTCCCCCACATATTTGGTGGTCTGCCGAAGATCACCTCATACGGGGATAGCCCTGTTCGAGAGTGTGCTACCATTCTCATGTAAAAGAGTGCAACTGGTAACGCTACTACCCAGTCGACACCTTTTTCTCGGCATATTTTGGACAATCTGATTTTCAGGATCTGATTATGTCTTTCTACGAGACCTGCTGCCTCGGGGTGTCGGACACAGTGGAATTTCCACTGATATCCTAACAGAAGTGAAACGTGTTTCATTAATTCGGATGAGAACGGCTGGCCGTTATCTGAGTAGACAACACGTGGTAAACCGTATCGTGGGAAGAATTCTCGAACTAACTGTTTGGCAGTAGTCGGGGCAGTGTAATCTGAAACCGGGTATGCCTCCGTCCAACGGGACAGAGCGCAGACAACTACGAGAACATATTTGAATCCTCGACATCGTTCCATCTGGATATAATCCATCTGGAGCACTTCAAAAGGGTGATCAGGAGGCTGAAATCCACCCTGTTCTACGGGAACGCTTTTTCCTGGGTTAAACTGGCAACAGATCATACAGGTACGGACCTTTTGTTTGGCTGCTGCTCGTAAATGTTTATTGAACCAAATGTGTTGAATGCTGTCTAGCATAGCTTTTTCTCCTAGATGTGCTGGACTATGTATAGTGTTAATTATAACTTGGACCATTGAATCAGGAAGGAACCATACAGACTTTTCCTTCATCATCCATCCTTGGTCCGTTTGGATCCCTCCTAATTCAGTCCATTTCTTTATTTCGTCTGGTGTAGCATGTGTCTGTATGTCAATTACGTCAAGGGTAGGATCTTTAACTGTCATACAATGTGTCGGCATCGGGACTATTGTCTTTGTCATGTCGGATGTTTGGGTTTGAGCAGTCTGTTTAGCTGTTCTGTCGGCTAGATCATTGCCTTGAGAAATGATATCAATAACCTTCGTATGAGCCTTACATTTCATAATTGATATTGCAGTAGGTAGATGTATTGCATCTAATAAGGCATGAATGAGGGGTCCGTGTTGAATGTGGGCACCGTGGGAAGTTAAATAACCTCTCTCTCGCCACAGCACGCCGAAGTCATGTACAACTCCGAATGCATAACGTGAATCAGTGTATATGTTGACTTTTTTATTCGTGGCTTGAATACAGGCTTGTGTCAGAGCGATGAGCTCTGCGGCTTGAGCTGACAAAGTATTTATACGATTAGTTTCAATGACTTCAGTATCTGTTGTGACTGCGTAAGCGGCCACTAACTCTCCTGTACTTGTTCTCATACATGAACCATCTACATACAATGTCAGGTCTGGATCTGACAATGGGACATCTGTCAAGTCCTGTCTGGGTTTCGTCGTGATTGTAATAACTTCAATACAGTCATGAGCTAGTGGGTCTGTTCCGGTTACTGGCAAAAGTGTGGCAGGATTCAATGTGTTACAGCGTCTGATTTCTATATGTGGCTGAAACAATGTAAGTTCGTACCCTGTAAGTCGCGCTATAGTCAAGTGTTGTGTTTGCGTTCTATTTACAAGAACCTCTACTGCGTGTGGTACTTGTACTGTCAATGGATGTCCTAACACTATGGCATCGCTTTGTCTGATTGCTAAAGCTGTCGCTGCTACTGATTTCAGGCATGCAGGCAAAGCCTGAGCTACGGGATCTAATGTACTAGAAAAATAAGCACATGGTTTGTGTGCTCCTGCTTGTTCCTGTGTGAGTACTGACAAGGCAGTACCTTCGCGTTCTGTAACAAAGAGTGTAAACTGTTTTCTATAACATGGCGTTGCTAAAACAGGTGCTTGACATAAAGCTTTCTTTAAGCTTTCAAAAGCTTGTGTATGTTCCTGAGTCCAAGGGAGAACAGTCGATGTGGCTGCCTCCTGTGTGGTTAACTGAATGAGTGGTTTTGCTAGAAATGCGTACTGAGGGATCCACTGCCTGCAATATGAAGTGAGACCTATGAAAGCCCGCACCTCCTTTTGTGTCTTGAGTATTGGCATGTTAGCTATTAACTGAATGCGGTCGGGTGTAAGCTGCCTTCCCTCCTTGGACAGCGAGTGTCCAAGATAAATAACTCGCTGGACACAGAATTGCAGCTTAGAAGGGGACACCTTGTGCCCCTTTTCGGCTAGAAATTTTAAAACTGTCAGTGATGCTTTTTCACATTCCGGTTCGCTTCTCGCGGTGATCAGCAGATCATCGACATATTGAAGCAGAGCAGTGTTAACTGGCATGTGGATACTATCTAGTTCTCGTTTCAGTGCTTGGCTATAGATGCTGGGGCTTTCTGTAAATCCTTGAGGTGCGCGTGAGAATTTAAAGCTACGTCCATTTAAACTAAATCCGAACAAATATTGGCTTTCCGGATCTATTGGGACGCTGAAAAAAGCATTCTTGAGATCAATTACAGTAAAGAATGTTGCTTCGGAATCAATGGCTGTCAGTAATGACGAGATATCTGGGACCACAGGGAATTGTGGCACAATGCACTTGTTTAATTCGCGCAGATCAATAACCAATCGATATACTGGCGGGGCCTTTGGATCTGTTCGTTTAAGAATCGGAATTATCGGTGAATTACATACATTGGAGTCTGTTTCCACAACTACTCCTTGGGCAATGAGCTCGTCAATGATTTGTAGTAAAGCCACTACAGCATCTGGTGGTAACTTATATTGTCGCATTCGTGGTAGCACCACTCCTGCCTTTAATGTGACTCGATATGGTGTAATATTCATGCAACCAACATCAGTAGGGCCTTGTGCCCATAGATGTGTAGGTAAAGTCTGCAGTCGGGGATCCATGTCTCTAGACACATAGTGACCTTTAAAATCACGTAAAAACAACCTTACTCCTTCCGGAGAACAACATATTATGGCTCCTAGAGCTTTCAATGTTTTTATTCCTAGCAAGTTTTCTGGACATGATTTAGTAAGCAATAAATCTGTAGTTCGGGTCAGAGGTCCTATCGTAAGTGGAAGAGGCTGTGATACTTCATTAACAATAGGTTTTCCTGAAAAACCAAGGGAAATATTCTGTGAGCCTGAGAGGGGTGCCCCTGGAACTTCACTACGTTTTATAGTTGTTCGACTTGCCCCTGTATCGAGTAAAAATTTTCTATCTTGGCCTAATAATTCACTATGTACATAAGGTCCTTCTTGATCTACAGGAATCTCGATAAGGGGTAAGTCAACTTCCCTCTCTAGGCTAGTTCATGCGTAACGCTGATACTCAGGATATTCATACTGGGCGGTCTGATACATTTGTCGTGTTGTTGTCTGTGTGGCAGCAACAGGCAGCGCTGGTGCAGCTGGCACAAACTGTATAGACTGTTGTGCGGCTGGCATGGCCTGGGCATGCTGCAGAGCTCCTTGTTCATTCTGATCTTGTCTGAGTGGCCGTGATCTTTCTTGTGTTTTACCTATGGCGATATTATGTTTTAAAACTGGACAGTCGTGTACGTAATGACCTGGCTTTTTACAATAATTGCATGTCCCTTTTACAGGTCCTGCTGAATCGGAATGTGTCATACCCTTTTTATGTCCTTCAGCTGGAACTGTCTGGGAAACTAGCATTTTCATTTTCGTGTCTTTCATGCGTCTGTGTTCATGTTCTTGTTCCTCTCTAATTCTATTGTGATGGTACTGTAACATTTGTAACATTTGTGATGGAGTGTTACCTTGCCAGGTACTCTCGAATTTTAATACTCTATTCTTTACTGGGGCAGGGCATTTTCTACTAATTTTGTTACAAACAGATGTGGGTATGATTCGCTACTTGCTTTTATGCCACTATTTATACCAAAACATTTTTCAAATCGGGCATAGTAATCACTAGTGTCTTCATCTTGCTTCTGTTTACAGGCTGAAATTGTACCCCAATCTTCCTTTTTCGTAGTTAATAAACGTGGCAGTACCTGTACTAATAAACCTGGTAGTGCTTTAGTTTTATCCCCAAGTCCTGCTCCTGCAGTTCGGGCCTTTTCTTCCGCTTCTAACACTGACCATTCTATCTTTTGGTCTCCTACCTCCCACTCTTTTTCCTTGAGTTTCTCATAAATACCAGCAGGCATCAATACCTTTAATATTGTCATAATGTCGGGATAGGTATACTCTCCCATGAGTAACATGTCTTTAATTTCTCGGTGAAAACCCGCTGGATCTTTGTCATGACTGGGTACCACTTTCTTCATTTGTAACAATTCTATTTTTGATATGGGCGTATATACAAATACGCGCTTAAACTCGTTGTCCTCGCCCTTTATTGGGTGCACTTCTCGTAAGGGATTCTGTCTATCCATGTGATACGTGGTTCTTTCCTTGACGGGCAATGAGACATGCTCTGCGCATACAAAAAGAATATACTGCTTTCTTGATTCTAGAATTTCTTTAATTAATTTAGTACCTGCACCTCTCCATTTATTCATAAGCAATTCAGTCAATATGTCAGGTAAGGGACCAGGGTCCGAACGCTGACTCCGATATAGTATAATGAGTTGTTGAATCATATAAATCCCAACTAACCTCTGTTCATCTGGGGTGAGATTCAAAAATGTGCGTACTACTGTATCATCACTATATTTTCCGGGACTGTCTACCCAATGGACAGCTGCCCTGGCTAAATCTTGTTCATCCATAGAATCGAGAAAATGATAACCCCTTCGTTCTCGGAGTAGTTTGTCGGCGGTTTGGAACGAATGCTCGTTAGACCTGATGTTAATTATAGGTATTTGGAAATTCCTATTATTATCTGGACATATCGGACGTATCGGGTCAATAGGACATCTATTACTATTACAAGATCTTCCTCTTCCTACATAGGCTATGGTGTCTGACTGTCCTGTGGGCAGTCCTGACCCTTCTTCCTCGCTTTGTTCGAACTCGTCTACCTCTAATCTCTCTTCGTGTAGGTGTTCTATTTCTTTACGGATCTTTCGGCACATGGCTATTATACAATTTTGCTTATCATGTCTCCCTTCTGATATATTCTGGCTCCATCTGGTAAGAATTTGCATTGCTTCCGGGTCTACCCCCGGTCGGTCTTGATTTCTGATCACACAATTTATGAGGAAACGTAACAGTTCCCCCTGTATCTCTACTTTCTGGTATTCCATAGCTCTGTTAATACATTCTGGATCTCGCCCTGTTTGGACAAAATGATATATTTTATCTAGATGCGCAGTCATTCCTGGTAACTTCCCTAAATACACTGCGGCTCGTCTGATACGCAATGATGCCAGGGTCATTTCGTCCTCTTTACCGGGCACAGGGTCATATCTGCAATCTATAAGAAGTTCCTTCAGCGTACGGGCACTTATGAGTTTGGGTGTACGTGAATGTGCTGACTCTGGAAAAGTAAGTTTATTCATTCTGGGTGGCGTAGAAAAAATATTGGTAGCACCTCCCGTGGCCCCATCTGGGGTGTCGGGTGTGAAAGGATTCGTCGAACGTGACACAGCAACTACAGGTGTGGACACAGCTATAGAAGTAGCTGTAGGAGCGGATGCAGAAACAGATGTGCTTGCCGGAACTTGTGACTCGATTTGTTGCTGTAGGGATACGGGTACTGGATCTTGGCGTTGGATCTCCCTGGTATGCGGTCTATGTGGGGCGGAATTAGCATGCTCGGGAGCTGCGTCATCTAAATATGAGGAAAGAAAAACATCTTCTGCGGTTCTAGGATGCCCCTTAGGATGTACCTTTATTGGGAACAATGGGGGTGGCAAGTCTTTCGGTATCTCTGGAGTAGCCTTAGGTAATCCTTCGGCCAGAAGGGGATACATACCATTCATAAGGGCATTTCTTTGTCTGTCTACTTGTTCTGATTTCACTCGGATACCTTCCTCATTTAATGGATTTTCTCGAACTTTATTTGAACTCTCTTTATTCTTTTCTTCCTGTCTACGTGCTTTTTCTGTGCGTCTATGAGATTCTTTACGCCATAACTCAACGGCGTCTTTCTGTGACTGTCTGACCTTCCTTTTCCATAACTCTTCCTCGACTTTCATGATGCACTCTGCATCCCAGGTCCCCGCTGCGGGCCACCTCTGACTTTCTGGTAATCCCTTGGTGTAGTCTACCCATAAATCAAGAAATAATATAGCGTCTAAGCCATGTTTATGATACATGAAGTGCCCTGGAGTGTCCCTAGGAGGAATAGGAACGGCTTCTTCGAGTACCCCTTTTCTTGTAGTGATCTGTCTTAGTTTCGAAAAGAACGGCATATTGAGAACTGACCTTATACTTGATTTTGAACAACTGACCTGATACTTGATTTTGAACAGACTTAATACAATAAACACGATAATGAACAGTCATTCATACCACAATATGCAGAACGTACTTAAAACATTTAACATTTAACATTAAACCTTTAACTGAAACAACAATGATGATCGTCTGCATAACTAATCACCAAGCTTAATTCTTGACAATAACTAGATACTTCGGAATACTTGATATACTGCTAAACAGTACAGATACACTGCTAAAACAGTGCAGACCGGATTTGTGTACCCAAACCCGTCTTGACCGGCACAACCTCTGTGCACGTCAGAAATGCCTCCCCAGTAATGGTACTCACCGGGTAGCTTCGGAAACGGAAGGCCTCGGTAACTTGAACTTGAACCGGACTGGACTCGACTCGATTCGTCGGAAACTGGGCTTGACTTCGAACTGGTGGGTCTCTGTATACCTCGGATCTTGCTCTCTCAGCTAGGCTCTGGTCGGGATACTTCGCACTTCTCACCGCCTCGTCTGGGTGTTGATCGTAGCCTCAGTCGCCCCCGCTTGACCGGAGGGAGATACAGGAAATCCTGCTGGTACGCGTTATTGTCCGTCCAGCTGTGGCAGGAGACCGGGCCTGCAACTCACCGCCGGCGCGTGAGATGAGAAAGTGTCCCTGTTCGGGCGCCATTCATGTGGTAAATAAAATTCCTTTACCTGGACTTAATTTGATACAGAAACATAATAAAATAGCTCAGTAAAATGAGAGGCAGAATCCGTGGTGTTAGAGGTTCGGAATGGGCTTTATTCCAGTGATCGATTATAATCGGTTGCTCCAAGTTCCATCACCACGGGGGTTCAGGAAGTGAAGTACATACATTATTGACATGAAATGACTTTTATAGTACATACATTACAATGAAGCGAATGCAGTAGGCGTAACAATTGATAAGGAAAATGACGATTTATCTGCGTAACCAAAAATGGGTGGAACAAGGAGTAAAAAGGAACGTAATTGGTTATGATGTCACATATAGGTGGATCTATAAGATAATACTTGGCCTAGATGCGCGCGCAGCAGCATGACGTGTAATTGACGTGTAACTAGGGGGTGAAGGGGACTTGACATTTAGCTCTACATGTGGAGACAAAAAGTCTGGGGGGTCAAGTCAACCTAATCCCAAATCATATCTAACATCCTATGTTTAAAGAACTATGTTATCCACGAAAGAAGGACTCTCGGACAGAATCTATTCTATACTGACTGTGCGTGCGTGTACAAGCGTCTAAGTGTCTACACTAAACGCGAGGGGGTAGAAATATTCCATGGTAACAGGACTATGAATTACTTGCATGAGGACAGAGAAGCCGGGCCTTTTGCTTGGTAACTGGAAGAATGTTTACTTAAACTACTAGGCAGGAATGCATCGGCTGAGGGGGAAGCAGATAATTCGAAGGTGAAATACAGTTCTTGGCAGAGAATAGGCTGATGTCAGGCTTCGTGAGCCGCGCAGAGAATGAGACAAAGTTCATGGTCACAGATGCAGGCTCAGACTGGAGCTTTCAGAGGCAGAAGGCAAGAAGAGTTTGATGACAGAATCAGGGCCTACTTGCCTGGACTGTAAAATGGAGTAACTGAGCCATATAAAGCCGGTGGCCTTTCATATTTAGGAATGGAATATCCGGCCTATTCATGGCGGATCTGACAGAGGACATGTTGACGGTGGACGCACATGTGTTTGCGTCTTCATAACTGGAACTGGAGGGAACATACATGTACTTGTGACATGCACATAGAACCGTTGGGGTCCAAGATAGGGGACATAACTGACCAGAAAAATCCATATTTCCACACTCCTACCAGGAACAGTGCTCCAGGTAATAGTTTGAAAAGGGAGTTTTTTTACACTTGCTATTTTATAAGGTGAGAGTAAATTGCATTATATTGTAACATTTATATAGCGCTTACTAATCTGGGGCTTGAAGTTCTTGCTTACAAGGGGAGCATGCAACACTGTGTAGGGTGTGTGGTTGGAAGAGTGTTGTCTTTTTTTTTATCCTATCTAGAGAAGTGTTTCCATGTTGTACATGATGATCACAGCAGTCCAGTTATCGTGTTATGTACAAAGCATAGCAGTGTAATGGGGGAAGAATTGTGAAAGAAAGGCTTGCATTTTATGGTATAATTCAATACGCTGGTTACTGCACTGGGTTTTTCATTCTTATACTTTTAGTTTATGGTCCTGAGTAGGCATAGGTTGAAGGGAATGATCGGTTTCTACATCATGTGAGGGTAAGCAAGCAGTGTATGTGAGTCATTATGCAACCTCTTTGATCTACAATCAGCTGCCTGACAGCTGAGTGTTATTGTTTTAGTAATAGTAAGGGCCTGGCACGTTATATAAGAGTTCACATTACAATAAATTACCCAGGCTAGACATAGGTCAGCCCTTCATCACTTATAAATATAAAGATGTGTGCTTGTTGGGCTTTTATATCTATGAACTGCAAACTGTACTTGAAGCAGCGATTATTGTTTTGGGTTCTATTCCTGGGGTATGTGATGATGTTATTCTGGAAATAGCAATGTTTTCACCTTTCCTCTGAGGGGGAAAATGCTCCTGAATGCTTTGCATCTTGGATGCTAGTGAGTTCCAGAATTTGGTGGCTGAGGAGTCTGTGCCTCCTATGGATTTCTTACAGTAAGGTGGTATTATATTGTTATGATCCATGGTGCCAGCCTGGAGTGCAGTGTTGTATTTTGTTTCTGTTGCTTAAATTTAAGTTGTAGGTATAGTTTCCATTTTCCTTGGGAGGCTCTGTGGATGATGCAAATTTCCTTGAACATGGCTCGTCTAGCCACAGGTGATTGCAGGACTGGAATCATGCGTTTTCTTGGGTGGCGGCAGAGTGGATGTTTGAAGGCAGCCTCTTGGATTAGTTGTAATTTGCTTTTGATAAAACTGGTGGTGCCAAGGTATAGTCTGTTGACATAGTGAAACTTTGAGATTTGAGGTGCAAGGATAGCTTGTAACCTTTCTTGGTATTCAAGGTCTGGAAAGAGTTGCCGCAGTCTTTCATTGTGTAGTAGGTACTCTGCCCTTGTTGACATGTGGTATCAGGCATGGCTCCATTGTAACCCAGGTTCGTTGACCCTCATTGTGTCGTTAGAAGGGCGTCAGGTTCTTTGGGCTCTATGGCAGTAGGCTGATGTTTTTGCCATTGGCCACAGGTCATGAGCTCTGTCTTTGTGGTGTTGCGCTTTATATGATGTTTATGACATGAACGCAGTTGCCTTGTTTTAATTTGTGGAGCTTTTCTGGGTTATCTATATTTAGAATATTTGATGGATACTTCCAACCACAGACTTATCACCTTCAGAATATTCCCGGGTGCCAGATTGGATCTGGAGAATGTTTTCAGCAGTGACGTCATGCGGCTGCACCCTGGCTTTGTCACCCTGGGCTCGGGTCACAACTCCAAGCCATGTGACTAATGCACCCAAATGCAAACCGTGACCAGGAGGTGAAGAATAAGTGCACAGGTCCTTTCCTGGTCCATGTTCCATGATTAACCCCACCTATGAGGCCATTCATCAATCTCCAAGTCAACATCCAAACACAAACAAAAGAAAGCAAAGCAGGACTCTACCCCATCAAAGAGAAGATGCCAAGATCTAAGCAAAGATGCCAAGATCTAAGCCGCATTCCGTTGAGGTCACCAGCTGTCGCCGAGACCGCAGAAGATCAAGTCCTTCAAGGACGCCATGCTGCAAATCTGTAGTCGGCTTCCCACTTTCTTTGAAGCACCGTTGGTCCCCGCGGAGCTGCAATGGCCTTCAGGTGTGGGTTACTACTGAGGGTCCTTCCCTGACAGCTTCTAACCCCTCGGGTCCCACTACTACCAGGGTATTACTGATGCCAATACTAGAATCTATGCCATCTACATGGCCCGGCCCATGCCAGTTTCCTCTGCACCAATACCACTCCTGGCTTCACATGCAGATTGGTGCTGGTGCCTATGGCAAAACCCGAACCAGTGTCTGCCTAAGCTCTGCCAATGTCATGCTACCAAATAACTAAAGCATAACCAGTTGTCATGCTACCTGATTCTTTCCAGATGCCTCTACTGTAATGACATTGTCAGCTTTGGCTGCTTTCTCTTTTTGGTCTACTTTGCTCCAATACTAGAACAAGTAGCACCCGAGAATACTAATGGTGATGATGAGGGGGAAGACTTGCTTCCACCTCAGTATTCTATTGATGATGCCTTATACAATGATTTTCAAATTGGAAGTGGCTTGCAACCTCCCCTGAAACAGCTTGATTTGCAACACTGGACACCAAAGGACGAAAGTGCCTAGTTTGTGGTAGTGGTTCTGAGGGTAGCTCAGTCATTCGAATTTAATTTGCTCTCCTTTGAGACTAAGACACATAATTCTCTAATTTGAGCTAGAGACATCCGAGTCCATTTTCCCATATATTGTCCTCCTCATGGATACATCGATGGCTGTGATCGAAACCATGTTCTTGTCCACACATTAGTCAGCAAATATCTAGGCCGAATACGCTAGTGTACAGATTTCCTCAACAAGCACCCTACCCCAAAAAGGTTTTTGTCCAGTTGCTCAAATCCAAACTAATTTCTGACCAATCCTCCAGATGGAGAATCCATAAAGATTGATGCTTTAGGCAAACAGATGTTTTTATTCTGGCAGCTTGTCAGGGAGGTTCATGAACGCAGTCTGCGTGTTTTGCTGCTATATGGCCAGCAAAATCTGAACTGCAGTCCTGAAAGACCTTTTTTTGCCTCCCTGACTCAGACCATGTATCACTGATGGTCATGCCCTTTTATTTGTTTAGACTTTTCGGATGGGGAGGAAATCTTTGTACTGGACAGTAAGGCCACAGCACATTCCTTGGACCTGTTGACTACTGCTGAACAATTCTCCCATCACTTCTGCAAATTCAGGTGCTATTCTGGAGTGTTAATCTATATACCGCGGCAAACTTCCCTACCATTTCTGCAGCAGACATTTAATGCTTTTGGGGTTGCAGATATGGCACTGGCGGATACCGCACGGACAACCAGTAAGTTCCTTTCAGTACACTCCTTCAGTTTCAGATATTTCATTTGCTCAACAACCACTCCTCATACACAAAATCAATACCTTTGAATGCCAAGGTACTAGAAAAATATATATATTTTTTAAATTGAATAATACCATACATCCATGTTATTCAAAATTTGGAACCAGTACATAAACTAACAATGCACAGAATTCATAACACATTCAAAAGGAAGAACTAAGACAGACTAATCAATATATGTTTGTTATGTACACCTCTACTTTTTTGTCAGTGAACATTTGTGCAACTTCATTCGTATATGCATAACGACCAGTGCTTGTAGATAATGTTACAAATTATCTTTTCAATGCTTTTCAGTGGTAGGTTTAGATCAACTCTACCTTCTTCAGGGCTAAACTGAGAATTGTCTTCCTTGTAATTTTTAAACATCTGCAAAACAAATATTTTTCACAATTAAAAATATATTCACCATGTGGCAAAGCAAGGATCATACTAAACAAACAATATCATTTGTTTTTTAAAACACCATTTCATCTCTCATAATTAATAAGAAAAGATTTATCGGTTGAAAATAAAGATTCTCCTGGCACCAAATGCCATTCAATCTATTTAAAAAAACACCAATCAGAAATATTAATGAGAGACATCACACTGGACAGCAGGGGCACCAGTCCTGCTACTCCGCTCCACCTGCTGCAGTGGCCAGCATATCACTTTAATTCATCTTCACTGGCTCATGTTCAACTGGTAGGAGGAAGGATACATTATGTGTCTTACAGGTTGCTGTAAGGAACTATGTCCTGCCTTTCCTTTTCTCCACTCCTCATCTTCTTCCTGTACCAGAACACATTTTGAAGGAGCATCTGCCTATCCTTCTGAAGGAGGTATATCTCTTATTCTCCAAGGTTGCCATCGAACGTGTACTACACTCAGAGAGAGATGCGGTTGTTATTTACTCCACTTCCTTGTTTCAAAAAAGGATTGAGCCCTCTGGCTTATCCTGAATATTTGTCCTAGAATACCTTCCTGTGTCAATTCAAAATGCTAAAAAGAACTAGCTTTGGACAGAATGCAGAACAAGGTCATACATTCACCCCAGTACAGAAATCTGGGCCTAAATCCATCGTTTTTTTGCTCACCATGCCATTCCAGTTTGGACCCAGCCTTATGGAAATCAATCTTGACCCTGTGCCCTATGGGAACAGTCCAGCCCGAACTGCCGGGCCAGGTCCTCCCTGGACTGGAAACAAGCATCCTAGGACCGGTTTCAGGGTTTCACCCCTCTTCAGCCAGGATAACTTGATTCCAGTGGCATGGAGAGCACGGGACTCAAGTCTGAGCATACCCATCCCACTCGGGGTGACAAATGCAAAAAGAACTAGTGATGGACAGAATGCAGAACAATGTCATACATTCACCCCAGTACAGAGATCTGGGCCTAAATCCATCGTTTTTTTGCTCACCCTGCCATTCCAGTTTGGACCCAGCCATATGCAAATCAGTCTTGACCCTGTGCCCAATGGGAACAGTCCAGCCCGAACTGACAGGCCAGGTCCTCCCTGGAATGGAAACAAGCATCCTAGGACCGGTTTCGGGGTTTCACCCCTCTTCAGCCAGGATAGCTTGATTCCAGTGGCATGGAGAGCACGGGACTCAAGTCTGAGCATACCCGTCCCACTCGGGGGTGACAAATGCAAACAGAACTAGTGATGGACAGAATGCAGAACAATGTCATACATTCACCCCAGTACAGAGATCTGGGCCTAAATCCATTGTTTTTTTGCTCACCATTCAAAACGCTTGCATTGACTCAGATACTATTTGACCTGCATCTGGGAGACTGGGTGGTGTCGCTGGTTTTGTAGGACTCACACTTTAATATACCCGTATGCAGTCACAAGGGTTTTAGCAGCAATTCAAAGTGGACCAGGAACATTTTCAATTTGCCGTGCTCCTCTACAGCCTCATGTCAGTTGTTCATTGAAATGCGGACTGTGAGCACTGCCCATCGTTGAAAGTCAGGAGTCCTTGTATTTCCGTACCTCCATGACTGGGTACAACGTCATACTGACAAAAACATGTTTTATGAAATAGCCACTGGTAACTACTCAGTGCTGCATCCAAGTCAATCGTTTTTTTGCACACTGTGCCATGGTAGACCTGGACAAAGGTGTAATTTCAGGTCGACTGTGATGGAGCCGGTGTTAGAGATACCTCGAAAATTGATCCCAGTGTCAGACTGGAAGTCAGAAAGTTTGAAAAAGTTTGTAAATCCCACTAGTCTAGAGGAAGAGTTTTCAAAAGTTTCCAAACTTTTGTCTGGTGTCCAAACAACCATAGGCATACTCTTCTCAGACACTCTGGGGAGGCATTTAGAGACTCACAGGGTGTTAGGCGGAGGTCAACAGCAGGGTCCAGTCCTGATCCAGATGCTGCTACTTTAGATAAAAGGCCTCTTGCAGCTTGTTATGTCCCTATAGCCACACAGATCAGCCAACTGACCCTTGGAGTCCACTTCTTTGTCCTGGGTGCAAGTGGGAGCAGGTTCAACCCTTCAGGTTTCCTCACAAGTCTAAAACAGAAGTGCAGTCCTTTTTCTATTCTTCTTCAGGTCCAGAATGTCTGCTGAGAAAGGAAGGCTGCGAGTCCAGCTTCATAGGATTCACGAAATCTGTGGGTGAGGGACACCCTAAGAGACTAATAGTCCCTCTCTGACCAATGGCATAAATGTTCCCAGGCTTTGGCCTACCCATTTTTCAGTAGTTTCTGTTTTGCCTTACTGTAAACAGGCACATAAATTTAATGTGTCACATCAAATCTAAGATGGCCAAAGTCTTCTGTCACATTAAACTTTGGTTCTGAAGTCTGGGGTTGTGTGGATAAGAAATTGCCAGTGTCCACCCGCTATTAACTACTAATTTGAAGCTGGCCTTGCGACCACAACAAATGTCTTGAACGACAAAAGCAGGGTCCTTCAGCAGCCATACAGGGGATACACAAGAATTGCCCTGACATCCTGTTTGCTTCCTTTGAAGGGTGCAGACGTTTTATTTATGTCTCAGACAGACATGTCATGCAATATTTAACACTTTACTGTGAACAGAAGGGGCACAGGCCCTACCCTTCTTCTGAGTTGTCATCCCTGCGCATTCCGGTTGACCTGTCACTCTCAGGAGGAATTTCAAATGCAAATTAGTGTCCAGCGACTCCTGGATTGGCAAAGGTAACATTTTAAAAGTTACTTTACCTTAATATTTATTAAACATCCTACTTTACCATCTAATTGGATTTTAATAACTATTGTTTAATTATTTTTCTAGATGGTCCCATTCCAAAGATGTAGCATTAGTATAATTATTCTCTGATTTTCTACATAGGACAGCGAGACATACCACAATGAAAAAGCTTTTGGGGCCATTTCACGGGATATTATAGTATTATTTTTCTACATGTCCCACTTTTAAATATCATGAACTCTACCTAGGGTTATTTTAACAGGTCGAGCTTCTAGACCTGAAGGCATGTCTTCATTATTACACTAGTGGATGGCACAGTAAGGGGTGCAGTGCAGAGGTGATATTTAACTTCCGTGCCATTGGCAATCTCTACATCTTATGCTGTGGCCTTAAAGGAGAATTGAGTACACCATTCAGAGATTAGCCACTTTCTATATGTTTTAGGAGTCATGGCACATACACATGGCCCTGCACAGCAGTGCCTTAGTGTGCAGAGTCTAAAAGCCAGCACTGAAATTCAGAAAAACATGAATGTGACTATCTAAAAAGGAGAATTTTCTTACACATGGCAGTGATACAAAAAGTTGATTTCAGTTGGTGTGTACATATTACTTAACATACACTCTCATGTTGAGATTGACACTTTGATTGGAGTTAGAGGGGTTCGTGCAAACGCACCACCGGCAATGCATGTAGCAAAGAATCAGTAGTACAGTCTACCCTAACTTGAATAGCTAAGAAGAAACTCTAAAGGGCACATGCATCAACAATGCCATTTGCGATTCCTTATTAGCGAAAAATAAGGAATCGCTAATAAGGAATAGCAAAAGGCTATGCATGTAGGAATCGCTATTCAAATAGCGATTCCTTAACTTTCCTTAATTGCTACTAGCAAATTGCGAGTAGCAATTAAGGAATGCCATCCCAATCATTCCTATGGGCCTCCGGGCCCATAGGAATGAATTGGAGATTGCATGAGCAAATAGCGAGTACCAGTAGGTTCTCGCAAATTGCTCATGCAATTTCAAGGGTGCAAGGGTGTCCAAATGACACCCTATTGCACCCCTGAAATCGATATGTGCACATATGTTGCACACACACATGCTCTAAGGGCATGTGTGTGCGCAACATGAAACTTTGACAAATGCACAAAAGTGCATTTTTCTAACTTTTAGCAAATTACCATGCAGTTCATCTTCATGGTAATTTGCTCCCCCTATTAGCGAATTCGCTAATTTTTTAACTTTCATGCATTGCATTTAAGGAATCCCAAATTGAGATTCCTTAAATTAAGGAATCTCAATTTGGGATTCCTTAAATGCTATCGCTATTTAAGGAATCGCTATTTAAGGATTCCTTAAATAGCGATTTTTGCTTTTGGGTTGATGCATTGGGATTGGGTATTTTTAACTCAATACCGGGAGCTATTAGCGAATCGATATTTTACCGACTGGATTTTGGCTTGATGCATGAGGCTGTATGTGGTTAAACAGTGAGGGCAGGTTTTGGTTACCGGGTCATTGCACCAGTTGTGGTTAATGTGTATGTTATGGATTATAATGAATCTGAATATGGGAACTGAAACCAAAGTAGATAAGCTTGGCAACATATGGAGCTGGATTGGTTTATTTACCTGGTACAACTAAAAAGTATACTGTCAGCAATTATCTGTTATAGCATGATATAAAACGAGAAGCTGTTAACTGAACATCAATCAACAGATTAAAATAAACCTTGGTCTTAACATTTCTTCTGTACACCCTTGCAGCCTCTGCATTGTTGCTGGTGGTGTCTTTTGACCCTCAAAAGTGTTTTCCACATTGCGAATATGTCAACTCTTCATGTGAGTAAACTTCAGGCATTTTTAGTGCAACCATCCTACACCATGTTCTTTCTAGACAGGTTAGTGCTGTGGACTCGGACATCCTAATGACCAAAGGTTGTGATTCTGTTCCATGTTAAGCAATTGATCACTATGTTAGCATTCTTTGCTCCCACTGCATAGTCAGAGCAGGTCGGTCTGTTGAAATCCAAAAGGGCTTTGGAGCAAACAAAGGCAGGACTATGCAGAAGAGGAACCTGTCGAGGTGGATAGTTCTGTGTATTAAGATCTGCAACACATTGACCAAGAAACACATCCTTGGAAGTCTAAGAGTCCATATCACCATGGCCAAGGCCATTACAAAAGTGCTAGTGTGAAGAGTGCCTCTCCTTGACATCTGCCAAGCTGCAAAATGGGCATTCACACTTTTACAAAGCACTACTGCATTGACAGTTAGCTCTGGCAGGAAGGACACTTCACTCCCTCAACTCTGGAGGAATGTTTGATTTGAGTTCACTCCGCAGACCCTCTACCTTTGGGAGGTACTGCTGTGGGATCTATTTAAAGTTGAGCAATCTGTATTTAGAAGTGTCCATTAGATAAACAAGTTATTTACCTTCGGTAACGCTCTTTTTAAAGCTTACTCTTCTCTAACATGAGTCACACAAAAAGTGATGAGAGGAATGCTTGCAAAAAGTCCAACCACTGCAAGTCGCTCAGGGTAGTATTCCAACCCATATTTCTTTCCCTCTGTGACACTCTTCAAATCAGTACTGACCCTGCTCTTAATGGGAACAGTCCAAGTTGAACTGCCTTTTGTGTTTGATGTAACAACTTAAGTGGCTCAGGGTACGACCAGGAATGGGTCACTGTACCAAGCTACAACCAACTGAAGAGCCCCAACTAGGGTGAAACCAGTCTTGACATGCTTGTGTTCCTGTTTAGCGAGTACCTGGCTTGATATTTTGGGCTGGGCTGTTTCTATTGCCTCAGTGTCAAGACTGATTTGCATATGACTGGGTCCAAACTGAGATGGCATGATGGCAAAAGATCGATGGGTTTGAATGTTATTGCAAGCATTTGGCCCATCACTTTTTTATTTGTTTTTGTTACTCATAACTAACTGTAGGTTCCTCCCTGCCCTCCCACTTCCTCATTCTGTGTAGTGGTCTCTTTAACATCCAGAAAGATCCCAAGTTAGCAGTCGGCACACTGTTCTTTTTACACTCTGCATCTGAGGACACAGAAAATGGAAAAGACAAGATACCGGTGTCAGTACGCAGTAGTGGCAGTTGCATGCGGAACTGCTCCGTCATTTCTTTCACTCGATGCCACGTGACACACCTCCTGGCACTGCTGAAAAATACTTGATCCAGTCTGGCTCCTGAAGAATATTCTCAATGTGATTAGATAGAGAATCCATCAGAAAAACATTACTGAAGGTATGTAAATTGTTCAATTTGCCTACAATTCTCAGGTGAGGTTCAATAATCTACTCTGGTCCAGTAAAGGGTTAAGTAGATGTGTAATAATAAAGGAGATATGATGGACCGCAGAGGAACATCACCATGATGAGTGAGAAGGGCTGATGTGAAAGGTGGTAAGTACACCAAGCTTTGTCTGCCTTTAATGTATGAGGCATTCCATATTAGACAAATCTCATATAGTCGGAGATGATGGAGTCTTGAGTAGTGAGTAGTGGTGGAACGTGTCAAATACTAGGTCCAGTAGCAAGAGGGCGACCAAGTTTCCAAAGTGTAAAGTTAATTTTTACTTTTGCATGAGAGTAAGGAAATAGTGAACTCCAAATATGCAAAATTGGTATATATACTGCAGATGGATTTTAAATTTTTTCAAGTATGCAATCATTGTATTAATGACTATTTATTAATAGATGCAAACTAAGGATATATTTAATTTTATTTCTAGCCTGGTTCACAATGACCTGTTCTTTGCAGTAAGTTTTACAGGCTGCCACAAGAGGGAAGTGAATACTTACCTTACTTTTTCCATGATAATTAACTTTACCATTCACGGAGAATAAATTCATGTCTTTACTGGTGTGGATGCAAATGTCAAATAGGAAATATTTCATTGCGTAAAACGGACATCTGGCCATTACATGCTTGTGGTCCCTTTGGCTCAACACTAGGTTCAAATCTTGCAGCTTCCTGTAGTGAGATATTAGACATGCTCAACTTACAGTCCAAAAAGATCTTTCTCCCCAGTTAGGTGTTGCTTAACTTCCCTGACAATGTCAGTGTGGGGATGGTTAAACTCATGGACTCCCGTGTATCTCCAGTTTAGAGACCTGCATATCAGTGGCCTGAGGCTTAAAGTTATTTTTATAGGCAAACTGAGTTCTGTTACGCGGAACTCTGTGAAGTGCCCCAAAAACTACTCCACGATGTGCGTAGTTCCGTGAGCGGTGGAGTGCGGTACGCCGCGCTACTCCCGCTTGTTTTTAGCGCCAGGTTTTTGTCCCACGCTGTAAAATTAGCATGAAGGGCACTACGCATCATGCCAGATGGTGCTGCTTCTTTTTGCCGCTCGAGTACATATTTTACTCGAGTGGCAGCTTCCCCAGCATAAGCAGCAGATTTGTCAGTGGGTGCAGTCGCGATCTGCTGCGACCGCCCACATTGAGAATTTCGCCGGAAGATGGTGTAGCGCGTGAATTTCTGGCTCACACTCACAAACTTAACTTGGCAAGCTGCAAGAGAGAAAACTCTATTCCGCATCACTTCACGGAGTTTTGCGGTGGGCAAAACTCGTCAATCTCCGCCGGCGGAGTAGAATTCTTCACTCACCCCTACATTTTTCTGGGCCTGAAGTGCTTTTTTTCCTCTTTTGGGCAAAAACCTTTTGTGTACCGGCAGACTACACTGAAGTATTTTTCTGGAACAAGCAATAGGGCTCTCACTAACTCTCTCAGCATATCTGCAGTCCCTATTAGTGGTTCATGAATGATGGCATTCTTCCGGACCATTCCTTCTATCTTCAGGAGAAAATGAATGTGGAGGCAGAATTTCTCACTCAGCTTTAACATGTTCACTCAAGTCAGAGATCAGTCAAAAATATCAGTTGTGTATTTTGAAAATCTGAGACTGCCCAAGCGTAAATCTTTTTGCGATGAAAAGCAATGCTGTAATTTCCAAATTTTGCACCAAGTTGTAAATCATGGAATGCTCCTTGGGGGTTGCTCTCCTTCAGGTAAAGTAATGGAGATTCATGTATGAGGAAGTTATTGGATCATATATTAAGAAAAGGTTCAAAAAAGTATTTATGCAGTAACATGATGCCTACGTGTGAGAATACCGCACAACTCCTTTCCCTAAGCAAAAATAAAAAAGCAAAGACATTGATCTTGTGCATCCAGGGTTTCTCTTGGTTCTTTTAACTTTTTGAACATTACTTGTAGATTAGCTTACTGGTCAGAGTGTGGTTGATTGAGCTCACACACATTTAGGAGTGGTATCTTAGATAGACTATTTTACAGCATTTTTTTTTTACAGTTTCTAGTTCTACTACAATATGTTTTATATGTATTAATGTCAGAGGTAGTGTGAATGGTGAGGTCTTTTCAGTTTGTATCTTGGGTTTCTTGATTTACACACCATTTAGAAAAGAGTGAGTGTATCTACCCTTATGTAGGAAAAGCTCAGGATCCTTGTTGTCTCTTTGAAAGTTCAATTTTTATTTGTAGCTGTTATGTCACTATCTCCAGCGTAAATTATTTCATCAGATAGTTACACTTGTATATTGTTGGTGTGCTGAAAGCAGCCAACACATGTTTCTCTCTCTAAGCGGTTCGATAGCCTGGGGCTTTCTCAAGGCTCACTGAATAGAGTTTATGTTTCAGCAATTATTTTTTCTTCACATTCACAGTCCCTATAGTTTTTATAGCTCTTGGTACAGTTCGGGTACGGGGTAAATCCAGAGGGGCAATTTGTGAGGTAGGCACACCAGACAAATTGCTCCTCTGGATTTACCATGGAGATAAAGTGACCTAACTACTACAAATATAACTGAAATTTCAAAGAGACAAGGACTTTTAGCTTTTCTTACTTAAGGGTAGATACACTCTGTGTTTTCTACAAGTATACTAATACTGAGGTTAAGTAGGTTGAAATCTCAATAAGTGGACTACCCCCCTCGGACTATGGGTATTTCTCAACAGGAAGGGAGTGCTGAACCTTGATGAACACCATTACAAATTGATTTGCTCAATGTCATCCATATCCCATTTCAGATTCTTCACCCCATGCTGTTAATCATGCCTTCTGTGTTTGCTTCTTTGCTTCCTTGTGGGAATCAACTCTATTGTGACATCTTCTTGTGCTTACCTGAGGAAGGCGAGCAACGTCCTCAGGAACAACTCCAAGACCTGCCACGGACAGGAGCCCCAGCTCGAGGCGGAGACCGGCGATGCTTGGACTCCGAATGGGAAATCCAGGCAGACAACAATTTCATCCTACGTTCCCGCAGGGACTTCAGCTTCCAACAGGCGTCGCACTCCTCGTAGTCATGGTGCTCACCCAAGCACCACATACAGATCACATGCGGATCCGTCGCCGATATCTGCCGCGTACAGGTCTCACACGATTTGAAGCCCGAAGGCATCGCACACTGTTCCAGGACGCAAAAAGGCATCAGTGTTGTAAATCGAAACAACGATGTGATTAAGCATTTACTAAAGACATTAATTCCCCTTTTATAGATCGTGTTTTCTCTGTTATGTTGACTGAAGCTTGGACTCCATTTGTATTGTCATGCTTCCACGTGTTCCCCACGAGAAGAGTCCAACCTCTGTGTTAGTTGCTCTTGCAATCTGCCTAGTAACAGTCTATAAATAGCTCCTTTGTCCATCTGGCACATGCCCAGACCTGACCACATCTGTTATCAGTTAGCCTTGCTTGACCATGTTTTCGCGGGCTCAAGGAGTGCGTTAGCTCCGCCCACATATTGATTCAGTATCGAAAATGACCATAAATGGTAATGTTCTTCGGCCTCATGTTATATCCACCCACTTATGAGCCCCTCTACTGTGTATAAAAGGGGACCATGTACGTAAGTTCTTTGTGCTACTCTATGCAATACTGAAGAGTGTTGTGTGAATTGTAGGACCACCCTTAAGGGTTAATAAATGCTGTCTTTGTACTTCGCAGTTTCCGTGCCAACTTCCTTATAGATTCCATTACAGGAGAGCGAACCCTTGTGTCCTGCGGGCCTAGCTGGGGCCTGTATTCATCAATTGGCGCCCGTCACGTGGGGCTCATCGGCGACTCGGATGCTCGAAAGACTGGTCGCGACGAAGGTGAGGAATTGGGCCGGGGACGTGATCACTGCCAGCGGCGTCTTAGCCCTGGCATCCCGAGGTTTTTTCTTCCTTCCCTTCCGAGCTGACCGTCTGGGTGGCGCCGGTCCTCGACTGAGACCTCTTCTGTCGGTCTTGCCGTGAAAGCCGTTTGGGCGATTGTGGAGCTTGGCAGTTGGAATCTGGACTCTTGATTGGTAAGAACCGGTGTACGGTACTTGCTCCGAGTTTTTGAAGCCTGATCTGGCTATTTGAGTTTGATTTGTGATGACTAGTCATATTTTGAATTTGTCTTTGTGAATATATGCGTTGCAACACATATAGGCAGGTAATGTGGAGAGATTTCTCCAGAGCTGTGTAACTTTGAACGGCGCAACGATTAAGTGCCATTTTTCTATAATATTGCACATTTTGCATTATTTCTGAGCATGCCTGCTTTCAGCGCACTCCGTAAGTGGTGTTGCTGTTTTGGGAACCGGTTGAACCTCGAGGAATCTGCTCCAGCTCCCCCAGAGGGGACTCCTAATAGGGATATGTATGTGAAGCATGGTCTTTCTTCCATAATGTACAGCACAGTATGGAGGAAATATACAAAAAAAGATCCTGAGTTGCGATGGCCTTTGTATGGATCGTTTGATATACGTAAGATTGAGTATGTGGAACAGTGTATGTGTAAGCGGCGTGCTCGTCAGGATATGTTTGAGTGTGTACGGTTGTGGGTGAAGGAGGTGCGTGAGCGAGAGAAGCGTGAGAAAGCGCTGTTTGATAAAGAACAACGGAAGAATGATCATGTGCGAGCACAGGAAGCGAAGCGTCGGGAAGACAGAGAACAGACGGAGAGACAAGAGAAAGAGCGTAGGCTGCAAGTTTCGGGTCAATATGCTGTTCGGCAGCCACTTTACCCTGTCCTTAATAATCTTGATGATGATTTTTATTTACTAGATCGCTCTCCGCCCCCTTATGTCGGCGCATCTGCTCCGAGGCCGCAAGATTCTGTCCCGGGTCCGGGTAAGGTAGATACGCGGTCCATGTTATCAGCCGAACAAATGGCTGAGCTTCGGCAAATTTCCTTCCGTGCACTTAACGGCAAGATATCCATAGAGGAATTATTTCATACTTGGGGGGCGTGGCAGGAGAGAGATAAATTGTATTTTCTGGGTCATTTCGCGGAGGAAGTGATTGATGCTTTCCGGAAACGTTCTGGTGTTTTTGAGCCCGACGAAGTGTCATCGGATGCTAAAGCATTGCGTAATGGTGTTTTCTCTTTTTCTAAGGCTCCAGATACGGCTCGGCGGCTGTTCGCCTTGCGGGACGAGGTGCTGGTCTTTAAAGAGAAAGCGCGCCAGCGAGCAGGGGAGGAGAAGCAGTCGGATTCGTGCACAACAGAGGGCCACTCATCCACCTCCCAGTCAGATAAGGATGACATAGTGCATGTTAAACCAATGCGAGAGGCGGCGCCTTTGTATGTTCCTCCTAAAGGAGCGGGGACTAGCTCGGACATTACCTCCGCCGATGCTAAGGGATATTTTGTGTATAATTGGGTTTACACTCCGTGGCATAGGGCTGATGTTATGGCATTGAAGAATGCGCTGCCCGACCCCCGCAAGAATCCAGCGGCCTTCTATGAAGAAGTCGAGGGGGCCTTGAATTCTTGCGTTATGACTTTAGCAGATATAGATTTGTTCTTTGGGCTTATTCTACCACCAGATATGTGGCGATCTGTGCGAAAGGTAGATGATGTTGCCACTTTTAAGGCTCGATGGTCTGAATTGGAGGATGAGGATAGGGAGAGGAAGCCCGCGCAGAAACCGCCCCAGAATATTTTAGATCTCCCTGCTGCTATTGTGGCTAAGTTGAAGACAATTATCCCCCCTAAAAAGATTGACTGGAATATGTTAGCTGCATGTAAACAGAAAGTTGATGAGTCAGTTGCGGACTTTTTTACGCGCTTTGAGGAGACGTTTCATGATTTTAGTGGACAGTCGCTTACCGACGATACGGGACGCCACCTTTTTGCGGATAAATATGTGGCTAATCTGCTGCCGGCAGTTGCGGCCCGTCTAAAAGCGAGGGAAAGTTCTTGGTCCTCCGCTACACCGACGGCCCTCCTGACTATCGCCCAGTATTATGAGCGTCAGGAGCAAGAAGCAAAGGGCCAGGAGGAAAAGAAATCGAAAGATTTGAAAACAAAGGTGATGTTGGCGCAAGTCTATGGCCCGCCTCGACGGGGTAGTAGTAGAGGTAGGGGAGGATCTTATGGTCCTCCCTCGGGCCGGTCTGATTTGAATAGGAATCAATGTGCGTATTGTAAGCAATCGGGTCATTGGGCTAGGGACTGCCCGGTGTTGCATGCATCGCGTCAGGGGCATACCCACGGTGGCCCGCGAGGTAGAGGGGGTTTCTCGAACTTTCGAGGGAATTCTAACGAACAGGCTCGTTTTGATTCTGCTGGGCAGCACCGAGATAGATCAAATGTTTTCGATCGCCAGCATCAGTATCAAGCGTCAGGGATTGACCGGTCGGGGTACCATGACTCTCAGCATGCATAGGAATGCGTTGGATGGGGGTTAGAATCAGTTGAGGTGCCGGTCGATCAGAAGGGCCCTTATGTATCGGCTGAGGTTTTGGGCTCTACTGATCAGTTCCTAGTGGATACTGGAGCGACACGTAGTGCGCTATCTAAGCAATTGGTTCCGGGGGCTCCCCCATCCGGCTTAATGGTCACATCGGTAGGGTTTGACGGTACACTCTCCCGAAGCCCTCTTTCACAGCCCCTCATGTTTAAGGTTGATTCTTTTTCTGCACCCTGTCCGTTTCTGCTTGCCCCGTACACACCGGACAATATTATGGGTCTTGATATGTTAAAGCACTTTAGGGCTACTATCCGCTGCTCCCCTGCTGGTGTGCGGGTAATATTGAATGACAATTACCCCCGATCTGAACGGATGTGTACGATATCAGAGGATGCGCTGTTATCTACCCTCCCTCGTGCTTTGTGGGCAACGTCGGATACTGATGTGGGACAAATGGTGATCCCACCGGTCCACATTAGTGTCCAGGAGGGGGCGGTGTTACCACGCCTCCCACAGTATCGTATTTCCCAGGAGGGTGAGGAGGCTCTCATACAGATAGTGCAGGATTTGATAACGGTAGGGGTAGTTGAGGAAGTCCCCTACAACATTTGTAACAGTCCGATTCTTCCCATACTGAAAAAGGATACGGATGCCAGAGTTTATCGGTTTATAATTGATTTGAGAGAAGTGAACAAGATCGTGATACCTCAATACCCAGTGGTTTCCGATATCACGACGTTGCTTACCTTGGTCCCGCCTATGGCGACCATGTTCTCAGTGATTGATTTGAAAAATGCCTTCTTTTCCATTCCCATTCACCCTGATAGCCGATATCTTTTTGGGTTTACATTAAATAATAGATCTTATCGTTTTTGTAGGATTCCCCAGGGCTACACAGAAAGCCCTAGCATTTACAGTCAGGCTTTGAAAAGACAATTGGATTCTTTTGTTCTGCTCGAGGGGGTCGCCCTCATTCAATATGTTGATGACATCTTGCTGGCGGCTGACACCCTGGAGTTGTGTGAAAAAAGTACGTTATCCTTACTTTCCTTTCTAGCGTCCCACAATCATAAGGTATCTAGGAAGAAATTGCAATTCTGTAGACCAAAGGTGACTTATTTGGGTCACCTTTTGTCTAAGGAGGGACGTGCACTCACACCGGATCGTATCCAAGTAATTTTGGATACACCGAGACAATCCACACAGAAGGATGTGCGTGCATTTTTGGGCCTTGTTTCTTTTTGTAGACAGTGGATATTGGGGTTTTCGCACATAGCTAAGCCATTGTTAGCCCTCTTGACAAAGGACACGCCTATCCCAATCCCTTGGTCGGATGAGTGTGACACTGCTTTTCAGCAACTCCGGCAGGCCCTTTGTTCAGCACCAGTGTTAGGGACCCCTGATTATGTAAAACCCTTTTCGTTGTATGTGCATGAGAAAGATGGATGTGCATTGTCAGTTTTAGTACAGATGCATGGCGATAAGCAGCGCCCATGTGCATATTTTTCGGCTGTACTTGATCCTGTCGCCCGAGCATTACCCGGGTGTTTTCGCTCGGTGGCGGCGACAGCTGTGTCAATACGCCAAAGCGAGGGAATTGTGTTATCTCATAAGCTGTTGGTATTAGTCCCCCATGCTGTCGATGCCCTGCTTAATCAAACAAAGACGCAGCATTTGACCAGTGCCCGTTTAACGGGATATGAGTTGACGCTTTTGGCTCCTCATATTACGTTGAAAAGGTGCGTAACGTTAAACCCGGCAACATTGTTGCTATACCCCGAAACCCAGCCTGAGGCGCGGAAAGCGCATGATTGTATTCTCGTGACTGAGGAACAAACAAAGGGTCGTATTGATCTCCAGGATACGCCCTTTCCAGATGTAGATGGGGAACTGTGGGTGGATGGATCCTGTCTGAAGCTACCAGATGGTACGACTTCAGCAGCATATGCAATTACCACATTACAAACGATAGTGGAGACAGCACGCATACCACAGAAATCAGCTCAAGCAGCGGAACTGATAGCATTAACACGAGCATGTGAGCTCAGTACAGGATTGTGTGTGAATGTTTATACAGATAGCCGGTATGCCTTCGGAGTAGCGCATGACTTCGGCCTACTCTGGAAGGAGAGAGGGTTTTTAACGTCACATGGAGTACAGATAATGCACGGAGAGTTAGTTCATAATCTTTTAACTGCATTGACGTACCCAAAGAAAATTGCCATCGTTAAGTGTAGCGCCCATAGGAAAGTGGTTGATAAAGTTGGAGAAGGAAATGCGTTAGCGGATCGAGTAGCACGGGAGACTGCGATGCAGCCCGGTACTACTGCCATGTATGTAGTGAAATCACAGGTGGAGAGATGGCATGATGCGAAGGAGGAAGTGCGAGAAATGCAAAGGACCGCTTCTGACAAAGAGCGGGAACGATGGGCTAGCGAGGGAGAACTGGATGACGAGGGTTGCTGGAGAAATAAGCAGATGGATAGATGGAAATTACCTACGGCCTTTGTACAACCTATGGTTCAGATGGCACATGGGCTAGCACATGTTGGAGCTTCCGCAATTGTAAAATTGCTTACCCAAGTCTGGGAGCATCCAGAGATTGCTAGCGCAGCGAAGAGGGTGGTGCAGACTTGTATGATCTGCCTGAGGTATAACCCAGGAAAGGGTACTCGAACTCCAGCAGGAGGATTTGTGACACCCACTGCACCCTTTGAGGTTCTGCAGATGGATTACATCCAGCTGGAGCGCTGTAACAATCTGAAGTATGTTCTAGTAGTGGTTTGCGCCTTCAGCAAATGGGTTGAAGCGTACCCTACGAAAGACAATACTGCAATGACTACTGCGAAGCTGCTGCTGAAAGAGTTCTTCCCTCGAAATGGCGTCTGTAGACTTCTGTGGAGTGATAACGGCCCTCACTTTGTAGCGGATGTTATAAAGTATGTTTTGAAGGGCCTAGGCATCACTCAGAAGTTCCACGCCGTGTTTCACCCTCAGTCTGCAGGCCTAGTTGAGAAGTATAATGGTACACTGAAGCTTAAGATCGCCAAAATTCAAGCTTCGACGTCTTTGACTTGGCCAGACGCTCTGCCACTGGCGTTATTGTCAATTAGATCAGTACCGCACTCTCGAACTGGCCTTACGCCATATGAGATCGTTTTTGGACGCCCAATGAATATTTGGGGTCCACCAAGACCTAAGGCTGTGTATGATGTACCTTGTGTAATGATGAGCGATTATCTGGCACAGTTAACGGATAACTTGGTTTCTATCCATCAACAGGTCCGAGAGGCGCTCCCTGATCGGTCTACCGGCGAAGGACATGGTCTCCGGCCTGGTGACCATGTCATGGTGAAAGTCTTCGACAGAACGAACAGTTTGGAGCCGAGATGGGTGGGCCCTGAGCAGGTCCTCCTCGCAACGAGGACGGCTGTGCGAGTCTCCAACCGAAAGAATTGGATCCACTCTCTGCACTGTAGGAAGGTGCCGCCCGGATTGGTGGAACCTGCCGTGCTGACCGATCAACGAGACATTTTGGCTGCAGAGACAGGTCGTGCTGTGGAGCCAAACGCCACTGAGGAGCTCTTTCCGGACCACGCGACTTCTGGAGGAAGGCGATATCATCTCCGACCAAGGAAGTGAGTTTTCCGGTACCGGGACATACTGTCAGAACGGCCCTTGGGTTAGTGAAACGGAGAGCCGATGAGGCAAGCGGGGGGGATCAGCCCTGCATTAGTGTAGCGACACCCGTCTTGGCCCGCTGGTGAAGAAATCAACCGCTGCCCAAGGGGAAGAGTTCTGACAGACTTTTAGTTTCAGGAAGATATTGGGTTTTATTTTTGCTTTGATATGGAGAAAAAGAAAATCCTTTGCGCATTAGGGTTCATGTTGACAGTAGCCATTGTTGGGATAACCACATGGTTCGTGGAGGATGTAACTCCCGCTCGGAAGATTCTTGTGTTGACAACTCCGGTGCCTGAGGAGCACTACTTTTATACATTACCGTATCAAGAGTTGAAGCATCGACAATCTTACTTGAATAACACTTTCATCCAGATGCTGCACCATACCCACGTTGCTACGAATGCTACGAACTGTTGGATATGTGGGATGATGCCAGCTCATCAGAAGAAAGGAGGAACGCCGTTTATACCACTTCCTTTCTCTCATAATGGCTCTTGTAGAGCATGGTATACTTTGCTTTTTGCCACTCGGAAACCGACAGTGGGACGATTGCTCTTCAGACTCAATAAAGAATGTCATCAAGACAAAAATGGGTATCCACAAGCGAATGGGACAATTTGGGAGTGGGAAGAGTACCGACCAGACAATGAATCCATTCCCTACATCTTCACGAACACAAGAGACACTGTGGGAAAAGACAAATTTGTGATCCAAGTAGCCCAAGCTCAAGCGGACCTGTGTGTCCAGAGTGTGGGTTTCATCCCTGTTGGTGTCAGTGATTGCATTACTGTTTTGAATATTGATGGGTTGAACAATAGTACCTTCTTAGCCTCCCATAATACGTACTTTGTGTGTGGAAATAAAGGTTATTACCGTCTGCCGGCTGGGTGGTCTGGGGTATGCTATGTATCATTTCTATTACCTCCTGTATTCCTAGCACCCGCATCTTATCACAAGGATCTGAAATTATTGAATAATGTGACTGTAAATAGGTATAAACGTACTTTATCAATTGACGATGTAGATCAGACTGATACCAGTCTGCAGCAGTATATTGATTTCAACTTAGGACTGTTTTTCTTTGTTGGAGCTGCCCTGAACAGTAGGAAGATCCGAAGATTAACAAGAGTGGTAGAAGCTGTGACAAATCAGACTGCTGCTGCTCTTGGGAATCTTACGGAGGAATTGCAGATTACTAGAATTGTTGCACTGCAGAATCGTATGGTGTTAGACGTTATGCTAGCCGACAGAGGAGGAGCATGTAAAATTATTGGAAGTAGCTGTTGTGTGTTTATTCCTGATCATACGCCATCAGTTTATAATGCCATCAATAAACTGCATAAAATTGCAGCTGAGATCCATACTGAAAACGGCACTTGGTCCTTTTCTGGATGGTTTTGGGCGTTAATTACCGCCTGGGGATGGAAGGTTCTAACTGGTCTCTGCATTATTGTGGCGGTTCTGTTTTCGTGCTGTATCTGCGTTCAGTGTGGTCCCTTGCTCTGCTCATTATGTGTATCATTCTGTATCCCTGATAAGAAAGCTATTGCTGATGTTGCCCACCAAAAACGTTTAGCTAAAGAAGTTGAAGGAATGATGACAATTGACATATATGATGATTATCCTAACAAACCGGATGTCTTCAGTAAATGCTGAAAGGGTCGTCTGTTGTAAATCGAAACAACGATGTGATTAAGCATTTACTAAAGACATTAATTCCCCTTTTATAGATCGTGTTTTCTCTGTTATGTTGACTGAAGCTTGGACTCCATTTGTATTGTCATGCTTCCACGTGTTCCCCACGAGAAGAGTCCAACCTCTGTGTTAGTTGCTCTTGCAATCTGCCTAGTAACAGTCTATAAATAGCTCCTTTGTCCATCTGGCACATGCCCAGACCTGACCACATCTGTTATCAGTTAGCCTTGCTTGACCATGTTTTCGCGGGCTCAAGGAGTGCGTTAGCTCCGCCCACATATTGATTCAGTATCGAAAATGACCATAAATGGTAATGTTCTTCGGCCTCGTGTTGTATCCACCCACTTATGAGCCCCTCTACTGTGTATAAAAGGGGACCATGTACGTAAGTTCTTTGTGCTACTCTATGCAATACTGAAGAGTGTTGTGTGGATTGTAGGACCACCCTTAAGGGTTAATAAATGCTGTCTTTGTACTTCGCAGTTTCCGTGCCAACTTCCTTATAGATTCCATTACAGGAGAGCGAACACTTGTGTCCTGCGGGCCTAGCTGGGGCCTGTATTCATCATCAGTAAGGCCTAAAAACTAAAACAGACCAGAGGAACCGCTTCTCCTGGATCTGCGTCGCAGGTGCAGAAAAGAAGAAAACTGACGTCATATCCGTGGACGATGTCAGGGCGGAGCCATGCGACGCCGCCCCCCTGTGCGCAGAGGTACTGCCGAAAAATCTCCGTATCCAGACTAGCGCCTGGAGGATATTCTAAGTTAAGTAATCTGGGCCTAGACTGTGTCTCTACCAGATACATTGTTACCTAAGGTAAGTAACTGGTATTTTCATAACCGATTCCCTTTCTACGCATTTAGTGTTACCCCCACACAATAAACAGGAGCCATTTTAGTCCAGGGATGCCTGTTAGACTTGTAGAAGTGGTGTAGTAAGTCCATACCATGTCCATGATAGCCTTCTTCACTTTGAATGGTTGAAATACATCCCATTTGAATACACTTTTTGATCATGCGATTCATTTTCTCCAATAAGCCATTTACTCTAAATTTGGTAAAATGTGTTTTTAAGTTCTCACAGGCATGTCTCAGACAAATTCCTTTAAATAGTCAGAAGTACAGTGCACTTCATTGTCAACCACAACATTTATGGGAATGTCTTCATTTCTGAAAGTTTCCCTTAGGTAATCCAGCTTGAATGATGGTCAACAAGGACTAGAATAAATCTTTATCAAAACTCACCTGATTTGTTGACCTAATGAAGTTCTATGGCTAACTTGTTCCTTGTTTTATCTAGTACCTGACCGGAGATCAAGCAGGCTCCTTACTACTGTGTTGTTATGAATCACGCGGTACAAAAGAGGGTGGTGATGGACGGTGCATCAGAACCAATCAAACACTCACACCCAGTCAACAGATCCGGGTTTGATCCATCACCGTTCTTTAGCCCACTCTGCCACCCCAGATCAGACATGGCCATATGCAAATCAGTCTGACCCTGTGCCTCATGGGAACATTCCAGCCCGAACTGCCAAGCCATGCCTTCCCTGGACCGGAAACAAGCTTCCTAGGACCGGTTTCTGGCATTTCAGCCGTCTTCAGCCAGGCTTGCTTGAATCCAGTGGCAAAGTGAGCAAGGGACTCACGTCTGAGCATACCCTGCCAACTTATGGCGAACAAAGCAAAAACCAAAGGAAATGATTGACGGAGTGTTGAACACTGCAAGCACTCACCCCCAGTCAACTGATCTGGGTTTAATCCATCACCGTTCTTTAGCCCACTCTGCCACCCCAGTTCAGACATGGCCATATGCAAATCAGTCTGACCCTGTGCCTCATGGGAACAGTCCAGCCCGAACTGCCAAGCCATGTTTTCCCTGGACCGGAAACAAGCTTCCTAGGACCGGTTTCTGGCATTTCAGCCGTCTTCAGCCAGGCTTGCTTGAATCCAGTGGCAAAGTGAGCAAGGGACTAACGTCTGAGCATACCCTGCCAACTTATGGCGAACAAAGCAAAAACCAAAGGAAATGATGGACGGAGTGTTGAACATTGCAAGCACTCACCCCCAGACAACTGATCTGGGTTTAATCCATCACAGTTCTTTAGCCCACTCTGCCACCCCAGTTCAGACATGGCCATATGCAAATCAGTCGGAGCCTGTGCCTCATGGGAACAGTCCAGCCCGAACTGCCAAGCCATGTCTTCCCTGGACCGGAAACAAGCTTCCTAGGACCGGTTTCTGGCATTTCAGCCGTCTTCAGCCAGGCTTGCTTGAATCCAGTGGCAAAGTGAGCAAGGGACTCACGTCTGAGCATACCCTGCCAACTTATGGCGAACAAAGCAAAAACCAAAGGAAATGATGGACGGAGTGTTGAACATTGCAAGCACTCACCCCCAGTCAAGTGATCTGGGTTTAATCCATCACCGTTCTTTAGCCCACTCTGCCACCCCAGTTCAGACATGGCCATATGCAAATCAGTCTGACCCTGTGCCTCATGGGAACAGTCGAGCCCGAACTGCCAAGCCATGTCTTTCCTGGACCGGAAACAAGCTTCCTAGGACCGGTTTCTGATGCTCCGTCCATCACCACCCCCTTTTGTACCGCTTTGTTCGCCATAAGTTGGCAGGGTATGCTCAGACGTGAGTCCCTTGCTCACTTTGCCACTGGATTCAAGCAAGCCTGGCTGAAGACTGCTGAAATGCCAGAAACCGGTCCTAGGAAGATTGTTTCCGGTCCAGGGAAGGCATGGCTTGGCAGTTCGGGCTGGACTGTTCCCATGAGGCACAGGGTCAGACTGATTTGCTTATGGCCATGTCTGAACTGAGGTGGCAGAGTGGGCTAAAGAACGATGATGGATCATACCCAGATCTGTTGACTGGGTGTGAGTGTTTGATTTGTTCTGATGCTCCGTCCATCACCACCCCCTTTTGTACCGCTTTGTTATGAATCACAGCGCAGTTGATTAAGTTCTTAATTATTTAGTCAACCAATAGGTACACATTTGGACACAATACTGCAACCTAACTTTGTACTACATTGGTCTTTTCCCAAGATTGCCTTTGTGGGTGGAGTTAACAATGTACCTACGTGACACCCTTTGTGGAATTAACTTGCCTCTGAAAACCTTCCCATTCACCAAACTTAATTCAACCTTAATTTAGCAGTAACACATTAGTCTCTTCACTTATCGGACCAGCCCAGCAGAAGTTTCTCCTTGATCACCTGCCTCAAACTATCTTCTTTTATACACTCTTCCCATTCAACCTTTACGAGTCCATTAATATTAATTCCTCAGAAATATTTACGCACCATATGTGGATCAGTCTTTTCTTACTGGCTTCACACCCCTTCTTTCTCTTATGGTCCCTTATTGGAGAGTTGTGGGGGGTGACTTCAATTGTGTTGAGGATCTAAACTTGAATAGGTCCCATCCACCCCTCCGTGGTACTCCCTCGGGCAGACTGGTGGCAGCAACCCGATCATGGTCCGGCCAGTGGGATTTAATAGATTGCTGGCAGGTTCGCCACCCGGAATCTTGTGTCTATTCCTACCGTTCTGGATTACACAATCGTAAGGTTCGTCTTGACAGACTGTATACCTGTAGGGCACTCTGTGGTCGAGTGGTTGGGCTGGAATACTTAGCAAAAGCATATTCAGACCACTCTCCCGGGCTGGGCATGTTCCAGTGGCCCCTTCCAGACCTGACATGCCTACGTGGCGCTTTGCTCCGACACTTCTGGATGATCAAGTCTTTTGGGGCTTGCTAGGAGAGCCGATTTCTCAAAATTAGACTGATAATGCTAATGCGGCTTCGTCGGTGGGCATGAAGTGGGAGGCTATGAAGGTGGTGATTCAGGTGTATTGTATTCCTAGTAAAGTTGGACCTTCAGCAGCAGGAAGCAGTGTTGGGTGGTCTTCCAAGTGGGCTGGAGGGGTCACAAGGTGATAAGGGAAGCGTGCAGGGGGAGGAAAAGGGGCTGTTTGCGCTGGTGGAGCACCTTTGCCACTTTGATCACTAGGCGTATCTGGCTACGGCTCACGCAGAGCGGGATAAGGTGGGCAGGCTCTTGAATGCTGCTTTTATGAGATGTCCAAGGTGGACATTCTATTCTTCAGTTACGAGCCCCGTCGGGCCACAATGTCTTCACACATGAAGAGAGTTTCCCTGCAGTATTACTGTGACTTGTACTCATCGGGGAGGCAAGTAGTGAAAGGGAGAGGCTGGACTAAATCACGGATGCTTCTCCAGTATACTTCGAGCTGACCGTATCGGATCAATTGGGGGCAGATATTACTGAGAAACGGGTGTGGGGAGCAGTTAGGAACATGGTGAGGGGTAAGGTGCCAGACCTTGATGATGGGTATCTGATAGAATTTTATGCAGCTTTCTCCTCAGAACTTGTTCCTAGGCTAGTGGTGCTTTTTAATGACTCCTGCCGGCGTGGTCAACTTTCTCCTTCCTTGAGGGAGACTGCTGTTGTGTCACTTCCTAAGAAAGATAAGAACCTACTTCTTAATTCCTATTGCCCCCTCGCAATGCTCAGTGCAGATTATAAGATCCTATTATGCCTAATATGTGGCAATTGTTTCTGGCCTTGGACCGTTGGGAATTCCTCCTCCCGGAAGCTCTGCTTAACTCGGGGGATTTTAAGAAGGCGTCTGTTTCACTCCACTGGGACTACTGTGCTCTGCATTGGCTTGGGTCTACCATTTGCTCGGTCGACGAAGCTGCTTTACTCTGATTCTCTGGCTCGGATTTATAGTGGGATTTTGATCTTCCCGGTGGAGCGGGGTATCCGGTAGGGTTGCTTCTGGTCACCTCTTTTATTTGCGTTGGCCATTAAGCCTTTTGTCTGTACGGTCCTCTGTGGACTGTGCTATTAAGGTGTTAGTATCACCTCTACTTGTAATTACCTCTCTATGTATGCAGGTAATATGTTGTATCTTAGGGGAAGGGATATTGACCTCCTGAGAGCGGTCTCGGCCTTGTCAGACTTTGGGACCTACTCAGTACTCGAGGATAGTTGGAATAAGTCCTGTATATATCCCTTAAGAGGAGATGCCCCGGCACGTGACCCCCCCCCCCCCCATCTCACCGACTCCAACGCTGCGATGTGAACGTGACACTGTTCAGTATCTAGAAGTAGCCATTTACCACTTGCCAGATTTGCTGTATGTGGGGAATTTTTGGTGTGTGCTGGCTGAATTACGTCACTCCTTTGTCTTCTGGTCTACCTTACCTTTATCAGTGCATGGCCGCTTGGCCATGTCCAAAATGATCATATTAATGCATCTTCTCTATTTGCCGCTGTCCTGTTGGAGCTGCCTCTTAAATTCCTTTGGGAGCTTGATGGTTTGCTTCTCTCGCTTTACTGGGGCTCCTCGCGTCATCGGTTGGCCCTCTGGAAATTTGGCCTGCCAGTGACTTAGGGAGGCTTAGCTACACCCGACCTGAAGTTGTATTATTTGGTTGCACAGCTTCAATGGGTGGCCCATTGGCGAGCCTCTTTGTGGGATGGTGTGGGAGCGGCAGAGTAGGGCTCACCCACCAAAGATTGTCTCTTGGGTTTCTTACTGATGCCTATACCTGCTTTCAGAGTGCCGACATCGAACATCCTGATTAGGACAGCATGTTATATTTGGGCTCGTGCTTTACGTTGAACTCGGTTTCCTGTCCCGTATACTTGTGAACTTCCTCTTTTGGTAATTCGGCATTGGAATTCGGCGTTGGAGGCGCCCGGGGGTTGGTGGGTCTTTGTGAGTGGCTGGCAGCAGGGATTCTGTCCTGGGAGATCTTCTTATGGGGCGAACTGTGCTCTTTCTCAGACCTCCGGGAGTTGCATGATACCCCGGTGGGCCATTTCATCCTTCATGGAGCTTTGACTCATAAAATACGGGAGTGGTGGGGTGAAGGAGTTGCAGAACCTCCAGAGCATGACGGCCTGCACCTCCTGTTCCTCATTACGGGTCCAACAAAAGCAGTCACTTTACTGTATAGGACTTTTTGGAGGGAGCGAGACCAGATCTCTTGACCCATAGGTCACATTGTGAGACAGAACTCGGGATGCCTCTCTCTGATTCCTCCTGGAGGAAGATATTGGACACTCATCCTAAAGTATTTTGTAATGCCTGCATCAAACTCATTCAATTATTTTACTCACATTTGGCCTTTCTGATGGATACATCTGCCAGTGGATTCCTCACCTTGTGAATATCCCCTGCGCCTGCAACATTCGGAAACTTTTGTAGCAGTCCACGCCGATGAGGTCGAAGACTACGTCACAGAGGAACGACACCGCTCGCGACTCCGCTGACGTCACCGGCTCCATAAGAAGACCTCGTCGGCGCGATGACGTCAGTTCCCTTTTTTCCGCGCCGTCGAAGCCAACGGATTTCGGGAATCGCTGTTGTTAGCGTCGTTGATACTTTGTGTATTCTGGTTATTTTTCCTGTTCTCTTTCGAGGATGTCGACAAAAAAGTCTGGATGTGGATGGCTGTACCAGCTGCCGGAAGATGAGCACGAAGGCTCTTAAAGAACGGGAGGCAAAACTCTTCATTGCAAAAATGAAGAAGGAGAAGAGAGGGAGAAGAAGATCGAGAACGAGTCTAGATCGAAGTCGAGGTCGGCGTCGAAGTCGACTTCGGGACATACTTCTCGGGCCAAGAAACATAAGAAGAAGAGAAGGCACTCGTCTCAACACCATTCTGATAAGAGCTCGGCGCCGAAGCCGAAGTCACCTGCTCGGCGTCGTAAGGACTCTGTTTCTCCTTCTCCTGTGCTGGATTCGCCTGCTGGTCCTTCATCTCCAGTGGTCTCCTTGTCTCCGGCTTCACCGGTTCCAGCTCGGACTCCGACGCCGGTCCCATCTCCGGCGCCGGTTCCGTCTCCTGCTCCGTCTCCGGCCCTGGGTGAGCCTGCGACGCCGCTGATTCCACCGTCGGCGGCGGTTGGCCCAAGTCCGGTGAGGCCTGACCAGTACCCTGCCTTCCCTGGACCAGGTCAGGACCCCTCGCATTACTTAAATGCAATGTATGGGGTGTTTGCTCGAGCCATGTATACCTCTGGTGCACCTGCGGGTCCGATGGGTCCAATGGCATTTAACTTGGGGGTGCCGCAAGTATATCCACAGGCCCCTTTCATACCATTCTTTCCAACGACGCCGTCTTGGAATCCTCCGGCTCCGAGGACATCGACGCCGCTTCCATCCTCGCCGGCTCTGGCTCGACCTCGTTCGACGCCGATGGCTCCGGCAGATCCACGCTCGACGCCGGCACCGGCGCCATCGAATTCGAATACGGCGCCGCCGACGCCGATGATTCGGATTCGTTCCAGAAGGGAGTCTCAGAGGATTATTGAGGAGCAGAGGTACCTTCAGGAGGAAGCTGAAGAGGGGGAATTGGTGGAGTCGGATGAAATATTCGAAGAGCTTAAAGAAGCTAGTGGGCTGGATCTGTCTCCTGAGTGGGAGATTACTCCACCGTCAGATGAACCCTCTAAGGACGTTGCTCCCTACCATTCAGTTATCAGGAAGGCTGCGGAGCTGCTTGATCTCCAGTTGCCAACTACGGAGTTTAAGTCGAACAATTTAACTGAGGTACTGCATTCTCCCACGGCGGTATCAGAGCCTTTGCTTCCCTTTAATGAGGCCATTGTGGAACCTGTGTTAGAGGTGTGGCGCAAGCCCTTTTCTGCTCCTGCAGTCTCCAAGACGATTGCAAGAAGATATAGGGCAGCCCCAGGAGATCCTGAATTTTTGACGTCTCATCCTTCACCTGAGAGCCTGGTGATTCAGGCAGCTTGTTCGGGAAAGTCTAAGGGGGCTTTTCCTCAGGTTCCTGGGGACAGAGAGGCTGAAAGGCAAGACCAGTCTGCCAAAAAAGTATTTTCATCGGCCAGCATGGCTTTGAAATCAACAAACGCCACTTGTCTTTTGGGACGCTATGTGCACGCACTGATGGATTCGGCTAAAAAATTGGCGCCAAAAATTGCCTGAGGAGGAGAGGACTGGTTTCAGTGACATCTTGGCTGATGCTCAGGCGGCAGCACATCAGGTGATCCAGAGTGGACTGGACACTGCAGATTCTGTTGCAAGGATTATGGGGTCGTCTGTCGCAACCAGAAGAAGTGCCTGGTTAAGATCTTCTGAGTTCTCGCAGGATGTGCAATCGACTCTATTAGACTTGCCGTTTGATGGATCTGGCCTGTTTGGCAAGAAGGCGGATGCTGCTCTGGAGCGATTCAAGGACAGCAAGGCGACAGCTAAATCTCTGGGCCTGCAGTCTCAGTCGAGGGGGTCTTTTAAGAGATATAGAGGGTTCGGAAGGACATCTTTTCGAACCTATAGGCAGACCCAGCAGCAGCGGCAGCAGCAAAGTTCCTCGTCTAGAGGTTACAGAGGAAGAATCAGGGGTCGCTCACGTGGTCGTCAGCTCTCCTCCACCTCTTCCTCTTTCTCAGCCCCTCCCTCCACCGCAAAGCAGCCCTAGATCCGCCATTCCGGATCATGCTGGTCCTGTGGGGGGCCGACTTACCCATTTTCTACAAGACTGGGAGTCTGTAACTACAGATCTCTGGGTTCTGGATCTTGTAGAAAATGGGTACGCCCTTCCCTTTCGGGAGTTCCCTCCGAATTACCCTCCTTGTCAAGGTGCTTGCTCGGAGGACCACCGTCTTCTCCTATAGGAGGAAGTTCTGAAGCTGTTTCAAAAAGGTGCGATAGAAGTGGTTCCAGAGCAGGAGAGGGGTCGGGGATGCTACTCCCGTTATTTCCTGATTCCCAAAAAGGACGGAAGATTGCGTCCGATACTGGACCTCAGAATCTTTAACTTTTACCTGAAACAGGAGAAGTTCAAGATGCTCACCCTTGCGCAGGTTCTTCAGGCGCTGAATCAGGAGGACTGGATGGTGTCGCTCGACTTGCAGGATGCGTATTTTCACATCCCCATCCTGAAGTCACACAGGAAGTATCTCCGGTTTACGGTAGGGTCGCAACATTATCAGTTTGCGGTCCTCCCGTTTGGTCTTACTTCGGCACCTCGAGTCTTCACGAAGGTGATGGCAGTGGTGGCAGCCCATCTCAGAAGGTCGGGGGTCTCGGTATTCCCTTATTTAGACGACTGGCTGATCAAGGCGGAGTCGCCGGAGAAGGTGCTGCGTCATCTGCAGGATACAACTCGGCTGTTGTACAAATTGGGTTTTCGATCAACGTGCCCAAATCTCACCTGGTGCCCTCTCAGCGCAACCTGTTCATAGGTGCGGTACTGGACACTATTGTTTGTAGAGCATTCCCTCCTCCTCAAAGGATTCTCGACATACAGGAAATGATTCCTTTATTTTTCAACGGAGCGGTCGTTCCAGTTCTGAAGGTCCTTCGCCTGCTCGGTCTGTTCGCCTCCTGCATCCTGTTGGTCAACCATGCACGCTGGCACATGAGGGCGCTCCAGTGGTGCCTCCGCAAGCAGTGGTATCAGCACAAAGGAGATCTCAGGGAGTTTGTGAGGATCTCCAGAGAAGCTGCAGCGGAACTATCTTGGTGGAGCGTGGAGGGCAATCTGTCCCAAGGAAAGCCCTTCCATCTACCTCCATCGGTGGCCACGGTGATAACGGATGCATCCACTTAAGGGTGGGGTGCTCATCTGGGGATCTGGAGATAAAGGGTCTTTGGTCTCCAGAGGAAAGGTTGCTTCATATCAACCTTCTGGAATTACGGGCGATACGTTTGGCGCTCAAGGCCTTCTCCCTTCCCTTCGCAGTCAGTCTGTTCAAGTCCTGACGGACAACACTACCGCGATGTGGTATATAAACAAACAGGGAGGAGTGGGGTCTCTTTGTCTCTGCAGATTGGCCCTGCGTCTATGGTCCTGGATTCAGGACCATCAGATTTGTCTGATGGCAAATCATCTGGCCGGGGTTCTGAATGTACGTGCGGACAGTCTCAGTCGGCAGTTCTCCGCCGACTACGAGTGGAGGCTCCATCCGGAGGTGGTTTGTCACGTCTTTCGGACGTGGGGGACGCCTCGGGTGGACCTATTCGCCACTCACGAGAATGCTCACTGCCCGTCATTCTGCAGTCTCCAGTATCCGATGCAGGGAGCGTTGGGGGACGCGTTTCAGTTGAGTTGGGGCTCGCGCCTCCTTTACGCATTTCCTCCCATACCCTTGATTCCTCGGGTTCTGAGGAAGATTCGACAAGACCGGGCCCAAGTTATATTGATCGCCCCGGATTGGCCAAGAAGGGTGTGGTACACAGATCTTCGCCACCTCTCCTCGTGCCCTCCGCTCTGTCTCCCTCTGAGGGCAGACCTCCTCTCGCAGTCGGAGGGGCAGGTTCTACACCCCCACCTCCAGAGCTTACACCTTCATGCCTGGAGATTGAACGGGGCAACCTGAATTCTTTCTCTCTCCCGCCAGATGTGGTGGATGTTATTTTATCGGCCAGGCGACACTCCACCAAGTCTATATATTCATATAGGTGGTCTAAATTTGTGCTTTGGTGTGGAGAGAGGTCCATTGATCCTTTGAAGGCTCGTCTATCTAACATTTTACAGTTTGCCCTTTCTCTAGTACGGCAAGGCTTTGCTGTGGCTACTGTGAAAGGATATTTATCGGCTTTGTCGGCTTTCCTTCGTTTGCCGGATCAGCCGTCATTATTCAAGTCACCTGTTGTTCTTAGTTTTATAAAGGGCCTTACAAACAAGTTTCCTCCAACTCCCTTTATTATGCCTCAATGGGACTTAAACCTGGTATTAACTTATCTTATGGGTTCTCCCTTCCAGCCCTTACACAAATGTCCCTTGAGGCTGTTGTCTTTTAAGACGGTATTCCTCGTTGCAATCACCTCGGCAAGGAGGGTAAGTGAGCTTCAAGCTCTAAGTTCAAAACCCCCATTCTTGACTGTTCATGCTGAACGAATGGTACTTAGGACCAGGGCTGCGTTTTTGCCTAAGGTGGTAACTCCCTTCCATCTGGGGCAGTCCATTACCCTTCCTTCCTTCTATCCTCCCCCTCACCCTTCCAAGGAGGAGGAGCGGCTTCACCGCTTGGACCCTAAGAGGGCGGTGAGCTTCTACCTGGACAGGACAAAGGACTTCAGGGTTGATGACCAGCTCTTCGTGGGCTTTGCTGGCTGCAGGAAAGGTCGAGCGGTGCACAAGCGCACCTTTTCCAGGTGGATTGTCTTGTGCATCAAGATTTGCTACTCCCTGGCTGGTAAGGAACCTCCGGAGGGTTTGAGAGCTCATTCTACTAGAGCAAAATCTTCCACGTCTGCTTTGTCTAGGGGTGTTCCGGTGGAGGACATTTGTAGGGCGGCAACTTGGGCCTCCCTCCACACCTTCGCAAAACATTATTGCTTAGACACCGAGGTGAGGAGGGAAGGACACTTTGCTCGTTCCGTCCTTCAGGACTTTCTGGTGTAGAAGGGTGGACACCCTCCTCCGGGAGTGGGGACTGCTGTGGAATCTATTCACAAGGTGAGGAATCCACTGGCAGATGTATCCATCAGAAGAACAAGTTACTTACCTTCGGTAACGCTTTTTCTGGTGGATACAGTATCTGCCTGTGGATTCCTCACTGACCCACCCGCCTCCCCGTTGTCCATCCTTCTATACCAAAGGTTCTGTTAATAATGTTTTAGTCTGCTATTCTGATGATGGTATTTCTAAATGTGTATGTTACTGTCAAAGTCATTGTATTTTTCTTTGGCCTTTCTAGTCATTCTCCACACTATGTATGTTGATCTGCATATTGTGTACTGTGTATACCGTGTATATATTGCTGTCAGTCCGTCCGTGTGCTTCGAAGGCACGGAAAAAAGGGGCGGAACTGACGTCATCACGCCGACGAGGTCTTTTTATGGAGCCGGTGACGTCAGCGGAGTCGCGAGCGGTGTCGTTCCTCTGTGACGTCGTCTTCGACCTCATCGGCGTGGACTGCCACAAAAGTTTCCGAATGTTGCTGGCGCAGGGGATATTCACAAGGTGAGGAATCCACAGGCAGATACTGTATCCACCAGAAAAAGCGTTACCGAAGGTAAGTAACTTGTTCTTCTGACTCCCCAAAGCATACATGCTATGTTCCTGGCCACGAATTCGGAGTGTTCGATGTGCCGCTGGCGAATCAGATTTTTTTCATATGGTCTGGTCCTGCCCGCTCCCGTTGCCCTGTTGGACAACCGTCCTTGAGGTGCGTTAGGGGGACATGGATAGAGAATTCCCCTTGAGCCCATTGTTATGCACACTGGTCCGTCATGAACGTTGTGCAGCTAGGAAGGTCACTGATTTTGGCCTTGATCCTCGCCCGCAAACAGCTAACTATTAGTAGGAAGTCTGCCCGGAGGCCCCAATACATATTGCTGGTGGTCGAAACTGAAGACGTGGGTGGACTGTGAGAGGCAGGCAATTTTCCAAGAGGAGGCAAGGGGAGTCTGGATACTGCCTGCTTCGGATACATTCTGTTGGCATGTCCAGGTGTGGACCAAGGGGGTTGGATGTTGATTGATGATTCTCCGTCTGATGGCTCAGAGCCAACTTCGGGCACTAGTGCGATGAGTTGACCTCGAGTGGCGCTCCGCGATGGTTCTCAGCTCTCTTTATTTAATTGCTCTACCTATTTTATCCATCTTCGGTAGGGGCTCCAGGGGTCTGTATGTGTGGGGGGGGGGGTTGGAGAAGGGACCACATTGCTTGCCCATCTCCATTTTATGTTCCTTGTACTCTTGTGTTTTTAGCCCTTTCCTGGAGGATGCACTGCCTTGCAAGTGCACACTGTATCTGTTACTGCTTCTAACTGTAAATGTATTGTGTTGACTGATCACAGTTGTCCTGTCTCTTGAGTGATACCTACCATCATTGTTAGTGTTAGAGTTAGAGTTACTTTTATGTAATGTGCTATAAAACCCAATAAAAATATATTTAAAAAATATTAATTCCTCAGTCTGGTTGTCATATTCTTCAACTTTGTTCAACAGCATCCTGGACAAGCAATCCGCTGCCATTTTCTTATACATATTCAACCTTTAAGTAGTAACCTTCTAGCCATATAAGCCATCAAGCAACTCTGGGGATGGTGCATGCCAATTCCTTTGAATTTCAAGCATATTTAAGTGACATCTAATTGGATCTAAACTCACATGGTAGACTCCAAACAAAAAGAACTCAATGTGGCTTGTATCCCAATAACAAGGTAGGGCTATGAGTTCCGCCATTGGGTAGTTTTTTGTCTGAACCAATCAAGGCATGCTATACCCATGCCACAATTAGCTCCTTCCCTTCCACATTCATGGTTTAAGGGTAGTACTGAGAGCCCTAGTGCCAGCATCAGTTGGTGGGACAGTTCATCGATTGACATACAAGTAATCGAACAATGGCGTTCCAGAGATTGCTTCCTTGATCACTCAAATGATTTTTGACAATCATAATTCCACTTAAAGTGAGAGTCTTTCTTTATCAACCGAAGCATGGGTCCACCCTATTGTCTATGTTCTTAACAAATTTGAATAATTCCCTGTTGAGCCAAGTAAGCAAATAAGCAATTTTTTGTCATTGGGAATTGGAACTTAAATCGCAACTTCTGCAATTATCGTTACCATTCCCACCAGTGTGCGTTCTCCACAGGTTCCCCATAGGTCATCCAGAACACCTAGTAAGGCCACCCTAGGTGATAACTATGAAGCCTCTCCAAAACTCTGGTCATTGCCCGTTGGCATGGGAAGTCTACCAGCCTGCCTAAGGTGTTGTGGGGTACAGTAAGTAATATGTAGGTAGCACAGTTGGACTACTCGAAGACAGAAGGAGATGGCAATTTCGAAAGGGAACCGTCCAAACTTCTCCTTGCTCTGTGTAGTCAAGTGATCCAACCCACCTGTTCCATTTTTGCTTGAGGGCTACAAATCTGTCAGGAGCATTACAAACTAGTGAATGGTATATCTAAGATATTCTATCTTTTCCCAGGTGACCCATCAAAACTTTGGCTTTCAATGGACTATATTCTGGTTGTTCTGAGAGGTCTGACCGATGACTGGTAAGTGCGTGGCATAGTTGTAGATATTTATAGAAGTTTGTGCGGACAAGCTAAAATGAGTTTGTAAATCTGGAAATTATCTCATATGCGACCCTTGGCAGACATTCCCTAAGTTTGTAAAGCCAATCTTGTCCCACTTTCTAAACCCCTATAATTGGGCCATGTGACTCCACTATTTCCTCTGCTACAGCAGGGTTTATGGTGTCAATATCTTGTCCCATCCTCTAAACCACAGTATAGCACACCAACTCTAAAGTAATAAAGTAATGCCTTGGTGATTTTGGTTGTGTCTTAAGGGATAGGTCGATCATACAATAGTCCCATCACATTGTCTAGCCCCAGCAGGGACATTTCCAGAAGCTGGGTCATTCCAGCGACACCCAGCCAATCGTTGATCACCAAAATCTGTGAGGCCTAGCAATAGCGCTGGAGGTCTGCCAATCCCATTCCTCCATCATATACAGATTGTTGACACTTATCTAGGGAAGTACGGGGAAGACGACCCCCTCACAAGAAGGAAAAGATAGATACAATATTTGTGACCAGCTTTTGGAGATCAAGAGCAGGACATTTTGAATGGAATTTAGGTAGTGTGGGAATACCATTATTTTAAATAGGGCCACACTGCTAAGGATATGGGTGGGAGTGTTGCCCATTTCTGAAAGTCTTTCTTTGCTCTGGTTAAGAGGGGAGCAATGTTGAGGGTGCATATGAGACCGGGCTCCTTCGAAACATGAATGCCCAGCTACTGGTAGTTCAGTTTGCTTATAGGGATATTTCTTGTGCCCAGATTGATTAAGGCTTTCTAGGACTATTTTAGAGGCCATCTCTGTGGTGGCTAGCCACTGGAGTAGCTTTCCAGTTTCATCCCCATGTTTATAGACCCATTTTTATAGACCCATCACGTTGTAGCCTTCCATCAGTGGCGGGCCTCCTTCACAGAGGCTTATCATAAAGGGATTAATTCAAGTTCAAGTTGCTGACAGAGAATATCTGACGTCTCTCTCAGAACATTATTGTTTTAGTTTCAGGATTCGGGACTCAACTTTAGCTATATGGCTTTGTCTCTCTCCGTGCGTCTAAGAAACGTTTCACAACTCCTCTGATGATAGCTTTTCTGGCTGACCATAATATGCCTGCCAAGGCAACCCCGAGTCACCTCATTATAGAATTGGAGCTCTACGGATAAGTAATCAGAACAGTAGTTGTCTACTAGGAACCATGCATTGGGGAGTCAAATGGGACACAAATCTGGGGCCACTATTCTGAGGTCGACGGTGATCGGTGATTGGTCTGAAATCCCTCTTTGAAGGGTAGGTGCCACTGTTCTGTGGAGAATGTTGTTGTTATGGAGAAGTTGGAGGTCTATGCGGGCAAGATCTTATGTGCCGAGGTGTGTGTGTATTCTCTGTCTTGTGGAAGCCCAGTGAGTCCATCAAGGTTACTTGTTGTTTAGATCTCTCCAGGCAACCCCTCGTAGGGGTTCCCAAGGAATCTATATCAGGGTTGAGACATGCATTAAAATCGTCCCCTATGGCGGTGTTAGATCGTGGCACATCCACTCACCTGAAATCCAGGTTGTCTGCAGGAGCGATGAGTGCCCTCCAGCCTTTGTAGAAAAACCTCTCCGCACTACCACTACAGATACAGAAGTGCCAAAAGATGTCCCAAAGGGGAATGGGAATGGGACGAGAAAAAGAGAGCGAAAAGACACTGCTTCTCCACACAGCCTGGTCCAGCTGGGCACCCAAGTCTGGGATCTCTGAGGGATCAACAGCGTCGTATTTTGGGATACACTTCTGACAAAGGAAAGAAAACATGTATGAGCACAGGGTACACTTTCTGCTGCATTCACTCTCTCATATATCACACATTTGCAATATAAGATATATACATAATCACCTTTGCCCAATGCGTTGCTCCACGCTTTTAGTGAACTCTGTAGTAGAGATGAAAGGTCTAATGCCTTAAATGTGCAGTCTCTTAGTGAAAGTTCTAATGCTTTAAAAATGCAAGTCTCTTATGGAAAGTTCTTATGCCTTATATGTGCAAAGTCACTTATCTACTCAGGGGGACGTTGTATACTATGTAGCAAGGTGTGCCAAGAAATAACAGAATATAACATACAACTTAACAGAAAATGAAACCAAGGAAAATGAACAGTATGTCAATCTGTTAAACTAGGCAGTAACTGTACGTAAGAAATACTACACATCTTTGTTCATGCAAGAGTTAATTTTCGTTGTCCATTAGTTCCTTGCATTAGAGATCAAAATAAGCCAAATCCTAAATGCGTGTCAATGTCTGTAATGTTCATAAGCCCTTTGCGTAAACAACCTCCAAAAGGTCAAGTGCCAATATAAAGAAATCCTGTCATTATGCATGCATTCCAGGAAATGAGTGTCAAAGAAAACAAATTACGACAAAGAAAGTTTGCAGGCAGTAAGCACTCTTCCACAACTCATTCGGAGCGTGTCAGTATCACGTAAACAAATCCAGCTTCCAGTGCCAGCACGAAAATCGCCACCCTCGTACACACAACAGAAAACGTTCTGCACTTAGCATCTGAAAGAGAACATAGTTATAGATTCCTTACTTTAGAATATCCCCCAGGCATCAGACTGGATCCGGAGAATTTTTCAGTAGCAGCAGCCCTGCGCGTCAGTAGGTGGCAATGGTTGACTCCATGTCCGGCGTCGTGTTTGCCGGGGTGAAGTCGTGGTGTCTACTTAGACGCTGCCCCTGCGCGCTGACGTCAGTTCTTCCTGTTTTCCGCGCCAGCCAGCGCAGATCCGGAGAGAGTGTGCCCCTTATTCTTTTTTGACTAACCCTTTTTTGACTTTTTTGTCGACACCTATTTCGAGTCTACAAAACTGGATATACCCCGGCACCCATAACATTTAATCCTTTATTATTGATATTGTGAAATCAAAACTGGAACATTTTGGAGATACTCTAAACACAGGAAAAACGTGAAATTTAGTTTTAAAGGACATGTGTATATATATATATATATATATATATATATATATGACAGACTTAGTCTGTCCATAACTTTTGTAATGAAATCATATCCTTCCTTAGGTGGACAGTGTATAGACAAGGTATTCAAAAAAGAAGGTCCAAAACTGTGCGATAAGAGCGAAGATATAGTCCGAAGTCAAAAATAGAGGTGATAAAAGAGTGATAATAATCCCATTCCAAAAATAATCTGGACAGCTAAAAACATAAATAAAGAAGCAGAATCGAAGGAAAGTCCAGAAGGATCTGTGCAAAAATGCTGACCGGCATGCAGATTGCCCATGCTATAACCCGAAAAGTAATGAAGGAAAGAATGTAAATGAACAGAAATACGGAAGGAGAGTGAGAGAAATGTACTTGTGACCCCAAGAGTGTATGTTCAAAAGCGGTTTTAATAATACCTAGGAGTCTAACCTCAAAGAAAGAAGAGTATCAAGAGGTGGTATACAGCTCGCTCATTTTGATGATCAATGGATTGTAATGATTCAGTAGAATTCAGAACCTCATGGCTGAAATACATAATAAACCATGTTGGTTATAGATCTTGAGGAGGACGGTTAATTTACTAACGGTGTGGTGGTATACATCATTAAATTATGCTTACAAAAAAGTCGTATATTGACCACTTTTCATATGGTCTTCGGTGGCGGTTTCGAAGAGTTAGCTGATAACTACACAGCGAGTATTTGGCTATAACCGCAGAGAGATAATTGAGTTAGATATGCACACGGTCATAAACGATACTTAAAATATTAAAACCAGATATTTTTAACCGGGCTTGTCATTCGGTATCCAGCTGGCTAGTAAAGTAACTTACATCTAAGAAGTCTTGTAAAAAGTCAGGAACACCAAAGGGTAGAAAGCCGTAAACCCAATTCAAAACGGCTTCAAGAGGACTGTGATAAGTCCCTGTAAATAAGAAGATTAATTTCAGATTGAATTAAGATTCAAATGCGTTCGTTTTGCCCATGACCAATAACCCTGTAAGTAAAGTTAAAAGACATAGAGTCCCGGAAACCTGTATGAAAGGGGAACTCTACAGTAACGTATATTGCAGAACCAAACTCCTGAATATTTATAGTGGGACTGAACTTTCTGTACTGTCGACTGCAAGCTGTCGTGGTCTATTCTCGTCCGTATCACTGCAAAAAGCGCGTACCGTTTCGTGTTTTTAAATAAGTGATACTCCCGGCTACCGGAATTAATGTGAGTGGAAAGTAAGCCGAGATGTCGTAAAGATGGAAAACGGACTGCTACAATGTAAAGTTGGAATTAAAAGAATGGTCGTCCAAAAAGTAGCATGAGAACGGCGGACATCTTGGAAGAGGTCAAAGACCCAGTATGTGAAGTAGTGTTACAGAATAGAGACAGGTACAGAGTATGCAGGTTCGAAATAAGAAGTTAAGTAAGATTTAGGATGAAAGAGGTTTGTTAGTGGTAAAGAAGTGACAACATAAAGGAACATGTATAGTCAGCTGATTGTCATACTATGAACATTCTACTGTTTTAGATTGATAGTAAGGAGACATGAACCATAAAAAGCCATCAAGATGTATTAGAGATATCGGACTCTCAAAATTCCTATGCAGACAGGTACATGAACAGTAACAATAAACTTGTAGAACACTTAGACAGAAGTACACTCCGTGGCACAACATTTTATCAGTATTAACTCGAGTATATGGATATGCATCAGTGCCACTGGCATGTGGTTACTCGTGTAAAAACACGTGTAGTTCCCTGTCCGTGTTTAGACCCTTTTCTGCAGCTCGTAGTTTTAAAATCCATTGTGTCTCTGTTCTTCTCAGAGTCAATACTCTGTCACCCTCCCCAGGGCTGCACTGCACCTGTGTGATTCTGTGGAATCTAATATTGGTAATGTTCATGGAGGGGTGTGTGTTATTAAAATGTACAGCAAATGGATAATCCGGGTTGTTATTACGGATCGCCCTCGTGTTCTTGAATCCTTTCTTTTAAGTGACGTAGGGTGCTTCCTATGTAAATGAGTCCACAGTGACATATGATACAATAGACAACAAACCTAGTGTTGCAGTTAATGAAATGTTGTATGCAGTGTTTTATTGGAATATTGTACTGGAACTCCGTTAGTTTGTTAAGTGCAAATGGGCAAATATTGCATTGTGTGCATCTATAAAAGCCATGTGCCTTATTAGGTAACCAAGGAGTATTTGGGCTAGTTGGGGTCAAATAACCTGGACATAGAATCTCCCTTAAGGCAGTTCCCCTCCTGTGTGCCACCAGGGGTTTCTTGGAAATGTATTTTTCCACTGATTTGTCTAATCTGAGTAGGTGCCAATGTTTGAACAGGATCTTATAAATCAATGTCTTCCTTCACCAGGGGGATTGGTACATTTGCTAGAACATCTTAACAACAACACTTACAATGCACGCTTTACCCACAAACTAATGGCGTTCCAGTGTAATACTCCTATAAAACCCCAACCGTTCTTGAAGTCTATTGTTACTGTTCCGGTACCTGTCTGCATAGTCATTTTGAAAGTCCGATATCTCTAATACATCTTAACACGATATCATCATTATTTGATGGCTATGTATGGATCATTTATAATAACTGAGAGGGACCCCTTGAGCCAAAGGAATAGGGTACCATACGAATATGAAATCACAAAGGTTTCCTATGGACAGCACTATGCAACCAACCATATATAATACCTAACCAGAGTCTTAAACTTTACCACTCAATCCCATTCATTCCATTCAGAATGGGAGAATATATCTGTATACCCAAGATTAATGTTATGTACAAGACTAATAACAGAAAAATAAAATAATTGTATTCATCATAGGACACAATCACAGAAGCAGATCTACACAATTAAGAACAATGTGTCATAGAATATAAAGGACAATTCAAATTACATAAATTCATTCAAAAAACAATAAAAATTAAAATAAAATAAAAATTAGCAGACAACATAAGCTTAAAAAACATGCGAGAGTACAAATAATAGACCAAAGACTTAGTCTTAAGCTGATCACATCCGTAAGATTTGTTCCTCAATAACTGAGACTTGGTGCTATGCTTTATGGGCACTCGAAGGTCTCGGTGATAATTTCGGATTGTGTTCCTAAAAAATCAGGCGTGAAGACCAACGTTATAAGACTCTCTCAAACTGATAAAAAACAGAAACAAATAAAAACACCTCATTTATAATAGAGGTTTGAGGGGATATGTATATCTTGAGCACCAGATTGATAATATGTCTGGGCTTCAGGGGCAAACGGCTCCTGTTATCCACATAGCAGGTCCGTAGATAGACTATAGGATGTATCTTTCTCAGATCTCCAAGTACCCCAAAGCGAAAAAATTTAATCTGGGGCTAAATAGCGTGGAAATCCTGTCGATGGTAGAAGCTGTACTCCTCACGTTCATGGCACCAATATTCTGTGTTGAATATCCTCAAGATTATTCTTTTGTAGATAGATTATCTATGATACTGTTTTCCTTTTATGATGGAAGAAGAGAGGATCAAAAAACTTCTAGCAGCGATCCAATGATAATAAGGAGGCGTTTTTAATTGTTCCTGTTTTTATCAGTTTGAGAGAGTCATATAACGTTGGTGTCCCCTCCCTGTTCACGAAAGTGATAGCGGTGGTTGCAGCTCATCTGCGCAGATCAGGGGTTCCAGTTTTCCCCTATCTCAATGACTGGCTATTGAAGGCGTGCTCGCCCTAGGCTGTCGTCTCCCACCTCTGGACTACGGCGGACCTCCTGCATTCGCTGGGGTTCACTATCAACGTGCCGAAGTTGCACCTGGTTCCCTCTCAGAAGCGCCTCTTCATCGGAGCAGTTCTGGATACAGCGCAGTTTCAGGCCTATCCTCCCGAGCAGCAAGTCCAAGATATTCGGGCTATGATACCGATGTTTCAGCCTCTATAGCGGATTTTGGTGAGAATGACTCTGTGGCTTCTGGGCCTTATGGCCTCCTGCATTTTGCTGGTAGCTCATGCCAGATGGCATATGCGGGCTCTGCAGTTCCACTGGGCGGAGCCTCAGGGCAGTCTTGCCGATGCCGTCCAGATCTCGGAGGAGATTGCGAGTCAGTTGCAGTGGTGGCTTACAAACCAAGTTTGGGTCAGCGGCAGATCCCTCTCCCTTCCCCCAACCAGAGATCACAGTGGTGATGGATGTGACAATCCTGGGATGGGGTGGCCACATGGGAGACGCCGAGATCAGGGGTCTCTGGTCACCGGCGGAGTCGGGCTCCAAATCAACCTTTCTGAGCTCCAGGCGTTCCATCTTGCACTGAAGGCATTCGTTCCTTCTGTCAAAGGAAGAGTAGTGCAGGTGTTCACGGACAACACCAGCACCATGTGGTGCTGCAACAAACAGGGCAGGGTGGGGTTGTAGACCCTATGTCAAGAGGCTTTTGCCTTTGGACATGGCTGGAACATCAGGACATATCCCTGGTGGTTCAACACCTGGCAGGTTCCCTGAATGCTAGGGTGGAGGAACTCAGCCTCTGGCGCATGATGGATCATGAATGGCATCTTCACTCGGAGTTGGTGCAAGGTCTCTTGCGGGAAGACATGGCTTGGCAGTTCGGGCTGGACTGTTCCCATGAGGCACAGGGTCAGACTGATTTGCATATGGCCATATCTGAACTGGGGTGGCAGAGTGGGCTAAAGAACGGTGATGGATTAAACCCAGATCAGTTGACTGGGGGTGAGTGCTTGCAATGTTCAACACTCCGTCCATCATTTCCTTTGGTTTTTGCTTTGTTCGCCATAAGTTGGCAGGGTATGCTCAGACGTGAGTCCCTTGCTCACTTTGCCACTGGATTCAAGCAAGCCTGGCTGAAGACGGCTGAAATGCCAGAAACCGGTCCTAGGAAGCTTGTATCCGGTCCAGGGAAGACATGGCTTGGCAGTTCGGGCTGGACTGTTCCCATGAGGCACAGGGTCAGACTGATTTGCATATGGCCATGTCTGAACTGGGGTGGCAGAGTGGGCTAAAGAACAGTGATGGATTAAACCCAGATCAGTTGACTGGGGGTGAGTGCTTGCAACGTTCAACACTCCGTCCATCATTTCCTTTGGTTTTTGCTTTGTTCGCCATAAGTTGGCAGGGTATGCTCAGACGTGAGTCCCTTGCTCACTTTGCCACTGGATTCAAGCAAGCCTGGCTGAAGACGGCTGAAATGCCAGAAACCGGTCCTAGGAAGCTTGTTTCCGGTCCAGGGAAGACATGGCTTGGCAGTTCAAGCTGGACTGTTCCCATGAGGCACAGGCTCAGACTGATTTGCATATGGCCATGTCTGAACTGGGGTGGCAGAGTGGGCTAAAGAACGGTGATGGATTAAACCCAGATCAGTTGACTGGGGGTGAGTGCTTGCAATGTTCAACACTCCGTCCATCATTTCCTTTGGTTTTTGCTTTGTTCGCCATAAGTTGGCAGGGTATGCTCAGACGTGAGTCCCTTGCTCACTTTGCCACTGGATTCAAGCAAGCCTGGCTGAAGACGGCTGAAATGCCAGAAACCGGTCCTAGGAAGCTTGTATCCGGTCCAGGGAAGCGTTACAACAAACAAATGATGGACGGAATGCTGACAATGCATACATTCTCCCCCAGTCAAGAGATCTGGGTTAAATCCATCGTTCTTTTGCCCACTACACCACCCCAGTTTAGACATGGCCATATGCAAATCAGTCTTGACCCTGTGCCTCATGGGAACAGTCCAGCCCGAACTGCCAAGCCATGTCTTCCCTGGACCGGAATCTAGCATCCTAGGACCGGTTTCTGGCTATCAGCCGTCATCAGCCAGGATAGCTTGACTCCAGTGGCGTAGTGAGCACGGGTCCCACGTCTGGGAATACCCATCCCACTTAGGGCGAAAAGCGTTACAACAAACAAATGATGGACGGAATGCTGACAATGCATACATTCTCCCCCAGTCAAGAGATCTGGGTTAAATCCATCGTTCTTTTGCCCACTACACCACCCCAGTTTAGACATGGCCATATGCAAATCAGTCTTGACCCTGTGCCTCATGGGAACAGTCCAGCCCGAACTGCCAAGCCATGTCTTCCCTGGACCGGAATCTAGCATCCTAGGACCGGTTTCTGGCTATCAGCCGTCATCAGCCAGGATAGCTTGACTCCAGTGGCGTAGTGAGCACGGGTCCCACGTCTGGGAATACCCATCCCACTTAGGGCGAAAAGCGTTACAACAAACAAATGATGGACGGAATGCTGACAATGCATACATTCTCCCCCAGTCAAGAGATCTGGGTTAAATCCATCGTTCTTTTGCCCACTACACCACCCCAGTTTAGACATGGCCATATGCAAATCAGTCTTGACCCTGTGCCTCATGGGAACAGTCCAGCCCGAACTGCCAAGCCATGTCTTCCCTGGACCGGAATCTAGCATCCTAGGACCGGTTTCTGGCTATCAGCCGTCATCAGCCAGGATAGCTTGACTCCAGTGGCGTAGTGAGCACGGGTCCCACGTCTGGGAATACCCATCCCACTTAGGGCGAAAAGCGTTACATTTTGATTTTGCATTTGTCACCCCGAGTGGGAAGGGTATGCTCAGACGTGAGTCCCTTGCTCTCCATGCCACTGGAATCAAGCTATCCTGGCTGACGAGGGCTGAAAGCCCGAAACCGGTCCTAGGATGCTTGTTTCCAGTCCAGGGAGGACCTGGCTTGGCAGTTCGGGCTGGACTGTTCCCATGGGGTACAGGGTCAAGACTGATTTGCATATGGCTGGGTTCAAACTGGAATGGCATGGTGAGCAAAAAAACGATGGATTTAGGCCCAGATCTCTGTACTGGGGTGAATGTATGACATTGTTCTGCATTCTGTCCATCAATTGTTGATTTTGCTCCGGTCCAGGGAAGACATGGCTTGGCAGTTCGGGCTGGACTGTTCCCATGAGGCACAGGGTCAGACTGATTTGCATATGGCCATGTCTGAACTGGGGTGGCAGAGTGGGCTAAAGAACGGTGATGGATTAAACCCAGATCAGTTGACTGGGGGTGAGTGCTTGCAACGTTCAACACTCCGTCCATCATTTCCTTTGGTTTTTGCTTTGTTCGCCATAAGTTGGCAGGGTATGCTCAGACGTGAGTCCCTTGCTCACTTTGCCACTGGATTCAAGCAAGCCTGGCTGAAGACGGCTGAAATGCCAGAAACCGGTCCTAGGAAGCTTGTTTTCGGTCCAGGGAAAACATGGCTTGGCAGTTCGGGCTGGACTGTTTCTATACTCATACGTGAGTCCCTTGCTCACTTTGCCACTGGATTCAAGCAAGCCTGGCTGAAGACGGCTGAAATGCCAGAAACCGGTCCTAGGAAGCTTGTTTCTGGTCCAGGGAAGACATGGCTTGGCAGTTCAGGCTGGACTGTTCCCATGAGGCACAGGGTCAGACTGATTTGCATATGGCCATGTCTGAACTGGGGTGGTAGAGTGGGCTAAAGAACGGTGATGGATTAAACCCAGATCAGTTGACTGGGGGTGAGTGCTTGCAATGTTCAACACTCCGTCCATCATTTCCTTTGGTTTTTGCTTTGTTCGCCATAAGTTGGCAGGGTATGCTCAGACGTGAGTCCCTTGCTCACTTTGCCACTGGATTCAAGCAAGCCTGGATGAACACGGCTGAAATGCCAGAAACCGGTCCTAGGAAGCTTGTTTCCGGTCCAGGGAAGAGATGGCTTGGCAGTTCGGGCTGGACTGTTCCCATGAGTCACAGGGTCAGACTGATTTGCATATGGCCATATCTGAACTGGGGTGGCAGAGTGGGCTAAAGAACGGTGATGGATTAAACCCAGATCAGTTGACTGGGGTTGAGTGCTTGCAATGTTCAACACTCCGTCCATCATTTCCTTTGGTTTTTGCTTTGTTCGCCATAAGTTGGCAGGGTATGCTCAGACGTGAGTCCCTTGCTCACTTTGCCACTGGATTCAAGCAAGCCTGGCTGAAGACGGCTGAAATGCCAGAAACCGGTCCTAGGAAGCTTGTTTCCGGTCCAGGGAAGAGATGGCTTGGCAGTTCGGGCTGGACTGTTCCCATGAGGCACAGGGTCAGACTGATTTGCATATGGCCATGTCTGAACTGGGGTGGCAGAGTGGGCTAAAGAACGGCGATGGATTAAACCCAGATCAGTTGACTGGGGGTGAGTGCTTGCAATGTTCAACACTCTTTCACCAGCGGGGTGAGCCTTGGTTGGATCTAGTAGCCACCGAAGAGAACGCGCAATGTCAGCAGTTCTGCGCGTTGGAGTTTCCAAGACAGAACTCGCTCGGTGATGCCTTTAGTCACGAGTGGAATTGAGGCCTCCTGTATGCCTTCCGCCTGTACCACTTCTACCCAGAGTTCTGAAGAAGATCAAGCGTGACTGGGCCCAAGTTGTTCTTCTGTCTCCGGACTGGGCTCGAAGAGTCTGGTACCCCGAGCTCTTAGCATGGCCATGGGTTCTCTGATCAGACTGCCTCTTCGGTAGGATCTTCTGCCGCTTCAGCAGGGGACGGTTCTCCACCTGAACCTGTGCATTCTCCACCTCCTTGCGTGGAGATTTAGCGGCGATAGTTGACAGCTTTCAACCTTCTTCCCGAAGTCTCTAATGTCATCTTGGCAGCCAGACGTCCCTCCACTAAAACGGTATACGCCTGTAGATGGAACAAATTTGTGGCATGGTGCACAGCAAAGGCTGTGGATCTCCGTTCTGCCCCCCCTTTCAGTGGTTCTCTTCTTCATTCTTTCTTTGGCGCAGCAGGGCTCTGTTCTGGGCACTCTTAAAGGCTATCTTTCAGCCATTTTGGCCTTTCTTCACCTTCCTGATCAGCCTTCTCTTTTCAAGTCCCCTATTGTTAAGAGGTTTCTGAAGGGGGTTACTCATCTCTTTCCTCCCCCTCCTTTCGTAATGCCTCAGTGGGACTTGAATCTTGTCCTCACTTATCTTATGTATGCTCCCTTTGAGCCATCGTACTAGGCCTTCTTTCCTACCCAAAGTGGTTACCTCTTTCTAAATAGGCTAGACCATCACATTGCCCAGCTTCTTCCCGCCTTTGCACCCTTCCAAAGAGGAGGAGAGACTTCACTGTCTGGACCCAAAACATGCTCTGTCCTTCCACCTTGACTGCACTAAAGACTTCCGGGTGGACGGTCAACTCTTCATGGGTTATGTGGGCGCCAAGAAAGGTCGGGCAGTGCACAAACGTACCATCTCTTGATAGGTTGTCCTATTCATCAAGATCTGTTATTCTTTGGTGAAACAGGAACCTCCACTAGGGCTGCGGACCCACTTTGCCCGGCAGCCACTAGTGCTTTGTGACGTAGAGTTCTGTTGGTTGACATCTGCCAGGCAGCCACATGGGCACCCTGCACATGTTCACGAAACATTACTGCCTGGACAGCCAAGTCCGGAGAGACTGCTTTTTCGGCCGTTCTGTTCTCCAGGACTTCCTGCTGTGAACTTGGTTCGCAGACCCACCTCCGGGTTAGCATTGCTGGGGTATCTATTCTAATGTAAGGAATCTATAACCACGGTATCTTTCAGATCAGAAGTTACTTACCTTCAGTAACGATGTATCCGTAAGAGACATTAGTAGTTATAGATTCCTTATCGCCCCACCCATCCTCCCCGTTCTGCGAACTGACTTCTAGGGATAGGGACTCCGTAACAGGGCCCTAGCTATGTGCACCAGTGGTCAGTGTCTTGCATGGCTCTTCAGGCGTGGAAAGTCGTGTCAGAACTGACGTTAGCGCGCAGTGCCGGCGTCTAAGTAGATGCTACAACGTCACCCCGGCGAGCCCAACGCCAGCGACAGACGTGGAGTCGACCGATGGCACCTACCGACACGCAGGTGTACTGCTACATAAAAATTCTCCCCGGATCCAGTCTGACGCCTGTGGTTAATTCTAAGGTAAGGAATCTATAACTACTAATGCCTCTCACAGTTAAATTGTTACCAAAGGTAAGTAACATGTTCTTATCTTCTCCAAGTGCAGGAACTGCCGAAGAAGTCTTGTTGTTGCAGAGCAGGGGAAATCAGCAACCACCACCGAAGTTCGCCAGTTCAGGCGCCGACAAGGAATCCGGAACTAAACCAAGCAACAGCATCTGCAAGGCTTCTTCTATTTATAGCCTATGAGTAGGCTACACGAGTCCTGACACGCCTCAAACATGTCGGTTGCTGGTTACCGGCAATGCAAGAATGTGCCGTTGTACACAAGGAAACAACCCTTGGTAAACAAGGAATGTATGCTCAACAAAGCTGCCAATAAGTTTTGTTAAAAACATGAGCAAAAGATATTGATAACCAGTGGCGGTTATTGCTTCAAAAAAGCACACACATGTTAATCATACACAGGACAGTGGATATTGGCAATTAAGAACCCTGGGGATGCTGACAGACTAAACAAGAGTGAGACCGGGGTCAGGCTTACGGTACTCTGACAGTTGCCCCCTACAAAAGGCGCTCATAGAAGACCAGGCTTTGTGGGACATAGAAGATGGAACTGGCGAACAAGCCGAGAGGCGTGGACAGTAGATGCAGGCTCCCAGGAATTGTCCTCTGGACCATGCCCCTTCCAGGCCAGCAAGTAGTATAATACCCTTCGAACACGCTTGGAATCCAGGATTCTGGCTACTTCAAATTCCCAATGACTGTTTTCTTGAATTGGAGGAGGTGGGAGAGTGAGCCGAGTGTCCGAGGAATAAGGCTGAAGCAGGGATATGTGAAACAATGGATGTATCTTATATTCATTGAGTAATGCCAGCTCCATAGCCTTTGTGTTCACTATCTTAGTGATGGTAAACGGACCAAGAAAGCTTGGGACACCACCCACTGCTATTTGTGAAGCATCTGCTTCTACAAAAAAGGTTAGGATGGATCTGGATGGCGAAGAAGGGGAGCTTCCATAAAAATTATTTTCAGTTGCTGGAAGGCATCTTCTGCCTGTACATCCCATACAAAAGGTTTCACTTTCCTTAGTAGGCATGTGATGGGTGACACCACTGTGGAAAACTGTGGAATGAATCGCCGATAAAAATTGGTGAAGCCTAAAAACTGTTGTATTCCCATAAGAGATTGTGGGCTTTTCCAATCTAAAATAGTCTTCACCTTGGAATTATCCCTAGCGATACCCTTGCGAGAGATTACATAGCCCAAGAATTCAATGGGTTTGACATGAAAGATGCATTTCTCTGCTTTAGCAGAGACCTGATGTTCATGCGGTTTCTGGAGTATTGCCTGCACATTTTCAACATGCTCTTCTGGCAAGGACGAGTAGATTAAAATTACATCTATGTAAACTATTACACAGACGTTGAGGAACTCCTGCAGCACTTCATTAAAAAAAATTTGGGGCATCAGTTTGAGTGGCTGGCCACTGTTCGGCCCCCTTCCCCATCCGCAGGGGCACAAGTCAGGAATGCCCACTTTCCCCACTTCTATTTGCGCTAGCCATTGAGCTTTTGACCGCATGGGTCCGCCTGGACGCTGTCCTGCGGTGTCTAGACTGGTCTCCGGAATGCTCAGCAGGATCGCGCTTTATACCGATGACGCCTTGTTTTTTATATCGGATCCCTGGATCTCCGGGCCACGGGTGTTACAGATCCTATGGATTTTCGGAGAGACCTCCGAACTCTACGCTAACCCGTCCAAGTCCGTTCCGTTTCCTATCTGCGGGGATCAGCGGTCTCAGACATGGGCCTCGCTATTGATCGTTGCGCAAACGGGATTCCGGTACCTTGGGGTGTTTATTACGTGGTGCCCAACCGAAGCCTGGACATGCAATGTCGCTCCGCTGCTTCCCAAAGTCTGGGATGAGACGACGGTGTGGTCTCAACTCCCCCTCTCGTTATATGGCAGATCAGCCATTTTCAAAATGGTGTCTCTGCCTCGCCTACTTTATCAGCTTCAAAATTACCCCTTTCCAATTCCCACGTCGTGGTTTCGTCAAATCAGTGCATTATTAATCAGTTATCTATGGGGGAGGTGCGGTTCGGGTGGCGCTTGCTATGTGTGTTTAATCTACATACTGCGGTGGGATAGCGGCGGCCGACATTCGGGCATACTACTGGGCGTCGCATCTCCTCGTGATAAACGAATGGTGGTATGGCTCACAGACTGACCCAGCGTATGCAGTGGAACGACTTTTCATGACCAAAACCCCCTTGCTTCACTTCTTGTATAGTTCCTAGTCTCTGGTGGAGCTTCCCCCGGCGTGCTGGACTGTCATTCAGATCTGGCGACAAGTGGTTCGGCAAATGGGATGGGGGGGCAAGCTGACCGTTACAACGCCTCTATGGCAACGCTCACACCTCCGGCTGGACTCGACACTGGTGGGGTTACGTAGATGGGACAACATAGGGATCTCCACGTTGGGTGACATAGTGCAGGGATCCACTCTCAAGTCCTTTCAGAGACTACAGGAGGATTTTTGACCTTCATAAAACACAGTTTCACAGATATCTGCAGCTCCTCCACGCCGTGTCCCCTTCAATAAGGGACCTCACAACCCTTCCAGTGTTTCACCTGCTGGAAGGCCGGCTACTTAAGGGGGATCTTGGTGCTCACAAAATTAGGCAAATTTACCAAACGATCACTATACAGTCCACCACCACCCTACACCGGATTCGGGCGTCGTGGGTAGCGATGGTTTTATGTTCACCTATGTGGAGACCGGTGTGCATAAGGCAAAGAAGCCCTAGGTTGTTCCCTTTTTGACTGGAATGCATATGGAACACACCCAACAGGGTACTAGTCTTAACATCATATTGAACGAGTTTGATCTGGTTTAATCTATAGGAAAGCTGTCCCCCATGAGGTAGAACATTAGCCCACCTTCACAGGTAGGAGTCATTTATTGATTTTATTTTTGTTTCTGCATTTATTTTTCCCCATATCTCTGATGTCGCAATAACTTTGAGTCCTTTTAGTGATCATAAGCCAATTTGTAACCTGTTATAGGTTTATGTTGGCCCAAACCATAGGGTATAGGGTATGTATAAGAGGCGCCTTCAAGGGCACTGATGGGGGTAGGAGACTTAAGTGGTCCCAGATAATCCCAGACTGTTTTCATAATTTTTATAATTCCCTTTACATTCAACGAAAGAGGGACTTTGATATTTGCATTTCTTGAAAGCTCATGTTATCACGGCACCTGTGTTCTTTGCCTAGGTGGTTTGATTCAGGATGTTCCAAGGCTCTGAGAAATCTTAAGCGTGCTTTGCGTGCTAAACCCAGGCATTTATATCTTGTAAAGAAGTACCGTAGTCAGTACAAACAAGAACTGACCAGACTTAAGACAATCCTAAAGGAGGAGGCCTGGTCAGAACTAATTGAGGTTAGTATTCTGCGAAGCAGCTCTAAATTTAGGAATATCATTAATAGCACTTTTTTGCAGCTGATCATGTTTTTGTCCCTAGAGGCCCACATTCCTGAAGATAGTTGGGTGGCTCACTTAAGGAAATATATAACCTGCCATCACCCACACTCTTTGGAGGGTGTGGCTCGGGTAAAAGAGAAAGGTTAGTCTGAGATTTTCTATGAATAAAGCCCCAGACGGGATACTGCCTGACCTGTATTGTGCTCCAATCCTGACTACCCTCATTAATGCAGCAGTGTTCGTTGGACCCCCTCTCTCTTGGTCATTGTCTATGATGGTTCCCGTGTTTAAGAAAGGGGACAGTACCCACTGTTATAGACCTATATCGTTTCTCCATTCGGTGATCAAGGTGATGGAGCGTATTATCATGGAAAGGCTTTCAACCTGGGCAGATCTTAATGATGTTTTATCTGAAGCCCAATACGGATTTTGTTCTGGGGGGTCCACTGTAGATCAATGTTTGAATCTATATTTAGTTCATTGTAAATACACCCTTGCCCGGCCCGGTTCCATCCACTTGGCTTTTATAGATCTTTCATCAGTGTTTGATCCAGTTAATGGATCAAAGCTTTGGGAGATCATGCAATCCATGGGGGTGGACCGGGACATTGTTTTAGTTTTGAGAGATTTTGATAGAGCTACTGTGGCTACGGTACGCTATTTTAAAGACTTAAAGGTTACATAAGGTTGTAATATTCAAAGAGGGGTTCGGCAGGGTTGTATTTTGGCCCCTTTCCTTTTTAACTTATGTGTTAATAATCTGGGGCAAGAACTAGCGGCTCTCAAGACTGCTTGGCCACAGTTGGGAAAGTGTAGTCTACCAGTTTTATTATACACAGATGATTTGGTTTTGTTGGCAAGAACTTCTATGGGTCTGCAGTCCTTACTGACCACTTCATGGAGGGTTTAGATCTTTTGGTGAATCATAAAAAATCGTATGTGATGGTGGTCGGCCCACCTTCTACTAAATCATCTACATTTAAATTTGGTCCCTCCTCCGTGCCGAAGAGTAGTGCGTTCTCTTACCTGGGGCTGTTGTTTGATTCTGCTTTTAATTGGCCCCCTCTGATTGACAAGAAGAGGAAGGATTTTGTCAGGGCAGATGCTGCTGTTTTGAACTTTGCATCGTGGCTGGGCAGTAGACCTATTGGGGCCCTTTAACAGATCTATAGGGCTAAGTGTATTTCTAAAGTACAATATGGGAGTGAAATCCAGGGACACATTAATTTGGACAAGTTGCAAACTGCAGAGAGCGCCTTTCTGAGAAATTTTCTGTGTGTTCCACAAAGTGCCCCCACATTCACGGTGCATAAAGAAACAGGAGTTCCCTATTTATCCGACATCTTGTCCTTTCGCCCCCTTTCTCTTTGGATGAGTATCTGGTGCAGGCCCGGATAACAACTGAGTAACGATATTATAAAAGATTGCCCGTCCCTTGATTACTTTCTTCATATCCTTTGGTTTAAATACATTCGAGACTCCTGCATGAGTTTAGGAACAATGGAACTATTTAGGGTCAAGGATTATTTGCTTATGGGTGGATCTGAACTGGGGTGGCGAAATGAGCTAAAGAAAGATAATGGATTCAACCCAGATCTGTGACTGGGATGGAGTGTCTGAAAAGTTTCAGCGCTCCAGCCATCATTTCCTTGTGTTTGCTACAGAGGAGTATGCCTCATTCGCAATGATGTTGCGAAGGGCAGCCGAGGCCTTGGACCTTAATTTGCCCTCAGTGTGTCGTGATTTAAATAGGGGTGGGCGGAATTTGCGTAGTCGCGCTACGCAAAGCTCCACGAAACGGTAAAAAAATCTCCGAACACGCAGAAATTCCGCGGACACGCAAAATTGCTTGTTCGCAATGCTTTTTTTCTGTACGCGATCGCTGTTTGCATGCTCGGGGGGAAATATCTCTCGAACACGCATTTTAAGAACACGAACAAGCAAAAAATTCCGCGAATCTGTGGAATGCAGAATTTTGGGCAATTCCGCGTTCTCAGCGGAATGCGAAATTACCCCAATTCCTACAAGCGGAACGTAATTTAACGCCCAGGCCTAGATATAAGATGTACCTATCGTGTAGTGATGCCACAACATCTGCAGTACTTTCCAACTTGCCCTAAATCCATCGCCTAAAAGGAATTCACTGTTGGCAATTTGGAGGCAGGGGGAAGAGGATTTGGAATTTGAGATCAACAGCTGTCACAAAACAATATCTTTCAAAAAAGTTAGCTAACTTTCCCACTAGAATGCAAGCAGCTCTTTTGCAGAATACATCCCTTACATTCCCTCAGTCCAATATCCTCCAAAATTTCTACCTAGAGCATATGAAAATTCAATTTGTCCAAGCAGTCAAGCTGTTTTCCCAACAGTAAAAAAAGACTTTAATTTTATTCCACTGAGAAAATTACAAAGTGATGAAGTGCTTAAATTATTCTCTGTAACCTACTCTCTTCTGATGTCCCACGGGGAAACAGAAATATTGTGGATAGAATGCTTCATCACCTGGTAATTATTCTGACCTGATTCTGGTGTTGAGTTTTGCTCCCAGTTCTTACTACTCAAAAAGCAGGCATAATGCAAACATTAGAGCTGTATAACCTGGAACAGTTCTTGGTAGAAAACGTTCACATGGTAACAGAAGCCTAAATTCTCAATTGTTATGTAGTTGTGAGACTGTGTAGCATTTGTGAATCTCCAAGATGCTTGCTCCCATACTGGATGGATCATCATACTGGAGGTTTGAAATTGGAGAACCATATTTTCAACGGAGATGACAAAATATATGATTTATGCCTACAGAGGGGCCGATTCCGATCCGGGTCGGAAAGCACTCCGACCGATCCGGAGTGTTTTCTGACCGAGCCGGAGTCCTGCAGTCCGACCGAGCGATTACGATGCGGCCGTATGATGCCGGACTCGGTTTGGTCGGACTCCCATAGAAGTCAATGGGAGCCGGTCGTACGACGCGTACATGGGCTCCCATTGACTGAATGGGTACGTCGCGGACAAGTGCGCCCCCTACAGTGGGTAGGCGTCGGTGCCATCCGCACCGTACATGCCTGTGTTGGGGAGACCCATGGGTCTCCCCCTGTGTCCGGCTCGTAGGGCTGCGGGTGACAGGGGGTCCGACGCGGACCCCCAAAGGCAACCACCCGGACGATTTGCGAGCCGGACACGCCGGCTCGCACAGGCTGTTCGACACGTGCATCGTACTGGCTCGGTCGTGAATCGCATCCATTGCACGCCACGGTTAGCTTACGACTGAGACGTACGGACCCGGAAACGACTCGGTCGGTGAATTTCATATAGCTCGCATTGTACTTGCTCGCTCATACAGCTGTACGAGTCGGCCGGAAAACACGCGTACGGCTCGTAGTTTTTCCGGCCGGATCGCGTTCGGTGCCCTTCCGACCCGGATCGGAATCGGCCCCTCAGTCTTTTTCTTCTGGGATGTATGTAGTTGTTCACCTAACTGGATGCCAAATCGGTCAAAGCACTGTCTCTGGTTTCCTCTCAAAAGAGCAGATGTCTCATCTACAACATTCTGTCCAGTCTGATATTTCAATATTAGAAAAAATGTGAATCTGTTTCCACCCCTCAGGCCTTATTGTATAGGCCAAATAATGAACTGTTCAATATGTCTTGTTTTTCCTATTCCAGAGAGGAACTCCTTCGTTATGGTGGCTTCTAGAGCCAGATTGCCTTTCTTTTAAAAAAATATATATATTTTTATTAATTTCACAGTGTTGAACGTCACATACATAGTTTGGTCAACATTTCGGCAGGTTACACAGTATATTAAAACCAATAGGGAAAATAAACCAGGTGCAGTCACGGTACTTCCAAAGGCCACTCTCCCGTGCGTTGTAGTTCCATTTCCACCGTTGGGGAAACACACAGGTCACCTCGATATATATTCCAGTTGCCTCATTTTCTGTCCCATTTCTTTGGACACTCTCTCAATTTGAATACATCCTTCTCCGCTATCATACATTAATCAAACTCCTTTACTCGCACTCGAAGAGAAGGCCTATCCGCTACTCCCCACTGTCTCGCAATCTCACCCTTAAGTAAAGTGCAGCCCAATGTGGTTAGATGCTGTTCCACTTCTGTGAGGTATGTCTGTTCCCACATATTGAGAAGGCCCAGTCGTGATGTAAGAGTGAGCCCCTTTCCCAGTGCGTCTCGGATATGTCTTGTGGCCCCTTCCCATATGGGTCGTACACCCTGACAGTCCCAAATCATATGGTAAAAAGTTGCATCTTTCTGGCAGCCACGTAGGCAGAGCACATCAGACCTTGAGCCTATCTTCGCCAGTGTGACCCCTGTGAGATAAGATCTATGCAAGATTTTGAGTTGGATTAGTTGGAAACGAAGGGTGATGGCTGCCTCCCTCGGGGACATTAGCGCCGCCTGCCAGTCTTCGTCGTCAGTGGGCTCGAGAGCCATCTGCCATTTCACTCGGAGTTTGTGGAACATGTCTGGTAGGTTGTTGCACAGTTTTCTGTAAATTAGTGATATGGCTTTATTAAGCAACGGCCCGTCTAGTAGCCAATCCTCCAAGCGGGACGACTCTAGTATGTCGCTCATGTCAGGAAGAGCTGTGGTAAGGGCATGTCGAATCTGCAGGCATCTAAATACCTCCCCTGGGGCCATATCGTATTTTCTCTCAACTCCCCAAACTTAAGGATTGTGCCCTTCCTCACCAGGTCCCCTATAGTGGAGATTCCGATGTTGTCCCACTCATCAAACCCCGGCTGATGACATAGTAGTCCAAGTCGTTGGGTAAACCACAGTGGCGTAGCCTTAGTCAATACATACGACCAACCTAAACGGAGTACGCCTGGTGCCAAATGCAACTGTGTGGGCTGTGGGGCAGAGATACTTTCCTTTCCGGGCCTTCGAGTACAATGCCCCCATGTACCCCTCACTACCCATTTGATATCTGTCCAGCAGATAGGCCGGATCAATAGGGGAGCTATACACCCAATGGTTTACCACCGTTAGCTGCGATGCCCAATAATAGAGTGTTAGGTCAGGGAGGGCAATTCCCCCATCATACCACCCCTTGGTTAGCTTGCTCAGCGCTATGCGAGGGGATCCACCGTCCCATAGTAGCGTCCTGACCTCACTCTCCATCTCCGAGAAATATGCATCTGGGACCCTATGTGGACAGTTCTGAAGGATATAAAGGAAACGTGGAAGGGCCAGCATCTTAAATAGAGCAGCTCGGCCCACTAGAGAGAGGGGCAAGGACCTCCAATGCTTGACACCGTTACGCAGCCTGGCTAAAGGAGCGGCTAGATTGCGATCGTAGAAGAGTTGGGGGTCCGGAGTTATGAAGAGTCCCATGTACTAAAAGCCCCCGAGGGCAACCTCTACTCTGTATCTTACAGGGTGCCGGGGAACCGGGCCCGGAAGGACAGATAGTACCGACTTACTCCAATTAATCACATACCCTGAGTATTTCCCAAAGTTTGTGAATATGTCTAACACACAGGATATCGTCAGCATATAGCGATATTCGGTCATCATACCGTTCCGCCCATTTCAACCCTCGTAGCATGACATCTCTTCTCACCCAGGAAGCTAGTGGTTCCAACATGAAGGAGAAGATTCGGGGGGAAGGGGACAACCCTGCCGAGTGCCCCTTTTTAATGAGAATATTCGAGACGTATGATTATTTACCCGCACTTGGCCTCGCAGGCCCGTATACAGCAGCTGCACCCAACCCAGTAATTTTGAGCCGAAGCCCAGGCGTTTCAGGACTTCAAATAGATGTGGCCATTCAATAAAGTCGAACGCCATTGAGGCGTGGAGAGAAAGTACCACTACGTCTTCCTCTATAAACTCTCAGCGCGCGAACACGTTGTGAAGGCGCCGGATATTCAGCGCCATATTTCTCCCTGGCATGAAACCAGATTGGTCCCGGTGGACCAGTGATGGAATGACCGCGACCAAGCGTAAGGCCAGCAATTTCGCAAGGATTTTTGCTTCCGCATTGATTAAAGAAATTGGCCGATAGGAGCTGCATTCCTCAGCGGGTTTCCCTGGCTTACGAATAACAACTATCGATGCTAGTCGCTGATCATGCGGCAGAATCCCTTTCTCATATATAGTCAGCCTGGAAGGCAATCGTTTTCAGAAATTCTATGGGTATCCCATTGGGCCCCATCGCCTTCCCCGACTGGATTTTGCTTATGGCCTTTTGGATTTCATCATCCGTCAGTTCTTCGTCCAGAGAGTCTCTGTCAGTATCAGAGAGTATAGGCAGATTACTATATGATAATAGCTGGCGGGAGTCTTCCACCGTGTATGTGGTTGAGGGGGTGTAAATGTGTTCCAGATGATCAGCGAATGTGTCCGCTATGCCTTTTGGGTTTGTGACCTGCGCCCCGTCTTTAAGAATCAGCCTGGGCACCCATCTCTCTCCCTGTTCCCTCTTCTCCAACCATGCCAGTAGCTTACCCGCCCTATCCCCCAGTTCATACAGCTTATGTTGAGTGTGGAGGAGTTTGGCCCTTATATGTTCCCTCACCAAGATCCTATATTCCGATTGTTTGAGCGTCAGGCGATGCATAGCCGCCTCCGAGGGAGTATTGATACTTTCTTCCTCCAGCTGCCAGAGCTCACATTCTAATTGTGTGATCTGCTGCTGTCTTTTTTTTGTATACCCCACTTTTAGTGCCAGGGTTTGTCCCTTTAGTACCGCCTTGAAGGCCTCCCATATGGTCTGCGCTGAGTCCACTAACCCTACGTTTTCTTTGAAATAATTAATGGTCTGTGTGAGTAGCTCCTCTTTGATATCAGGGATTTTAAGCAGCCATGGGCTGAGGACTATGGTGGCCCGCGGTTGGCGGCTAAAATATGTAAGTTCAACCCACACCGGGGAGTGGTCTGAGATACCCCTCGGTAGAGCGTGGGGGTTCCGGAAGTGGCCAATTGATGTCGAATATGTAAAAAAATTGTCAATGCAGGATGTACTCTTGTGTGCATTAGAATAGTAGGTGTATTGGGTTCCCTCTGGCTGTAATGAGCGCCACACATCAGTTAGTCCCATAGCTGTAGTGAACTCCTCCATACGTGTATGGGGTCGTGTCGATGGTCGTAGTGGATGTCTATCACTCTGGTTGTCCATTGTCATGTTAAAGTCCCTGCCCAAGATCAAGGTGCCCATGGGGAGGTCTGCTAATATCTTCCCCAGGTCTACCAATGCCTCCTTACCAAGCGCCGGCGGGAGGTATACCAGGATCACATTGAGTGCCCTCCCCTCCCATTGCGCCTCTAAAACTGCAAATCTACCCCTTGGATCCACCCAGGTGCAAGTCAGTGTGAGTGCCAGACTTTTTTTTAACTAGGACACATGTCCCACGGGATCCCGAAGTGTATTCAGCGTGTATCAGTAGCTTATATCCCCACCATGTGAGGGCTTTGCATTTGTTACCCACCATATGCGTCTCTTGCAACATCACTAAATCAGGTGCCTGTCTTTTTAGATACTGCTGCCCTATACCCCTTTTAATTTTGTCCCCCATCCCATTCACATTCCAAGTAAGCACGGAGAGTGACGTTTCTATACTAGCCTCTGTCATATATGTGGTGGGCAAAAGGACAGGAGCACTCAACGTCTCCCCAGAGCTCGATTCTCATATCTCGCCGTCTTGTCCTCCCATGCCCGCACTTGCCAAAACAGATTTGCACATAGACTACAGCAAACTTCTTGACTGTCTTCCCATTAAAGCAAATAACCATGGCCGAAAGCAGATATGACTCTATATACTCTGTGACTTGTAAGCTCAAACAACTTTGTGTCCCCAAACCCTCCTCCCACAACTCCCTGCCCCCCTGCCAGTGGATTTCGAACTACCCACACCCCAACCAGGCAGAGTGCCTATTCCCCCCACCCCCCAAAGATACTTGTAGGTGCTGGCAAGCAGCCCTCCCTCCCTCGCCCCAAGCGAACATTACATCGTGTTTGAAAATGTCTGAGGATTGGCATTCGGCCCCTCCCATTACAAAGCTTGTCTCTTTAGTGCACAACTATAATCATGCAGACGATTCAAACCCCATAGCTCTGCATGCCCTAGCCCCTTTATTAAGAGGAAATTCTCGGAAGTCCCCCCTGTCCCCTCTGCTTCTATTAGGCCACTTATCTGCGACCAGTACGTTTCTGTCCCAGTTCCAAAGACCCTTCTGCTCAGCTCCCTGTCATTTCTCCCATCCCCGCCTGGGATGAATCGTCGCCCAGCTCCGACCCCTGGGTGGATCTGTTCGACCTGTGTCCACCATTGCCTTCTCAACGTGGTTTTTCGACTCTGCGCCATCCTTCCAACCAGTCCCAGGCATCTTCCGGTGAGGAGAAGAACCACATTATACCCTCCGATTCTACCGAAGCTTCGCTGGAAAGAGCATGGCATATTTCACAGCTCCTTCTTCACTGCCAGAAAGCTGCGGCGCTGGGCTTGGACTTTGGCGGTAAAGTCGGGGGAAAAAAGTGACTATTGTCCAATTTGAGCGGAGGATTGGTCCTTGCCGTTTGAAGAATCGTGTCTCGGTCCCTATAGTTAAAGACACGGGCTATGAGTGGTCGCGGGTCACCCCCGGGACACGATGGGCCCTCTCAATGGAAAAGTAGCTCGAAAGCCTTTTAGGCTGTGGGTGCTTCAGGATCACATCCTCCACATAGAGGTCCGCCGCTGGCCCCTCCGCTCGTTCCGGCACACCTAGGATGTATGTTGTTTTTACGTGCTCTGTCTTCATATTCATCCAGTTGTTTTTCCATTGCGGCATGTTGGTCTTGAAGTTTGCTTACTTGCTGATGGAGCTGGGAAGAATCTTTCTGTAAGTCAGCTGTTATGTCCCCCAGATCTTTTACTTTAGCATCCATTTTACGAAGATCTACGCGTAGAAGTGGCACTTCTATATTCACAGAATCAATGCGGGCTTCCAAGAAGGTACACACCCCAGTGATTGTTTCCATTATATCATGGAGCATGAGGTCTTGCTAAGGTTCGGTGTTACCTTGTTTCTCTGGGGCTTCCATTTGCACTGTGTCCTGCCCCTCACCCACTTTATTCCAGGTGAATTTGGCCAGCTTGTTTTGGGCCGACACTTTGGGCCCTTTGCCGCTCGCCATTGTCGGACTTTGGTGTGGCGAATCACGTACACTCCCCCGAAAACCAGCCCCGGTAGTCTCCGCTAGCCAGATTGCCTTTTACATTCATTTGTTTTAATTATGGATAAGGATTTTGCTACCTTCGCAAAACCCATCCCCTTAAAAACTGTGTTCTGGCATAACGAACCCCCCATATTTAGACATGTGTATAGGTGCTATGCTATTGGACTCTTGAATCAAGGTGTCTTGTTAAAGGAATCAGCTTTGGGGGCCCCATCACCATGTGTTACATGTCCATAAAACACATCCTAGTATGGCTAGAGAGCACACCACCAGACCACTCATGGTCTCTGGACACCTGAATACAAAACTCTTCACTTTGCTTGCTTGGAACTTAAGTCATTATAAGGCCTCAAAGTATTTTTTCTTTCTGAAGTAAAAAGATGTACAGTCCTCACAGAAAACACTGGTAAGAAAGTTTTATTCATCAAGTTAGTGGAATCTTTTCTCCTACGCTTAGCCATCTGGCTAAGAAGCTTTGGGAATCAGTCTACAACAACATTTTTTCAGTCAAATCCCATCTAAAGGGTGAAAACAATGTAGAAGTGCACATTTTCGTCAGGCTTCATCATGATGTACATGAGTGTCAGCTTGTTTACAAAGAACACTTGACAGGTTTTGAAACTTGAGTCTTTCCCCAAGTAGACCTGTCTGCACAAGCAGCATTTTGTAGTTTCTGTAGTTTAAATCCCTTTAGGAGCAGTTCGTCATAAGAGAGGATCTTCACCGAACTAGTTTTGGATTCCTCCAACTCATTGGACCCTTTTGAAATTCAAGAAGTGTCTCAACTCCAGCATAATGCTGATTACCCTATTTTAATCTTTTCAGATTCGGTTCAGGAAATCACTGCTTTTTTAGCAGAACAACATTTGAGGCTTTCGCAGCTTATCTCCTTTTTTCTAGTAGAAAACACGAGGACTGCAGTTTATTGTGGAAGAAAGATTTCCATCATAGCCACCTCTAGGAATGATGTAATCTGAAAGCAAGCAGATAGGGTTTTGTTTTTGGACTTTAGAAAGGACCGTAAATCTTCAAGAGGCTTCACTGAAGGATGTTCTGACTTTAATTATTTATCTTTAAGATAGATTAAAATTGCTTCTTGTAAGCATTATTGTCAGCCATTGCTTCTTAGTTAAATATTTCTAGCATTTCCTTCTGAACCAGTGAGGCTACATAGTTATAATCTTCTTTATCTCCGTCTTCCACTAGCGCATTATTTGCCTTAGTGGCAGTTAAATAATTTCTTGGTCTCTCTTATGTAAGCAATATTTGAGCTCATAAACTCATGTGACAAAGACTTGTCGACTTAGATGATGCTTATCTGGGAGACTATTTCCTTAGTCCTCCAAAGTATCAGCTAGCTTAAGCTCCTTCATCTGAACAACCGAACATTGTCTTCCAAAAAGTGGAAAGTTGTATTTTGATGGTTCACTCGTTTGTTCCAAAGGTCCTGGCTGAGTTCCATGTAAAGCAAGAGATTGTTCTTGCTGACTTTCAAATTCCTAAATATCTCTGTTCTAATTCCCTGCTTCCAAGAGTCCTTCAAAATATCAAGAGTAGCGGTGAATGTTTAGGCATGCTGTACTATGGTTCGCCTTTCATCTCCCATGAGACAAGCTACTCTAACTATAGATGACTGTAGACTTCTCCACCCCTCACTACAGTACCTGGTTCCTGAAGAGTTTCTTAAGGTTTTGTTATGTCATACCAATTCATCATAATTAGGTTTTATTTTGTTCATCAGACCATAAAAGTGCAAAGTGCATATATACATTTTTACCAAGTTTACACAATTGCATTAATTCCTATAAAAAATGATAAACAATCAATTTAAAGACTTGTTAAATAAAACCATAAAAGAACTATAAAGGTTAAAACTTCACAGTTAATTAATAAGTTAAATGAATTCTCAAACACTTGGGACCTGTCATCACGTCTTTAGGATCTATTCAATTATCTACTCATCACATGCACATTTAGGTTCCCTGGATATTCCCTGGAGATGAGCCCTTCGACGTTCACACTATTCAACTTAGTGGGCAAAGTATAGAATTACGTTTGAGCCTTTTTTCTTATTCTCCATATTTGGCCCAAGAAGCTTGCAAGCGCCCAAACAAATTGGGATCTTGCATCAGTTTTTAGAATACGTAAAGCGACACCATATTCTCTAGTTCCCAACTGATTATCCACTTTCTTCTAGGGCCGGAGTATGCTTTGAAACCAAAAAGGACTTGAGCCATTGATTCATTGGGAGCAGGGCAACAGGGACAAGCCTTGCTCTGGGCTGTGTTTTTTTTGTTTTTTTCAACACATAATTCTATTATTCTTCAAGGTTTGCAGTCATGTTGTACATTCATGTAAATGTATTTTGTGCATTTTATATTACATCATGTACACGAAAACATATATTACGTTACAGTTACAATAGTTGTTAGAGTAATCGTAACTGCAGCTTGTTCAATCTGAGTTAGATATATCTGTACAAACCAATGCTAGTTTAATAATAGATAGTTTTCCAGTGCCCTTTAGCCCTCCCCTTTTTTATCCTTCCCACAACACATCCCACCCTACTAACATTCCCTTAGAACTTTGCCGCAATGATCCAATCATTCCCGTTTGAGTATATAGTACCACGGGGTCGTCACTCCCTATACTGGAGGATAGGGTAAGGGGAAAGGGGAGAGGAGGGGGAAACGGGAGGAGGGCTAAAGGGGGGGAGGAAAGGGGACACAAATAAATGAAGCTGAGTCACTGTACAGTAGGGAATCAGTAGGGAATCAGCCATTATCTATATGATCAATCAGGGTACTCTGGGGAGTTGCCATCATTTCTTTAATTTCTGCTTGAAACTGTTCTTACAGTTGAGCCCAGTCCAGGGAAATCGGCTTCTTCATCAATCCTCTATATTCCTCACGCCGAAGTGCTTCCCCTTCAGCTATTGCCCATCATGTAACCTCCTTCCTTCATTTGCCGTCTTGTGGTGCTGTGCAGGACTTCAAACACATTGTGATCATTCTTTTAGCAAGGATCAAGGCTAATCCGGCACTGCTCTGGGCTGTGTTACACAGCCATGAGTCTGTAAAAGAATTCAAGGGGAGGGAACCTTGCCTAAATTGGATATAAAGCTTTCTATCTATAGGTGACGTGATAAAATCAAGATAGCCTTCCAAATAGCACTGCGATTTAAAATCAACAAATTCCTCTGTTATTCTGCCCAGTTTGCTATCCTTAGTCTCGCTCTGGGCACTCAATCCCAATAAATAGCTCTAACTTGCTTCGTAATATGTGGTTCAAAAAGATTGTTGCTACCCCACAGTCCCTTTACCTCAATGCTGTCGAGTAGGCTTTTAACATCTCTGATCCAACCTATCTTGTTGAATATATCTAAAGTGCAAACTTCGTCAAAAGCCAAGGCATACGAGGACAATTCAGGAGTCGTAACCAATCTCTGCCAGAAGAGAAGAAGGCACAGTTTTGCTAAATCTTTGATGGACTTGACACTCAAGTCCAGTTTGAAGGGATATATCGGTGTACTTTGTGGGAGATATACTAAGTTCTGTAGGAACTTGTTTTCCGTTGTTGTCAGATCAATAAGTGTTCCATGGCCCCATAACTCAGCCCCATACAGGGCACACCCCATGGTCTTACATTTATAAATCTCTAAGGCAGGGGCAATAGGTTTAGTATGCTTAGTATGCGAACAGCAATGTTCCTTCCTTAACGTCCCAACTACTTGCTTAAACTTTAAGTTTGCCATAATTAAATGCAGCTTCCAGGACATTTCTTCTGACAATTTAATACCCAAATATTCAAAGCTGTTCACCCTTTCCAATAGAGTATTATTTATGGTGAGATGCCCTTTGTATGATTTATGGGGATTCAGCATCAAGAGCTTTGTCTTGGTAGTATTGATTTCTAGGCCTCTCCTGTCACAAAAGCCTTAAACTGATTTAGTTGTATCTGGAAGTCCCCAGGTGTTTTTGGGACAAGGAGGGTATCGTCCGCAAAAAGAAGCATTGCAATTTTTTCCTTACCGATGTGGGTACGTCCGCTGGAATCCTGGATAGTCAACAACTGTATTGATATATAGTGAAAATACCGTTGGAGCCAAGACGCAACCTTGGCAGACCCACCTGGTGATTTTAATGGGGTCAGTCACTTGGCCCTGTTCACCCCATCTTACCCTAGTATAATTACCCTCATGGAGACAGACAATTAATGACAAAGTTCCTAATGGCATCCCCATATCTTCAACACCTGCCAGAGCATATTACGAGGGACAAGGTCAAAGGTTGACTTGAAGTCTATGAAAGCTACGTATAGACTCCCTTTGCCCAGTATCATTACCTTCCAATAAAGGAGGAAAAAGTGGAAAAAATCTGGTTGATTGTTCCTGTCTTCTGCCGTTATCCCACCTGGTAGGGAGATAATATGTCATCATCAGCCATCCACTCCTGCATCCTCATCCAGGGGGTACGGCAGAATACCTTCTGGATGCAGTCTATGAGGCTAATGGGCCTATAGTTGGTCGGATTATTCCTGTCGCCTTTTTTGAAGACCGGAATAACTTCCGCCTCCTTCCATGAATCAGGGATTGGGGCAATTCCTGCGATGGCATTTTAGAGGATAAGTATGTCATCAGACCAGTTAACTTTATCATAGTGAAATAGGTCTCCTGAAATGCCATCAGGTCTAGGGGCCTTAGCTGGACCAATTGCCTTCAATTGAGCGCACAATTTCATCCTTAGTGAACAAAACCTTGTCACCAATTAGATGTAGGCCAAATATGGGCATCAGCATGATGGAGACGGTGTAGATAAAATGAAGAGCGCCAAAGTGCTCTTGCCAGGGAATAGCTAGTGGGGGCTGGTTTTCCCTGTCACCCCTCCCGACAAGTGCCCAAAATTTTCTAAGATCTTTGTGGGAACATGCTTCACTGATTTGCCTCCATTTTACTTGTCCCAATCCCGCTTGGCCCTAACTAGAGCTAGTTTATAGGGCTTCTTTAGTTCTCGCACCAGGGTTGTGTTCTTAGCTTTAACCCCTACGGTGCTCAGGACGGCCAGAAACCGTCCTGAGACACAGTGCTTGTGTGCTCAGGACGGCTCACGGTCGTCCTCTCAAATGACACCGGAAATCCCTCTGGTGCAGGCACCAGCGGGATTTCCTTTTCTCGCCAACAGCCTCGGGAGCTGGGGAAGAGATATCTCAGCCCCCAAGCACGTAGAAAGACGAGAGCGGTATCATTGGAAAGGGGAGAATTTCCCCTTTCCATAATGGTACCCATCCCTAGTGGATCCCTAGGAGGGCGAGCCCCAAGCAGGTATCCACCCACTAGACACCAGGGAGGGAGGAGAGGTCCCTTCCGCAAGGGCCTTAGCCTCCCCAAATATTTTTAGGCAATAGTCTTTCTGCCCCCCACTAGAAACCAGGGATTTTTTTTGTATTGATGTAAAGCCGGGGGCTGCCCAAAATGGGCATGACAATGCCCCCTCTCCAGAGAAATTCCAGTCTTCCTGTCGCCCCGGGGGGCAGACAGGGCCAGTAGCCCCAAATCTGCCCTGGGTGGAGGGGGGGGGGGGGGGAGAATGCCCACTAGAAGCCAGGGATTTTTTTTTAATTATTGATTTAGGGGTTGGGTCTGCCGAAGATGGGCATGCCAATGCCCCCTCCCCCCTCAGCAAAATTCCAGTAGTTCTGCCCCCCCCCCCCCGGGGGGGCAGATTGGGCAGTATTCCCCAAACTGCTCCCGGGAGGGCAGAAAGTCCACTAGAAGCTAGAGATTTAAAAAAATATATGATTTAGGGGTGGGGGCTGCCTAAAATGGCCAGGTCTAAGCCCCTACCCCCGACATTAAAATGCAAGTCTTTCTGCCCCCCCAGAGGCAGATGGGGGCAGTGTTCCCTGATCTGCCCCCGGAGTGGGAACAGAAAGCCCACCAGGGATTTTTCTTATTTTTTTTTTATACATAGGGGTGGGAGTTGCCCAGAAGGTGAATGCCAATGCCCCCACCGCAAAAAAAGTTGCCACAGTCTTTCTGCCCTCCCAGGAGGTAGATGGGACCAATATCCCCTTATCTATCCCCCAGGGGGGGCAAAAAGCCCACTAGGCATCAGGGAATCTTTTTTTTTCAAATTCAGGGGTGGGGGATGCCCAGAATGGGCATGTCACATCCCCCCCTATGAAAAATGCCACAGTATTTCTGCCCCCACAGGAGGCAGAGGGGGGCAGTAGCCCATGATCTTCCCCCCCGGGGTGGGGGGGGGGCAGAGAGCCTACTAGGTGCCAGCGATTACGTAGGCTTTTTTATACGTGGGGGTGGGAGCTGCCCAGAATAATACCCCCACTCCCCCCAAAAAATAGCCACAGTCTTTCATATCGGGGCAAACCCCCCCCCCCCCCCCCCATCCCCTCTAACCCTCCCCCCAGGGTGTCAGAAAGCCTACTAGGCACTGACATTTTTGTCGCAATGTGCCTACTTGTGAATTTTGAGCCCTAGCGCAGCCGGCACCTAGGGAAACCTAGAAAACCACTGTATTTTTGAAAACTAGACACCAAGGTGAATCCAGGATGAGGTGACTTGTGTGTCTCTCCCCAGGTTCTGTTACCCAGAATCCCTTGCAAACCAAAAACTTTGAAAAAACAAAACAAATGTTCCTCATATTTCTGTGATGGAAAGTTCTGGAATCTGCGTGGATCCACAAAATACCATGTTGTTTTGTGCTAGGTAATTTTGATGTCTCCTCAATAAGTTTTGGGCCCATGCCTGTCGCGGCTACTTGAGCCACCCACACGAGTGAGGTACCGTTTTTATCCGCAGACCTGGGGGAACGCTGGGTGAAAGGAAATTTGTGTCAGCCCAGTGATCCCACAACATCCTCCCACAAGAATTTGAGAAAAAAGGGATTTTTGCAGCTAAATTTTCGGTTTGCAGGGGATTCTGGGTAGGAAAACGGGGGATCCATGCAAGCCATACCTCCCTGGACTCCCCCAGGTGTCTAGTTTTCAGACATTTGTGGATATGGTAGGTTTCCCTAGATGTCCGCTGAGCCTGGGGCCAAAAACCCAGGTTACCCCCCTTGCAAAACCAGGTCGTTTTGTGATAGGTAATTGTGATCAGTGTTCCCAGTAGGGTGTGCGCGTGCGCACCAATGCTTCTCAGACTGTGTAGTGTTTATTTTGAAGCGTGCACACTGCGAGAGACCGTTCGCGCCGCTGCTTTTAAAATGCGAGCAGCTAGAAAAACAGCCACTAACCTATTGAGGGAGGCTGCGGATTAGACTGCCGTTAAGAGAAGAGAACGCAAGTTCCCTCTTACACGGCAGCCTGTGGGGGTCATAGGTCACAGCCCAAGCTTAGCAGCAAGTGGCTTTGGAGCTTGCGGCATACCTTTGGTAAAAGAGTGCGCTTGAGGGAAGATTGTGTACATGTTTGAAGGTATTCATGTTAATTGCAGTGGCGTGTGAGCGCTGCAATTAACATGAATACTTTCAAAAATGCACACAATCTGCCCCCAGCCGCGCTCTATTAACAAAAGGCATGCAGCAAGTCCAGAAGCATGGCGTGTGCTTTCAGAATCACTAATGTATATTAGTGATTCTGAAAGCAGACGCCATGCTTCTGGACTTGCTGCATGCCTTTTTTTTTATAGAGCACAGCTTAAAAAATGCACACAATCTGGCTTCAACAGCGCTCTATTAATAAAAGGAATGCAGCAAGTCAAGAAGGACGACCTCTGCTTTAAGAATCACCAATAGATATTAGCGATTCTGAAAGTACATGCCCTGTGCTCTACATTTCAACAGAAGTACAGCACCTCCTACATGCTGCTCCGTGTTTGTAAATCTTTTACACACCATACGAACAAGCTACTTCTGTGGTACTGTATATTGAGCATAGTGGTTACAAGAGCAGGAGGGGTGAATATGGTTCCGGAAATGGATTACCGCTTCCTGACTGTTCTTGTTAGCTTTGGATTAAATAGCCCTTGAAATCAAATTACCAGAAAAACAGACATGTTGTCAAGCTCACACAGACAAATTTGACGCCACTTTTGTTCTGGTTTGCAGGACTTGAGTGACCTACTTTTTCTGGGGCAAGTCCTATCCCCTGCAGGAACAGGTAACTTGAATATATTGCCACAGAAGGTAGTTCTTCAAGTTGTGCTGCATAGACCCGGTGAATCAAACACTACAACAGGGATGATTTCAAGCAAAGCCTGCAGTAAAAGCAAATATTGGATCACACACTTCTTTTAAGGCTTTGTGAGCATTTCTACTTTAATCCCTGTTTACATTATCATTTTACTTCTTGACAGATCTGTTTAAATAGCAATTTTTTAAGATTCAAAAAAGGGTATTCAGATGTCTTTTTTCTGCATCTCTAAGATGTATTGTTTGTTTTCAGCTTTCCATTAGAATGTTTCTAGGGACAGGCAGAATGTATTTTTGCGTCGCATTATTTTTAAATAATGAGCCAAATTAGATTTGCTATTTAACAAAACAAATTTTGCTTGATACTGGTACAGAATTGCTTTGACGTGTAATTGCCAACATGACACAACCAGCGTACGCCAGTCACAAACAAGAAGGCCTGCTCCCAGGGCCGGGCTGGCCATAGCGGGCAACATGCCTTTTCCTGTGAGGCTAGAAGTGTGGAGACTGGTTTTACAGCAGTTGGGGTCGGTTTTGCAGCAATGCTGCAATATCAGCCCCCAGTAACAAAAGCAGCAGGGCTGGGGACTGGTTTTGTTAAGCAGGAGTGCTTGACACTTTCCCAGCCCCTACCCACCAGGGGATGGGGGCCGGTCCAACAAAATTGCTGCTTTGGGTTCCCAGTCAGGCCCTGCCTGCCCCATCAAGCAGGCCTCCTGCATTCCAGTACCTAGGCCAGTTATCTGCACTATCAAGCAGAAACCCCGTTTAAGAACCCCTGTCGCTGCGCTCACATGCAGTCAGGTTCTTGGCGGACATAGCCTTGCCTGCAGCGCACAGAGACCTTTCACTGCTGCACGCACTGGAAAAAAATTAGAGGGATCATTGATTGTGATGGCTCTACAATACGTTTTGGCCCCTTCCCTGCTGCGGGCACTTGGCCCACCCACAGGAGTGAGGTACCATTTTTATCTGGAGATTTTGGAGAATGCTGGGTGGGTGGAATTTTGTGGATCCACACAGATTCCAGAACTTTCCATCACAGAAATGTTGGGGAAATGCTTTTTTTTTTACAAAGTGTCAGGTTTGCAAAGGATAACAGAACCTGGTGAGCGCCAGACAAGTCACCCCATCCTAGATTCCCTGGGTGTCTAGTTTTCAAAAATGTATAGGATTGCTAGGTTTCCCTAGGTGCCGGCAGAGCTAGAGTTCAAAATCTACAGCTAGGCACTTTGCAAAAAAAGGGTCAGTTTTCACTGTAAAGATGTGGTGTGTCCACGTTGTGTTTTGGGACAGGGAGTTCCCCTCAATGACATCTGTTAGACAGCTACGTGGGCATCTCTGCACACGTTCACAAAACACTACTGCCTGGACAGCCAAGTCTGCAGAGACAGCTTCTTTGGCCGTTCTGTACTCCAAGACTTTCTGGTGTGAACTTGGTTCGCAGACCCACCTCCGGGGTTGGTATTGCTGGGGTATCTATTCTAAGGTAAGGAATCTATAACTATTTGTCTCTATCAGATGAACAAGTTACTTACCTTTGGTAACGATATATATCTGTAAAAGACATAGATTAGTTATAGATTTCTTACCGCCCCACCCTTCCTCCCCGTTCTTATAACTGACTTCTAGGGTCAGGGAATCCCTTTCAGGGCCCTTGTTTTGTGCACCAGTGGTCAGTGTCTTGCATAGCTCTGCGCTTCTGGCGTGAAATGAACTGACATCAGCGTGCGAGGGCGGCGTCTAAGTAGCTACCATAACATCATCTCGACAACCCCGATGCCAACGACGAACGCGGAGCTGTCCGACGCCACCTTTCGATACGCAGGGGTACTGCTGATGAAAAATTCTCCGGATCCAGTCTGATGCCTGGGGGTAATTCTAAGGTAAGGAATCTATAACTAATTTATGTCTCTTACAGATATATCGTTACCGAAGGTAAGTAACTTGTTCTATAGTTATTCAGATATTACAACATGATTAGTAGAGAGGCCATGGGGATGTTGGCAGATGATACAGGTCCGATGTGCATTCCTGACAGCCCTCCCCTCAAAAGTCCCAATACTGGTCATAGTTTGGTGGGATTTTGTTGATGGAATCTTTGCACTAGCCGAGGGGCATGAACAGAGGAGACAGGTTCCAATGAATTCTCCTCAGATCCATACCCTTTCCATGCCAATAGATAGTGTCAGACCCCTCGTATCCTTTTAGAGTCTAACACCTTGGCCACTTCAAAATCCCATTTACCTTGACAGGGGGGGGGGGGGCGAGAGCGCGGTGGCCCAATACGAGTGGTGGGAATTTAGGATTGTACTAAGGAGACGTGAAAAACTGGGTGGATCTGGAAATCAGCCGGAACAGCCAGCTCTACGGTGATGGGGTTAATCTATTTTGTGATTGAGAAAGGACCCAGATACCTTGGATGCAGTTTACGGGACCCAGCAATGCGTAGATTTTTTGTAAAGAGCGACACCTGGTCTTCTGTTGAATAGTGAGGGACAGGTTGTCTGTGTTTATCTGCCTGATCTTTCACCTGTTGTTGATAAACTGCTAGATGTTGTTTAACCTGTGTCTGAATGTGTGTTAGTTTCTCATGATGATCTTGTACTGCGGGAACCAGCCCAGCATCATATATTTGTATGGTGGGGAGTATTTGGGGATGATAACCTTCTGGCAATAAAAAGGTGACACTCAATTAGCAGAGTAGACTGTGTTATTGTACACAAACTCTACCATAGGTAATGCCTTATCCCACTCGGTTGTCCAAGTAGTGATGAAACAACGTATGGTCTGTACCATTGTTTGTTTAAGCCTTTCCGTCTGCCTTTCAGTTTGTGGATGGTAAGCAGAGGATAGACAGACATCAATGTTCATAGATGAGCAAAAAGTACACCGGAACCTGGGGATGAATTGCTTATCCCGATCGAACAGGTTGGCAATCCTTAACTACATATTGTATAAACAATTCCGTCAGGTCTTTAGCAGATGGCATTTGTTTCAGGGGAGAAAATGCACAATTTGTGTTAAATAGTCCATATGATGGAATATCCATTGGACACAGGCCGATCAGTGACAAAATCAATACTTAACGTATGCCAAGATATTGGAATGAGTTGTAGGAAACTAGCAGGTGCGACATGAGATGTTTTGGATTGCACACAGGTTGGACATGTGTGAACATAATTTTTAACATCAGAAATCAACGTTGGCCACCAAAACTCCCTTTGACACAGTTCCATGGTTTTCTTGCTACCAGGATGTCCTGGTAATCATGAGTCCAATATAACACGGTGATACGTAATTCTTGTGTTGGGCTGTATAAACAGTCTTTATGGTACAGTAACTCCCCTTTCTTGGTGGTTTCAGGAGGTTGGGGCTCTTCCTGTTGTGCTTTTTGCACTTGTGTTAGGAAGTCTAGGGGGTGCAGAGAGCAATTATCTTAAGTTCAGGAATGATGGGACTAGATGAGGCTATATTTATTTCAGGACTGGGATAATTTAGTCATGATAAGGTGTCCGCTTTCTGTTGGTTTTTACCCGAACTATAAGTGATAATTTAAAGAATAAAAGCCAACGAAGTTGGCATAGTGTTAAAGCCTTTACATTTTGATAGAATTGTAGATTACGTTGATCGAAATAAATAGTTACAGCATGACAGGCTCCCAGTAAGTAATGTCTCCATTTTGGAACGCAAGTTTGATGGCTAATAGCTCTCGTTCAGCCACCGTATAATGCTGTTCGGCAGGGAGGAGTTTTTTAAAAAAAAATAGGCTACGGGATGTAAATGCCCAGAATCAGGTTCTCTTTGAGAGAGTACTCCCTCGACGACTATCTGGGCTGTGTCAGCTTCCACATAAAAAGGTTGAGTTGGATCCGGATAGTGTAAGATGGGGGCTTCAGTATAAGCTTTCTTTAGTGTCCGGAATGCCTGTTCTGCTGCTGGGGACCAGTGAAATGTAACCCCCTTTTTGAGCAGATGGGTAATGAGAGAGACGACCGAAGAAAACTGGGGAATAAAACACCAGTAGAAGTTGGCAAAACTCAGCAATCGTTGGATGTCTTTTCGGGATCCTGGGGTTTCCATCGTGTGAAATTACGGAACCCAGGAATTTAATGCTGGTAGCATAAAAGACACATTTGTCTAGTTTGGCGAACAGATGATGTTCTCGCATACGCTGTAAAACAGCCCGAACCTGGCCAATGTGCTCTTCGGTCGAAGATTAATACATTAGGATGTCATCGATGTAACATATCACAAAAACATCCAAAAAGTCCAGTATCACTTCAGTGCTAAAAGAATGAAATGCTGCGGGTGTATTGCACAACCAAGGGCTTCACCGTATATTCGAAAAGACCATATTTGGTCCGGAAGGCGGTTTCCCATTCGTCTCCGTCCTCAACTGTTATCAGTTGGTATGCGCCCCACAGATCCGATTTGGTTAAAATGGTAGAATTGCGTACTTGATCCAGTAAGACTGGTATGAAGGGTAGAGGGTACCTATTTTTGACCGTGACCTTGTTTATAGGTCAGTAGTCATTAAAGGCTGGGAGTTCATGGTTCTTTTTTGGGACAAAGAAGAGTGGAGAGCTAACAGGTGAAGTGGAATGCCTAATGAATCATCTAAGTACTCCTTTAAATAACCAGTTTCATGTTCCGACAGGGCATACACTCAACTACACGGCAACGTGGCTCCAGGGACCAAGTCTATCTGACAGTCATAAGACTGGTGAGGAGGTAGTTGAGTTACCTGTTTTTCTGAGAACACATCATAAAAATACTCATATATGGTTCGCAGAATAATTGGACTTGTTTTTTCAAGTGCAGATTCAGGACTAGTATTCCAAAGCGTTTGACACCAAACACGACATGATTTGATACAGCCATTCCAAAGTTGGCATTTACCGCGAGGTTATAATGCATTTAGGAGTATATGGTATGGCTGTATCACAGAACAGCCATAAGGAAGTATTTCCGAAAGCTGCAGAGGGGCTCAGCTCATGCTTGGGCACCCTCGCACATAAAACCAAGCACTCTGCCGTCAGGATTGTCAAGGCCTGCCATAGGAGTGGCTTATAGGTTTATATGTGTCTGTATAAGGTAGTGATATAGGTAGCCTATACCACAGTAAGGGGCGCATGCACACCCTTACCCAGGCTGCAGTAGCAGACCTGTGGTGTCATTTTGGAGTGCTTCCCAGGGGTGGCATGATATATGCTGCAGCCCCTGGTAGGCCTCTGAGGTACCTATGCCCTAGGTACATAGTATACCATATACTAGGGGCTTATAAGGCAATTCAGAATCCAATTAGATGTGTACCTAATGTACATGGAAACCATTTTAGAGTGGAAGCAGCTAGGCTGTGGTCCTGATTAGCAGGGCCACAGCCAGACTAAAGTCGAAAAACAGTGAAACACCAGCAAAAAGTGGGGGTACCCATGTGAAGGAGATCCTACTCTCCTACAGAGCTATGGGATACCCAATATGGCTCCAAACCCTGGGGTATCTCTATGAGATCAAACTGTATGTGCTCGGAATGCCCATCTGTGCAAATCATGGTTAATGGTGCCGTCAGGTGAAGAATCCAACCCGAAAATAACTCAGACCCATCAACAGCCCTCACTGGTTCAGGAGTGTTTTTCTTCAGGGTGGGAATATTTAGAGTGTTATTTGGTCAACCCAATATCTACAAAGTTCCATGTAGCCCCAGTATCCAATAGAATAGGTATTTCCTTTCGTACTTGGGTGGCGAAAAGCAAGGTCACTATTAATGTGAGATGACGTGGTGTATGTGTCATGGTGTTAGCCAGATAGTGAAACAAGGCCATGTTGCTTGATATGCTCGATAAGGGGGCCTCTGTCCTTATCGGGCCAGGGAGTTTTCTGACTGCGTGTTGTCTAAAGCATCAGTTAGACCCATCGCTTCTCATGAAGTGGTTTTTGCAAAACAATCTAGTGCAAAGTGCCCCGGGCAACCACAATATAAGCATAAATTCAAGCAACGTCTATGGTCTTTGTCGTCTTTAGAAAGTGGTCCCCTAACACTGCCAATCTACATTGGTTCAGAGGTGTCGGAGGAAGAGCTAGTACTGGGAGGTTTCCTTTTTCTCATGTTTTATTAGGACCATCCAAGCTACATACCCACAAGTTTATCCCCTCTTCGTTCACCTAGGCGATGGTCCAATCGGACCACCAAGTCAATGAATTTCACACAATCTGAAGGGGGGTCTACGATCTGGGCGAATACGTCCTTCAGCTCATCCCGAAGACCACAATAGAAAAGGGATGTTCTTTTTTCAAATGGCTGTTCGGTGTCGGCAATGAGTCTATTGAAGGAGTTGATAAATGATAATAAATCTTTGTTTCCCTGACGTAAGTTCAATAGTTTATTGTCGCTTGCTTGGATGAACTGGTGTTTGGCAAAGAGCTACAGCATTGTTTCTTTAAAACGTCCGAAATCGTGTAGTACTGGATCATTCTGTTCTACAAACACAATGGACCACATAGCTCAAGATAGCATGACTAGGCCGCAGCCTGCTTCAATTGATATCTGTTCATATTTGTAGAAAGAAACGTGTGCTTTTAAGTTCACGTGCACAAGAATAAGCTTTTCCACAAGTTTATGTTGACCCATCTGCTTTACCATTGCAGAAAATCAGCAAAATAGAAGCCGAATTCATGGTCTCTGTATTAATAAATTGTATTATTTTATGTTTCTCTCAAAGAAGCCATGTCCATGATGTTCCTTTCTTTGTAACTTTCAAGGTCCTTTGCTCGAGCCTTTCCTAGGGTAGATTTGTTAGTTGAACTGTCTATTGTATTTCTGTATTACATAAACGGCATGCCATTTACTTCAATTGCTATGCATACCTCATTTATTAAAATGCTGTAGAAGTAGGCGTTTTTAGATGTATCTTACTTGAATGTATCTTATGTATTAGAATATTAACTGGATTATTAGCATGATACATTGCTAGTTCATCCTTATTATTTCACATCTCTCCACTAAGAGCCCGATTCCGACTTTGGCGGTGTGGGAGCGGGGCCACCATGCCACCTCCCCGCGCCCACCTCTCCCAAGCCATGTGAGCACAGCCCGCTAGATTATGAGTTTTCTCGTGTCTGGCTGGCGTTTCTTTGCCGGTCCCACAGCGGTGCCTCTGAAAAATGGCACCACAATGGTAGCATTGAAGGCAGTTCCTGCGTGGCATGCCGAGCAGAGACTTGGGCCATGGCCGTGAGGCAACAGGGCGCAAAGGGCGCACAGGAGGCCCCCTTTGTTGCCTTTCCACCACGGTTTTCATGGCGGGCTCACCGCCATGAAAACCATGGCCAAGAGGAAACTCATAATATGCTTGGTAGTGCCGGAGCAGCTCCGCTAAGCATATTGCGGCCTCAGGACCGCCACGGATCAGCGATCCTTGGCAGTGTTGCGGCGGTTCCATGGCGTTTGGACCAAGTTGTAATAAGGCGGTCGGACCCCTGTTGAAGCATTAGGATTGCAGTCCTCGGACTGCCAAACTCGTAATTAGGCCGTTAATGTATATTACTTTTCTTTCTAAAATCCTGTAAAAAATTATGTTTTCGGGACATATGCCAGACCTGCTTTGAGTTTATATTACTTTCATGACTTTCTTTGACTTTTTAACTGTGCAGAATCTATGCAAGTCTTTAATTAGATTGATTCCTAGTATTTCAATCCACTTCTTAAGAGGCAGACTCTATATTGGTTCTCATGCTGAACTATACTCAGTTCTGGCTGCTTGCTTTCTTTTGAGGGTCACCTTGTTGATCGTCTCACATTATTCAATTTTGATTTACTATTGAGATATTGATTGCCATTGATTAACTAACTACTTCTTGCCTTCTGAAATGATAATAATTTTTAATGAACCAATGATGTTTATGTTAGAAACTGTATTGCATACGTTTATTTAATTGACTTGGACAGAAAGTCTCAATCCTAGGCATTAACCCTCTTAATAATTGTAGTCAGAGTGTTGAAAATAGTAATATTATATTGCATATTTGCTATTTTAGTGTGATTTAATAGATGGATAACACAAATTGATAAAACAAATTGACAATAGGAAAGTGCAGGATGTAGGCCTCACTTAATGTTGGATTAAATGCTGCCACTTCTCAGACTTTTGCATATAACAAGCACGTCTTCCCTTTTAATCCCTTCGTTTAACTATGAACCTACTTGGGGCCCACACATTACCAACTGTACATAGCTGTGTTTAACCAAGCTTCTTTAAAGCAGTTTTAGATTCTGAATGTTACCCATATGTTAGATGTGGGAATAAACCACACAGCTCAGAGTGCCTGGTGCCACTATAAATGTAACTTGAACCAATTTATAGAAAACATTGGGCAGTACTCTAGTAAAGAATTGGGTTACTCTTCTAAATATGTTATTTGTTCCAGCACTAACTGTGGAAGGGTTCCATAGATGTTGTTGGAAGTGTGGTTTGGATTAAAGGAGAAGAGATGTTAATAATGGAGAAGCCATCAATCTGATATTTTTTTCAGCTATCGGCACCGTCGCACAGAACAAGAGGAGGATGAAGAACTGCTGTCTGAGAGTCGAAAAACGGCCAATGTGTGTGTACGATTTGAGGAGTCTCCTTCCTGTGAGTAAAACTGTTTTAAATTCCAGAAAGGTAGAACCTGAAGTGAAATGCTATTTTTGCTATACTTGTGACTGGAAAATGAATGTTGCCCACCTCTATGGGGTAGTTGTCCACAGCCCAAAAAAGAGTGACAAACAGCACAGAGAGACAAGAATTGACAGTGTAATCTTTATTTCACATAGTTCATTCACAATTTTCCAGAAGTTTCATATGAATAATTGTTTACACATATGTACTCCACTGGCTCATATTAAAATTCAGTAACTGCATTATTTATATTTAGTGCCTTGTCTATCGAAAAGCAGGTGTGTGTGTGTGTGTATGTGTGTGTGTATATATATATATATATATATATATATATATATATATTCACTGAAAAAACCATAGGTTTCACACATGTTATAGTTAGCAGGACATTTCACTCGTGAAAAACCAATGAAATTCCCCCGTTATAGTTAGTGCAGGCAACTATAACTCACGCGACCGCAATCCTCTGCTGATGACGTCAGATATTACATCACTGTATTTAGACACTTATTTACCCATGTCGTCTTCCATTAATTTTTAGCTATACATATATTACAAATATTTTTTTTTCAGAAAAGCACATATGTCATCAGTGATGTAATATCTGACGTCATCAGCAGAGGATTGCGGTCGCGTGAGTTATAGTTGCCTGCACTAACTATAACGGGGGAATTTCATTGGTTTTTCACGAGTGAAATGTCCTGCTAACTATAACATGTGTGAAACCTATGGTTTTTTCAGTGAATTTGCAAGGTTTTTTAAATGCTAATTCCTAACTATAACGTGTGTGAAACCTATGTTTTTTTCAGTGAATTTCAAAGGTTTTTTAAATGTAAATTTTTTTTTTGAGATTTTTGTTAAAAAATTATATCCAACCTATGTATAAAATAATATATGTACTATATCCTGCATTATGGAATGGTTAATTTTTTTTAAATTAATGTTTACATACAGTTGTACATCAGTTATTATCTTCTACAACCCTTGAAACTTTTTTTTTTTTTTTTATGGATTTTTTGCCGTGCGCGTACGGTAAGCTGACGCTACGCGCTCCATACGTCATAAGTACGGTGCGCTTACGTGATACGTACGTGACGTACGTACGTACGCATGCGTACTTCTTCGGCAACGCGTACACGCATGCGCGTTGCGCGGAACCAATGTCGCGGTTATGTGGGTGCGTGTAATGCGCATGCGCGAGTGTGTCATACTTACGCGCTCCGTAAGCGCATGTTTACGTCACGTTTGCGCATGCGTACTAGTTTACGAGCGCGTAGCGTAAGCTCACGGAGCGCGTATCGTAAGCTTACGGAGCGCGCACGGTAGGTCATGTGATCCACAAAGAACACTTTTCATTGGTTTAAACTACTTTCAGTTCCAGAAACTTCCAACACCACACCCATTCCCCTCATTATTGCTTGAGATCTCCTAGGAGAAGGAGCTGAATTGACATTGAGATACAATGGCAGAACAGCAGTCCTCTTCTGAGAGTGAGCCTAGCAGCACCATCATCATACAGAGAAGGAGGAAACAAAAGGATTCTTTTGTGTGGGAGTATTTTACTTTTCCAGAGGGGCAGAAAAAGGTCAATGCTCCATTGGTCACTTGCAGACTTTGTGACCGTGTTTTATCTAGAGGAAATCCAAGGAAGAAGTATTCCTTTGGAAATCACTCTATGATGAGACACCTTAGGGATAAACATCCCAGGACCTTTGCTCGACATACTGGAGAAAACTCTTCAGTAAGTCACCGGAGCCCAACCTCAGAAGCTCAGCCGAGTACATCATCGGCAGCTCAGCTGAGCCCTTCCTCTGAGGTGGGAGCATCACCTTCTTCAGCTCCTCTGGACATTAACCCTCGATTTCGGAGGGTTTCAATGAGGTGTACAACGTGTTGTGGTCTTATTGTTTTTGGGGAGACCAGTGTTTCCCTTATTAACAAAAAGATAGACCAGCACGTTTGTAGACGTTCATAATATTCCCATTCTTTCTTTCCTCTATCCCTGTATTAACACAACGGCTCTTTTAAGAGCCAACCTTACCTCACAATTTTTTTTTTTTTTTTTTAATCTCTCCTTTTTGAAAAAAAAATTTCACCGTGCACGCACGGTACGCGTAGTCGCGGAATCGTTACGCGAAGTGCGCGGAATTTTTCCGTTTACGCCATGCGCGTACGCTACGCGCATTCCGCGATTTTTCAAAAAAAAATTACAATTAATTTTTGCCCTTGGGGGTCCTTCTGGGACCCCCTGACCAAGGCTAGGGGGTCAGGAACTGTCCACCCTGCCCCCTTTTCACGTTATCCACCTTTGTTTTTCACCCCCTCAGAGTGCGAGAGACAAAATGGCGGCCGACACTTCCTGGTTTCGACCGATTCGAATGTTTACTAAGATCTAACAACCAATCAGAATCGCGCTCGCGCACGGCGGCGTGCGCGTACGGTAAGCTTACGGTACGCGCTCGGAGCGCGCCTATAGATATATATATTGATTTAAATGCTATTTTCTCAGGAAATACTGAACAGATTTACACGAGACCTTCAAAAGGCACATCCCTGACCTGAGGGCTACCTCTCTGCCATATTTCAAGTAATTCTGTTCAGCCGTTCGGGCTGTAGCTGTGTCTAAAGGTCCTATGGAAAAATGCATGGGGAAAACGCGTTTTGGGACCCCCCTTTTTTCTCATCCCCCGCTTGACGAATCACCCCGAGACTTTCAGGGTAGGAGCTGAACGGAGCGCCCCATTAGTTTTGAAAATTTCGTGTGGATTTGTCAGCCGGCGCCAAAGTTATTCAGAATAGAATTTTGAGATTTCCTATGGAAACACGGTCCTAACTATAACTATCTACTGGCGACCGCCAGTAGATAATATATATAATATATATATATATATATATATATATATATATATATATATATATATATATATATATATTACCTACTGGCGATAGCCAGTAGGTAGTTATAGTTAGGACCACGTTTCCATAGGAAAACCTCAACATTCTATTTTGAATAACTTTGGCGCCGGTCGACGAATCCTCGCAAATTTTTCAAAATAGGTGGGGCGCTACGCTCCGCTCCTACCCTGAAAGTCTCGGGGGGATTCGTCAAGCGGGGGCTGAGATAAAAGGGGGGTCCCAAAACGCGTTTTTCCCATGCATTTTTCCATAGGACCTTTAGAACGAGCTACAGCCCGAACGGCTGAACAGAATTACTCAAAATTTGGCAGAGAGGTAGTCCCTAGGTCAAGGAAGTGCCTTTTGTAGGTTTGGTGTAAATCTGTTCAGTAGATTCTGAGAAAATAGCCTTTAAATCAATATATATATCTGAGCCAGCTTACGGTACGCTTACCGTACGCTTACGGTAAGCGTACGGTGGCGTGCGCGAGCGCGATTCTGATTGGCTCTTAGATCTTAGTAAACATTCGAATCGGCCGAAACCAGGAAGCGGCGGCCGCCATTTTGTCTCTCGCACTGAGAGTGATTTTTAAAATATCAAGCCCAAAAACATGTAAAGGGGCTGTTTTGACAACTCCCTCCCACATAGTCATGTTGAGGGAGTCCCCAAACATCCCCCAAGTGCAAAAACGGTTTTATTTTTTTTTCGGCAATTTCGCGGGGTACGCTTACCGTACGCTTACCGTAAGCGTACGGTAAAAAAATAAAAATAAAAAAAACACTATCCACACTTACCCCACCCCCTGTGCTTTTGGTGGCCGAAGGCCACCAAATGTACAGGGCTTATGTTAAGGGCAAAAAACACTATCCACACTTACCCCACCCCCTGTGCTTTTGGTGGCCGAAGGCCACCAAATGTACAGGGCTTATTATAAGGGAAAAAAACTTAGCATTTAAAAAACCGTACTAATTCACTGAAAAAACCATAGGTTTCACACACGTTATAGTTAGGAATTAGCATTTAAAAAACCTTGCAAATTCACTGAAAAAACCATAGGTTTCACACATGTTATAGTTAGCGGAAATTTTACTGATAAAAAACCAGTGAAATTCCCCCGTTATAGTTAGCGCAGGCAACTATAACTCACGCGACTGCAATCTTCTGCTGATGACATATGTGTCTTTATGAAAAAAAAATATTTGTAATATATGTATAGCTAAAAATGTATGGAAGAAGACATGGGCAAATAAGTGTCTAAATACAGTATTAGCATCAGCAGAGGATTGCAGTCGCGTGAGTTATAGTTGCCTGCGCTAACTATAACGGGGGAATTTCACTGGTTTTTTATCAGTAAAATTTCCGCTAACTATAACATGTGTGAAACCTATGGTTTTTTCAGTGAATATATATATATATATATATATATGTATGTATGTATATATATGTATATGTATGTATATATATGTATATATATATATATATTCACTGAAAAAACCATGGGTTTCACACACGTTATAGTTAGGAATTAGCATTTAAAAAACCTTAGAAATTCAGTGAAAAAACCATAGGTTTCACACACGTTATAGTTAGGAATTAGCATTTAAAAAACCTTAGAAATTCAGTGAAAAAACCATAGGTTTCACACATGTTATAGTTAGCTGGACATTTTACTCGTAAAAAACCAATGAAATTGCCCCGTTATAGTTAGTTCAGCTAACTATAACTCGCGCGCCCGCAATGCACTGCTGATGACGTCACATATTACATCACTCATGACATGGTCAGTGACATCACTCATGACATCACTGATGACATCTCAAATGACATCACTGATGACCTCACTGATGACATCATCCAGTGAATGTGGGTTTTTCTGAAAATTAAATATGTTTTATATATGTATATCTCAAGGTCGATGGAAGAATAAATGTGTATATAAGTGTCTAAATGGATGATTTGTTTTTGAAAAATTGATTGTTTAACTGACTGATTAAGTGTATCATAGTGAATACATGTTTTAGTGAGTAATGTTTTAATATGTATATATCTGTATCAGTCTCTTACTTTGTGTATAAGTGGCTGCATGGGTTGGTGAGTAGCTACATGGGTGTCTATATAGGTTATTAGTTGGTTTTTTGAGTATCAGTCTGAGTGTCTGCATGGTTCGGTGGGGGGTATTACGTAGTGCATAGGTGCATGAATGAGTGACTCACTGTTTGTATGTGTTTTTACAGACCATGTGTGCAGGACTGCATGGGTGGATGAGTGTGTGTATGGGTGTGTTAGTGAGTGAATGACTGTCTCAATAGTGTCTTTATGAGTAACTACATATGTTTAAAACTAGTATATGTGACTATTGGTGTATATATGTGAGTATATGCAAGGGTGAGAGATTGGAAGAGTTCCTGTATGAATAAGTATGTGTTTCTATAAGTGATTGTTTAAAAGACTAAGTATGTGTAAGTTTCCGTAGAAGTAAGTATGGTGGTGTGTGTATAACTGTATATGCAAGTAAATGTATGTTTGATTCTTTATTAGCACGAGTGACTATGTGTGTGAGTAACTCTATGGATGAGTGGCATTGTGTAACAGGATGTATAGGTGTATGAGTACATATGATGAGTGAGTACATGTATGAGTGACTGTATTGGACTGTTGGTGAATGAGTGGATGTGTATGTGGATCTTAGAATTACTGAAGAGGTTGTTGTAACTGGTATTGGTATGTCCATTTTTTTGAAAATTTTAGTCTCTATTTTTGAATGTGTGTGTCAAAGGTTATATTAGGGTGAGAGGAGGTCTGCCACTCTATCACAAGGATGATGTCATCAGTGATGTCATCAGTGATGTCATTTGAGATGTCATCAGTGATGTCATGAGTGATGTCACTGACCATGTCATGAGTGATGTAATATGTGACGTCATCAGCAGTGCATTGCGGGCGCGCGAGTTATAGTTAGCTGAACTAACTATAACGGGGCAATTTCATTGGTTTTTTACGAGTAAAATGTCCAGCTAACTATAACATGTGTGAAACCTATGGTTTTTTCACTGAATTTCTAAGGTTTTTTAAATGCTAATTCCTAACTATAACGTGTGTGAAACCTATGGTTTTTTCACTGAATTTCTAAGGTTTTTTAAATGCTAATTCCTAACTATAACGTGTGTGAAACCCATGGTTTTTTCAGTGAATTTGCAAGGTTTTTTAAATGCTAATTTTTTTTTTTTCTTCTATTTTTTCTAACATATTTTTAATTTAATTATCTTACCTTTTATAAAGACTATGATTAAATTTTTAAAATTCTTTAATATGTTTTTTTAAATATATTTTTTAAAATAAACATGTAAAATTTATTTGCAGTACTTTTTTTAAAAAAAAAATATTTTTTTAGTACGCGTACCGTAAGCTCACGGTAAGCGTACGGTTTACGCAACGTCCGTAATCTATCTACGCTGCTTGCGTATAGTTACGCACTTTGCATAGCCGCGCGTACTGCGCGTGGGACGCGTGCGCGCTTACGCCACACGCGCACGTTACGCGAAAGTGTCGGGTAGTGACTGTTATGCGCATGCGCGCAAGCGCGTGTCTTTTTTACGCGCATGCGTACTTTTTGCCGTAAGCGTACCGTAAGCGTACCGTAAGCGTACGGTAGGTCATGTGATCATGAAACACAACTTTTGATTGGTTGAAACTACTTTCAGTTCTAGAACTCTCCTACACCACACCCATTCCCCTCATTTCTGCTTGTGATCCCTTGGGAGAAGGAGCTGGTTTGTCTTTGGGATACGATGGCAGAACAGCAGAGCTCTTCTGAGAGTGAGGCTAGCACTAGCAGCACTGTCTTGAGGCAGAGAGCGAGGAAACAAAAGCCCTCTTATGTATGGGATTATTTTACTTTTCCTGAAGGCCAGCAAAAGGTGAATGCACCCTTAGTTACTTGCAGGCTGTGTAAGCGTGTACTTTCTAGAGGTAATCCTGACAGGAAGTATTCCTTTGGGAATCACACCATGAAGAGACACCTCCAGGATGTACACAGAAGGACACATGGTCATCTTTTTGGAGGTAACTCTTCAGAAAGACGAGCCAGTACATCCACAGTAGCTCAGCCTGGACCATCATCTGCAGGGCTGACTCCTTCTTCTGCAGGTCAGGTGAGCCCTTCATCTGTGGGGGGAGAATCTCCTTTTGCTGGCCCTCTGGAAATGAACCCTCGATTTCGGAAGGTTGATATTCATTGCACATTTTGTAAAGATCTAATTTGCCATAGGGAGACCAGTTTTTCCCTAGTGAACAACAAAATAGATCAGCACATTTGTCGCTTTGAATAATTTTCCCATGCTTCCTTTCCTCTGTCCCTGCATGAACACAACGGTTCTTTTAAGAGCCAACCTTATCTTTCATCTTTTTTTTACATATGTTTTTTAAAACTTTTTTTTTTTTTTTTTTTACCGTACGCGTACGGTGCGCGTACTTTTTTTTTTTTTTTTTTAAAAAACACTAAAAATCATTTATCACATTACATTGTCCTTGAGAGACTACAATTATTATTATTGACTTACCATACTCACTGAAAAAATATTTATTCATTTGTTTTTTTTAAAAATAGTTTTAAAAATGTTTGTAGTTTTCGAAAATTTTCTATATCTATCTGGAAAAAAAGAAAAAAGTATTAATATTTTTAAAACATTTTATAATACAGTACACATATTTACATTTTTTTCCAAAAAATATTTTTGCCTTATTTTTGCTGTTTTCAGAATATATTGCATTTCACTATAAATTGTGAAAGCAATTGCATTCATCATTTTACAGCGGGCAAAAAAAAATACCAATCACAAAGATTGTATTAAAAATGCCCTGATTCTTTTGTTACTTAAACTTAACATTATAGAAATGCATAATATTGTAAAAAAATATCATCTAATACCAATAGTTATTTCTTTAAAATACCGTCTGATATGTTTGTTTCAGAAGTATAATCACAATATTATATCTCAAATAACTCCAAAATACATCTGATTTCATTTCCTTTAGACCAAATAGTAATTTTAAATTTTTTTTTGGAATAAATTTCCAACGGTAAACCAATAAAATTCTAAAGTTTAATTTGTCCAGATCTCACCGATTCTCTGTAACATTTTGGTTCACGAAAATTTTTTGAATAATTTATTAAGTCCACAATAGAATTGGTTACTTTTCCACATGGCCAAATAGTAATTTTTTAAAACATTTTTGAAAAAATTTCCAATGGCAGTCCAATAACATTCCAAAATTTAAAATGTGCAGAAGTTACCGATAATCTCTAAATTATTGGTTTTTCAAAGTTTCATTAAAAATTAAAAAAGTCCACATTACAATTGGTTATCTTTCCATTAGGCCAAATGATAATTTAAAAAATCTTTTTTTTACAAAATTGCAATGGTAATCCAGTAAAATGGTAAAATTGTTTTGTCCAGATCTTGCCAAGTCTCTCTAAAATTTAGGTTTCAGGAAGATTAGATAGGAATTTGCTAAATCAAAAGGCAAACGTTGTTTGAAAATCAATTGGGAATCATTACACAGTGTCCAGCCTTTTTCACATTTAAGATAAACTGTGTAATGTCCAGAAGTAACAGTAGGTCCATCATGGAAAATTATTGCAACAGTTACAAAAGTTTTTCCTGAAATTGATAATTGCTGTCCTGTAAACTTCTTTATTAAAGTATCCAATTTTGAACCATCAGCTCTACATCGTTGCATCATTAAAATTACATACTGTCCGTATTCCTTTAAAATTAATGTTGAAAACATGTCAGAATTACACTCACCACATTTCATGCTATGATTAGCATCTTTAACTAATTTTGCAAAAGTGACTGTTTTACTCTCTGGCAATGTCAAATAAATAAACCTTTCATTATCAACAATAGAGCCACATATATTATAACAATTATCACAACTATGTTCCCATTTATAAGAGAGACCAAAAAAAATGTCAATGGGAACTCCTTCTTCTTCCACTACCTGAAGAAAATACATCAAAAATTCATGTGCATCTTGCTGTTCATTTTGAGAAAACTGTGTTCGTCCTGAACATACATCTAAAAGTTTTCTAATGTCAGTAGCACTTTCTATTTGAGTTTTATCTTTACTCAGCTTTTGAAAAAGGAGACTCAGCTCTGAACAGAATCTTTTTCCCTGATTTACTATTATCTGCTCTTGCAAACTTTCCAGATAAAATGCAACATTCAGCACTACATTTGCGTAGCAGTTGACACCAGAGCTATTTTCAAAATGACATCCTACAACCTGTTCTTCATTTTCCTTTTTCTTTTTGCTTGCAATTACATCACTCCTCTTTTTTTTCCTCTTCTCTACATCTTCACTACAGATATTCTCATTTTTTCTTTTACGAGAAACTACACGTTTCTCCAACACAGGATACTGACCTAAATGAGGAGCATAGCTTCTTCTTAATCTATTATACTCCTTTACACAGTTTGTATCAGCACTAACTTTTGACTCATCAAAGTCTATCATGAATAAACCTGATAATGTTTTGACTCGTGACAAAGCAACATATGCCATACCTTCTTTGAACACAGTTGAACCAATGTTCACAAATGCACAATCTACAGTCAATCCTTGAGACTTGTGAATAGTTACAGCATATGCTAGAGAAAACGGAAACTGCTTCCTACGTACATATAAGTCTTTCACAAGCATAAAACGAACTGTACAACGACAAATATCTTTAACTTCATCTATCTGATCAAATTTTATTTTTAAACATTCAACTCCTTCTTTTTTCTGGTAATTAATAAAACCCACAACTCTTCCCATCGCTCCATTAACTAAACCTTTCTCAACATCCAAATTTCTCCTTAAAAACACTCTACAGTTCATGCAAACATATAGATTTTTTTCTAATCCAGCTGTTTTGGAGATGTTCTTCTCTAGTGAGTCCAATTTATTTTTCAGTTTGCCTGTTACTGTGACAGTAATTCTTCCATCCTCAATTTTGTCCACTGCTTCCAATTTCCTGATCTCTTCCTTTTCCAATTTCAAAAGCTCCTCATTGAATATTGAGCATTCACGTAGAGTTGGCATTAAGCAGATGACACTTTTGTTTTCTGCAATGTTCTTGTATATCTTCTCTGCAACTATTTCTTCCTTTGGAAATAAATTATGTAGCAGCCGACTCTGTAATGCTTTTTTGCCAACTTCTGTCAGTAGTCCAATCCTGATATCTTTCAGAATACTTCCATATTCTTCATCGTTTGCTTGCCTCATATTAGTAGTAAGTTCCTTGTACTCAAAGAAGGACCAAATATTTGTATTTCCGATGCTTCCCAATGACTTCTTCGTGTCTTCATGTGTCACAGTATTAAACACTGGTTGTCCTTTAACTGGAGTAAGTTGCAAAAGATCTCCAAAAACTATGACGTGTTTTCCACCAAATAACATGTCATAGTCTGTCTTCAAAATTTGCTGCATTCTTAAATGCACAAAGGCAAGCATTAGGTTTGATACCATGCTCACCTCATCAATAATGAGAACTTGCATCTTCTTCAATACTCTTGAAACTTCCAAGGATGCTTCTCCAGTTAGCTTGTTGAATTGTATTTTGTTCTCATGCTCCACTGGTAACATTAGCAAACGATGTAAGGTGATTCCTTTTATGTTATATGCTGCTAACCCAGTTGGAGCAGTAACCACACAAGACAAAGTAGAATCCGTTTTTTGCTGTAGGTAGCTTCTGATGACTTTTATTAGGAAACTTTTTCCAGTTCCAGCTTGTCCGCTTACATACATCCTGATTGGATGAAATGATGTGCATGAGCACTCTTTTTTTACATGTAGAAATCCGTGATCAATTTTGTTTTTGATCTCTTCATAAATTTGTTGCTGCTCTTGATTCAGTTGTCTTTCCAAATTTTCTAAGTCTATAAATTCTTCTTGAGCTTGATTCATAGCCGTTTCCACTTCATTCATGGCTATTGATGCTTCATTTTCAATGATTGGTTGTCCTAGGGGATCTTGACTGTGTGTTCCTGAACTTTGGCTGTCCTGAGAACTGTCTCTAGCTATTTCTGCTGCAATTGTAGTTTCCTGTTCAATTTCTTCATTTAACATTTGCAGATAAGTTGTGAATGTATTGCATTGTATGCTGTCTTTGCAAGCATTAAATGAATCTTCATAGCTTTGAAATTCTCCCAGTAGTTCATCCTCTGTACGCCATGGTTTAAACAACTGTAAAAGAGCCAAGTAGTAAAATTCTTTCTTGTCAGTAGTGTCGCAACTCAGCTTCCGGTGATTTATCAAACTTCCTTTTGTTTGCTTCACCAAACATCCTTCTTCACCAACGACTTTATATTTTCCATTATTGATGTCTTCTGTGGCTTTCCTTGAATAAATGTAGTTCTGCAGCACTTCATAGAGACACATGTTCTCCAGATGTTGACTTCTCTTGGGATAATATGTGTCCAACATGTTTGTTTTCAATATATCTGTACTTTCTGGGTCATTCTCGACCAAATATTCAATTTCTCCTACAGATTTTAGTACCCGATTTCTCATTGCTGCAAGGCCTAAACTTGCCCAAATTATTCTTCTTGACTTCGAGTAGAGACTTGCAGAAGATAACCTATCTGAACATTCGTAGGATCCAATTTCTCGATGCGATAACATCTTCAAACTGAAACTGTACAGCTTCTTACTGACAGTCTTCTCGTGAGAAATCTCTTCCCACATTTCCTTCAATTCTGTTTTTTCTGATTTCGTAATGTAAGACGTTACATATCGTGCAACAGCAATGGAATTGTCAGCTACATACTGTATATCCATGTTAGCGTTCCACATGGATAAAATGACTGGGTTGTAGTCATTTATATTTTTTGATTCTTCTTTTCTTTTAAGGTTGTAGGTATTCTTAGGTGATTTTCTTGTGATAGTATGTCTCACAGCTGACATAAAACTGTTTACTCTTCCATTTGAAAGAACAGGTCTAGGAAATCCAAATCGACATTTAGTGTAGTATTTTTCTTTGCTCTTGTATTTCCGTCGACAGTATTTTCCACACCGATGACTTTGGAAACGTAAAACTTGCTCCTTTAACTTGTTCTCTTCTGTGCTTTTTGGTATAGCACATGTTGCATATTCTTGAATGTAAGATAACACTGCTTCATCAGCATCTGTTCCAAGCTTTGGGGCATCCTTGATCCACAACAGCATATGAATATGAGGAGCACCTCTTGCCTGGTACTCTTTTCTCCAAAAGAAATCCACTACTTCTCCAAGGGGTGGATTTTTTTTTATTGCAGATGAAGGACATCATAGCCTCAAATCTATGATTGAAATATCTGCAAACATTAACCGGATCCAATGAGCACAGTTCTCCTGCTGTCTTGTATTCGATGTTTTTAATGTTTGAATTGGCCTCTCGTAGAAAATCCAGTAAATCATCCCAAGCGTACTCGGCACAGCTTAGGGTAAGGAACCATGTTGGTGTTCCTAAATTCCGTAACATGCATTTTAGTTCACCATGGCGTCGGTACCAATATTCATTTGTCCCACGCTGACAAGCCATCAGATTGATCAGTTGTGTTTCCAAATGATCATCTCGGTGCTGCACTTTCTCCATAAAATCCTTAGCAGACACATTTTGTAAATGTACTCCACTTTTTAAAATGTGATTTACTGCATAAGACAGTGCAGACAAGTCGCTTTCAAATAAAAGATGGAACAAATAAGGAATACTTTGTCGAAATCTGGGATCTTCAGCATATAGTCTTGTAGTCCGATACTCTGAAGCTGGAATCTGTTCTGGACGTTCATCGTATCGTCCTCCTTTTCCTTTAGGAAACAGCTGAGGAAAACATCGAGCTTCCAAGCTCTCCTCCCATACACTCACAGGAGTTCCTTTTGCTTTCTTCATCTGAAAGAGATCAATATTGTCTCCCATAACTTCTTTCGAATGAAGAGGATGTATGCTAAAATGTTCATAAATTTCTTCTTCCTTTGACTTGTCCACTTTTTCAATTTGTCCAGTTGGTGTTTCTGTGTCTTCTTGAAAATCTTCTTCTTCTTCTATATAAATTGATTCATACCATTTGTTATTTTTTTTCAAATACAAATTTGCTCTTTGTACTTTCCGCACATCTACCAGCTCCTGCCAAATCTTCTTATTCTTTGTAGGTACACCATTAACCAGAATAATTAATGGTTCAGTTTCCAAAGTATCCGCATCAATAGTTTCCATATTTTTTTTCAAATCCAAGGGCAAATACACCACTCTACCTTTTAAACCTCTCAGTAAATCTGAAGGAGGTAATTTACCAGTTTTGGGCTCCATACGTACTATGGTCTGGAACGGATGAACACATTGAATGAGTATAGACTCATATGTATTTATTTCAGAAAGTTCAGCAGGAATAGCATCCAATTCTAAATTATTATGTACAGCTCTGGTCGGCATTCTATTTTCCTCTAACTTGTTGTAACAGTATTTACAAATACGCTGATCTTCACCCAATTCAAAACAATTTTCTAGAAATATATATGTGGCAAAATCCTTCCACTTATAATTATCTTCATTTTCACTCTTTCTGTAGAGATCAACATTCCTAGTTTGTTTTCTATAATGAGTTCTGCGGCAACAAATACAAGTAACATTTGGTCTTTCATTAGAGACTATTGCAAATTTTGTTATGTGATCATTAAATGTCTTACTTACAGAAGGTTCTACATTCTCTTCCACTTCTTCCTCATTTACTGTGTCCTTCTCTGCACTGTTTTGTTCAGGACCAAAGTAACAAAACTGAATTTCATCAACAACCTTCTCTACATCTGATACCGTTCCTCGGAACAGAGCCCTATTCAATTCATTTAACTTTATTGCTGGACTTTTGGCAAAATACAACCGTCTCACAAACTTTCTCATTTCAGTATGATGAACAGCCAGCATCCTAAAATGATGGAAAACACTATTGCACACTTTTCTAGATAGACAAGCCAGAGAATGACCCTGCAAACCAGTATTCTCTCTCACTCTGCATGGATCCAGACTTTGAAACACCTTAATCTTCTGTTTTACACTTTTTTTACTATATTCTCTAAGAAACTCTCGAAATTTGTCAATAGAATCCTGACGCACAGTGCAAATACTACTACAATTCCAAGTGTACACTGGGGCTTTAGGACGTCTCCCCATTGCCTCATCTGCCATCACTTGTACCTCATCTCTTGGAACCATTATCTCCTTCTCCATTATGCAACCATTTTTCACTTCGTAAGCACGACCTCTGGTGTCAACTGCATGCAGCAAACTATTACTTTGAAAATAGCTCTCTTCATTAAAAAAAGGTTCACTACTTGAACTATGCATCCACTTTCCTAAAAACACTTTACAAAAGTTTGTTCTGTTCACTACTCTTTTGCTTTTGCTTTGTGATTTCAGTACATTAACCATTTTATCTAATGTACGCATCCTATTCAAAATTAATATGAATAGTTTCCTTTTTAATTCTAATGCCTTTGCTGCAATGGCTTCAATTTCTTTTTTTCTCTTGTAATATTTTGCCTTTTGCTTATATTTCTTCACATCCTTTATCAAATTGGACATAACTCTTCTCTGAAACATTTTTCTACGTATCTCTTTAAACGCTGTTTTTCTGTTTATGTAAATCTTTTCAGTTGCAGAAGGTATATTTGCATTAACTAAATTCTCAATTTTTTCCTGTTCTCTTCCTTTTGTAACATTCTTTCCAGTACAGACATTTTGTACATTTTTCTTTGTTTTGAATATATTTTTAAGAAATTGTTTTTTCTGCTTACCAGAAGATTTTTTCTTTTTCCCAACATGAGCATCTTCTACTAACTTTGGTCCTCCAGTTGTCTTCAAATATAGTTTTTTTTTTAGCATTTTTTGAACTCTGGATTTTGTAGGCATCTTAAATTTTGTTCACTGCTCTTCAGCAATACCTGAAAAAAACTAAAAAAAAAATCCTTTATTGTATTTAAATATATTACTACATTTCTTTTCCCAATAGTCACAAAACGAAATTTCTTTGCCAATTTGAATGCACACAAACTGCTCTTTTTTTTGGGCAAGTGAAAATCACTTTTACAAACTGTCACATTTTGAAACCACTTTTCAGATTTTTTAAAAAGCCCATGTCCAGAGTGCTACACTCCAGCAAGGGCAACCAGCCTTAGTGATGCTGAATGTATTTGCATTACAGACTGAAACCTGAAAACCCCACTCGCTTGTAAATACTGTGCATGACTATACATGGCAAGCACATGGGTGTGTGCTAAGACTCTGCTTCTTCCCCCAAAAATTCGCTCCCCCTTTCCATCTAATGCAACTGTGAAATCACCAGAGCAAGACGCAATAAATCTCTGCCTATAATTCCTCTCTGCACACAGAGTCATGTTTTCACATTAGTCCCAAAACGAAATTTCTTTGCCAATTTGAAAGCACACTTACTGCTCTTTTTTTTTTCGGCGCAAGTGAAAATCACTTTTACAGACTGACACATTATGAAACCACTTTTTTTGATTTATTTAAATGCACATGTCCAAACTGTTTTTTCAGACCACCACCATGTGTATTCTCGGTGACTGCCTACACTCCAGCAAGGGCAACCAGCCTTAGTGATGCTGAATGTATTTGCATTACAGACTGAAACCTGAAAACCCCACTCGCTTGTAAATACTGTGCATGACTATACATGGCAAGCACATGGGTGTGTGCTAAGACTCTGCTTCTTCCCCCAAAAATTCGCTCCCCCTTTCCATCTAATGCAACTGTGAAATCACCAGAGCAAGACGCAATAAATCTCTGCCTATAATTCCTCTCTGCACACAGAGTCATGTTTTCACATTAGTCCCAAAACGAAATTTCTTTGCCAATTTGAAAGCACACTTACTGCTCTTTTTTTTTTCGGCGCAAGTGAAAATCACTTTTACAGACTGACACATTATGAAACCACTTTTTTTGATTTATTTAAATGCACATGTCCAAACTGTTTTTTCAGACCACCACCATGTGTATTCTCGGTGACTGCCTACACTCCAGCAAGGGCAACCAGCCTTAGTGATGCTGAATGTATTTGCATTACAGACTGAAACCTGAAAACCCCACTCGCTTGTAAATACTGTGCATGACTATACATGGCAAGCACATGGGTGTGTGCTAAGACTCTACTTCTTCCCCCAAAAATTCGCTCCCCCTTTCCATCTAATGCAACTGTGAAATCACCAGAGCAATACGCAATAAATCTCTGCCTATAATTCCTCTCTGCACACAGAGTCATGTTTTCACATTAGTCCCAAAACTAAATTTCTTTGCCAATTTGAAAGCACACTTACTGCTCTTTTTTTTTTCGGGGCAAGTGAAAATCACTTTTTACAAGTGAAAATCACTTTTACAGACTGACACATTATGAAACCACTTTTTTTGATTTATTTAAATGCACATGTCCAAACTGTTTTTTCAGACCACCACCATGTGTATTCTCGGTGACTGCCTACACTCCAGCAAGGGCAACCAGCCTTAGTGATGCTGAATGTATTTGCATTACAGACTGAAACCTGAAAACCCCACTCGCTTGTAAATACTGTGCATGACTATACATGGCAAGCACATGGGTGTGTGCTAAGACTCTGCTTCTTCCCCCAAAAATTCGCTCCCCCTTTCCATCTAATGTAACTGTGAAATCACCAGAGCAATACGCAATAAATCTCTGCCTATAATTCCTCTCTGCACACAGAGTCATGATTTCACATTAGTCCCAAAACGAAATTTCTTTGCCAATTTGAAAGTACACTTACTGCTCTTTTTTTTTTCGGGGCAAGTGAAAATCACTTTTACAGACTGACACATTATGAAACCACTTTTTTTGATTTATTTAAATGCACATGTCCAAACTGTTTTTTCAGACCACCACCATGTGTATTCTCGGTGACTGCCTACACTCCAGCAAGGGCAACCAGCCTTAGTGATGCTGAATGTATTTGCATTACAGACTGAAACCTGAAAACCCCACTCGCTTGTAAATACTGTGCATGACTATACATGGCAAGCACATGGGTGTGTGCTAAGACTCTGCTTCTTCCCCCAAAAATTCGCTCCCCCTTTCCATCTAATGCAACTGTGAAATCACCAGAGCAAGACGCAATAAATCTCTGCCTATAATTCCTCTCTGCACACAGAGTCATGTTTTCACATTAGTCCCAAAACGAAATTTCTTTGCCAATTTGAAAGTACACTTACTGCTCTTTTTTTTTTCGGGGCAAGTGAAAATCACTTTTACAGACTGACACATTATGAAACCACTTTTTTTGATTTATTTAAATGCACATGTCCAAACTGTTTTTTCAGACCACCACCATGTGTATTCTCGGTGACTGCCTACACTCCAGCAAGGGCAACCAGCCTTAGTGATGCTGAATGTATTTGCATTACAGACTGAAACCTGAAAACCCCACTCGCTTGTAAATACTGTGCATGACTATACATGGCAAGCACATGGGTGTGTGCTAAGACTCTGCTTCTTCCCCCAAAAATTCGCTCCCCCTTTCCATCTAATACAACTGTGAAATCACCAGAGCAATACGCAATAAATCTCTGCCTATAATTCCTCTCTGCACACAGAGTCATGTTTTCACATTAGTCCCAAAACGAAATTTCTATGCCAATTTGAAAGCACACTTACTGCTCTTTTTTTTTTCGGGGCAAGTGAAAATCACTTTTACAGACTGACACATTATGAAACCACCATGTGTAACTACAACAAAAACAATTTCCATTTCTATTATTCATTTCTTAAGTTACCACATACATCCCCTCTCAAACTGTAAACTCACCTTTAAAATTAGTTAGTTGTGAAAGAAATGTGACACTCAAACAGCAGATTATCAGAGCCAGGATCTCTGTTGTGTTCACCTCTCTCCTCTCAGCAGAACCAGATAATGGCAAACTTTCCCTCTATTTTTCCACACATATACTTGTAAGTTTCAAATCTCAGTGTTTCCCCCTTTTTTTCAAATGTAATCACACATTTCTATTGGTTGAAAACCAACCCTTTTCCAAAAGTACCCTTCCCCCAACTTGACTTCTGCCTAGTACCCTTCCCCCAACTTGACTTCTGCCTGCTACCATAGCAACAGCTCATGGAACACTGCTGTGTTGAGTTAGGTCAGAAGTTCGCCAAACAATGTTTCAATTCCACAGAGCAAGAGTGCTTGACTTTTCAAACCTAACAGCAAATCCATAGTACTGTTCTTTGGTTACACATTTTTTTTTACCAATACAAAACATGCTTCTATTAATTTACACATACAGCCTAGTTTTTATTCTAGAATGGTATGAAACAGCCAATCAGTTCTTTTTGTTTTGAAAAAAATATGTATGCCTCCATTTCCAAACTGTCTTTCTTTTCATATTGCCATTCTACTGAAAGACACCTCCTGAGTGCATCCAGTTCTCCTTTGAAGATGTTCACAGTGTGGATTGTAGGGCACAGCTATGTCTTCTGGAGTGAAAAGTTTGCAGAGAAAACAGGTATGGTGAGAGACCTTGCTTTGCCAAATGTAGACATTAAATGGATTGGTCAGAGAGGGTTAAAGTGGCACCAATTGATGCCATTGGTGAAATCCTTCATTCAAATCCAACACCCTGACCTCATAATAGTGCACTGTGGTGGCAATGACCTAGGCACTTTGACTGGGGTAGGTCTGGAAATGCTTATGAAGGACACCTTTGCACAACTGTTTACACTTTTCCCTAAAACTGCCTTTGTGTTTTCCAACATATGCCAAAGGCAAAAATGGAACTGGTCCAATCATTTCTGTCCACAGATTGACAAAGCAAGAAAGCACATCAACAAATCTGTTTCTGCTTTCCTCCGTGACTATGGTATGGGTGCCATTTACCACAACAACTTGCGTTATGACATGCAAGACATTTATAGAGGAGATGGTGTGCACTTCAATGATGAAGGGAACAGAGTCTTTCTCTTGAACCTTAGACTCTGCATCGGTACTTACTTGTAGGTACCACTAAAAAAATGACTTCATAAACACAACAGCTCTTTTTAGAGCTCCCTAATTTCTAAACTCTTAAATCTGCTTTTCATTTATTTATTTTTATTTTTTTTACCGTACGCTTACCGTAAGCTTACCGTACGCGTACCCCGTGATTTTTTTTAAAATCAATAAATGTTTTTTTTGTACTTTTCTGTCCTTCTTTGACCCCCTTACAAATGTTAGGGGGTCTGTAACTCTCCTCATTGCCCCCTTTCCTTGTTTTCACTCTTTTTTTTCAGAGTGAAATACACAAAATGGCGGCCGCCGCTTCCTGGTTTCGGCCGATTCGAATGTTTACTAAGATCTAAGAGCCAATCAGAATCGCGCTCGCGCACGCCACCGTACGCTTACCGTAAGCGTACGGTAAGCGTACCGTAAGCGGGCTCAGATATATATATTGATTTAAAGGCTATTTTCTCAGAATCTACTGAACAGATTTACACCAAACCTACAAAAGGCACTTCCTTGACCTAGGGACTACCTCTCTGCCAAATTTTGAGTAATTCTGTTCAGCCGTTCGGGCTGTAGCTCGTTCTAAAGGTCCTATGGAAAAATGCATGGGAAAAACGCGTTTTGGGACCCCCCTTTTATCTCAGCCCCCGCTTGACGAATCCCCCGAGAATTTCAGGGAAGGAGCGGAGCGTAGCGCCCCACCTATTTTGAGAAATTCGCGAGGATTCGTCGACCGGCGCCAAAGTTATTCAAAATAGAATGTTGAGGTTTTCCTATGGAAACGTGGTCCTAACTATAACTACCTACTGGCGACCGCCAGTAGGTAATGTATATATGTATATATGTGTGTATATATATATATATTTTTTTTCTCTCATAGATGAAGAAATACGCGGCTCTCTCCTTGACTTTTCAGCTCTTTATTTCGACCCAAACTCTCCTTCTCCTACGCGTTTCGAACTTCTTGTTCTTGATCACGGTAGTTTACAGAGTCCTTCATCAGTTTTTGCTATTTATACTTAGTCATCACCAATGCCCATAATGAGGTACACATTATTATAATCGTATTTGATGCATTTACATGACCACTTGTAACCTCCTTATGGATAATAGACATTGGTTGAGACTGTCACTCACTTACAATTATTAAAAACGGAGCATTGGCCAACAGAGAAAACATCGGAAGACAAGAAGAGCCTCAAGAAAAAACAAGAGGATATCATCTTTGCAACCGCACGGTAATGAAAAAGTGATGGATACAGCTCACAGAGCAAAAGAACCAGACCTAATAATCAATTTGTCTAAACACAAGCTAACAGAAGCTGAAAGAAGCCTCCTGAACAAAGGCTTAACATTTTGTCCAGAGAGACACCAGGACCGAGTGGAAACAAAAATAGATGTGTATAAATACATCCGAAAATTTAAATTGAAGAAATTCTTTACCAAATTACCATCAACATCTGATTTAACTACTGCAATACCGGACATTGAAACATCTGCTCAGGAAATCCAGTACAAGATAGAAGAAGTACAAAGTTTAAGAACAGCATATGAACTGGCTCATGAAATAAAATGAAACCGCAATATTGGACACCCAAGTCCTAGAAGAAATGGGTATTAAAGTGAATGAACATGTTCAAACCAGCTTAAAAAATCAGTCAAAATTCTGTCCAGCTCTCTATCCAGGTAACAGAATAGACACTTTCCATGATCTAGTGGTGGCAGAACTGGACGTCATGGAAAATATGAAACATAATCAAAAAAAGTAAAATCTATCTCTCAAGGAACGTGAAGCCTTGAAAGCAGTGAAAAACAACAACATGATCGAAATCAAACCAGCAGATGAAGGTGGCAACACAGTTATCTGGACAAACAGGATTACATTGAAGAAGCTATGCGCCAACTCAGCAACATTCAAAACTATCAAGTGCTAACAAAGAATCCTATAAATGCTTTAACTATCGATTTAAGCATCAAATTTAAAAAAATGGCATGAAGAGGGCTTGCTCAATGAAGATGAAAAGAATTTTCGAATGGTAGAACATCCGATAATACCTACCATATATTTTCTGCCCAAAGTGCACAAGACTTTAAAGAAGCCTCCGGGGCGCCCGATAATTTCAAGCCGTGGTGCCCTTTATGAAAACATTGCATCATATGTTGACCACTATTTAGCATGCATTGTCCCGAGCCTTAATTCATACATAAAGGACACGGGAGACTTCTTGAGGGTAGTAATGGAAACGACTTGGCAATCAGACTACTTACTCCTAACGATTGACGTAGTCTCATTATACACCTCAATAAACCATGACCTTGGAATAAGGGCCATTCTGTACTTCCTGAAACAGAGACCAATAGGAGAACTGAAACACACCTCTATGCTAGTGGACATGATAGAACTGTGCCTAAAAAACAACATTATCCTATTCAATAAGAAACTGTACTCTCAGAGTTGTGGGACTGCCATGGGAGTTTCCTTCTCTCCAAGCTATGCCAATCTCACGATGGAATGGTGGGATAAAAACATAGCTTGGAGAGAAGAAAAGGACCCATACATAACCAAAGTGGACCTTTGATTAATCGACGATCTCTTACTTTTGTGGAGAGGAACAGAATTGGAGTTCCTAGAATATCTAGATATCCTAAATGATAATGAAGTAGGACTCAAATTTACCCACAACATCAATTCTAAAGAGATCAACTTCCTGGATACCAAGGTGTATATAGAAAAGAACAAGATACACACAACAGTCTTCAGAAAAAGGACGGCCACAAACAGTATACTGCACGGCTTAAGCTTTCATCCCTAATCCCTCAAAAAGAGCATACCTTATGGGGAGTGCATAAGGATGAGGAGAAACTGCTCAGAACCAAAGGAAATGGAAACAAAATTTGTGGAAACCAAAAACCAATCCCTTAGAAGGGGATACAGACATAGAGACATAGAGACATCCAACAGGGTGAAGAAAAAGCAAGATCAAAAACATGTGCAGAGATGTTGATAGACATCAGGAAACTGATGAACAAGAAGAGCCGTGTACCAAACAACATAACGCGACTGATTTTAACCTACAGCAAAGAGAGCTATCAAATTCAACAAGTCCTAACTAAGTACTGGAATGTCTTGAAAAAAGATCCGGACATTGGAACTCAAATAGGGGATCGTCCCCTAGTGTCATATAGAAAAGCTCCATCTTTATCTCACACATTGGTCAACAGCCATTTCGATATGAATAAACAAGAAACATGGCTGCAAAACAGACAGAAAGGATTTGTCAAATGTACGAGCTGCAAAGCGTGTAAGATTGGAGGGAATCTAAAATCTATTAAGGATCCAAGAGGACAACAGTTTGAAATTAAGGAAACCATCACATGTGACACTACATTTGTAGTATACCTAATAGAATGTTTCTGTGGTAAAAGATACATAGGAAGCACCATTTGCCCACTTAAGAAGCGAATAGTTGAACATATAAGGGCAACCATAAATCATGACATGACATATGCAGTGGGTAAACACATGAACACTCATGTGGGCAAGACGTGGCTGGAGATGAAGTACTCAGGCTTGGTCAACATAACTCCACATGAGAGAGGAGGCAATAGGACACTTAAATTGAGACGCCTGGAATCTAAGCTCATCATTAGGTTCAAAACCAAAATCCCTATAGGCCTCAACGGGGATGAAGAAATGCATGTGCACGTGTAGAGAGTCAAAGAATATCCCCTTTAACAATGAGAGAGCTGTGATAATGTTAGAAATTGGAACCTTGGTAAATACTGACATATTTGCCAGTCTGCAGCGCCTAATCTGAAGAATCCGCAGTGAAATCGGAGAATTGTTGTATACAAATAACACCAGTAGCTTTTCTCTTTTTTTGATGCAATGAAGTTGATCCCAGTAACTAATCCAGACTTGGATGACTATGACAGGAAGTGGCTGAAAAAGCACTCAGGCACTCAGCCTACACAAAACGGACACCCAGTCTAAAAAATGGCGCATAAATAACCTGCCTCAAAACTGTGCCCCAATCCCGGACAATTTTGGGATAGCATTGCCATTAATTGTTGAATCTCATATATATATCAGAGTGACAACCGACTCCTCACATTTTTTGTGATTGATGCTGTTAATGCCAGCAGATGTGGGGGTAACAGGGAGGCTAAACTCCGGAAATTGGAAACTCGCTATATTCTGCAGCTGGATACCAAATACCCTAATGGTCTGAATGTTACGGAGGATTTATACACCTGTTTACCATAGCTTAGTATTGTTTAGGCTGAAACAATACTTTATTTATCATTTTATACACCAATTGAGTTCTAATATGTAGTTGGTTTGGAAGCATCTGATTTTAGTAGACCTCAATTGTGTTATTTTAACATGGTTTATTGTGCATTTTATATCTTTTGATGCACATCCAATGTTTGAGTAGAATCTACTTTTGTATTCTATCAGGCTTGATAGGAGATACATCTACACGTCTTTTAATATGTTATGTTTGATTGCCTTAATATATCAAATAATGCAATGTGATATACATACTTTTATTCGGTTCGCTTGAACTGGAGATCTCAGTATTTGGTTCATTAGGTGATATTGTGTGCTATTTCAGGTATAGAGAAAATACATAGTCAGCTCTGAACATTTAGCCTTGGGACATTTATGATTTTGCTGATTGAACGATAGGTTATAACTGTGAGAACTTCCACAATTGCTTTTGGGTAGTGCAACTTATTTACTATTCTTCTTTTTCAACTCAGAAATCTATATTATTTAATATTTTTTATTCATAAAGCACAGGGTGCATGGTTCTCTTTATCATTTTTTCACTCTTTTTTCCTCGTATCACATTAGGTGATGTTATATAATTTGGGCACTTTTCTGAAGTGTTAGTGATTTGTCTAGTAAATCTTATATAGCATTTTCTAACATGAGTTCAGATTACACATCTATAGGTGTTAGTTACAAATGATGTAAAAAATACAAAATGTGCACACATTATCAGATGTCTATCCCATTCACATTTAACATTTTTTTTTGCAAAAACATTTTTTATTGCATTACTCAAACACAATTGACATCCACAATGTTCATCTGGCCAGTGGCCGCCATCCGCTTATAAAATCACATCCAAATACAATCTGGGCCACTTCCACCTACCAATGCGCCGTCCCCAAACCCTCCCCTGAAATAATACAGCCCCCCCCCCACCCACATGTCAGTGTGCCGGGACGACTACTCCCAGGATAACCTCTCTCAGAACCCATTCACATTTAACATGCTGTCAACTGGTTTTAATCATTGTTTGTTTACTCATTACTAACTGGATGTTATAAGCCATTGGCATTTAAGCCGAGAACATCAGAATTTAAAAGTACAAATTTATTACGGCATTATCAGCAAATGTATTCAGACTATTATAGGGAACAAAGCAACCTCAACTCAAATGATGTGATGTAAGTTCGCTTCCCTGTTGTTTATACAATCCAATAACGCCATGGCATTTAAGCTTTTGTAGTTTTTTACAGTTTTTTATACGTAAAAATTGTTTAATTGGATTTTATTAATTTGTGTATTTATATATTTATATATTGTTGAGCATGCTACTAGCGTATTTTGCACACTGCTTATTTTGCACACTGCTATTTTTTGCACATCATCAAATTGAAATGCTTTATTATACAAGTGGAATGTTAACAAACTTTAACCAATTCTGCTAAACTAGCACTGAGATCGAGATGTAGTGACTTTTCTATGTCTATGGTCATGATAACCACGTGATTTTAAACTGAACTCTGAACTTGCACTAACACTATTTATTGGGTCATTTTACACACTCACGTTGTCATGTGAACAAGGCTCATGGGAGCCGAAACGTCAAAACGACACTGCCAGTAGAATAAAAGCAGCACTTAACTGGAGGTCCGTGTCCGTGTGATCATTGGAGTTGGGGCATATCCATTGCCGTCTTCAATATTGTTTCAGCGGTGTTCGGGATATATATATATATATATATATATATATATATATATCTACTAGGTATATAGATATCTATATATATATTCAGTGAAAAAACCATAGGTTTCACACATGTTATAGTTAGCTGGACATTTTACTGATAAAAAACCATTGAAATTCCCCCGTTATAGTTAGTGTAGGCAACTATAACTCACGCGACCGCAATCCTCTGCTGATGCTAATACTGTATTTAGACACTTATTTGCCCATGTCTTCTTCCATTAAATTTTAGCTATACATATATTACAAATATTTTTTTTTCATAAAGACACATATGTCATCAGCAGAGGATTGCGGTCGCGTGAGTTATAGTTGCCTGCACTAACTATAACGGGGGAATTTCAATGGTTTTTTATCAGTAAAATGTCCAGCTAACTATAACATGTGTGAAACCTATGGTTTTTTCACTGAATTTGCAAGGTTTTTTAAATGCTAATTCCTAACTATAACGTGTGTAAAACCTATGGTTTTTTCAGTGAATTTGTACGGTTTTTTAAATGCTAAGTTACTTTACGCCATTCGTGGCGTGCGCGCCCACTTAACGCAGTTCGTTCCGTGCGCGCACGGTGCGCTTCGCGCACCGCGCGCCCACTTTACGCAGTTAGTGCCGTGCACGCACGGTGGGCACGCGGTGCGCTATGCGCACCGCGTGCCCAGGTTACGCTATATGGGCCATGTACGCACGATGCGCTTCGCGCACCGTGCGCACATGGAGGACATATTATGCGCTTCGTTGTGAAAAGTAATCTTTTAGTTTAGGTAAGCGCACGGTAAGCGCACCGTAAGCTGGCTCAGATATATATATTGATTTAAATGCTATTTTCTCAGGAACTACTGAACAGATTTACACCAGACCTACAAAAGGCACTTCCTTGACCTGAGGACTACCTCTCTGCCAAATTTCAAGTAACTCTGTTCAGCCGTTCAGGCTGTAGCTGTGTCTAAAGGTCCTATGGAAAAATGCATGGGAAAAACGCGTTTTGGGACCCCCCTTTTTTCTCAGCCCCCGCTTGACGAATCCCCCCGAGACTTTCAGGGTAGGAGCGGAGCGTAGCGCCCCACCTATTTTGAAAATTTCGCGAGGATTCGTCGACCGGCGCCAAAGTTATTCCAAATAGAATGTTGCGGTTTTCCTATGGAAACAGGGTCCTAACTATAACTACCTACTGGCGATCGCCAGTAGGTAATATCTATCTATCTATATATATCTATATATATATCTATATATATATATATATATATATATATATATATATATATATATATATATACATATTCACTGAAAAAACCATAGGTTTCACACATGTTATAGTTAGCGGAAATTTTACTGATAAAAAAACCAATGAAATTCCCCCGTTATAGTTAGTGCAGGCAACTATAACTCACGCGACCGCAATCCTCTGCTGATGCTAATACTGTATTTAGACACTTATTTGCCCATGTCTTCTTCCATAAATTTTTAGCTATACATATATTACAAATATTTTTTTTTCATAAAGACACATATGTCATCAGCAGAAGATTGCGGTCGCGTGAGTTATAGTTGCCTGCACTAACTATAACGGGGGAATTTCATTGGTTTTTTTATCAGTAAAATTTCCGCTAACTATAACATGTGTGAAACCTATGGTTTTTTCAGTGAATTTGCAAGGTTTTTTAAATGCTAATTCCTAACTATAACGTGTGTGAAACCTATGGTTTTTTCAGTGAATTTGTACGGTTTTTTAAATGCTAAGTTACTTTACGCCATTCGTGGCGTGCGCGCCCACTTAACGCAGTTCGTTCCGTGCGCGCACCGCGTGCCCACGTTACGCTAGATGGGCCATGTACGCACGATGCGCTTCGCGCACCGTGCGCACATGGAGGACATATGATGCACTTCGTTTTGAAATGTAATATTTTAATTTTTCAGCCCTGTAATACGCCATGCACAAATGGTACCATTTGCACACGGGGTGGGGAGAGTGTGGATAATTTTTTTTTTAATATATTTTTTTACCGTACGCGTACGGTAAGCGTAATCGGCGAAATTAGCGAAAAAATAAAAATTCCGTTTTTGGCCTTGGGGGATCTTTGGGGACTCCGTCAACATGGCTAGGTGTTTTGAGCTGTCCAAACAGCCCCTTTACATGTTTTTGTGCTTTGTATTTTAATCCACACTCTCAGTGCGAGAGAGAAAATGGCGGCCGCCGCTTCCTGGTTTCGGCCGATTCGAATGTTTACTAAGATCTAAGAGCCAATCAGAATCGGGCTCGCGCACGCCACCGTACGCGTACGGTAAGCGTACCGTAAGCGCACCGTAAGCTGGCTCAGATATATATATTGATTTAAAGGCTATTTTCTCAGAATCTACTAAACAGATTTACACCAAACCTACAAAAGGCACTTCCTTGACCTGAGGACTACCTCTCTGCCAAATTTCTAGTAATTCTGTTCAGCCGTTCGGGCTGTAGCTGTGTCTAAAGGTCCTATGGAAAAATGCATGGGAAAAACACGTTTTGGGACCCCCCTTTTATCTCAGCCCCCGCTTGACGAATCCCCCCGAGACTTTCAGGGTAGGAGCGGAGCGTAGCGCCCCACCTATTTTGAAAAATTCGCGAGGATTCGTCGACCGGCGCCAAAGTTATTCAAAATAGAATGTTGCGGATTTCCTATGGAAACGTGGTCCTAACTATAACTACCTACTGGCGACCGCCAGTAGGTAATAGATATATATATATATATATATATATATATATATATATATGTCGATCCAATAGTAAATAAACAAAGCACACTCAGAGTCACGGGTATTTTCAAAGTGGCAGTAGTTTAATCTTCGCTACGCGTTTCGACACACAGAGTGTCTTGATCAAGACACTCTGTGTGTCGAAACGCGTAGCGAAGATTAAACTACTGCCACTTTGAAAATACCCGTGACTCTGAGTGTGCTTTGTTTATTTACTATTGGATCGACATTGATTTGCCGGTTTTTCTGGTTTTCCGGCACCTATGCACCACCTGACAACGGGCTCGGATCCGAAACAAACCCGCTGGAAGAAAGGAAATATATATATATATATATATATATATATATATATATATATATATATATATATATATAGATATTTCAAGGTCTGATTTTCCATAGACAAGGCGCTTTTTGGTTTGCTAATAACTGTGAAACGTTTGATGCATCTCCCCAAAAAAATGTATCCACTTCTCCAGTATTCAATCTTTCATAGATTCACATGCTTGTATCTTCCCCGTCGTCATGGTGGGAGTCTCACGGTAACAGAATGACCACAGCAGTACTAGAAAAACTGCATAGCAAAATCCCATAGGGAATCATATTATTTGGTAACCAAACCTCATCATTATTTGGTCCAAAACTCATCCAATCAGCTGCCAGCCCTGACATCACACTCCCCAGCAGAGCCATCCTACCACAGATTTCCAACCGCCTTCGTGTGAGAAGGAGTCTCCCTGAGCCTTGCTCAGTTTTGTTCCTGTGTGAACTTTTGACCTCATGTTCAACTGGAAGTCCTTTCTGTTTACTGGATTTGAGGTACTGTGCTTCATATTTTTGCTTACTATGGCTGAAAGCTCTAAAAAGAGGCTCTTCAGGCCCTGCAGATCCTGTGGAAAACCTAGGCTGTTTTCTGAAGACCCCCACAAGGACTGCTTGTTTTGTTTACACCCTAAACATGTGCCTAAAGACTGTAAACATTGCAGAACCTTTTCTGCGAAAACCCTGCGTGACCGGGAGGCACGGCTACTGTTGGGGCTTCAAAAGAAGAAGGTCACTTCAGATTCTGACTCTGAAGAGGAATCTAGATCATCTAAAAACAGGAAATCTGCTTCTGAGGAAAAGATAGAGCTTAAAAAGCAGAAGACAAAAGGCAAAGAGGCTTCTTCGTCTTCACTTCCTCATACTCCTCTTAAAAAATCTACAGAGTCCAGAGAAGTTTCTTCAGCTCCGTCGACAAAAATTGGGGCGTCGCCGGCTTTGATTTCAATAAAACTGTCGACAGCTCCGTCGACGACGACTCTGTCGACCACTACCATATCGACGACGACAGCTGTGTCGACGGCGACGACTAAGACATCGTCGTTGAAAAAAGGCCCGTTGACGATCCCGTCGACGGGGAAGCCGGTCTCGACCTCGTCGATGACTCCATCGTCAGAGACAGCGACGACGACTCCGTCGACGATGACTTTGTCGACGACCACCTTGTCGACGATAATTCATCTTTCCACGTCGACGAGAACTCCGTCGACGGGAGCTCCGTCGACGGCATCCTTTAAGTCTCCCAAGGCAAAGATAATTTCATTAAAATCTATTCCATCGTCGACGGGCTCGTCGACGATGAAGAAATCTTCAGATTTTACGGCCTGGACAAAGATTTCTCCGCTTCCTCCATGTAATCTGCTGGAATTACAGTCAGAAGATGAAGAGTCATCGGGAGTGGCATATAGTCCGTCTCAACTTCAAATAAAGAGCCAGGAGACTGACGATGAAGAATATCAGGAGGTTCAGGAAGTCTTCTCTTTCCAGGATCGTCCTGCACAAGATTCAAGGAGGTATGAGTCATTTCAGCAGTCATATGACTACAAAGAGGAGGAAGAACCTCAGTCTGATTTGAGAGAGGACACTATCTCAATGCCAATTTCCCTAGTAACAGACTTACGGCTTATGATAAATGATTATTATCAACGTTTTCCTGACGCTAACACTCAAATTTCGAAAACTTCAGATAAGCCTGCTCAAGTTCAAACACCTCATTCCTCTCCCAAGAGTTCAACTCAGAAAATTCAATCTCCCCCTATTGTGACAATTAGGGATGATTTAGAGGAAAATGACGCGGATCAACCGGAAGAAGGAGAACTTCTTCAGGATTCTCAGGTTGGGGATGAATGGGACCAAAACATCCTTCCAACTACTCCGTCTCCATCTCCTTCTCCGGCGAATTCTCCGCCACAAGACATTGGAGGTTTCCATGATATCTTGGAGAAAGCGTCAAAAAGATTTGAGCTTCCGCTTCCAGTACAAGAAGCTGAGTGTTTCCTCTTTGATTTCAAAGAGGATTCATGGAAATCCATTAGATCTATTCCAATTATCGCTCACATTTGGGATGAAGGATTAAAAATAATGAGGAACCCGGCTTCGGTAGCTGCCTCAGTTCCCCGGATAGAAAAGAAATATAGAGCCCCAGAATCTTCTCCGGCTTGTTTAATTGGACATCCGCGGCCGGAGTCTGTAGTGATGCAAGCCGCTCAAAGGCACTCCAAAAATCCGGTTTCCACATCTGCAGTTCCCCCGGATAAAGAAGGGAGGCGAATGGATGGTGCGGGGAAGCATTTTGCTGTGATGGCAGCGTCTTCCATGAAGGCCTCGAATGCGTTAGCCCTCATCAGCAGATACAATAGGCAGATGTGGTCTGATATAGCACCTTTACTAGCTCATCTGCCAGATAAGAAAGAGGAAGCAGCTGCTATTTTACAGGATGGTGCTCGGGCGGCCTCGGAATCCATAGACATTGCGATGGATTTGTCTTCAGTGGCGTTCAGGCAAATGGCAGGTGCAGTGGCCCTACGAAGGCAAGGATGGCTTAAAGCCTCTTCTTTTAGACCAGAAGTGCAAGCGAAAATAGTGGACATGCCGTTTGACAGAGAGAACCTATTCAGAAAACATGTGGATGATGCCCTCCAAAGTATCAAAACTGACACGGATACAGTGCGTGCGTTGGGATCTCTTCAGCAGGGCAGGTTCCAGTCCTTTCGGAGGAGAGGATCCAGAGGACAATTTATGCAAAGATCTTCTTTCCAATCCAATAGATGTCAGCCGTACAATCAGCAGGGATATCGACAATTTTCAAGTAATCAACAATTTCGTTCATCAAACACTTACCAACAACAGTCCAGAGGGAGATCATCTGCGAGAGGCAAATCGCAACAATCCAACAGACGACAGTGACTCTGTCGAGGCACCCGCCACATGTTCAAACATCAGCAATTATTACCTGTCCTCCTTTTATCCGGCTTGGCTGTCGATAACAACAGATAGATGGGTTTTGGATGTGATTCAACATGGCCATACCCTGGAGTTCATACAAAAGCCCCCAAATCATCCTCCTATACACAGGAGACAAGAACATCTTTCAGCCCTCAAGGCAGAAATTTCATCTCTTCTACAAAAGGAAGCAATAGAAGAAGTTCTGTGCCTTCAACGATGGAAAGGCTTTTATTTGCATTTCCTCCTAATAAAAAAAAAAGACACATCAAAATGGAGGCAGGTAATGGACCTGAGAGGTTTGAACAAATTCATCCAAAAGAAATCAATGGATTCAGTCTCAGGGATAGGGATAGCGGTAGGACTGACTTTCGAACCACAGAACTACAGTTTTGTGATGATGACGGACGCTTCGCTACAAGGTTGGGGAGCGCATCTGCAGGAGCTCGAAATTCAGGGTCACTGGTCAAAGAGCGAAGCTCAGCTCCACATCAACTTGCTGGAACTAAAGGCTAAGTATTTTCTTGGGTCTAAAAACGTTTCTTCCCAGAATTCACGATTCGACAGTACTTGTCAAGACAGACAGCTCAACATCCATGTTTTACCTTCTAAAACAAGGGGGTACAAAATCAAAAATATTGTTGAAGCAAGCACAAGAAATTTGGAAGTGGCTTCTGAATCACAACATATCGCTTCAAGTCCAACACGTTCCAGGGGTGGACAACACAAGAGCAGATCTTCTGAGCAGATCGTCCAAGGTTTCTCACGAGCGGGAATTGGACCAAAGGCAACTTCTCAAAGTATTCAAGCTATGGGGCACTCCAAAGCTAGATCTGTTCGCGGATCGCCACAATTCAAAATACAAACACTTTGCAAGCAGGTTTGCATAAAAAGGGTCGTGGGGCATGTGAGAAGTTGGCCTGATGTATGATGTCACTAGTTCGAGTGTACACCTTATATCAGTCCAAACAACCCTTATGGTGATTGGTTGTAAAGTCAACCTTATAGACCAGCTATCCTAGTGGTAGCATGGACAAGAGCAGTCTTAGGCTAAACTCTGAATGGCATGTGAAGCCAGCTGTGATACCATATATAATCCCTTGAATACCAAATGAAAGGACACCACAAAAGATATATATATAAAATAAAGTGTATTTATTCTAGTCAAACCCTCAGCACTCTTTATGAGATTCGAGGTAAGTACAACACAGTCTTATTCAAGCATACATTAAGTCACACAGGTAAGTAATACAGTTAGGCCCTAGGGGCCACGCAAACCATATACTAAAGAAGTGGTATAAGGACCACTGTCACGGAAATAGAATAGGCCTAGGCCTAGGGAATCGCTGGGGCTACACTACACTACCAACAGTTAGGAAGTGGGAGGCCCACGGGATTCAGGTGCAGAGTGGAAACACTCATGCGTAATGCGTATAATCGATAGAAATAGTACAGTTCTGAAATAAGCAGTTTTAGGACACTTCTGGAGCAACTAGAAAGTCGAGACTCGGAAACTAGACCCTAGGATAGTCACTACCCTTGTGAGCACCGAAGTACCCAAGTTACCTAGCCCACAGGCTGCGGGTGCATAGGTGTGAACTTGCGTCGGGTTTCGTCGTGGACTTCTATGGATGCCTGAAGGAAAGTTGCTGACAGGCAGTCAGTGCAGAGTGTCCGGTGGATCCCAAGGCCGGGATCAAGAAGGAAGGGTAACTGCAAACAGAAGGGACAGAGTCAAGGTCACTAGCCAGTGACCACGTGGAACCAGGAAGGAACCAGGCGATGTCGTGAAGATTGCAGGTGAAGGGTGAAGCTTGTCGCTGCAGCCACGGGTACCAGGAGGCGTCGAGGACGACCAGGACCAGGAGGCGAGCTGTCCCACGAAGGCTTTTGCTGTCGGCGGCGTCGAAGTCGAACTAGGACTCACCAAGCCTTGGCAAGCGGAACCCACGAAGAACGGAGGACTTGCTTCTGGTGCAGACCAGGAAGGTCTGGGGTGCTTCTCTTTTGCAAAGAAGCGGGAGCCAGTCTGGAGGAGCCAAACCAGCAGTGAAGATTTAAAGGTGTGTCGTCACAGAGGCCGCTAGCCAACGGGCAAGCAACCGGACAGACGCGGCAAGCAGGAAAATGCAGAAGGGCACCACGCAGGACTCGTGGAGTGTGGGGGGCTGATCTTCGGTGCAGATGGTGCTTGGGGTTGGGGCTTCTCAATCCCCGGTGCACAACTTCGAGGGTACCTCAGAAGCTGCGCTGGAAGATACTCGCCACTTTTCCCAGGTAGCCGGTCCCACGTCTCTCGTCGCCTCCACGGATCTCAGCTCGGCTGTGGATGTGGATCAGGGTCGGAGAAGTCTGGAAGTCAAGGCTCTGGTCGGGCTCTGCAGTCGGTCCCTCGTAGAACTTCAGCAAAGCAAAGGGTAGTCTCTTGATGGTGCCTGTTTGCACAGGGTAGCCACTCCTTGGCCACAAGGGAGATTCTTCAGTCTTCTTCTTTCGTCGAATGTCGAAGGTCCAGAGTTTCTGTTCAAGTTGCAGGTTCAGGATAATCTCATCTCCTGGGGCCCAGCTACCACTCTTATACTAATCTGGGGGGCTGGGTTGCCTGCTAGGTCACGCCTTATGGGTGGGACCTGGGAGGGGGGTGGTTACACCCCCTTCCCTTTGTCCAGTTTCGCGCCAGGACTGGGGCTGGTGTGCCCCAGCACCGGTTTGAACTGGACTATGCATGGGACACCTTGTGTGCCCCAGGCAGTGTCTCGTTTCATTCATCCCTCCCTGCCCCAATACACTAAGGCCTGTCTGGGGTGGTACTCGCACCTCCCAAGGCAGGAAACCTATTGTCCAAGCCTCCCTTGCCGGGATCACTCCCAGCAGCAGGAGGTCAGACTTGTGTTGTGGTAGCAGCATCCATTTTGTGATGCTGGGGCTCTGGTTAACTTTAACCGGGTAAGTAGGTTTCAACATGTCTTCTCCCTCTAGAAGGGAGGGATAATATCCTCATCCCCAGAAATGGGATGGGGGTATCATTCCAAAGTGTTAGACACCTTACACAACATGTTTTGATACAGCCAAACCATAGTTACCATAACCGTTTAAGATTATAAGGCACTTTAAGAGTATATGGTAGGCTATATCATAGAACAGCTATAAGGACATGGTTCCGAAAGCTGCAGACAGGCTCAGCTCATGCTAGAGCACCATCTCACATGTTACCAAGCACTCTGCCTCCAGGATTGTTAAGGCCTGCCATAGGAGTGGCTGATAGGTACACATGTGTCTATATGTAAGATAGGTATAGGAATACTACACCTAAGCAAGGAGTGATTACACGACCTTGCCCCAGCTGAGTGATCAGCCAGTTGTGTCATAATGGAAGGCCAGGCCAGGGGTGGCATAATACATGCTGCAGCCCCTGGTAGGCCTAGGGTACACCTATGCCCTGGGTACCTAAGGTACACTGTACAGGGGCCTGTAAGGTGACCCTATCCAATGGGTTATGCACCTAAGGTACATAGTATCAATTTAGAGAGAGAACAGCAGGGCTGTGGGTCTGATTAGCTGGCCCACAGCCACATCTAAGTCAACAACCAGTAAAGCAAAAGCAAAAAGTGGGGGTGAACATAGAAAGCAGACCCTACTCTCCTACAGGGCAATGCGCTGCAGATGTGCTGGACAGGGATGTTTGCGTATGCATTTCCCCCATTTCCACTAATATCAAAGGTCTTGAGAAAGATGAAATCGTAGCCGTGCCATCTGATTCTAGTTGCCCCAGCATGGCTGAGACAAGCGTGGTTCTCAGAACTTCTCAAATTCTCAGTGACACCCAGGATACAGTTTCCATTAGTGCAGGATCTAATCACTATGAACAACGGCCAGATACTGCATCCAAATTTGAAATCGCTGAACTTTTCAGCATGGAACCTCATGAACATGAGTTCCAACTTTTGAATATCCCTCAGGAATGCCGGGAGATTCTGTCACGATCTCGAACAATCTCTACAAATAAAACCTATTCGGCTAAATGGAAGAGATTTTGTCATTGCTGTGCATCTAAAAGTCTACATCAAATTCTTCCGTATCTTTTAATGTTGGCCAAATCTGGACTTTCTCATATTTCCATAAAGGTACATTTGGCCGCTATTTCAAGGTACACGAGAGTTCCTGACCACCCATCTCTTTGGTCTCAAAGAGTTATTAAAGAATTTCTCAAAGGGCTTTTCAGGATGTTCCCCCCCATTTCAAAGACCAGTGGTTACTTGGCAGCTTAATACGGTTCTTGCACAGCTCATGAAACCGCCATTTGAGCCAATACATAAGGCGGATTTACAGTTTATCTCATGGAAAACAGCGTTATTATTAGTGCTCACGTCGGCAAGAAGGGTCAGCGAGATCCAAGCCTTCTCAATTGCAGAACCATTTCTACAATTCAGACAAGACAGAGTTATTCTGAGAATGAACCCAAAGTTTATTCCTAAGGCCCCCTCCAACTTTCATCTGAATGAACCGGTAGTTTTACCTACATTTTTTAAAGATCCTTCATCATCTGCATAAAGAGCTCTACACTCTTTAGACATTAAACGAAACGATGTCGGAAATTTTACATCGATAAGACGAAATCGTTCAGAAAAACAAATCAGCTCTTCGTAGCCTTTTCTGGCCCCAGGAAAGGTTTAGCAGTCTCCAGATCCAGTATTTCAAGGTGGATAACTTCGGCGATCTCCTTGTGTCATGTCAAAGCTGGAAAACCTTTACAAGCCAAGGTACGTGCGCACTCCACAAGAAAGAAGGCAACTTCTACAGCTCTATTCGCAGGGGTGTCGTTGCCGAACATTTGCAGAGCTGCGACATGGAAAAATACGCACACCTTCACTAGACACTATTGTCTAGACACAACATGGAAAAAGGATGCAGCAGTGGGACAGGCGGTTCTACGGCATCTATTTCAATAAGGTATTTATTAAAATATATATGGATGTATATATAGATATATAGGTAAATGTTTTGGTTCGCATATTACAAATGTTTATATGTCTTCTCAACTAATGATTGTCTGATATATTTTGAAAACTGAAATGTATGTTAATATTCTGCACAGAGGAGCGGAGCCCACTGACTATTTGGGGTTCTATCCTGGAAATGCAGTTTGGGATAAGTACTGCTTGCTATTCTGATACAAGCATGTGAATCTATGAAAGATTGAATACTGGAGAAAAAAGTAGTTGCTTACCTATACACTATGGTTCTCCAGTATTATCTTTTATACATTCACATGCGGCCCGCCCACCTCCCCATTTCTCAGGTGGAACCTCTTTATCTCTAGATATATCCTTGTCTCTCACTCGGGGCTGGAAATCTGAGGTAGGGTGGCTCTGCTGGGGAGTGTGATGTCAGGGCTGGCAGCCGATTGGCTGAGTTTTGGACCAAATAATGATGAGGTGTGGTTACCAAATAATATGATTCCCTATGGGCTTTTGCTATGCAGTTTTTTTCTAGTACTGCTGTGGTCATTCTGTTACCGTGAGACTCCCACCATGACGACGGGGAAGATACAAGCATTTGAATCTATGAAAGATAATACTGTAGAACCATAGTGTACAGGTAAGCAACTAGTTTTTTCAGCTTCTTCCTTGCCATCAAGCGGGGGCCGAGAAAAAAGGGGTGAATCCCAAAGAGTAAATATCCCCATGCATTTCAATGCTATCACAAAACTGCTGAACGGAATGACACCAATGTTGACAGGAAGCTAGATTTGGTGTATGTTTGTTAATTATTTTTGAAAAATAAAGGTACAAAAATATTTGTGTATCTGAACTGTTGGGTCCAAGAGACTCCTGCAAGAGTCATGCGGGTAGGTGGCAATTAAAAAATACAGTGTTCTGATTGGCCCAGGGAGCTTTTTTTCTTCTCCTGGGCCAATTTGCTTGACTCCTGCAGGAGCGAGCGCTCTGATTGGCTGCCTGACAACATTAGAAAAATGTTGCTGGCAGCCATTACAGGTCCTGAAGTAAAAAACAAACAAAAAAAATATATATATATATAATAATAAATATATAAGGACCCTTGGCCTGTGGGGAGACCCGCCCCTTCCTGGACCCAAAAAATGGCTGCCATTTTTTTCAGATATTTTAAGAGGGGGTGTGAGTATGGCTCCCTCCCCAGCCAATTGTGGCCTGGGGACCCCACCCCCTGGGGACAATTTCCTCCTTCCTGAGCCTTCAAGGGCCCCGGGAACATCAACCGCTGGGGTCGGCTCAGAGACTGTGTCCCTGGGAGCACCCCCCTCGGGACACAGCAGTTTCTCTGTCAACACCAGCGCAGGCAGGGAAACATGTTTGTTCCTGTCTGGCAGGATCATTTGTGAATCTCCTGACAGACGGGAGCAAACATACAGCTGGGAACAAACTTGCGTTCTGTTTTCCTGCCACCACTGATGCGGTCAGGGAAATGGAACAATGCTGGCTCCCGCAGCATGCGCGGCCCTGGCTGGAGCTGCAGGGGTACTTGGACTTCCCCACTGCTACCAACAGGTGGTATTTTGGTGCCCCGGTTGGGCACTGGGGCACCCTTCCTGAGGAATGGGGTCCACACAGCCTGAGACTCGGGGATGGGGGCCATGCAGCCTCCCTTCTCTTTATAGTACCATGCGGCCCCGGGTTAGGGCATCTGGGGCCTGATAAGACTCTGGAAGGCTGGCTGCTCGGCCTCTCCCCTTTATTACATCCGGTCCAGGGGGTGGAGACCCCGGGCCTATTAAGGCTCAGGGAGGGAGACCTTGCAGCCCCACCCCCTTTTTATTACATATGTCCCTTGCCTAAGGCTGTGCATGGCTTTGACTGCCGTCGGGTGAGCTCGCCACCAGCCAGAACCTATGGCCAGCCCCTCACTGCGCACGGCCTTGGCTGCCTACAGGGGGGTTGGCTAGCAGCGGCCAGGGATTGGCTAGCTGCTTGTGGTTGCATTAGCCACAGGGCCTGGCCTCAGCGTGGGTTTGGCTGCCTGCGACCAACTTTACATATGATAATAAAATATTACTTTACTTAAAAAAAAAAACTAGAAATCCACTGGAAAAAAAACAATTGTCAAAGTAAGGTAGGTGAAATGTTCATTAACAATGTAACATTTTAATCTAAAAAAAACAATAAATTCACCAGTTATAGGTATCTAAAGTAACTACAACTGTGCTCTAAGCTAACTATAACTTGCACCCTCGCCATGCATTGCTGATTACCCCAGATATTACATCACTCATAACATCTTCTATGACGTCCTTGTTAATATCTCTGCAGCATTTGCAATGAAATTTTATTTTTTAAATTATTTTAAAACATCTTTTTATTGAACACGTAATAGAAAGAAAGCGGCACATAAGCCACAAAAGTTATGCCTGAGTACAGTAAGTGCATACAGTATAGTCTGTCTCAGATCTACCTCTTTTCCAATGTTGTAATGTAGTCACAGTCTGGTGCTAGTCTGAGGCCATATAGCTAACATTCCCAGCTTTAAAGGACATCATTATGGGGCACATGGACTCCCCCTGTAGACATTCCTTTTGCCACAGATCCTTTCCCATGTTTTCTCCGCCACCATACACCAGTTTTGCCTCTCTGAGGCACGGTGGGGACTCCGCCCCCACAGACAGGCAATATTATGTTTAGCAATCACCATGCCCAAAGTTACCCAGATTTGTTCCATATGCCTTAGGTCCGTGGCATCCCAAACATAAAGATGACAACCATTTCGCAACGTGAGTTAGGTCGTCATCACACACACTACTCATACAAGCCACTATGGACCTCCAATAAGCCTGGGTGGCGAGATATTTCCAAATAATATGGAAAAACGATCCCTCTTGTCCACACCGCCTACGGCAAGCAGTATCAGGCACCCCTGCCCATCTTAACCAATGCACTACAGGACAAGTAAGACCTGTGGAGTATTTTTAGCTGGACGAGTCAAAACCGTGATCAAATCGCCACTTCCCTGGGGGAAGCGGCGAAGCTTCAGGCCAGTCCTCATCAGCCAGGCCACCCAAATCGGTATCCCAGCAGGTTCGCAAGCGAAGGATCGTATCTGGAGAGTTATAAATTTAACATTTTGTAGGTGAGCGAGATCGCTTTGCGGGTCATATGCTTGTCTAACAATCTATCCAGGGGGATCACCACCCAAAGTGCATGTAGAACCTGCAGGTAGGAAAAGGTTTCCGAAAGTCCTAGCTCATATTCTCTCTGCAATTCAGAAAATGGGACTACCGTCCCTTTGGATCAGAGATCTCCCACACTTTTCCCCAATGTACCTAACCTCTCAGAGTCCCATAGAGGTATTGCCTGGGTAATCCTGTCCTCCCAGCCATGTGCTTTGACTGTCGTGCACCAAATTTGGGCCGTAAGTGCTGTTGATCCGGTGAGGGCCAGGGGCTTAGGACTAGTGCAAAGTGCACGCAGGTACCCACCTGGGAGTAAGATATGACGATCCATGCGATATGGTGGGTCATCTGATTGCTGATGAACCCATTGGTTAATGACTGCTAGCTTGATGAACCCATTGGTCAATGACTGCTAGTAAAATGTACCTACATCTGGTAAGGCTATTTCTCCATCATACCAATCTCACATTAACTCGGTAAGGGCAATACGAGGGGTCCCGCTTTCCCACAACAGGGTTCTAACTTCGCCCTCTATAATTTTAAAATATGCAGCAGGAATAGGGAAGGGTGTATTTTGCAGGCCATACAGGAATCGTGGCAATGCGATAATTTTTAACAATACTACTCTTCCGAGCAGTGAAAGAGGGAGTGACCTACAATGTTGGACATCACTTTTAAGACTTAACAGGGGACCATGGAGGTTATTAGAGCGGAACAACATAGGATCAGTAGTAACATAGATTCCTAGATAGTGGAATCCATCTGACTCTGCATTTACCATACAGTCGGGTGGTAGGCTAGAAATCCACCATAGAGGACATATACCATGGATTTGAACCAATTAATAGTATGTCCAGTGTGCTTGCCGAAATTGGTGAAAATATTTAATATTTCATCAATGGAAATTTAAAAAGCGGCAATGTACAACAGGATATCATCTGCACTCCTCTGTCCAACACAATCTGGACACAATCTGCCTGGGGTTCAAGGATCAAAGCAAAGATAAGCGGTGAGAGAGGGCATCCCTGCCTAGTTCTAGGGTGAAGGGGGAATGTCTGACAGTTTCAGCCATTCAGAACTACCTGAGCCAATAGTCCGGAGTAGAAAAGTCGAGTCCAGGACAGAAACTTGGGACCGAAGACCAACCGCTTCAGCGCAACGAAAAGGTATGGCCATTCAATCGTATATAAGGCTATGCTAGCATCAAGTGACAGAACTACCTCATCTTCCTGAATCATCCCAACTCAACCCAGCACTCCATGAAGTTGCCGTAATTAAGAGCAGTACTTCTGCCGGGTATAAATCCAGACTGATCCGGATCCACTAATTTAGTTATTATTTTGAATGAGTCTGGATGCCAAGAGCTTGGCCAGAATTTTTGCTTCTGCATTGAGCAGTGAGTTAGGTTGATAGGAGGTACAGTTGTCGGTCTGCCTACCCTGTTTATGTATTACTACTATGGAAGCAAGTCATTGGTCCTTGTGAAGGATACCCTTAGTATCGTCTCCATATACATCTCCAACAAGTGAGGTGCTATTGTAGAGGTGGTGAATTTATAAAGGTTTATTTAGAGACCATTAGGTCCAATTGCCTTACCCGATTGAATATTATGAATCACCAGCATGACTGCCCTCTCCCTGGTGTCGTTCTTGGAGAGTTTTGTCCTCTGAAGAGAGAGTTGGAAGGTGTAAGTCAGCCAAGAATTTGTGAGAGTCTTCCTTGGTAGACGCTCCTATAGGAAAGAAGAAGTGAGTATAGTAGGCCACGAAAGCGTCGGTAATATCTTGTGGATCTCTAAAGTGCTCCCCATTGTCAGAGTGAATATTGGTAACCCAGTGCCTTGCTCTCTCACTTCTATCTAACCAAAAAAGTAGTTTCTTTGTTTTATATCCTACTTCATAGATGCAAGGCTGCTTTGCGGGATGCCTGACCCTTGTCGCCTCTGTCACCAGATAACAATATTCCTGCTGTTTGAGATTCAGATTGTGTTGGACTTCTCGGGTATCATCTCCTACCAGACTAACCTCAAGGTCTGATATGTGTTGCGCAAGTTTTTCCACTGCATCCCTTTTCTCTTTTTGGTGCCTGATTGTCAAGGAAAGTGCCTGTCTGGTAATGATGTTTTTTTTTTTTTTAACAGATTTTATTACATTTTTGAAGTACCACTTGGGCGAGAGCCCTACATAATCCACTTGATAGCAAAATATCAAAGAATTAGCAGCATTGGAAATATCAATAGGCACACTTTCTATACAAAACAAAAGAAAACAAACTATGAACTGTACGCAGACATTCCCACCCCACCCGCATCGGCAACCAAAATTCAGTACACATGTATGTCCAAGAAAAGGAAACGATGAAACATACATTTTGGCCCACAAGCTTCAATGAGGCAGTTCCTATGGGGATTGCGAAGGAAGAAGAGGGAGATCAATGCCACGGTATGTAGCCCACCGAGACCATATCTTTCTATGTTTTTGGGGGCAGCCCCTCGCTTAAAACACTGCCATCTCCGCACCCATACATTTATCTAGCTCTTTTGGCCGCTTCCCTTTTGTCCTCGGCGAAGTTCCCTTCTACAACTGGGCCATATCCCTCTAGGCAATGGTAAGGGCAAGAAAAAGTAAGTGTTGCTTTTATCGGTTCGCTCCGATGTCCTCTGTACTGTGGAGCAGGAACAATCGGGTATCATTCGGCAGGTCCCAGGACAACATCTCTTTATGACATGACAATACCCTACGCCTTTGAGGCTGTAATGCTAAGCAGCTCCACACCGCGTGGAGGAATGTCCCTTCCCACCGGTCGCAGCGCAGGCACATGGGGGATGGCACGACACCCATCTTCCAAAGCAGAATACGGGTGTAGTACATTCGGTGCACATACTTGAACTGAATAAGACTATATCTGGAGGTTACTGCAGCGCCTCAAGAGCTAGCTATCGCCTCCCCCCAGTCGTCATCCGGCAGGTCAGGGATGTCATCCTGCCATGCCTTCCTTGTTCTATGTAGAGTTGTGGTAGAATGCGTCGTCGGCATCTGGTATATCTGCCGTATTTTGTGTGCGCCGAGATCACCCATAAGAAGGCGGCCCTCGAGCGGATAAAATTCAGGGAGGTCAGCAAGGTTTGCAAGCGCGGGGGCAGGAGCATTACATAACTGAAGGTACCTGTAAAACTGGGTTTTGTGGAGATGAAACTCCTCCTGCAGTCGCGGGAAGGATTTAAGGACGGTGCCTCGCATAATGTCCCCTAATGTGGAAATACCAATGTGGTCCCACTGGCGAAACCCCTTCAATGCTGCCACCTGGCGTAAATAATTACTGTGCCAAAGGGGCGTCGCCTGGCTAGCCGCATATTGCATCCCATTCGTCAAACGGTGTACCGCCATAACCGAATCATGGTTCGGCTGGCTTGGGGTAAGGAGTCAAGCTTCTGCGTGCCATAGAGTAGTCGCAGGTGGAGAGTCCTCTCCATGGCTTCATGCTCTAATGCAAACAACGGGTCGGTAGGTGAATTGTACCACCAATCATTGATAATTAAAAGGTGGGCCGCCACATAATAGGAATAGATGTCAACAGCTGCAATGCCTCCACAATAGGTGGATTGTGCACATGTCTGCAATGCCACCTGAATCACCCTCACTCCCCATAAAAACGTATTATGGATGGCGTTAATTTGTGCAAATCAAGCTCTCAGAATGTGGTATGGAAAATTTTGAAGGCGGTAGAGCACCCTAGGGAGGGAGACCATTTTGAAAATGGCAGACCATCCATAGAGCGAAAGAGGTAGGGAGGCCCAAATAGAGGTCTCCTCGTGAAGGATGACAAGGAGCGGGTTTATGTTGCAGGCCCATAAAATCTGCAAGCATGCAGACACATACACCCCCAAGTATTGGAAGACCTTTGTGGTATGTTGTAGCTGAGATGCCCACGTAGTCCTACCTTGATGACCGTATACTGCAAATAGCACAGATTTAGCTGGGTTGGTGTGGAGCCCAGTATTCTGACCGAAGACCCGAAGAATTAGCAAAATACATGAGCCCGAGATCCAATGGTCGGTCATAAAAAACAAGACATCGTCAACGTATAATGCAATATGGTCCGGCTGTGACCTTGGCCAATCAAAGCCTCGGAGCACCGGGTCCCAATGGACCAACGCCACCAGGGGCACTACCGCCAGAGCGAAGAGGACAGGGGACAGGGGGCAGCCCTGCAGTGTGCCTCTACCAATGGAGAAGGAAGAGCAATGACCAGCGATGCGAACAGAGGCCATAGGTTCGGTGTAAAGTAGGCGTACGTATGCTAGGAAACGTGGCCCACAATTGATCGCCCCTTGGAGTTGGAATAAGTACAGCTGAGGGGGTCGAAAGCCTTATCTCGATCTGCCAAGAGCAAGGCCACGGGGCGGCCCAACTCTGGATCCAGGGCCATAGCATTGTGAACATGGAATGTTATGCCGGGTGGCACGGTGCAGTGTAAAGGGAAACCATTAGGCCCCGGGGCTCGACCTGAGATCATCACATTCATTGTGCTAAATTTATCACCCCCACTGATAAATTCGATATTGAGACGCCAACCAGATTTCTTTTGCCTCCTCTGTAAGGTGATGATTTAGCTGCTGTTGCGCTAGTGACAGGTTTCTCCGAAGAGTCGGAGTGGGCTCTCTCGTGAATTGCGCCTCTAGGGAGAGGCACTGGGTCTCTAGTTCTGCTCTCCGAGCGGCGCGCTTGCGTTTATCGTTAGTCCTATATACCTAATGTCAACCCCTCTAATGGTAGGTTTCAGGGTCTCCCACAGGGTCACTTAGGAGGGAGTGGAGTTGGCATTTAGGGTAAGATACTCTTGGATCGCTGTGTGGAGACACTCATGGTAATCCGGTTCACGCAGGTGCCACGGGGACATCCGCCATCTAAGAGGGGGCCTTTGAACCTTTAAGAGAAGCGTCACCGTAACTGGAGAGTGATCTGACAGCCCTCTCGGAAGATGTGAGGCCTGAGCAAACCGGTGGACATAGCACCGTGGTGTGAACAGTTAATCCAAGCAAGATACGGAGCCATGCACCGCTGAAAGAAATGTGTAGCCTAAATCGGCCGGATGATATTCCCACCAAATATCAGCCCTTCCCAATGCTCCCACTTGCGACAACAGTTTAGAGGGAACGATGCGGGAGGCAGCCCCGGAACCCTGTCTGCTGTCTAGTGGTGTCATAGTGTATTTCCAGTCGCCTCCCAGGAGGGACAAGATCTCAGGTAGTTCACCCCACAATTTAGTCAAACCTTCTACGAACATGGTCCCAAGGGGCGGGGGTTCATAAACGCTACACAGCGTGAGCGATTCACCATAAAGTGTTCCCGTCAGAAAAACGTATCTACCACCAGGGTCCACCCAGTGTTTCGTATGGAGGAAGGGGACACAACTGTGGATGTCAGTCCTGCGGGAGCCCCTGGTGAATCCAGCATGGTATACCTGCTAAAACCTGAACAGTGCCAGACATGGGGCCTTATTGCCCAGGAGATGTGTGTCCTGCAAAAGAAGAATGTCAGCCCCGTATCGTTTGGCTTGCCGTAAAACGCCCCCGTTTAACTTTGTTGAGTAGTCCCCGTACGTTCCACGTCACCACCGTTAATTCAACCAGATGGGAGACCTTCGTGTGAGAGGCCATATATCTAGTCTGGGTCTAAGAGCACTGATCTGCCTAGCAAGGAATGGGATGCATGTCTGCGTGTGTAAACAACATATAACTCTGTTACTCTGAAACCTTCCCCCCCCCAGCGGTATCCCACCTCCCGATACTGCCAAAAACAAGGAGCATCTGTCTCGGTGAGGAGCACCCCAGGACCCCAACCTCGGACCCCAGGACCACCCCCCCCCCCTCATGGATCGCAACCCCCCCATACACCATAAACCGTGGGGAACTAGTGGCCGTAAAGGGCAGCCACAGTCCAAAGCATCCACCTCTACCTTGTGCAGAATGTTCGGGATATGCCCAGCCTTTGGGCATACAATAGTGTGCAACTGGGAGTATCACTGCTTGTTCAGGGCTGGAAGATCGACGGTCTGAACTGGAGCAATGCCGTCTTTTTGATTTTGTCCTGCGTGTTCTATTCCACTGTGAGCCCCTAAAAGAGTCAGATTCCAGAGGTGGCGGGGAGTGTGTCTTCAAGTGGGCCCTTTCATCAGACCAGACGAAGACTGCTTCAGGCAAGTCGAAAAAGAGTGTTTTTGAGTTATAAATCACCCGGAGTCTGGCAGGATATAGTAGCATGTAGGATAGATTTTTTTTTTTTTAGTCATCTTTTTATTGACTGTTATACAACAATTTACATGTATTGATGGAAGGAACAGAATAGTAACATTCCACTTATGTGACATGTGTCGTTTGCATGTACATCAATTATTAGCATGACTTTAATGACATACTTGAAAAGCTTTAAACAGTTAGTAAATATCAGTGCCACAGTTCTCGGATGTCACAGGATAGTTCCAACCTTTCAAAGAATGTGCAAGCTGGTGTATCAATTGCCTCCAACCAGAAAAAATAAAAGTAATATGATAAACAGTCATTTTATATCCGTTTGAGTGTGCAAAAGCAAATCTTCACATTTTGTAACTAACTTACCAAAACACTAATACCCCATCCCTCCCTCCCTCCTCCTGCATGCCCGGTCATCTCTTCCCATCAATACTTTAGGCACCTGCTCATTCTACGTGGGCAGTTCCTCCGCAGGTACTACGGATTGCGCCTCTCACCTCACTATAACGCAAATTACTACTGTTGCTGACTTGTGCAGTTAGCCACTCTGGGCTGGGGCTCCACTAGGCACACTCATGATCCCTCAATAGGACAATATGTCAATCGCAGCAAAATCCTCCAACATGACATTCCAAGCCATAGATATTGGTGTCCGTCGCAAACCCCTTCTTTCTTCTCTTTGTAATTCTGCCCCTTCTGCTTTTCCCCACCTCACCATTTCCGCATGCCATTCTTGCAAGGTTGGCGCCCTGGTAGCTTTCCACCGTGTGGTAATGGTCCTTTTAGCTAGTAAAAGCGCGAGATTAGAGAACCTATACGTTGGATTACCCTTTTTTCCCCGGGGTCCCAGTCCCAATATACAATATTCCATAGTGTTGTTATTGCACACTGGGGCAATTTCCGTCAGTATCTGGCACACTGACATCCAATAGCGTCCTAATCTCGGGCAATCCCATATCCTGTGTACCAGTCCCGTTTTAGGTGTAGCACATCACGGGCATGTATCTCTAGTTCCCGGAAACATCAAGCACAATCTACTTGTGGTCAGATAGGCCCTATGTAACAGCATCAGTTGGATGAATTTAAATTTGGGGTTACGAGACACCTTCTTGGGGTAGCCTATTATAGTGTCCCATTCTTTGTCGGTAAACACGCGACCTGCGACTCTTACCCATTTGTCTCGGAGCGGTTGCAAGGAGACCGCCACTTCAGAGTGGATCCCGTGAGTCAGCCATCTGGTCAGGTGCGCTCCATGTCCCATCAAATATTGCATAGTGAGTAGTGTGTTCGTAGCAGGTTCGACACCCTCCCGTACCCATGTGTCTCGGATAAATCGGGATATACTTGCGTGTAATAAGAAATAAGTATTAATGGGGCATGAGGGTACCCTCCGAGAATAACGCCCCTATTGAAGTAATTCCCGCATCGGCCCATACCCTCATTTTGTGATGAGTAACTATTCCTGACCTCGTGAGGACACCTAGTAGCGGAATAGTAGGGGCATACGGTTGAGTCCGATTTGTGTATCTCAGTGCGTTTTTCCAGTATTTGATTGCTATTCGTAACAGGTGGGGTAGCGATGTGGAAATGTGAGCCTTGGGCATCAGGAGCCTGTGAATGTCTCCCTGATCCCATTCCCTATGTGACATATCCAACTCCTGTAAGTTACATCCTGCCAACCAATACGCCAGCCACTGTAGCTTGCTAGCGAGCATGTAGGATAGATTGAGCTCACGCAGCCGCCTCTTTGCTGCTGTGAAGGACTACCTCTGCTGTTGCACCAGACGGGTGTAGTCTGGAAAAATCATGATAGGCTTGGAGTCATAAATTAGCTTATCCTTGTTCAACCTGGCATACTACAGCACAGCGTCCCTGCCTGCGTAATTTAACAACTTAGCAATGACGGGCCGTGGGTTTTCTCCAGGAGGCGTTTTTCTCGTGATCGCCCTGTGGGCCCTTTCAACCTCAAAACATGTTGAAACCTTGTCTGCAGGCAGCAGGTCTGCAAGCCAGGAGGTGAGGAAGCAATTCATGGAGCCACCCTTGCAGCCCTCTGGGAATCCAACAAAACATAGGTTGTTGCGCATTGTGCAACCTTCTGCATCCTCGGCGCGGGCAGCTAGCTCTTTAGAGATCAGTCAATTTGTTGACCTGGTGTTGGAGGGTCTGCACGTTATCTTTCACAGACGTCACCCGTGCCTCCGCCTCGGTAATGCAGTTTACAGCCTTTTGCAGGTCCTGCCACTGGAATGAGACCTCGGTACCTACTGCCCCTATTTTGGCCTCTAGCATGTCCCTTGCATTCGTAATGGCCGCTAACAAGGCCGTGTTATCCAGAATAGGGGCGGGTGGAGTGCCCCCACCCAAAGACGCAGCAAACTGGCCCAAGGTGCTCTGCTTTGAGCCTTCCGGCGGTGGGCTGATGCCTAAGCACCCAATGTTGAGGGGAGAGTGTGAATGGCAGCACACGCTCTGCGCACCGAGGCCCCGGTCCCAGGACCAAGCTCCAGAGGCATCCACTGAACACCAGCCTGTCTTCTGGCGCTCCGCACCACACTGGCCCAGGTGAAGGCTGTTTAAACCTCCTTCTCAAGCGGGAGGCCTTGGCCCTAGCCCCAGCACCAGCGCGCGGGCACAACCCCCGAGGGAGCGCTGCTACGTGCGGCACCGGCCGGGCCCTGCAGGTGCGGCAAGACAACGTCACTACCCACCTGCCCCAGAGGCCCTAGAGCAAGCAAGTCCCCAGCATCGGGCGGCACCCAGGCAAGCCCCGTGACTGCAGCGTAGAAGCCAGCTGGGCCTATGAGCTCCCCTACAGCCTGCACACCGACCCAAGGCAGAGACTCCCGCCCGGACAGGCCTGCGGGCGAGACCGCACGACACCAGCCGCCCCCGCCTAGCTCACCTCGCTCCGGGTTCGAAACCTGATTCAGACACAGGACGCGGCCCCGCAAAATTGTTCAACTGGCAGGCCAGAGGGCGCCGTTCCTCGGCTGCAGTACGCTCCACGCATGCTCATGTCCGGCTGGAATCCCACGGAGAAATCCCTCTCGGACTCGGCAACGGCACACTGACTGGAGTCGCTGTCCCATGCGACACGGATGAGCTGCTCCAAGATCGTTTAAGGTAGGAGAATAGACGGTTTTTGGCGGTGGATGCACAGAGCTTATTCAAGCTGCATCCGCCATGCTGGCTGACCAAGCCACGCCCCGCAATAATGGGTTTTTAAGCCTCCCAAATAATTTGAGGTTATTTTACCTATTCTACATTATATTGCCTTGTACTCTGCATTTTTTTAAACTTTGTAATCTTTGTATTGAATTTAATGTGCCAGAACAGATTTAGTTCACACCTTTTATCCTGATTACCGTGCCGTATTCAGACAGTTTCCAGGACGCTACACAGCAGAAGTGGATAGGACTGGGCAAACCAATCAGCTACAGAGGGGCGGAGTCAGTAGAGTCCCGTGGCCTCAAAACACTGGCAGCAGCACGGACGCGCTTTTATAGCATTTTCAGTGGGTCACACAACTCTATTGTACATCCGTTCGTAATATAATCACAGAACCCATTTATTGTTATTTATCAGAAAGCAAAACTTATACACATGATTGGTCCTTGTTCATGTATCATTTTAAGTTAATTCATATCTTTAGTAGGGTGACCAACCGTCCGTAAATTTCACGGACAGTCCGTAATTTCGGCCGTCTGTCCGTTGTCCGTGAAGGATTCTTTAACGGACGCCATTTGTCCGTAATTTTAACCGGGCACCGGTCGCACCACCCTAAAGCCGGCACAGCTTCCACCCACCTCCCTGCTTGACTCCCATGCTGTTGAGGTTGGGTGTAACAGACTCCGATGCAGCACCAAAGCTCAGGTACCCAGCAGCATTAGAGAGGCACAGCGGGGTGGCTACCCTCACACCTTTCACCCTTGATGAGCTGCTAAGAGGGGCTTGAAGGTGACTGAGAGGGAGGGGCTGCAGCTTCAGGCGCAGGGGCATCTATTCAGATGCCAACAGCCCTGAATGCGTCATGTCTATGCAATTTAGAGGGGCCTCACACATTCCCTTTCTGCCCAGGGCCCCAAAAACGGTAGAACCGGCCCCGATTACAATGTGGCAGCACGTGGTTCTCTTCAGAGCTTAATTACTGTTACTAAATTGTAAGCAAACCTCGGTTCTTCAAACATGCAGTCTATAATGTAATAAAATAAAGAAATGGCACAGTCTCACCCACACTGATTAACAAAGTATGGAGGACAATCAGTTAAATCAGTTCTCTTGGAGTGTCTCCTTTAAGTACTGTACATCACAGTGGGGGATGGCAAAACTAACATTTTATAAAGAGCCTGTCGTCTCGTTGTCTTGTCCAGGAGGGGGTGAGGAGCCCTACCCTACCCTGGAGGGGCAAAGATGATACTTGAATACTGCATGCCCACTCCTGTGCCCACCCTGGTGGATCCTGTTCTCCCTCCTGTGATGGCTCCTGCCCCCCCTCCAGTGATGGCTCTTGTCCCCCCCCTGTGGTGGCTCCTGTCCCCCTCCCCCGCCTGTTATGGCTCCTGCCCCCCCCCCTGTGGTGGATCCTGTCTCCGCCCTGGGTGGCTTCTGTCCCAGTCCTGGAATGGCTCCTGCAGCGAGGGTGAAGTTCTTGAAGGGTCTCTTCTCAAAAAGGCTCAGCTCAAAATTAATATGAAAAGGTGAGCGAGTGAGTAAGTGAAGGGATGGGTGGATGAATTAGTGAAAGGGTGAATGGATGAATGAAAGATTGAATAGATGGATAATGAGAGAGGATGGATGGATTGATGAGTGAGTGGAAGGATGGATGAGAGAAAAGGTAAATAGTTGGATGTATGGGTGGAAGGGTAGCTGGATGGGAAAAAGGGTGGATGGATGAGTGAAAGGATGGATGAGTGAAAATGTGGATGATGAGTGAGTGAGTGGGTGGGTGGACGGATGAGTGAAATGATGGATGGATTGATGAATTGATAAGTGCAAGGGTGAATGGATGGACGGATGAGTGAAAGGGTGGATGTAAGTATGGATGAGTGAGTGAAAGGGATGGTAGGTGGACAAAAGGATGAAAAGATGAGTGAAAGGATAAATGGATGAGAGAAAGGATGGATGAGTGATCAATCAGTCAATCAATCAAGTAACTTGTAAAGCGCACTACATACCCGGGTGGGTTTCAAGGCGCTAGCGGGGGGAGGGGAAGATGTTACTGGTCAAAGAGCCAGGTCTTGAGTTGTCTGCTGAAGGTCAGCAGGTCTTCGGTTTGACGTAGGTGGTGGGGGAGGGTGTTCCAGGTCTTGGCGGCGCGATGGGAGAAGGATCTGCCTCCGGAAGTAGTTCTCCGGATGCGTGGGACCGTGGCCAGGGCGTGGTCAGCGAAGCGGAGTTTCCTGTTGGGTACGTAGAAGGAGAGTCGGCTGTTGAGATAGGCTGAGCCGGTTTTGTGGAGTGCTTTGTGTGCGTGGATCAGGAGCTTGAAGGAGATTCTTTTGTCGACGGGGAGCCAGTGCAGGTTCCTCAGGTAGGGGGTGATGTGGTCGCGGCGCAGGACGTCGAGGATCAGGTATGCAGAGGTATTCTGGATTCTCTGTAGTCTGCTGATGAGCTTGGACGAGGTTCCGGCGTAGAGGGCGTTTCCGTAGTCGAGCCTGCTGCTGACCAGGGCTTGGGTGACGGTTTTCCTCGTGTTTGTCGGGATCCATCTGAAGATCTTGCGGAACATGCGGAGGGTGTTGAAACAGGTGGAGGAGACTGCGTTGACTTGTTTGGTCATGGAGAGTTTTGAGTTGAGGATGACTCCCAGGTTGCGTGCGTGGTCGGTGGGGGCCGGGGGGGGACCCCAGTGACGTGGGCCACAAAGAGTCGTCCCATGCGGAGGGGTTGGACCCGAGGATGAGGATTTCTGTCTTGTCTGTGTTCAGTTTGAGGCACCAGTCGGCGACAGCCTTCATTCCCTGGTGGAGGTTGGATTTGGCAGTGAGGGGGTCCTTGGTGAGGGAGAGGATCAGCTGAGTGCTGTCGGCGTAGGAGATTATGTTGAGGACGTGGTGTCGGGCGATGCGTGCTAGTGGTGCCATGTAGACGTTGAACAGTGTCGGGCTGAGGGAGGATCCTTGTGGGACGCCGCAGATGATCTTGAAGGCCTCGGAGCGGAACGGGGGGAGGCGGACTCTCTGAGTTCTGCCGGAGAGGAAGGAGGTGGTCCAGTCCAGAACTTTGTTTCGGATCCCTGCGTCGTGGAGGCGCGTGCGTAGTGTACGGTGGCAGGCGGTGTCGAAAGCGGCGGAGAGGTCTAGGAGGATGAGGACCGCCGTCTCGCCATTGTCTAGCAGGATCCTGATGTCGTCTGTGGCGGCGATGAGGGCAGTCTCGGTGCTGTGGTTGCTGCGGAATCCTGATTGTGATGGGTCTAGGATGTTGTTGTCTTCGAGGTATCGCGTGAGCTGGGTGTTTACTATCTTCTCGATGACCTTAGCTGGGAACAGGAGCAAGGAGATGGGCCGGAAGTTTTTGAGGTCGCTCGGGTCTGCTTTGGGTTTCTTCAGTAGGGCGTTGATCTCTGCGTGCTTCCAGTTCTCAGGGAAGGTGGCGGTCTCGAAGGAGAGGTTGATGATTTTGTGCAGGTGGGGTGCGATGGAGTTGCTGGCTTTGTTGAAGATGTGGTGTGGGAAGGGGTCTGAAGGGGAACCGGAGTGGATAGATCCCATGGTCTTGATTGTGTCCTCGATGCTCACGTTAGCCCAGGTAGTCAGGGTTTCGTGGGTGGTGGGGTGCGGTGGGTTAGGTGTAGTGTGGTCGGCAGGGGTCGTCCGGGGTCTGAAGCTGTCGTGGATGTCAGTGATTTTTCGGTGAAAGAAGGTGGCGAGTGAGTCGCAGAGGGCTTGTGATGGTGGGATGTCGTTGGCGTTGGAGCTGGGGTTGGAGAGTTCCTTCACGATGGTGAAGAGCTCCTTGCTGTTGTGCATATTGTTGTCAAGGCGGTCTGTGAAGGAGGTCCTTTTGGCGGTCCTGATGAGGTGGTGGTAGTTGCGGATGGCTTCTTTGTAGGCAGTGTGGCTCTCTGGCGTCTTGTTCCGATTCCATGTGTTATCCAGTTTCCGGCAGGTGCGTTTGGAGTCGAGGAGTTCCGGGGTGAACCAGCTGACTCTTCTGCTGGTGCCTCTGTTGGTGGGGGTTTTCAGCGGTGCGATGGTGTTGGCGCAGTCGTTCATCCAGCGTTCGAGGGAGAGTGCACCATCATCCGGGTTGGTGGGGTTCGTCGGAGGGTTGAGTGCGAGGCTTGTCTGGAGTTGTTCTTCAGTGATTTTGCCCCAGCGGCGGCGGGGGGTCTGTAGGGTGCGGTGGGGTGTGAGTGGTTTTCGGAGGGAGAAATGGATGCAGTGGTGGTCGTCCAGGTGAGTACGGAGACGTGGCTGATAGGGTCATTGGATGGATTCATGAGTGGATGAGTAGATGGTTGGGTGGGTGGGTGGATGGAAGGAAGGAAGGATGGCTAAGTGAAAGGGTCGATGGAGAGAGAAAGGGAGGATGGATGACTGAAAGGGTGGATGGGTGGAAGGATGAGTGACTGGGTGGATGGATGAGTAAGTGAAAGGATGGCTGGATGGGTGAACGGGTAAATGGCTGGATGGATGAGTGAATGGATGGATGAGTAGAAGAGTGGATGGATGAGTGTACAGGTGGATAGGGTGAAAGGGTGGATGGATGGATAATGGATGGATGAGTGAAAGGATGGATGAGTGAAATGACAGATGGAAGGATACATGATGGATAGGTTTGCAAATGGTTGAATGTTTGGATATGGCTGGGCTTACTTATATACTATTGCGTGACCTCCTCCGATGTGTCTGTAAAACTTACCTATTGTCCTGAAGTTTTGTCCTGAATTTTGACCTCCTGTCCTGAATTTGTGTCCTGAATTTTGACCCTTTGTCCTGGATGTTTACACTCACCGTCCTGAATTTGCACCAATGCCAGTTGGTCACCCTAATCTTTAGTTCTAGAACAGCATGAACATAAAGATAAGACTATTCATAAATTTAAAAATGTATAGTTAGCTGCACTGCATTGAAGCCATCTGCTCAGGAAATTACCTTGTTGTCACCAAACGTCACACTCCCCGTGGGTAGAAGAAGGACACGGCTAGACAGTGTACTTGGTTTGTGGGTTTATTGACGTATACAATCAAAATCTTGGTCTCTCTCTCTCTCTCGGTGTGGGTAGGAGCGCTGTTATCTTCTCCGTTCCGGGGTCCTCGTCTGGTGGTATGCCTCCGGGGGATATGTAAGGACGGGAGAGCAAATATTTTAGTGATCTGTTCCTTTCCTGTGGGGTTGTGAGGGGGGAAGGGAGTGAGGAGTCACCGGGGTCCGTCACCAAAAACACACGTGGTACAAGATGAGGTCTGTGAGTGAGTCGAGTCCCTCCACTCCTGAGAAGGAAACAATACCTCTAAAAGTCCTGTGACCTCCCCGACAATTCAAAAACAAAACCCCAGACAGCTACCTCCCTCCACGTGTGGACAGTAAACCCAGGATCCGGCCCCGTACCTTTCCCAGCCACGCTCCTCCAGGCGCGTGGCAGGGCGAGACGCCGTGTAGGTGGCCTTCTGGCTCTGCAGCTCTCTCGTCATGTCCGGTCTGACCTCCGAATCTCCTCCTCCGGACTTCACCTCGCGCTCCGTCTCACTAGCTCCTCGCACTGCTCCGCTACCATCCTCCGCCTCGCGTTCTCCACTCTTCAGCTCGCTCTCCGTCTCCCTCTCTCCTCGCTCTCCTCCATGGGCTTTCGCGTCGTCTTCCTCGCGGGCTTCCGCCTTACGGGGGTTGATTGCTGCTGATTGGTTCCCTGCCGCTGACGTCACAGGGGGTGTCTCCTCGTCCGCGATGAGCCAGCCTGCGTTAAAGGGGCCGCCTGCACCCTGTAGAGGAGGTGTAAAGGTGTCGTCAAAGAGGGTTTTTCTCGTACCCCTCCTCTTCTCCCGAGGCCTGGCGACACATCCCCAACCCCGGATTTTCCCGATCGGGGGAAATGGGGTATCGGGAGAGAAAGTCCGCATTCCCCTGGTCCAGCCCTTTTCGATGTTTTACTTCAAAGCGATAAGGCTGTAAAGCCAAGAACCAGCGGAGGATGCGCTCATTGTGGCCCTTGTTACGTTGAAGCCAGGTCAGAGGGGCATGGTCCGTAAAGAGAATGAAGGATCTGCCTTCCAAGTAATAGCGCAATTTCTCCACCCCCATCTGACGGCCAAACACTCTTTCTCTACTGTGGAGTAAGCCTGCTCTCGGGGAAAGAGCTTCCTACTGATGTATAGAATAGGACGCTCGCAACCCTCAGCATCCTCTTGGGAGAGCACTGCCCCTATCCCAACCCCTGATGCATCCGTCTGTAGGATAAAGGGCTTCTGAAAGTCAGGGGCCACTAACACTGGGGAAGAGGTGAGGGCATCTTTGAGGGCCTGAAAAGCTGTAGATTCCAGGTCCGTAGGTGCCCGTAGGCGGGGAGAGGTCTGGGACTTGCGGAGGAGATCAGTGAGGGGTCCAGCCAGATTGGCGAATTGAGGGATAAACCTCCTGTAGTATCCAACTAAACCCAAAAACGCCCTAAGATCCCTTTTTGTCCTTGGGTATAGTAAAGCCTGAACTGCTGCCACCTTTTCTTTCTGTGGTTCTATGTTTCCGTCCCCAAGCAGAAACCCCATATATTGTACCTGTTGAAATGCCACCCGGGACTTTTTTGCGTTAATATGGAACCTGCTTGTCCTATACTTTCCAGTATACTGCTCAGATGTTGGAGGTGCTCGGGCCAGGTTTTACTGAAGACTACTATGACATCCAGGTAGGCAGAAGTGTAAGGAAGATGTTGCTTTAGAAGGGTAGCCATGGCCCGTTGAGCCCCATGCAGCCCAAAAGGGAGGACAGTAAAATGGAAGTGACCAGAAGGAGTCGAGAAGGCTGTTTTCTCCTGGTCAGCAGGAGCTAGGGGGATCTGCCAGTAACCCTTGGTGAGGTCGATAGTGGTTATGTATTTGGCCTCACCAAGGCGCTCTACCAATTCGTCGACCCTGGGAAGTGGGTAAGCGTCCTGCTTGGAGACCCTATTGACGGCTCAGAAGTCTATGCAAAACCGGATACTTCCGTCCGGTTTCAGCACCAAGACTACGGGGGAACACCAGTTGCTATGAGAAGGAACAATCACTCCGGTTTTTAGCATCTGTTGTATCACTGTTTGGAAGGCCGCTCGCCGTGCCTCAGGTATCCGATAGGGTCTTTGTTTGACGGTAACTCCTGCGGGTGTGGGGATAGTGTGTTCAGCTAGGTGGGTTCTCCCAGGTTGATCGAAGAATACACTAGAAAACCGAAGAAGGAGAGAGTCTATAGCCTCCCTTTGACCTGCGGACAATTCGGGATTGACAGGAAGGTCCTTAACGGTATGCACCAGAGGGGTGGTAAAGGAGACAGTTTGGGATGAACTCGGAGGCTTTCCTAACCATTTTTTCAATATGTTAATGTGGTACAACTGGGTCTTGGTGCGTGATACCTGTAGAACGTATGAGGTTCTACCCACCCTCTTAATGACCTGAAAGGAACCTTGCCACTCCTTCTTCATCTTTTGAGCAGAAGTGGGTAACAACACCAGGACCCACTCACCCACATCGAGTGTTCTCCACTTTTTCCCCTTATCATAAAAGTACTTTTGTTTGGTTTGTGCGATGGCTAAGTGTTCATGGGAAAGGGTACTCAATTTATGTAGTCGGGACTGCAACTGGCGGGTGTAATCTAGCAGAGCCTCAGCTTCTTGTTTCCCTTTTTGCTCCCAGCTGTCTTTCGTTATCTCAAGTAGAGTTCTGGGTTTCCGCCCAAAGAGAAGCTCAAATGGGGAAGCCCCCAAGCTGGACTGGGTCTGGCTCCTTAGAACAAACAGGGCCAAAGGCAACAATTGGTCCCAGTTCTTTCCATCCCCAGACAGAAGTTTTTTCAGGGTTAGTTTAAGGCTTCCATTATAGCGCTCGACTAAGCCGTCGGTCTGGGGATGGTACACCAATGTTTTTATGTGTCTGATGCTGAGCTGGAGACACACCTGTTTCATAAGTTTTGACACAAACGGGGTGCCCTGATCGGTGACTATCTCTCTAGGGAAACCCATCCTCGAAAACACTTCAACCAGGCGCTGAGCTATGGCCGTGGAAGTAGCTGCTCTAAGGGGGAAGGCCTCTGGATAGCGAGTCACATAGTCTACCAAAACAAGGGCATATTGTTGTCCTCTACTGGACTTGGGCAAGGGACCTATAAGGTCCATCCCTAGTCTGTCAAACGGTTTACCTATGATGGGCAGAGGTTGTAAGGGGACTACAGGTGGTACGTACGGATTGCGCCGTTGGCAGATATTACATTCCTGACAATACTTCTGTATCTGAGCATATACCCCAGGCCAGAAGAAGTGTTGTAGAATGGCTTGTCCTGTTTTTTCTGCCCCAACATGCCCCGCCAAAAGGTGGGCTTGGGCAAAAAAAAGTATTTGATCCCTAAAGTCTGAGGGTACAAGTAACTGAAGAGTAGCGTCTTCCTTTGCTACACGATAAAGGAGGCCGTTTCGTTCAACAAAAGTGGGGTATGCTCTATTCACTTGGTCCTGTTCTGCCCGGGCTTTGTTCCAGGCATTGACAAGACTGGCATCGTTCAATTGGGAAGTGCGGAAGTGGGTATCCTTAGCCCAGGGTTCTGGGGTTAACACGGAGACCTGAAGATATGTTGGGGAACTAAGCACCTCCCGCATCATAGAGGAAAAACAGGGATTATCGGTTCCTAAAATGACAGGTTCCGGAAGGTGTGGAAGGACCCCCACTATCGCATCCATGCTGGCCCCTGTGGGTGTTTGGAGTTGGATCGTAGCCAGAGGGTAGTCCCTAACCTCCCCGTGTACACACCTGATGCCCACCCTTCTACCCGGTAGGACCCAAGAGTGGTGAATGAGCTCCTGCCTAGCTACTGAGTGTTTGCAGCCTGAATCAAGTAGGGCTCGTACTCCTTTACCCTGTATCTTTACACTCACGTAAAAGACGGGACCTGTTTCTTGGGCGAGTAGCTCACATCCATGGGTTCCTCCTCTTTCTCCCTTTTCTTCCTGCAAAAGCGAGCTATGTGTCCCCATTCCCCACAGTCATTACATTGGGGCCCGGAAAAAGGAATATTGTCTGGCCGTGCTCCTCGGGACAGTACGGGCTCAGGGACTATTTTAACTGACTTCCTGTCGCCTCTTCCTTGGGACAAATGCTTTACCGGCCGTTCTGGCTCTTTGGGGGTGGGTCGGCCTTGAGCTCTGGCATAAGACGTGGCCATCTCTACCGCCTGTTCCAGGGTTAAACAGGCGTGTTGTTTTAGCCAGCGCTGGCTAGAATAGGGGAGGGCTTCCAGGAATTGTTCCAGATAGAATTTCTTCATTACGTCCTCCATACTGGACTCTTGGGGTTTTAACCACAGATCAGCCGCCACCTTCAGTTTAAAGAAAAGAGTCTTGGGTATGTCCCCAGGAGCCCCGTGTTCCTGCCGGAATCGTAATCAGTGAGTCTCTTCGTTCACTCCTAGCCTATCTAGAATATATTGTTTCACCAGGGCATAGTTAGCGGTTCCGTCTTTATTCACGGCTTGATAGGCCGCTTGTGCTTCTCCAACCAACAAAGGTGCAAGGTAAAAGGGCCACCTCTCTCCCGCCCAAGCACTAGCCCGGGCGGCCCTTTCGAAATTTAGAAAGAAGGCCAACGGATCTTCTCCTGGGGTAAACTTCTGAAGGGGGACCACCGTTCCCGGAGGCGCGGCCGCTCTGGCCTGACCCAGGGAGGCCACGAGAAGATTTTGTCCTTCGGCCAACTTTACCAGATTCTAGGCTTGTGTTTGGATAGCCGAAGTGAACACGGCCCGATCTGCTTCCGCCTGGGAGGAACTCCGCTCTATTGCCCACTCCATCTTAGCCTGACTTTCCTTCATTTGATGTATGAGTGTATCCATCCTGTATCGGTTGGAGGTTCACAGTCCAATGGGCTCCTATCTGGCTCGCCACTTGTCACCAAACGTCACACTCCCCGTGGGTAGAAGAAGGACACGGCTAGACAGTGTACTTGGTTTGTGGGTTTATTGACGTATACAATCAAAATCTTGGTCTCTCTCTCTCTCTCGGTGTGGGTAGGAGCGCTGTTATCTTCTCCATTCCGGGGTCCTCGTCCGGTGGTATGCCTCCGGGGGATATGTAAGGAAGGGAGAGCAAATATTTTAGTAATCTGTTCCTTTCCTGTGGGGTTGTGAGGGGGGAAGGGAGTGAGGAGTCACCGGGGTCCGTCACCAAAAACACACGTGGTACAAGATGAAGTCTGTGAGTGAGTCGAGTCCCTCCACTCCTGAGAAGGAAACAATACCTCTAAAAGTCCCGTGACCTCCCCGACAATTCAAAAACAAAACCCCCAGACAGCTACCTCCCTCCACGTGTGGACAGTATGTCGTAAATTGGCTGCGATTAAATTAGCGTTAGCAGAATCCATCTGGCATTTAGAGGCTATCCTGTACATTTCGTGGAATCCATTTTGTATTTCTGGCAGCCATTTTGTCTTCCCTTGTGCTCTGTTTAAAGGACTGGCTATACTTAGACTCTGCCACCCTGCACATGCGCAGGAATATCTAACTGTCCATGCATCTGTTTTTAGTCTGTAACTATCAGGTTGTTTCTACCAGAGTCAGCAACTGCTAGCTCCTCCTTTACTGTTGACGGTGCATTTCTGTATGACCATCTATGTATGTAACTCTTCTCATGTATGCTTGCACCGCCCTTTTCCTGAGCCCCTGTGTGGGTATAAAAGACCCATGGTTCTTCTACTCTGTGTGCTACCTTCATTCAGCACTACAGGGTGCTGGGTGAATGTGGTTCCACCTCATGAGGTTTAATAAACTATGTATTTTCTATTTCAGTTTCTGTGCCAACTTCTTACTAATAGTCTGAGGACTCTGTGCAAAGAAGGGCGAACCCCTTGCACTGGTAGGCCTAGCTGAGGCCTATTTTCTACAAGTAAACCCAGGATCCGGCCCCGTACCTTTCTCAGCCACGCTCCTCCAGGCGCGTGGCAGGGCGAGACGCCGTGTAGGTGGCCTCCTGGCTCTGCAGCTCTCTCGTCCCGTCCGGTCCTGACCTCCGAATCTCCTCCTCCGGACTTCACCTCGCGCTCCGTCTCACTCGCTCCTCGCACTGCTCCGCTACCGTCCTCCGCCTCGCGTTCTCCACTCTTCAGCTCGCTCTCCGTCTCCCTCTCTCCTCGCTCTCCTCCATGGGCTTTCGCGTCGTCTTCCTCGCGGGCTTACGGGGTATGATTGCTGCTGATTGGTTCCCTGCCGCTGACGTCACAGGGGGTGTCTCCTCGTCCGTGATGAGCCAGCCTGCGTTAAAGGGGCCCCCTGCACCCTGTAGAGGAGGTGTAAAGGTGTCGTCAAAGAGGGTTTTCTCGTACCCCTCCTCTTCTCCCGAGGCCTGGCGACACTTGTACTCTGCATTTTTTTAAACTTTGTAATCTTTGTGTTGAATTTGTTGTGCAAGAACAGATTTAGCTAGCCGCACTGCATTTAGTTAGCCGCACTGCATTTAGTTAGCCACAGTGCATTGAAGCTATCTGCTCAGTATATTAACTTGTACTATGCATTTCTTTTAAACTTTGTAAACTTTGCTTTGAATTTGAAGTGCCAGAACAGATTTAGTTCATACCTATTAGCCTGATTACTGCTCCGTATTTAGACAGTTTCCATGGACGCTTCACAGCAGAATCTGATAGGACTGGGTGAACCAATCCGCTACAGAGGGGTGAAGTCAGTAGAGCTCCGTGGCCTCAAAATACTGGTGGCAGCGCAGACCCGCCGGTATAGTTAGCCGCACTGCATTGGAGCTATCTGCTCAGTATATTGCTTAGTACCCGAGGCCAGCCATTATTCCCAAAACCTTATTTACACACCTAACAAATTAAAACACCTCTCTTCACAAGGTAAGCAGCTTGATCCCTCAGTTAAACACAAATTCAACATGCTAGGTCTCCTGAACCCCATCCCAGAAACGAACATACTTGTCTAACGCCCAGCCAAATATTCAAACCCCCTCAAAAACACTACCCCCATATCTACAAATCATGTAATATAGGAATTAAATGTCACATATCTTAATACATGCTCCATGGTCAAACATCAGTTAGAAATATTTATTTTTCCAAACACAAACACGCCGGACATCCTGTTCATGACTGAAACATGGCTAACAGATTAATCTACACCTGACATAATAGCGGCATTACCTGAAAACTACTACATTTTGAATGCCAACAGACCTACTGTGAAAAAAGCAGTGGAGTGGCAGCTGCCATTTAAAAAGCACTTGACTTTCACTTCTCTCACCCTGCTAGGTTTTAGCCTAGCTGACAGTATTACGATCAAATTAGACTCACCCTCCACCTCACTGGTGTGTGTACACATTTACAGACCGGCAAAAGCCATGCAGGAATTCACTAAAAACCTAGTAAATAGTATCTCTTCACTGACCATTGATTATGAAAAAATCGTAATCATTGGAGACATGAACAACTGGGCAAACGAGGGGAGCAAGGACTCCAAGGACCCGACTGATATGCTACAGAGCCTTAACCTCCAACAACATATATGTGTGCCTATGCATATTAGAGGACGTATCCCTGACTAGGTTTGGTCCCTTAACCTTATAATATTCAACCTTTCTATTCACTCGTGCATATGGTCAGACCACTATTTAATATGTTTTACATTAGGCAATATCACATTACTTAAACCTACTGCTCGCCCTAAAACTGTGGCTAGAAACTGGAATCGTGTCAACTTAAACTCCTTCTGCAACAAATTAGCATGTAATATACCCACTACAAAAGAGAACCTGGAAGAACTCGAGGATGAAATCTCAAACTGGCAAATGATAGCCAGTGCCCCTCTCCGAAAAGTGAGTTATACTCTCCGGCGCAAGACATCCAAATGGTTCTCTGATGAGCTAAAAATAGCCAAACTAAAAACGCGCCAGGCAGAATGGAAATGGCGTAGTGCATACCTGCCAGAAAATAAGGAGCTTTTCATTCAAAGCATGAAAGTCTATAAAAATGCCATTTTAGAAGCTAAAATATCCTTCTCCTCTAACAACGTTATAAATTCCAACAATAAAACCAAAGGTATTTTCATATAGTGAGGGAATTATCTAACCCATATCGAGTGATACTTCAATCACCCCTACACAGAAATTATGTGATGATCTCAACTCCTTGTTTTCTTGGACAAAATAAAGAGAGTTCAAGAATCCATTCCCTCTAGTTCATTAGATACGAAAACCTCACAAGCAAAAAGAAATATCATCTCTATTTATACCTTCCCCATCATTAGCAAAGAGCTTCTCGCGAAGTAGCAAAAAAAGTGAAATCTGGCTCCCCTAAAGATGTATGTCCCCCCAAATACAAAAACGAATTTTTACTTCCTTCTCAGAAACTGTCCAATCTCTAATGAATGTATCCCTCATGCAAGGTTATGTTTCCCAAGCATTCAAAGAAGCTGTAGTAATTCCGCTGCAGAAAAACTGGCCCCGAAGCCCCTGCTGCTAAATAATTACAGATCTATCACACTTCTCCCATTTCCCGCCAAAATCTTAGAGGCCCACTTAGCAAAACATCTCTGCGTATTCTTAGAGGAGACTAATTATCTCGACCCCCCATCAAGCAGGTTTTCAGCCCTCTCACTCTACCGACTCAATCATCCTTTAAGTGGTGGATGACATGAAAGGCAGGGTAGATGAAGGTAGTATTTAGACACTAGTCCTGTTAGACCTATCAGTGACATTTGATACCATTGATCATAGGATTCTGACCGATCCAATTGCAGCTGCAGGCTTAAGGGGGAACTGCCCTACACTGGATGAAATTCTTTCTTAAGGACCGAACCCAGTCAGTCTGTTTCCCTCCCTACTGCTCAGCCAAAGTTCGTGTGAACTGCGGAGTACCTCAGGGTTCCTCCATGTCCCCCACCTTTTTAACCTCTATATTCACCCTTTAATAAACCATCTTCAGCAGAAGAAGGTGAAAATATATAATTACGCTGATGACATGCAGCTGATCTTTACAATTGACGCAACACCTGACTCGTGGGAGTTCTTTCAGAACACTATGCTATATATCAGAGACTGGATGAATAGCAACCAGTTAAAACTCAACTCTAATAAGACAGAGATCGTCATAACTATCAACAAAATAAATCACTGGAACCCTGCCTACTGGCCAATAGAGATGGCCCCCTCACCAAATCCTAAGATTGCCGTAAAGAGCCCAGGCGTTCCAATCGACAAGAATCTGTCTATGAAATCTCAGATAGGCATGGTAACTTCTTGCTTTCTCCAACTGAGGAAGTTGAGGAAAATCAGATTATTCTTTTTTATGGAGGCTAATACCCCAATCATCATTGCATTAATCAAGTCTAGAATTGATTATGCTAACGCCCTCTACTTGGGACTCCCCAAAAATCTAAATCACAGACTTCAGATTGCGCAAAACCAAGCAGCAAGATTCGTCTTTCAACATCGCTGAAAACCTCACACAGCCCCTGACGCGATTTCCACGTGACGTCAAGCATTGGCGTTCACTGCCACTAACACTTCTGGGGAGAGCAGCCCTCTTTAAAATGATGGCGCTCCCCAGATTCCTATATGCACTGCAGAACACACCGTTCCCAGTCACCCCAACATACTTTACTGCGATAAATGCGGAAGTGACCAGTCTGCTATGGGACGGGAAAACGCCACGTATAGCAATGCACAAACTAACAAGAAGCTGGTATGACGGTGGAATTGCCCTCCCCAACATCAAAGTATATTATTGGGCCTCGCAGCTCATTGTCAAAAATCCATGGCTTCACGTACCCCAAGACGACCCAGCATATCTCATGGATAGACAGCAGGGATTATGGGTGCACTATACAATAAGATTAGGAGAAACAACCTCACAGGCCCAACGGCACACACTATCCAAATCTGGTTTGAGGCGCAATGAGCATTGGGATGGGAGGGAGTAATAACGCAAGCCATGCCATTGTGGGACACAAAAAGATTAGGTACACTGCGCAACACCAAAGGCTTTCGGCAGTGGGACCTGATAGGAATCTCGCGGGTGGGAGATCTGTGGAAGAAAGGGGAAATAGTCATGTTTGCTTAATTACAGGCCACATATGGGCTAGCAAAAACAGAAGCGTTTCGTTACATACAGATCAGACACGCACTCATGGCAGTAATTACAACAGGAACACAGCTTGCAGAATCTTCACCACTGGAAGATAGGCTCCTCACAGATCACCTCAATAAAAAAGCCATTTCCCAAACCTATCGGAAAATAATAAATAACCAGCCAGATCCCCTCGAAGCCCTGAAACCCAAATGGGAATCAGAGGTAGGTGAATTAGATGACACAGAATGGCAAGAAGCGCTTGCGTCCCCTAAGGAGGTAGCGATATCGTTAAAACGTAAGCTAGTAGAAATAAAAATCCTACATTGCACCTACTATATACGGACGCTCCTATACAAAATCGACCGGATGGACACACCGCTCTGCCTTCGACAATGTGGTGCAGAGGGCACACTCATCCACACCCTCTGGCTCTGTCCAGAGATTGCACATTACTGGAGGGCGGTCATGCGCACACTCTCACAAGTCATGACGGTTACGATTCTCCCAGAACCAAAAAGATGCCTCCTCAATATATGGGAGCCCATAGACCTTAACCATACAGAACAGGACTGGGTGACGCTGGGCATGATGCTGGCGAAGCGTAATATAGCACAACACTGGGGATCCCGACACACTGCTACTCTTCATCAATGGTGCAAAGACATGGATAACGCAATGACAGTGGAGAAGTCAGTCTATATTCACAGAGGGTGCCCCAAAAAATGGACACGGGTATGGGGAAGGTGGAACACCTACCGTGGAAATATATGTGAACCCCCTCAAGAGGATTCAGAGTCAGCAGTCAGCGAATGACTGGCCCAAAGAAAAGGATGCGGGCTATTATGTATTTTGATTACCCACAAACCGACACTAACACAGTACATTATCCAATATTAAAGTCCGTCAGTAGACCATCGTATTGCATGTTAAACCACTGTATGTGTACCGTCAGATTAAATCTCACTGTATCCAATACCTATATTATTCAGAATGTCAATAAAAATGTTTTTTTTTTTAAAAGAATCATCAGCCCCTGATGAAGGAGCTGCACTGGCTCCCCATGGCACAGCGTACTATATTTAAAACAGGATGTATTATCTTTAAATCTATTCACAGTAAAGGCCCCAAGTACGTATCCGCTAGGATCCATGAATACTCCCTGACATGCAATCTTAGGTCAACTCAGATGAACCTACCTGTGGTACCGAGATTCGAACGCAAAAGGATGGGAGAGAAACGTTTCTCTACTCTAGGCCCTCAGATCTGGAACTCATTCTCTATCGCAATCAGACAAGCAGCAAATTACATGTGCTTTAGAATGATGCTGAAAACATGGTTTTTCTCTCAAGCATATAGCTAAGAACTAGACTAGGTGACGGCTTATTAATCGAGTGCCAAGAGACCTGTTGGTGAATGCGTGCTATATAAATGACCCATAACATAACATACTGTCATCATCATGCTTTCGCTCAAATAAATCCTAAATCTAAGAATTAAGAACGATCAAATTTCAGCCTAACGACACATAAGTAATGTAATTTCATGAATATATTATCCAACTGAATTGTTGTAACAGGCTTGTACCATATATATATATATATCTGATAATCCACCCATGGAAAATCAGATGTTCACTCAATTGCAGAAGTGAGTTTGTAGTTTATGTTCTGAAATGCTCCTGTCCCAAAATGTATGTGGGGAGCACGATACACATGGTACACATTTGGATTCTACAACACCTTAGGGCAATTAATAATAAGGATCCAAATTATGCAGTTGCCCGGCATATTCATGAATCCCACAATGGAAATGCTAATGAGTTGTGTTATTTTGCTATTGATCAAGCTCCTAAATCCCGGAGGGGAGGCAATAGGGAGCGGAAGTTAAGACAACTTGAATCCAAATACATCAGCTTATTCAACACCAGGGTGCCGCATGGCTTGAACTCTGAAGAAGATTTACATGTTCATTTATGAATTATCTCTTTCAGATAGGACTATCCATATGTTCTTCATTTTATTGATACTGTATTTTATATTGTTTTAAAGGTCGACTTTAGTTTCCACCGGCATTATTCAATTAATAATTAAGCAGGCTTTTTTCCTTCACTACAAGTGTGTGAACTTATTATCATAATTGCAAAGCACCATGTTGATTCTTAGTCGTTTTAGTTCCGGTGTCTGGTCCCCATGTACAACAAGATTATATTTGACAGAGGCTAATCTACACATCAGTATTATGTAAATATGTACTTATAGGCACTTGCACTTTATGTACAGGGTCCATTTGATATGAACAAAGTCTCTCTGATAGTTCAATGAGAAGGTATATAAAGTTAATTTAACAATACATTTTTCTATCTATTTTAAGATATAATATTCCACATATTTTAGATATATTTATTGGTTTATAAAAATAAGATAGTATTTTAAGGGCAGGAGCTGTGAAGACCTTTTGGAATTCTAAAAATTCTAAATTACTTTACCTTTTAGGCTTCCTTTACAATCAAGAACATTTCAGAGAGAGAGGCATGTGATTGGAGAATACAAGGATTAAGAAGTTACACCATGACACCCACCCTCTTCGGAATAATAGTTCATTGAAAGCCCTGTCAACTTGTATAGAGAGAAATAATTGGGATACAGACTTGACAGCAGATTGGGTGTTATTTCAGGCCCAACCATGTCACACTGGAAATAAGTAATTAAGACACCGGAAGTAATTGTTTGTTTAAATATGATGATTGGGTAGTATTTAACTAAAGGAAATTAGCAACGTGAAAGGCATGCATACTAATTAACATTTGTGGCAGGCTAAGATTATTATGACACAATTTCCACAGCCTATAGAGCAAAGTTTTTAGATTTATTTTTAGTACACATTATGCGTTGAGTTGCAATATCCCCCTTTTTTCTTGAAACTGCACTATATTTGCACTTTAGGAGAGAAGCACTATGCACTTTATCTGTGAAAATGATGTTTACAGGATAAAAAGTCAACTGGGAACATGGCTTTTTTAAACTTAGAATGAAATTTCTGTTTAAATAAATGTCCCATTATTTATTTAAAAAACTTTTCCTGCGCATATTGGACAATATAACAATATATATATATTTTTTTATCTGACCGACTTTGCTCCTGGTAATTGGCTGGTTCAGCATAAATGTATCAGTCCATTTAAGAGAATATGAAAGAATATTTTGTTTTTATTTAGTGGCTGTGTCGATAAAGTTATTTGTATTTAGACAAAAAAATGGTAACTTTGTATGTTTACCTGTATCTAGGTCTGCCACAAAGTCTTTTGTTCATGTCTAGTGACCAGCAATTGGTGGAGTCTATCATGTGACCTTTTTTTGTATTCGTTGTTTGTGTATTTTAACCCACACACTGAACGAGTTATCCATTGCATGATTAAGGCAGGAATGCCGAAACGCGTCGCAAAGGATTGAAATCATTAAACTGTGGATTTGGTGAGAACAGTTGGTGTCGGCGTCCTTTCTTTGATAGAAGACGGGAGTTGGAGGTTGATATATATATTACCTACTGGCGGTCGCCAGTAGGTAGTTATAGTTAGGACCACGTTTCCATAGGAAATCCGCAACATTCTATTTTGAATAACTTTGGCGCCGGTCGACGAATCCTCGCGAATTTTTCAAAATAGGTGGGGCGCTACGCTCCGCTCCTACCCTGAAAGTCTCGGGGGGATTCGTCAAGCGGGGGCTGAGATAAAAGGGGGGTCCCAAAACGCGTTTTTCCCATGCATTTTTCCATAGGACCTTTAGACACAGCTACAGCCCGAACGGCTGAACAGAATTACTAGAAATTTGGCAGAGAGCTAGTCCTCAGGTCAAGGAAGTGCCTTTTGTAGGTTTGGTGTAAATCTGTTCAGTAGATTCTGAGAAAATAGCCTTTAAATCAATATATATATCTGAGCCAGCTTACGGTGCGCTTACGGTACGCTTACCGTACGCGTACGGTGGCGTGCGCGAGCGCGATTCTGATTGGCTCTTAGATCTTAGTAAACATTCGAATCGGCCGAAACCAGGAAGCGGCGGCCGCCATTTTCTCTCTAGCACTGAGAGTGTGGATTAAAATACAAAGCACAAAAACATGTAAAGGGGCTGTTTGGACAGCTCCAAAACACCTAGCCATGTTGAGGGAGTCCCCAAAGATCCCCCAAGGCCAAAAACGGAATTTTTATTTTTTCGCTAATTTCGCCGATTACGCTTACCGTACGCGTACGGTAAAAAAATATTAAAAAAAAAAAATTATCCACACTCTCCCCACCCCGTGTGCAAATGGTGGCCGAAGGGCACCATTTGTGCATGGCTTATCAGAGGTGTGAAAAATTTAAATATTACCTTTCAAAACGAAGTGCATCATATGTCCTCCATGTGCGCACGGTGCGCGAAGCGCATCGTGCGTACATGGCCCATCTAGCGTAACGTGGGCACGCGGTGCGCGTAGCGCACTGCGTGCCCACCGTGCGTGCACGGCACTAACTGCGTAAAGTGGGCGCGCGGTGCGCGAAGCGCACCGCGTGCTCACTGTGCGCGCACGGAACGAACTGCGTTAAGTGGGCGCGCACGCCACGAATGGCGTAAAGTAACTTAGCATTTAAAAAACCGTACAAATTCACTGAAAAAACCATAGGTTTCACACACGTTATAGTTAGGAATTAGCATTTAAAAAACCTTGCAAATTCACTGAAAAAACCATAGGCAACTATAACTCACGCGACCGCAATCTTCTGCTGATGACATATGTGTCTTTATGAAAAAAAAATATTTGTAATATATGTATAGCTAAAATTTAATGGAAGAAGACATGGGCAAATAAGTGTCTAAATACAGTATTAGCATCAGCAGAGGATTGCGGTCGCGTGAGTTATAGTTGCCTGCACTAACTATAACGGGGGAATTTCATTGGTTTTTTATCAGTAAAATTTCCGCTAACTATAACATGTGTGAAACCTATGGTTTTTTCAGTGAATATATATATATATATATATATTCACTTAAAAAACCATAGGTTTCACACATGTTATAGTTAGTAGGACATTTCACTTGTGAAAAACCAATGAAATTCCCCCGTTATAGTTAGTGCAAGCAACTATAACTCACGCGACCGCAATCCTCTGCTGATGACGTCAGATATTACATCACTGTATTTAGACACTTATTTACCCATGTCTTGTTCCATTAATTATTAGCTATACATATATTACAAATATTTTTTTTTCAGAAAAACACATATGTCATCAGTGATGTAATATCTGACGTCATCAGCAGAGGATTGCGGTCGCGTGAGTTATAGTTGCCTGCGATCCTCCGCGTCCAGCACCGGATATCCTGCCAGCGTTTTCTCACCTGGGCCAGGCGCCGCTTGCGACCATCCGTCCTCCTCACGGCACTGACGGCGTTCATCCAGATCTGCTTCTTGGCAGAGGCGCCTACCTGTGAGGATGAACAAGTGACACTACATCAATACACCTAGCACATGTCACGGAGACACATATTAGAACAAATTAGCTGGTTACAACAAGGCATGTTATGCAGCCAACGCATTGCACCTTTGTCATAGGGACATTATCCTCTGGGGGAGGGCAAAAGCAGTACGTGTCATTGAAAGTACACAGGTGGAATGAGGGCAACGACACAATCAATGATCCAGGCTCACACTGTGCATCACAAGCTACACCAGGATAATGTGCAGCACCTCAAAGCAGTCACATGCCACAGGCCACTGACGCTACCTCAGCAGAGTACACAGACACACACAGGCACAGGACATTCACCTGCCATTGGCAACTGCAGCTACAAACCTGACTCTGCACATGTGCCAATAGACTGGGTGGGGTAACAGGTGTGGGGATGGCTCCTCACGGCAGACACACATCACTGTTCCCTGCACACAGCAGATGGCCAGGGTATACCCATCCCTCGTGCAGCTGGGGTGCTACCCTCCACATATGCACCCACCCACATGACAGGGGACTTACACACACACCCATGTCCAGGGTATGTACACATCATGTGGACACTCTCAGCACAGCTGCACGACACAAACACACATCTGTGGGTACAGTCACCTGTCACACTGGGGTGAACACAGAATCACATGAGGACTGTAGAAACAACATTCAAAGGAGGATTAGAGAGGCAGAATGTGGCATGCACCATGCAGTGATTGTCACTGTGAACACAATGCAAGTGAGGACAGCAGACATGCACCACAGCATGTTCTGGCTGGGAGACATCAGGCATTCCCCCCCCCTGGGACCCACTCTACAGTACAATGCATGTGTGTCACACCTGGACACAATGCCAGAAGTGACAGTCACAAAAAAAGGGACGCAGTCTGTGCTATTGCACTCAGCACTCACCTGATACCCTGGCCGGCCATACAGCAAGGGGTACTGTGGGAGGATCTCATCCAGCAATGCCAGATTCTCCTCCAGGGTGAAGGGCTGGGCCCTCTCCACAGACCTTGACATGGTGCCAGGGAATCACGAGCAGCAGCAGTGTAGTTGAATCCAAATATGTGCAGGCAAGTGCTCTCTCATGGGACCTGGGTGCCTTTTATCAGCCTTGCTGGCCTGTTGCATGCACAGGAGTACAGAGTGATTGGTCACTCACATTTGCATCCTATGTTTCCTCCAATCCCTTCAAACCTAGCATACGCGAGCACACCCATAGTGATAGTGAGCGTACACACGCGTGTACGCTCACTATCACTATGGGTGTGCTCGCGTATGCGTACCCATGGTGATACGGACCGTACACACGCCTGTACGCTCACTATCACTATGGGTGTGCTCGTGTATGCGTACCCATAGTGATACGGACCGTACACACGCCTGCACTCCCATTGTGATGGGGAGCGTACACACGCCCTCAGTGCGAATGTACGGTGCCTTATACACATAACAGTGGTGACAGGCAGCACACAGTAAGGAATAGAGCTGACATACTTGTCCATGGATGGACATCAAGGCATTGTCTGGCCAGTACGACATGTGGGGCACAGGTGTGAAAGGCTGTGAGGTGGCACATTACTCCTGAGTTGTGAAGGCAATAGATGTATGATGAGAAGTGTACAGATGTTATGTGTGACGGTGCTATATGTGCCAGACATGCCCTTCACTCCTTTGACATGTGTGCATGTCGTACAGCACACTTGAGATGGGCGTCACTGGCGTGGCACAGTCAGCAACACACACAAGTGTCCCCTGATGGCCGCTACAGGGGTTACCACACCAGACATGTGACTACCCACGGTGCACGATGTGACTATGTCATGTATGTGTGGTGTGTTCACATTAGCTTGATGTTGGTGTTCCCACAAAAGCATCTGCTGTTGCTGCAACCAACATGTGTCTGTGTGTAGATGGACATGGCACACTGTTACGCACACCAGGCCACATGTGGTATTGGATGTTAGGTGTGTATGTATGCATGGGACACGGAGTAGCGTAACAATGATCTGTCTGCATCCTCTCAATGTATGTGTGGTCAGTGATGACATGTACCCCTTCATGGCAAGGTGTGTGGGCTGTCCTAGTGTAATGTCATGTGACCTGTGGCTACCTGTCTCTGCAATCAACATCCTACTTCTGCTGATATGTGGATGTATGTCACTCCTGTATTGCGTCTGGCTGTTCACTTACACTGGGACACAGCTAGTCCCATGCCATGGGATGTGGAGGTTCACAATCTCCGTGTGTAGCTGGGTCTTGGTAGGAGTGTCACCTGGCAGCCATACGTGTCCAGGGCATGTAGCACATACCTGACTCCCTATGTAACATATGTGTATTGACAGATTAACATGTGCTCAGTACATTCAAATTGTTGTTGTAGTGCACTCACTCTTCCGTGTCAATTCCAAATTACTGCAGAGCGCCGCCTCTTCCCCGACCTATTCCGGACTTGGCTGACATGCGGGAGAATGACTGTATACGCTGCTACCGCTTCCCCCAACCGTTGATTGAGGAGTTGACGGCAAGGCTGGCACCACACCTGTTACCGCAGCACAGGTATCCTACGGCACTGACACCCAAGCTGAAGGTAATGGCAGCCCTACATTTTCTTGCCACGGGTACCTTTCAATATACCATAGCTCATGTTGGTGGCATGTCCCAGAGCATGTTCAGCCGTGTGCTGCATGATTTTTTAGAGGCCATGTTGCTTCACCTGGATGAGTTCATCCATTTCCCAACTCCTGAAATGTTGACTGGTGTCAAGCGTGGATTCTATGCCCTGGGAGGGATGCCCCATGTCATTGGGTCCATAGATGGGACACATGTGGCTTTGGTACCACCACAGGCACAGGAGGTAGCGTACAGGAATCGCAAGCACTACCACTCCATCAATGCCCTTGTGGTGTGTCTGTCCAACATGGTGATTTCACATGTCTGTGCTCGTTTTCCAGGATCAGCACACGATGCCTACATCATGAGGCGTAGCAGGGTGCCTGAAATGATGACGCAGCTGCGCAACGAACGAGCATGTGTTGTTGGTGGGTACACTGTGTCTGTCCTGTATTTTGCGTAGACTTCCAGCCCGACCGTTTCCCCTGTCCTACTTATGTCCATGTGGTTTCCATGTAGGGGACGCTGGCTATCCCAACATGCCATGGCTGATCACACCTCTCCGCAACCCCAGCACGCCGGCCCAGCTCCGCCCATGGCCGGACAAGGCGAGTGATAGAGAGGACATTTGGCCTCCTGAAGAGCAGATTCAGGTGCCTACACAAGACCGGTGGCGCCCTCCCATATGCCCCGGCGAAGGTCTGCAAAATCTTCATGGTCTGCTGCATGCTGCACAACATGGCAGTTGAGAAAGCTGTGCCACTCATCCTGGATCAAGATGATCAGGACCATCCACCCGTGGAGGACGAAGGGCTTGGCAATGGGCCTAGTGATGTGGAGGATGTGGTTCCGCAAGAGGACATCCGGAGTTGGCTCATACGCGACTTCTTTGCTTAGTGGTGAGTACCAGTGTCTGAGTGTGCACGCATTGGTCCCCGTGTGGCATGTGTTGCGATGTGTGTGTCCATCTGCATGTATGCCACGTGAGTCAGAGGTGTGTGTGGATGTGTCACTCGAGTGATGGTGCCAGTGCTGAGTGTATTTCCACCATCATAATTGTCACCTAGCATGTTGTCATCCTTACATGTGTCGAGTACATGCACATGCAAGTGGCTGTGCTTTTTGTGGCTGACTTCTTGTGTGTCTCTCTTCCCCAGGTACTTGCGCATGCCGTCTGCTGGTTGCATTGTTGTGGCACTGCTATTCCTCATGGACACGTCATCGTGTGCTGACTCAGCGTTACACGCACGGACAAGTTTGGAAGTCTCCTTAGGGTAAGGGATGCATCAGGGGTGTATTGGGTGTGGCAGTTGTTCACGATGTGTGCACAATGCCCCTGTCGATGTTTGGTTCCTCTGCAGACATGTCGCTTCACCATGGGACACAGTACATGTAGCTGGATACACCTGAATAGATGGTCACAGTTGTTGACAGTCAACTGTAATGGGATTGTGGATTGTGATGATGGCATCAATGTGTGTAAAACTGCCCTCGGACACATACGGTTTGCATTGGCTTGACATGGTGTGGGACTTCCACATCAGAGGATCAATGGTGTATGGCAGCCTCTCTGTGAGCAGCAGGGGGTGTTTAGCTGTTACCCGGCACTTGTGTGCCCGTTCCATGGATATCACGCAATTGTGGTGCAGAAGGGGGGTGCCAGTGTTGGACCCACATGTTAATCCACATGACCTGTGTATGTGTACTCGGAGTTGGCTCTGCATTCCGGAATACATGACTAATAAAGGTGTCCCTATGCCTCCAAGGTGCCTCTTCTCAGTCAATGCTGGTGTGTTGCCACGGTGCATATGGCATGTCTGGCATGGTTTTCAGTCATAGTGGCTATGTGTAGAGTTGCAAGATGCAAGCTGTTTGTGTGGGATTGGACTCTGTATTGTGCATGATGTCCCTGACTGTGTGGTTATTGTGACATGTGCCATCCCCATGCATCCAACGTTGGCCAGGCCACCATTCTCTGCATCCACCTGACTCAAGCTTGCAGGACATGGTTCTGCCACCTGTCTAGACTTACCTGTGTGCCCCCCAGGACACCCCACATGATCTCTGACCTCTGCGCATGACTGTTGCTGTACTAAATATGTCTGTCGGCACGGTTGTGCGGCCACCCCCTCAGCTGGTTGGGCCCATCACGGGTGTGTATGGTGCTCCATGTCTGTCTTGCCTAATACATTGTGACCCATGTGTGTCCTGTGCCAGACTCAGGCCCCAGGGTGCGGATGGTCGAAGTAATTTGAGAACTCAGGCATGCCTAGACTTTACAAGACACATGTAAGGTAATGATGCAAAATGTAGGCATCATCTCTTAATCCTGTAAGTATTTTATTTGTGTTGGGGTACGTGTTGGGGGGGGGGCGTATGACAAGAGGGGCTTTCCGGGTGTGTGGAATCCAAAGTTCACTGGGGGAGTTGGTGTCCTTGCCATTGAAAATCGTCAGAGTCCATGCCACAGTCTTTGTCCACATTGGTCAGACAGTGACCAGCAAGTCCATGTGGCAGAGAATGTCATTTGCTGCTGTGCTGCTGTTGGTCCAGTGGGCCAGGTGCCAGGCCAGGTGTCCTGGGAGATGGTGCTGTTGCGCCGACCCTCACGGTCTTTTTCGTGGACGACCCGCCCTCCTGCGGGAACCCTCTGAAGCAGGCTGTGACGATGTTTGGGATGCTCCGTCGGATGTATCCTCCTCCTCCTGATCCCTCCCTGTGGGTGGTGATGTTCTTCGCCTGGTGGCACAGGGAGGGTTGCCCATGTTGTCGGCTATCCGACGGAGTGAACGGTCAATTCCCGTGAACAGCGTCACGAGCTCAGCCTGTCTGTCCTCCATCCGCCCTTGGTGTCGCAGTAGACAGGCATGTTGCTCCGCATGTTGCTGGGCCTGCTGGGTCTTGATCTCCTCGAGGGTCCCCTTCATCTCATTGAGGGTGGACACAACCTGGCTCATGCCCGTGGTGTCCTGCCGGTATGTGTCCAGGATGTTTCGGATATGGGAATATACCGGCTCCGCAGCCAACTGGTCAGGCTTGCGCCTCCGCCGTCCTCCACTCCCACCATCCCTGCCCACTTGCGCCTGGCATGCCCTTGTGGGCACATCGGGTCTCCGGGACCCCTGAGGGGTGGCATTTGCGTTGTCGCCTGCCTCCTCCTGGGTGCCCGGTACACCGTGTCCCTCCTGGTCAGCCTGGCTGTGTTGTGGTGGTGGGGCAGGGATCCTGGGTGTCTCCTGGGATGTGGCAGGAGTGGGGGTGGTGGTTGGCCCAGTTGTACCTGACGCAGGTGCTGCAGGTGGTTGGACACCAGAGGGGCCAGGTAGGTCGGGGTCGTCCACAGAGTGGTGAGAGTCGTCACTGCCGGTGGGCTCGTCATCCCGCAGAGCCTGGTCCTGTGAGTCTTCCCCCCCCAGTGTTGGGGGTTGATCCACGACGTTGACCTGTGTGTGTGAGAGACAATGTTATTATTGTTCCATGCAACATCCATGTTTCATTAGTTTCAAAGTTTGCACATTTCCTCTGGGTATTTGGATAGGTCTTGCATTCCACTCACAGTGCACTTGTGCATGAGTATGTCCCTTGTCCACAGCTTTTGAGACATTACCTATGTGTGACACAGTCTTACTTGCTGCGTCAATTGTGACTGCAGTCAGCAGTGGAGTGAGCAGGTGAGCCATGCATTGGCGCATTCCGTGTTGCACTGTACGTGGGCACATGGAGTTGTTCCACACACTTATATAATGCAGGTAGCTGTCGTTGTGCTTGTGCACAGGTTGAGACATGGCCCAGTGTTTTGCCATGGAGTAGAGAGGGGGATTCATGCACTGGCCACCCTTGTCTACATGCACGCAGTCCACCTGCTGACGAGCAGACATTCCCACACCACCCAAGGCTGGATTGGTCTCCCTGTGTATCCCTTTCTCACTCCCTCTCTGTCCCCCTCTCCCTCCCTCCCTGTGTCGGCCTCCTCCCTCTGTCCGTCTCCCTGTGTCTTCCTCCCTCTCTCTCCCCCTCTCCCTCCCTCTGTGTGTCACCCTCTGTCACCTCAGCCCAGCTTCCTAGGCACACACTTTTTGCAGATCTTTGAATGGCCCTTGGCTTGTTCATGTGAGTGTGTTTGTGATCTCCAGGCACCCATTGGGTGTAGTGTCTGTGTCTGCGCTGCTGCTGTGGTGGTGTGTGCTGCCACTCTTTCACAGTGTTGGCTGTTCATTGGCTGCTGTCATGTGCAAAAAGGTGCCTTCAAGCCCATGTCTTAATGCAAGGCGTCCGCCATTTGCAGGCAAGTCTTTCCTGTGTGGGGACACACTGTTTGTCTGGGTGTGACCTAGGCCATATGGGCAGAGGGCATTGTTGTCTGTTTCTGAGTTGCACTATGTGATTTTTGAGACCCACACTCCCGCCATCCGGGTTACCGTGTCTTGTGTTGGTGTTTTCTGTGGCCTGTGACTTGGGATTGTCCAGCTGGGTGCATGGGGCATGGTGGCGCTAGTGGCATGTGCGTGTTTATGGAGTGTGGTTGAGTCATGCGATAGCTTTGGGGTGGTTGCGTGCATGATTGTGAGTTTGGTTGTGGATGACGTTCCCCCCATGTGAGGTGAGTTGTTTGTGTACTCACCCGGCTCTCGGAGTCCTTCTACTCCGTCCACTGCCACCACCGGCAGTATGGCCATCACCCTCTCCTCCCAGGGATGGTATTGTACGCGTCTGCGGGGCGGCCCTCCTCCAGTGATGTTGGCCTCGGTGTGGTCCTCGGTCATTTTGGCTCGGACCCTCCTCCGCAGATCGTACCACCTGGCTTGGCATTCATGCCTGGTCCTTCTGGTGGCCGCAACAGCATTCACAGCATCGACGATCCTCTGCCACATGGCTGTTTTTTCGGAAATGCTGGTCTGTCTGACCAATGTTCCAAAGAGGTGTGGCTCGACTCTGAGGATTTCATCGACAAGGACCTCCAACTCTCGGCTAGTGAACTTTGGATTCTTGTTAGTGGGCATGGTGAGGGGTGTGGGTGTGGATGGTTGTGGGGGGTGTGGGTGTGGATGGTTGTGGGTGTGTGGGTGTGGTTGTTTGGGTGTGTGTGTGAATGTGATGAGGGGGTGTTTGTGAAGGTGGTTGTGTGAAGGTGTGCAGTTGTAAGGTGTAGTGGAGGTTCTAGTGTGGTGCAGTAGGTTCTCAGTGTGGTCTGGCAGCAGTGGGTCTGTTGCAAAGGCTCATGGTTTGTGTGTGTTGTGCCTTTTTATTGGTCCATTGGTGGGTGTGGCTGTGTTTGAACTTTGGGTGGGTGGGTTATAAGGTGTGGTTGTGTTTTGGGCCTCTGTTTGGGAGTTTGGCAGTTGCAGGTCAGTGAATGTGTTGTCTTTGTGCTTGTTGGACATGTTTTGTGGCTTTGTGCGATTCAAATGTGTATTTTAGCTTTGTCCTGGTTGTGTACGTGTGTTTTTTGCCTGTGTACGGTGTGTACATCGGCCATTTTCTTGTACGGTGCTGTCCTTGTCTCTGGCTTGGTACCACTCGTACATGCGCGATGTTGGGTGTAGGTGCTGGTGTTGGGGCCTGGGGTGCACTCCGTACTTAGACTGTTGGGGTCGGGGTATGCTCAATCCATGCGCCGGTGAGGGTACGGTCCGTACGTACACTGTTGGCGTGGGGGGTACGCTCCGTACATGGGGGGGGGTGGTACGCACCATACATAGGGGGGGTGGTACGGTCCGTACATACGCTGTTGGGGTGGGGGGTACGCTCCATACATGGGGGGGTGGTACGCACCATACATAGGGGGGGTGGTACGGTCCATACATACGCTGTTGGGGTGGGGGGTACGCTCCATACATGCGCGGGTCGGGGTTCGACTCGTACGTACACTGTTGGGGTGGGGGGTACGCTCCGTACATGGGGCGGGTGGTACGCACCATACATAGGGGGGGTGGTACGGTCCGTACATACGCTGTTGGGGTGGGGGTACGCTCCATACATGCGCGGGTGGGGGTTCGACTCGTACGTACACTGTTGGGGTGGGGGTACGCTCCATACATAGGGGGGGTGGTACGGTCCGTACATATGCTGTTGTGGTGGGGGTACGCTCCATACATGCGCGGGTGGGGGTTCGACTCGTACGTACACTGTTGGGGTGGGGGTACGCTCCGTACATGGGGGGGTGGTACGCACCATACATAGGAGGAGTGGTACGGTCCGTACATACGCTGTTGGGGTGGGGGGTATGCTCCATATATGCGCGGGTGGGGGTTCGACTCGTACGTACACTGTTGGGGTGGGGGGTACGTTCCATACATAGGGGGGTGGTACGCACCATACATAGGGAGGGTGGTACGGTTCGTACATAGGCTGTTGTGGTGGGGGTACGCTCGGCCCCCCCACCCCACCCGTACACTGTTGGGGTGGGGGGGCGCTCCTTGCATATGCGGGTGGGGGTAAGGTCCGTACATACGCTGTTGGGGTGGGGGGTACGCTCCATGCATACGCGGGTGGGGGTACGATCCGTACGTACACTGTTGGGGTGGGTGGTACGCTCCATACATGCGCGGGTGGGGGTGCGACTCGAACGTACACTGTTGGGGTGGGGGGTACGCTCCATGCATACGGGGGTGGGGGTACGGTCCGTACGTACACTGTTGGGGTGGGGGGTACGCTCCATACATAGGGGGGGTGGTACGGTCTGTACATACGCTGTTGTGGTGGGGGTACGCTCCATGCATGCACGGGTGGGGGTTCGACTCGTACATACTCGGGTGTACATACACGGGTGGGGGTTCGACTCGTACATACACGGGTGTTCATACACGGGTGGGGGTTCGACTCGTACATGGGATGGCTGTGGGGGTGGTTGGGTGCGTACATACGGGGGCTGGGGGGGGTGTTGGCCGCGTATGCGGGTACATGTCTCCATGGTTGCTATAGGAGTTCGGTGCGGATGGTGTTTTTTCCGTCCGGTTGTAACATCGGACGCACGGGATGGATCGTACTTCCGCGGTCGGACTTCACGTTTCACGTTTGTACGGTGAATCGTCCGGGGACGTGTCGGGCACAATTTCCGACCCGAGGACGTGTGGGGAATTATTCCCAATGCGATTCGTATGGACTTTTTCCCATGCGAATCGTACTTGGCAGTTTGTACGGCACTTGTACGATTCGTACGGTAAAAAGACCGGATACGAGTCGTACGGGGAAATTTTTTGCAGGATCGTAATTGGCACCTTAGAGTTTTCTGCAGTCATTTAGAGTCATCGTCCTCTCCGTCAGCATAGGGACCTCGCATCATCAGCTCGGGAAGAAGTGGCGCTAGACCTCTCTAGTCTACTATTATTTATACTAAAATTTACATTCTATAAAGTTACATTTCTTTATTCAGAACGGATGAATGGCGGATATAATGTCATCTTGGTACTTTTTCGTTATTCTGCGAGATGTTTTCTCGCATAGATTGTCCCAAATAATGAATAGCAGAATTGAACGTCCATGACTAATTCGTTACTTTTACGAATGTTTCTACTAGGTGAATTTGTTTCAATAGTGGGTTCACAACAAGTTCGTATCAACTTTTCCGTCTTCCAGGGGCTTTTGGCAGATGTCCCGGACTTGCCATCATGCTTATGGCTTTTCAGTTCTTCAGAGGTGCAAGGTCATAGGCAGAGCGAAGCCTTTTTGTAAAATTCCATCTACTCGAGTGCAGGCTGTAGGTGGCAGCCATTTTCGGGTAGGCCACATTGGACAACTTAAGCAAAAATAAACATAAAACAGAATTACTGCATAGAAATGATTATACAGTGTTATTCCCCTGCTAATACACTTATGTGTGTGTATTTATCTAGCCATTTGCGACATCAAAAGCCATTAATGCATATTAATTATAAGCGCAAAACACCGTAACATCACATAAGCAACATCGTTTTCTGTCAGTTTGCTCACCAACGTAGTTCACTTGTTATTTAGCCATGCAATAGCATTCCCACGTGTAATTCTCTTGTTAATAAGGTTGATTAGATGACATTTGACAAACTTTTAATACTTAATAATTAATCAGTAGTACTTTTAGTTATAACATGCAAAAATGAAACAGGTATTCGGTTTTTAAGTAAAAAAACCCTGCTCCATCAATCCCCCCTTTGGTGATATATAATCACCACAAAAATCAAAACCCAAAAAAAAAATCAATTTAGTTTCCCCTTTTGGAAGAATTGGAAATATCTTCTTGTTCTTGTTTTTAGACCCTAGTTTCCATCTCATCTTCCTTTTTTGTTTCTATATATATACTTTCTCTTAGCTCTTCTAGTTCTATTTCTTGTGGATCTCTTTCTGGTTTCTTTTGTCTTCTTTTAACATTTTCTTTTGTAATTTTCTTTTTATTTCTTCTATATCTACAACACATACATCCTAATCTAAGAATCAATAATGCAACTATTACACACGTTAATGGAAATAATATCTTACCAAATATGGTACTACCTATCTTAGCTACAAAGTTTTTAATAGCAATCATCTTATTAGCCATTTTAGTCCAGATACTTTCAGCTTCCAGTGGTACTAATTCTTCATGCAAATCAGTAATATTTTTGATGTAAACTTTTAGATCTTTACTTTCGTCAGGAATGTAATTGCAACAATGTTGAACTTTCAGCATTCCACAGACTCCACCCTCTTTTGCCAAAAGAATGTTGAGGGCAAGTCGATTTTGCATTGCCATAGCACGCAAAGCAACCATTTCTGTATTAACCAAAAGAAAGCCTCCAGCGGTGCTTGTTGACAAGCGATCCACCACTGTTGGCAGCTTCCGAATGCCAAATGCATTCAAAGAAATTCCCACTGCTGGAATTAAAGCTCCAAAAATATCTCCTACAATTTCTGTCCATGTTTCTCTTCTATAACGTGTTAATGTGTTAGAATGTTCAGCATCATCTACTCTATCCATGTGAAAATCTTTGGAAAGACCAGGCCAACATAACATGTACCAAACCAATGGTCAGGCAAACGGTAATAAGCCTTGTTCCCACAAATATAATATACTCCCGGAAAAACTGGATCTTCTCCTCCTCTAAATCCCCATCCGGTTGCAATAAAGTATGTATCATGGCACTCACTAGTCCCTATGAAATAATAATCATATTGGGATCTCTTCCTGGTAATTCACAGTTTTCCTTTCTGTGGGGCATCTATAGCCATAGTTGGACTGGCTCCATTTTTCAACTCCTTTTCTTTCTCAATATCCCACATTGTGTCACTAATTTTATGCCCTTCTACTTTCTTGTGCATGTTCAACCTTCTTCTCTCAACCATGTCTAGAAAATTCTTCTCTTCTCCTTTCAAACTGCAAGTTAAATTGTTTCTAAAAACATATTCTAAGGTTAATTCTTTGGTTTCTAGAAAAATCTCACCTAAAGTGTTAGCTTCCTTTGCAGGATTCAATTCTTTATTCATAGGCAACTGCCCAAGAATATTATTCATATTAGACATATTGTAATCTAATTTCCCTAATTGATAAAATATACTAATCAACACACTACAGGAAATTCCATACGTAGCCGGAAGATGATGATAAGTCACTCCTTCCGAAACAGAGGCAGGTAACTGCATGCAGACGTAGCAATCCCTTACTTCCATTGTCTTTACGTATTCATACAACAATTTAGAAAAAACATTGCTAGAAAAATCATTAATTGACCTATCTTTATGTATATGTACATTACTAGTTTTAGTCGGAACTACCTTTAATGGACTCTTCCGTATATTAGTCTTGTTCTCAGTATGACCTTCTAAAGTGTCTATAGTGACTCTAAATGAAATCAATAGAGCAAGCACGCTCCAAAGCAGCATTAATAAACCTGTGCAGCAGTAGCACATTTTGCACCATCTTTTCAGAAAGGTACATCTACTTTTATTCTCAGTGTTAGCCATTTTGTTAATTTGACCGTGTCTTTTGACTTAGCCTCTTCTACTCCTCTACTGAACTTTTAAGGGCAGCAAGTACCCACCAGATTATTAAACTCTACTAATTTTAGTATTACTTCTTTTTCTCTTCTCCAAGTGATTTTTCTTGGATTCACTCAATTTGGATTTTCATCACTTTTCACTGTCTCTTCATCATCATCAAACTGTATCAGGTCCTGAACATCCGTCTCTTCTCCAATGTCGGACAAGATAACTCTCAGGATTCCCACAGCTTCTTCTTCAGCAACCTCCTTCAGTAAAGCCTCCTCTGGACTTCCTTGGCTGTCCGCCTCTTCTCCTTCTTCAGGCAGTGCCACATACGTCCATTCCGGTGACTTGTACCTCTGGTTTGGTTTTCTTACTCTTTTAGTTCTCTCGGGTATCTTTGCTTCTTCTTCCTTGGTAGGATTCTGACTTGACACTTCGTTCACTTGTTCAGCTTTCGAAGAGTTAACTCGTGTCAGTCTGTTCCTTAGTCTCTTTATCTTATTTGGCCAAAGATCTCCTTTAGCATTTCTCTTTTGCTTTCCTTCTTTATTGTTTCTTTCGCCAAGTTCTCTTTCTCAGAACTCGTCCTCCATGAATCTCATTGTCACTTTCATCAGACTCTGTTTCAGTTGCTACTGGTTCATTAACAGCTTTCTTTTCTTTAACAACTTCTTTTTCTCCAACAGTCTCTTTTCCCACCAATTGAGATTTCCCTACTTCTGTCCCTCCTTGGGTCTCCGACACGCAATCTTCTTGCTGTCTACTTGTCCCTTCACCTAGCTTGTTGTAGATATTCACTACACCTCCTCGGGGTTTTTCCGCAATCTGTCCCTCTCTGTCTTTGTCTGTCCCTTTTTCTTCAATATTTATCTCAGGTGGAACTTGTCCAATTTCCTCATGCGATTCAGGTGTCTCTTCTGTTGGAATGTTCTTTTCTTTTCTTTCTTTCTTTTTGTGTTGGTCACTGTCAATTGGAACCTCAGGCAATTCTTCTGAGTCTGAGCTCGCTTCTGCAGTTTGCACTGTTCTCTTCAGAACCTCTTCTGGTGGGATGAAAGCTTCTCTTGACTCACTTTCCCCACTTTCAGGATTCTTTTTCCTTCTCACTGCCTCACTGTCTGCATCATCACTGGAATCTGATTCTTCAAAGTATTCTTTTCCAGTACCATCTCTTGGATTTGGAACTCTCAATGTGTGGCTTGCATGTATCCAATTTTTCACACCAGCGCACTTCACAGCAGTCGTTGTGGTCAAGATGACTTGTCTTGGCCTTCCCCACCTTGGAACCAGGCAATTCCTTCTTCTGTGGACTTTTATCCTTACCCAGTCCCCTGGGCTCAGATCATGGGCTGGTTTCTTTTCAAGTGTGGTGGCGTCTTCTTCAACCTGGTGAAACACAGAATGAACTGCGTCAGCCAGACCTTTGCAGTAATCCAAAATCATGTCATCAGTTATAGTCATCAGCTTGTTCACTGGTACATATGCATGCCTCATAGCACGTCCCATGATAATTTCATGTGGACTCAAACCTGTTGTTCTGTCTGGAGTAGACCTAATGGTCATCAGGACTAGAGGCAAGACATCGGGCCATTTCATTCCTGTGGCTAAGCACATTTTGCCAATTCTGTTCATCTGCTCAACTACCCCAGAAGCTTCTGGTCGGTAGGCACAGTGCAACTTCTGCTGTACACTCAATGCTTCACAAATTAGACCCATGATTTCATTATAAAAATGTCCTCCTCTGTCTGATTCAATGGTTACTGGGAACCCGTACCTTGGGATGAACTCTCTTAACAGTAATTTGGCCACTGTTATCCCATCATTTCTTCTTGTTGGGTACGCCTCCACCCACCTTGAGAACAAACAGACCACCACCAGGACATACCTCAACCTGTTGACTAGGGGCATTTCAATGAAGTCTATCTGCATTCTTGTGAAGGGTCCTCCCTCCCTGCCTATTGTTTCTAGGCTCACCACTGTTTTCTTTCCAGGATTGAATTGCTGACATATCAGACATCTCTGGCAGAGGCTTTCTGCTATCAGTCTAAACTTTGGACTGTACCAGGTTTGCTTAAAGGCTCTTATCATAGCATCCCTCCCCAAGTGTCCTTGGCCATGATACATCCTTGCCATTGTTGATAGCATGCTGTTTGGCATGACTGGTCTTCCATCCCTATAGACCCACACATGATCTTTTTCTCTAGGTGCACAACCTGCCTTCACCCAATCTCTCATTTCATCATCTTCTGACTCATCCTGCAGCTGTTTTACTTCTTCCCATGTCCCCACTTCATTAGTAAACATTAATGAACAAGAAGACATTTCCCGTTCTTTGCTCCTGTTAATTGAGTGATTGTTCCTTGCACAATATTGGGATATGTCATTGGCAAACTTGTTACCAACCGTTACAAAATCGTCACCATGACCATGAGCAGCACATTTTACAACTGCTAGTTCCTTAGGCAGCTGTATCGCCTCTAGCAGTTTTCCAACCACTTCAGCATTCTTTATGGGAGTTCCACTTGAGGTCAGGAAACCTCTTTGTAGCCATAGCTGGCCAAAATCATGGACAACCCCGAAGCCATACTGGCTGTCAGTCATCACAGTCACTCTCACACTTCCCCAATCTTGCATGCCTTTGTCAGTGCCACCAGTTCTGCCACCTGAGCGGATTTAACTCCTTTCAAGGGTGATGCTTCCACAACTTCCGAGACTTTGCACACAGCATATGCAGCACTCAACACTCCTTCCTCTGTTCTCAGACAAGATCCATCCACAAACAACACATGATCACTTTCAGGCAGTGGCAGATCTCTTATGTCTGGCCTTGGCTTTGTACAGTAATCAAGTACATTTAGGCAATCATGATCAACATCATTTCTCACTCCCACACATTCAGCATCAGGCAACAGTGTTGCTGGATTCGCAGTCATACATCTTTCCAGACTTACATTGGTTGCACCAAGAATGACTTTCTCATATTTAGTCAGCCGACTATGAGACATGAACTGTGTCCGGCTCCTTGTTAAAAGGATTGCCACATCATGAGGAACGAATACCCGTACAGGGTATCCCATTATGATTCCCTCACTTTGTTCCAGACTTTTGCAGGTAGCAGCTACTGCTTTTAGGCAACCTGGCAAACCCACAGCTACTGAGTCAAGAGTTGCTGAGAAATAGGCAATTTGCCTTCTCAGACGTCCGTGTTTCTGGATTAACACTGAAAGTGCACATCCATTTCTCTCACTACAGTACAGCTCAAATTCCTTTTCATAATCAGGCATCCCTAGGGCAGGAGCTTCACAAAGTCTGTCTTTCAGCTCTCTGAATGCAGCCGTTTCTTCTGGGTTTAGTTCTAATGGGTCTTTCACCTCACTTTTGGTCAATTTAATCAATGGTTTGGCAATCAGGGAAAAATTACGTATCCACTGACGACAGTAACCCACCATTCCCAGGAACATTCTCACCTCTCTTTGTGTTATTGGGGCTCTCATTCCCCTAATGATTTTGATTCTGTCAATAGTCACTTTTCTCAGGCCTTTCTCAATATTGTGTCCCAGATACTGGACTTCTTTCTTACAGAACTGCAATTTGGCTGGTGACACCTTTAATCCTCCATCTGCCAAGTGATTCAGTAATGCAATGGTATCTACTTCACAAGCTTCTCGTGTTTTTGATGCCACAAGTAGGTCATCAATATATTGGACCAAAACTGAATTTTCAGGCATTGTCAGACTTTCCAGAGATATCTTTAGCAATTGATTAAATATTGAGGGGCTCTCTGTATACCCCTGTGGAATTCGGCACCATGCCAAAATCCGCTCTCCAAATCTAAAAGAAAATATTGGCTGGCTGTCATGATGCAATGAGATTGAAAAGAAAGCATGACACAAATCAATTACCGTGTACCATTCTGCATCATGGGGAATCTGATACAAAATCACTGATGGATTTGGCACAATAGGACAACATGGCACAACAATCTTGTTAATCTTTCTCAAATCCTGTACTATTCTGAATTTTCCATTTGGTTTCTTCAGTCCCATTATCGGTGAATTACATGGGCTGCTCAATATTTCTCTTAACACCCCTTGCTGGATCATTTTCTCAATTAGGGTGTTATTCCTTCAATTATTTCAGGTGTTAATCTGTATTGCGGTATGTTTGGGTAAACCACTCCCTCTTTTACAGTAATCTTTACTGGATCTACATTTCTCATCAGACCCACATCTTCTCCAGTAAAATCCCAAACTGCTGCTTTCACTGTCTGTTTCAACTCTGGGGGTAATGCATCAGGATTAAATATTGCATATGTTCCCAAAGCCTCACATTCTCTGTTATCCATGGTCATTCTGTATAGCACATCCTCATCAGGTGTCTCAAAGGTTATACCATCTGGAGTACAGAAAATAGTGCAATTCATTTTGCACAGCAGATCCCTGCCTAGCAAGTTCACAGGACTTGTGTCACACACCACGAATCGGTGCATATCTGAAAATGTCCCTATTCTAACCCTTACTGGTTCAGTAAGTAGTGTTTTGATCTGTGTGTTGGACACACCAACCACTTGGATCGCTTCGTCCGAGAGAGGAAGATTCTTTATATCAGCTGACCTGAAAGTTGATCTCGTGGCCCCAGTGTCAACTAGGAAAGTGATACTTTCACCATTAATTTTCCCATCTACAAAAGGTCCTGCCTGGTCTATTTCCAGAGTTGCGCCAAGTACGCACTCCTCCTCCTCTCTTCGGCACCGTCAGAAGTCTCCCTCAGAGTCACTTCCCTCATTTTTCAGCCAGTACTGAGATACAGCGCTTGCGCGTTTTGGTTTGATTACCTGCTCTTCATCGTAGAACCCCGATTCTTGGCTGTACTTCTGGGATCCTTTTCTCTGTGGCAAGGGTGGTTTTGGCACCTGATTCTGCTGCTTATCAGCCTTCTGCTGTTGCCGATGCTGACCACACCCCTCACTCTGCACCTGCGAATTCAATGATAAATTATCATCGTTAGTAGATGGTGGATTCTTACACTCGGATTTCCAGTGCCCCAATTTTCCACAGTTGTGGCAGGGGAACTTTTTCTTTGCTTCTTCTATATTCCCTTTTCCTTTTCCTGAACCAAACCTGGGTTTATTTCCTGGGTTATTTGCCTGTTCAACCAGCTGAGCTTCCTGTCTTTCTGCAACTTACACCTGTGCCCACATTGCCTTTTCTTTTAGCTTTCTCTGCTTTGCCTCAATCTCATCACTGAAGTATTTTGCATGTCTCAAAATCTCATCAATCTTCTTACTCTGCCAATCCACGGTGTGCTGCCGTATCATTTCACTGATTTCAGTCCGCAAACCGTACACAAATCTATACACCAAATGACTCAGATCCTTGTCACCCAGGTGTTCATCTCCACTGAACTGCTTAAAAGCTAGTATCAGTCTTTCATAGTAAGCTTGGACTGATTCTTTCAATTCCTGATGTGTTCGGTCTATTTTAACCCAGTCTGTCTCCTTGGGGGGTACTTTATTTTTCAAGAAGGCCATAACCTGCTCATACTTCTTCATTACCTCCGAGTCTGGAGCTCCTGTTTTTTGATCTCTCGGGTATTCCTTAGTAGGCCAGTCTATGACTATTTTACATTCTGCCCACAGGTCTGCTGGTACAATTATATCAAACAGACTATTCAGGTCAATCCACAGTACTTTTGACAGCTTTACAAATCTGTCGACTTGTCTGTACCACTCAACAGGCTTTTCCCTTAGTCGAGGGAAATCATTCGTAAATGATAAAATATCCTGTCTGGTCCATGGGACATGTACGTACCCACCTCCTGGAATCTCTCTCATGGGGTAAGCTGTCACTGCCTTCTCTTTTTCTGTCAGGGGAAATGCCGAGTAAGTTCTATCTGCCCCATCCTCTCGCTTTCGATACCATCTGTCTTTCCATCTTTCTACATCTCCCCATTTCTTCAACAAGGCAATCATTTCTTTAATCTGTCCTGTTCGGCCTGCATTGTTCAGATTCTCAATATCCTTGTCTGAAAAATCCACTCGGTATGTTTTCTGTAAAGCTTTCACCTTATCCATGTCAATTCCCACTTCACTGGCTATTCCTTTCAACCTGTCCTGTATGTTCTTTGCTCTCCATGTGATGCTTTTACACAGGAAGAGGATCTCCCCTTCCTGATAATTCTTCAGTGTTTCTGTAGGTATGGTTCCTACTATCAATTCTTCCATTTCCATACGTAGCCTAGCTACATCCATTCCCTGTGACTCTTTCTCCTTTTTCTGTAATGTTTTCAGCCAATCATTCAAATCTTCAGCAGTTATCACAGATTTTTCCGCACCCCCTGGTTCTGTCACCCTTTGCGGTTCCAAAATTGATCCTCTGTTCCCTTCCATACATCCAGTATTCAAACTTGAGTTAGTCTGCACACTCATTTCCCCTCCACATACGGTATGTCTCCACTGATTTTCTCCTGTTCTCCACTGTGTTTCTCCCGCTCTCATTTCTGCCTGCTCTGGAGGTACAATCAACCTATTGCCCACATATGGCACCGTCAAACCATTTTCACCCGTCCTCTGCTTGTCAAAAATCGGCATAACCGGGCCTATTGTCACAGGCACTGTAACAGCCTCAAGATTCTTAGTCAGCTCCCTGATTTTCTCTGTTAGTTCAGATGTAGTTCTTGCTAGTTCTCTGGTCTTTTCATTTTCAAGTTCATTCTCTCTTTCTATCTCTTTCTCTCTCTCTCTCTCTCTCTCTCTCTTTCTCTGTCTCTCCCTCTCTCTCTCTCTCTCTCTTTCTCTCTCTCTCTCTCTCTCTCTCTCTCTCTCTCTCTTTCTCTTTCCGCCAGAGAACATCCGCTTTTCAACTCAGGGGCTGTAGCCTCTGTCTTTATAATCTGCAGGGTGTTTCTCATTGGGGTAACTTCTGTTCCTACCTCCGGTTCTCTTCTATACGGGGGTGGTCTTTTGTAGAGCATGTCCTCTAAGACGTCATCATCAGACTCATTTGATATCTTCTGGTCTCTACATTATGTTCTTTCTCTGTACATTTTCTCCCTCCTGATTCCTCTGCTGTTCTTACAGGATATAATCCCTCAGTCATACTGGCATCACGCCATCGTCTCATTCGGTCATGATGGGTTTCACGATCATATTTCCGCCCAAACATGTACCTATAACTACCTCCACTCCTCTGCTTTTCTCGTTCATGCATTTCGTCTTCCCATTCAGTTAATGCCTCAAATTGCGTCGGCCTAGGCCGAGGCTCTAGGTTCATCATCTGCTCTCGTAAGTTCCTCAGTATGGCAAGATTAAATGAACCATGTTCTGGGAACGCTAACACTCCGTCATCTTTAGTGTATTTTACCCAGTTATCTAACCAAATACAGGTATGATACCCATACTTCGCAACCATGAAGGATGCCGGGGTTCTTATCGGGGCAATAACTGTCCTTCCCTTGTCACTATGTCTTTATCCTTGTCAAACCAGGTTTTAACCTTACTAAACAAGGATTTTTTCTTCTTTTCCTCAGCATGATAATACATCTTTCTTATTTTCCACTAGCTGTTTACTCTTGCTACAGCTGTACGATCTTTTGTCCAATTGCAGCGCGACTCACACCAACGCACCAATCCTGGAGCGTCTACGTCACCCTGTATGTCTCCCAATCCTAGCGCGGCGTACACTAGCACACCAATCTCTGCGCTTCCACCGTTCTAACCCACTGTCCAATCACAGCGCGGTCTCCCTGACGTCAGCAGTCGCTGCAGTCGCTTCTGCTCCTGTCTCCTGTCTTTTTCGTCTACCCCTCCTTTACAAGACTACTTGGTAGACTTTGTTTCAACTTCTACGAGTCTGTTAGTTACAACATACAAACATCTCCATTGTCTGCTTCGCTAGCCACAGAACAGCAAAAGACCTTTCCCATGAGAATTCTGCCTTTCCCGAGAACAGCGCTTACCTCTGCCCTACTACAGAATCGTTACCTCCGTTGATAAAGTAGCACATCCCTCTACTTTACCCTTCTAACAAGCATCAATTAACTGTTTTCCTCCGGAATGCTCCTAAGAGTTTCACAATTAACCAGAATGCCTTCTCATTCACGCACTTACACACCAGAAAATGTAGTACATTCACACAGAATTCTGTCTTTCCCGAGAACAGCGAACAGTCTGTCCTACTACAGAATTATATCACACGTTAACAAAGCAGCGCTTACCTCTGCCCCGTCCTTCTAACAAGCTCCGAGAATACCTATTACTTCTCCAGCGGTAAGCTTTAACGGAATACCTTACGGATCCCTGGGACTTAAGACCAGAGTTTCACAGATAACCTTCGCTATCATATACACTTCTCTCACACAGAAATACGTTTCTAATGGCAACACACGGCGATGCTACCTTGTCGAACCCAGACAATGCGACGCGCAACTTCAATTGTCACACGTTTTTCCCTGTTTGCATACAGGGCCAACAATCCCGCCTTTTTCCGAGAGCAACACTCCCTCTGCTCTACTACGGAACTGTCACCGACTCCCTACATCCCAGAAGCCATTCACAATACATAGAACTCAACACGACTTCAACATATAATGTTAGTTCAAATATCAATCAATAATCAACAAACCTATATACACGCAATTTCGCTAGATCAAGACAATAGCTAACCATCATTCTGCTACCAAGAAACTGGTGCAGATCTGAGCTTCCGAATCCCCTCTACTTCCACGGACGGAATGATTTCACAGTCACACACGCATACACACATCATACGCTGGTGGGGCCCATTACACCAACATTCACCCTAAATCACTCTATCCGTGCCCTGTAAAGGAGAATCACCTTTCACATATGCTCTATCTAATCTGCCTGTACTTTGAGGTCAATGCGACCAGCTAGTTGCTATAGATCTAACAAAATACATTTCAAAGAATACACAATAGAATCAATAAACATGACCAAAAATAATCACCCGAGACAGTAATTCAAACAGATTGTTCATTTTTCTAAAATTTCAAGAAAAACCAATTAAATGCAAAATTCATTTCTCTCATATTTACCTATTCTGTCTAAATGTCAGATCCTAAGTCAGAACCAGTCCTCTGTAGAAGATTTAGAGTTTTCTGCAGTCATGTAGAGTCATCGTCCTCTCCGTCAGCATAGGTACCTCGCATCATCAGCTCGGGAAGAAGTGGCGCTAGACCTCTCTAGTCTACTATTATTTATACTAAAATTTACATTCTATAAAGTTACATTTCTTCATTCAGAACGGATGAATGGCGGATATAATGTCATCTTGGTACTTTTTCGTTATTCTGCGAGATGTTCTCACGCATAGATTGTCCCAAATAATGAATAGCAGAATTGAACGTCCATGACTAATTCGTTACTTTTACGGATGTTTCTACTAGGTGAATTTGTTTCAATAGTGGGTTCACAACAAGTTCGTATCAACTTTTCCGTCTTCCAGGGGCTTTTGGCAGATGTCCCGGACTTGTCATCATGCTTATGGCTTTTCAGTTCATCAGAGGTGCAAGGTCATAGGCAGAGCGAAGCCTTTTTGTAAATTTCCATCTACTCGAGTGCAGGCTGTAGGTGGCAGCCATTTTCGGGTAGGCCACATTGGACAACTTAAGCAAAAATAAACAAAACAGAATTACTGCATAGAAATGATTATACAGTGTTATTCCCCTGCTAATACCCTTATGTGTGTGTATTTATCTAGCCATTTGCTACATCAAAAGCCATTAATGCATATTAATTATAAGTGCAAAACACCATAACATCACATAAGCAACATCGTTTTCTGTCAGTTTGCTCACCAACTTAGTTCACTTGTTATTTAGCCATGCAATAGCATTCCCACGTGTAATTCTCTTGTTAATAAGGTTGATTAGACGACATTTGACAAACTTTTAATATTAATAATTAATCAGTAGTACTTTTAGTTATAACATGCGAAAATGAAACAGGTATTCGGTTTTTAAGTAAAAAACCCTGCTCCATCAATTTCACCATGTGAAAAAGCCTTCTGCTGGGATATCATGATTGAGAGAAAAATATTTTCTCATGCTTATCCCACAGAGGTTTGGAAGGTGATCTATAAGCTAAACTGAGAGCTTATTTTCGGTAAATTCACATTATCTTTCTCAGTCATGTGAGAATGAAGTCTGACATTCTCAGTAAAACATGTACATCCAACAAGGGCAGAGACTGTCAGTTGATTCCTTTGTGTTCTACTGCAGCTTCCCAGAGTGTTCCAAAGAACAACTAGAGCGCTAACAGTCCTACTTATGATAAACGTATGGCACACCTGAAGCCATCTTGCTTGGATTAAAGTGGTAACTCTTAAAACATTTAATTTAAAAAGGAACAAAATGAGGGGGTTCATTTTTCCATAACAAGTATGATTAGTGCTGCAGAAAGAAAAATTAGGGCTCATTTTGAGTGACTTCTCAAATCCTCTTCTATTTCATAAATAAATTCTGACATGCAGACTGAAACATGCACTTTCAATACCAGCAGCAGTTTTTCCTGGTGAGCAGTAGCTTTACTACAGTGATCTAATGAGCAAAAAGAGTGCTAACATTCTGAATTTATGGCAAATGTGTGACACATCTGAATGCCTTCTTGATGGAATCAAACTAAAAAACTGAAAGTATTTCCTACTGAGGAGACTGCAGTAAATGAGGAAATTAGGAAACTTCATAACAAATAAGTCTCCCAAGATGGCCACCAGAGACAAAAGAGCCCAAATGTAGCCCAAATATCACCCAGATGTAGCCCAAGTATAGCCCAATGACAGAATGTCCCAGAGTGTTCTTAAAAACAACTAGAGCGCTTACTGTCTTCATTATGACAAAAGTATGGCACACCTGAAGCCATCTTGATTGGAATAAACTGGTAACACTTAAAACATTTAATTTAAAAAGGAACACAATGAGGGGGTTCATTTTGCCATAGAAATTATGATTAATGCTGAAGAAAGAAAATGAGGGCACATTTTGAGTGACTTCTCAAATCCTCTTCTATTTCATAAAAAAATTCTGACATGCAGACTGAAACATGCACTTTTAATACCAGGAGCAGACTTCCATGGTGAACAGTAGTTTTACTACAGTGATCTAATGAGCAACTAGAGTGCTAACTTTCAGAATTTATGGCAAATGTGTGACATATCTGAATACCTTCATGATGGAATCAAAGTAAAAAACTGAAAGCATTTCCTACTGAGGAGACTGCAGTACATGAGGAAATTAGGAAACTTCATTACAAATAAATCTCCCTAGATGGCCACCGGAGACAAAAGAGCCCAAATGTAGTCCAAAATCACCCAGATGTAGCCCAAATATAGCCCAATGACAGAAGTGTGCAAAACACTTATTATTTTGTGTTTTTGCAATGTTATATAGTGCAGACTTGTCAGGTATTGGAGTGCTTTACATGAGCATTGGTTACATCACACAAGAACAAATTCATTTTTGTTGTAGACTGAGTGATTTGACCAGAATCACAGAATGTCGAGCTGAAGCAGAAACTCCAACCTGGTTCCCCAGTTGCAAAGTCTGCAGTTCTGGAAGTAACACCACATCCTCTCCCCTAAGTGCAACATTTAATCAAGTGGTCAACTGGATAAAAAAACATAAAGATAACAAATAATTTAAAAGTGCTTTGTCGCTATGTGAAAACTCAGAAAATATGTCCTTATTTTAGTCTTTTAGAGCACTAACCATAATTTTGATGCCAATAAGACACTCTCATATATGTAATTTCTAAAGGAAATGCTCTAGGTATTACAGTTTTGATTACATCAAGATGACGTCAGGCGTTCCACACTTTTGTAATAAATATAGAATGTTAGCAATCTAGTTGTTCATTAGGATACTGTTGAGAGGCAGAGGCCAGGGGCACGGACTCTGAAAATTGAAGGCAGGTAGGAGGGTGCAAAGGCAACCATTTAACCACACTGAGCAGGCAGGAAGGGGCCGTGGCAGCACAACAGACTATGGAGGGCAGTGGAAAGGGGGGCAGGGGCAACAAACCAACAATACAGGACTTGCAAGAGAGGCTGTGGCAATGTAATAGACCATTGTGGGCAGAAGGAAGAGGCAATGGTAGTACAACCATACATGCCAACAGACCCGATTCAGTCAGGAAACGTCCAATGTTTTTAAGCCCAAATGGGCTTTATTTGATCTGTCTCCTGTCTACAATCTCCTCTTTTTCAATGTAACTCAAAGGGGAAAATCAATACCCCAGTTTTTTTTCAAAATCTCCCTCTTACCAAGTTCAAAATGTTCGCAAGTATGGTACATTGGATCATGGAAGGAAATGGGGTAGGGACATGGACTTGGATAACAGAGGACAGGAGGGACATGGAGAGGTGCACCAAACTGACCCTGCAGGGCAGGCATCAGGGTTTGCAGCAGCACAATACACCACACAGGGCATGCGGGACGGGAGTGCAGCACAACAATCCATAGAAAGCAAGAGGGAGGGGACAGGACCATGCACATGGACAACAGAGAACAGAGGGGCAAGAGGCAATGGTAGCTAGCTGACCATAATGGACAGACAGGAGAGAAAGCTGCAGCATAACAGACCATAAAGGGCAGGAGGGACAGATCAGGGGCATTACAAGCCAGGAGGGAGGGAGTAGGGGTCTGCACATGTAAACAGAGGGCTGGGGGCAAGGGGGCAGGGCAGGAGCAGCAAGATAGCCATGGAGGTCAGGCAGGATGGGCACTAGAAGCAAGACACACCATGAAGAGCAACAGTGAGACTGTGATGGCATACAGACCATGGAGGGAAGGTGGGAGGGGGTCAGGGGCAGCTAACTGACCACACAGGGAAGGTGGGAGGGGCCATGGCAGCACAGAAGACCATGCATGGCAAGTGGGAGGGTTAGTGGCAGCACAATGGCTATGATGGGCAAGAAGGAGGGTGCAGGGGCATGCACAAAGGACGATGGAGGATAGAAGGGAGGGTCAGGACCTGTGCACAGACAAGAAAGTTCAGGGGAAGGGGCCTCACAACAGACCGCACGGGGCAGGCAGGAGGAGCAGTTGCAGCACAACAGACCAGGGAGGGCAGAAGGGTGTGGCAGTACAATGGACCATGTAGGACAGGAGGAAGAGGATAGGGGCATGGCATGTGGACAGGCAGGGTGGAGGTGGCAGGGACAGGTTACAGTCATCTGACAATGCTAGGCAGGTGGGAGGGGAGTGGCAGCTCAACAGAACACTTAGAGTAGATAGGAGTGGCAGGTCCATGGAACATGGTGGGCAAAAAGGATGGAGCAGGGGCATGCACAAAGACATCGGAGGGCAGGGGGAAGGAGAATAGGGGCAGCAAGCTAAGCACAGAGTTTAAGCAGGAGGTCAATGATGGGGCATAGAATTGGGCAATGGAGGGCAGGAGGAGTGGACTGGTACATCATACTAAATTGAGGGCAGTGGCAGCACATCAGACCATGCATGGCAGGAGGGAGGAGGCTAGTCCATGGATTCACACAACAGAGGATAGGGAGGAGGGGGATGGGGCAGCAAGCTAACTGTTCAGAGAAGGCGGGTATTAGGAACTTTATTGTTTTTAAAACGTGTGTCTGTGCGAACTACTTAAAATATGAACAAGTATGCAGCATAATCTCACTTTTATTCAGGAAGAAGAGGACGTTTGTGACTGTGACTCCGGGCTCACTTGGCAGAAACACCCCCTGACCCTCCACCCCCTATCACAAAATGTAATGCCCGTGAAAAGGGTAGGTGAACACAGTGTTATATAGAACATAGTCCTGAGAGCACGATTGAAAATGAAAACTAGATATAGTGTATTGTATAAACTATGCACCAAAAAGTGTGATATAAGATGAACCGGGCGTGAAATATAATATGCAATACATTGTGCGCAATGACAGATTCATTGGAGAGCGCGAGATAGCACAGGCACTAGCGCGTGCTATGCGATATGCGCCATGGAGTGTAATATGCACAGGGCAGTGTTGTGTAACCTAACTAGTCTCTAAAGTTGTAATATAAAATATGTGCTGGGGAATGTAACGTTGCATATGCACTGTGACAAAGATATGGATCCCAGATTGTAATATGTATGGCATAGCACTGTGCGTTATAACATAGGCATCGAGGAAGGCACGTTAGATGGGGCAATATAACCCGTGCGAAGACAAGTGTGGCATGACATATTCACGGGGTGGTGCTAGAGAGTGTCATAGCATATACACTAGCTGGTGGAATACAACACAGAGGTGTGTGGCACTCGGCAGGCAATGGTGGGTGTAACACAGCATTGGGCTCTGCCAGGAGCGCGCTGTGACTCTCAAGTGATGTTCGTCCCCTTTCCAGAGAGTAAAATAAAAAGTATTACACATCCGGCAGTGGATGTGTGTCTTATTAACCGTGAGGGGGGTTTCTTGCATAGTTTTGGTCGAATTTTTGTCGAATCCCCTTTGAATGGCTTGGTGTGCATGTGTATTAAAGTGCCCGTCAATAGCTACCCATGTTTGTATAAATAAACGACAAGGGTGTCTACCGGGATTAGGCACGGTAGGGCATCAGACATGTCAGAGCTTCACTAGTGGTGTAAATACATTCCACATGGATTCATTGTATGCATAGTCGCCTTTTAATGAATATCACGCAAATCGTCATGGTGATAGGTACGTACGGTTTGTCCAGCATGTCCTAGGTGTGTCTATAAATATATATTTTTTTAAAATAATAAAAAACAGTTGCCGGCCCTGGGGATTGGGGTCAAAAAAATATAATTAGGAGACAGGCCCTGGGGGATGGGGTCTTCAGGGCCAATAAATTAGAATAAGAAGGGGAACCACACAGCCCCCCTTCTTAAAAAATTAAAATAAATAAAAGACTGGCATCGTGCCGGAGGCCACGTCCCCTCCTTGCAGCACCCTGCAAACGCGCCCCCTGGCGAGTTGTAAGTCGGGGAACTAATTCCTCTTCAATACTGAGTGTCCCTGAGGGCCAACTAGCCCAACAGGCATCTCCAGGATGCGCCAGGGAGCTGCGCTGCATACAGGTGTACTGAGGCTAAGCCCCTTTTTACACCTCTCTGCAACGCAGCTCTGTGGTGCCTACTGGAGGTACCTAGTGGTCTAGTTTGACCCTAGTGACCCTTAGGATTCAAGGGGACTTAATCTCTCAACTTAGTACAGCCACAGGGCGCGTTTACACAGTGGTGAAGGGAGGGGACGGGGCCTGAGGTGACGTGTGCAAACACGCACTATGGCACGTTTTAAATTGGGGATATAATTTCCCATCAATACTGAGGGCCCCTGGGGGCTAACTAGCCCACCAAGTGCTTCCAGTAAGCGCCACTGAGCTGCATTGCAGAGAGGTGGTCCAGGCCGTGCCACTTTTTACACCTCTCTGCAACGCAGCTCTGTGGCACTTACTGGAGGTACCTAGTGGGCTAGTTGGACCCTAGGGACCCTCAGGATTCAAATAAACTTAATCTCCCAACTAAAAACGGACACAGGGCGTGTTTACACAGTGGTGAAGGGAGGGGACAGGGCCTGAGTTAACGTGTGCAAAAACGCCCTGTGGCCTGTTTTAAGAGGTAGTTTTAATCCCCCTGCCCTATTATATACTAGGGGCTTACAGAGGAGGTCATGCAAATCACAGGGGGACCCCAACGCATAATGTTCCCTAGTGTATGTAGGTGTTTTCACTGTATTCTAAGTGTCTTTTAACATAGCACTGGCTCGAGGACTGGTTAGTCAGACTCAGTTACCACCAGTATCCGTCTGAAAAAGTTGAGGGTACAGGATGATTTTGCAACAAGGATTCTTTCTGCTCTTCTTTTTGTTCTTTCTGTGCATTTTTTCTTCTTTTTTCACATGTCCTATCTCTGTAGGCATAGTTAGAAATTAGCATTTAAAAAACCTCAGAAATTCACTGAAAAAACCATAGGTTTCAGGGGTGTTATAGTTAGCTGGACTTTTCACTTGTACAAAACCATTGAAATTCCCCCGTTATAGTTAGTTCAGCTAACTATAACTCGCGCGCCCGCAATGCACTGCTGATGACGTCACATATTACATCACTCATGACATGGTCAGTGACATCACTCATGACATCACTGATGACATCTCAAATGACATCACTGATGACATCATCCAGTGAATGTCTGTTTTTCTGAAAATTAAATATGTTTTATATATGTATATCTCAAGGTCGATGGAAGAATAAATGGGTATATAAGTGTCTAAATGGATGATTTGTTTTTGAAAAATTGATTGTGTAACTGACTGATTAAGTGTATCATAGTGAATACATGGCTTAGTGAGTAATGTTTAAATATGTAAATATCTGTATCAGTCTCTCACTTTGTGCATATACATGGGTGTCTATATAGGTTATTAGTTGGTTTTTTGAGTATCAGTCTAAGTGTCTGCATGGTTCGGTGGGGGGTATTACGTAGTGCATAGGTGCATGAATGAGTGACTCACTGTTTGTATGTGTTGAAGACAGCATGTGTGTCAGTTCCCTGTCACCACCTGTTAGATGTGGTTGATACCTATAAAGGAAATCTGATTCATCTGTCCTAGTTGGTGGTGCTCATTGAAGTGTAATGCGATGGGTGATTTGCATGTCTGATAGCACCCAAATGCTCACAAAGGTCTGTTTGTTGATCCGACATATTGTTATCCACAAACACAAGTAACAATATAGACATAATAACTGGTTTTACAGTTCAAGGAAAAAATGTATCTTAAGCTGTTTGGATAGATCATGATTCAAGAACTTAACATACTTATCATTGACAAATTTCAACAGATACAGCTTCCACACTTGTGACATCCTACTGGTTTCATATCAAGCCATGTTTTCTTTGTGGCTTCTATGTAACGTACCGTATCACCGGCACTCAAAATAGTTTTTAAACTTTCCGCTTTTCTGAAGGTAATTAAGTGATGATTAGGAAGAACAACATTCAATTCCTTAACCAATTTTAGTGCATCCCAATATCTGGACATAATCTTGATTTTTTTTTATTCTTTGCACACAATGCCGTCGTAATGAAGTGCGTCTATCTGTGCCCTTAAGTAACTATAATATGTGCCCTCACCATGCACTGCTAATTACCTGAAATGACATAATTGATGACCACCCTGTGAATGGCGGGGTGCAACTTATATGCTGTATGCCTGGTGGGGCCCACCATGAAGTTTAACGCTGTCACCCATGTGCTCTAATTCGGTGACCACTGAATGCCAGATGGGGTCCACAGCGAAGACTAGGACCATCACCATGAAACATCTTAGTAGGAGGATCCCTACCCAAACATCTAGACCTTCTGTAGAGGCCACTATTTGCAATAACACTTCCCGCAAGCCAAGGAAGCTGCAAAAGAGGCTGCTACCGTCCAGAAGATATTGTGCGAAGAAGCTGCCCTCCAATGTCAAGAGGTAGGAGCACAAGAAGATGTGCCCCAGTCCTCCCTGAACTCGCTGGCTGGCCTCGGTCGGGTATGACTGTTTCTAAGCCACCAGGTCTCCCTTGGACTTGCACAAATTTAGTACTTGGTGCTGTATAATTGACTCTTAAGGCCAGAACGAGACTTTGTTGCCTGTTGACTAACGTGGGCCACATCTGAAAGTCACCTCCATTATCGAATGGGAAACAGAAAGGAAAGGAAGGGGCCCAGGGACACTGCCCAGCTTGCCAACCCTGAGATACTGTGGATATTATTTAGTGTGTTGTGTGTATAACTTGTGTGCTTGTATTTAAAACTACTTTTAGCACAAAAGTGGGCATTTGACTGTACAGTCAGTTTATTAGGGGGGCTGTTCATATTTTGAGTCATGTGCCTGTGTATACTTGGCACCCACTCTCAAAAAGCCTTGGACTGCTCAACCCACATTACCACTGAGAGTCAGGTGCTGAAGGGGCTGGACTGTTCCCATGAGGCACAGGGTCAAGACAGATTTGCATATGGCTGGCTTCAAACTGGAATGGCATGGTGAGCAAAAAAATGATGGATTTAGGCCCAGATCTCTGTACTGGGGTGAATGTATGACATTGTTTTGCATTCTGTCCATCAACTGTTGTTTTTGAATTTGTCAACCCGAGTGGGACGGGTATGCTCAGACGTGAGTCCCGTGCTCTCCATGCCACTGGAATCAAGCTATCCTGGCTGAAGAGGGGTGAAACCCCGAAACCGGTCCTAGGATGCTTGGTTCCAGTCCAGGGAGGACCTGGCTTGGTAGTTCGGGCTGGACTGTTCCCATGAGGCACAGGGTCAAGACAGATTTGCATGTGGCTGGGTTCAATCTGGAATGGCATGGTGAGCAAAAAAACGATGGATTTAGGCCCAGATCTCTGTACTGGGGTGAATGTATGACATTGTTCTGCATTCTGTCCATCAACTGTTGTTTTTGCATTTGTCACCCCGAGTGGGACGGGTATGCTCAGACATGAGTACCGTGCTCTCCATGCCACTGGAATCAAGCTATCCTGGCTGAAGAGGGGTGAAACCCCGAAACCGGTCCTAGGATGCTTGTTTCCAGTCCAGGGAGGACCTAGTTTGGCAGTTCGGGCTGGACTGTTCCCATGAGGCACAGGGTCAAGACAGATTTGCATATGGCTGGGTTCAAACTGGAATGGCATGGTGAGCAAAAAAACGATGGATTTAGGCCCAGATCTCTGTACTGGGGTGAATGTATGACATTGTTTTGCATTCTGACCATCAACTGTTGTTTTTGAACTTGTCAAACCGAGTGGAACAGGTATGCTCAGACGTGAGTCCCGTGCTCTCCATGCCACTGGAATCAAGCTATCCTGGCTGAAGAGGGGTGAAACCCCGAAACCGGTCCTAGGATGCTTGGTTCCAGTCCAAGGAGGACCTGGCTTGGTAGTTCGGGCTGGACTGTTCCCATGAGGCACAGGGTCAAGACAGATTTGCTTATGGCTGGGTTCAAACTGGAATGGCATGGTGAGCAAAAAAACGATGGATTTAGGCCCAGATCTCTGTACTGGGGTGAATGTATGACATTGTTCTGCATTCTGTCCATCAACTGTTGTTTTTGCATTCAGGATCCATAGTAGGTTGAGCCCTGGGACAGCAGGAATGAAAGGCCCCAATCCCCGCAGAACTACAGTTGGCCCAGTAACCCCTGCCTGCCCAATGGCCCTCTGGAAGGGGTTCTGACATCCTCGATTCCAATCCTTAGTCACCCAAATAGGCTACGACGTGCTGCAGGGCTCCTCTTTGAGTCCCACGCTCTTTAATAATTAGTTGTCCCCCCCTAGCTCAGATAGTCAGGTCTATCCGTTTCAACATTGTCTCCTACACTGATGATGCTCAAATTGTCTCCATTTTGTGCAATGTCCAGAAAACACAAGCCCAGTTTTCTTCATGCATAAGGGCAAATGCCAGCTGGATGTATGATAATTGCCTGAAGCTAAATAGCAATTTGTGATATTCTGCAAGTTGGCACCCTCATAGTCATCCCTTTCATGGCTGGTGGAACTAGATTGTGCGTGCTTCTGCTCTAGCTAGTCTTCCAGAAATATAGGTATTATTGATCAAGACCACTTTCTCATGGACACCTCCTTCTCCATCCTGAAAATGTTGTAAAAGATGCTCACTTGGCCCCCAATTTATACCTGTAAAATGTTCACCCAGACATTATTCACCTTGTGCCTGGATTATGGAAACGTCCTTTTTTGAGTTTATCAGATCACCTGATGCACAGACTTCAGGTTATCCAAAATTTAGCAGTCTGTCTTATACTTAATCTTCAAGTCCCCTGCTCCATCACAGATCACCTTGGGGAGCGTGCGCTGGCTCCTAATGCAGAAAACCTTTCTGTTTAAACATTTCTGCCTTGCTTACAAAGAACTGTATAATACCTTACATTTGAACAAAATGTTTTTCTTCTATCACCCCACACTCTCTCTGCGCTCAACTAACCTTAATCATGCTACGATCCTCCTTATCCATTGCACCAACTGGGTGGCATAACAAAACTGGAACACCAAGCCCTTATCTATGTGCCAACTCTCCTCAAACCACAATTAAAAAAAACATATTAAAACTTGGCTTTTCAAAAGGTATATCTAAGACCTCTGTCTGAAGTGCAGTGCCAGGACAACCCCGGAGGTAACAGTGCCTCTATAAATCAGTATAACTTAATTTAACAGTTTCATACATGAAAGGAAATGGTCAGTGTAGCGAGATAGACCTGCGCCATTGCAGGCTGGAAGTTTATACTCCATCTTTATGAACGCACATAATAATAGTAGATCTCTGGAGCGGTGAGCTTAGTCTTTTCTACTTGACAAGCCTTTCCAAACTTGTGTGTTTCGACATAACATCTTTGTTTAATTTTTGTAGCAGTAAGCATAATATTTTCTCTGCAGCATACTTTTCCTTTTTGTTAGTTTTCCACCTGGAAAAAAGAACTTGAAATATATCCCTGTCATCTTTGTGGTGTCTGTCTTTCTAACTTTGACCTGTCAGAAGAAAGTGAGTGTTGCTTGAAGATGACAAAAGGAACCCTGGAGGCCAGAGAAAAAAATCAGTCACTGTTAAGCAGCACTAAGGTGTGAAGAATCCATCTCTGGAAGGTTTGAGGAGTGTGGAGAGCATCTTGACTCTCACTATTGTCTTGGAGGACTCCTCCAAAGGTAGGACCAAGAAGAGATCAAAACATCATGCACAACATCATGCACAACACCGTACCTGATCAACATTGATTACAGGTACAGTGGCTACCTGCTCACTAGGAGTGGGTTCTCGATCAAGTTACTTGATGTTGAAGATATCAAGACTCTTCAAATGCAAGGATCCTACAACATCAAAGGACATGACATTGGACCATTGCGTAAGTCATCGCATTTATCAGCTTCATGGTTAAAGTCGCTGAACGCCAAGTATCTGCCTTCTGAAGGTGCAATGACAATTTCGCTCACTAATTCCCCTTTGCCTCATAGGAATCACTGACAAAATATCGACTACCACAATATCGAGGTACAAAAATATTGTGACAAAAATATCGGTCAAAAATATCGACATCCTACCTACATCATGGTAAGTACAAAAATATATAGAAAAGAATATCGTTGTCAAAAATATCATTGTTAAAAATATTGTTTCTTTAATGTTAAAACAATAATGTAAAATAAAGTAAATAAAATGTTTAAAAATGATAACTAATACATATAATGTAAAAATAAATTAAACATATACATATAAAATATAATATATATACTTAATAATATTCATAAATAATTCTTTTAATAACTTAGAAATTGTTAAAAAAACATTTTATAAATTATAAATACATATATACACATACAACAGTAATATAAATACAAATATAAAATATATATATAACACATTAAAAAAATTACAATATTTTTAATCTTTTTGAAATAAATTATACACTACATTAACTAAAACAGTAGAGAAAATATTGGATAGCAAAGGGAATAAAATTACTATTCTGACTCCAGAGAGTGCAACAGTAGGGAAAGTGTTGGATAGCGTAGGGGTAAACATTACTATTCCCACTCCAGTGAGTGCAACAGTAGGGAAAGTGTTGGATAGCGTAGGGGTAACAATTACTATTCCTACTCCAGTGAGTGCAACAGCAGGAAAAGTGTTGGATAGAGAAGAGGTAAAAATTATTATTCCCACTCTAATCAGTGCAACAGTAGGGAAAGTGTTGGATAGCGTAGGGGTTAGAATTACTATTCATACTCCAGAGAGTACAACAGTAGGGAAAGTGTTGGCTAGCGTAGGGGTAAAAATTACTATTCCAACTCCAGAGAGTGCAACAGCAGGGAAAGTGTTGGATACCGTAGGGGTAAAAATTACTATTCCCACTCCAGAGAGTATAACTGTAGGGAAAGTGTTGGATAGCAGAGGGTTAAAATTAACATGCTTATCATTTTTTTTTTATTATTAAATAACGAATTAATAATTAATTACCAATAAATTAATTATGAATACCAATAAATTAAAATGAATAATTACTTTAATAATATTAAATTACTCCCCACCCTATTCCCCTATAAACCCACAACCCACTCCTAAAATAAATTAACACAATTAATATAATAAACAATGAATCAATTAATAAAAATTAATTACCAATTATTAATAGATTATCAATACCAATAAATACAAAATAATAATTTATCATAATTAATATACTTCCCACCCTATTCCCCTATAAACCCACAATCCGCTCCGAAAACAAATTAACACAATTAATATAATTATCAAATAATACATTAATAAAAATAATTTCCAATTAATAATTAACAATAAATTAATTATCAATACCAATAAGTAAAAATTAAGAATTACTTGATTATAATAAATTACTTCCCACCCTATTCCCCTATAAACCCACAACCCGCTCCTAAACTAAATTAACACAATTATTTTAATTATCAATTAATAAAAATTGATTAACAATTAATTAACAATAAATTGATTATCAATACCCAAAAAATGAAAATTAATAATTACTTTATTATAATTAAATGAGTTCCCACACTATTCCCCTATAAACCCACAACCCGCTACGGTACTAAAACACTTTTTTTTTTTTTAAACTGATTTTATTTGTCAAATAGCACATATGTGGCAGAGCTCTGTAACCCAGAGACTTCTGTATAATAAACGTAAAGCATTATGATTTTCATGATAAGATCAAGGAAAAATGGAGAGCAATGCAGATGAAAGAAACAATATGAAAACCCCATCCCCCCCCATCACACTAACAACCTCCCAAGAGCGGAACAGCAATAGAACATGCATCACAATAAGTGATTTCAGCACACGAATACCAAGTATTCCACCGTTTGTACCAACAACGTAATACCTTCACTGGATTGAGGGGCCCTGTTGTGGAAACCGGCTCCAACTCCATGCCTCGATAGTTCACCCATCGCTTCCAAATTTTAAAATGTTTATGCGAGCACCCTCTTGCAGTAAAAATGGGAAGCTCCAAGCCCATGCAAAAGTCTAGGCCATTCTTCCATGCGGACACTTGGGGTGCCACCGACGCCTTCCAGGCCCTAGCAATGTCTCTCTTTGCCAAAACCAAACCAAGCAACATGAGATTGGGTTTATATATGTTGCCCCCAATCCCATTCATAACATGTAGGAGCACCAGCTTCGGCGAGTGGGGAAGATCCCAACCCAACACCTCAGCGAGGCAGGCCTCTCCAGAATCATGTCAAGGAAGAACAGTGCTAAACCGTATGCATCAGGGTACCCTCCTCCCGCTCGCACCGGAGACACACCAGGGAGGCTACCAGTCCCACCTTCCCCAATCGAGCCCTTGTGAATTATACCCGATGAAGATATTTAAACTGGACCAGGTGCAGTCATATCGCTCTAGCCGCCCCCCACGGGGAAGCTAAGGCCACTGTCAAGTCTTCCTCATCAAGTGGCCCAACGTCTCCCTCCCAGGCCCCTCTAAGCTTCTGCAGTGTGGGAGAGCAGTGAGTAACCAGGGATTGGTAAATCTTAGAGATCTTGTGATCCTGAAGATCACACATAAACATCCTCGCTTCTATCGGGCTAAACTCGGCCAGTGACTCCAAATCCTCCAGGCTAGGGGAAAGGGCGTGCCGAAACTGGAGATATTTATAGAATTGGGTTTTCGGCATGTGGAAGTCCTTTTGTAGGTCCTCAAAGGACTTCAGGACCGGCCCCCGCATCACATCCCCCAGGGTAGAGGTACCAATGCTATCCCATCCTCGAAACCCCGATAGAGTGGCTAATTGTGGCAGACGCCCATTGTTCCACAGAGGGGTCTCCTGCATTAGTTTATTCCACCACCCCATCCTCCGTAGGGCCTGCCGCCAAATTTGAAAAACAGCCTTCGTCGCCGTCGCAATGAATTGCGTATCGGTGTGGAGTACTGTATTGCATGTGGGGAGAAATCCTCCATACGGCGCCGCTCAACTACATAGGCCGGGCCGTCCCTATCCCCATACCACCACTAGTTCAGGACGAGGAGGTGTGAGGCCATATAGCATGAAAGAATATCGGAAGTCACCAGTCCCCCACAGTACGTAGAGAGGAAGCATGTCCGTAGGGCAACTCGCACCGCTCCTCCTGCCCATAGAAACTGACTCAGGGCGGCATTAACCTGTGGGAAATCGGGTAGGGGTGATTCTGCAATTGATATAATAGACGGGGGAGCGACACCATCTTGAATATGGCCGATCTACCATAAATTGACAGTGGCATATAGGACCAAGTCTTAAGATCCTCCCACACATGTTCCCAAACCAGAACCAGGTTCCTATCCCAAGACACAGTAGGTGAGTCCGATAGGAATACTCCCAAATAGTTCATCCCCCCTGTAACCACTCGAACCGACGAAGCCCAAGAGCCAAGACCCTACGCGTCCCCAAGAACCCACAAGGTGGACTTGCGGGGGTTCAGGTAGAGACCCGACGATTCCCCGAAGATCTGCATGATGCGGAGCAATCTCTGCCCGTCTTATCTACATCGGTAAGGAAAAATAAAACGTTGTCGGCATATAATGCGATACGATCCGATAGTCCGTGTGCCCATTCAAATCCAGACACCTGCCCATCAACACGCACCCAAGCGGCCAGGGGTTCCATAGCCAATTTAAACAGGTATGGAGACAGAGGGCAGCCCTGCCGGTGCCCGGTCCCATGGAAAATGTGGAGGAGGTAGAGCCGGCAACATGCACTGACGCGGTGAGTTCAGTGTAGAGCAGAGTCAGGTAGGACAAGAAGCGTGGTCTGAAACTCAGCATGTGTAGCAAGCAAATAAGAACACCCAACTAAGGGAATCGAATGCCCTGTCTATATCTGCCAGTAATAGCGCCGGCCACTCACCCAGTCCTCGAATGGTCGCAACAGCAATATGTGCTCGTTGAATATTGTGTTGGGTCGCCCTCTGGGGCATAAACCCTGCCTGATCTGGGTGCACTAAAGTAGTAATATGGGACCGCAGGCGATTGGCAAGCGCCTTGGCCAGAATTTTGGCTTCGACGTTCAGAAGGGAAATATGATGGTAGGAAGCGTGTTGATCAGGGGGTTGGCCAGGTTTATGAAAAACCACTACTTCTGCATGTCTTCAGTCACGAGGGAGGCATCCCCGCTCGCGGGCCTCCTCTACCAACCTGAGGTAGTGGTGCTCCAGCTGCAAGAAGTATTTCTTTTTTTTTTTTTAAACTTTGTTTATTGGTTTCAATCACAGCCATACATTAACATGATTGGACGACATGTTTAGGGTTGTCAATATAAAATACGCAGATTTTACTTTTTGGTTACACATTAAGCATTTCCTACAATACTTGCTGGTCTATGCATCTCCATTTCCACCATAGGCGACACGCAGGGTTCCCCTCGATATTTATTCCAGTGTGACCATTTCTTATCCCACTTCTTGGGACAAACCCGCGCCTTAAAAACCGCAGTCTCTGCCAACATACATCCATCCATTTCTTTGGCCCACACGGTGATAAGTGGTGGGTTCACTCCCCCCCAGCCTCTAGCTATCTCCCGTTTCACCAGTGTGTATCCCAGGGTCATGAATTGCTGTTCAACCTCCGTGAGGTCAGTTGCCTTCCACACATTCAACAGTCCCAGTTGTGGCGTCAATATTACTTCCTTCCCCAGAGCCGTACTCGTGTGGTCTGAGGCTCCCTCCCAGAGGGCACGTATCTTTGGGTAAATCCACAGGGTGTGGTAGAATGTGGCCTGTTGTCTTCAACCTCTCACACAGCGGTCGTCGGGTCTAGTCCCTATTCTAGCCAAGACTGTTCCTGATATGTATGATCGGTGGAGGATCCTAAGCAGGATCAGCCGAAATCTCTGTGTAATAGCCGCCTCTCGCGGGGACATGAGTGCAGTCTGCCAGTCCTCGTCGTCTATAGGACCAATATCAACCTGCCACCGCTCCCTGAGCCTCGGGAAAGGGTCCAGTAGGTTATTACTCAATTTCTTGTAGGTGAGAAATATTGCCTTTGAGGTGAGGGGCCAGTCTAGCGCAAGAAGTATTTCTTTAAAAATCCACAGGCAAACCCGTTCGGCCTTGGGGCCTTCCCAGAATTAAGGTCCCCTAAGGCGGCACACAGTTCCTCCTCTGTAAGGGGGATGTCCAATTCTCAATCGCCTCATCTGACAAAGCCCCAGGCGGGAGGTCGTCGACTAAACGGCCTATCATATCTTCATGGAGACACTCTCTGGGGGCTTACAGCTCTGCCTAATACGTAGCAAAACTATCGGCAATCTCAGAGGGGTCCATAATGGACTCCCTGTCCGAATTTGCTATACCCGGGAGGGCCTGGGAATGAAACGTCCCTTGAAACAACCGATGGAGCCTCTTGCTCGACTTATCTCCCCACTGGTAAACCCGACTGTGTGTTGCCAGTCAGGCAAGGCGGGCCTCATCCAATAGGAGGGCGGCATAGTTCTGTTGTGCCAGCAGCAATTGTTGATGGACCCGGTTGCCTCCGTCTCCCCTGCTGCGATGATCCAGATGCGTAATATTGGCCTCCACTTGTAGCAGAGCTTTCCTACGCGCTCTGCAGGCTGCCGCACAGAAGGAGATGTTGATACCACGTAAAGTGGGCTTCAAGGCCACCCACAGGGCTTCGGCCCCCGAAACCGATCCCACATTGAGTGTCAAGTATTGGTCAATAGCACCTTCCATTCGTTCCCTATAGACTTCATTTTGGAGGTTCCAAGCCGAGAGACGCAAGCGGAAAGGCTGTCTCTCCCGGCCCACTTGTAATGTAAGGGCTATAGATAAATGATCTGAGAGGCCCCTCGGAAGAATATCAGCCCCGACCACCCTAAATGCCGCCACCCGGTAAACAAACAGGTAATCGAGGCGGGAGTAAGAATCGTGAACCGCAGAGAGATATGTGTACCCCTGGGCATTACCATGTAACCGGCGCCACGGGTCCTCCCTTCCAAGCCCCAACGCCAGAGAATATAATTTCGTGGGCCGGTGAACTGCTATGTCCCCCCAGGTCTCCACTGACCTCTGATCACATCCATCACGTCATTCCAGTCCCCCCCAACCACAGACAGGCCCTCTGGTATATCTGCCCATAGCGTCATCAGTCGTTCTACTAGACCCAACGAAAGTGGAGGGGGGGGCGTAGACATAGCCCAACACCACAGGTTCCTCCCAGATCATGCATTGCAGGAACAGATACCGCCCCTGAGTGTCCACCCACGTCTTAACATGTGTGTATGAGACCCGGCGATTAATCAAGACTGCCACCCCCGTGACCCCCTCACAAACCCCACATGAAAGACCTGAATGTACCCATAACGCTAAAAACAAAGTGCTTTCAATCCCATAAGGTGTTTTTCTTGTGGCATAAGTATGTCAGTGCGGGCCCTCTTAGCCTGTTGAAGTATGGCCCCACGTTTAATTTTCTCTAGAGCCCCCCTGACATTCCAACTCACTATTCGAAGGGTACCAGAGGGCCCCGGGGAACTATCGAGCGGGACTGCCATGAAAGATCGTGGTTGCGTGTGCTAGTGTAGAGAAAGGTGTGTGCTGTGCATAGGGAGGCCTAATGTTAGTGTAGAAAAGTGCAATCCGGGGATAAAAACAATAAACCCAACAAACCCCCCACCCTATACCTCAACAACAATGAAGTATCTGTCGCGGCGGGTGTGGCCCGCAGATCCCAACGGGGGGGTCTCGGCACACCCCGTCCAATAGAACCCCAACTTACAGCCCATTGTAGATAGGCACTCTCTCAGTCAGGGAGGGTCCAACAGAGAAACCGGCCCATGTACGGGCTTCTCCGATCAAAGCGGCAATGTCCAAGATTCATGGGACTACAGTCACCTCCTCCAATCATGTGGCCGAAGTAGTCTGCTGTGAGGGCGATCCAGCCCTGGAGGATTCACTGCATGATTGAGCCTGACATCTGGAGCGTCTGTGACCCTTAGATTTCCGTTGAGGCAGCTTCCGAGCTGCCTCGCTAGATGTGGAGTCTGATTCCCTCCTGGGCGGTGTGTGAGGATGCAGCCGCACCTTCTCGTCTGTCCAGTGAAATACTTCTTCTGGCGAATCAAAATAGTGGGTGTGGGACCTATACACCACCCGCAACCGGGCCGGATACAGCAGTGCGTATGGAAGTTTCAGTTCTCGAAGACGGGCCTTGGCCGCCAGAAACGATATATTTTTTTTTTAAAGTTTTTATTTATTAGTTTCAAACAATACAAACAGTTGTATCATATACATGAACACCAGTTCAGCACAGGGACAATACATTGTATGGCACAGTTTCTTCTTGTCCTGCAGGAGAAAAAAAAGAATAAGGCATTTACGCCGGCATCTAGATAAACCTTGTAGCTATGGGAGGCAAAGACAGGGCCATAGTCAATAATATCATACTTTCTGTGCAGATCACAATATCACATCAAACAGGCTCCAATCCATCCCTTCTAGGGAGATTCCTTCACTGGCATCTCTGGCCAGCCCAAACCCGACTGAGTGCAGTCCAATCTATATAACCCCATGACACTCCATCTCCGTAAGGGAATCAACCCCCACCCATGCTGTCCGGCAGCCCAGGGCCTCTCCCGAACACATGCCCCTCTCTCAATCTGCAGCGGCGCCCACCCCCCGTGGATGTGCAAGTAGATAACATTTTAGTGGCCCTCAGATATCCTTGGGCTTGGAGGTACTCGGCAACAGCTCTGCATATGTGGTAAGTTGTTCCTGACAATATATTAAATCGTCCAGCCAGACCTTAAATTTGGGCACCCTCCCTCTGCCCCAGCGGCACGCCACACGCCTCTTTGCCAGCAAGAGCGCCAGCGCAACATATTTGCGATGTACTGCTTTTAATGGTTTAACAAAGCCTAGTAGGGACAGCAGGGGTGTGGGTTCAATGTGCTCATTTACCATCCGGTCTAAAGCTTCAAAAACCTTCTTCCAATAAGTATATACTCCCGCACTTGGCGCTCTGTACATGTCACAGTTGTCTGCTGCCCTCAATTTGTACCTGTACATCCTGGCCGGCGTGTAATATAGCCTGTGTAGAAATTTATAGTGCATTATACGCAGTCGACTGCTGGCCGAGACCTGCTCTGTCTGCGACGAGCAGTACTCCCACTGCTCGTCTGTCAGGTCAAAACCCAATTCAGCATCCCAATGCGTCCGGGCCAGTGCAGACGGCTCCTGTCTCTGTGTGTGGACGGTACGATATATTAACGATACCAGTCGTTTGGCTGTCGCACTTTTAAGAGTCAACTGCAGTGGCGCAAGCTTCTGGGGCTCAGCCAGGATGCTAGGGGTAAGAGAACGAACGCCCTGCCGAAGACGAATATATAAAAACACATCTAGTGGAGTGCGTTGTAAGTCCTGAAGTACATGCTCTAGGTTCCGAAATTGACCGTTCTGGTAAAGATCCCCCCAAGTTTTAATGCGCACGCGCTCTGCAAATCTGTGAAACACCGTTTCCTGAAGCAGGGGCATACTAGGGTGGTAGACAAGCGGCAATAGCGAGGAATGAAGCATAGGAGCATCCAATAGGACACTTATGCGATGCCACGCCGCCACAGTGCAAGCAACCATTGTCGTCGGCTGCTCCCTGCCAACAGACACATCATACAGTGCTCCGTCTTTCGGGATGGGATGAGCCAGCCAGTGTTCCGTTGCCACTTGTGGCATATATTGCGGCTGACACACCCAAAAATAGGCATAATGAGCCTGCGCACTGAGGTAATATCATTCAAAATTGGGTACATCAAAGCCTCCCTGTGAGTACGGCCTAATAAGGACACTCCACTGTAGCCATGGGTGCTTACCCCCCCCACACCAAACGTATCAATTCAGATTTCAGTGTTTTAAAAAAAAAATTCCGGGATAAAATGGTATATTTTAAAAAGGGTACAATAATTGGGGTAAGATCACCATTTTAATCAGGGACGCCCGCCCTGCCATCGAGAGAGGGAGGGTAATCCAGCGGGTCACGTATTCCATAATACGCGTCAGAGCTGTTCCGTAATTGAGGCGCATTAATGCATCCCTATCTCTTGTGACGGTGATGCCCAAATACTGCACTTCATCCTCGCACCACTCCAGGAGATAGTCTAGTGGGAAGTGGACCGCGGCAGCCGTCAAGGGGAAGATGCAGGATTTACTCCAATTTATTTGGACCCCTGAGAGCTTCCCAAACACGATGAACTCCTGAAGGATCGGATTCAGATTGGTTTGCGGGTCCCGAACATAAAGAGTGATGTCATCCGCATATAAGGATATTAATATTTGCCTCATGTTGCACCGCAGCGCCTTATACCCATGATGCTGCCGCAGTTTTGCTGCTAGAGGCTCGACCGCGAGCGGCAAAAGTAAAGGGGATAGGGGGCAGCCCTGCCGGGTACCCCTTGTGACCGGGAACGCCCTGGACACGCGACCATTGATGAGCACCTTAGCTACTGGTGAGCAGTACAATAGCTTAATCCATGAAAGGAAAAGAGGAGGAAAGCCCATGCGTAACATCACCCCAAATATATAGTCCCACTCAATTGAATCAAAAGCCTTTGTGGCATCGAGAAGCACTGCCGCCAAAGGCAGTTCAGGAGCAACATTATTCAACACCATAAACAGAGTGCGCAGGTTATGTGAGATAGCGTGGCCGGGCACAAAACCGAACTGATCAGGCAGTATTAAAGTCTCCAGCAATAAGCTAAGCCGGTTGGCTATTAATTTGGCTAATATTTTAACGTCACAGTTAAGAAGCGATAGCGGACGGTATGAGTCACATTGATGAGGCGCTTTCCCAGGCTTTAATAATGAAACGATTACGGCCTCCCGCATAGAGGGAGGAAGGTGCCCGACTTCCAGGGCATCTTCATATACTTCACGCAGTATGGGGGCCATCTGATCTATATACATTTTATAGAATTCTACAGGTATGCCATCTGTGCCAGTGGCCTTCCCCGATTGTAGCTGCATTATGGCATCCCTGACTTCATCCAGCTGAAACGGGACGCAGAGAAACTCTCGCTGCCTGTCACTTAGCCACCCCAATGTCACATCAGCCAAATAGCTATCCAGATCCAGTTCTCCAATCCTTTGCGTGGTATATAATTGAGCATAATGTGTGGCAAAGGCATTGAGGATATTGGCCGTATCTCTGTACACTATTTCCCCTGGGCCCGCGAGTTCCAGCACGAAGGAGTATCGTGGTTTCCGAATTGCGTCCGCCAGCGCCTTGCCCGGTCATTCCCCCTCACCATACCGCCTAGCTGTCCAATATCTACCCCGAAAGCGCGCCTCGCGCCGCGCTGCCTCCATGTATTCGGTAAGCCCTTCTCTAAATTTGAGCCGGGTGGGACCATCCGGGCACGCGGTCAACTTCATCTCCAGGCCCTTCAGCTCACCATCCAGCCTCCTCAGTGTGCCCATAATATCTTTTAGCACACCTGCTCCCTTAGATATGCAGTACCCCCTGAGCGTGACCTTGAATGCTTCCCAAACGGTCTCAACCTGCTCGACTGAGCCTTTGTTCCATATGAAAAAATCTCTCACCTCCTCCCCTAGCCCGGCCTGAAAAACCGGGTCCAACAACATAGGGGCATGCAGTCTCCAGCTATTGCGCGGGGGGCCATAATCCGCCGATGTTAGGGTAAGTTTAACTGGTGCGTGATCTGAATAAGTGCAGGCCAAATGCTGCGCCTGTGCTATGGCTGGACCCAGACCGCGTGCAGAAAGGTGGAATCTGACTAATGGTTGCCCCCAACTTTTTGCCTGGTATTTGAGTGGTTTTTGACTAGTCTGGCTGGGATCCTGCTATCCAGGACCCCAGCCTATCTGCTTTCTCCCTAAAACTAATGTGAAGTACCCTAGGTACAAACCAATTGGATGCTGAGGATGCCCTGACAGTCCCTTCTAGATGGTACCCTAGGTACCCAGGGCATGGGTCCCTCAGTAGGCCTACCAGGGCTGCAGCACTTATTGTGCCACCCTTGGACAGCCATACAAACTGACACCACCAGACCACTACTGTAGTCTGGGTAAGGTGGTGCTAGCACCACTTACAGGGATATAGGTACCCTATATCCCACCCCAATACAACACATGTACTCTCATGGGTCACCCCTATGGCAGGCCTTGCTAATCCTACAAGGCAGGGTGCTGAGGTATGTGTGAGGGGGGACCCCTACATCAGTAGGGCCTCCCTGCAACCTTCGTAAAATCATTGCTGGGTTGTTTGTAGTGTAGCCATACCATATACTCTTAACCGCATTATAAGTCTATCGCGATAACGCGATAACTTGAGAATGGCTACACAGAACCATATCGTTTTTGGTGTCAAACATGTAGGAATCATACCCCCAGTCCAGCCATGGGCATGAGGGTACGATTCCCCCCTGCTAGAGGGGCGATATGGGAAAAGCGGCAGAATTGAGACACCAATTTAAAAGTGCACATGTAGTACAAAATGGCTACTACCCGCCACCCACACGACTCTGGCTGGCTGTTGCTGGGGAAAACCCCAGCCTCGCCAACTGGACAATAGGGCTCCTGTGGCAGGGAGGTGCTAGCATCTCCCCAGACAGGATAATGTGGATTGGAACAGGGTGGGTGCACCAAATGTCCTTTCAGAGTTGCACGTAGGCAGCTGCAGAGTCTTCATTCTGCATACACCGCTTGGAACCAGTTCAGGGGCATCCTGCCCCTCGCCCAGGCGGGAAACACACAAAGGGGAGAGGGTGTAGCAACCCTTTCCCGCCTCACCACTCATTGGTGGACACTGCTCTGGACACTCTCCTAATCTTGGGGATAAAGGAGAATAACGTGGCCCCAGAGCCTCAGATTAATCTTGAATTTTACAGTCTTGACCTTCGACTTGCTGCTGCCCAGCTGACGGAAGAAATCTCCCTTGGGATAAAGGAGTTATCCCCCTGCTTGGCAGGCACCTGAAACACTGCAAGTGACCCGGTTGGAACCTCGCTGCTCCCACGGACTTCGACGACTTCCAGCACCCTTGAGGTGGGTTTCCTAAGCATCCCAGAGGCCAGTGAGTGTGCACAGCAAACCTGTGTACCTTGGACCGCGTGGGTGCTGAGATTCCCAATACCCCAGGACACCGGCCACCTCTTGCGTAGCACACGACCCTGACCAGTGGGGAAGTTGTGCTTTGGCCCATTATTGAGCCAACCACCAAGCAGCATCCGTGCCAAAGATCAGCGCCCTAGCCCCCTCCGGTGGCCCATGGGCTCCCTTTTACGCACTCCATTTTGCTGCCTTCCTCGGTCCTTTGTCTCTCGACTTGTGGGCCAGAGCGGAGGAAAATCTCGACATCTAAGAGTTCCCCTGGTTGCTCCAGGCCTGCTCTACAGTCCCTCCAAAGGAGACCTCTCTCAGACCTCGTGGGTCTGCACCAATAGCTGATTTGTTCATCTTGCGTGGGTTGCTGTTGCCAAGGCTTAGTGGATCCAATCCGGACACTAACACCGCAGCGACCCTCATCCGACGTGGGACAGTCGCCCTCCAGAAGCTGGCCTTCCTTGAAGCCTCCCGGAGCCCGTGGCTGCAGATCCAAGCTACACCTCTTTCCACTTGAAGCACCCGACATTGAAGGGCTCTTTGCTTTGAGCTCCCTGGTCACTTTGCCGTGACCCAGACTCTGTTCCCTCTGCTTTCAGGTTCTTCTCTTCAACTTCTACAACTTCAATCTTCAAGGCATCATGGACGCTTTTGGCTAGCAGCACTTTTGAACATTTTCCCATTGAAAATCAGCCCGCGACCCGACATGGAAAACGACCTATGCACCCGGCTTCCCTGGGGCAGGTAACAGTGGTACCTCGGTACTCTCGTGGTAGTGAGCTCCTCAAAAGCTTAAGTCTAAAGTTGTAACTTTGTACTCCTGCTAGAAGTGACTTTAATCTGTGTAAATAAAACCGCAACATTCTCCATAGGCTTTAATAGAGATCCCGATAGCAGCTATTTCCACTGCACGCGCCTCCCGTGGGTCCCCTTCCTCATAACCTGGGGTGGATTCTTAAGGGGCCAGCGATCCTAAATGCCCTAGGCATTGTCTGTAGAATTGTCGTGGTTCTTATACCACTTGTTTGATATATGGTTTGGTCCCCCCCTGGGGCCCTGTGATTCCTGTGCTATTTATTGTGTTTATAAATGCTTGGTTGAATTGTAACTGTGCCACTAGCCTCATAAAGAGACTGTGGGATTCTGTCTAGAATAAATACATATATTTTATATATATATACCTGTGTGGGCTACTCTTTCATTTGGTTATTCAAGAGGTTATTATGGTAAAACAATAAGCTTAACACTCCTTCAAGACTTAGCCTGAAGGCTGCTCTCCAAAGCTACCACTAGGATAGCTTTCTTTAAAGGTTGTCTTAAACCTATCATCAATAAGAGTCGAATTGGACTGGTGCAAGGTGTCCCTATAACTAGGAGACAGCATATGCCAGGCCAACTTCTCACACCGCGGGTCACGAAGATATAGTACAATCGCGCCCAGGATGCTGCCTGAGCCGTGAAATGCATGCCCTCTAGTTTGTGTGGATGATGGTGCCGCCATACATCAAGTAAATGATAAGTGCAGAGTGTGTCCTGGAGGATAGCTCGGGCTTTGGTGTAATGATGAGGGGCGGGGTGGGACCTATCGACCCCTGGGTCACATGCGACGTTAAAATCTCCTCCCCAAATTATATGATTTGAGCCTACATCAAAAATCCTAGCCCACAATTCAGAATAAAAGTCTGGGGCGTCCACATTCGGCCCATAGCAGCAAGCCAGGGTGACGGAGTCAGAACCCAGTCTACCCCAAGCTATGCAGTACCTCCCCTGCTCGTCCCAGGTAGCCCCAGCCAGCTGAAATGGTGTGCATTTCTTTATAAGAATAGCTGTGCCCCAAGCATAAGAGGAGTAAGAGGAAAAAATTTGGTGTTCCGCCCATTTACTTGCAAATGTATTAGGGCTCCGGGGACTAAAATGCTTCTCTTGCAGCATGGCTACATGCACCTGATGCCGGTCTAGGTAGGCCAGTATGTGTCGCTTTTTACGTGCATCTACCAGCCCTCTGACGTTCCAAGTAATGACATTCAGTTTTTCTGCCTCCCCATCAGACATAATTATACATATTCAATAATAACCAACAAGGTCCGTGACCGTTGTTCACAATTCAAAATTGAAAAATGCATACACTGCAGTAGTACATCCTGTGCCATACGCTCAGTGCTGCTAGCCACTATCGTGCTCAGTACATGTAAACTCAAACTATCCCGTACTGGAAAAAACAAATGATGCTGATAAGTACCCTCTTGAGATCCCCCCCCCCCCCACTGAAGCAACCCCAACTTGCCAGAAGTATTCACCCACCCGCCCCAAAAAATAGTAGAAAAAATCAAAAAGGAACAAAAAAACAAAAATAAACATGCAATATAGCAATGACCAACTCACATGGCATAGGCCATGCAGTGTGCCACCGCGGGGGAGTACCCATGGGGAATCGCCTTAGGTGGCAGCACTACTGCTCCCCGCTCCACCGTCCATCACATATGGTGAGGGCCGGACTCTAACGGAGCCGAGAGTGCCCAGCTTGTCGAATAACAAGGGATACAACAGCGCGTAATCGATTTGAGCCAGCCGCGGTTTGTTCTTGACCGCCGTGAACTTGCGACGTTCCTCCTGAACCAGGGGAGTGAAATCCGGGTAGACGAAAAATGTGTTGCCCTCATATGACAGCTGCTTTTTGCTTCTTGCTATTCGTAAAGTGACATCCCGGTCCCTATAGTTTAATAGTCGTGCTATAATGGGGCGAGGCGTGCCCCCGGGAGGCGGCCGCGGTCCCAATGTTCGATGCGCACGCTCTACTATAAACTGACTGGGAAAAACATCTGCTCCGATAGAGGTCAGTAGCATCTTTTCCACATAGTCCTCCATCCTCCCTGTATTGGTGGACTCAGGAATGCCTAAGACGCGAATATTGTTGTGCCGGCTGCGCGCTTCCAAGTCCTCATTCTTTGCGGCCACCAGCTTCAGCAATTTCTCCATGCGGGTGACCTGCGTGGTGACCCGAGTGGTAGTAGCCTCAGTGTCCGAAATGCGTCTCTCAGTCTCTTTTATACGATCTTCGTGGCCGTCTAATTTATGCGCAATGGCGTCGATACGCGATGACATCCTGTCCTCCTTGTCCACTATAGTAGCGAACCCCTGCCGGACTTCTTGCAGAATGCTCTGCACATCAGTAGCCACCGCAGCTGCCCCGCGCTGAGCCTCCTCAACATTGTCCATCACTTGGCTATCCTGTGGGGCTCGAGCATTTTTTTGGGCCGGCTCGAAGGTCAACTTAGGTTGCCGGGCATCCGACTTGCCCATGACGCCACGACAATGGGGCACTCTTGGCCTGACTATCCTCCCCACTGTCAACGCTGTATTAGGAAGCCGGGATATGGCCCCTGAAATCCAGCAAGGACCAGGTCGAGGTAGGGTGACCCCACAAGAGGAAGACTATGACGGCCCTCCTCCAGCACATAGCACCACAGCCCGGCTTGGGTCTCCCAGTGCACCAATAGCCAGCAGTCTCAAGTGGGCCGTGGGGGCAATACAGCAATGTCCCAATAATCTCAGCGCCCCGCCGCTACGTCATTCAATAAAGAAGCTATGGTCCTCTCTCTGCACCATCAACTACACGGAGAGATTCAGGACGCTCAGCGCTCAGGGCAGTGAGCCTCTGTACATCCACCACTGGCAGCCCACGCCAGTCATCCGTCGCACAGCACTCGCGGCCTGCACAGCCCCCGATCTTCAGCGCAAGTGCACTTCTGCACCAGCAGTGTATCCTGAGGGGGGGGGACCATAGGCAAGTAGCCCTCCTCACACCCCAAGCTCTGCAGTAGGGTCCACCTGGATGGTCATACTGGGCCGCCCAATTCGCCTTACCTAGAATCTGCCTTCGAGGCCCCCAGCCACCGCAGCGTCAGACAGTCCCGAGCAGCAGTCCAAGCGCACCACAGGCAGAAAGCGCCAGGATCTCACCCCAGCAGGCAGCAACAGGCACTTGGCGCTTCATCTCACTGCAGTGCACCGCGGTAAAGCTCCGCACACTCCGCCGTCCTGTCTCCGCTTCCACTGTGCCCCCAGGGCAGCACTGCTCCCCGCGGCCTTCCCTGCCACCGTTTCGCTGTACCTCCGCTGTGAGCTCCTCAAACCCCAGCCGGGAAGCAGGTAGTCATCCCCTTCCCAGGCGGTACTCACTGAGGCCGGGGAACGCCCACGTCCGCTGCTGCTCTCAGGGCGCGCCCCAGGGCCCAGGCACCTCGCGAGTAGAACTGTTCCTGCATGCTCATGTAATCCGAGGTGGGACGCCGCGCCGGTCGTCCCTGCCACTGCGTCGCTGCACCTCCACAATGTCCGCCGCAATCTCCCAGCCCGGAATCAGGGAGGCAGCTACTCCGCTGGCACTACTCCCAAGGGCCGGGAACGCCCGCGCCGATCTCGTCTCTCAAGGCGCACTCCCGGGCCCAGTTACCTCGTGGGCAGCACCGGCCTTGCGTGCTCTCGCAGACTGAGCGAGGGCACCGCGCCGCTCTGATCGCTAGTCCGGCCAAAACTTCTCAGCGGCGCGGTATGCGTGGCGTTGCCCCAGAGTTGCTGTATCTTTCAGCGATTCCACACAGGCATATGCGCTCTTCGCAAACACCGCTTTCGACCTCCACCGATGCCTCCAAGTAGGATAAATTTAAGGATAATTACGCTGGGCTGCAGGAGCCTCACAGCAGTGCGGCCATTCTGCGTGTGCGCCACCTAGCGTCCCCCTTGGCCGCCAGAAACGATTGACTCCATTGCTGAACGTTTCATGTAGTCGAGAAAAATCAATATACGAGCATTATCAAAAAGCAGAGGTTCCTTGGCTCTGGCCTGCTTGAGAATTACATCGCAGTCATGATAATTCAGCAACTTTGCGATGACTGGGCTCGGGCGGGCCCCAGGCGGAGGCTTCTGCATAAGAGCTCTATGGGCGCGCTCCACCACAAAGCAGCGAGACAAGGACTCCGGAGGGAGCCAACTCTCCAGCCATTGAGTAAGAAACCGCTCCATATCTCCCCCCTCACAGCCCTCCGGGAAGCCTACAAAGTGGAGGTTGTTGCGCCTGGCCCTTCCCTCAGCATCCTCCACTCGTGCCGCAAGGCCACGCTTCTGTAGGGTGGTGACCTCGGCTTCTGTAATGTGAGCCACCACGTTCCGCAAATCTTGCCGTAAGAGCATGAAATCGAGCCGACCGCCCCGATTTTAGCGTCTAGCATGTCCCTGGACTGCGTAATAGCAGCCATAAGTGTGGCGTTGTCTGGCATGTCCGGCACGACCCCCTGTGCCTACCTGGGCAATGCCGTAGGGGCCACAGGGCCTGTAAACTTGTCGAGTGTGCTCTGCTTGGCCGAGCCCCCTCCTGCCTTGTCTCTCATCATGACGGCCACCAAACCCTCCAACACCCAGGATATCGTTGAGCTGAATCACCAAGCAGCTTCGTCGGAGGACTGCGGGCCTGTCTGGGCCCTGGAGTCGGATAGCACATTCCCCCATGCAAGTTGAGAGGGGGGCCGCAGAGGTGTAGACCCGCGGTCCACGCGGCCTGGTCTGGCTGCCGACTGTGAAACCGCCAGCAAGAGGGGGGAGGAAAAAGAGGAGGAGGAGGGGGACCCAGGGGTGCCCAGCCCCGGTCAGAGGGTGTCCACAGGCAGCCTCCCATTGCCACAACGCCACAGCACTCCGCCTAGGCCCCCCGCACTGATCCTGAGGGTGGCCACGCACACACGGGCGTCTACTGCTGATAAGGCTCTCTGGTAGGGAATCAGGTGGATCCTCTACTCACTCCTCGTTGTTCCCTCCAGCCTCCAGGGTGCGCAGCAATGGCCAAAGACCGCCGAGGCCCCAGACAGTTCGTGTGTACCACAGCGAGCTCATGCAACCCAAAATGGCCGCCGTCGCGAGTGTCAGCGCAGCAAAGGAAGGTAGGGGCAGCGGGCGGCTCAACAGACGCCGGAGAGCCAAAGATGCCTCGGACCCAACACGGGCCCAGCGGTAAAGAGGCGGCCTCCGGTCCCAGTACACAACTTCGCCTCCCCCCTACTTCACCCACAGCCCGATGTGGCTGCCGATAAGCCGGCTGCTGCCCAGGAGGGGGAGTGAGGAGGGAGACGGCCACACGCCAGGCATCCGCGGCTCAGACCCGCCAGACACTGCCCCTCGAGGTGCTTACCGCATGGTCTGCCACCGCAGGCTCACTAGCGCCGTTGTTGCTCTCCGCCGAGGTCCCCAGACACGGCGCTCTCCGGCCACCAGCCTCCGCTCCAGACCGCCATGTTATGGTGCAGCACAGTCGACCGGCAGGCCACGGTCCGGGTCAACGCTACCTAGTCTCTTCAGGCAGGAATCCACAGCCAAAACAGGGCAAAAAACACCCCTCCCCCACATGCGTCCCCCCCTGGAGCACAATCGAGGAAGGCGAGACAGATCGGAGAAGCGGGATGATTTTAGGATAATTGGATGGAGCTCGCCAAACACACGTCCGCCATTATGGCTTGTAGGCTACGCCCCTAAAACGCAAAATTTACTTAGAAAAATATTACTAACTTCTAAAAATGTAATACATATATTTAAAAAAAAATACAAAACATAACAAAAAATGTGGAGCATATACATATAAAATGCATAGTAAAATACATAACACTAATATAAACATCGATATTATTAACAACGATATTTTTGCAAACGATATTACTAAAAAAGATATGTCTTACCTTCAGGTCGATATTCTGGTCACCGATATTCTTGATGTCGATATTCTGCCCCTTCGATATTTACAACTCAATATTTCTGTAGGTCGAAAAAAAAAAAACCTTGATAGTATGTCTGTGCACCGCCTCATAGATGTTCTCATCAATTTTGTCCTCCTTAGAGTTCTTTTGCTGGTGGTACCTGAAACATCCTGGTACTGTGCTTACAACTCGAGTTGTGCAATTCATCACTCTGTTCTCTCATCCAGTGGCTGCATTGCATGTAATTCCTAAAGATTCCTCTCCACCAAGGAGATTGATTACTCTGTATAGGACGTCTCTCACTTGAGAGGCACCTTTCTCATTGCTCTGCCTTGGTAATTTTTGAAACTCTTCATCAAAAGAGGTCAAGCCGTATGGTTCCTTTGGTTCCAGCTCTGTTTGGGCCTACCATTGGTAAGAGAGGCTCCTTGCTTATTCCTTTTTAGAGGAAAAGAAAAGATCTTACAATTGTACTTTCACAGGTCTTGCTCCAAGAATCTGGAACGTCCTGCCTCCCGAGATCAGATCCAATCCTTCCACTGCAGCTTTCGAGAATCAAGTCAAACGGCTATTCTTGAATGAACATTAACAGCATCAACCTATTCTCATGCTTTGTCTACAAATGTGATTCTTATTGTATTCTGTTTTTACTCTGTCACAACTGTGACGGAAATGCCGTCCGCCGAAATATAAATCCCATCCCACTGGATGTTCCAGTTCGTGGGTGCATAAATAGAAAAGGCCTGCTGTTATGTATTATTCTTTTTTACACTTAGTCTGCAGTCCAATGATGACCTGGCTGCAGGTGTGCCGAGAACCACCAGAGATGGTCATCTTGTCTGCAAGATAAGTGGTGATGCTGGTTGTATGGCCTTGTAAATAATGCAGTGGGTTTTTAAGATGGTGCAGCCGGCAAGGGGAACCAATGGATGGGGGTAATGTGGTCTTATTTCTTTAGGTTCTAGATGAGAGTGCAATCTGTAGGATGCACCAGAGGGGTTCTAGAGTGAAGTCTGGGAGGTCATTGAGTAAGGCATTACCATAATCCATATGCAAGAGGACTAGGACTTCAAAAGCAGTTCAATAGTCGCTTTTTGGAAGAAATGGTTTACTTTCTAAAGAAGAAAGAGCTGAGACCAGTCTGTTTTTGTTTCTTTTTGTTTTAGTTTTTTTTGGCAATGTGTTCTTTGAGGGTGAGGTTAGTGTTTAGAGTGAATCCAAGTGACTTAGCATACAAGGAAAGTTGGTCTTTAAATCCATCCATGGTCATGCCATTGAGCCAGGTTTGGACTAGTTGTTGCTTGCGGTTCTTGGCTTACAGCTGGAATGCTCTTTTGGTGAGGTTGAGATTCTAGTAGGTGCTGGATATCTGCAGGAAATCCACATTTTCTGCATGGTCATTCCATATTTTTTGCCTTTTTCTGGGCCCTATAATTTTGCTGGTTTTTGAAATGTGTAAACTTTACACCTGCTAATCAGCAGTAATGTGCCTGTGCTCCTCCTCTAAACATGGATGAATTGGCATATTCATAATTGTTATATTTAAGTTACCTGTAAGTCCCTAGTATATGGTACAGAATTTACCCAGGGCCTGCACCTATTGTGCCATCCACTACAGTGACAGTGTGAAACATGTTTTCAGACCTACCTGCGTAGCTTTACTTTAGCAGGGAAAAAACTGCAGTTCGAATTGTCAAAATAAACCCTTTTGACAGGTCAAAACTTCCCTATTCAATATTAATAAGTCACCCCTATGTAGGCTATGTCACTCACAAGTTCGTGTGCATGGACTTTAAAAGTGGGACATGTAAAAATGTAATGTTAACATGTCTTTACAGTGACAGCTATTTTTCATTGTGGCAGGCATATGTCAAATCCTGCTTGACAGGTTTGCTGGGTTTATATATAACACTTTGGGGTACACTTGAAAGGAAGAAAAACAGGCTGCCAAAAAAATCATGTTCTGTCCTCTGTCCGATAGAAGACCCAACATGTTGTAGCAGACTTCTGTTTCTGGGTTTATTGTTGGTGCTTTGGCTGCCTCAAACTAGATTTTAGTATTATGTGTGAGAGGACACTAGGATTTCCAAAGTACACTTCCCACACAAACCACCAGCCCTCAGAGCCCACATTTAGTGTGGCTGAAAACATTTGCCATCTTTAAAATGCACAAAGTTGGTAGAGGTGGCATCTAATTTTTACCCCATTGGTTAGGTCATGTCAGGAGTCCTTCTCACCCACTAGCTCATTCCAGGGATAAATGTGGCATCTCCAGGCACCCACTTCAGAACACATCTAGACCAGAGGAAGGCAGAAGAGGACTGGTCCTGATGTCTGTGACCTGAGAGGAGCCCTCAATAACTGGACCGGCTCCCTCTTGTCCCCAGCACAAAGAAGTGAACTCCAAGAGTAAGAAGACTGACCTATTAAAACTACCGGAACACAACAAGCTACTAGAGGCCTTTTCTTGCAACTGCCCAGCTGACCAGTGGCAATTGGACCGGACTGCACTGAACCTGCTGTTGGTCTCTGCCTGACACCATGGAGTCTCTGAGGGCCTCCTCTGAGGTCCAGCATCCCCTTTGTGGATGAGGGTGAGATGAGTCACGTATGTTGAATGCAGGGGTTACCTTTATCGGTTTGAGGTGGGCATTGTCTATGATTTATATTGTAGATATCTCCCTGCAGTGTGGTGATCTGAAGTTGGTTTAGTACAAGAGCCAGTGAAATTGATGTGATTGATTTTTCCTGCTGTTCCTAATTGGTTACGGAATTTTATTGTATGGTTTCTTGACCAAAATGTTGTTAGGTAGTGCTCAAATTTGTCACATTTTTCTGCGGACAGCCTGCTGCTTATGCCACAGCTACCAGTTTTATTTTTTTTAAAGCTTTTTATTAAGCATGCTCATCATATCGTTCGGAATCTGAAAGTACAAAGCAGGTACATGAATGTGAAACAATGTGACTAATACATCTGGAGTGTGTCATGACTCGCTCGTGCCGTACAGTAAATCAACACAAAACAGTAGAATTGGACATATCAGTACGTCACAGTATCACGTTTCCCATTCACTAGCGTGACAGTTACCATGTTTTGAGCAACACTGTCTCTGTGAACTGTGCTGTAACCTAACAAGATAATGTGTTTTTTGGGTAGGTGTTTTCACCCTCTCCAGGTTAATAATTTATCTAATCCCTTTAGGATCATCATTTTACGTGATTCAGGATCTCTTTAGGATCATGTAGACTGTGTGACAGTCAGTACAGTTGGAACATTCGAGCCTAGTAAAGGCTTAACCTCATACATTAAAAAGAAATATAAGAATACAAGATACCATTGTGAAGAAGTCATAGAGCATACCTCTTATTTTAGGGCCAGGTATCCCCTAACAGGGTTTACTTCTAACTTGCATTTACATGTAGACTGTTACCTAGGAAGTAGCATCAAAACTCAACTAGGGCTCACCTAAAGGAAACATTTCCATATTTTTACACATCAAAAGGTGTAGTTGGGGTGTGGGGAAGGAATTTCAAGGGTTAGGTCTAAAAATGATGAAAGTAAATTCACCTTTTGCAATGTACAGTTGTTTCTCCGAAAGTTGAACGTACAAATCCACCTGGGATGGTATGCAATAATGAATGTATTACTAATGGATACTTCGAATCAGATATTCTTTACCTTATGAATCTCCCCAAGCACCAGACAAGGGGCCTGATTACGACTTTTGTGGTCTTGCACAGGGCCGCCACATAAGCGCCCTGCTGCAAAACCGCCAAAGCCCTCCACCGCTAACCTGCCAGATTAGGAACTTTCTCCTGGTCTGGAAGTCCTACGGCAGATGGCCCACGGCGGTGCCTTCCAAAGGATTTTATGTGGGCCTTAGACAGGCAGCGCTGTGGATCTGCCACATCGCGTTTCTGCACGGCATGGACTGCTAAGTCCATGCCGTGCAGGCACTGGTGGTGCATGCATACAGGGGGGCACACCATGTGCCCCCCTGCATGCATCCCCCTGGCCCTGAGGCAACAGGTGGTCTTTTAGGGCCCCCTTTGTTTCCTCACCGCCACACTTTTAATGACGGGCTGAACCCATGAAAACTGTGGCAGTGAGGAAACTCGTAATATGCTTGGTGGTGGCGGATTTCATTTTATATAATTAGTTTATTGATGTGTATATTATTTTTATAATATTTTTTGTAAATGTTTTTTGGGGGGATTTTAGAGTTTTTTATTTAATGTTTTGCTGTTGATTTGTTAATATTTTTTATGTTTGTTTTATATATATGTGTGTGTGTATATTATCTACTGGCGGTCGCCAGTAGATAGTTATAGTTAGGACCGTGTTTCCATAGGATATCCACAACATTCTATTTGGAATAACTTTGGCGCCGGTTGACGAATCCTCGCAAAATTTTCAAAATAGGTGGGGCGCTCCGCTCCGCTCCTACCCTGAAAGTCTCGGAGGGATTTGTCAAGCGGGGGCTGAGAAAAAAGGGGGGTCCCAAAACGCGTTTTCCCCATGCAATTTTCCATAGGGACCTTTAGTCCAAGGTACAGCCCGAACGGCTGAACAGAATTACTTGAAATTTGTCGAGGAGGTAGCCCTCAGCTCAGGGAAGTGCCTTTTGCAGGTCTGGTGTAAATCTGTTCAGTAGTTCCTGAGAAAATCAAAAGTAAAATCATATATATATGTGGGCGAAGCCTAACCACACATCTCATCGTGAGATCTGATTGGCTGTCAGCACTTCATCCAAGAAGTGTTGGCAGCCATCTTGGGACCAATATACATGATAGCACCTCATTAAAAAGCATTGCAGTTAATAGAAGGTTTTAAGACTTTAGTTACATTATAAATCATTTGTTGATGGTACCATACTCATTTTAGGAATTGTGGTATGTTCTAAGGTGATTTCACCATGTGAAAAAGCCTTCTGCTGGGATATCATGATTGAGAGAAAAATATTTTCTCATGCTTTTCCCACAGAGGTTTGGAAGGTGATCTATAAGCTAAACTGAGAGCTTATTTTCTGTAAATTCACATTATCTTTCTCAGTCATGTGAGAATGAAGTCTGACATTCTCAGTAAAACATGTACATCCAACAAGGGCAGAGACTGTCAGTTGATTCATTTGTGTTCTACTGCAGCTTTCCAGAGTGTTCCAAAGAACAACTAGAGCGCTAACAGTCCTACTTATGATAAACGTATGGCACACCTGAAGCCATCTTGCTTGGATTAAAGTGGTAACTCTTAAAACATTTAATTTAAAAAGGAACAAAATTAGGGGGTTCATTTTTCCATAACAAGTATGATTAGTGCTGCAGAAAGAAAAACTAGGGCACATTTTGACTTCTGAAATCCTCTTTTATTTCATTAAAAAATTCTGACATGCAGACTGAAACATGCAGTTTCAATACCAGCAGCAGTTTTCCCTGGTGAGCAGTAGCTTTACTACAGTGATCTAATGAGCAAAAAGAGTGCTAACATTCTGAATTTATGGCAAATGTGTGACACATCTGAATGCCTTCTTGATGGAATCAAAGTAAAAAACTGAAAGTATTTCCTACTGAGGAGACTGCAGTAAATGAGGAAATTAGGAAACTTCATAACAAATAAGTCTCCCAAGATGGCCACCAGAGACAAAAGAGCCCAAATGTAGCCCAAATATCACCCAGATGTAGCCCAAGTATAGCCCAATGACAGAATGTCCCAGAGTGTTTTTAAAAACAACTAGAGCGCTTACTGTCTTCATTATGACAAAAGTATGGCACACCTGAAGCCATCTTGATTGGAATAAACTGGTAACACTTAAAACATTTAATTTAAAAAGGAACACAATGAGGGGGTTCATTTTGCCATAGAAATTATGATTAATGCTGAAGAAAGAAAATGAGGGCACATTTTGAGTGACTTCTCAAATCCTCTTCTATTTCATTAAAAAATTCTGACATGCAGACTGAAACATGCACTTTTAATACCAGGAGCAGACTTCCATGGTGAACAGTAGTTTTACTACAGTGATCTAATGAGCAACTAGAGTGCTAACTTTCAGAATTTATGGCAAATGTGTGACATATCTGAATACCTTCATGATGGAATCAAAGTAAAAAACTGAAAGCATTTCCTACTGAGGAGACTGCAGTACATGAGGAAATAAGGAAACTTCATAACAAATAAATCTCCCAAGATGGCCACCGGAGACAAAAGAGCCCAAATGTAGCCCAAAATCACCCAGATGTAGCCCAAATATAGCCCAATGACAGAAGTGTGCAAAACACTTATTATTTTGTGTTTTTGCAGTGTTATATAGTGCAGACTTGTCAGATATTGGAGTGCTTTACATGAGCATTGGTTACATCACACAAGAACAAATTCATTTTGGTTGTAGACATGGGGAGACTAAGTGATTTGACCAGAATCACAGAATATCGAGCTGAAGCAGAAACTCCAACCTGGTTCCCCAGTTGCAAAGTCTGCAGTTCTAGAAGTAACACCACATCCTCTCCCCTAAGTGCAACATTTAATCAAGTGGTCAACTGGATAAAAAAACATAAAGATAACAAATAATTTAAAAGTGCTTTGTCGCTATTTGAAAACTCAGAAAATATGTCCTTATTTTAGTCTTTTAGAGCACTAACCATAATTTTGATGCCAATAAGACCCTCTCATATATGTAATTTCTAAAGGAAATGCTCTAGGTATTACAGTTTTGATTACATCAAGATGACGTCAGGCGTTCCACACTTTTGTAATAAATATAGAATGTTAGCTATCTAGTTGTTCATTAGGATACTGTTGAGAGGCAGAGGCCAGGGGCACGGACTCTGAAAATTGAAGGCAGGTACTAGGGTGCAAAGGCAACAATTTAACCACACTGAGCAGGTAGGAAGGGCCGTGGCAGCACAACAAACTATGGAGGGCAGTGGAAAGGGGGGCAGGGGCAACAAACCAACAATACAGGACTTGCAAGAGAGGCTGTGGCAATGTAATAGACCATTGTGGACAGAAGGAAGAGGCAAAGGTAGTACAACCATACATGCCAACAGACCCGATTCAGCCAGGAAACGCCCAATGTTTTTAAGCTCAAATGGGCTTTATTTGATCTGTCTCCTGTCTACAATTTCCTCTTTTTCAATGTAACTCAAAGGGGAAAATCAATACCTCAGTTTTTTTTCAAAATCTCCCTCTTACCAAGTTCAAAATGTTCGCAAGTATGGTACATTGGATCATGGAAGGAAATGGGGTAGGGACATGGACTTGGATAACAGAGGACAGGAGGGACATGGAGAGGTGCACCAAACTGACCCTGCAGGGCAGGCATCAGGGTTTGCAGCAGCACAATACACCACACAGGGCATGCGGGACGGGAGTGCAGCACAACAATCCATAGAAAGCAAGAGGGAGGGGACAGGACTATGCACATGGACAACAGAGAACAGAGGGGCAAGAGGCAATGGTAGCTAGCTGACCATAATGGACAGACAGGAGAGAAAGCTGCAGCATAACAGACCATAAAGGGCAGGAGGGACAGATCAGGGGCATTACAATGGAACAGACAAGCCAGGAGGGAGGGAGTAGGGGTCTGCACATGTAAACAGAGGGCTGGGGGCAAGGGGGCAGGGCAGGAGCAGCAAGATAGCCATGGAGGTCAGGCAGGATGGGCACTAGAAGCAAGACACACCATGAAGAGCAACAGTGAGACTGTGATGGCATACACACAGACCATGGAGGGAAGGTGGGAGGGGGTCAGGGGCAGCTAACTGACCACACAGGGAAGGTGGGAGGGGCCATGGCAGCACAGAAGACCATGCATGGCAAGTGGGAGGGTTAGTGGCAGCACAATGGCTATGATGGGCAAGAAGGAGGGTGCAGGGGCATGCACAAAGGATGATGGAGGATAGAAGGGAGGGTCAGGACCTGTGCACAGACAAGAAAGTTCAGGGGAAGGGGCCTCACAACAGACCACACGGGGCAGGCAGGAGGAGCAGTTGCAGCACAACAGACCAGGGAGGGCAGAAGGGTGTGGCAGTACAATGGACCATGTAGGACAGGAGGAAGAGGATAGGGGCATGGCATGTGGACAAGCAGGGTGGAGGTGGCAGGGACAGGTTACAGTCATCTGACAATGCTAGGCAGGTGGGAGGGGAGTGGCAGCTCAACAGAACACTCAGAGTAGATAGGAGTGGCAGGTCCATGGAACATGGTGGGCAAAAAGGATGGAGCAGGGGCATGCACAAAGACATCGGAGGGCAGGGGGAAGGAGAATAGGGGCAGCAAGCTAAGCACAGAGTTTAAGCAGGAGGTCAATGATGGGGCATAGAATTGGGCAATAGAGGGCAGGAGGAGGGGACTGGTACATCATACTAAATTGAGGGCAGTGGCAGCACATCAGACCATGCATGGCAGGAGGGAGGAGGCTAGTCCATGGATTCACACAACAGAGGATAGGGAGGAGGGGGATGGGGCAGCAAGCTAACTGTTCAGAGAAGGCGGGTATTAGGAACTTTATTGTTTTTAAAACGTGTGTCTGTGCGAACTACTTAAAATATGAACAAGTATGCAGCATAATCTCACTTTTATTCAGGAAGAAGAGGACGTTTGTGACTGTGACTCCGGGCTCACTTGGCAGAAACACCCCCTGACCCTCCACCCCCTATCGCAAAATGTAATGCCCGTGAAAAGGGTAGGTGAACACAGTGTTATATAGAACATAGTCCTGAGAGCACGATTGAAAATGAAAACTAGATATAGTGTATGGTATAAACTATGCACCAAAAAGTGTGATATAAGATGAACCGGGCGTGAAATATGATATGCAATACATTGTGCGCAATGACAGATTCATTGGAGAGCGCGAGATAGCACAGGCACTAGCGCGTGCCATGCAATGTGCGCCTTGGAGTGTAATATGCACAGGGCAGTGTTGTGTAACCTAACTAGTCTCTAAAGTTGTAATCTAAAATATGTGCTGGGGAGTGTAACGTTGCATATGCACTGTGACAAAGATATGGATCCCAGATTGTAATATGTATGGCATAGCACTGTGCGTTATAACATAGGCATCGAGGAAGGCACATTAGATGGGGCAATATAACCCGTGCGAAGACAAGTGTGGCATGACATATTCACGGGGTGGTGTTACAGTGCACATGGGCTAGAGAGTGTCATAGCATATGCACTAGCTGGTGGAATACAACACAGAGGTGTGTGGCACTCGGCAGGCAATGGTGGGTGTAACACAGCATTGGGCTCTGCCAGGAGCGCGCTGTGACTCTCTCAAGTGATGTTCGTCCCCTTTCCAGAGAGTAAAATAAAAAGTATTACACATCCGGCAGTGGATGTGTGTTTTATTAACCGTGAGGGGGGTTTCTTACATAGTTTTGGTCGAATTTTTGTCGAATCCCCTTTGAATGGCTTGGTGTGCATGTGTATTAAATGTGCCCGTCAATAGCTACCCATGTTTGTATAAATAAACGACAAGGGTGTCTACCGGGATTAGGCACGGTAGGGCATCAGATATGTCAGAGCTTCACTAATGGTGTAAATACATTCCACGTGGATTCATTGTATGCATAGTCGCCTTTTAATGAATATCACTCAAATCGTCATGGTGATAGGTACGTACGGTTTGTCCAGCATGTCCTAGGTGTGTCTATAAATATATATTTTTTTTAAAATAATAAAAAACAGTGGCCGGCCCTGGGGATTGGGGTCAAAAGAATATAATTAGGAGACAGGCCCTGGGGGATGGGGTCATCAGGGCCAATAAATCAGAATAAGAAGGGGAACCACACAGCCCCCCTTCTTAAAAAATTAAAATAAATAAAAGAATGGCATCGTGGCGGAGGCCACGCCCCCTCCTTGCAGCACTCTGCAAACGCGCCCCCTGGCGAGTTGTAAGTTGGGGAATTAATTCCTCTTCAATACTGAGGGTCCCTGAGGGCCAACTAGCCCAACAGGCATCTCCAGTATGCCCCAGGGGGCTGCGCTGCAGACAGGTGTTCTGAGGCCAAGCCCCTTTTTACACCTCTCTGCAACGCAGCTCTGTGGCGCTTACTGGAGGTACCTAGGGACCCTTAGGATTCAAGGGGACTTAATCTCTCAACTTAGAACAGCCACAGGGCGCGTTTACACAGTGGTGAAGGGAGGGGACGGGGCCTGAGGTGACGTGTGCAAACACGCACTATGGCACGTTTTAAATTGGGGATATAATTTCCCTTCAATGCTGAGGGCCCCTGGGGGCTAACTAGCCCACCAAGTGCTTCCAGTAAGCGCCACTGAGCTGCATTGCAGAGAGCTGGTCCAGGCTGTGCCACTTTTTACACCTCTCTGCAACGCAGCTCTGTGGCACTTACTGGAGGTACCTAGTGGGATAGTTGGACCCTAGGGACCCTCAGGATTCAAATGAACTTAATCTCCCAACTAAAAACGGACACAGGGCGTGTTTACACAGTGGTGAAGGAAGGGGACGGGGCCTGAGTTAACGTGTGCAAAAACGCCCTGTGGCCTGTTTTAAGAGGTAGTTTTAATCCCCCTGCCCTATTATATACTAGGGGCTTACAGAGGAGGTCATGGTAATCACAGGGGGACCCCAACGCATAATGTTCCCTAGTGTATGTAGGTGTTTTCACTGTATTCTAAGTGTCTTTTAACATAGCAGTGGCTCTAGGACTGGTTAGTCAGACTCCGTTACCACCAGTATCCGTCTGAAAAAGTTGAGGGTACAGGATGATTTTGCAACAAGGATTCTTTCTGCTCTTCTTTTTGTTCTTTCTGCACGTTATCCTTCTTACTGCACTTTTCTTCGTCTTTGACGACTTCTGTTGCTTCTTTCTTCACTTCTTTTTTTTCTTTCTGTGCATTGTTTCTTCTTTCTTCACATGTCCTATCTCTGTAGGCATAGTTAGAAATTAGCATTTAAAAAACCTTTGAAATTCACAGAAAAAACCATAGGTTTCAGGCACGTTATAGTTAGGAATTTGCATTTAAAAAACCTCAGAAATTCACTGAAAAAACCATAGGTTTCAGGGGTGTTATAGTTAGCTGGACTTTTCACTTGTACAAAACCATTGAAATCCCCCGTTATAGTTAGTTCAGCTAACTATAACTCGCGCGCCCGCAATGCACTGCTGATGACGTCACATATTACATCACTCATGACATGGTCAGTGACATCACTCATGACATCACTGATGACATCTCAAATGACATCACTGATGACATCACTGATGACACCATCCAGTGAATGTCTGTTTTTCTGAAAATTAAATATGTTTTATATATATATTACCTACTGGCAGGTAGTAGGTAGTTGTAGTTAGGACCTAGTTTCGATAAGAAAAGCGTTTTTTGATTTGCCAATATCTTTGGTGCTGTTTGATGAATCTTCGCGAAATTTTCAAAACTAATGGGGCGCTCTGGTCAGCTCCATAGAAACTTTAGACAAGGCTACAGCCTGAATTGCTGAACGGAATTACACCAAATTTGGCAAAAAGGTAGCGCTTGCTTCATAAAGTGACCTTTTTGTTAAATGGTGTAAATCCGTTCAGTAGTTCCTGAGAAATTCATATATTTAGAAATATTAATATCTGGTGACTGCGGTGGATCCGCGAACACTCCCGATCTCAAGCTTGACTCTGATTGGCTGACAACAGTTCCAACCAGGGGGTCCCACAGGGACCTGGAGGGCCAATAAAAGCATTTTTTTTAAAAAGATAACGAACCGCGGTCTAGTTTAATTAAGCCCCTGGGTGGGCCAGGTCCCGAGAGCAATGCCAAATTAAATTGTGGGGGCCCATTGTTCCCCACAGCCCCAGGGACTGCTACCTTCCCAGGGCTTTCATCTTTAAATGCGGGGGGGCTCGCGGCTCGCCCGCTGCCCCGGGAACCACCACCTCCACAAGGCTTTTTAAAAAGAAAAAGGATTGGGGGCAGGTAACAGGTAGGCTTGTTGGCCCCTAAAGATCCCCAGCAGCGAAGGGGACTTCAATCCCCATCAAATAATGCGCAAGGGAGCGTGTTGTGCAGAGTGGTGGGCTAAGGGGCCGTGGCCTGCTATGAGAACTTAGCAGGCCTGCTGCGTGGGACTTACTAGAGGTAATAGGAGGGGTAGTTGACCACCAAGGATGTCATTGGGGGCCAACTACCCCTCCTGTTACCTCCAGTAAGTCCCACAAAGTGGGATTGCTGAGAGGTCTTCAGGGGCCATGCCTCCCTTTCTCCACCACTCTGCAAATGCGCCTCCTTGGACACTGCTGGTTGGGGGTTAAAGTCCACTTTACTCCTGAGGGACTTTAGGGGCCAAGAAGCCCTCCTAGTACCTCCTGTAAGTCCTACGCTGCAGAATTCCGGAGCGCTGGTCGGAGGACCAGCCTCCTTTCTCCACCACTCTGCAAACGCGACTACTATTTAGAGAAGCATTTTCAATGTAATATGCATTTGCGAGAGTTAAAGCTATTAGCGTAAATGTAAAAGTTTTTTACTAATGTTTTTTGGAGTGGAGTGGATGTATGTTGTGTGTATAGGAATGTAAAGTCGGATTATGTGTTATGGAGAGTAATTATGTGGTATGGTAGTCTGTGTTGTGGAGTGGTACCCTCAGGTTTAGTCTTCCCCATAGAAGCTAAGCTATAAAGTCAATGAGACAAAAAAAGAAGGAACCACTGAGGAGCACTTCTGGACCTAGTCAGAGGTATGAGCAGGGCCACTGGAATTATACGACTGTTCGGCTACATACATTTTCGCATAAATATACATTTTCCGTATTTGCCATATAATCCATCATCTGCTACATATTCTGCAGATTTGAACAAAAAAACCTTGTTTCTAGCTCAGACGGTTACTAAAAATGCAGCAACAAATGTTACAGCGTGGTGGAAGGCCCTTTGCAAAGCTGGAATGGTTACCTGTTACGTATTGCTAAATGCGGGTGTTAAATTGGTACTAACGGTGCGTAAACTACTCTTGCTTCTTTCTGCGCCTCTCTTGCCTGTTTCTGCATTTCTCTTGTTTCTTTGTGCACCTTTCTTCCTTTTTCTGCACTTCGCTTGCCTCTTTCTGCACATCTCTTCCTCTTTCTGCACTTCTCTGGCTTCATTCTGCCTCTCTTGCCTCTTTCTGCACTTCTCATGCTTCTTTCTGCACTTCACTTGCCTCTTTCTGCACCTCGTTGGATTTTTTCTGCACTTTCCTTGCTTCTTTCTGCACTTCTCTTGCTTATTTCTGTACCCTTTTTGCCTCTTTCTGCACCCCTCTTCCTTCTTTCTGTAAGTCTCTTGCCTCTTTCTGCACCCCTGTTCCCTCTTTCTGCACTTCTCTTGCTTCATTCTGCCTCTCTTGCCTCTTTCTGCACCTCTGTTGCTTCTTTCTGCACTTCTCTTGCCTCTTTCTGCACTTCACTTGCCTCTTTCTGCACCTCGTTTGATTTTTTCTGCACTTTCCTTGCTTCTTTCTGCACCTCTCTTGCTTATTTCTGTACCCTTTTTGCCTCTTTCTGCACCCCTCTTCCTTCTTTCTGTACGTCTCTTGCCTCTTTCTGCACCCCTGTTCCCTCTTTCTGTACCTCTCTTGCTTGTTTCTGCACCTCTCTTCCCTCTTTCTGCACCCCTGTTCCCTCTTTCTGCACTTCTCTTGCCTGTTTCTGCAACTCTCTTGCCTCTTTCTGCAGTTCTCTTGCCTGTTTATGCACCTCACTTGCCTTTGTCTGCACCTCACTTGCTTCTTTGTCCACTTCTCTTGCTTTTTTCTGCACCTCTCTTGTTTCTTTCTGCAACTCTCTTGTCTCTTTCATCACTTCTCTTGCTTCTTCCTGTACCTCTCTTTCTTCTTTCTGCACCTCTCTTGCCTGTTTCTGCACCTCTCTTGCCTCTTTCTGCACCTTACTTGCCTCTTTCTGCACCTCTCATGTCTTTCTGCACCTCACTTGCCTCTTTCTGCACTCCTCTTGCTTTTTTCTGATCTTTTTTGTTTCTTTCTGCAACTCTCTTGTCTCTTTCATCACTTCTCTTGCTTCTTTCTGTACCTCTCTTGCCTATTTCTGTACCCCTTTTCCCTTGTTCTGCACCTCTATTGCCTTTTTGCACCTCGCTTGCCTCTTTCTGCTCTTCTTTTGCCTCTTTCTGTACTTCTCTTGCCTCTTTCTGTACTTTTTGTGCTTCTTTCTGTACCTTTCTTGCTTCTTTCTGCTCCCCTCTTGCCTCTTCCTGCACCCCTTCCCTCTCTCTGGACCTCTCCTGCCTCTTTTGGCACCTCTCTTGTCTTTTTCTGCAGTTCTCTTGCCTCTTTCTGCACCTCTGTTGCTTCTTTCCACACTTCTCTTGCCTGTTTCTGCACCCCTCTTGCCTCTTTCTACACTTTTGTTGGCTCTTTCCACACTTCTCTTGCCTCTTTCTGCACCCCTCTTGCCTCTTTCTGTGCCCCTCTTCCTGCATCTCTCATGCCTCTGTCTGTATCCCTGCCCCAGCTTTCTGTACCTCGTTTGCTTGTTTCTGCAACTTTCTTGCCTCTTTCTGCAGTTCTCTTGCCTCCTTTTCCACCTCTGTTGCTTCTTTCTGCACTTCTCTAGCCTCTTTCTGCACCCATTTTGCTCCTTCTGCACCTCTGTTGCTTCTTTCTGCACTTCTTTTGCTTCTTTCTGTACCTCTTTTGCTTCTTTCTCAACCCCTCTTTCCTCTTTCTGCCCTTTCCTTGCCTCTTTCTTCATCTTTGTTGCCTTTTTGCACTTCTGTTGCCTCTTTCTGCACCCTGTTGCTTGTTTCAGCACTTCTCTTGCTTCTTTCTGCATTTCTATTGCCTATTTCTTCACCTCTCTTGCTTCTTTCTGCACTTCTATTGCCTCTTTCTGCATCTCTCTTGCCTCTTTCTGCACCTCTATTGCTTCTTTCTGCACTCCTCTTGTCTCTTTCTGCACCCTTCTTGCCTTGTTCTGCAGCCCGCTTCTCTCTTTCTGCATCTCTCCTGTTTTTTCTGTACTTTTCTTGCTTCTTTCTGTACGTCTCTCGCCTCTTTCTGTACTCAAATGGCAAGTGCAAGCTGTCAAGTTTAAAGGTCTGCATGCTCTTGTGACTGAGGTATATGTCTACTTGTACGTGTCTTCTCACATGTTATGCATCTGAAGATGGTAGCTCAAAAAGCGGGTAGCTTCTCCTATAGGTGGTCAGATCTTCTCAGTTATGCTCTGTCATTCGGTTGCACAGGCAGACATGTCTTACGTATATAGGTGTTACACAGCCCCTCAAATATACTATTGAATACCCATGTGCCCTGTATTATGAGCAGAAAGAAATACATTCACCTTTTTGTACACAAATGTACAAAGTATGCTGTTTGAAACACAGGTATTCAAGTATTTGTATGTTTATTATTGAGTAACATGTCATTAGGTAAAAGCAGAGACACACGCATGCTTATATTCCCAAAATCGGTTAGACTTACAACGGTGATATGGTTAGGATTGCCGTTTTACATTTGACAGGCCTAACATTCTGACCAGTGATGAATAGTGAACCTTCAAGAGAAAAGTGAGGTTATGACATCTTGGGAGAAGGATTAGTGATTAGGCTACTTTATATGAGTCTGTGGAAAGTACAGTCAAAGTAGGCCTCTTTCTGCACTCTGTTGCTTCTTTCTGCACTTGTCTTGATTCTTTCTGCAGCTTCCTTCCTCTTTCTGGACTTCTGTTGCCTCTCTGCATTTTTCTTGCTTCTTTCTGCACAAGTCTTCCTCTTTCTGCACCTCTCTTGCATCTTTCTGCACTTATTTTGTTTCTTTCTGTGCCTCTCTTTCTCTTTCTGTACATGTCCTACGCATTAGAAATGTAAATTTAAAAAACCTTAGAAATTCCCTGAAAAAAACACAGATTTCAGGGACGTTATAGTTAGTATTAGCATTAAAAAAAACTTAGAAATTCCCTGAAGAAAAAACACAAATTTCAGCGACATTATAGTTAGGAATTAGCATTTAAAAATCCTTAGATATTCACTGAAAAAACACATAGGCTGACAGTCCACTTGTGTAAAACCAGAGAAATTCAGCCGTTATAGGTAGCTGAGCTAACTATAACTATAACTTGCGCCCCGCAATGCACTGCTGATGATCCTTCCTCTTTCTGGACTTCTGTTGCCTCTTTCTGCATTTTTATTGCTTCTTTCTGCACATTTCTTCCTCTTTCTGCACCTCTCTTGTATCTTTTTGCGCTTATTTTGCTTATTTCTGTGCCTCCCTTTCTCTTTCTGTACATGTCCTACGTATGTAGGCATAGTTGGAAATTTAAATTTAAAAAACCTTAGAAATTCACTGAAAAAAACACAGATTTCAGGGACGTTATAGTTAGTATTAGCATGAAAAAAAAACTTAGAAATTCCCTGAAAAAAAAAAAAATTCAGGGACATTATAGTTAGGAATTAGCATTTAAAAATCCTTAGATATTCACTGAAAAAAACACATAGGCTGACAGTCCACTTGTGCAAAACCAGAGAAATTCAGCCGTTATAGGTAGCTGAGCTAACTATAACTTGCGCCCCGCAATGCACTGCTGATGACGTCACATATTACATCACTGATGACATGGTCAGTGACAACACTGATGACATCACTGATGACATCTCAAATTATATAATTTATGACATCCACTTAATATCTGATGCACCTCCTCACACCCTAATATAACCTGTCATACACCCACTCTAAATACAGACTTCCATTCCCGAAACCATTGACACACCAATACCAGTTAGTACATACCCACTCACTGATTCATAGGTCTACACACACATTTACTCACTCACCCATACAGTCTCTCATTTTTTATTTAAATATCTTTATTTAAATTTTCAACATTTTCGCAATACAAACCAAGCAATTGTAGTTCAATGCTGCACTGATACACAGGGTTATTATCACTGCGGCAATGTCAGTATAAGTATAAATCATCATTTAGAATGTTCACTGCATTACGTTCTCATTTTTCCTTTCCCACAGTGAGCATGAATTAATTGTTTTATATGGGAACGTGACAACCCATACAGTCTCTCATACACATATTCACTCATCAATACAGCCACTGGTATATGCACTCATACACCCTTACAGACACTCGCACACTGCCAGTCACCCATAAAGTTAAAATAATATATATATATTTTTAATGAATCAATCACGCTGCCATTTACTCACCTATACAGTTATACGGACACCACCTCACTTATTCATACAGATACTAACACATACTTACTCTCTACTACAATCACTGATACAAGCACACACTCCTCTATACAGCCACTCTCATAATCACTCACTTTCACATATAGTCACTTTTATACTCCTATAATAAGAAAAGGTGTTCCTATAGCTCCTCGAGAATAGAGTAATATCAACACGAAGGCTGAGGTGGATTAAGTGCACCGTATAGACCTTTTTGGAAAATCCATATGTCGGATTTAAATGCCCTCACACACCCTTTCAGGTGTCATGCTTCATCATTTGGGCTGCTCCTCGTCGGGCCGGCGGTGCAATGCCCGACGGGCTCCCTAAGAAGGAGCACTTTAACGGAGATCTTCAATCCAACTGCCGTATAGGTGAAGTGCGGGTGTGGGGCCTGGTTAATGTAGATATAAAGCAGTGAGATTAAGATAAGGTGAGGAGTGCCTGGTGAAAGTAAGTTTTATTCTGATGGCCTCCTACCTTAATTTAAAAGTGTGTGTACATGGCACTTATTCGAGTGTAATGTCTCTTGTTAAAGTGGCATGTAATTTGTAAAAATCGGTCAACATGTTTCTCGCCTAGAGTAGTTGTACTCGCGATTCTTCAGGACCTTAATGGAAAAACTATCTACATTCAACAACCTACTTAGGTTAGGGTTATTTATCAATCTGCGTATTACGTCCAGACTCAATACCTGTTAGTGTCAGGAGCTACCCTAATCAGTCACTATCCTGGCATCAACAGTACTCGGTGGACTGTACATGAGTACGACTTCCTCAAAGTTATTGGAATGTCTTCTCCTCGTGTAGCGTGAATCGACCTACCCTAGGACCGGACTCGGTGGAGAGGGTAGGTCGATTCACGCTACATGAGGAGAAGACATTCCAATAACTTTGAGGAAGTGAACCCATACACCCAATGAATCACCCACTCACACATCCATGGAGGGAGTCGCATACCCCCTCACCCACCCACACAGACACTCAGGCACCCATACAGGTACTCATATAACCAATCATTAACCCATATAGACACTCATGTAGCTACTCAACAATCCATGCAGTCACTTACACCAACTGACAGACTGATACAGACATTCACACAGATTAGTCATTCAACCAGGCATTCACTTAGACATGTTTTGGACTGGCTGGGACTTTTTACTCGTACAAAACCAGTGAAATTCCCCTACTATAGTTAGTTCAGCTAACTATAACTCACGTGCCCGTAATGCACTGCTGATGACGCCACATATTACATCACCTATGACATGGTCAGTGACATCACTCATGACATCACTGATGACATCTCAAATGACATCACTGATGACATCATTGATGACATCATCCAGTGAATGTTTGTTTTTGTGAAAATTAAATATGTTTTATATATGTATATCTCAAGGTCGATGGAAGAATAAATGGGTATATAAGTGTCTAAATGGATGATTTTTTTTGTAAAATTGATTGTATAACTGACTAAGTGTATCTTAGTGAATTCATGGGTTAGTGAGTAATGTTTAAATATGTAAATATCTGTATCAGTCTCTCACTTTGTGTATAAGTGGCTGCATGGGTTGGTGAGTAGCTACATGAGTGTCTCTATGGGTTATTAGTTTGTTTTTTGAGTATCGGTATGAGTGTCTGAGTGTCTGTATGGTGCGGTGGTGGGTATTACTTAGTGCATAGATGCATGAATGAGTGACTCACTGTTTGTATGTGCTGAAGACAGCATGTGTGCAGGACTGTATGGGTGGATGAGTGTGTGTATGGGTGTGTTAGTGAGTGAATGACTGTCTCAATAGTGTCTTTATGAGTAACTACATATGTTTTAAACTAGTATATGTGAGTATTGGTGTATATAAGTTAGGATTTTGAGAGTGAGAGATTGGATGAGTTCCTATATAATAAGTATGTGTTTCTATATGTGATTGTTTAAGAGAGTAAGTATGTGTAAGTTTCTGTAGAAGTAAGTGTGGTGGTATGTGTATAACTGTATATGCAAGTAAATGGATGTTTGATACTTTGTTTGCATGTGTGACTATGTGTTTGAGTAACTCTATGGATGAATGGCGGTGTGTAACAGTATGTATGGGTGTATGAGTACATATGATGAATGAGTACATGTATGAGTGCCTGTTGGTGAATGAGTGGATGTGTGTGTAGATCTTGGAATTACTGAATGGGTATGTTGTAACTGGTATTGATATGTCCATTGTTTTGAAAATGTTAGTTTGTATTTTTGTGTGTATCAAAGGTTATATTAGGGTGAGAGGAGGTCTGCCACTCTATCACAAGGATGATGTCATGAGTGATGTCACTGACCATGTCATGAGTGATGCAATACGTGATGTCATCAACAGTGCATTGCGGGCGCGCGAGTTACAGTTAGCTGAACTAACTATGACAGGGGAATTTCACTGGTTTTGTATGAGTAAAATGTCCAACTAACTATAACGCCCCTGAAACCTATGATTTTTTCAGTGAATTTCTAAGGTTTTTTAAATGCTAATTTCTAACTATAACGTCCCTGACACCTATGGTTTTTTAAGTGAATTTCAAAGGTTTTTAAGTGCTAATTTCTAACTATAACGTGCCTGAAACCTATGTTTTTATCAAAAGGAATTTCAAAGATTTTTTATATGCTAGTTTCTAACTATGCCTACAGAGGTAGGACATGTGAAGAAAGAAGAAACAATGCACTGAAAGAAGCAAAAGAAATGCAGAAAGAAGCAGCAGAAGTCCACAAAGACAAAGAAAAGTGCAGGAAGAAGCAAGACATGTGCAGAAAGAACCAACAGAGGAGCAGAAAGAGGCCTTGTTGCAAAATCATCCTGTGCCCACAACTTTTTCAGACGGGTACTTCGAGATAACTGATTCTGACTAACCAGGCCTAGAGCCAGCGCTATGCTAAAAGACACTTAGAATACAGTGACAACACCTACATACACTAGGGAACACTATGCGTTGGGGTACCCCTGTGATTAGCATGACCTCCTCTGTAAGGCCCTAGTACATAATACAATCTGCTTTGCTTCATTGAAGCGAGAGCAGGTTTCAAAGAAGCAAAGCAGAGCTTGCAATGACGCCCTGTCATTGCAAACAGCAGTGTCCTGGGGGTGGGCACCCAGGGACACTGCAGGAGCCGGCCCTGGGAGGTAGCGGTCCCCAGGGCCATCAAGGGCTCCAGGAGGGGGGCCGCGCAGCGCCCCTCCCAACGTCTGCACAGCCCCGGGGAGGTGGTGGTCCCCGGGGTCCGTTACGGACCCCCGAATTTGAATATTAGTGCCCCGGGGAGGTGGCTGTCCCTGGGGCGTGTGGGGGGCTCGGGCCCCACACACAGGTGTATGATTTTTTTTTCTCCAAAAGCTCCGGGGGGGTGGCAGTCCCCGGGACAAGGGGGGGAGCCGTGTGCCCCCGCAAAATAATGACTAAAAGCCCCGGGGGGTGGCGGTCCCCAGGGCTGCGGGAGGGGCCATGAGCCCCCCGCAAATATTTAATGAAAGCCCCGCGGGGTGGCTGTCCCCGGGGCTGCGGGGGCCTGCCTGGGCCCCAACAATTTCAATTTTACATGCCCCCAGGAGTTGGCCCACCCGGGGGCTAAATAATAATGAAGCGCGTGAGTCCGCGCTTCGTTTTTTTATTTTCGTCTGAAATTCGCACTGGGTGCGCCGCCAATCTCGCCAATGTTTTTTTTTTTCAAATTGCTTTTTTGGGCCCTGGGGGTCCTTGTGGGACCCCCTGAGCATGCCTAGGAGTTCAGGGTGTTTCTACCCTGCCCCCTTTTCTTGTTTTTCATGTTTGTTTTTCTTTTTTCTTGTGCCTCGGTTACCGAGGCACAAGATGGCTGCCAACACTTGGATTTGGAGTGTTGACATCCAATTACAATAAAGCTCGTGGTCGGGAGGGTACGCGGATCCTCCGTGCCTCTATATATCGAAACTTTTGTTTGTTTGATTTTCTCAGAAACTACTGAACGGATTTACACCATGTAAGAAAAAGAGTTCTTTCTGAAACGAGGGCTACCTTTTTGCCAAATTTGGTGAAATTCCGTTCAGCAGTTCGTAGCCGTGTCTAAAGTTCCCTATGGGAATTAACATGGAGAAAACATGTTTTGGGACCCCCCCTTTTTTCTCGGCTCCCGCTTGTGGAATCACCCCGAAACTCTCAAGATAGGAGCTGACCGGAGCGCTCCACGAGTTTTGAAAATTTCGCAAAGATTTGTCAACCGGAGCCAAAGTTATTGCGAAAACACAAAACGCTTTTCCTATGGAAACTAGGTCCTAACTATAACTACCTACTGGCGACCGTCAGTAGGTAATTACCTACTGCCGGTCGCCAGTAGGAAGTTATAGTTAGGACCTATTATCCATAGGAAATCCGCAACATTCTATTTGGAATAACTTTGGCGCCGGTTGACGAATCTTTGCGAAATTTTCTAAACGGGTGGGGTGCTCCGGTCCGCATCTATCCTGAAAGTCTTGGGGTGATTCGTCAAGCGGGGGCCGAGAAAAAAGGGGAGTCCCAAAAAGTGTTTTCCCCATGCAATTTTCCATAGGAACCTTTAATTGCAGCTACAGCCCGAACTGCTGAACGGAATTACACCAAATTTGGCAAAAAGGTAGCCCTTGGTTCACATTTGTGCCTTTTGGTTAAATGGTGTAAATCTGTTCAGTAGTTCCTGAGAAAATCAAAAGTAAAAACATAGATATATTTGGGCAGAGCCTAACCACACATCTCATCGTGAGATCTGATTGGCTGTCAGCACTTCATCCAAGAAGTGTTGGCAGCCATCTTGGGACCAATAAACATGATAGCACCTCATTAAAAAGCATTGCAGTTAATAGAAGGTTTTAAGACTTTAGTTACATTATAAATCGTTTGTTGATGGTACCATATTCATTTTAGGAATTGTGGTGTGTTCTAAGGTGATTTTACCATGTGAAAAAGCCTTCTGCTGGGATATCATGAATCATGTTTGAGAGAAAACTATTTTCTCATGCTTTTCCCACAGAGGTTTGGAACGTGATCTATAAGCTAAACTGAGAGCATATTTTCTGTAAATTCACATTATCTTTCTCAGTCATGTGAGAATGAAGTCTGACATTCGCAGTAAAACATGTACATCCAACAAGGGCAGAGACTGTCAGTTGATTCCTTTGTGTTCTACTGCAGCTTCCCAGAGTGTTCTAAAGAATAACTAGAGCTGAATGCCTTCTTGATCGAACCAAAGTAAAAAAGCATTGAAAATGCAATAGGTCTCGTCCTCGTTTAAGTTAAAGCAATTCTGTTTGTAATTAGGTGGCTTTTAGCTTTGCTTTTATTAGTGTTTTTCAAACTATAACATGCGCCCAAGTGCGCCACCTGAGCTCAACCAGAGGGTTCAATCATTGGAACACAACCTATGACTCGATCTAAACAGTCTTTTCAAACTCTTGGACATCCAGCAGATTCCAAAATAACCCAGTGTCTGGTCTATCTCTTAAAACATTTACCCTCTGATCTATAGCTCTGAAATATCTAACTGAATTCCACCAGGCATTCCATGTGGGGGGGAGCGGCTGGCGCCATAATTTACAAATCTCTCGTCTGGCCAACAAAATTAGATAAAATACCAGTTTAAGTTGCTCACCAGAAAGATGTCGCCCCCCACCCTGCATGGGTACAATACCAAATAAAATAAGGGATGGGCTTACCTCGACCACGCTTCCCATGGCCCTAGAGATGGTCTTACCCACACGACTCCTGAATTCCCGAATCTTGGTACAGGAGGCAAATACATGGATATCATCTGCATCCTGGAAACCGCATCTCAGACAACTGGCTTCACCACCACCCTTTATTCTGGATATTTTCAGCGGAGACCAAAAGATCCTGTGCAGGGTAAAAAAGTGGTTTCTTCTGAGTGCGGCAGATTTAATCAGTGGGTAAAGGTCAAGGGATACTTGCCATAAATCATTCAGCTCCTCGTTCGGCAAGTAATTCTCCCAAACACGAGACGGCTTTTCCATTTTTCTATCCACAGCTTCCAGTAGAGTGCCAGGGGGTTCATTTTGCCATAGAAATTATGATTAGTGCTGAAAAAAGAAAAATTAGGGCACATTTTGAGTGACTTCTCAAATCCTCCTCTATTTCATTAAAATATTCTGACATGCAGACTGAAACATGCACTTTCAATACCAGCAGCAGACTTCCCTGGTGAGCAGTAGCTTTACTACAGTGATCTAATAAGCAACTAGAGTGCTATCATTCTGAATTTATAGCAAATGTGTGACACATCTGAATGCCGTCTTGATGGAATAAAAGTAAAAACTGAAAGTATTTCCTACTGAGGAGACTGTAGTAAATGAGGAAATTAGGAAACTTCATAACAAATAAGTCTCCCAAGATGGCCACCAGACACAAAAGAGCCCAAATGTAGCACAATTATCACCCAGATGTAGCCCAAGTATAGCCCAATGAATGTCCCAGAGTGTTCTAAAGAACAACTAGAGCGCTAACAGTCTTACTTATGACAAAAGTATGGCACACCTGAAGCCATCTTGATGGGAATAAAGTTGTAACACTTAAAACATTTAGGGCCATATGTAGGTGGGCTAATACCGGTCGGTAACGGCCGAAAATCTGTAAATTTCCCGTTACCGACCGGTATTTAGCCCTTTGCGATGTAGGAGGCTGAATTTAAGGATTCGGTAATTTACAGATTCGTTATTTTAAGGAATCGGTAAAATACCAAAAGGAATCGGTAAATTACAGAATCTTTAAATCCTATGTAGGGAGCACTCAAGTGTGTGCATTTTTGGTTTAAGAATTCGTTATTTACCACCAACTACAAGTTGGTGGTAAATATCGAATACCTTTTAAAAAGCAATTTTGTGCCATGTGGCAGACATACATGCCCTTAGGGCATGTATGTGCGCCACATGTGCACACATGCACGATTCAGGGGTGACCGAATCGGTAATAATGAATGGCTTCCCATTCATTCCTATTTGCCTCCAGGCCCATAGGAATGAATGGGAAGGGATTCCTTATTACCGATTCAGTAAATACCGAATCAGTAATAACGAATATTACCGAATCGGTAACATTTACCGATTGTTTACCTACATTCTATTTACCGATTCTTAAATACCGAATCGGTAAAATTCGGTATTTAGGAATCGGTAAATAGAAATTACGTACATATGGCCTTTAGTTTGCAAAGGAACAAAATGAGGGGGTTCATTTTGCCATAGAAATTATGATTAGTGCTGCAGAAAGAAAAATTAGGGCACATTTTGACTTCTCAAATCCTCTTCTATTTCATTAAAAAATTCTGACATGCAGACTGAAACATGCACTTTGAATACCAGCAGCAGACATCCCTGGTGAACTGTAGCTTTACTACAGTGATCTAATGAGCAACTAGAGTACTGCCATTCAGAATTTATGGTAAATGTGTGACACATCTGAATGCCTTCTTGATGGAACCAAAGTAAACAAGCATTGAACATGCAATAGGTCTCACCCTTGTTTAAGTTAAAGCAATTCTGTTTGTAATTAGGTGGCTTTTTAGCTTTGCTTTTATTAGTGTTTTTCAAACTTTCATGTACATAACATACATATGTATGCATATATGTATGCATGCATTTTTATTTTTATTTATATAGATATGCAGATTATATATATGTTTATATATGTGTGTAGATATATATATATTCACTGGAAAAAACATACGTTATAGTTAGAAATTAGCATTTAAAAACCTTAGAAATTCACAGAAAAAACATGGGTTTCAGGGGTGTTATAGTTAGCTGGCCATTTAATTCGTACAAAACCATAGAAATTCCTCCGTTATAGTTAGTTCTGGTAACTATAACTCACGTGCCCGCAATGCACTGCTGATGATGTCACATATTGCATCATTCATGACATGGTCAGTGACATCACTGAATCACTGATGACATCTCAAATGACATCACTGATGACATCATCCAGTGAATGTGGTTTAGTTTGAAATTTAAATATGTATTATATATATACCAATCTGTATTGAAGATTAAGTGGCTATATAACTGTCTGGATGGAGGATTTAGTAGCTGTCTGACTTTCTAAGTGAGTAATTAAAAGTGTCTCACTTAATACATGGATCAGTAACTAAACTATGTGAATGTGTGCATCACTGTCTCTGTTGTTGTATAACATGCTGCATCAGTTGGTCACTAACTACATGAGTGTGTATATTAGTTATTGATTAGTTGGGTGAGTATTTCTATGGGACACTGAGTTTGATTGTGGTTGGATGGGGTGTGTGTAACTCTATGCATAGATGTGTGAATGGTTGATTGACTAGGCGTATAGGTTTAAGAGTGCATGTGGAAACAGTTGTTTGGGTGACTGAGTGTATTTATTTGTTTGTTGGTGAGCGAATATATGTTTTAGTTGTACATCTTCAACAAAGTAAAAAAATAAAAGGCGTTGTATGTGAGAGTTGGTGTATATAAATAAGTGTGTGTAATTGTGAGAGTAACTATATGAATGAGTGTATAATTGTAATGGTGATTTTTTAACATATTAACTATGAGTTACTAGGTGTTTGAATAAATGAGGTGTTGTTGGATAATTGTGTAAGTGAGTAAATGTAAGTGTGATTAATTTTTTTCATGAGTGAGTAGGATGACTGCATAAACGACAAGATGACTGCTGATGTGGCAATGGCTATATATGTGTATAAGTGCATTTGATAGTGTTCTATTAATTAGTGACTGCATGTATAAATGATTCTATTGTTGATTGGGTAGTTGTGTGTGTAGACTTAGGAATCAGTGAGTGCGTATGTAGTAACTGGTATTGGTGTGTCATTGGTTTCAAATATGGTACTCTGTATTTTACAGTGAGTGATGAAAGGTTATACTAGTGTATGACGAGGTGTATCAGATTGTCACGTGGATGATGTCATCAGTGATGTCATCAGTGATGTCACTGACCATGTCATGAATGATGCAATATGTGACATCATCAGCAGTGCATTGCGGGCGCGAGTTATAGTTACCAGAACTAACTATAAAGGAGGAATTTCTATGGTTTAGTACGAGTGAAATGGCCAGCTAACTATAACACCTCTGAAACCTATGGTTTTTTCTGTGAATTTCTAAGGTTTTTTAAATGCTCATTTCTAACTATAACGTCTCTGTAACCTATGGTATTTTCAGTGAATATACATATATATATCACATTCTTGAACTTTTTAGAAACACTCAGTCACTGGATGATGTCATCAGTGATGTCACTGACCAGGTCATGAGTGATGTAATATGTGATGTCATCAGCAGTGCATTTCGGGGGCGCGAGTTATAGTTAGCTCAGCTAACTATAACGGCTGAATTTCTCTGGTTTGGTATGCATGAAATGTCAGCCTAACTATAACGTCCCTGAAACCTGTGTTTTTTTCAGTGAATTTCTAAGGTTTTTGAATTGCTAAGCGTTTTCTGAATAAAATTGGTTATGTCCAAATTGGTTATGCCCTTATTCGATGTCCCCATCACATTTCACCTGTTTTCACACAGATGTTGGCGAACTACACTAGTTTCCTTTCCAAAGATGTGTTGATGTTGCTCACCAAGTGAGCTATTGAGCTTGTACCGGAGGCAGAGCGAGAATGCAGCTTCCACTGCTTCCTGCTCTCCAAGGAGCACGGGTGGCTACGGGCTGATCCTAGACCTTAGATGTCTGAAATCATTTCTGAAGAAGTATAAGTTGAAAATGATGACCCATGTGCACATTTTGCTTGCCTTTTCCACATGGATTGGATGGTGTCCATGGACATGCAGGATGGGTACTTTCATGGACCAATCACAGATTTGCACAGAAAGTATTGCCACTTATTGGTATGGTTTGACTATTTATAACAGTCTTTCCCATCAGACTTACTCGAAGATTAGGTGAGTGCTCTCAGCCCATCTTTCAGATTGGGGATACATGTATTCCCATACCTTGATGACTGGCTAGTGTTGGCGGGTTCACCTCAGCTGGTTTTGGACCACCTACAGCAGATTATATTTTTGTTTGGTCTGGGTTTTTCCAAAAATGAGTCAAAGTCTTATCTCTGGTTTCACAGAGGCTTCTGTGTATCTGGGCCATCTTGTACACGGTTGCCTTTAAGGCCTTTCCACCTCTGCAGTAAGTCTGTGACCTTCAGGCTATGATCCTAATGTGTTAGGTGAGAGCCACTGTTCCAGCCCTGACTTTTCCGAGGCTTCTGGGCCATTGATGGATGTTGGATGCCAATCTGACCTGCAATATCTCATTACCCTTTCCTTAATTATCATTGGTGACTGATGTATTGTTTCTTATTTATAGAGGTCAGAAGACTCTTCTTTCTGGTGGAGCAACATCATCACACAAATCTGCTGGAGCTAGGTGCTGACTAGTTGGCTCTAGATTTTTCTGCCTTCCATCAAGGGCAGCTCAACCCAGTTGCTAATGGAGAAAAGACAACCGTCATGTTGAACTGCACAAAACACAGCAGCATGGTGTCACAGACTCTCTGGGGGCTTTTCGGTGTGGTGCTGGATGGAACTTCACAGGTCTCTCTGATTGTCAGTCATCTAACTGTGTCCCTCAGTGTGAGGGCAGACAAAGTCAACAGGCATCATCTTGCCAACAATGAGTGACGTCTGCTCCTGGATCTCTCTATTGGGTCTCAAAGAGATGCATTCCACCTTTGGTGCGACTCAAGCCTATTGTATGTCTTTCTACCTCTGCCCTTCATCCTGTGGGTGCTGAAGAAAGACAGTACCAAGCACAGCTGATTCTGATATCCCTGGATTGGGCTCTGAGGGTCTGGTACTCTGAACTTTTGACATATGCCTATCATTTCAGCTGCCTCTATGGTAGGATCTTCAGTCCTAGCAGCAAGGCAGGGTTTCACAGCTGTATCTCTAAAATACAGATACATTCTTACATTGGGATTGAGCAGAGCCAACTCCGACCTTCTGTCTGAAGAGAGTGGTGAATGTCATTCTGACTGCCCGTTGACTTCCAACCAAGTCAGGGTTAGATTTGTTGCCTCAAATGCAAAGAAGCACATTGATCCAATGTAGGCAGAACTATTTTGTATTCAAATGTTCTGTTTTTGACCTAGGAATGTTTTGCTGTGGGTACTGTTAAAAGTTACTTATCACCTCTTTAGGCCTTTTTTTTGTTCCGATCAGTCCCCATTATTCAAGTCATCTGTTGTGATGCGTTTCTTAAAAGGTGTCTGCATATGTTTGACCCTGATCACTTCATTATACAGTCTCAGAGACTCTTGATCTTGAAAACTGTGTTTTTCATCACCAACACTTCTCCACATCGCATCAGAAAGCTGCTAGCACTGTCACTTTAGGCTCCATAGACTACCTTTTTCCCTGACAAGCCAGTACTTAAGAATCTTCAGCCTTTCTTCTGACTGTGATGTCATCTTTCCATCTGGGGCAGTCTATCACGCTCCCAATGTTCTTTTCCCTACCACAATAATCTAAAGATGAGGAAAGGCTACACCTAGTGGGCCCATGGCATACTCTTAACTTCTCTGTTGAAAGCATTAAAGATTATTGGATTGATGATTAACTTATTGTGGTGTTTGCCTTCACGGAGGGAAGAAAGCCAGTCGAAATGGACCTTATTGAGAGGGATTGCTCTCTGTATCAAACTCTTATTCCTTGGCCAAAAAGGGTCCTTCTAGGGTCTTAAGGCTCGCTCCATTGGGGAGCTACAAAAGCCTTTGCTCGGGGAGTTCTGGTCTTGGAAATCTGGCAAGCTGCTTCCTATGCATCTGTCCATGCTTTTAACAATCACAACTGCATCGAATTTCATGTCCACAGGCAGAGTCATTGTGCACACTCAGTGCTTCATGACTTCCTAATTTGAGTTCACTCCGTAGACTCTCCTTTGAATAAATGAATCACAAGGGGAGGAATCAGAATAAGAATAAATTACTTACCTTTGCTAAGACTCTTACTTGTAGGATACTCTAGCTAACCGCAGACTCTTTATCAACCCTGTTCGGGTGAGTGGAAGTTTGATAGTAAAGCTAATGTCCAGAGTTAGATTTTGCACATTGCTGGTTTAAGCGTAATCTTGTCCGTCCCGCTTCTCATCTGAGGGTGTGGAAAAGATTAAGAGATAACGATGTCAGCGTCTAATGCGGCTCCTTGTTGTCCTGTTGTAGCATTTCGTAGTGGCAAGACAAAGTGAAAGGGTGGCCTGTGGCGCAACCTGTCAGTGCACAGGAGCTATTGCAAGTGGTTCCTAATCCCTTCTGGTGCCATGGGAGTTATATAAGGGGAGGAATCTGTGACTAGAGTATCCAACTGAAGAGTGTTACCAAAATTAAGTAACTTGTTCTTTAGCACACTCAGGAGATGTAGTTGGGGAGGAATACAAAACAAAGGCTATTATTATGTAAAGTATGTAGAAGCTATTGTATGTTGGAATCTAATCTAAATGATCATTTATGGAGCATGGCGTTCACCCCAGTATGAAGTCTCTTGACCTTTGGAAAGAAATGAGACTAGAGGGCCTTCTATAATTTATGTATATAGGTACTGTTATGACATATGCAGCCAAATAATTGTAAGTAAATCAATGCGTTTATCCATCCACAGATGTAAAATCTGGAGCTTTGAGAGATTATCAGATTAGAGGACTGAACTGGATGATCTCCTTGTATGAAAACGGCATAAATGGAATTCTTGCAGATGAAATGGTAAGTAGCATGCTTATGCTCTATATAATGCATAGCCTAAATGTTCACTGCTTACTATAATATACTTTAAGATGGGAGTCAGAATACATCATCTTTTCTCAAATGAAAGTGCTGCTTCAACATTGGAAACATGGATTTGAAACCTACAGGTTGGTTATCTAGACCTTTCTCATCAGTTCTGTACCCAGAGGCTAGTTCAGCTACCCTTCCAACTTTTGACATAGAGCTCTCTGTTGTAATCTGTACAAGATGACACTTGTAGCCATGTTGTAGGTTTCAAAGCCTTCTTTATTAGTTCCAGTTCCAGATCACTTCAGACAAGGTTCAGCCACGTACCAGCTTCATCATTAGCCTATCTTAGGTCCTTGTTACAGCCTCTATGTCAGCCCATGTAACAGCCCATAACACGGCCCCACCAGGAGCAGCCTGCCTAGCTGCTCAGCCCATCTCCAACTGTCATCACTCACCCACACAGGCACCCAGGCATTCCATTCATCACAGTCACACCAACATTCCATAACCATCTCTCACTCTGGCTGAGCAGCTAGGAAGACCTAGGCTAATTACAATTAAGTAAAACTCAGGATATAACACTCTCCTTTTATGAGAAAAATTATAATTCTAAATCTAACTCTAAATTCAAAAGATACAATTACTGTCCTTTTTGCAGTTTTGTAGGCTGACACGAAAGCGAATGATCCTCTTTGTTGGGGGGTTCCAAGTTAGAAGTTGAGGAACATAGTATGGTATTGTCTGCAGGCCGACCCAGTTGTTCTGAGTAAGCATTGCATTTTACCAGGGAGAAAAATGACTTTCTGCATCAGGGTCTCAGCCTAACAAAAGGGATGCCTATGATCTTCCTGGATTCCTACTCTGATACCTTCAGGGTGATTCCAAGAAAGGACTACAATTCCATTGTAGTTTCTGTTTAACACGAAGGGACTCCATATTGAATGTCTTACCTATTATAAGCCAGCTGTTTTGCATTTAAAGTCTTCTTTCCCTGTCAACCTAAATGCCAAATATAATTAAATGGGCCGTACTTTCCTGTGAGTGCAGACTATTGCCCAAATGTCTATAGCTTGATGAAGGCCCTATTCCAGAACAACAAGCGTAACAATATGCTGGAGATGCCTACTCCAGGAAGGCCAGTATGATCTTCTACAGAGTACAGCCCTCCTGGGAATCAGTCACATCAAGGAGTATTAAGAGGTCCTTATTTGAATCCCGTTATGGCACTGGAGGTTACTAGGTGTGAGACCAAATTTCAGTGATTTGCTGGTCTCTTTTGGTCAGTGCAACCTAGATGGATATCTTGTAATTTAATTATCTGTTGTATGTTGCTTTGTCCTGACCCAGCTAAGCTGACTTCCTTAAAAAATTGCTGTTGCAAAAGAGATGCATTTTCAGCAGGCATGAGTAATGTGTAAAATGGAACCTAAAAACAGGGTCTGTATCAGGAAGAGTCCTGGTGTTCTCTCCCTTACATACCTCTTTTTGTTAGGACAAACTCATTCACCCAATGCTTGTCCTTTTTTCAACATTTGTATTGATTTTTCGAAGCCAACTTCGATGGAAAGTAATTAATAGAACACAACTTTCGGCTCATTTAAGTCTGACATACATTGTGACACTATGACTGGGTGGTAGGAGCTCCTTAAATATGTAATTCCGAGAGGCAACAAGTAATGTCAGAGCACATTGTATCGATATATATATATTGTTTGGTATGAGAAAGTAAGGACTATGACCTTTCTATGACAGCCACTATAATTCATCAGAGTCTCCCTGCCCTTTCATATTTCTTGGGGCAGCCCGTTCAAAAGAATACAACTATTTCTGCAAACGTACACCAGTAAATATGGGACTTCCTTTCCTAAGTTGTTGGGCGGTTGGTACTCTGTCATTTCTTGGCTTCGTCATAACAAGCCAAGTTTAAATAGTATATTTAGATGGTATCAACTCGGTCCATGTATCCAGCAGCATTGTACGCGCATTTTCGTTTAACGACATCCTGGTGGTTGCGTACCCTCTCCTTCCCAAAGGAGCGTATGTTAACGCATATCCATATTGAGTGATAACAATCGGCAACCGTTCTACAGCACTGGGCACACAGATCATAGGAGTAATGATAGTACCTCTGCCTGAGGCCCGTCCTTGAAACTGCTGTCTGTAGGTAAATCCCTTGGGCTTTAAAGCCTGCATTTGAGACCAAGGAACAACACTCTATCTGGTCCATCAGTGTCCCTTACACTTTCCGTGATCTCTTTAGCCCAAGTAAACAACTTGAATGGCGACCTTCGGTGTAGCAAAATGCTAAGAGTTCTGAGTAACAGCAGTGGTTTATGGTGGCTCTGCTATGTTTCCGACGTGCGCCTGTTACCTAACATATGAACAGTAGAAACCCAAACACACTTACTGTGCAGCTGCTTCTCAGTCTGTCTGCACGTCCATACTGCTGCCTTTGGGCTCGAACTAAGCCTGGCAGCCCATATTGCTGCCACTGCTGCTCTGACTATGCATTGAAACCCACACTACTGACACTGCTGCTTCGATTGTGCCTGGCAACCCATACCAATGCCTCTGCTGCTCTGACTGTGCCTGGCAACCCATACCAATGCCTCTGCTGCTCTGACTGTGCCTGGCAACCCATACCAATGCCTCTGCTGCTCTGACTGTGCCTGGCAACCCATACCAATGCCTCTGCTGCTCTGACTGTGCCTGCAAGTACATACTGCTGCCTTTGCTGCTCTGTCTATGCCTTAAAGTCTATACTGCTGCTCCGACTATGCCTTAAAGTCTATACTGCTGCCTCTGCTGCTCTGACTGTGCCTGCAAGTACATACTGCTGCCACTGCTGCTACGACTATTTCTGCAAGTCTATACTGCTGCCTCTGCTGCTCTGACTATGCATGCAAGTCTATACTGCTGCCTCTGCTGCTCTGACTATGCCTGCAAGTCCATATTGATGCCTCTGCTGCTCTGACTATCCCTGGCAGCCCATATTGCTGCCACTGCCGCCCATATTGCTGCCACTGCCGCTCCGACTATGCCTTAAAGCCCAAACTACTGTCACTGCTCTGACTATGCCTGCAAGTCCATATTGCTGCCTTTGCTGCTCTGACTATGCCTGGAAGCCCACACTGCCGGGAGCTAGCACTGTGTATTGCAGGCTCTCTCCACAGCTTTTCAACAAAACACTGCCCAACTCTGCGGTACTTCCCCTGTGTAATATCTTATTTTTAGTCTAAATTCCATTCTAATGGACATTCTATGCGGGCACTGGGGAGCCTCTTCCTATTCGGAGTAATCCACTTCACCCAGATCTATGGCCCATTTTAAGCTTACATTTTCCAGTGTATATATAGTATTGTAGATAAGTGCTTGTATATCAAAAAGATGCCTATTTGTAAGTAGTGTTTCTGAAAGCAGTCTGTTTTCTAAAGGGGAGCCGCCTGATACACAGTGCTGTCCGATGTATGTACCTCAATGCAGTGCACTGCTTAGCCTGTAAATGTCAATTTTACACATATATTTGCCTACAACGTCACAGATGGAGAATGTACAAGTTATGCATTACTGACTAACAGTTTCCATGCTCCAGAATTTCATTCACTGCCTAATACATTTGACATTCCGGCATGTGTTTTTGGCAACGGGAACATTCTGCATTATTTAATGGAATGTTCAACAAGCGTATGAAACATTCTGCAATCTCCTGCTAATAGGTTTAACTGTAGAGCACAATTTTCTCTCTTCTGTCCACCATCCTTTAAAGGTATGGGCTTGCTGCTCTGTTCTGTGTGTATGACTTTCTATGAAGATGTCCTGAAGGGAAGTAAAAGATACCTATAATCCTAGTCCTCTTTCAGGGCAATCTTCATCAGAGTCCTTGTGTACTCCCAGATGGAAAGAAAGATGAATGTGGTATTTGTCTGTCATGAGTATAAAACAAAGGAGGGAGAGAGATGCAGTCGAAAAAGATTCAATCGAAAAGAAGGGGGAGAGATAGAAATAATTCAGGGCAAAAGAATTTCCTATTTGGAAAAAGACCCATCACTCACCAACCTGGTTGGTGACATGCTTCATCATCTGGGTCCCACCCTGACCGCCGAATGCCGTCAGGGTGTGCTTCGACGCCTGGAATTCCAGCGGAGCGGGTTTTCGTGTGTGTAGGTGAGTGAAAACGTGAATAATGAAAAATAAAAGTGATATATTAAAAGTGTCAGCGGTGTGCTTCCTAATAATTTGAGGAACGGGGCGTCTGCACTCGCATTCGGTAACTGTGGGACCCCTTTTCGAATCTTTTTCGAATCTTTTTCGACTGCATCTCTCTCCCTCCTTTGTTTTATACTCATATCCAGACCGGGGGTTCGGGATCCTCATTACCCTCACTCTCTCTATTGTTTTTTGGGGTATTTGTCTGTCACCCATGTCGCTTGCACTGTGGAAAATACCAGAACATTGTAGAATAGACTAGAACAGTAGAACCTTGCGGTCACAAAGTTCTAAAATACAGAGTGAGGACCCTGCGCCCTCCGGAATTGGCAGTTGGTGTGCTGTGGCTGAGGTGTATTGAATAAACCTTATGCTTCTTTCCCACCTCTGGTCTGCTTATTGAGTAACCTTTTTCTCTCGCATTGGACAATTAAGTTGTTGCATATTAAGAATGATCCAAAATCTCAGTAGAAGATGAATTTAGGAAACGCAACTGATTAGGATGATGTGGCAATGGAGCTAAGTGCTTTCTCAAAATAGCGGTATCCTTTATTAGTGCTGCATAGCTACAACTTGTTCCTATACACCGATGATATAGGGGTCCGATCAGGCAGATTTCCCAAGCCACAGAAGGCATCTGTGGTCTTTTCGGAGAATAGAATAGTGGCAGGTGTCTCTCATCCCTCCCACTGATTTGTGCTCCTCTTGTGAATTAGAGGCGTTTGGAGACAGACAGCCTGTGAGAGAATCTCTTCCATCTACAGGAGATATAGAGCTCTGTCCTAAAATCCAAACTCAGCCTATACACAAGTGTCCTATACACAAGTGTTGGCATTTAATAATGTTTCAGAATTCATCATGTTCTATTCTTCGAATCGTGTCAGAATTATCATCATAATAATTACCACATCCGCAATTAAGAAATAGGATTATGGTGAAAACTAAATATACCCTATTAACCTGGCATTTCATGGTGTGGTTACCCCTGACTTTTTGCCTCTACCTCCTCTATTTTTGATGCTGTGAAGAATTGCTTTGCTGGCTTCGATGTTTTGGGTACTTTGCCACTGCTGATCAGTGGAAGTGCTCCCTGTATAAAGTGTTATGGTAATTGGTTGTCCATAATTGGCATGTTTGCTTACAAGTAATGTGCACTATGTGTGCCAGAGCTGGTAATGCAAATGCTACCAGTGGGCCTGCAGCACCAATTGTGCCACCCACACAAGTAGCCCTAAAGAGAGAACTCAGGCCTGCCACTGCAGGGGCTGCACGCAGTTTGCTAACTGCCATGTTGTCCTGACAAGTGCATCCACTTGCCAGGCCTTACCCTTCCCTCTCCATGCACATCAGACACCTCTATGGTAGGTCCAGGGTACCCCCCCCTAGGCAGGGTGCAGTGTCTATGAAAGGTAGGACATGTTCTAAGGTGTGTACCATGTCCTGACAGTGACATACACTCCATTTCGTTTTTCACTGTTGCAAGGCCAGCTTCACCATAGGACAGAATGGGGAAGGCTGTGTAATATGTTTCCACCCTATCTTCCCATAGGCTTAAGATGGAGAGGTGACGTTTAGTGTGCCTGACCTTAAAAATTCAAAACACATCTTTTTGTGAAGGTGGTTTTTACATTGTGTGTTTAGAAACCACACTTTTAGTAGTGGCTGTTTTTTTGTGTTCTAACAATTGTGTGTCTCTGCCTGGTTGTGGATTGACTGTCTGGATTTGAAAGTGATAGGATCTGGGAAATGTCTAGACCCAGGGGAGGGGGTGAGACAGCAACAGGCTGACCTGCATCTGGAGTGTAGGGGGGAGGAGTAGCCCCTGGAGGTGAAGAGGCTTGGGCTGAGGCCATAAAACCATGGCTCCATCTCCTGCTAAGTGATTGAGGATCCAGACCCCAATATCAAAGGAAGAAGGTGTCACTGGCAGGGAGACACCCAGAACTGGTTTGGACAGGGGTCAGCGCCCCCTGAACACAAAAACTTCAAAGGCATTTAGGGGTATAACTATGAGAGCTGAAACCCCTGGACTTTGGACTGATCAAGACAGAAAAGGATTGAAACTACTTCATATTCAAGAGGAACCTCTGCCAAGGAAGAAACAGCTGAAGAGACTGAAGGAAAGGACTGACCCTTGCTGTGTGTTCCGGGGCTGGCCTGCAGTTTGCTGATTTAACCAAGGACAGGCTAAGGGACTTTGCTGTGTGCTGTGTCCACCTGCTTGAAAGGTCTTTGCTGTGTGCTGTGTCCTGAAGTAACTTGTCCCCAAGGGCCCGAGGAGAGCTGGCTCCCTGTTGTGGAAACTCAGGAACATAAAAGTTTCCAAGTGTATCTCAGCGACGCTGTGTGCGTGTGCTTTTTGCAGCCTGAGACCTTCGTAAGAATTGCCCCGTAATTGTGTGCACCCGGAGTCCAAGTGAGTCTCAGCGATGCTGTGTGAGTGTGCTTCGTGTAGCCTGAGACCTTCGTGAGGATTGCCCTGTGATCGTGTGCACCCGGAGCGCAAGTGAGTCTCAGCGACGCTGTGTGCGTGTGCCCTGTTGCAGCCTGAGACCTTCGTGAGAAATTGCTCCGTCACTGTGTGTCCTGAAGCAGTCTTGTTCTCTGCTTCGATCGACAGCGTGACCAGAAGTGCTGCAATCATCATTGCCATCGGCCCGGACCGGCATTGCCAGAGGAGCTGTGAGAATTCACCGCCGCCGGCCCGAGCCTGCCTTTGCTAAGGAGAGACCTCAAACCATCACCGTCGGGGGTCTGAGTTCCACTGCCCAAGATCAACGAAGTCGCATCGGAGGCCCAAGCAGCGAGTAGAGGAGAGTGAAATCGTACCCCCCAGGTAACGCTCAGCAAGCATGCATGTGTTCCGCCTGGGGCAGGGTGCGGGCTATGAAAGAAACGCTCTCGACCTTTCCTATCTTTGCAGCGCGAGCCTCCTCTCAAGTCCGTATCGTGGCCCGTACTTGCCGAGGAGTGGCAGTACCGGGGCCGGAGTGCGGAGCTGCACTTTGTTTTCCATCATAACAGTGTTGGGGGCATATTTTGGCAGTAGCTGACCGCGAGTCAGTAAGAATAGCATTAAGACCGTCCAGAGCACAGCGATCTGTGCCGGAGTACATTATTTTTGCATTACAAACTGCCTGATTGTTGCATTATGAATTTCATTATTTTTGCATTACGAACTGCCTGATTGTTGCATTACGAACTGCCTGATTGTTGCATTACGAACTGCCTGATTGTTGCATTACGAACTGCCTGATTGTTGCATTACGAACTGCATTATTTTTACATTACGAAGTGCCTGATTCTTGCATTACGAACTGCATAGCATTGCATTAGGGCTGCATTGGATCATCGAGAATTGCTCATTAATATTGCAAGAACCTACAAGGGCTTGCTGGCCTAATAACCGGCAAGGTGAACTATTACAAATTCACATATGTTGGATTTTTATCGCGTGGTCTCATCGTATATCTGTTGTGGAGTCCATTTGTGGTGTTATCACTGGGTTACTGAGAGTGTGGATGCAAATACTTTACACATTTGCCTTGGAGAGAAGCCTGGCTGCTCGTGCCAAGCTACCGAGGGGGGTGAGCAGGGGCTATCTCAAAAGGTGTCCTTCTTTTCCCTGATATAGAAGCAAGGGTCCCTATTTGGACTAAGGTACCTAATTAAGCCAACTAGAGACCCCCAGTTCTAACATACCCCAAACATTGTTCATCATGCCCCCTTAACCTGTTTGACTAAAATCCCCAACCATTTTACTCTGTGGTATGTTCTGAGTCATGTAAGCCCTCCTAAGTTGTACCTTATACGCGAGTAGGCTTCAGTACAGTCCCTATGTCACAGCATCTCTCGTCAGCAAGTGGTCAATAGGGAAAGGTTTTTTTATTTTTACACGATTTGTGTTTTACAGTATGTGTATTAGAGTACTTCGGGGCAGAAGACACAGTTCCTATGGCTCTTCAATTCCAAAAGCACATAACTTGCTGAAGGTGAAAATTACAAGCAAACTTTCAACCTTCGATAACATTGCATAAGGGATAGAGAAATCTGTGACGACTACAGTGTGAGTAGTAGAGAAATACGTGACCGTTTAGCACATATAAACTCTGTTAGCGTTTACAATAATATATCAGCAGAGACTTAAAGTTCATTCCCGCTACACTTTTCTAACTAAAATGAAACACCTAACCTCATCCAGTGCTCAAATATTGACCATGACTACAAACGTCAAAGTCTGTGACAAATGTTAAAGTTATTTTCCAAGCCTTCACATCCACAAGCTCCTTTTAATTTTTAATCTAAAAAATTGTGTGAAAGTGTTTACTTCAATTCTGTTGCATAAGTGACGATACTCACTTCATCTTCTTAAGGTAGTCGTGGGAACTCCTTACATGTCATTGGTGCTTTTTTGCGCCAGACGTTTTCATGGACATCATTTGGGGTCATCATGGGTCGCAGTTGCGACGGCAATCATGCCCCTTGCTACCCCTGTCACTGTCTTAGCGTCCCCTGGCCTAAGAGGTTGCAGAATCAGTGGCAAGAACACAGGCGTGTCTTGCGTTATCAGATTGAGGTCCTAACCTTGTTTTCTGCTCATTTATTACATTAATGGTGAATAATAGTTTTTTATTTACTATTAGGATAATAGAAAGTGGAGCAGCAAGATCTGGACCTTCACTGGCATCTTAGATAAGATAAAATGGTTTTAATATATGTTGTGTATGCATGTGGGTGAGAGTGAGTTTGGGTATGAGAGCGTGTACATGTGCCAGCATGTATGTTTGTATATGAAATTGTGGATGTGCGTGTGTGTGTGTGTGTGTGTCAAAATGAGCAAGTAAGTATAAGTGACTCACAGTAAGAGTGAGTGAGAGAGTAGGTGAAAATGAATGAGTGCAGGTCAGTGCTAATGATAGAATGAGTATGAATTTGTAAATGTAAATGAGCATGTGTTGTTATGCTTGCAGATCCACTGTTGTACCTGGCATGCTTTTTGGCCTATTGAAGCACCCTTGACAAAAAGTTGACAGAAGGCAATACTTGTATATGGGATACCCTCGGCTAAATGCTACTGCACTCTGTAGATGCATTTTGGCATGGAGCACCCATGAAAAAATGCCAACGTTGGTCTCCTGGAGGAAAGTCTTGGAATAGTTGTCATCTGTGGCAAATTGCTGGTAACAGCACATTGGAGGAAATGCTTGGCATATGGGAATACAACTGCGGCGAGGTCATGGGGCCCTCCATGACAAAATGTGGTCCATGACATATTAAACATACCCTTTGACAATAGGGACCTTCATAGTGCAAAAGAAGCAGTATTAGGAACATTCTGGCACTGGCATACTGTATGTAATGTTTGGGCAAATGGGGTCACGATGGCAAAATGCTGGTCCTAGCAATGGAGGAAATTTTTGACATAAGGGGGCTCCCATCTGACATTTTAAAAACATAATTAGGTGAACTGGAGACGAGAGAACACTTTTTTCCGTGGTGGGGACTGTCAGATTTCAGTAGATTGGCACACCATGAAAAAACTTGAATATTTAGTGAGTTTGTTTTTTAGACCCTGTGGCTTTTAAGCAAATTTATGTGAAAAATGTGCATTAAAATGCACTAGTAACACCCATTTTTTCGGGGAAGAGAAGCCCCACGGTTTGTTCCCCCTAGAATAATATATAATATTAATTATGCAATTTTGTAACTTCAGCATACGTTAATTATTGTGATGTCACTTCTTGGTAAGATGCAGGGTCAAACATCATATGGTGGCCCTTCCTGTTGCATTATTAACGTCAAAGGGTATATGATGTTACTTCCGCTACCCCAGGCATTTTGGTGAATTGCTCAATCATGCTCCTACTGTTAGAATTATGTAATTCCTTTCCTCATCAGTGCACTGCTCTTAGGGAGATGTAGTGACGCTGGAGAAGTGAAAACGCTATTCAGTAAAATGCGTAGAATTGAGGTGTTAGACTCGCTATTACAGCTGGGCAGTGTTTTAGTTGTGAAGCAGTTTGCTGTTGGTGAGGGCGTGCATGACCGTTTTTCTGGATTCGATGGGATCCATCTGTAAGTTTTTCCTAGAATGCGGAGTGTGTTGAAGCAGGCCAAGGATACTGTGTTGATTTGGCAGTTCATCGTGAGCGCTGAGTATAGTATGATGCTGAGGTTTCGTACATGATCCGTCGGGCTGGGGGGGGGGGTTCCAAGTGTGGGGGGCCACGAGGTGGAAGGGGTGGAGCCAAGGATGAGGACTTCTGAATTGAGTTTCAGGCAGCTCATCTTCATCCAGGTGGTGACGGCTTTCATCCCTTCTTGGAAGTTGTGCCTGGTGATGTTGAGCTCTTTGGTGAGGGAGAGGTTGAGCTTGGTGTTGTTGGTGTAGGAGATTATGTTGAGCGCGTGGTGTCTGACGATTGTTGCGATGGGCAGCCATGTAGATGTTGAAGGGTTGGGTCTGAGGGAGGAACCCTGGGGAACTCCTCATCTGGTCTCCATTGGTTCCGAGAGGAAAGGCGAGAGTCTGTCTCTCTGAGTTCTGCCTGTGAGAAATCAACATATACGGTCAATGGCCTTTCCGCGGATGCTGGTGTCGTGTAGTCTGATGGCTAGTGTGCGGTGGGAGATGGTGTCAAAGGCAGCTGAGAGGTCCAGGAGGATGAGGGCTGCCGTATGGCCCAGGTCGAGGAGGGAGCACGTGTCAGTAGGGCGGTTTCGGTGCTGTGGTTGCTGTGGGAATCCAGATTGGGAGACGTCCAGGACGTTGTTGGCTTCGATGAAGTTTGCTAGCTGACAGCCTTTTCTATGACTTTGGCTGAGAATGGGAGCAGGGAGGTGGGTCTGAAGTTCTTGAGCCACTATTTTTTTTTTTTTTTAAACAGACTTTATTAGGTCACAAAACAAAATGCAGTCAATCCCCTTCCCCCGTACTCCGGCTTCCAGCCAAATCAGAACGTGGTGCAGTGACCAGTCTTCTTGAGCCACTATCATGCTAATAACTAAGAAAAGCTTTCAGACAACAGTTGGTACACGTGGGTTTTGAAAGCTCTTAAGCTGTTGTTGGGCGCGACCAAACAACCCTAAAAATTGGAAAAGATGAAAGGAAAAAGTCGATTCACAATTACAAACAAGCTATTTACAGTGCTAAGTCTGTGTTCTTTCTTGAGAAAGATTCTACCAACCCTGTCAAAACTATTTTCTCTATGATTAAACGCCTCTGAGAACCATCTCCTCAGAAACAGGCTATAAATGCAAACTCAAAATCCAATTCTATTGCAGATATCTTCATAAATAAAATTGTGGATGTCCAACTGTCCTTTGACGTCTCTCCTCCCCAGTGGCCCTGCTTAAGGCATGCCTCATGCTTTATGCAAGCTATGTGAAAGCTATCATTCACTCCTATTTTAGTGAGTGTTATCTCCTGGATATTTAAAAAAAAGGTTTATGGAGCTCGTCTTCTGTAGACACCTTATATGAATTCAGAGTGCTTATCAAGTTAATAAACCAATTACTCAACTGCCGTTCCTCAGTACGTTAATGGAATGGCTTTCCGAATTGAGTTTTAAAGCCCAGACATTATTCTAGATTGCAAGCTATCTCTCCCAGAGAGTTTCCAGGGTGGTGGCAGCCCCTCTCAAATCCTCAAGAAAGACCATGTCTCTGCGAGGTGCCTTAGAGTTCCTCAAGGTGCCTAGGCCCAGCCCCACACTTACCTGTATCAATCCTGCGACCAATCTATGCCCTTTTGGACCCATCTACTTCACCTCAAGGCTCCCGCATCGCTCCTTTAGTTTGCTCTGTCCCTGAGCTCTCTGATCTCATCCCTTGTGCTCTTTTTGTGCTTTGTGTGCTCCTTTGTGCTATTTTGTGCTCCTTTGGTGTTTGCTTGTGCTAGTTTGTGCTCCTCCGTTCTATTTTCTGCTTTGTGTGTGTGCTGTTTGTACCCTTTTTACGGTTTTGCTTTCATGTGCCCTTTTTTTGCTCTTTTTGTGCTTTCTGTGCTCTTTTCTGCTTTTGTGCCTTTCACTCACTTGGGTCTTCTCACTCCGAGTCAGGCCTTCTGCCCCCCATGGCACTCCTCACAGCCCCCCACCTGCCTCCTGCACTTTTCGCTCTTCCTCTCTGCTCCTTACCTGTGCTTGTGCTGCATTTTCCTTCTCACCTCTTCTTTCGGTGACGCGGTATTGCTTCCACAAGCTCATCCCTCCTTCCAAGACCTACCCAATGGTGAATGCTTTGTGGCCACGCTGCCTGCGCACAGATCTGACCCTGCATCGCCAACTTGTACAAGTGGATTAAGAGCTGCGAGACTCCCTCGCACCCATCAAACCGAACAAGCAAAGAAAGTCTAAAAAGCAAACCAGCTGGTACACAGAGGAATGTCAAAGCACCAAATGGCACTATAAACAGTTACAGAACAAAATTGAGCGCCAGCCACAAAACCACCAACAGACCCACTTACAAGGCTACTCTCAAACACTACAATCAGCAAGTAAAAGGCACCAAGATGAGAGCGCAAGCCGAGCCGAGCGCAATCGAAGAATCTTCTCAATCGTCAAAGACTTCACCTAGGCCTCTGCCCACATCACCCCCTCTCAAGAACTCTGTAACAACCTATCAAACTTCTTCCACAGCAAAATCACAAACATCTACTGCATCTTCGCACACCTACCTGACCCCAGCAAACTTCTCGCCAACCTAACCATCACCAATCAAGAAAGCCACTTCACAGAATAGACGACCCTCCCCAGAGAGGAAATGTCAACAGTCATAGTGACAGTCCACTAAAGAGCACAGACGGATACATGCCCCACAAGCCTGGAGAAATCTACTCACCCACTCGCCAATGCGAGCCATATTTTATCAGGGCAGGCTATTTTTAGGGCCTACTGGCCTGTTCTGGCTAGCTGACAAGGAGCAGTTGTTCTGTTCACTCAGAATGACCACTAAAGATGCCTTTAGATCTTGTTTTTATCTTCTCACATTTACTCTATGTTCAGCAACAGAGGTCAAATGTCAGCGTACAGTATTTTGTAAAGGCAACTGTCTGACAATCGTGCTTGACAAAGAGTGTGAAATGAAAGGCTGTACTAAGTTAGGTTTTTTCACCTAGCACACATCTAAATAGCTTGTAAATTAACTGTACAAACATTTCAAAATATACTTCAGTAGTTATGAAAACACATTTGTTGTAGCTATGATGAAAAACATATTTTACTAGGATGAAAACAAATCAGACCGCTTTAACTTGGTGATGTGCAAATTATGAATATTTTTGCTATGTAGATGTATCTGTAAAACGGAATGTTAGTGGGAAGGTTTGTTGCCGTTTCAATGGAAAATCTGATGTTTGTAAATGACAGTGTGCTATCGCAACATGCTTTAATAATAGATTTATTGCAATTTAGTTTTTAAACATAAACTGAGAAACATTCCTGCCTCCTCCCTTATGACAATGCTATTAGTGATATTGGAGGCACGTCAGGGGTCTTTTGTACTTTATATGTGGGCTAGATTCTTATTATTCACGAAGCAAAGGTTCAGTCTATTACATCATTTTTTGTACAACAGAAATTCTGAACCCATATATTTGTAGATGCTCTCACATGTGATAATGAAGAAAAAGGCGGCTCTGTAAAATAAAATATTTGGCTAGAATCACACAATTTAAGATCAGCTTATGAGTCAAGTACATTGCATTTAGGTTGAGTCGATAATTCAAGTCATTAGACAGGTAGGTCTGGTAACATTTTAATGATTTTTTTTAGGTGTGCTCCCCCACATCTACAATCTGGGAGCACCTCTAATTAGCACTGTCCTCACCCCCATCATCAATACCTCCTTCACGTCAGACTTATTCCCAGATGACTGGAAAATTGCAGAAGTCAACAACCTTCTCAAGAAACCATCATCAGACCTGAACCAACTGAGCAACATCTGACCCATCTCCCTGCTCCTCTACCGAGCCAAAGTGATTGAGCACGCCATCAACATGCAACTTTCGACCCACCTCGAGACTCACCGGCTAAACTACACCCAGTCAGGATTCAGATAAAACCACAGGCCCGTAACACCACCTATCGCGGCCACAGATGACATCCAAACCATGCTATATCGAGGATAACCATTGGCCCTCAGCCTGCTTGACCTTGCTGTGGCTTTCCACACTGTCTCCCATAACACTCATGAGAAGACTCCATGAGATTGGCATCCAAGGATCTCAAGTAAATCTGCTCCTTCGTTCTCACGGGAAGAAGCAAAAAAGTAAGATTGCCAACCTTCACGTAAGAGATCAAGAACCTGATCTGTGGAGCCCCCAGTAATCATCCCTCAGCCCCACTCTGTTCAATGTCTACGTGACACCACTGGCCCACATCATCCGATCCCAAAACATCAAAACTTAACTCATCCTCTCACTGATGGACAAGACGATTACCACCAGAATCATCTTCACCAACTACATGACTATAGTAGCAGAGTGAATGAGGACCAACTGCTGGAAGCTCAACTCCATTATAAAAATGGGGTTACCCTAATATGGTACTGGACCTGGGTATAGTATAATACAAAAAACAATGGTCCTAGACCTATTTTAGAAAAGCATTAGTCAATACTCCTTGTATTCCATAGAATTACCAATTATTCATGAGCGTTGAACTCGTGCAGCCGCACCCGCTCAAAGTAATGAATACAATAATATGTATAAACAGTAAAAATGCAATACCCGATGTTTTACTCAACCATGCATTTAATTCTTCATGCCAATGGTATACAGTACTAATGTAATCGTTTTCATAAATCAAAGCAGTACAATCATTAAGCAATCAATGTAGAAGGTTGCTCCAGATGGAACGTGCGGGGAGAAAGTGCTCAAGTGAAGGTGGGATGTGAAAAGACTTCAAAGTAGTGGCATAGGAGATAGAGGTTGATATGTTCTGAACAAAAAAGGGAAACGGTTATAATTCACCGTTCCTTCGGGACTGGCCACAAGTATGATAAATACACAACTTTACATTTCATTTCATACAGATATAACTTCTTGTGGTGCACGTTTTTTCAAAGAAAACAGCATGTGTGGTCCAGGCCAGGTACTAGGGGCGTCGACGTTTCGATCCGTCTTGTGGCCGCGAGGGTAATTTAAACCTCGGCCGTGCGGATCTTCCTCAGGACGAAAAAGGGGCAACCAACTCTTATAATGATCTAAGTAGTGAATTAAAAGAGGGGAGGTGAGTCAGGCATTGCATTAGGGATTAAAATGATTAAGAACAAAGGACCCGGGCTAGGGCTTACCCGTCAGGGTCAATGAAACCAACGTCCTAGTGTATCAGGGTCCGACGATTAGTGGGCCCAGCAATCACTCGATGGTGTGCGTCAATAAATTGCCTAAAGTTAAAGGCGATAAATTAGATAAGCGGCCCCTCAAAAATGTGGGATTGAAAAGACAATATTATCCACTGACGTTGAATCGAGTATATTTACCTGGTAGTAATTAGTAGTTAGAGGGGTAAATAATCTCTTGTTCTGTGTGTCCGGGGCATTCAAGGCCAAGTTAATCTGGCCTTGAGATCCCACTTTGGGATTTGCTCTCGGCCGGACATCAGGTATTGACACCCACTGGGAGCGCTGGACCTCTTCCACCGCCTCCGCCTTTTAATCTAATCAACTCACGCTTCGGCATTAATTAATTCACGCTTCGGCTCCTTTCAGATTAACTTGGCCTTGAATGCCCCGGACACACAGAACAAGAGATTATTTACCCCTCTAACTACTAATTACTACCAGGTAAATATACTCGATTCAACGTCAGTGGATAATATTGTCTTTTCAATCCCACATTTTTGAGGGGCCGCTTATCTAATTTATCGCCTTTAACTTTAGGCAACTTATTGACGCACACCATCGAGTGATTGCTGGGCCCACTAATCGACGGACCCTGATACACTAGGACCTTGGTTTCATTGACCCTGACGGGTAAGCCCTAGCCCGGGTCCTTTGTTCTTAATCATTTTAATCCCTAATGCAATGCCTGACTCACCTCCCCTCTTTTAATTCACTACTTAGATCATTATAAGAGTTGGTTGCCCCTTTTTCGTCCTGAGGAAGATCCGCACGGCCGAGGTTTAAATTACCCTCGCGGCCACAAGACGGATCGAAACGTCGACGCCCCTAGTACCTGGCCTGGACCACACATGCTGTTTTCTTTGAAAAAACGTGCACCACAAGAAGTTATATCTGTATGAAATGAAATGTAAAGTTGTGTATTTATCATACTTGTGGCCAGTCCCGAAGGAACGGTGAATTACAACCGTTTCCCTTTTTTGTTCAGAACATATCAACCTCTATCTCCTATGCCACTACTTTGAAGTCTTTTCACATCCCACCTTCACTTGAGCACTTTCTCCCCGCACGTTCCATCTGGAGCAACCTTCTACATTGATTGCTTAATGATTGTACTGCTTTGATTTATGAAAACGATTACATTAGTACTGTATACCATTGGCATGAAGAATTAAATGCATGGTTGAGTAAAACATCGGGTATTGCATTTTTACTGTTTATACATATTATTGTATTCATTACTTTGAGCGGGTGCGGCTGCACGAGTTCAACGCTCATGAATAATTGGTAATTCTATGGAATACAAGGAGTATTGACTAATGCTTTTCTAAAATAGGTCTAGGACCATTGTTTTTTGTATTATTTGGAAGCTCAACTCCGACAAGACAAAAGTGCTGATCTTCTGGTAACTACAGTAACGCCCTTTTGGCTGGAATCAACAAATCCCTCCCACACAAACTCCAGACCATCCAGAACACCACAGCCTGACTGGTCCTCAGAACCCCACGATGTGAACACATGACCCAGCACCTGCGAGACCTCCACTGGCTCCCTGTCTAAAAGAGAGTAATCTTCAATCTACTCACCCACGCCTACAAATCCCTCGACAACATCGGACCAAAATTCCTCAACGAAAGAGTCTCTTTCCACGTACCCATAAGAAACCTCCGCTCCGCCGACCTCGCCCTAGCAGCGACCCCGCGTATCCGCAGAACCAGAGCAGGTGGAAGAGCCTTCTCCTATGTCGTGGCAAAGGTCTGGAACGAGCTCCCAGTCAACATCAGACGCTCCCCTACCCTGCACACCTTCAGGGAGAGCCTCAATACCTGGCTTTTCTGCTGATCCGGTTCTGCATCTCCCCCTGCCCCCCAGTAGAGCGGTCTATAAACCCCTGATTGATTGATTATTGATCGATCTTCGGAAATAAGACCTCCCATTGAAATCTACCTGGTTGCTGACGGAGCCATGACCCACACCATCACTCACCAACCACACAATGAATCTCTGGCTCATCCTAGACAACAAGCTCAACATGACGGCACAAGTCAACGCAGTAAGTAGAGGACACCAGAAGGACCGCCAAGCAAGCACTCGTCACAAGCAGGCTCGACTATGGCAAGGCACTCTACGCCGGAATCTCCAAGCAACTCCTACACAAACTCCAGACCATCATGAGCTCCTCATCAAGACTCACACTCAACCTTGCATGCCTCACCCACCTCAAGACTTTCACAAATGCTGCCTAGTCAGACTTCTCAGGCACACATACAAAGCCTTACACAACACTGGGCCAACATACCTTAACAGCTGCAGATGTTATGTTATGTTATGTTACAGATACTTCTAAAGCGCACGATTACCCAAGGGTGTCTTGGCCCTGAATTGGGATGTTTACAGTGTTGAGGGAACAAAGGTGGCTAGGCATTAAAAAGCCACGTTTTAACAAGTTTCCTAAAGCTCAGTAACGTGGGAGCTGCTTTGATATTTATGGGTAAGTTGTTCCAAAGCGCTGCTGCTTCAGAGGGAAAACTCCTCCCCCCCATTTAAGTGTCTTAAATCTAGGGCGCAAGATCGTTAAACTACTTTTAGACCTTCCACCAGCCTGCCAGACACCAACACGGAAGCAGAACAGAAGTCCGCTGATTCTGCTACATCGCACCCAAAACATGGAATGACTTCCCTCAATACATCAGAGCCTCCGCCTCACTTCTTGATTTCCGAAAGAAACTGAAAACCCTTTTCTTTAAATAGCTCTGTGGGGGTTACACGCCTACAGACCTGCTCAAGTACTTGGATACCCTCACGGGAAATTAGTGTGCCATATAAATTGGCGTAACATAACATCTTATCTGCACTTTTTTTAACCTCTATATTATCCCTATGGCTCACCTTATTGAGTCTCTAGGTTTTAGTTTCTTTACATACACAGCTGATACTCAAAATATTGTCAGAGTTGAAGATGACGCTTTGATTGGGGCTGCTAAATTGCATGAATGCCTCTTGACGGTTCAGAAATATATGATCAGAAATGCCGCCAATCTGAACATAAACAAGACTGAGAAGTTATGCTCGCTAAAAACCATGGAACATCCACACTTTTCATATTGGCCTCCTTTACTTGGCCCAGTTCCCATCCCAGTAAAAGTGGTGAAAAATGTCAGAATAAAAAAATACTCAGTGGTAACTCTAGAAGTGCAGGTATCCGAGTTGGTGAAATCTTTTCTTTTTTAACTGTACGCCGTGAGGCGTGTACTTTATCTTTTTGGCTGGTATGAAAATATTCACATTTTGAAAGCTTTTGTGTTCTTTTCTTGGATTACTGTAATGCCCGCCCGCTTATTTGATTAGTAAATTGCAGTTGATTCAGAATTGTGCAGTCAGACTGACTAGCGTCAGCAACTATGGGGAACATGTTTGGCTGCTAGTGATGGAGTATATTCTCTTTAAAAGCGGTGTCTGGTTTACAAACTCTTTTACTCTTCCAATAGCTCACCACTGTCCCATCGTTTTTAGCGCTATCACCCCTCCCATGCAATAAGGTCTGTGAGTCTCTATCTTCTCATGAACCCCAAATTCTCTCTAATACTGTGACTGACATATGCGACTTCTTTATGCCTGTTCTGAACTTGAATTACTGAAGTTCAAAAGATATTTAAAAGCTTCCCATTCCCACTAACCTAGTAGCCTTTGATAACTTTCATGGTTTTTCCACGTTTTGGAGTCTGTTTTTTAGCGCCATGATACCTTAGTAAGAGTGATAGAGTACTTTACAAAAACTAAATATAAATGCAAATATGCTGCAGCGAGTCAAGGAGGCGTCTACAAACTACCCCAGGCTACTCATCATTCATTTATTGCAGTAGCCGGGTAAGGGCTTGAAAGCAGCACTGCTTTTGCAGTCTACCAAAAACTATTGACAGATTAATGCAAAAGCTACCATCCATCTCTGCTGCCTTGTTCACTCATACACTATTAGAGTGGGGGCCCAGAATGAAAAACACTGACCTTTATTGTGGCAGTTGATATGTTTCATCAGAGAAAAGCTGGTGCCTCCCAGGGCACCATCCAGGTTGGTGTTGTGTGCTACATGAACTTCCAATGTTTTTTACAGGTGCAAACAAACATGCTCAAATAACAGTTTTGGTGGAAATAAACCAAGGAATCTGTGGATTCATGGTGTGGTGGAGTGTCACTCTGCAAAATTCATTTAGGATGGCAGAAACCGTTTGCACTCAGGATTAGCCAGTTAGTTGTAAATAACCCAACAAGTGGATCAGCAAATAATCTTTATTTGTTAAGTGTATTCTACTTATTGTATAATAGCAGTAGAAATATAATTTAATAATCCCTCCAGTAATACTGCCATACCTATGAAGCCTGCTATGCTTTCTCGGAGCACCCTAAGTAAATTAGTCCATCTTGTAAATCGTTTCGTAGATAGGTGGGAGGTGGATTTGCTCATAGTGGTTTAAATAAAGAGACAGCAAGAAACAAGCCTCTTTGGTCAGATTGACAGATATGGATAGTATGGTTTCCCAGCCTGTGTAGGTGTTGCAAATACTAGATTGTAGAATATGTCTATGGTGTTTTTCTGCAGAAATGTGAATCTCAGTTTCAGATTACTATCTACTCCCTCAAAAGTTAATTCATCCAGATGAGCTTTTTTCCCCTAGAGAAATCATAGAATCATTAATGGTTAGTGTGTGACTGTCCCTGACGTCCTTAATGGTAAAATCAAATATTGATTTTTGTTGTGCTACATGAATCAATGATGTGCTTTATTTTTCATGAAATGTATTTTTTATCCTCCGTTTCCTACTTCATTTGTAAAGCAAAAAGTGCATATCTGTGAAATCAAATGAATGAGATGACAAACACCTAGACCTTAACCAAGTACGTTGCTTTCATTCAGCCCAATATTCCTTCTTGATAGATTTACTATATTACTGATATTCTTTAAAAAAAAAAAACATTTTATTGCGTTTTCCAAACAAAACATAAAATAAAGCATGAATACACAGTACACATTGCATAGCATTCCACGTTGGCCCTGTAGGGTAAGCATATAACAAAATGACCATCGCTGTTGAATCTAGACATAAGTGCGAGCAGACTAGGTGCAAAGTGAGGTCAAAGGCAATAGTACATTTCTCATGGTTACACATACTTGGAACAAACAGTACATCGGTCAAGGCTCTGCCCCGTGTCTCTCAGACAACGGAGTCCCGCCCTCTTCATCTCCTTCCACCTCCAGACCATAATATTTAATCCATGGGGCCCATATTTTCTGGAACTTTTTAGGACAACCCCAGGCCTTATATGTCAACCGTTCCGCAACCATGTAAAAGGCTAGACTTGCTCTCCATTTGTTTATAGTAGTTGTTTGTGGAGCCCCCTAGTATTTAGCTATATCTCGTTTGGCTACTACCAACCCCAAGTTAGCTACAACAAGTTTGCGCCTTGGGATGTCGACCTCTGCTCGAATCCCCTAAAGGAGAAATCCCAGCTGCAATTCTATCTGGGCTTCCAATATATGATTGTGTTCCCCCATAATCACTCCGCAATAGGCCTGTATCTCAGTGCACTCCCAGAGGGTATGTATAAACGTCCCAGGCTCAGTGTGACATCAAAGACACTCTGGGCTTGCGGCTCTTCCTATTGTGTGCAATTTGGCTCTATCAAAATATATGCTGTGTAGTATTTTGTACTGGATGAGACCTAACCTCAACTTGATTGCTGCTTCGCGTGGATGCATGAGAGCTGCCTCCCAATCAATGTCTTCCAACCCACCGGTGACCCTTTCCCACTCTGCACAAAGTGGACCCAGTCTATTGGGCATGTTATTAAGTAAAGTTTTGTAAGTAAATGAAATAGCTTTTGCTGGGAGTTCCCCCTGAAGAAGACGACCTTCTAATGGGGCATATTCCGGTAAAGTCGTATCATCCAACCCCTCTGCCATCCAAGCATGCTGCAGACAAAGATATGCATATGTCTGAGTGTCGTGTAGTTGATATCTAGCTTGGAGCGTGCGGAAAGTGGCCAACACACCATGTTCAAGGACGTCACCAATTTTAGAGATCCCTATTAGGTCCCAGTGCCTAAAGCCACTCAACTTTCCAATCTGCTTTAGCCTATTCCCCTCCCACAGTGGGGTTTCCCTGGTGCATTTTGGTCTCACTTCATTTGTCGCTCTGCACTCATCCATGCCTCCAACGTCCTCTGGGTCGCCACTACTTCCCTTACCTCCATAAAGATAGTGAAGATGGGTACGGTCTCTAGACTGCAGCCTTTCGAGCCTATATGTTGGATGATCTCCAGATGCATGAATCCATTCATTAATGGCAATACGGTGAGCCGCTCTATAAATGAACGTAATGTCTGGCAGAGCCAACCCCCATTATAGGGATTACGCTGCAATGTTGAAAGTGCAATACGTGTATGGGCCCCATCCCAGAGGAGGGAGCGTAGCTCACTGTCAATGCCCTTAAATATCAGATCTGGAATCCTAATATAAGTATTTTGCAATATGTAGAGCAGCTGCGGGAGCGTTACCATTTTAAACATGGCGGCCCTGCCCGTAATGGTTAAGGGAAGCCTCCGCCATCTCCTAACATCCTCTTGGAAGTTTGAGAAGACCCGCCGAATATTGCGAGCCAGACTGGTGTGCACCTCCTAAGTAATGTAAAGACCAAGATAGGTAAATCCCTGCATGGACCAGTGGAAGTAGCTAGGTAAAACCCGAGTCTCCACCATCTCCCCCACTGGATATAAGGTGGACTTGGTCCAGTTAATCTTATAAGCCGCGTGGTACCCATAATCGTCGACTATTTGCAGGATTTGAGGGAACATCTCTGTCGGATTTGTCACATATAGCAAAATGTCATCTGGCAATAATGATATGCGTTCCTCCGCTATCTGTCGGGCATTATCCACAAAGTCACCCAGTCCCGGGGAGGCCCTAACGACACAGGCCAGAGGTTCCAAAATAAGTGCAAACAGTAGGGGGGATAGCGGGCAACCCTGCCTAGTCCTCCGCCGAATCGGCCAGACCTCTGAAAGAGCACCATTGACCCTAACCCTGGCCTCAGGCGCATTGTGTAGCAAGGCCACCCATTCCTGGAATCCCAGGCTGAAGCCAAATTTCTCTTAAGTGTGTCGCATGAAGGGCCAATGGATGATGTCAAACGCCTTTTCCGCATCTAGGGAGAGCAACAAATGAGCCTCCCCTTGGTCCTTGACCACATCCATCCAGTTGGCTACTCGTCGTAGGTTGTAACGTGTGGCACGTTTCGGCATGAACCCCGTTTGGTCTCCATGCATCAGGGAAGTGAAAACGAACACAAGGCATGTCGCCAGAACAGTGGCCAGGATCTTAGTTTCAATATTCAAAAGCGAAGTGGGTCGATATCACCCACAATCATCCTGGGGTTTCCCCTCTTTAGGAATCACCACCACCGTCACTAGTCTAAGATCTGCCGGGAGAACCCCCTCCCCTTTGGCGGCCAGAAATATCTTAAGTAGGTGTGGAGCCAGTAGGGAACTATATGCTTTAAAAAAATTCCCCCGGAAGGCCATTAGGGCCTGGGGTTTTACCTGCTTTTAGTCGACCAAGGGCCTCCGTGACCTCTGCCAGAGTGATTTCCTCGTCGAGCCTATCCCTCTCATCGGTGGCCAAACAGGGGAGCTCAACCTTCTCAAGGTAGTGAGCTATTTGTGTCTCGGTGGCTTGCGTCTGGGTTGCATAAAGCTTCGAGTAATATCGGGCAAATGCCTCCACAATGTCCTGAGGCGCAGTATAAATACTGCCCCGTTCTTTGATAGATGAGACCTATCTCGACTCTTGCTCCTTCCTGCCCAATCACTCTAACAATTTGCCCGCCCTGTCTCCAGTCTCATACAGTCAATGTTGGACTGCGAGTTGATGCACCCGAGTCTCTTTAGTAATGTGCGCCTGATATTCCCATTTAGTAATATCTGTTTGACGGAGGGTATGTTCACTCAAGGGAGGGGTACTCCCTGTTTCAAGTTCCAACAGACTGTTTTTCAGCACCAGTGTCTCCTGGAGTTCCCGTCTTTTTTTCTGGGCTATAATATTCTGGGCCCTGTCATGTATCACTGTCTTAAAGACCTCGCAGAGAGTGACCGCTGACTGCACGGAGCCCTCATTTTCTTTAAAATAGAGGTCAGTGTCCACCCCAATTTCTGCAGCATCCATTTTGTCCCTCAGTGCCCAAGCGTCCAGCCTCCATGTCGTGCCCTGACTACTCCGTCTTCCCCCCACCCGCAGGTACAGCGGTGAATGATCTGAGATTCCCCTGGCTAAATGATCTGTATCCTCGATAAGGTCAATCTCACCAGCTGGGGCAAAAAGGTAGTCTATCCTAGAAAACAACCTGGGGGCCCCAGAAAAGTAGGAGTATGCACATGTGGATGGATGATGGCGCCTCCAGAGGTCAGTGAGCCCGAGGTCCGCCTGGAACTTAGCCAAGGCGGTAGTGTCCTGTTGCTATGGTCACATCAGTATACGATCTAAGGCAGGATTGCTTACGTCATTAAAGTTGCCTCCTATGAGGTGTGTCGCAGGGCCAGTCTGCAGCAGGAGGTTGGACAGTGTGTCCAGCGTACGCTGCTGGAGACGTGGGGGTGCATAAACACTGACAATTAACCAACATCTGTGATTCCAAGTACCCACCGTCGAGTGACCCGAAAGGGGGGTGACCGCTTGACTAGAATCGCTACTCCCCTCGATCCTCTGGGGAATCCCGCGTGTGCAGGAGTGTATTGTCCCCTGCCCAGGAAAGCGTAGTGTGGCCCCATGAGGTGAGTTTCCTGTAATAATATGATGTCCGGTTTAAGCCTCTTAATATATTTCAAGACTAACCCCCTTTTAATTTTATTCCCTATTCCATTGACGTTTCACGTCAGCACAGAGTACCCATCGATAGCCATTGTACAAGGTAAGTTAGAGCTTCCCGCTCCCATCTAAGTCCTCCAACACCGCCCGCGTAATGCCAGTTCACTTCAATGTTAGCATTCATGCAAATTTCCAAAACAGAACGAACCCCTCCTCCACCCCAAACACGCAGTCCAGAACATTTAACAGTGCCCATCGTGTCCTCCTCTGCACACTCTCCAGGTACCCCCACTACCCTCAAACTCATCAACATGACAACACTGGTGCAGGTAAACCACCCAGAGGTCTGTAACCCCCCTCTATCCCCCTCACACTCAACTATATAGCACTACAAAAGAAAACAACCCACTGTATACTTCCCTTCCTCGCAGCAAAGGGTCCAAATGTCCTTGACCCCTCGGGCATAATACAGCGTCTCCAGGAGGGCATCCGGCCCCACCGGATCATTCCTCCTCGCCATTATTTAGAGGCTGCAACGAGCAAGAGTCCCCACCCGGGGGACCCGGGCCCGAAGCCTCCAACTGCTGAATATTCTCCAGAAGAGGTTGTGTATCGTCCGAAATCTGGGAGTCGTGCTTGTCAGATTGATCAGAGTCTCCATGGCCACTGTACCTCTGAGAAGTTCTCGACGCGCATTCCAGGGCTGTGTCATCGTCAGAGTCTGATACAGCAGATTTCTGGTCTCTGAGCCCCAGGGATCTCCCTGGCGTAGCCCTGACGATAGTTCGGCGCTTGAACTTTCATCTCCGTCGCTTTACTGGAGGCTGCTCCCAGGCTTGGTTGCTTAGTAGCAGACAGGAGAGCAGGAGAAGGCGACCCACGTCGTATTTGAGGTTGCTCCTCAATCCAGGCCCATGCCTCCTTTGGTGTCTGGAAGAACTGCGTGGTGCCCTGAAAAATAACTTTACGTTTGCCTGGGAACAGCAACATATACTGGATCCCAAGGGCACAGAGTTTCACATTTATGGGATCAAAGCTGCGCCGTTGTTTTTGAACATCTCGCGAATAGTCAGGGAACACCAGCACTCTCGTGTTCTCATATTTGATCTCCCCCTTCTTCCGTAACTCCCTGAGGATTAGATCCCTGTCCTGACAGTTCAAGAATCGAGCTATCAGTGGCCGATGAGGGGCCCCCGGCTGCGGTCTAACCCCAGGCATCCTATGCGCTCGTTCTATGACAAAGCATGAGGAGAATTGCGCTTCAGGAAGAACATACTTAAGAAAAGTCAAAAGAAAATGTTCCGGGTCGGAGCGCTCCGCATTTTCCGGAAAACCTATAAATCGCAGGTTGTTTCTGGGGGCCCTGTGTTCGGCGTTGTCAACTCCACGCCACGTCCTTCACTGCCGCTTGGAGATCAGCTACTTCTTTACGCGTGGGCCGCGAGGTGTCCTCGAGCACTGAGACACGTTGTTCAACTTCGGTCACTCTCTCGGAAACCTTGCGCAGGTTTTTGCGCAGAAAGGAAATCTATGTTTGCACCTCCGTCATCTTGCCCTCCAGGATTTCTCGAGAGGCACGGATCACCTGCAGGATCTCATCCGTATCTGGGCAGGGGGGGAGAAGGCCTTCCTCCGCCCCTGCGGGCGCAGAATGGACTTTCGCAAAGTGGTCTGGCTTCCCCTTTTGGCCGCCTTGGGCTCCTTGTCTTTTGCCATCGTGGCGGAGCTATACACAGTCTGCCGTCACTTGTCTCTCGTGGATTAGGCTCCCGGGGGGGGCGGGGGGGGGGGGGGGCCCAGTCCGGCACCTCACCGACATCGGGACCACAGAGCCGCAGAAAGTCCCAGCCAAGTCCACTTCATGGCTAGCACAGCAAGCGACCCAGTGTAAGAGGGGGTGAGGGGTGGACAGCACTTCCCAGAATGTAGATCCCCCGCTAAGTAGAACCGCAGTCTCTGATGCTTCGCTGTCCCACACAGTAGATCCACAAGATCAGGGCACAACAACCCACTCTTGGCACATCTCAAAAGAGCTCAGACATCACCATGCGTGAGGTTGAAAAAGCGGCGTCGGATGTATCGCCAGGAGTCACTCCACCATATGGCTGGCCCTTCACCACCCCGTACCCCCGATGCCGGAAGGCGGCGCAGCCTCACCTCGCCCCCCGTCCGCTGAGATCCCTACGGGGGGGCCCAGCATCAAATGTCCAAATTTGCAGGGTATTGGGGTCCCAGGTGTGTGTCCAATGGGCTATGAAGAGAATCAAGCCCTCAGCATTTAGCAGGCACAGATCCCAGGAAAGGGGCCCACAAGGCAGCCCCCAGTCCCTGAGTGCACCGCTGCGCGTCAGAAGCCGGGCAGTACACGGTGCCACCGCTTCTCTCTGCGGTCAAGCGGCGTGCGCTCGATCCCAATGTGCCACTCACCGCTGGTTCACGTTGGAGCCTGGACGGAAACCCCGGGGCCTTGACCTCTCACCACACGGGCTCCCGGCAGCGCCCACAGGCCTTAGCAACAGTCCCCTTGGCCTCAGAGCTCCGTCCCGAGTCCGGCAGGGTGAGCTCCTCTGTTTTCCGGCCCCAAAGCACGAGCAGCAGGACCCCTCGGGGGCAGGCAGAAACCACAAGTCGCGTTGCTACGGCAGGGGGGGCAAGGCAGATCTCGACGTTTGCCCCACCGTCCACAAGCCGTGGTCCTCCCGGTGCGTCACAGGCACACCAGACAAAGGGCTCCACGGCACGGCCCAGAGCCTCCGTCACTTCGCCCCGGCTGCCACTTTGGGAGCTGCGCGCCGATAGTCGTGCCGAAAAAGCCCCCGATTTCGGGCAGTAAATAAGCACGAAACTCCCTCTCGGGCACAGCAGTGCTTGCCCGTGCCCACCGACCACCGGCACGGTCGAGAAAAGGCGAGGAGGAACAGGATTATAGCAGGATTAGGATTGGGGCCTGTGGACAGTGTTGCCAGATTTTTAGACCCGTCCCAAGCCCAATGCAGCTGAAATACAAGCCCAAAATAAGCCCAATCAGACCAGTTCCAGCCCAAAAACCAGCCCAAATTAGCAAGTGTTCAATTAGGCGCAAATCGACATCAGAACCAATTTTAACGACAAATATACATTCTATTCAATATACAGATGGTGGGAGGGTGTTAACTGGGCACCTGCCTTAATGCTACTCATTTTTAAGACCAGTTCTCCCTGTGACTTTGTCATGTGAAACAGGCACTGCTCAGAATACAATAGTCGAAAACAAAGAATAAGCAAGGCATAAATAGTGTTCTGTGCAATTTACAGCTCCCTCTAAATTGGATTTTTAATAAAGTCTGTAAAACTCAGTGTCATTATTCATTACACATTAAAAAGCTACATTGAAAAATGGTCACTCACTTTTCGTGATGAGCAGCAGTTTTGTAAATCTTGTAGTTGTTGGATTTCAGGTATGGCAGTTTTTGGCTGGACGTTGCTTTCAGCTAGCAAGTGTGCCAAGTCCTCTGACACCTGCTCACATTAAAGCCCTTGGTAGGAGCCACTTGGGTTTCTTCCATTTCAAGACAGCAAGCAAAGTCAATAGGCACATCCTATGCCTCAGTAAGCTTGTTTCAAGGGTGAGGAGTGATCATGGGCAGCAGTTTTGTAAATCTTGTGGTTGTTGGATTTCAGGTATGGCAGTTTTTGGCTGGACGTTGCTTTCAGCTAGCAAGTGTGCCAAGTCCTCTGACACCTGCTCACATTAAAGCCCTTGGTAGGAGCCACTTGGGTTTCTTCCATTGCAAGACAGCAAGCAAAGTCAATAGGCACATCCTATGCCTCAGTAAGCTTGTTTCAAGGGGTGAGGCGTGATCATGGGCAGCAGTTTTGTAAATCTTGTGGTTGTTGGATTTCAGGTATGGCAGTTTTTGGCTGGATGTTGCTTTCAGCTAGCAAGTGTGCCAAGTCCTCTGACACCTGCTCACATTAAAACCCTTGGTAGGAGCCACTTGGGTTTCTTCCATTGCAAGACAGCAAGCAAAGTCAATAGGCACATCCTGTGCCTCAGTAAGCTTGTTTCAAGGGGTGAGGCGTGATCATGGGCAGCAGTTTTGTAAATCTTGTGGTTGTTGGATTTCAGGTATGGCAGTGTTTGGCTGGACGTTGCTTTCAGCTAGCAAGTGTGCCAAGTCCTCTGACACCTGCTCACATTAAAGCCCTTGGTAGGAGCCACTTGGGTTTCTTCCATTGCAATACAGCAAGCAAAGTCAATAGGCCCATCCTATGCCTCAGTAAGCTTGTTTCAAGGGGTGAGGCGTGATCATGGGCAGCAGTTTTGTAAATCTTGTGGTTGTTGGATTTCAAGTATGGCAGTTTTTGGCTGGACGTTACTTTCAGCTAGCAAGTGTGCCAAGTCCTCTGACACCTGCTCACATTAAAGCCCTTGGTAGGAGCCACTTGGGTTTCTTCCATTGCAAGACAGCAAGCAAAGTCAATAGGCACATCCTATGCCTCAGTAAGCTTGTTTCAAGGGGTGAGGCGTGATCATGGGCAGCAGTTTTGTAAATCTTGTGGTTGTTGGATTGCAGGTATGGCAGTTTTTGGCTGGACGTTGCTTTCAGCTAGCAAGTGTGCCAAGTCCTCTGACACCTGCTCACTTTAAAGCCCTTGGTAGGAACCACTTGGGTTTCTTCCATTGCAAGACTGCAAGCAAAGTCAATAGGCACATCCTATGCCTCAGTAAGCTTGTTTCAAGGGGTGAGGCGTGATCATGGGCAGCAGTTTTGTAAATCTTGTGGTTGTTGGATTTCAGGTATGGCAGTTTTTGGCTGGAGGTTGCTAGGTCAATAGGCACATGGTGTGCCTCCAGAGTAGATGCTCGTTTCAAGGGGTGAGGCAAGTCCCTGTACACATGGGCAGCACAAGGAAACTGCGAATTGTTCATTAATCACTTCTTTGTATTTCAGCTTTGGCAGCTTTTGGGCTGGACACATCAAAGACCTCAGCAGGAGACACTTAGGTTTCTTCCAGGTAGAAGACAGCAAGCTAGGTCAATAGGCACATGGTGTGCCTTCAGAGTAGACGCTCGTTTCAAGGGGTGAGGCAAGTCCCTGTACGCATGGGCAGCACAGGGAAACTGCGAATTGTTCATTAATCACTTCTTTGTATTTCAGCTTTGGCAGCTTTTGGGCTGGACACATCAAAGACCTCAGCAGTAGACACTTAGGTTTCCTGCAGGTAGAAGACAGCAAGCTAGGTCAATAGGCACATGGTGTGCCTCCAGAGTAGACGCTCGTTTCAAGGGGTGAGGCAAGTCCCTGCACACATGGGCAGCAGAGGGAAACTGCGAATTGTTCATTAATCACTTCCTTGTATTTCAGCTTTGGCAGCTTTTGAGCTGGACACATCAAAGACTTCAGCAGGAGACACTTAGGTTTCTTCCAGGTAGAAGACAGCAAGCTAGGTCAATAGGCACATGGTGTGCCTCCAGAGTAGACGCTCGTTTCAAGGGGTGAGGCAAGTCCCTGTAAACATGGGCAGCACAGGGAAACTGCGAATTGTTCATTAATCACTTCTTTGTATTTCAGCTTCGGGACCACAGAGCCGCAGTAAGTCCCAGCCAAGTCCACTTCATGGCTAGCACAGCAAGCGACCCAGTGTAAGAGGGGGTGAGGGGTGGACAGCACTTCCCAGAATGTAGATCCCCCGCTAAGTAGAACCGCAGTCTCTGATGCTTCGCTGTCCCACACAGTAGATCCACAAGATCAGGGCACAACAACCCACTCTTGGCACATCTCAAAAGAGCTCAGACATCACCATGCGTGAGGTTGAAAAAGCGGCGTCGGATGTATCCCCAGGAGTCACTTCACCATATGGCTGGCCCTTCACCACCCCGTACCCCCGATGCCGGAAGGCGGCGCAGCCTCACCTCGCCCCCCCGTCCGCTGAGATCCCTACGGGGGGGCCCAGCATCAAATGTCCAAATTTGCAGGGTATTGGGGTCCCAGGTGTGTGTCCAATGGGCTATGAAGAGAATCAAGCCCTCAGCATTTAGCAGGCACAGATCCCAGGAAAGGGGCCCACAAGGCAGCCCCCAGTCCCTGAGTGCACCGCTGCGCGTCAGAAGCCGGGCAGTACACGGTGCCACCGCTCCTCTCTGCGATCACGCGGCGTGCGCTCGATCCCAATGTGCCACTCACCGCTGGTTCACGTTGGAGCCTGGACGGAAACCCCGGGGCCTTGACCTCTCACCACACGGGCTCCCGGCAGCGCCCACAGGCCTTAGTAACAGTCCCCTTGGCCTCAGAGCTCCGTCCCGAGTCCGGCAGGGTGAGCTCCTCTGTTTTCCGGCCCCAAAGCACGAGCAGCGGGACCCCTCGGGGGCAGGCAGAAACCACAAGTTGCGTTGCTACGGCAGGGGGGGCAAGGCAGATCTCGACGTTTGCCCCACCGTCCACAAGCCATGGTCCTCCCGGTGCGTCACAGGCACACCAGACACAGGGCTCCACGGCACGGCCCAGTGCCTCCGTCACTTCGCCCCGGCTGCCACTTTGGAAGCTGCGCGCCGATAGTCGCGCCGAAAAAGCCCCCGATTTCGGGCAGTAAATTAGCACGAAACTCCCTCTCGGGCACACCAGTGCTTGCCCATGCTCACCGACCACCGGCACGGTCGAGAAAAGGCGAGGAGGAACAGGATTATAGCAGGATTAGGATTGGGGCCTGCGGACAGTGTTGCCAGATTTTTAGACCCGTCCCAAGCCCAATGCAGCTGAAATACAAGCCCAAAATAAGCCCAATCAGACCAGTTCCAGCCCAAAAACCAGCCCAAATTAGCAAGTGTTCAATTAGGCGCAAATCGACATCAGAACTAATTTTAACGACAAATATACATTCTATTCAATATACAGATGGTGGGAGGGTGTTAACTGGGCACCTGCCTTAATGCTACTCATTTTTAAGACCAGTTCTCCCTGTGACTTTGTCATGTGAAACAGGCACTGCTCAGAATACAATAGTCGAAAACAAAGAATAAGCAAGGCATAAATAGTGTTCTGTGCAATTTACAGCTCCCTCTAAATTGGATTTTTAATAAAGTCTGTAAAACTCAGTGTCATTATTCATTACACATTAAAAAGCTACATTGAAAAATGGTCACTCACTTCTCGTGATGAGCAGCAGTTTTGTAAATCTTGTAGTTGTTGGATTTCAGGTATGGCAGTTTTTGGCTGGACGTTGCTTTCAGCTAGCAAGTGTGCCAAGTCCTCTGACACCTGCTCACATTAAAGCCCTTGGTAGGAGCCACTTGGGTTTCTTCCATTGCAAGACAGCAAGCAAAGTCAATAGGCACATCCTATGCCTCAGTAAGCTTGTTTCAAGGGGTGAGGCGTGATCATGGGCAGCAGTTTTGTAAATCTTGTGATTGTTGGATTTCAGGTATGGCAGTTTTTGGCTGGACGTTGCTTTCAGCTAGCAAGTGTGCCAAGTCCTCTGACACCTGCTCACATTAAAGCCCTTGGTAGGAGCCACTTGGGTTTCTTCCATTGCAAGACAGCAAGCAAAGTCAATAGGCACATCCTATGCCTCAGTAAGCTTGTTTCAAGGGGTGAGGCGTGATCATGGGCAGCAGTTTTGTAAATCTTGTGGTTGTTGGATTGCAGGTATGGCAGTTTTTGGCTGGACGTTGCTTTCAGCTAGCAAGTGTGCCAAGTCCTCTGACACCTGCTCACTTTAAAGCCCTTGGTAGGAACCACTTGGGTTTCTTCCATTGCAAGACTGCAAGCAAAGTCAATAGGCACATCCTATGCCTCAGTAAGCTTGTTTCAAGGGGTGAGGCGTGATCATGGGCAGCAGTTTTGTAAATCTTGTGGTTGTTGGATTTCAGGTATGGCAGTTTTTGGCTGGATGTTACTTTCAGCTAGCAAGTGTGCCAAGTCCTCTGACACCTGCTCACATTAAAACCCTTGGTAGGAGCCACTTGGGTTTCTTCCATTGCAAGACAGCAAGCAAAGTCAATAGGCACATCCTATGCCTCAGTAAGCTTGTTTCAAGGGGTGAGGCGTGATCATGGACAGCAGTTTTGTAAATCTTGTGGTTGTTGGATTTCAGGTATGGCAGTTTTTGGCTGGACGTTGCTAGGTCAATAGGCACATGGTGTGCCTCCAGAGTAGATGCTCGTTTCAAGGGGTGAGGCAAGTCCCTGTACACATGGGCAGCACAGGGAAACTGCGAATTGTTCATTAATCACTTCTTTGTATTTCAGCTTTGGCAGCTTTTGAGCTAGACTCATCAAAGACCTCAACAGGAGACACTTAGGTTTCTTCCAGGTAGAAGATAGCAAGCTAGGTCAATAGGCACATGGTGTGCCTCCAGAGTAGACGCTCGTTTGAAGGGGTGAGGCAAGTCCCTGCACACATGGGCAGCACAGGGAAACTGCGAATTGTTCATTAATCACTTCCTTGTATTTCAGCTTTGGCAGCTTTTGAGCTGGACACATCAAAGACCTCAGCAGGAGACACTTAGGTTTCTTCCAGGTAGAAGACAGCAAGCTAGGTCAATAGGCACATGGTGTGCCTCCAGAGTAGACGCTCGTTTCAAGGGGTGAGGCAAGTCCCTGTAAACATGGGCAGCACAGGGAAACTGCGAATTGTTCATTAATCACTTCTTTGTATTTCAGCTTTGGCAGCTTTTGAGCTGGACTCATCAAAGACCTCAGCAGGAGACGCTTAGGTTTCTTCCAGGTAGAAGATAGCAAGCTAGGTCAATAGGCACATGGTGTGCCTCCAGAGTAGACGCTCGTTTCAAGGGGTGAGGCAAGTCCCTGTACACATGGGCAGCACAGGGAAACGGCGAATTGTTCATTAATCACTTCTTTGTATTTCAGCTTTGGCAGCTTTTGGGCTGGACACATCAAAGACCTCAGCAGAAGACACTTAGGTTTCTTCCAGGTAGAAGACAGCACGCTAGGTCAATAGGCACATGGTGTGCCTCCAGAGTAGACGCTCGTTTCAAGGGGTGAGGCAAGTCCCTGTAAACATGGGCAGCTCAGGGAAACTGCGAATTGTTCATTAATCACTTCTTTGTATTTCAGCTTTGGCAGCTTTTGGGCTGGACACATCAAAGACCTCAGCAGGAGACACTTAGGTTTCCTCCAGGTAGAAGACAGCAAGCTAGGTCAATAGGCACATGGTGTGCCTCCAGAGTAGACGCTCGTTTCAAGGGGTGAGGCAAGTCCCTGCACACATGGGCAGCAGAGGGAAACTGCGAATTGTTCATTAATCACTTCCTTGTATTTCAGCTTTGGCAGCTTTTGAGCTGGACACATCAAAGACCTCAGCAGGAGACACTTAGGTTTCTTCCAGGTAGAAGACAGCAAGCTAGGTCAATAGGCACATGGTGTGCCTCCAGAGTAGACGCTCGTTTCAAGGGGTGAAGCAAGTCCCTGTACACATGGGCAGCACAGGGAAACTGCGAATTGTTCATTAATCACTTCTTTGTATTTCAGCTTTGGCAGCTTTTGGGCTGGACACATCAAAGACCTCAGCAGGAGACACTTAGGTTTCTTCCAGGTAGAAGACAGCAAGCTAGGTCAAAAGGCACATGGTGTGCCTCCAGAGTAGACGCTCGTTTCAAGGGGTGAGGCAAGTCCCTGTACACATGGGCAGCACAGGAAAACTGCGAATTGTTCATTAATCACTTCTTTGTATTTCAGCTTTGGCAGCTTTTGAGCTGGACTCATCAAAGACCTCAGCAGGAGACACTTAGGTTTCTTCCAGGTAGAAGACAGCAAGCTAGGTCAATAGGCACATGATGTGCCTCCAGAGTAGACGCTCATTTCAAGGGGTGAGGCAAGTCCCTGTAAACATGGGCAGCACAGGGAAACTGAGAATTGTTCATTAATCACTTCTTTGTATTTCAGCTTTGGCAGCTTTTGGGCTGGACACATCAAAGACCTCAGCAGGAGACACTTAGGTTTCTTCCAGGTAGAAGACAGCAAGCTAGGTCAATAGGCACATGGTGTGCCTACAGGCACTCTATCTGTACTGGCATAACTGTGGTAATCCTAGCGCTAACACATGACAATGGCACCTGCTCCATCAAAGTAGGGGGGAAATAGGCGCGGCTCATCTGGATTAATAGCTTGGAGTATTTTGTATTTCGAGTTTGGCAGCATGTTGCTATTATCTAGCTAGTGCGCATCAGTCCTCTGACACCATGCACCTGTAAAGTAGCCAGCTGGTTAACTGAAGCTCTTAATGAGTAAATCTTACACTCAAAGTTTGCTGCAGGTTGCTTCAAATCATTGTAATAGTCATGCAGTTCCATAGGGCTGAAATATGTTATGCAAATGCACAGCAGTTTTCCCCTTCAATGGCAGTTGATTCATCAATTACAAAAGAATATGGTGATGCTTCAATATCTTTTAGCAATTCCTCTTGAAATGTGGGCCAAACAGAGACTTAGTGCTGCACATTTGTTGCGGTGCATTTGGAAGGCAGGGAATTCATCTTTCAAAATTCCACCATACCGACCTACAGTATTAATGGATCTACAACAAGCAGTTTGTATGGGAAACCAGATTTCTGTTCTTTTCTGATCATTAGATATGGAAGGGATAGGTTGTCCAAAGGATGCCACAGATGTGCTCGCTGCATTACAGCGTGAGCGGTGTTTAGTGGTTGCTGCATGTTGCTTCAAATCATTATAATGGGCATGCAGTTCTATTGGGCAGTACTTGCACGTAGCCTCTGTATGGTCTTATTTTATTGGGTAATCCATCCTTTGGATTCAGTAAGCACTACCACCGTTCTTAATGTTGGACTCACATGACCATGTTGCACTCTTTAAACTGCAACTGTTGGGCTGCTGGGAGAAGCTGCCCAATGATGAACTGTGTGTTGATGCGAGGGCAGGGGAATACCTCAAAGTGCAAGAGACAACCATCTCTATCTGTACTGGCATAACGTGGTTATCCTAGAGCTAATACATGACAATGGCACCTGCTCAAAGTACGGGGATAATATGCATGGCTCATCTTGAGGTAAAGCAGTGTCCCACATATGTCGCTATGCAAAAGTTTAATTTTAAGGCATCATATTGTTGTAAGAAACGATTTTGTTTGAGGTGTTAAGAAAGGAGCATGAGGAGAGTTCTCCATTGTGACTCCAAGACCTCGGATGGACAAGTGAAAAGGGCTTCTGGCAAATCTGTTACAGGTGGTTTGGGATCGGTAAGTACTTTGTGGGGAACTTGCAAGGATGGTTGGTTGTTTATCTCGCAACAAGGTGAATGTTGAGTGGTGCTTCCCACACATGACGCTTGCCCCATCTGTACCTATGGCAATTAAATTTGTAATCTCAAGGTTACATGTTTCAAGCAACTTTAGGACTGCATTTGCTATATCTTCGGAAAAGGCCTGATCTAATTCTACCATAGCAAGGAAGGTGCTTACAAATTTGTTAAGCTTTTTGCTGAAATATTTAATGCAAATGCACTGGTGTTTTTTTCACTGCAATGTGTGTTGGTGGAAGTAGGAGCAAGGGGGAGAATGCTGCTCTTCTACAGTTGACACCAGCAGGACTGGCACGCAATGCTGTGGGGTACACACTGGCAAGAGTAGGTCTTAGAAAGTGTTCTTCTGGTCCTGTCAGTAGCGGGCAGGTGTTGTGCCTCCTTCTGCAGTTAATGGGCAGGTCTGTGAAAGTGTTTTTCTACCCCTGGCAACATACATGAGCTGCACGCAGCTCTGGGGTGGTAGCGCACTGTTTCAAGTCTAATCATTTATAGCGCTGTTAAATTTTGCATACAAGAGTGGGGGTGGAACAAATGAATATGACTTTAATGCAATGCGTTTCAGTCCAAACTTAATATATAGAATATTTGAAAGCAGTTTTAGGGCCATTCTGTTCCTTCGATTATTTTTTAATAGAGTCATCTGGGAAAAAACGCGTTCAACATGAGCATTGGATATGGGGAGAGTCAACATCTTAATAGCACCCATTGCAAGCTCTTGAAAACAATGGTTGCCAGCAGCATCGGTGTAGTTATACACTTCCATCCAGAACGATTCTATGTCTGAAGTGTTAAGAAAGGAGCATGAGGATAAAATTCTCCATTGTGTCTCCAGGACCTCTAATGGACTATTGAAAAGGGCTTCTGGCAAATCTGTTACAGGAGGTTTGGGATCGGCAAGTACTTTTTTGGGACTCAAAGTTTCTAACTTTCTCAGCATGCTGATAGACTCGGGGAGACGAGCTTTATATTCACACACCAATACTTTCATGAACTCCAGGAACCTTATCACAATGCCTTCCTTTGACACCGAGGTGAGTTGACTTTGTTCCAGCTTGTTTCGGAAACTGAGCCCAAGATCAGCAACATCCTTTGAAAGGTAAATGGCAGAACTTTGTAAGTCTAGGCTCTGCAACTGTTCTTTATTGTTACATGTGAAAACACTCGGTTTTAGTATCCTTTTCAGTGTGGACAAGTACAGAGTATATAGATCACGGAAGATGTGGAGTGCATCCCCGAATTCTAGCTGAAAGATTTTGTTAACGACCTTTATTTCTTGGAGCACTGGCTTTAAGAAAGTGAGATAAAGTATATTTATCTCATCTTGATACATTTCTTGGAGCATCCTTGCTGCATAGCAGTGTTCCACATAGGACGCTGTGCTAAAGTGTAATTTTAAGGCATCATATTGTTCTAGTAAACGATCGACACAATCTGCCATCACCAGCCAGCGTGTTTCGCAAGGCGAAATTAATTTCAGGGGCATGCCTCCGTCCAATGTGAGATACAACTCTTTATAGTCAGCCTGGCGTTTTGGCGAGTGGGAAAACCAGTTGTATGTTTCTCTGATCATAAATTCTATATTGCTAGGAATGCTCCTTATTGCTTTCTTAGCAATGATGTCAGGGGAGTGGCAAATACAGCGCACAAGTTGCAAGGATGGTTGTTTATCTCGCAACAAGGTGAATGTTGAGTGGTGCTTCCCACACATGACGCTTGCCCCATCTGTACCTATGCCAATTAAATTTGTAATCTCAAGGTTACATGTTTCAAGCAACTTTAGGACTGCATTTGCTATATCTTCGGAACAGGCCTGATCTAACTGTACCATGGCAAGGAAGGTGCTTACAAATTTGTTCAGCTTTTTGCTAAAATATTTAATGCAAATGCACAGTAGTTTTTTCACTTCAATGTCAGTTGATTCATCAATCAATAAAGAAAATGGTGATTTTCCAATATCTTTCAGCAATTACTCCTTGAAATATGGGCCCAACAGAGAATTAATTAATGCTGTACATTCTGTCCGGTGCATTCGGAAGGCAGGGAACTCATCTTTCAAAATTTCACCATACCCATCTATATTATTAATGGATGTACAACAAGCAGTTTGTATGGCAAATCTGATTTCTCTTCTTTTCTGATCGTTAGATATGGAAGGGATAGGTTGTACAAAGGATGCCACAGATGTGCTCGCTGCATTACAGCGTGAGCGGTGTTTAGTGGTTAATGCATGTTGCTTCAAATCATTATAATGGGCACGGATGTGTACATGGCAGTACTTGCATGCTGCTTTGCTATCATCTGTCCTTACAGGGGCAATCCATCTTTTTAGTTCAGGATGCAACTCCCACTCTTTTCTGTATATTTTTTTATATCCTGACCACTTGCCCGTCTTGCAATATTTAAACTGCCAAGTCAGCTGGGAGCAGAAAAATGATGAACTATTTCAATGATGCTGGACGAATACTTGAAATTGCAACAGACAATATGCAATCAATAGCCCCATCTAGTGGATTGTTATACACTTTTTATTGAAACAATACAGGACACAAAATGAATCCTACACCATTAGTTGCCCAAACCACATTCCTTTACTACAACATTTCAATACCTGGCTCCCAGGGGACATGCACCCAACTGATCTGGTCAGACTTTGTCCATTCAGCATTACCCCTTTAGAATTCAATGCATGTTACATGACTGTGCTTTAAGCATGATGTATTGATTAAAAATGCATATTAAACTTGACAAAAAAATAAAATCTCATTTAGGATTCAGATCTTTTTTCCTTACGCATTTACACGTGGTAAGAAAATTAAGGAGGATAATGAATTTGCTGGAGGGATCCATGTTTTGTCTAGCCCCAGCTTTTCATTTAGAGATAAAGGCCAAAGGTAAGGGCCCATCAGGCCTACTTAGGGGTGACCTGCAACTTCACACTTAAATGTGAACACAAGGAAGGGGAACAAAAGAACACAGCTCATCTCTTCACAGGTACTTGAGAGGCATGCTTGACCTGTCCCAGTATTTACACGCAATTTAAATAGCAGTAATTTATTTCTTTTATAGCGCACTTCATGGTATCCAAAAGCTTAACATAACAAACACATTGACAATGAATCATACATCATGCAAGTGTGTAAATCAACGTACAAGATGTGTTGCATGACTGAAGGTAAAAAGATGTAACAGTCACACATAGCTCAATGTGCAACAGTGAAAGGCTTACTAATTATGAACTGCAAGGAACAAAACGATCTGTGTTCAAAGCACTAGCCCACTAAAGTAGCTGCATTCAAAAAAACCTGTCTGCAAATTACATTGTGTAGTGTTTTGGCATAGACACATTCAACTTCTACACTACTTTGATTCAGATCTAGGACTGCACAAAGCAGACATCTAACAGATACTTTAACCTCCAGACTTCTCACCAATTATTATTCACTGATTACTGGGCACCTCTGAAGATGTCTTAACCCCATCAAATATTTAAAAATGCACTTTGCAACCGATTGTGCATAACAGATGTAGTACCATGCTTCTCCGTATTGCCACTTTAATTTCTGCTACTTTAAACTGCCTTAAATGAAATGTGTTCCAAGTGAGGAAAGGTGCACAGAAAACCTCACTCTCTTTTGCTTCTAGGAAACAAACAACCCGTACATTTAAATATGGGGATCTAAGTTAGCGGGCATGAATATAGCGCAGAACTTTCAAGCAATTGGAGGAGACCTGTTTACACGTTCTCGCGGTGGGGGTTTAAAGATTATGCACCCTATTTTGAACAAGCATTGGCATAGCCAATAGGTCTCGCTTTTGGGACCTTATAAGTGTTTAGTCATGCAACAGTTGATGTTGCACCATGGATATTGTGCTGCATAACTAAATACTTATAATGTCCCAAAAGCGAGACCTATTGGCTATGCCAATGCTTGTTTAATTGTGGTATTCTATATCTGGATACAGTGACAAAAGCAGCAAAATACCAGTCAGGTGGCACACTGTGCTATGCATAGATTTTCAGTTTACGTGTTTCTGTGACACAAACAAATACATGATCAAATGTCTTTAAAGTTAAAAGAATGCAGTTCTGTAACATGTAGGCGCATTTCAGAGCTTTCCGAACTCGTGCATTGTGTCCAGGCCCGGTTCTAGAGGGTGGAGCAGGCCCACCCAAACATGAGCCTGGCCCACCCAAACATGAGCCTTGGCCCTCGCAGTGAGGACAGGAAGTGCAATATAAAATGGGCGCTTTAATTTAAAACGTTCCTCCAAACGTTGTTTTTCTTCATATTCTGGGAGATGCGTTATTGGGCCTGGACTCAGGCGGTCCATGTCAAGTACAATAGGGCCATGGCGAAGGGAACAAATTCTTTATTTGACACCGAGTAACTTTTGCCTACCGTCCTGTGCTGCGTGGATATTTCCATTTCTGTTCAGCATTTGAGAAAAGAAGTTTGTTTATTCTCATTCACCTTTCCTGACTACTGCAACTGCTTATCAGATCAGGCGGTGACACAAGGAGTAGGTAATCAAATGTATTACTATTGGTTTTTATTTCAAAAATCTGCACAAGCCCAGCAAGGCACATACTTTGCATATGCTTCATTTAAATTGTTTTTATCATTAACATGGCCATGGATGCAAGGCAACAATAAAAAATGTCCAGCGAACTGGTGATTAATGATCCTGCTGGAGAGCAGCCCTTTGCCCGTTTGTAGTTTTGAAATGCAGATAGGCTGCATTTTATTTGGATAGCTCAGTGGGTTACTGCCTTTGTCACAGAGATTCTTGTGTTACTTGCAGTTCAGAAATTACAATCCTAACATAGGACAGTGACCTATGAACTGTCATCAAAGAGCTGCATACAAACATGGATGGTATAGTTAGAACTTTTTTTTTGTGTTACTATATAGTTCCCCAGTCGTTCATTATTTTAATGTTGCTCAAATGAGTTTGGGCCGATATACATTTTTATTAGTAAAGCCAACCCCCAACCACTGGGTATGCTTTAAATCCCGAGTTTGTGCTTTCCCAGACCAAACCCTCTTAAAATATACTGCCCAACAGTATGGATGACATTTAATTCCTACACCTTGTAATCTTCATTGACTTATGTGACATTCCCTATAGACTGAATGACATACTTGTATGATTCATTGTCTCTGTATATTGTGTGTGTGACACCCTACAGTGATATGAATAGCGCTATACAACAAATGAAATGCATATGATAGGGGGCAAAACACAGACATGAAGTCCGGTTGGTAGCAATGGTATCTGCTGAAAAAGAGGTCATTGATGAGGTGCCAAAAAAGACTTTCGCACTAGCGCGCCGCTAAAACACAATTGTGTCATGATGTCTCTGTCACTTACCTGGTCGCTGGTGAGTCACGCGGTCACCGGTGGTGGGTGGCTGGCAGACTGGACACGAACGCTGGCAGCAGGCACGGTGGCAGTGGCTGGGCCTGGCCGCTGGCGGGCCTGGGGGCTGGACTCTGAGTGACTGGGGCTGGAGTGACTGTTGGGGGGGGCTGGAGTGACTGGGGGCTGGGGCTGGAGTGACTGTCTGGAGCTGGGGAGTGAGGTGGGCCTGGGACCTGGGCCTGGGCCCGGGCGGCTGGGCCTGGGCCTGCGGACTCGTCGTTACTCGTCGTCTCTCTCGTCTCCTCAGTCACAGTCTCACACGTCTACTCTTCACTGCACAGTACTGTGTGAGGTGACTGCTGGCTGCTGCTGCCTGTGCAGTGCTGCACGCTGCACCCGCACTGACAGTCAGTCACTCGTCGTCATCCAGCATCAGCAAGCAGAGTCAGCATAGCAGACAGACACTCTCGACTCGAGTGAGTCAATTAGATGATCGCCGCCGCCGAAAAGACCGTGCTCACGTCTGCCCCCGCATTATATGGGAACCGCGGGGGCTGACCTAAAATTAATTCCCAGGGCCGTCATTGGTAGCGTTTTCGCGCGCTACAACATGACGGCCCTGGAGACCCCACACATTGGCTAATTATTTGCCACGGCCACCACGAGGGGTATGGTAAAAGTTAGGTGGTGCCTGCAGCCTGCGTGGTCCAGGGGGCTCTTCTCCGTGTGTGACGTCATGTCCGTAGAGTGTGTGTGCACTGTGCTGCTATGCAGAACACAACACTCAGACAGGTGTGGGCATGTGACGCCAGCAACAATGTAACAACTAGTAGTCAAGTCAACTACTTAGCCAATGGCAACTGCAACATTGACCAATGACTGTTGCGTTGCCTGGCTTGGTTCGTTGGTTCGTTGTTGGCAGTTCTTTCTGACTGAGTTGCTATGCTACCTGCTGTGCTGCCCTGAAGAAGACGTGACGTCACGTCTAGGGGGGTGGGTGGGTGGGTGGGCTTCACTGGGCTAATGCTTGCTAATGCTGAGTGCTGAGTGACTGCAGACAGTCACAGTGCTGGCAGTGGGCCGGCCTGGCTGGGGCTGGGCCGCTGGGCGGGGCTAAACAACTTTGATCGACCGCGCCATGCTGGCCGCGCCATGCTGGCCACGCCACCGCGCGGCGCGCAGTTTAGGCAAGGGCAGAGAGGCATGCAACGCGCAGGTGCGAAGTGCGTGTGCGATCATCATCATCTCATGCATAGATAGTGGTAGTGGGCGTGGGCGCCCGCCCCAGGCCAGTATTTCCCGCACAATGTCACAAATCCAGCCCAAAAAGTAGCCCCCCGCCAGGCATGGGTTTTTCCCGCACAACTGGGGAAAAAGTAGCCCAATTGTGAGGGAAATAGCCCAATCTGGCAACCTTGCCTGCGGAGCTCGCAGAAAGCGCAGCTACCCAGCCATGCTGTTGGCCACGCCCCCCCTATTATTGACATTCTTGGTTTCCGAATTCTGGTTTTGACCACTTATTGAAAAATGTGTCTCCCTCTTCAGGTTGTTTTGGGGGGAAATGGTAAATGTGTGTTGTCCCTTGTAGATGTTTTTGTTTCTTTTGTCTTATGGGGCCTCGTTCTAGTTGTGTGGTAGCCCTGTCTGTTTTTTTATATTTATTTTTGTTGACCCTAAATCATGGGGTTTTTGTTGCCAGTGCAAAAGTACTGGACTCTTTTTAAAAATAGGCGCATCTTGGTGTCTTGAATACTTTCTAAGGTAAAAGAAAAAGTACATGTAGTAAGAACTGTTTTGCTGCCCTTTGCAGCCTGGAGATCATAAATTCCAAATACTAATATATAAAAACTGGGGGGCCCAGGCAAAAAGATTCATTTTTATACTCCATAATCCAGTAGTTGGACATCTTAATCAGTTTTATCAAACCTGTTATCATAGTAGTTTCAAGCAGTGTGGGCAGGTACATTCTACGGTGCCAGCAGAGATAAGAGCAGCCAACCCAAAACAATGTTTGACCCAACAAAGCTTTCACGTGGCAAAACAAAGATTACAGTAAGATGATTTCTGTTTCATTATCAGCAAAATCTATTTATCAAAGTTTTTGGGGGGGCAGCGGTCTCCCTTGTAGAACAAACTAGCTAAATAATCTCAAGCATAGTTGGTCTTGTAGATTTTCAACCGAGGTCCTCAGACAAAAACATTCAACATTAGTTTCTACACTTCAAATCAGTGGATTATGAGCTAGATTCCCTTGACATACTGTACTTCTGTTAACAATGTGCATCCTTTTGGTTAATATTCAGTTGGTTGACTACTCAAACAAGACTCTTCATTTTGTCTTTACGACTGCTCAGAGTCTTCACTTAGGTTTCCGCCCTGGTCACAGCATGGAGACTGCTCTCCTGGCTGTGACAGAACATCTACGGACCATTCTCGAGTGCCGCTTTTGATATGGTTTCGTATAGGATTCTGTTACAGCGTTTGGAGGAAGCTGGTGTGGTGGACCTGACACTGGAATAGTTCAGATCGTGTTTGACCGAAAGATCCTTCCTAGTGTCGGCCCCCCCGTTTCTCTCTCAGGTCCATCCCATCGACCAGGGGGTGCCTCAGGGCTCTGCATTGAGCCCCATACTGTTTAACTTGTATGTTCAGCCTCTTGCTATGGTGGCCAGGCACATGGGCCTCACCATGGTCTCGTATGCTGACGATACGCAGCTGGTGGTGGCCTTCTCAGATGGTTTCACACTAGATGCTTCTAGGTTTAAGAGTGGCCTGGCTGCCGTTGCACAATGGATGACTATAAATTGCCCCTTTTGAAGTTCTTTGATCCACCTAAACGTCAGCTGATTGTTAAATCTGCTTTTCTATCTAGATTAGACTACGCTAGTTCTCTCCTGTTGGGGGCTAATCAGGCTGAGGTTATGCGGTTGCAGCGTGTTCAGAATGCCGCCGCTAGAGCCTTGTTGGGACTTCCGCGTTTCTGCCCCTCTGCTGGTGCCATCCGGAAGCTTCATTGGCTACCTATGGCTAAGCGAATCCAATTTAAGACGCTTTGTCTATCTTTTAAGATCTTGAAGCTTGCTTTGCCCAGCCTGTTAACTAATTTGTTCACCCCGTATGTTCCTACTCGCCAGCTGCGCTCCACGGGGCAGCATCTGGTTAGAGTTCCCCGTGTGAAGCGCCTTCGGGCAGGGGGTCGTTCCTTTTGCTGCTTGGCATCCAAGTTAAGGAATTCTTTGCCTCTCCAGATCCGCAGAATGGAATGTCTGTTGGACTTCAGGAAAGCAATCAAAACTTTTATTTTTCCGTCTGCCTAGTCTCTCTTTATCCTTTTATCTGTTCTTTGCGCCTCCTGTCCTGGTTCACAGTCTGTTTTTCTGATGCTGGCAGCTCCGGGACGCCTCTTTGCTGAGGCAGCTGTGCGCTATATAAATTCAGATAACATAACATAACATAACTTCTACCCTTCTCGAAGGCTCACGCAATGGCAGTAGTGAATCTTGACTAGTAAAACGTCCGTTTTCATACCTGCACAACCGTCTGATAAAATCCGAAATTCCAGAATAAGCAAATCCCATCTTGTTTAAACATGTTCCTGCCCCACAATGTGTGTTTGTGTATAGTTACAATAAAGTGCTTCAAGTTCCTTACTGCTTTCTGTAATATATGGTAGTACTTTTGAATAAAGGACAGGGCCACACTGTCTTTTCATTGCACTTTCCAGACTTTTCTCTTAGGATTGATTGATTCTCTCCGGTATGTTTCATACTTATCCCCCGGAGCAAACCATCTAGCCCTGAAATATTTTCTTCCAACCTAGAAAGTCTGACACAAGTGCACAACTTGAGAATAATGTATTAACTAAATTAACAGGGTAAAACAAGGCCAAGGGCCTTATCCAGGACATCTCATGATGAAGCCGTGGTTGATATTCGAAAATTTGAACATCATAGAAGTGTACATGCCAGGTGTTCAAAACAAACAAGCATATGATCGAAACAGTTGTATGTCAGAAGACCACTAGTGGGTTATCACCGATGAAGTTCTCAATTTTGTTTTCAATGTTTGGGGACTGACCTTCCATAGAACTCTTTTCCACTGTAGATACTATACACTGCCTAAGCTTTACTTTCAGGTTTCCAGAACCAGGATTTCTGGGGAATGTGTTTTTGATGAGTGGGTCTGAAGTATTTCACTGTTCTGTCCCTTAGATACTTCTAATTCTGTACATAATGGTGAAAGTAAAGCAGGTTGGAGCCAGGAACATCTTAATAGACCCTAATTGTCTGAAATAGTATTGTTTCACAGACCTGGTGCACCTATCTGATAGACCTCAAATGAAGCTGCCAGAGCATAAGGCCTGGATATTGTACCATAGTTTGACATCTCTGCATTTGACCACTTGGCTCCTGAATGCATCCAATACAAATACTGAGTTCTTCTTCTTGATTTTACGGTCATTTTAAGGAGGTTATTAGTCCAGTTACAAGATGTTCCTGTGCTTATAAATGGAAGAAATTATGCATCCTGTTCATTGAGAAGAAGATTGATCTAGCCATGTTTTAGGAGGATGCTGTATTGCCTCATTGGTTTTACTTCCCAATTTTTCATCTACAAAATTGCACTTAGCAATTGTTACTATATTTAAAAAAGTCTTCATCTCTGTTTTTATTCTTTAGAATGTCAGTTATTGCAAACTTCTAAGAAGACCTCCTATAAGGAGAATATCTTCTCCCTGAAAGGTGAATAGTATTATCAAAATTGATCAGGTCACCTTTTGAAACCATGCACATAGCTCCTCAACAGCACCTAACTTTGAAAGCATCTTTTCTGGTAACTATCGTTTTCGTAGCAGGAAATTGTTGTTCAGAACTCACCTGATCTTCTTACCCAAGGTGGTTTTAAACTTCCATGTCCATCATTCTGAAACATTGCTGACTTAACTTTTCCAGCAGAGAGATCGATACATAAGTTAGAACAGCGTTAAAATAGTAATTAGACAAAATAAGGAAGCTTAGTTTGTTTAGTTTTAAACTATAACTCTATCAGATTGTTGGCTGTGGGAGAGAGAGGAAGCCTAAATTGAAGGAGCAACAAGAGTTAAGCAATTTTCCCGAAGAGCATTGTTGGTTCCCCTTAGGAAGATTTGTCTGTTTAGCAAGGCTAATATTTGAGAAAATTGTGAGATGTGTAGTGCAACAACACAACCTAGCAGCAACACAGTTAAAGAAAAATAGCTTAGGGGACCACATCCAGTGCTGTTGAAGGGGAAATGAGTAATGACCTAACAAGATAGTGCCTTTATTATTGGTGGTGGACCTCAGTCCACCTCGACTAATAACCACTCTCTCACAGAAACCATTAGTAGTACAAATGTGAACTATTACAAAATGAAACACTGTGCTACGTTACTTCCTACTACTACTTAAATTCCCAAGAGAATCAAATAGGATACAAGGTTCAAACTATTGCATTTTAAATTAGTGTAAAAAAAAATTACAAGAAAAAGGTGTGCAAATGGGTTTTTCTTGGACCTCTATGTGTGAGTGTTTTTCTCCTCCTCAGGCATGGCGCAGGAGTAGTCTGTGTGCCTTCAGGATCCAATGATCCTCATGGGCCTCCAGTCGGGTTACTGCCAGTGGATCTGTTGTCAGTTTCATTCAGGCCCTTACAATCTGACTCCGGGTGTTGGCACTGACTCTGGTGCTGACTTCCAGCTCCAAGACCTACACAGGCTCCTCTTTTATCAACACCAGTCCTTACATCCTGGTGCTGACTCCTATAACTTGTTTCGTCATGACCCCAACCAAGGTCTTGCTCCGACTCCACTATAGCACACTTTGTTGTCATGCAACCCGATACTGATTCCACTGCCACATAGTTGTCCTTAACCTCTTCTGTGCCCATGACGAGATAGTCTCGTCATGGAGCACAGTCGCGCTGTGCCCATGACGAGACTATCTCGTCATGAAACCCACCCGCTAGGGAAACGCCAGGCACAGGAGGGGGAAAAGGCCTGGCACCCAAGGGGTTCAAGGCTCTATTATGGTTTTTTGTCTACAACTCCTACCAGAGCTTGCCACCACAGGATAGAACATTGGTGAGGAGGGGGAGTGATTAATCCTCTCATTATAATGGTGACAGTTGCTACATGAATTTACAGGAGGCCAGTGGACTTGATACCTCTAGTGATACAGGGTCGATTTCACCCCTTGGGCCACCAAATGAAAAGAGTGCTTTCTTTGCTGTGGTAATTTAATGTGCTACTGAGGTCCTGAACCTACAACTGCCTCAACTGAAGTTAAAACAGCCTGGGCCTGCTTACTTTGAGCCCTTACCTATATTCAATGAAGCCCTCACCGACACTTTGATGGGTAAGCTTTGCTCTTGTCCACAGTTAAATATGCAGTTGGCCAAATACCACAGGCTATGGGCTGACGATCCCTATTTCCGTACACAGCATCATACTACAGAGAGTCTGGTTGCACAGGCTTCCATCAAACTGTACCATACCTTATTCTGTATGACCCCACCCGGACCGTGAGTCAAAGAGATTAAGGCTTTCAGGAAATTAATGTTCTTTTCCATAAACCTAGCCTTGAGATCGGTTAATGCTATTTACCTATTAGGCTGCTATACGCACACTCTTTGAGACATGGCCAGCAAGATCTTGGCAGCAGTTCTCAACAAAAGTAAGGTCCTCCTTGACTCAAACCGTTAAAGATGGTCAAGATGCAGCCAAATACGTAATCCATGCTCACCTGTATACTACTTATTGTCTGGGGTGAGCACTTGGCACTAGTGTGGTGCTCCATCGCCATGTATGGATGCGATCCATGGATTTCCATGGAGATGTATCAGCATCCCTTTTATACCTTTCAATGTCTCAAGCTTATTCAGCGAGAAAGTGAATTCTGGTTTAGAATGCTGGGAAATAGGGAGTGGTGTGGTTTAGCAACCTCACTGTGTAGTACACATTACGAACTCCTTTAGGATCAGTAGGTTTAATTTGTCAAACCCTTAACTCAACCTTGGGTAGCTCTGGTTCTGAGCAGTCAGACTTACACAAATGAACCACTGTAAAGCATTTAAACAGCACCAAAACAATTGCAGAAGAAATACACCAGACACTTACGAAATCTGACACCTATTTATAGAAATAGACTGTATTTTTGACATCACAATAAAAAAGATGCACCGCTTTCCGGCGATCTAGTATTTGCAAGGTATAGTAAATATGTACTTTTTCACGCAAACCGCAAGCAAGCATTGGAAGATTCATCAAATTTGACACAAACTTTTTTTCAAGAAATACTTTGAGTAAGTATCAGTGTTGTTACTTTAAGTAACTTTAGGCAATCAACACTGTCAGGGAGTCAGTCAGGGGGACCATCAAGGTCCTGAAGAAACAGTTTCCTCAGGGTGGACGTGGTCTGTAGCCAATGAGCTTCTAAGTTCCCTTTCTCCTGATGACCAGTTCATGCAAAGTCTGGCATCTGGCTGTCCCAGAATTCTCCATTCATCCCACTTCCAACATTGCAGAACTTTTCTCTTTGTATGTAGAGCTCCCTAGCCCAACTCAAAGGCATGGCTACAAGAGGCTACACACGCCTAGTAAAACGGTCTGGAAACTGGTTGCCTCTCCAACCTGTCCACCTAAACAGTAGAGCAGCCTCTCTCCCAAGTGTTCACCATTTACCCTTCAAAGGCGGCTTCTCCTCTGAACCTCGCCTTTTGTGCCAATACCTATGTGACTTCCTGCCTGGGACAAATAATACCTCTCTCTCATGCAGGCTTCCATTGTCTTCTTTCCTGAGAGTCATTAGCATGTCTCCCAAGGAGGACAGAAACCTGTCTCAGAGACAGACCCCATGTGCATCTGTGGACAGGCCCAGGGGATTTATGGCAACAAAGTGGGAACTTTGTAAAAGTTGCACACTGCAATAAGTTACATTAATTAATGATTCATGCAACACGCTGTTTGATACCTTATAGTATCAACTTTAACATTCCCAGTCAGGAGTTAGCAGGACTGGTGTGGCAGCCTGTAACTCTCCATTTCCCAATGGGGCTACTAGGCTTTTCGCTGTAAGATTTGCTGTTTTTACTGTAGGACCATGTAAAACACATGTTCCACTTTGTCAAACACAGAACCTTGCCTTAGGGTTTGCCAGGCCTACCTTAGGGGTGACTTACATATATTAAAAAGGGAGGACTTGGCTTTATCATTACCTTAAATGACAAAGTCGAGTTAAAAGTTTAAAAACTGATGTTTCAGTTTGCGATGGCAGACTAGGAGCCATGTTTTAATTTTGGCACACTCAGGGTGGCACAACCAGTCCCGCAGTTCCTGGAGTGATCCCAAATCCAACATACATACTTAAAGTCAAGGCACTGACACTTACGACTGATTAGCAGGCCTCAGTGCACTCTGAGTCAAACAACCAGCAGTATCAGTCTAAAACTTAGGGTGACCATACATAAAGACATTTCCTTAAATGCCCCCCTTCTTACGAAAGGGGATAAGAAACTAAGCCTTATCCTGGTAATTCTCATCAGCTAAGTGAAAGAACCTGGTGAGACGATCTGCATTTTAATGTACAGTCCCAGGTCTGGGTTCCATTGTAAAGTCAATGCCATGTAGGAAATGGTCCACCTCAACAACCTAGCATTCTCTCCACTCATATGGGCCAGCCACCTGGGAGGGCAGGTGTCTGTTTGAACTCTGAGGTGAGTCCTAAACAGGTGGGGCCTCTGCGTCTTCTTCATGGACTAGACCACAGCAAAAGCTTCCCTCTCAATCTCAATCAAACCTGGTCTCTGGGGAGGAGTTCCCTGCCAATTGAGGCAACTGGCTGATCTTGGCCGAAATCATTTACTTGTGACAATAATGCCCAGATCCCATTTTCAGAGGCATCTGGCCAGTGCCTTCATGACTGGTGCTGAGAACAGAGCTTCCTTGAGGGTGACAAAAGCGTTTTGACACTGCACAGTCCAGATGACTGTTTGGAGTGGCTTCTTGGAGATAAGTTTAGTTAGTGGTGCCACTATGGTACCATATCCTTTTGAAAATCTCCTGTAATACCCAGTCAAACCAAGAAAGGCTCTGACTTGGGTCTGCATCTTAGGAGTTCCCCATGCTAGAATCGTCTGGATTTTGGGTTGCAGATGGCTTCCACCCACTTGGCGGCCCAAGTACATGACAAGAGCCTTGCCCTATCTGGCACTTGCTATCCTTAATAGTCTGGCCTGCTCGCTGCAGTGCCTGAAGCACTCCGTTGAGATGGACCAGGTGGAACTCATACAGCTGTATCATCAAGATAAGCTGCACATACGTTTTTTAGTCCTGACCGTACTCCATTCAGCAACCTATGGAAGGTGGCAAGTGCGTTTTTCAGCCCAAAGGGCATAATTTTTTTTCTTTTTACATAGCACCAGTTGCATTACATCAGGACACCTTAATTTTGTTAGGCACGGGGCGATTAAGTGATTTGCCCAGAATCACAGGATGTTTAGCGTCATTGCTGAGACTCGAACCCAGTTCCCCAGAGTCGAGGTCGACCGCCGTTAGGCCAACTCCTCTCCCCTAACTTAAATTGAAAGCAGCATTCAGGGGTTCAACAAGCAGACCTCTCTTTAGCTCCTGGGGTGAGGGCTATAAACTGAATTCAGGTCATATGTGTCCAGATATTTTTCTACCCCAACCTATCAATGAGCTCATCAGCCCTGGGTATAGGATGGGCATCCTTCTTTGCAACTGGATTCAGGCTCCTGTTGTCCACACAGAACGTCATCTCCGGCTTCCCTCTTTTGGGATTGGGCTTGAGCCCCAATAGCACTGGGCTGCCTCATGGACTACTATACGGTTCTATCACACCCCAACCCCAACATCTTGGCAACCTCAGCCTTAATTCTGGTCTTGACTTTGTCAGACAACCTGTATATTTTGATTATGACGGACAAGCTGTCACTGGTGTCCACTTCATGGGTACATCATTTCGTCAGACCTGGCGTCAGAGAAAACAGACCAGCCAGCTGCTTTAACCATAGATGGCAGTCCCTTTGTTGCTGGTCTGTTGGTGTGGTGGGCAGAACTACTCTATCCATGGTACCATCTTGGGCTTTGGAGGATAAGCAGTCTGGGAGAGACTCACTCTCCTCTTCTGTGTCAGTCACGATCAGTATGATGATGTCTTGCCTGTCACGGTGCAGCTTGAGCCTGTTCACATGCATGATCCTATGAAGCTGCCAGGGGCGGCCTAAGTCCACCAAGTTGGTGACTTTTTCCCTTCTTCTTCAAGAATGGGTAGGGCCCAGTCCACTTGTCTAGCAGTGCTCTAGGTGCTACAGGCTCCGAGCCCCACACCAACTGGCCTGCCGGGTTTTCCACCATAGAGGCCTTTTGGCCATACCGGTACTTGACAATCTCCTGGCTGGTCCCCAAATTCTTATATACCTTATTCATGTAATTTCTTGCACAAAGGCCTAGCACATAATCCACTACGTTCTGCTTGGGCTTCCCATGGGGTCTCTCCCAACCTTCCTACACCAAACTTAGTAACCCCTTACAGGGTGTCCAAAGAATAGCTCAAAGGGACTAAAGTCAATTACGTTTTGGGAGACCTACCTATCGGCGAACAGCGGGCATGGGAGGCGAACATCCCATCTCCTCCTGAGTTTTTCAGGCAAACGCATGATCATGACTTTTATAGTTTTGTTGAATCTTTCAACTAAACCATTTTCTTGGGGATGTGGAGGGTGCTGAAAATGTACGTTAATGCGCACTCCTCCCCCATATCCTTCAGATAGGCAAACATAAAATTTGTACCTTGTCACGTACCAGAGAGGACTGAAACTGGAGCCGACGACACTTTCCTTGTCAGCTCCGTGGAAATGGGAAGTCAGGCCAAAGGGAGAGGCCAAGAACCTCGGCGGAGCATCAAAATGGACAAAGGAAGTGGCGAGGTGTCAGCATTAGTGGAAGGAGGAGGACAGGGCGAAGCAGGGCGTTGCGACCAGCCGGAGAGGGGACTCAAAGAAGTCACACGGCAGGAGAGACCGCGAAGCCAGTGGAGGGAGATTTGATGGCCACTGTCTGCCGGCCGGTTCCTGCTCCTCGCCATGTCCCAGGAGGGACGAGGCTTGACCAGGTGCATGGACGGCTCCTAAGTCGAGCCTCTAAGGGAGCTACAAAAGCACAAGGGGGTGGTATGCGGGTTGGGGAAACGGGCAAATAAGGAATTAATCATTGGGAGGTGGCGTTAACCTCGTTGAGAGAGAGCGGAATGTATTTTGTTAGTGTCAACATTTTTTTTTCCTTGCCTTATTGCTTCAGGTAGTTGGAGTTCATAGCTGATTCTTTATCCTTTTTTGTTGTTGTCTTTTTATGTTTGTTTCTCATACCGGTTGTTAACTTTTCCCGTAGAGTGGGTCCTGTCTTCAAACACACACCCCCCCCTCCTCTCTACTAATCCCACTAAGCGATAAAAAGAGAAAAAAGAAGAGAAGCACCATTTAACTCATTTGGCTTATAAAAATCAGTACCTTGCCTGATATTCTTCTTTACACAATGGGAACTGGTAAACAGGAACTTCCAGGACCCTGCAGAAGAAAAGAAAGAAGATATTGGGTTCAAATATTATCTAGAGAATCCTCTCAATAATTTGGTTTGATGGTTGAATGATAAAAAAACACCACCATAAGTCGTATAATGAAGTTTACATATCTATATCTGATATCACTTCCTTAGGGAACCCAACCCTGGTGAAGATTCCAAATAGGGCTCTAGCTACTGCAGGAAAAGTGGCCATCCTAAGAGAACTAGTTTCAGGGTGCCTGTGGCATGGCCCACCACCACTCTAATCTGCTCCCTGAGGTGGTGGGGGTTAGGGGGGCTAGGGGACCAACAATGTCCATCCCCACTCACTCAGAGGGGGTCCCTCGAACAGATGGTGGTATCAGGGTAACATTGGGTTTGCTCCCTACCTTGCCACAGGCCTGGCAAGTGACACTGGCGTGACAAAATTACTTTACCTTCTCAGACATCTGGGGCCAGTAGACGTGGTTGACCAGCTTCTCCCAGGTCTTGGTCTGCCCCAGGTGTCAAGCTAATGGGATTTTGTGGGCCAGGTCAAGGAGAAACTCTCTGTACCGCTAGGGGACTACCAACCTCCTGGTTGTCCCTGATTTGGAATCCCTTTGCTTGCTTTAAAGGAGTCCCTCCTCCCAGTACACCATATTGGTGCTACTGGTATACCCTTGCTCCTGTCTGATAGCTAACTGTCACAGATCTTCAAGAGTAAGGCATGTCCTTGTCACCAGGAGACGATCTCTTCTTTAGGCAGCAGGCCCTTCCCCTGAGAGTTGGGTTCCTACTGGGCCTGTGAAAAGTTGGATACTGGTCAACCACCCTTTCTGCCCCTAAACTTGGCTAGAGGGACCTGGTCCCTTGTCTCAAGCCCCACATTCCCTTAACTCTCCATAATGGCCTATGTGCTCATGTGTTAACCCACATCCAGTGAGGAAGACCCAGTATTTCTGGATGAGTTCTGTCCACTTCTGCTCAAGCAGAGGTTTCCAGGCCATTGCCCAGCAGTCACTCTATTGGAATGGTAGGGGACAGAACAACCTTATTTTGGCTAGTAACCCATCCCCGCTCAGTCCACCACACCAATTGGATGGGGCTTGTTGGCATAGTCAGCATTGACAGTCTTGTGCACCTCCACTGGCTGTATCTGGTCTGGGGAAACTGGTTTGGCCATCACCATAGCTATACTGGCAACTGAATCCCTCAGAGCCTTCACCTTCACCCCTTTGATTATTGGCTAGTGCCTATACTTCTCCATGCTAGGAGGAAAGTGTGCCAAAGGTTCAATATTCTCCCCACCCATGGACATTAAGGTCTTCTCTGTGTATCCTTTGGGATCTCTAGGGGCAACTTTCCACCCCATCCCTACACTAGCCAATCCCTTGGACTGGTCACTGGTGGGTGCCTTCTTGGTAAACAGTGAGGCACTATTCTTGTGCCCTGGTTGATTGCAATCAAAGCACACCCCAGCCTTCAAAGGGTCATACTTCTTTCCTAGGTATTCCTTCTCCTTGGAATAGTATATGGCTCTAGGTTCCCCCTTTCGTATCTTTTGGGGACTCCTTGGTCCCCCTCATTTACCCTGACATTCCCCTGAAGGGGGACCTGACCTTTCTTTTGGTCGCCACTCAGGAACTTTTGGGGGATCCTGGTACAAATCCACTCATTAGCTGTCTTAACCAATTCCCTGGCGCCAACCAGCTCAGAGTCCCCCAGATGCTAGTGCAACTTCTCCGAATGACAATTTGTTAGAAAGTGCTCCTTGAAAATCAAATTGTAGACTCCTTTAAAAGTGTCTACTTGGTTGCCCTTAATCCAGCCATCTAATACCTTAACTCAAGTGTCAACAAAGTCAGCCCATATTTGTGTTGGCTTCTTGTCTGCTGTCCTCTGCTTTGCCTATACTCTTTTGGGGTAAGTCAAAAGAGATCAAACAGTGCTGCCTTCATATGTGGGTAGGACTCTGTCTCATCCTCAAGTGTGGGTAGCCTGTCCCTACCAACTACTGTTACTAACTCTCACGGTAGTATCCCCCCACCACTTCCTCAACTTGAGAGCTCTCTCTTATGAGGCCTGGCGCTTGGCTATGTTATCCCCCTGGACATAACTAGGGCCAATGCCTTAGGACAATCTGACCCCTGTCAGAAACCTCAGTTGCTTTTCCGCTGCCACAATCTTTGTTGGGCCCTAGGCCCAGTCTGTCCCTTCTTTCATCAAGCAGCAGTCTCTTTTGAGCCAAGGTTATGGCTCTCTCCTCCAGGTTCAAGGCTGCTATGCCCTCCTGGAGGAACCTATGGATAGTGATAGAACTTTTCTGCCTCCCGTCTCTGGAAGCCACCCTTGGCCTGGTGTTGGGGGCAAGGTGCTTATCTGCCCCATTGGTTTCTTTGATGGCACTGATGCCATCCTCCTCCACCATAGCTTCTTCCCCACTACATTGGTGTAATTCCTTCTCCACGCGTGGTGGTACCCTGTAGGCCTCCTCCCAAGCTCTGGGGGCCTTGATCCGTTTTTTTCCTCGCCCTAACCCCCATGTTGACCCTCCTGTCCCTAAAAAGTGCCCTCAAACGATCTCTCTTCAGGGAGGACGGGGTTTCCATGTTGAAGTTCATGCTTCCTTGCTGAAGACATGTCTTTCTAGGCTTTTCCAAACTTTGCTGAACCATTCAAAACTCTTTAAAACTGTATAGTCACTTTGTCAGAACTCTTTAAAACTTTTCCCAACTCTTTAAAAAGTTCAGCAATTCTTTGGATATAGCACTGGAAACAACAAAACTCTACTACTTCTTGGGAAGCTCGCAATCTTTTTTCTAAGTGTCCTTCTTTGGCGCTTTCTCGGTGGTCTCAAAACTTCAACAACTGTATGGTACTGCTAAACACACAAAATACACAACACACTGAAGAAATGCAACACCAATTTATAAAAATAGACTATATTTTGATGTATTTTTAGACACTACAACAAAAAAGGTCCACCGGAGGGACATAATTTACAAAGTTTAGCAAATATGCACTTTTTCTCTTAATCGCGAACAAAAAAAATCAAGAAAAAGGCTGGATAAGTATAAATGTGGATACTTTGTATAATTTTATGCAACAAATACCAGCAGGAAGCCAGTTAGAAGGACCACCAAGGTCCTCAGAAACAGTTACCTAGAAAGAAGAAGCAGTCTTAAGTTAGTTCCAGACACTTTTATCCTTCTTGTCATAGACTCCTTTGAAAGTGGTCCCAAAGCAAGGGTTACAGGATGTGTAAGATGCTGTGGATGCGAAGTGGCCAACAGGGGTCTTTTGTGCAGCTACTTCTCAGTCCATGGCTTGTTGAGGCGGTCCTGACCACAGGGGTCAACATTCCTTGAAGTCCTCTCAGTCCTGGCAGAAGTCCAGTTGCCACTGGGCTACCAGTCATCTGGTATTGCTGTCATGAGGAAATCCTTCCTTGGACGGTAACTCACCACCTAGGTGACCAAGCTGCGCTCTGAGGACTCTCCCTAGTCCAGCAGACTCTGGTGCAGCTTTGAGCGTTGATTCCTGGTCCTTGGTGCCTTGCCTACCAACGTGACCCTGCAGGCTTCTTCAGCTGTTATGGTCCTGTGAACAAGAGGTCAGCCAATTGACCAATGGAGTTTCTTTTGCTTTGCTGGGCTCAGAGAATTACTTTTCCTAGCTACCAGGTTCAGCAGGTGCAGTACATGTCAGTGTAGCCTCTCTTCATTAGGTTGGTGGTGCAGCAGGGCAGTCCTTCTGTCCTCTTTTCCAGTATGTTGATATCTGAGGTCTGGGTGACGGGGTGCCCTTTTTATGCCTACAAAGTGCCCTTAGGCTGGACACGGTCAGTTGCCAATGGCTACTAGGTTGAGTCCCTGATGACCACAAGTATGGCATCTGTCTGTTCCATAGTTCTCCATCTTTCCCACTTCCAACATGGCAGGGCACTTTTCTTGGCAGATAGAGCTCCCTAGCTCATCTCAGAGGTGTGGCTACCAAAAGTGCTACACGCCTTTGAAAAACTGGTTTGGCAGCTGGTTTCCCCTCTCCTTCCTGAGTGCGAGCCTGTCTACTTAAACAGTAGGGCAGCCCCTCTCCCAAATGTTCACCATTTGCCCTTCAAAGGGGGTTTCTCCTTTGAAGCTTGCCTTTAGGGTCAACACTCATGTGGCTTCTTGCCAGGGAGAGCTAGCATCTCTCTCGCGTGCAGGCTTATATTGTCTTTTTCCTGGGAATCGTGTACACGTCTCTCCAGGAGGGCTGAAAGCTGTCTCAGGGACAATTCCCATATGCAACCATTGACTGGCACAGTGGATTTAGAGCAAGAAAGTGGTAACTATGTAAAATTTACACTTTGGAACAACTTACAATTTCACCTTGGGTATCAAGTCGAGTTTAATGAAAGGAGTTGTTTGATACCTTATAGTATTAACTTTAGTAGTTTCAGTCAGAAGTTAGCAGGGCTGCTGTGGCAACCTCCAACTCTGTGCTCGCTAATGGGGCTACCAGCATTTTCCACAGTAAAAACAACAATTGCTGGTTTTTACTATTGAAACATGTAACACACATGTTCCATATTGTAATATAAATCTATTGGGCTCGCTAGGCCTACCTTAGGGGTGACATACATTTATTAAGAAAGGATGACTTGGCTTTGCCACTACCTTAAATGGCTAATTCAAGTTAGCAGTTTAAAAGCTGCCCTTCCATTCTTCTGTGGCATATTAGGATCAAAGTTGTACTTTTGTCATACCTAGGGTGGCATAACCAGTGGTGCAGTCCCTGGGGTGACCCTCTACCTTACAGGCACTGGACATCATATACTAGCTACTTACATGTAAGTTAGCATATGCTGTTAGGTTCCACTGTGACTCCTTAAGATCCGGGCGATGCACAAAGGGGTCCACCTCCAGACGTCTCCGACTCTGGAGTAAGCCAACACAGAGTACTAGGGCAATCAGGCGAGGGAAAAGAATTAGGGAGGAAGCAGCGGGGAGGAGGTAACCTGTAACAAAAGAATGCAAGATTACAATCAGTACAACAAGATTGCTACTCTCATAAGGTCTCACTACAACCGCCTAATACCTGTATCTCTCTCTTAGCACTCCGCTGTGTTTCTGTATGTCCACAAAGAGATGCGTCTCTCCATTAGTGGCACATTGTACCCTGTTACAAGAAAGCAAAAACAAATCAGACTTTCCATTCATTCCCCCTACCAGGCCAAAAGTAAGCACATACACACAAACATACCCGGTTGCTCCCTTCAATCATAACAGAAACAAAAAAGGTTTGTAGAAAGCCAAAGTTCCTTGTAAGCGACTTGAACTGCAGCTTTAGCAGGACGTGGCTCATTGAATGCGGATCAAACCGTAAGTCTTTCCTCTCCCCCAAAGTCGCAAACAAAACATAAGAATTAAACCATTGGCACCATGAAGCACTGCTCCCCTTGAGGCAAAGAAGCAAGGAGTCCCGAACAAAGAGGATAACCCAGTACCTGCTTGGCAGTCCCGCCTGCACTGTTTTCTGTTCTCTCTGTAGTGCCACTCGAGCCTGAGTAGCGCTGAAGATCAAACCCCTTTGAAGTGCGGGAGTCTAATCCTTCCCCCACTCCAGGCGTAATCTTTCCCCCACTTCCGGCTTTTCACCGAACAGACCTTCTCTTCCTCTTCTCCCGCTAACGCAGGACTCGGAAAACGGCAACCACCGATGACGCTTACGTCAACGCCACCTCGAATCCGGAAGCCGCCGCCTTGAAATTCGTTATGCCTCATCCAGGTGGCGAAAAGGGCTCCTCCGTGTTCCCGCAGCCGTGCGGAAGAAACCAGGGCAAAGTTCGGCGGCGCTTACGTCAGCGCACCGTTGAGCGTGGAGACCGCCTCCCCGAAGCTGTCACACCAGACGCGGTTGACGCGAAGCTTTCCCAAGGTAAGCCGAGAGTCCTCACGGCTTCTAACCAAATGAACAGTATTACGCGCACCTGCTCGGTCGCGTTGCCGGGATTTAAAGCAGCGGCCCGCCCTTTCCAGCAGCCGGGAGTTCTGGGGACTGTAGTTCTTGTCCTTCCAGAGTCCCGGTAGGCGCCCATTCTCAGCGCCTGACATATGCCATTTGAGTATAAGCCAATCAAACATACTTTAAGGTCAGGGCAAAGGTACTGAAGTCTAGTTATCATTCCTCATTGCATTCTTAGAGTAAAAAAACCAGCAGCATCAGTCAAACACTTTAGGGGTGATCATACAAAAAGAGGCATTTTTATTACGTGCACTTTAAGGAGGTATGGGCCATAGAGCCCTCCCTGGGCCTTTAATCCCTTAACAGACAGTTTTGTCACCTGTTTGGGACCACCCAATGATACTTCCACCTGCTGCATCTTTCTCTCACATCCAAGGAGGGCCTATCCATTCACCTACGTGATGTGTGAGCTCTATTTTCCAAAGGAGCTTTCTAGAGGGACCCTGATTCAGAAACGGGGACTGGTTGTTACTTTTGCTACTTTCTCATGTCGAAGAAGGATGGATGCCTTTGGCCCAGCTTAGATTTTCACCCTCAATGCCCTTCTGTGTATGGAAAAATTCAGAATGCTTATGCTGGCCCAGTGTCAGCTAGATGGTGGCCTTGTACCTGCAGGGTGTGTATTTTCATGTACCTGCAGTCCCACACATTTTATCTATCTGCAGTTCAACATCTGTCAGGGGCATTTTAATTTTGCTGTGCTCCCCTCTGTTCTCACAAGCCCTGCTCGGGTGTTCATGAAAATTATGGCAGAGGTTGCTGCCTACCTGCAGTCGTCAGGGATGTTAGTCTTCACCTACAACGACTGCTAGCTGTTGAAAGGGGGCTTGCTACATTCATTCGTAGACACTTCCAGACAATAGGAAGCCTCCTGATGTTGTTGAAGTTCATGATCAAGTCTCACCTGACTGCTATGCAGAGGCTTGCATTCATTAGAACTCTCTTGGACACAGCGCAGTTCAGGGCCTTCCCTCAGCTGCAACACGTTTAGGATATTCTAGGATCCCGTGGTTCCAGCATCGGTCCTGGGTCATGATGAAGGCAACTCTGAGGCTTTCTGGTGTTTTAGCTTCCTGTATCCTCCTTGCCTGCAACACCAGGTGGCAATTGTTGGCTCTGCAGTTGAATCTGAATTTACAGTGAGCCCAGCATCAAGTGAAACTGACATATCTCATAAAGGTCTTGGAGGAGATGGCTCACTACCTACAGTAGTGGCTGCTTGAATGCAATTGGTCCAGCGGAAGGCCCCACTCCCTTCCCCACCCAGAACTGACAGAGGTGACAGAAGCTTCTGTGCTAGACTCTGTAGGTCATCTGGGGATGAGGCAATCAGAGGACTCTGGCCTATAACAGAACCCCAGCTCCATATCAATCTCTTACAGCTACAGGCCATTCATTTAGCTCTGATGACCTTCTTGCTGGCTATCAAGGGGAGACGTGCTGAGTCTCACGAACAACCACATCGCCATGTGGTATTGCAACACGCAGGGTGCAGTGGATCTTGGGACCTGTGCCAGGAGACTCTGCACTTCTAGGGTTTGTTGGAGTGTCAGGACATTCCCTGATCATAAACTATCTGGAAGAGCCCCAGACTGACATGGCAGACGAGCAGAGCAGGCGGCGTAAGGCAGAGCACAAGTGGCGTCAACACCCTTTGGTGGTGCAGGGCACCTTCCAACAGTCGGGGAAATCCTGGCCTGATCTTTTTGCCACTGTTGAGAAACTGCAATGTCATATTCTCCCTGGAGTTTCCTGTTAAAATGATTGTTAATCGATGCCTTCTGGCTGGAATAGAAGAAGGCACTCATGTATGCCTTTCCTCCCAAGCCTCTCCTGCATTGAGTTCTGAAAAAAATCAAGAACGACTGGCTCTTGATTGAGCCTGGCGAGATTGGTACCTGGAACTCCTGGCATGTGAATCTGTCCTCCATCCGACTACCACTTCGCAAGGATCTTCTGTCGCAGCAACAGGGTCCTCTAGTTGAATCTACTCGATCTACATCTACTGTCTGCATTCAATTTACCACCTGAAATACTGAATATCATCCTTCTGTTCAGGCACCCATCCACGAAATCCATTTATGCTGGTCCCAGGGACAAGTTTGTGGCCTGGTGTGGTGCTTAGAAGACTGATACATTACAAACAAAGCAGTTGGTCGCCCATTTGCTTGTTTGATCTTTGGCTCATCAAGGCCTTGCAGTGAGTACTTTTAAAGGGTATTTGTTTACCTTTGGATTTCCTATGTTTCTGGACCAACCAGCCTTGTGTAAATCACCTGTTGTGATGAGATTTATTAAAGGTTAACACACATGCTCCCTCCCAAGCCATTTGTAATGTGACAGTGGGACCTTAAATTGGCCTTGACGGTTTGCATGTGTACACCCTTGGAGCAGGTGCGTAGCTACTTGCTACGGTCCCCGGACTTAAAAGACCCTCTTCTTAATTGAGAAAAGGTCAGCTTGTTGTGTGAGCGAACTTCAAACCTTTTACAGCGATACACCACCTTTTTCCTGGACAACTTTGTGCTAAGGACTTGAGTGGCATTTTTGCCAAAAGTAATGACTCTCTTCCATGTTGAGCAAAACATCACTCTGTCTGCGTTTGTTGCTTCCATTCAACCCTTAGAAAAGAAGGAGAGGTTCCATCTCCATGACTCCAAAAGACATTGATCTTACCAAGGCCCATCGAGTGGATGATCAACTTTCTGGTGGGAGGGGTTATCCGGTGTGAAGAAAGGGAAAGCTATACAGAAGAGGACCCTGATGAGGTGATAGTTCTCGACATTAAGATCTTCTAGGTAAGGACCAAGAAAGAGCCTCTTCAAGACCCTAGAGCCCATGCCACTTTGGCCAACACCTCTACCACTGCATTTTCACATCGAGTGCCTATCCTTGACATCTGCCAGGCTGAGAAGTCAGCGGCAATGTACATTTTCAAAAAGCACTACAAGCTTGACAGCTATGTCTTGCAGTAATGGCATTTCGCTCGCTTCATGCTAGAAGACTTTTTGGTCTTAATCCACTCCACAGACTTTCCACCTTAGAGAGGTACTGCTTTAGTACCCGTTCTGTGGTAAGACATCTACAGTTAGAAGTGTCCATCAGTTGAACAAATTGGTTACCTTTTGTATCTCTCTTTCTGGTGGATACTCTAACTGCAGATTCCTCACTGCCCTCCCACCTCCCTGTTCTGTTTATTGGCCTCTTTTTAACATCGCAGAAGGTTCCAAGTTAGTATTCAGCACACCGATACAAACCTTTATTCTCACTCGCCATTTGAGGGCACAAAGTGGACAAACAATAAGAGACTGACATAATTAGGCAGGGGTGGCTCTGGTATGCTGCTCCACTCTTTCACTTCCGAGGCACTACTGAACCAGTGCAGAGCTTCTTGGCTCCACCTAGCATTGTGGTGCACAGTGGAATTGCTGAACAAAAGTTTCTGTACCCAGTCTTTTCACTTGGGGAGTTTTCAACAGTGAGGTGTCTGGGGTTTGAGTGTTCACTAGAATGAGCTTTACCAAAGGTAAGTAACTTGTTCCACATGCCTTCTCCAGTGAGGTGCATGGTAACAGTTAAACAATGATCTCGAAAATATACTTTAGATTTGCTGTTGTAATTTGCAGAATCACAGTGAAGCAAAAGGGAAAAGTCTATTTATCAGTGTATTATCTATCTATGTATCTTAACAATTATACCTTGCACACACCTCTATGAAGGTCTCTTGGCGGAGATCTTTAGCCTACTTGGGAAAAGGTGTATTGTTTTATTTTTTTAATGTATTTATTTTAATTTGAAAACTTGAATGAGTACCTGAGTGCCTCTGAAAGAGAATTCCAGACAACTGGCAATATGGAAGCAAAAGCTTGGTCTACAGTGGCTTCTGATTTTTTGTGTACAGGCCAGTATAGGCAAATTCAGATGGGCTTGAATTGGGGTGATGAATACAGGCCCCAGCTAGGCCCGCAAAGCACAAGGGTTCACTCTCCTGTAACGGAATCTATAAGGAAGTTGGCATGGAAACTGCAAAGTACAAACACAGCATTTATTAACCCTTAAGGGTGGTCCTACAATCCACACAACACCCTTCAGTATTGCATGGAGTAGCACAAAGAACATTCGTACACAGTCCCCTTTTATACACAACAGAGGGGCTCATAAGTGGGTGGATACAACATGAGGCCGAAGAACATTACCATTTATGGTCATTCTCGATACTGAATCAATACATGGGCGGAGCCAACACACTCCTTGGGCCCGCGAAACACATGGTCAAGCAAGGCTAATTATAACAGATGTGGTCAAGTCTGGGCATGCGCCAGATGGACAGGAGAGAGCTATTTATAAACTGTTACTAGGCAGATTACAAGAGCAACTAACACAGAGGTCGGACTCTCCTCGTGGTGAACACGTGGCAGCATGTCAATACAAAATGGAGTCCAAACTTCGGTCAACATAACGGAGAAAACATGATCTAAAGGGAAAGCATTAATGTCTTCAGTAAATGCTTAATCACATTCTGTTTCAATTTACAACAGACGACCCTTTCAGCATTTACTGAAGACATCCGGTTTCCAAAAATCATCATATATGTCAATTATCATCATTCCTTTAACCTCTTTGGCTAGACGCTTCTGATGAGCAACATCGGCAATAGTTTTCTTATCTGGAATGCAGAATGAAATGCATACAGAACAGCACAATGGTCCACATTGAACACACATACAGAAAAAGAACAGAATTGCTATAATAATACAGAGACCAGTTAAGATCTTCCATCCCCAGGCAGTAACCAATGCCCAAAACCATCCAGAAAAGGACCAAGTGCCGTTTTCTGTGTGGATTTCAGCTGCTATTTTATGCAACTTGTTAATGGCGTTATAAACGGATGGCGTATGATCAGGGATGAACACACAGCAGCTACTTCCAATAATTTTACAAGCTCCACCTCGATCAGCTAACATTACATCTAATACCATACGATTCTGCAATGCAACAATCCTAGTTATTTGTAACTCTTCCGTAAGATTCCCAAGAGCAGCAGCAGTCTGATTTGTCACAGCTTCTACCACTCTTGTTAATCTTCGGATCTTCCTACTATTCAGAGCGGCTCCAACAAAGAAAAACAGTCCTAAGTTAAAATCAATATACTGTTGCAAGCTGGTATCGGTCTGATCCACATCATCAATTGATAGAGTACGTTTATACCTATTTACAGTCACATTATTCAACAATTTCAAGTCTTTATGGTACGATGCAGGTGCTAGGAATACAGGAGGTAATAGGAATGATACATAGCATACCCCAGACCACCCAGCCGGCAAACGGTAATAACCTTTATTTCCGCACACAAAATAGGTATTATGGGACGCTAGGAAGGTACTGTTGTTCAACCCGTCAATATTCAGTACAGTTATGCAATCACTGACACCAACAGGGATAAAACCCACACTCTGGACACACAAGACCGCTTGAGCTTGTGCTACTTGGATTACAAATTTGTCCTTCCCCACAGTGTCTCTGGTGTTCGTGAAGATATAGGGAATGGATTCATTGTTCGGTCGGTACTCTTCCCATTCCCAAATTGTCCCATTCGCTTGTGGATACCCATTCTTGTCCTGATGGCATTCTTTATTAAGTCTGAAAAGCAATTGTCCCACTGTCGGTTTCCGAGTGGCAAAAAGCAAAGTGTACCATGCTCTACAAGAGCCATTATGAGAGAAAGGAAGTGGTATAAATGGCGTTCCTCCTTTCTTCTGATGGGCTGGCATCATCCCACATATCCAACAGTTCGTAGCATTCGTAGCAACGTGGGTATGATGCAGCATCTGGATGAAAGTGTTGTTCAAATAAGATTGTCGATGCTTCAACTCTTGATACGGTAATGTATAAAAGTAGTGCTCCTCAGGCACCGGAGTTGTCAACACAAGTGTTTTCCGAGCAGGAGTTACCTCCTCCACAAACCATGTGGTTATCCCAACAACAGCTACTGTTAGCATGAACCCCAACGCACAAAGGATTTTCTTCTTCTCCATGTCAAAAGAAACAGTACCCTGGTATCTTCCTGAAACTAAAAGGTCTGTCAGAACTCTTCCCCTTGGGCAGCGGTTGATTTCTTCACCAGCGGGCCAAGACGGGTGTCACTACACTAATGCAGGGCTGATCCCCCCCCCTTGCCTCATCGGCTCTCCGTTTCACTAACCCAAGGGCCGTTCTGACAGTATGTCCCGGCACTGGAAACCTTACTTCCTTGGTCGAAGATGATATCGCCTTCCTCCAGAAGTCGTGTGGTCCGGGAAGAGCTCCTCAGTCTCTCGTGGCTCAGCAGCACGACCTGTATCTGCTGCCAGGATTTCTCGTTGATCGGTCAGCACGGCAGACTCCACCAATCCGGGCGGTACCTTTCGACAGTGCAAGGAATGGATCCAATTCTTTCGGTTCGAGACTCGCACAGCCGTCCTCGTTGCAAGGAGGACTTGCTCAGGTCCTACCCATCTCGGCTCCAAACTGTTCGTTCTGTCGAAGACTTTCACCATAACATGATCTCCAGGCCGGAGACCATGTCCTTCGCCGGTAGACCGATCAGGGAGCGCCTCTCGGACCTGTTGATGAATAGAAACCAAGTTATCCGTTAACTGTGCCAGATAATCGCTCATCATTACACAAGGTACATCATACACAGCCTTAGGCCTTGGTGGACCCCAAATGTTCATTGGGCGTCCGAATACTACTTCGTACGGCGTAAGGCCGATTCGAGAGTGTGGCACTGACCTAATTGACAATAACGCCAGTGGCAGGGCGTCTGGCCAAGTCAAAGACGTTGAAGCTTGGATTTTGGCGATCTTAAGCTTCAGTGTACCATTATACTTCTCGACTAGTCCGGCAGACTGGGGGTGAAACACGGCATGAAACTTCTGAGTGATGCCTAGGCCCTTCAAGACGTACTTTATAACATCCGCTACAAAGTGAGGGCCATTATCACTCCACAGAAGCCTACAGACGCCATATCGAGGGAAAAACTCTTTTAGCAGTAGCTTCGCCGTGGTCATTGCAGTATTGTCTTTCGTAGGGTACGCTTCAACCCATTTGCTGAAAGCGCAGACCACTACTAGGACATACTTCAGATTATTACAGCGCTCAAGCTGGATGTAATCCATCTGCAGAACCTCAAAGGGTGCAGTGGGTGTCGCAAATCCTCCTGCTGGGGTTCGAGTACCCTTTCCTGGGTTATACTTCAGACAGATCATACAGGTCTGCACCACCCTCTTTGCTGTGCTAGCAATCTCTGGATGCTCCCAGACTTGGGTAAGCAATTTCACAATTGCGGAAGCTCCAACATGTGCTAGCCCATGTGCCATCTGAACCATAGGTTGTACGAAAGCCGTGGGTAACTTCCATCTATCCATCTGTTTATTTCTCCAACAACCCTCATCATCCAACTCTCCCTCGCTAGCCCATTTCTCCCGCTCTTTATCAGAAGCGGTCCTTTGCATTTCTCGCACTTCCTCCTTCGCATCACGCCATCTCTCCACCTGTGACTTCACTACATACATGGCAGTAGTACCGGGCTGCATCGCAGTCTCCCGTGCTACTCGATCCGCTAACGCATTCCCTTCTCCAACTTTATCAACCACTTTCCTATGGGCGCTACACTTAACGATAGCAATTTTCTTTGGGTATGTCAATGCAGTTAAAAGATTATGAACTAACTCTCCATGCATTATCTGTACTCCATGTGACGTTAAAAACCCTCTCTCCTTCCAGAGTAGGCCGAAGTCATGCGCTACTCCGAAGGCATAGCGGCTATCTGTGTAAACATTCACACACAATCCTGTACTAAGCTCACATGCTCGTGTTAATGCTATCAGTTCCGCTGCTTGAGCTGATTTCTGTGGTATGCGTGCTGTCTCCACTATCGTGTGTAATGTGGTAATTGCATACGCTGCTGAAGTCGTACCATCTGGTAGCTTCAGGCATGATCCGTCTACCCACAACTCTCCATCTATATCTGAAAAGGGCGTATCCTGGAGATCAATACGACCCTTTGTTTGTTCCTCAGTCACAAGAATACAATCATGCGCTTTCTGCGCCTCAGGCTGGGTCTCGGGGTATGGCAACAATGTTGCCGGGTTTAATGTCACGCACCTTTTCAACGTAATATGAGGAGCCAAAAGCGTCAGCTCATATCCCGTTAAGCGGGCACTGGTCAAATGCTGCGTCTTTGTTTGATTGAGCAGGGCATCCACAGCATGGGGAACTAACACCAACAATTTATGGGACAACACAATTCCTTCACTTTGGCGTATTGACACAGCTGTCGCCGCTACCGAGCGAAAACACCCTGGTAATGCTCGGGCGACAGGATCAAGCACAGCCGAAAAGTATGCACAAGGGCGCTGCTTGTCGCCGTGCATCTGCACTAAAACTGACAATGCACATCCATCTTTCTCATGCACATACAACGAAAAGGGTTTTGCATAATCAGGGGTCCCTAACACTGGTGCTGAACAAAGGGCCTGTCGCAGTTGCTGAAAAGCAGCATCACACTCATCTGACCAAGGGATTGGGATAGGCGTGTCTTTTGTCAAAAGAGCTAGTAATGGCTTAGCTATGTGTGAAAACCCCAATATCCACTGTCTACAAAAAGAAACAAGGCCCAAAAATGCACGCACATCCTTCTGCGTGGATGGTCTCGGTGTGTCCAAAATTACTTGGATACGATCTGGTGTGAGTGCACGTCCCTCCTTAGACAAAAGGTGACCCAAATAAGTCACCTTTGGTCTACAGAATTGCAATTTCTTCCTAGATACCTTATGATTGTGGGATGCTAAAAAGGAAAGTAAGGATAACGTGCTTTTCTCACACAACTCCAGGGTGTCAGCCGCCAACAAGATGTCATCGACATATTGAATGAGGGCGACCCCCTCGAGTAAAACAAAGGAATCCAACTGTCGCTTCAAAGCCTGACTATAAATACTAGGGCTTTCTGTATAGCCTTGGGGAATTCTACAAAAACGATAAGATCTATTGTTTAATGTGAACCCAAAAAGAAATCGGCTATCAGGGTGAATGGGAATAGAAAAGAAGGCATTTTTCAAATCAATCACTGAGAACATGGTCGCCGTAGGCGGGACCAAGGTAAGCAACGTCGTGATATCGGACACCACCGGGTACTGAGGTATCACGATCTTGTTTACCTCCCTCAAATCAATTATGAACCGATAGACCTTTGCATCCGTGTCCTTTTTCAGAATAGGGAGAATCGGACTGTTACAGATATTATAGGGAACTTCTTCCACTACTCCTACTGCGATCAAGTCTCGCACAATCTGTATGAGAGCCTCCTCGCCCTCCTGGGAAATACGATACTGCGGGAGGCGTGGTAACACCGCCCCCTCCTGGACACTAATGTGGACCGGAGGAATCACCATTTGTCCCACATCTGTGTCCGAAGTCGCCCATAAAGCTCGGGGGAGGGTAGCCAACAACGCATCCTCTGATATCGTACACATCCGCCCAGACCGGGGGTAGTTGTCATTTAAGATCACCCTCACACCCTCAGGGGAGCAGCGGATTGTAGCCCTAAAGTACTTTAACATATCAAGGCCCATAATGTTATCCGGTGTGTACGGAGCAAGCAGAAACGGACAGGGCGCAGAAAAAGAACCAACCTTAAATGTAAGGGGCTGTGAAAGAGGGCTTCGGGAAAGTGTACCGTCAAACCCTACCGATGTAACCACTGAGCCGGATGGGGGAGCCCCCGGAACCAAGTACCTAGACAATGCACTACGTGTCGCTCCTGTATCTACTAGGAACTGATCAGTAGAACCTAAAACCTCAGCCGATACATAAGGACCCGTCTGATCGACCGGCACCTCAACTGATTCAGACCCCCATCCAACGCATTCCTATGCATGTTGAGAATCGTGATATCCCGATCGATCGATGTCCGATACATGATACTGGTGCTGGCGATCGAAAACATTTGAGCTATCTCGGTGCTGCCCAGCAGTATCGAAACGAACATGATCGTTAGAATTCCCTCTAAAGTTCGAGGAACCCCCTCTACCTCTCGGGCCACCCGGAGTATGCCCCTGACGCGAAGCACGCAACACTGGGCAATCCCTGGCCCAATGGCCCAATTGCTTACAATACGCACACTGGTTCCTATTCAAATCAGATCGGCCCGAAGGGGGACCATAAGATCCACCCCTTCCTCTATTATTACCCCGTCGGGGCGGGCCATATACTTGTGCCAACATCACCTTAGTCTTGAGGTCTTTCGATTTCTTCTCTTCCTGGCCCTTCGCCTCGTGCTCCTGACGCTCATAATACTGAGCGATAGTCAGAAGGGCCGTCGGCGTCGCGGAGGACCAGGAACTCTCGCTCGCTTTTAACCGGGCCGCAACTGCCGGTAGCAGATTAGCCACATATTTGTCCGCGAAAAGGTGGCGGCCCGTGTCGTCAGTAAGCGACTGGCCACTAAAATCATGAAACGTCTCCTCAAAGCGCGTAAAGAAGTCCGCAACTGACTCGTCAACTTTCTGTTTACATGCAGCTAACATATTCCAGTCAATCTTTTTAGGGGGGATAATCGTCTTCAACTTAGCCACAATAGCCGCAGGGAGATCTAAAATATTCTGGGGTGGTTTCTGTGCGGGCTTCTGTTCCCTATCCTCATCCTCAAGGTCAGACCACCGGGCCTTGAAGGCAACCGCATCATCTACCTTTCGGACAGAGCGCCACGTATCCGGCGGTAGGATAAGGCCAAAGAACAGGTCTATATCCGCTAAGGTCATAATGCAAGAATTCAAGGCCCCCTCGACTTCTTCATAGAAGGCCGCTGGATTCTTGCGGGGGTCAGGCAGCGCATTCTTTAATGCCATAACATCGGCCCTATGCCATGGAGTGTAAACCCAATTATATACAAAATATCCCCTTGCATCGGCGGAGTTAATATCCGAGCTAGTCCCTGCTCCCTTAGGAGGAACATACAAAGGCGCCGCCTCTCGCATTGGTTTAGCATGCACTACGTCATCCTTATCTGACTGGGAGGTGGATGGGTGGCCCCCTGCTGCAGACGAATCCGACTGCTTCTCCTCCTCCGTTTGTTGGCGTGCTTTCTCTCTAAGGGCCAGCACCTCGTCCCGCAAAGCGAACAGCCGCCGAGCCGCCTCAGGAGCCTTAGGGGGAGAAAAAACACCATTACGTAATGCTCCAGCATCCGAAGACACTTCGTCAGGCTCAAGGATACTAGAATATTTTCGGAAAGCAGCAATTACTTCATCCGCGAAATGAGACAGAAAATACACCCTCTCTCTATCTTGCCACGACCCCCAAGTATGGAACAACTCCTCCTTAGACATCTTGCCCTTAAGTGCACGGAGGGAAAGTTTCCGAAGCTCAGCCATATGCTCGGCCGATAACATGGACCGTGTGTCTACCTTACCCGAAGCTGGGCCAGAATCTTGCGGCCGCGGAGCGGATGCGCCAACATAAGGGGGCGGAGAGCGATCTAGTAAATAAAAATCATCATCAGGATTATTAAGGACAGGATAAAGTGGCTGACGAACAACATATTGACCCGAGACCTGTAGCCTACGCTCTTTCTCTTGTCTGTCCGTTTGCTCTTTGTCCTCCCGACGCTTCGCTTCCTGCGCTCGCACATGATCATTCTTTCTTTGCTCTTTATCAAACAGCGCTTTCTCACGCTTCTCTCGCTCACGCACTTCCTTCACCCATAATCGCACACACTCAAACATATCCTGACGAGCACGCCGCTTACACATACACTGTTCCACATACTCAATCTTACGTATATCAAACGATCCATACAAAGGCCATCGCAACTCAGGATCCTTCCTCGTGTATTTCCTCCATAGTGTGCTGTACATTATGGAAGAAAGACCATGCTTCACATACATATCCCTATTAGGGGTCCCCTCTGGGGGAGCCGGAGCAGATTCCTCGAGGTTCAACCGGTTACCAAAACAGCAGCACCACTTACGGAGTGCGCTAAAAGCAGGCATGCTAGGAATAATGCAAAATATGCAATATTATAAGGAAAAATGGCACTTAATTGTTGCGCCGTTCAAAGTTTACACAGCTCTGGAGAAATCTCTCCACATTACCTGCCTATATGTGTTGCAACGCATATATTTTCACAAAGACAAATTCAAAATATGACTAGTCATCATCAATCAAACTCAAATAGCCAACCCAGGCTTCAAAAACTCGGAGCAAGTACCGTACAACGGTTCTTACCAATCAAGAGTCCAGGTTCCAACTGCCAAGCTCCACAATCGCCCAAACGGCTCTCACGGCAGGACCGACAGAAGAGGTCTCAGTCGATGACCGGCGCCACCCAGACGGTCAGCTCGGAAGGGAAGGAAGAAAAACCTCGGGATGCCAGGGCTAAAACGCCGCTGGCAGTGATCACGTCCCCGGCCAAACTCCTCACCTTCGTCGCGACCAGTCCTTCGAGCATCCGAGTCGCCGATGAGCCCCACGTGACGGGCGCCAATTGATGAATACAGGCCCCAGCTAGGCCCGCAAAGCACAAGGGTTCACTCTCCTGTAACGGAATCTATAAGGAAGTTGGCACGGAAACTGCAAAGTACAAACACAGCATTTATTAACCCTTAAGGGTGGTCCTACAATCCACACAACACCCTTCAGTATTGCATGGAGTAGCACAAAGAACATTCGTACACAGTCCCCTTTTATACACAACAGAGGGGCTCATAAGTGGGTGGATACAACATGAGGCCGAAGAACATTACCATTTATGGTCATTCTCGATACTGAATCAATACATGGGCGGAGCCAACACACTCCTTGGGCCCGCGAAACACATGGTCAAGCAAGGCTAATTATAACAGATGTGGTCAAGTCTGGGCATGCGCCAGATGGACAGGAGAGAGCTATTTATAAACTGTTACTAGGCAGATTACAAGAGCAACTAACACAGAGGTCGGACTCTCCTCGTGGTGAACACGTGGCAGCATGTCAATACAAAATGGAGTCCAAACTTCGGTCAACATAACGGAGAAAACATGATCTAAAGGGAAAGCATTAATGTCTTCAGTAAATGCTTAATCACATTCTGTTTCAATTTACAACAGGGGGGCAAAGTTGCTGATGCACTTAAATATTCGGCATCTATTTTTAAAGGGAATTTTGTCCTTCGCTGGTAGCCTGTGGGCGGGCGAAACACGATCCCTCTTTCTCATTCCAGTTATGGAATGAATCTCACTGCTTTGTTGTGCTCCTTGCATTTGGTTGATTTGAGTCCCTGGGAGGTCTGCATAGAGGTATTTTCAATTTCTAGCCTCATCTCAACAGCTACCCCTACAAGTAAGGTGTTATGTGCAGAGGAGAGCAGCATCAGAATGGGTCTGTATTTGGTGGGTTGATACAAAGCTGCCTGTCCCCAAACCCACTTTTTCTAATACTCTTTTTATCAAGTTTTAGCAATAATCTTAAAAATATTAAATGAGCTTTGAGTAATTGGTGTAGTGGAACCACAGCAATGAGAAAAACCAATACAGACATAGCAGACTCAACTCAGGATCCCCAGCCTCAACTACCAAACCAAGAATGAATTTAACGAGTGCACCCCCCCCCCCCGTTTCCCTCCCCCCCCATAAGCTATGCCACTGCCCGGACCACCTGGGAGTTCTCCCACCTGGTAGTTCTCTCTGGGAACTCATCACTATGGTCATATATGAGACAACAGCCGGGATCCCTGCCCTGGGACTGCTTATTTTAAAGGTATTTTCACTGCACTCACTCTTCCTTGTCTTTGCAACAGGAATCCTTTAAGGTAGAGTTGTCAAATTGATGCATGTGGGGAGGGCTTCATGTTTCTAGTCCTTGTCTCTTAGAAATCAGTTTATCTAGTGACTGACAGCTCCATGTATTAATGCAGAGTCGGAAATAGAGGAGAGTGCGTAGGCAAATTATTAGGGCGACCAGAGCCAATCTGTGGGCCGGGCATGGCTCCAAGAGTCTGTGCATGAGCCAAGCCATGAAAACGTTTGCCATGTTTTATCATGCAACAAACATAATGTAAAAATCTCTTCAAAATTTAAAAGGAAGTTTATTTCATGGAAGCTCTGAGAAATAAAATATTTGCCTAGGGTTATACAGTTTGGTAGGTTATCTGGTTTTACATTTTGAAATTCAGCCATCGGGCAGGTATCTCTGTCTCTCTCTCCCTCCCATTTACATAATAGGTTACTATTTTGTATTTCATTCTTTATTTTTTTTTTATTTTTTTTTTAAAAACCTTTATTTCTTCAAAAGTCTGGACACAGCTATTCAGCCGACAACCCGGAGGTTCGGCAGCTTCGGTAGAGAAGGACAGAGAAGCGTCCACATTGCATTAAAGGAGCATTGAAAAGATTCAATTTTTAAATAAACGCAAACACACAACAAACCCCAGCAAGGCAAGAACACTGAATGCCCATGGTGATAGCCCCCCAGGGGAGGCCGGACCCCAATCATCTAACAGTCACAGTACTGTGATAAGAGGAAGAAGGGGGACAGCAGAGGCCCAAGAAGTCAATTAACCATCACATCTTATATACTGAGCTGGAAAGAATGTCAAGAAGAAAGCTGTTCCTCGGGGGGATCCAAATCAGGGACAAGACATATTCCCCCCCTGTATTGATTCCACCGCCCCCAGATGGCGTGCCACTTCCGAGGGCGGCCTCTAGCGCAATATACTGTCTTTTCCCTGAGCATACTCCAGTCCATATTTTCTTTCCACGCGGTCAATGTGGGGGGCCCCACGGAGCCCCACAATCGCGCGATATCTCTCTTAGCGACCATGTTACCCAGAGTCACCCATTGGGTCTGTGCCTCATCGTGATCAGTGGGCCCCCAGACATTCAGGAGACAACACCGCGATCCGGCTGCATAGCAATGCCCGTCACCTCCCCCATCACTGCATGGACTCTCCTCCAGAATTCCGTGATGACACCACATTCCCAAATGATATGCAGGAAAGTACCCACCATAACACATCCCCTCCTACATAGGCCTTCCTCAGAGAATCCCATATGAACCAGCCTTGGCCCCGTCACATACACTCGATGCAGTATTTTGAGCTGCACCAGCCTCAGACGCGACGGGATCGCAACCTCCTTGGGAGAGGAAACAGCAGACTGCCAATCCTTGTCATCCAACTCGAGTCCATCCCTAGTCCACTGGTCACGCAGCCCCAGAAGCATATCCGCCCGGACATTTATCAATTTCTTGTAGATGAGCGAGATCGTGCTCTCAGGCATATGGCCATCAAGGATCCGGTCCTCCAAAGGAGAGGACTCCGGCACCTTCTCACCCTCCACGAGCACTGACCGGAGGGCATGACGCACCTGAACATAGCGGAAAAACTCGGATGTCCCCAGCTCATACTCCTTCTGCAACTCTTCAAAGGACTTCACCCTCCCCTTAATCAGCACATCTCCGACCCTGGAGATGCCGATCAAGTCCCATTTATCAAACCCTTTTGTATGCTAAAGCCTACCCAATCTTTCAGATTCAAACAGCGGGGTAGCAAGGGTGAGCCTATCCTTCCAGCCCAGCGAGTCAGTTGCCATCTTCCACACACGCACCGCCACCCCAGTGGGCCCCGTGAGGGACGAGTCCAGGGACCGCGAGTACAACGCCCTGTGATAGTTACCACCACGCAGCAACCACCTGTCCATGGCATAACCAGGGCTGAGGACAGGGCCATAGAGACCGTGATTAATCGCGCTCAGCTGGGTGGCCCAATAGTAGCGTCGGATGTCTGGAAGCGCAATACCCCCATCGTACCATGGAAGCGTCAACTTAGCAATTGCTATTCGCGGCCGCCCATCCCACAACAACGTTCGTTGGAGGCTTTCGACCTCCCGAAAGTAGTTGGCCGGTACCCAATCTAGAGTATTCTGCAATGCGTAGAGGAACCGGGGAAGAGACATCATTTTGAACAAGGCAGCGCGCCCAACGAGGGAGAGCGGCAGCCTCCGCCAGCCCTCTACATCCCGCCGCAGGCGCGCTAGGTGGGGGAGCAGGTTCCTCTCATACCGCAAAGCGGAGTCCGTGGAGATAAAGATCCCCAGATACACGAAGCCCTGCTGAGCGATCTGGATCGAACAAGTTCGCGGGATCGGTGGAGCCTCGCCACTCAGAACATATAAATACGATTTACTCCAGTTGATGACGAGACCCGAATTCCTACCGAAAGATGTAAGAACGTCACAGACCACTATAAGTGATTTCTTGGGCGAGGCAAGATACAACAGGATGTCATCAGCATATAGCGAAATGCGGTCCTCGTGTTCGGGCGACCATCTAAGTCCCCGTATATCCGGGTGCCAGCGTATCCACGCTGCCAGCGGCTCAAGGGCGAGGGCGAACAACAATGGCGACAGGGGGCAACCTTGCCGAGTACCCCTCCCAAGCTGAAACGGAGTCGATGCCCGGCCATTTACCACCACACTCGCAAGGGGTCCCTCATACAGCAACCTCACCCAGCTCACAAAACCATGGCCAAAGCCGAACTTTGCCAGCACAGCCCACAAATATGCCCATTCCACCGTATCAAAGGCCATTGTGGCATCAAGAGACGCCACAATAGCTGGTTCACGCAGCGTGCCCGCCCTGGCGATTACACCATGAAGGCGCCGAAGGTTTAACGCAGTGTTACGATGCGGAATAAAACCGGATTGATCTGGGTGGATCAAGTCTCCAAGTACCCTGATCAATCGGGCCACCAGGATTTTAGCCAGAATCTTCGGCTCGGCGTTAAGGAGTGAGATAGGCCTATATGAGGCACACTTATTTCGGGGTTTACCATCTTTGTGTATAACAACAATTGTCGCCAGTCGCTGATCCAACGGGAGGGTCCCACTCCCCCGTGCCTCCACGAACATGGCGCGCAGGTGGGGGGCGACCCTATCCGGAAACAGCTTATACAGGTCAACCGGCAAGCCATTCGGGCCCGAGGCCTTACCCGAGTTCAGCGAGCGGATAGCTCCCGCCACCTCATCGACCGTTATGTCACCATCAAGATCATCCCTATCTACTTCAGAGAGACAGGGCAAAGCGATATCACGCAATAGGTCACGCGAATCCTCGGGCGGCCTATCCGACACTGAGGCATAAACCATACGGAAATAGTCCGAGAAACACTGTACAATCCTCTCAGGTTCCACAATCACCTCTCCCGTCAACTCCGGCACTACTCTATTAACCCGTTCTTTTTTGTCCAGCCAAGCTAGCAGTTTCCCGGCCTTGTCACCAACATCATACAGGCGGCCCTGCTGTTCCCTACTGAGGGTCTTAGCGGCATTCGTCACCAGGTCCTTATACTCGGCTTGCTTCAAGCTTAGCTCATGCAGTGAGGCCTCTGTAACCTCCTCCTCTAGCGCTCCCTCCAAAGCCACGATCTCTTGTATTTCATTCTTGGCTCACATTGAGAAAGGTCGACATAAAGATCGTAGACCCAACTCAGGGCCGCCTGACCCAACTTCCAATGCAAGAATGCATTTATTGACACAGTAAAAAACAGCCCCCTTCTGTCCCCCAAGCTACTTTCTTGGGTGTGCAGTGTTAGTAAGTGGCACTAGACGTTCACAATACTCATTGTTTCAGTTCCCAACCTATTAATTGGATTTATCAGTGTGTGTGTGTATCTCTCCTACAGCATTGCACAGGAATAAATCATACTAGAACAAATCCAGATCCCACTCTATACTGATAAGCTAGGTATGAAACAGCCTTTGAACAGCTGTGTTCTTGACTGGGTTGGTTTTGATGTGGATTCTGTGAAACTGAAATTCATGGTGGAGTCTCAATACCTCTTGTGAAGACTCATGATATAGTGTTTAGATTATCCTTAATCAATCAATCAATCAGTGAAATTGTAAGACTTCAAAAACTGACTCCCTGCTCACTTGTCCATCAAGGATAGGTGTTTATTGGACTGTTTCAACCTCTTGAGCTTCCTCCCTACCCTTCACTGTATGCCTAATTATAATGTGTTGCTTATATCCTTATGCACCCTTATGTCCTGCTATGTAATTATATGCCTAATTCTAATGTTTGGCTTATATCTTTATGCATCCCTATGTCCTGCTATGTAATGCAACTTGTGTTCCCCTGTGTATGTAAAGCACTCTGATACCCCCGGGTAGCGCTATATAAAACGTATAAATAAATAAGCGCGCAACTCACCCATGAGGGTCTCAAGGCGCTGGGGGGAGGGGAGAGCAGCTCTGGTCAGTTGAAGAGCCAGGTCTTGAGGGTCTTCCTGAAGATGTGCAGGGTGGGGGTGCATCTAATGTTGATTGTCAGCTCGTTCCAGGTCTTGGCCACAATGTACGAGAAGGTTTTCCGTCTGTTCTTGCACTGCGGATGCCCAGGGGTTCGGCGAGGACAAGGCCGGCGGATCGGAGGTTCCTCTTGGGTACGTGAAAGGAGATTCTGTTGTTGAGGTATTGGGGTCCGGTGTTGTGGAGGCATTTGTAGGCATGGATAAGTATCTTTAAGGTTACTTTTTTCTCGACGGGGAGCCAGTGGAGGTTACGCAGGTGCTGGGTGATGTGTTTATGTCAAGGGATGCCAAGGACGAGTCTGGCTGCAGTGTTCTGTATGGTCTGGAGTTTGCTGAGCAGAGACTTGTTGATGCCGTCGTAGAGGGCGCTTCTGTAGTCCAGTCTGCTGGTTATGAGTGCATTGGTGTCGGTCTTCCTTGCTTCGGGGGGGATCCATTTGAAGGTCTTTCGTAGGATGCGTAGATTGTTGAAGCAGGTGGAGGCGACAGCGTTGATCTGTCTGGTCATGGAGAGAGAGGAGTAGAGTATGATGCTGAGGTTTTGGGGGTGGGGGAGGAGCTTCCAAGGGCGGTGGCCACAAGGAGTTGCCCCATGCAGAGGGGGAGGGTCCGAGGACAAGTACCTCTGTCTTCTCCTAGTTGAGCTTCAGGCAGCTGCTGCTCCAGGATGCGACGTCTTTCTTTCCTTCCTGGAAGTTGTCTAGTGGTGATGGGGTCCTTGGTGAGGGAGTGGATGAGCTGGGTGTTGTCGGCTTAGGATACTATGCTGAGTCCGTGCTGCCGGACGATGGAGGCGAGGGGGGGCCATGTAGATGTTGAAGAGCATAGGGCTAAGCGACGATCCTTGGGGTACTCTGCAGTTGATTTCCGTGGGTTCGGAGAGGAAGGGTGGAAGTCTGATACCTTGGGTTCTACCAGCGAGGAAAGAGTGGAGCCAGTCGAGAGCGGTTCCCTGTATGCCGGATTCGTAGAGTCTGGCGGTGATTGTGCGGTGGGAGACGGTGTCGAAGGCTGCAGAGAGGTCAAGTAGGATCAGTGCAGCGGTGTGTCCTTGGTCGAGGAAGGTGTGGATGTTGTCCGTGGCGGCGAGTAGAGTGGTCTCAGTGCTGTGGTTGCTGCGGAATCCAGATTGGGAGGGGTTGAGGAAGCAGTTTTCCTTGATGAATTTAGTTAGTTGGATGTTTACGGTCTTCTCAGTGACTTTGGCTGCAAAGGGGAGGGGGGAGATGTGTCGGTAGTTCTTGAGGTCCGTGGCATCTGTGGAGAGCTTCTTGAGTAGGGGTCTGACTTCTGCGCTTTTCCAGTCGTCGCGAAAAATGCCGGTTTTGAAGGTAGCGATGATGGTACGTCGTAGTTCTGGAGCAATGGCTACGTGGCTCTGTGGAAGATGTGCGAGGGGCAGGGGTCCATGGGGGCTCCTGAGTGGATGCCTTTCATGGGCAACGCAGTGTTTTCGGTGGGTCCAGGAGGAGATGGTGGATTGGCTGGCATTGCTGAAGGATGGAGTGGTTTCGGAGTCAGGTGTCTGGTCATTGAAGCTGTTGTAGAGGCCCTTGATCTTTAGATGGAAGTAGGAGCTGAGCTTGTTGCAGAGGTACTGGGAGCGGGTGATGTCTGTGGTTTCGCTAGGGGGTTTGGTGAATTCCTGGATGATGCTGAAGAGTTCCTTGGAGTTGCTAGTGTTGGCGAGGATCTTGTTTTGGATGAAGTCCTTTTAGTGGATCTGATGCCTTGGTGGTATTCTGTCATGGCGTTCTTGTAGGTGGTGCAGTCTTCCGAGGATTTGCTGTTTCTCCAATTCTTCTCGAGACGTCTGCAGGTGAGTCTGGATTTTTGGAGGTCGGCCGTGAACCAGGTGGCCTTCCTGGGGCGCTGTCTCTCGAGGGGTGCAAGCTCGCCTGCGTAGTTAGAGATCCATCTGTGGAGTTCTTTGGCTGCGAGATTGGTGTCGGTCGAGATGGTGAGGATGGAGTTGATCTGCTCCTCAGTGATTTTGCTCCAGTTTCTTTGTTGAGGACGGGGTGCAGGTTTTGGTGCCGTGGGTTTGTCCAGTGGAAGTGTACGCAGAGGTGATCCGTCCATGGGGGTTGGGTGGTGTGGCTGAAGTGGATGTTGTTACCTCCTGCAAAGATGGGGTTGAGGGTGTGTCCTGCCTTGTGGGTGGGGGTGGCGACGAGTTGTTTCAGTCTGAGGTTGGCGTGGTTTTTCAGGAGGGTGGCGGAGTTGGGGTCACTCAGGTTGTCGAGGTGTAAGTTGAGGTCCCTGATGAGTATGTAGTCATTGGACGCAATGGCATGGGGTGGGATGAGGTCAGCAATGGTGGTGGTGAATGCAGTTCGAGGTCCAGGTGGTCTGTAGACGAGGTTGCCTCTTAGTGTCGTTCTGGGGTGGTCTGGATCTGGAAATGGAGGTGTTCGGTGGTGGGTGGGCTGTCTCTCGAGCTGGAGGTTGTGAGTCGGAGGGAGCTCTTGTGTGCGATGGCAAGTCCTGGGCAGTTGGGGCGGGTCCTTCCTCTGGATCTTGTATCCGTCCGGGATGGCGGTGGCGATGTCTGGGGCGGAGGTGGAGTTGGTCCAGGCTTCTGTGACGAAGGCGACGTCTGGCAAGAGGGTGTCGAGGAGGTCCCAGATCCCTATGGCATGTCTGTGCAAGGAGCGCACGTTGAGGAGGATGCACCTCAGGCCTTTGGAGGTGTTGGCATTCGGCGTGTGGGCGGTGACCTTGGGGATGCAGACGGTGGTGAAGGTCTGGCGGTAATGAGAACTGGCCATGGGTGGTGCTCGCCGTGGACAGCTTGCAGTAGTAGTTCCTTCCTGGGTTGAGTGCGAGGAGGGCAGCTGAGTCGTTGCGGTGGGTGGTTGGAGATCCAGGATCCCTTGCGCTGGTTGTGCTCGGGTTGCGTACGGGTGCAGACAGGCTTGCATTTCGTCCGTTGTGCGGCTGCGCAGCAGCCGACATTAAATAGGGAAGGGGGAGGGAGGAACAGCTAGGAGGTGGGAGCAGGAATCAGCAGGGGGGAGAGGCCTCGGGGGCAGCAGCGGTAGAAAAGGTAAACGGGCAGAAAATGAACAGCAGAAAAAGAACAACAATACAGAGAATGGCACAATAAAGGCAACAATAACATCTAAAAAAAACTGGCTACAATTACAGTGGGCCAGAAAAACGGGCGCAACACAATCCATACAGTGGCACAAACACCTACCTGCACCGAGCACTGCACAGGGCAGCGGCAGTGGCACAGCAGCGGAGCTGCAGTGGGAGAGAGCTGTTAAATGGCCAAGAGGTCAGATGTCTTGCTCGCACAACCTCGCAGCAGCTGCCATGAAATAGGGAAGTGGGAAACGGGCAGAAAAGGAATAGCAGAAAATGAACAACAATACAGAGAATGGCACAATAAAGGCAACAATAACAACTAAAAAACTGGGCACAATTACAGTGGGACAGAAAAACGGGCACAGCGCAACCCGGACAGTGGCTCGAACACCTACCTGCACCGAGCACTGCACAGGGCAGCGGCACAGCAGCGGAGCTGCAGGGGAGAGAGCAGGTCTCTGGCCAGGAGATCAGAGGTCTTGCTCTACCTCTTGAGCAAAACCTCTTTGATATAGAAAAATTCCTTCCTGATACACCAAATATTCCCCTCTTTGTTCTGCTGATATGTTGTACATATATTTAAAGTCGAATATGGTCCTAAAGGAGCTAGAGCAAATATAGAACCCCTGGAACATGTGTTGACTGTTGGAGTGTCCAGTCCGGGGCAACTAAACCAGAAGGAGAGAGGGAAATAGACTCCCCTGGTGTATGGAGGATGTAGTTTCTTCCACACTGTTGTATGATTGTTGTTTGGTATGTGGTATGAATGGTATGTCGAAAGAGACTGGGAAACAGATAGGATAAATGGGGGTATGTGATGTTATGGAATTTTTTTTATTTTAAGTGATGAAAAGAAACATACGTAGTTCAACAACAGATTAAATCTATGACAAATGGATTATGTCAATAAGTGAATAAATATATGTAAAGAATTGTAATAATTGCTTTGAAATACACTGTTGAAAATAATTTAAAAAATGTACAAATAGAAAATGAGAAATATGTCAAACTGAGTATACGGTGGGATCTGGATGTGTCCTTGTAGGATTTATTTCTGTGTGAAAATAATTGCAGGCTGGGAGGACCGTGTTGTTGATTATTTGTGCATCCCCCCGGCCTATCCCCCCCCATCCTGGTCATGAGCCTGTTTTATTCCACATTTAATTGTGTGGGGGGCCCTTTCGTAAACTTTGCCTCTCCTTCAGCATGCCTGCTTTTTGTAGACCTGAAAATCAAATCCTATTTCGGTTTGCAAAATCCTCTCTGCCATCATCCTGCCAAAGTCGGTACATTAAGTACCTTATATTGGATAATAGTAACATCTGTGACTTATAACACTTAGAAACGTTAGAAGTGCAGTATGAATGGGTTTATAAAGAGATAAGTTAATAATATCATAACGTAATTGATATGCAAGGATTAGCCTGATACTTTTGATTTATAATAAGAGTACAAACTAATATGAACTAGATAGAGGTCTGTTGAAAAGTCTTAACTGTTTAAAATGTTTTTGAAATTTTACTGTAGGGTCTTGGGAAGACTTTGCAAACGATTGCTTTGCTTGGATATTTAAAACATTACCGAAATCTTCCCGGACCACACATGGTTTTAGTTCCAAAGTCAACATTACACAACTGGATGAACGAATTTAAACGTTGGGTTCCAACTCTTCATGCTGTTTGTCTTATTGGTGACAAGGATGCCAGGGTAAGTGCACATACATTACAATTAAAACTTTGTTTAGCAAATATGTCTATTTCCATTACATTTATGCTGAAGAATTATTAGAATTCTATACCAAATTTAGGTGCAATATATTTGTAGACCGTAAATTGCTCAAACATCTCTTTCTCAATCAAATTGGATCTCATATTTCATTATTTCACATTGAAACTATTTAAAAAAATAGGACAATTGTTGTACTTCCTCAATAAAGCCTCAAAGTGGGGTACATTTGGTTAATAAGTGATAAACAGAAATATTTGAATCTATCCAGAGGTGCCTTCAAAATAACTCAATAAACTTATTAGCCTAGAGTTTCTACAGATAAAGAGTCTCACTGTCTGATATCCGTTCCCTAATGGAATGAGGGATATATTAGTAGTGCTAGGCAACACTTCTTATTAAGAAATAGTCTTTGAAATCACTAGAATTACTTTTCTTTTTCTTTTTCTTTCTGCAATGCAGTCGTGAAGGCTGCTTGCTAAAAGTGTTTCCTTTAGGACCTAGTTTCACCTCTTAGTTTGTAGGTCCCATCTTTTTCCTATCTTTTTTTAATATCTTTTTTTATTTTTGGTCTTGCTGCCTTTTCTAGCTTTTATGGGGATCTTGCTGATTGTTTTTTTTGGAAGGAGTGTTATATTTATAAATGTAAAGAATAGTAACATTGTGAGAGAAAATTATTGCTCTGTGACATAGGCACCATCTGTTTGAAAAGGCTGGGGGCTCTGAGATGTCCTTGACCAAAGGATATTAGATATTTTTCTTAGGCGGTTGGATGAGATTCTTGTGATGGAGAAGCAGATGCCTAACACATTTGTGCACAACTAGGGATTGGTTCAGTATTACCCTCTGGTGGTATCTTACCATATCCTCTTTATTATGACAAGTTGAACCCGCTTCCCCCATGTAGGAGAGAGAAGTCCCAGTATACTTAACCTTTGCCTCACAGAGGTTGTGATAGCAAGGCTAATGACGAAACCTCTTGACTGACTTACAGGCCACTGTAGTCTCTGGGCTGTGGTATATGCAATGGTGTGTGGAGTTTCTTTTTAACCTTAAACAGCCTGGAATAACAAACTGTGCAGTCCATTGTAAAGAATTTCTTTTGCTTATCTTGGTGCAAGATAGAGAAGGCCATGAGGCCAGGTAGTAGCATGCATGGGGCCCCACAGAACCTGTACCGAGGTTGACTGCTTCATTTTGTTTTTAGAGAAGGATGTGCATCACATTTCTGAGGTATACTTCTGCCTGCAGATCCCTCATCTCTTGCATCACCTCCAAGTACCAAGCCAGATCTGGAAAGGTCAACTAGCTCTCTTGCACCAATAGGTGATGTCTCTGCTCTGACTTGGCCCTTATTCCACTTGGATACGACATTGCAAAGCCGTCTAAAGCACCCCACTGACATCCTGACCTTGTTTCCTTTTATTCCATACCTTTTGATGCAGATCTCGATTTAAAGTTTAAGCCCAGTCATTTGTGCCACAACCAGATGTCGCTGTCTGACTCGCACAACATCTGCTTGTGATGCCAGGGCCAAAACATGTCTCCAGGTCATACACAAAGTGTGCCCTTATGTGCGCTAAGGACATCAAGGTGTATGAGCCAAAGCACTTCATGTTATGGGCCTGTGACAGATGCAGAGCCTATCTCCAGTACAAATCCAAGTCCCAAGCCGTCTCCTTCCCCAGCTTTCCTTTGTGTAGAAAATCCTCAAAGTAGGCTGCTTCCATGAACAAGGAAAAGTCCTCCCAGAAGAAACACAAGATGCACTACAGGATGCACTCTATGTCTTCATGACATCACTCTCCCTTGAAGGGGTTAGTCTTCCAGTGGGCAGGCTTGTCCTTCAACTCAATGTTGTCCTCTGAGCCAGTTTGTGTACATGCAGCCGACTCCAAATTCAGCCCAGGACACCCCAGCCTTCCTTTCAGATACCGCTTCTCATGATTTGAATGACATTAGCAAAGTGGGCAATCTTCTTAGTCTTATGGACATAGATAGTGATAATTATTTAGCAGTCCAGAATCCCATGGCTCGGATACCTCTCCTGAGGTGGATCTGGATTATCCTTGGCGGCCTATCACAGAGGATGTTCCCTCATTCTTGGATGTGCAAGACAAGGCAGTGGTGGTGCTTGAATTACCATTGCAGCTAGAGGAGAACAAAACTAACCTTACAGAAATCCTGCAGCTCTGAATCAATTGCTCCCTGTCAATCAAGCATTGATGGAACCGATCTGAGTTGCGTGAAGCAAACCAGCTTCTGCATCTGTAGTGAGCCTCCAAGTTTTCTGCTCCCATCACCTCCCTCCTATACCTGAAGTTTGGACAGCTAACTCCTTTTCTGAGAGTCCTGTAGTTTAGGCATCCTTTTACTCTAAACAGAACCCCCAACTCTACTCTATTTCTACTATAGATTGTTGAAGATGACTGAAGTTTCAGGAGGAAAAGTCTCTTTGGGAAGCCTTGCTCTTAGTTCTATGAACATGACTCGCGTCCTGCTCCCTTATTCCCATGCCATGGCACAAATGGTCGCTACAACATCGGCGATCACCTTTGACCAGTTGCAGAGTTTGTGCGATGGGTAAGTTGATGCCAAACAGATTCCCTGCTCCGGTCTGGGTATGGTGGATTCGGTGGCAAGATCTACTGGCTCTTCTGTGACCGTCTGCTGCCATGCCTGGATGTGTTCTACTGGCTTTTTGATGATGTCTAGGAAATCTTATGGACATGCCTATTAATAGCGCTCGCCTCCTTGGCAAGAAGGTTGACTCAGCCATGAAGTACTAAATGCAAGGGTTGGCTATGGCTTGATCCTTGAATCTTCCTCTGCTCGCCAATATTACCAGCAAAACTGCAAGTACAGGGAATCTTCCAAGGGTCTGCCTTTTTCAAAGGGCCAACCGATGTAGCCCATGCAGCAGTTCAACAAGCTCTTTCACAGCTATAGGAGGTGTACCGGCTCTAATGGCATTCGAGGGAGCCCTAACAGTCCTCTTTCACTACCCCGGCCGCCTCCACAAAACCACTTTAATTCTCCAAAGAGAAGCATGTGCAGCCTGTGAGGGGAAGTTGGTCCCTTTTTTTGGTGCATTGGCAGACCATCACCATGGACCGTTGGGTCCTCCAGATTGTTGAGCAAGGCTTTGCCCTTCCACTCCAGGGCTTGCCTCCTTTCATCCCCCTGTTCCCTCTGTCAACTCATATTATGTTTCTATATTCTGTAGCAGAAAGTTCTCACTCTATTGAGCAAAGGGTCCATGGAATTCATTCCCAGAGAATGAGGTTGTCAAGGGATGTTGCTTGCTTTGATTTCTTGTTTCAAAGAAAGACAATGGTTTCCTTCCCAATCTAGAGCTTGCCAGTATGAATACCTTCCTCCAGAAGGAGACGTTTAAAGTACTTTTCCTCACACAGGTCCCTTTGGCTATGGTAGACTGAATGGTGTCCCTTGATTTACAGGAGACTTACTTCAATCTACTAATCCTGCAGTCGCCCCAGAGCTATCTGCATTTTGCGGTGGGCTCCACATAGTATCGATTTGCAATATTTCCTTTCGGGCTGCCGTCATCTTCCGAGTATTCACAAAGGGGGTATTAGTGGTCCCATCTGCTCTTCCTAGCTCTAGGGATCTATGTATTTCCTTACCTTAAGCACTGGCTGCTAAAGGTGAAACCACCACAGCTATTGTCAATGCACTTGCTGGGCACAGAGATTTTCAATCAACCTCCCCAATACCTCCAGCCTTCTCAGCATATCCTCTTCATCTGTGCAGGAGTGGAGCCTGTCTTGCTCAAGCCCTTCCCTCCTCAGTGATTTCAGGGAGCTCTACTTCTGGCTCTTACTGTCCTCCGTCTTTAGGACATGCTCTCCTTTTTTATCCTTCTGGTTCCTCATGTTTGGTGGCATACATATGCACTCAAATGGTGTCTTGTTTTCTATGAGCCCAGCATATTTACACATTGGGTAGCGTTCCCATTTCCCCAGAAGCAGTTTGGGACCTGTGCTGGTGGCTTGCAATGGACCTCCTTGCATGTGAGCAGCTATCCTGTCCCCTACTGGGGATGACTCAGTGTCTAATGTTGTTTCTTACCTTGGTTTGGGTAGTCATATTGATGTATTGGAGGTCAGAGGCCTGTGGTCTCCCATGTAACAGAAATTGTATAGCACCTGTTCAACTTCATGCAATCCTTGTGTCATTGCTCAGTTCAGGTCCTGATAAGCAACACAACTGTGATGCGGTAGGCTAACCAGCAAAGTAGCTTAGTCTTGCATCTCCTGAGTCTGGAGACAATGAGGCTGTAGTCTTCGCCTCAGGATGAACCTGTCTGTGGAGTCATAAATCACTTGGCAGACTCCCTCAGTATAAAATTATTGTACAGCCATCGTGTCTTCAGCTGGTGGTGATTCAGTTGATTATCACCCTCTGGGGCAAACCTCCAGAGAACACATACTCTGCAGTTGGTTGATGAGCTCTAAGTAGGACAAAACTGGTCCTGGGTTGCTTTAGTCCAGTTCAGGGAGGACCTGGCCTGGCTGGACTGTTCCCATTGGAGCAAGATCTAAACTGATTTGCATATAGGTGGGTCCAAGTGAGGTGGCATTATCTGCAAAATAACTATGGACTGGGATGTGGCACGAGTAATTATCAGTGGCTGAGATTAATTCAAGCATTCCATCGATCACTTTTTTTATACGTCCGTGTGTCGCCGTAGGTGGGACAGGTATGCCCAGACGTGGGTCCCATGCTCACTGTGTCACTGGAACAAAGCTATGCTTCATGTTTCCTAGTGGGATTTAATTTGATGTTTTTTTTTGTGGGGGGGCGATGTTAAGCTCCCAGCATCTCTTTGGGTCCAATGTAACATACATTCCAAGATATTTGAAGTGCTGGACGCATCTCAATGGGTTCCTGCAATCCTTCCCCATAGCCGTTTAAGGGACAGGAGATCAGGAAGACCATTTATTTCCCCCAGTTAACTTTGAAACCGGAGTCTTTGCCAGAGACCTTAAGGATTTGCATGAGCCGGAGCATAGAGGCTTCAGGGTGCCGCATGTACAATAAGGCAATGCAATGTGCACAATGTGATATTCTTGGTCTTGGTGCCCCTGTAGTCCACTCACCTGCTCACCCGATCCCATCAAATTGGCAAACGGTTCCATAACCAGGATAAAGAGGGTAGTCCTGCCTGGTGCCATGTTATATTGGGAAAAGGGCTAATGAGCGCCCATTGACTTGGATTGTACGAATATTATACAGCAGGTGAACGTAGAACCTAAATAAGGGACCAACAGTTGTCTTTTCTTAGACTGAGTGTAGGAAAGGCTATCCAGTGAATCAAATGCCTTTTCAAAGCCAATTGAGACAAGCACCTACGGAACACTAGATCGCTGTGTCAAGTCCAGTGCTACATGTAGCCATCATGGACAGTGTCTGTTCCCCTACCAGGCATGAAGCATTTTGAGTCCAATGTTTCAGCGACTGGATAACCCCCACCAGTCGATTGGCTAGCACTTTGGACAGAATTTTCCTCTGTGTTGATTAACAAGATAGGCCTGTATGAGGCACTCTCCAATGGGGGTCGACCCTGCTTATATAATACTACTACTATGACTTGTTGCAAATCGCATGACAGAATCTTCGTTAAAAGGGCCTCTTCAAAAACTGCTTTCAGTTGTGGGGCTTGTCGGGGGAGGAGGGGGGCATAGTGTTTAAAGAATTTTGTTGGGAATTCTTTAGGAATGGAAGATGTTCCCCCAAGAATTTCTCGAAAGGCTTCCATTATTTTCTCCTCAGAGGCAGGGAGATTTAGAGTTGTACTGTCTTCACGTGACAATCTGAGGAGGAGGAGATCATCAAGGAAAGGCTCATCATGCGTCCCCATCATTGGTTTACTGTTGGCATATAGCTGTGTGTGTTATTTGGCAAAGACGGAAGCTATCTATGTCCTGGGGCCTAGAGACCACTCCCCCCTCTCAGGGGATGAAACGAGTTTCAGCTTCCATGTTCGCAAGCCAATGTATACGTTTTCGGCTTTGTCCTCCGCCTCATAAATCTTATATTTCGAGGCCAATAATGCCATCTTGGCCTGCTCCCCGAGCTCTGTTTTCAGGCCCTCTCTGCCATGCACAGTATTGCCAATGATTTCAGTTCAGGTGTCATTGGTATTAGTAATGAAGTCACAGAACCTGTCATGAGGTTTGTGATTTGTGAAGCCATAGCCAGTGTATGAGCAGCCTTTACCCTATACGACATACCACATTACTGCCCGCACCAAATCAATTGTACTCATGTAACGATTCTGTGTAGTGTGTTTTAATGAACTACTGAGGTATGGTCATAGAACCTGGCTGAACATCCCGAAACATTCACCAGTGCATTTCTGTTAAACTCTTGACTCGAAATAGTGGGTGTAGTCTTTTCTGAGACCCTGATCCCATTAAAGTGAATAGAGAAAAAACACTGGTTTGAATAGTATTCAGTATTTGAAAAGTGGGTCACCCCTTTCAGGTGTATGCACTTTGTTTGGCAGGTGGGTAAGTAAAATGAGGGTAACGCTTGCCATACACGAGTTAGTTGACAGGTAGTCAAAGAGAGGTACTCATTGCCAAATGCTGTGTTGTTTATGATTTGAATATTTATAAAATATTAGGGAAAGATGCAGGTTTGTGAATTACCCCCCACTCCACAAGGCTTGGGCCATATTGTTGCAATAATTGGATGATGTCATTAGGGAGTCATCAAAGATGTCATTTGAGAGTCATCAATTATGTTATTAGTCGTGAAATAAATGAGGTCATAAGTAGTGCATGGCAGAGATGCAAGGTATATATAGCTAGCTCGAATTTCTGTGTTATTTATTTCAATTTTCAAACACAAGTTTTTCATTTCCACATCTGACTGTGATGTTTAACCTTTGTTTTTTCAGTACATTTCTTTTTTTTAGTATTTTGTTTGCTTTTTCGCCTGTGGCCAGCCCCTTGCCAGGCTTTGTACTGCCTTTGGCTGTGTGCAGTGGGGGCTTTGCTTGAGGGTTAGGGGCCGCCAACCCAACCCTGCTGTGCAAGGTTGGGCCCAACCCTCTGCGGGCATCCAGTGCTCGCTGCGCATAGCCTTTGGCCAGACTCTGCACCCAAACCTACATGGGCACAGAATCTCCGCTACTCATGGCCAGTGGGGAGCCTAGCCTCTTTTATTTCTTGCATTTTTGGTTCCAGGAGCAGGCTCCCTTGTCATGATGCTGATTCCCTCTGCAAATTCCCTTTGTTGATGCCAGATCTGCGGTATAATAATGGGTGCCCTGGATCCAATAAAAATATTATAGAGAGGGACTGGAAGCTGATCAAAGGTCCAGTACCCTTGCTCCCAAGAACGGATATGTAGAACACAGGGGGGTAGCTGTTTCTAAAACAGTGTTGATATACTGGTGGACAGTCAGTATTAGGGATTGGATCTTCTTAATTAGGAAATAGTGCCCTCGCACTCCTGTGAGGGTGTCATGTTTCATCATTGGGCGTTTGTTCCTTGTGGGATCCGCGCTGCAATACCTAACGGGCCCCTTGAGAGGGCTCTTTGGCAGAGATCTTTTATATAAAACGCCGTGATGGTGAGTGCAGGTGTGTGGAACAAGTGAAATAGTTAGTTAAAAATACCACAGAGGTGGGGGCGTGCACACAAGATGGCCGCTCAGCAGTGAGGCTCCTGCAGCCCTGCCCATACAACCCATAATCAACCGTTCATGTGGAAAGACCAATCACACCCAAAGAGAAATCAGTAACGCCCATAGCAGTGCGGCACTGGTGAGTGCCACAGACGACTACGACGTCGATTATCACCGACATAGGCTGAGACCGAGGACGAGGTGGAGCGGCTGAAGAGAGCTCAGCTGGGCAGAACACAAATTGAGACCGATGCGTCACCTCCGAGTTGGGCCGAGGCCGTTTGCCACACAGCATGCGGGGAGAGAAACAGCTCGCGCAGCCAGATTCTGATTTGGATGTGTACTCGGCTGCGGAATATCTCTGACCGCACCAGTCACGAAACCCACAGCTCCCACAGCAGGGGGGCACTGGTGAGAGCTGCGGTCAACCCTGAGGGTGAAGGTGGAAGGTGACACTGACATTCCCCGACGCGGCTGAGAACGGGAGGTGAGGCGGAGAGGCAGAGGAGCGTACAGGGAGATGGCAAACAAACTGAGCCTGTGATATGATCCCTGGTAATGTCGCAACTTCAAGTCGCACAGCGCGAAAAGTGAAAAACAGCTCAGTCGGCCAGAAACTTGTTTGGCGGTGTACCCGACCGCACTGTACATGCAATGACAGCGCTAGCACCCGACCAACGAGGGGCTGGGGGTGCAGAGAACACACACATGACAAAGATCGCACACTGCCTGCCATCACTTGGCTCTACTAACTGAATGAGAACTGTGAGGCAGCCCTGGGACACCCGTACAGCCCTAGGCAGTGCGAAAGATTGACATTGGGCTGTCGTCCGCGTATAATGGGGCACAGAGAAATGTTATAGGCCCCAAAACACTGTGGAGCCGCTGTAGAGTCGGCAACGTGGGCATGGCATGTGCACGCACTGCGAGGTAACTAGCTCCCTGAGCAGCATTAAGGATATCGGGCCTCCTGAGCTGACCCTTTGCCCCTTGATATCACTAGGGTGGCTGGGAGAATCACAATATTCTCCAGTTTTTGGGGTGTCTTTCATAGATTCACATGCCTGAATCATTCCCCGTCGTCGGAGTGGGAGTCCCACGGTACATAGAAAAGCAATAATCATGCATATAATAACCAAAAACCTTGGTAACCTGAAACCAGGAAGTAAAGTAGCCTAAGCTACACGGAAAAAACTTCCACACCTATGACTATCACAGTCATTATGTCCAGTCCAAACTGCAGCCAATCAGGCGACAGCACCCACCAGAATGTTCTCCTCAGAGGCTCAGGCTCTCAGATTTTCTACCGCACGTCGTGTGAAGGAAGTCTCCCTGAGCTCTGCTCAGTACTTTACAGTTTTTTGCTAGTTCTCTTCCAGGGGATCCTCATCAATAGTTATAAGCAATAGAATATTCCCGCCCATGCGCGGGACCCCGGAAACATAATCATATATGTGATAAACAATAAAACAATAAAAACAATAAAAAATTAAATGCAGCCTTTCATAACCAGAGCTGAATAATGCTGTAAGGACTCCCCAGTATATTATAAATACTAATATATCTAATATAAATAATATATCATAAAAAGAGGGAAGAAAACAGCAGCAAAGCATGTTTGAAAACTGTTTTAATGCTTAGCATTTAGCCCAAAACCTCAGATAGGACTGAAAGCATTGCCAGCTCACAGGCTGCATTGTAGAAAACTACAGCCTAGAAAGGCTAGAAAGCTAACTCATAGCAACTTAGAAAAACTGGCACCGTGCCTTTAAGGCAGCCATGACCCCTAGCTTCCCCATCATGCCTCAGGGGTGACAGTTAGGTCAGTTGTTCTTTCCGGCTCCTTCATTCAGGACCCTGGTTACACAGCTCCACTCTTTTCTGGTTTTATTCAGAAATAATCTACTTTTTTCAGGAAAATGTTAGCTTACTTCGACGTCTTACATCAAGTCAAGTAAGGTGTTTGCTTTTTCTGATTAATTTTGGCATTTTTTTCCACTCAAAATTCCATCCCTTTTTGATCCCTGCCCTTCTTGTGAAAAAAAGTAGGCCAGGTCAGACTCTCACTCAGTCTGTATACTTTGCCTGCCTGAAGATCATGTTCCCAAGACTTGTCCTCATTGCCAGTCGCTCTCTAAAAGAACTTTGAAAGACTGGGAGCGGATACGTCTTTATGGGCTGGCAGTAAAGGCTTCCAGAGGCAGGTCTCCGGTAAGAAAAGGCTCTAAGAGGCCCAGATCCTCTTCCAGACCATCAGCGTCGGGCTCGGGGCTGAGAAAACAGCCACCGGAAGGACATACATTGCCGTCGAGAGAACGCAGGCATGAAGGTACGTCATTACATTCAACATCGACGTCGAGAATTCGGGAGCCTCCGCCATCGCCAACTCAGCGTCGAGGAGTTCCAGTCCACCGCCGACGTCAACTCGGCGACGATTGGCGTCGAAGAGCCAAAGTCCTCCGCCGTCGTCAACCCGGCTACGATCAGCGTCGAGAATCAGCAGACCTCCGTCGACGTCGGTTAGACGTTCGACGTCGAACTGGCAACCCTCCGTTGCCGTCACACAGACGACGTTCGACGTCGAGGGTAGGGAGTTCTCTGCCGTCGCAAACCAGACGGCGATCGGCGTCGAGAACGAAAAGCCCTCCGCCGTCATCCCGGTGACGTTCGACGTCGAGGACCAGATGCCCTCCGCCGACGTCAGTCCAGCGACGATCGGCGTCGAGAACTAGCAGCCCTCTGCCGTCGTCATCCCACCGACGATCGGCGTCGAGGAGAGGAAGTCCTTCGGCGCCGCCGATCCCACAACGCTAGACGTCGAGACGAAGGAGTGTATTACCGTCGTCAATGCGCCATTCGCCGTCGATACATTCGACGTCGAAACAAGCGGAGTCAACTCCGAGACCGCTCCCAGAACCTGGTCGAGTTTCGACGGCTAGAAAAAGATCTAGATCGACGTCGAGGAGGGCTCCGTTGGAGCCGGCTATATGCTCGACGTCGAGACCCACATCGCATAGATCTGAAGAGGGTTTAGTGGTTTTAGTGACTGAATCAGCCTCGAGACACTCATGTTCTCATTCCTCAAGACGCCGTCCGTCGACGCATTCTCCATCTGCGTCCCCAGAACATCATTCGAGGAGATCACGACAGAGGTCCCTATCACATCAGAGGAGGACCTCTCCTTCTATACATCTATCTCCAAGATGGCTTTTACCAGTCCATCACTGGAGTAAGACTCCGGGGGAAGCAGCGAGAAGGGAGGAAGAATACACAAGCCCTATCCACAGATCCCCTCTACAAAGATTGGTGCAGGAGGTGGATAGATCGCCTTCGCCGGTACATCAGCACCGTGCAGGAAGATCTAAGGAACGCAGGCCTTCTACGTCTCATCACCGAAGAAGGAGGTCTCCTTCATGGTCGTCTTCCTCCACCCACTCCTCTAAGAGGGACTATTTGCCTACTCTATCGGACAGCCCTCAGTCGAGAGTGTCTCCGATAGACAACATTAACACATATCACTATGTGCTGCAGAGAGGGGCACCAAAACTGAACATTGAAATGTCCACCCCTCAGGTCGCAACGACAGTGATCTTCGAGACGCTGCACCAAAGATCTGCTTCGTGCCCGTTGCTGCCTCTGGTTCCTGGACTTTTGGAACCAGTAATGGACATTTTTCTGACACCCTCAATGATTAAGGCTACAGAGTTCAAAAGAAATACAAGCCTGCTGATGCAGACCCGGTGTTTTTGAAAACGGATCCGCTTGCGGATTCAGTGATCGTCGCAGCGGCACGTAAAACGCACGCAGTCTCTGCTCATGCGTTGTTCCCTCCGGATAAGGAGAGTAAGTCCCAGGATTCTTGGGGACGAAAGGTTTGTGGTTCTGCAGCGTCTTCGCTTAAAGTCTCCAGTGCAGCAGCCTTATTAGGTCGGTACGACAGATCCTTATGGGACTCTTTGGATCGGTTCAAAGAAAAGCTACGAAAGGAGGATCAGAAGGACTTTGAGGAAGTCATTACAGAGGGGTCCCTGGTAGCTAATCAAATGATTAGCACTGCAGCGGATGGTGCCACACTATCGGCGCATTCGTATGCGCATGGCATTTGCGCAAGGAGGTCTGCCTGGTTAAGGCTTACAGCTCTCAAACTGAATGCTGCAGAGGATCCTTAACCTGCCTTTTTCTGGCTCTTCATTGTTTGGCTCCCACACAGATGAAGAGATGGCTGGAATGAAAGCCGAACTGGACACGTTGAAGGCGGTGGGGCTAGAAAAGAAAAAGGAATTCAGACGAAGATACAGACCCAACCAGCGCAAGGGATACCAACAGAGGGTTCAAACCCCTCAGTGGTCCCAAAGCAAGACCCAGGGAAGATCGCAGTTTCAGGGTCGAAAGTCGAACAGAGGTAGAGGAGGTAACCAACAGCAATCCTCCTCCACAACTCGAACAGCAGGAAAGCAATGAACCAGAGCTTCCTCTGACGCCGTTGCCCACTCCAGTGGGACGAAGTGTTTCACGTCATCTGAAAGAGTGGTGCAACATAACAAAAGATCGTTGGGTGCTCAGTATACTGCGCAATGGATACGCACTACGTTTCCCTGCGTCTCCAAAGGACATTCCTCCAAAAAGATCTCGTCCTCACCAGCTAAAGTTACTACGACAAGAAGTGGTGGTCCTTCTGCAAAAAAAGGCCATAGAGAAGGTTCCCTACTCTCAGCGAGGAAAGGGAGTGTACTCCAGGTACTTCCTTGTGCCAAAAAGAGATCAGGAGCACAAGTTCAGACCTATCCTGGACCTTCGGTCGCTGAACAAGGTCATCTTGAAAGAGAAATTTCGCATGCTGGCACTTCATCAAATATGTCCACATCTGCAGGCAGGAGATTGGATGTGTTCAGTGGATCTCCAGGATGCGTATTTCCACATTCCTGTAATTCCCAGTCATCGCAAATTTCTGTGATTCGTGGTCGGCAGCAGTCACTACCAGTTCAGGGTGTTGCCCTTCAGACTAAAATCTGCCCCACGAGTCTTTACCAAGTGCATGGCGGTGGTAGCGGCGGCTCTACACAGAAGAGGGCTGTTCGTATATCCGTACTTGGACGATTGGCTCTTGAAAGGGCCATCTTCTCAGCATGTAAAGAGCGACTTCCAAGTATGTCTATCTCTGCTCCGCAGGCTAGGCCTGCACGTGAATATGGAGAAGTCAGTTCACGAGCCTACAAGTGGCGCACCTATTGGGATCAATGGCTTCTTGCATATTCCTCATTCCCAACGCCAGGCTGAGAATGAGGCCTTTACAACAGGACGTGGAGGACAAGTGGAACCAGGCAACGGGTCTCTGGGAAGACCGTATTGTGCTTTCACAAGCAGCAAAATCATCTGTGCTATGGTGGACTCGTCCACAGAACCTCTTAATGGGAGTCCCCTTCCATCAACCTGTTCCAACCCAGTCCTTGGTAATAGATGCATCTCTGCAGGGATGGGGAGCACTCATGCGTTGCCTACAGATGCAAGGGCCGTGGTCCGTCAAGGAGCAATCCTACCACATAAACATGTTAGAGCTGCGAGCAGTCCATCTAGCTCTCAAAGCTTTTCAGCCCTCGATCGTGTCCACCTCAGTCCTCATCCAAACAAACAACACGACCACCATGTATTACCTCAACAAACAGGGTGGTACGCGTTCTCGCCCTCTCTCCCTGGAAGCTCAAAAGATATGGTATTGGCTTCTAGACCGAGGCCTCTCTGTCACAGCGGTGCACCTCCCAGGGGAACGAAACGTGTGAGCAGACGCACTCAGCCGGCACTTCTGTTGCAGGGATTCTGCTTATGCACAGAACTATGCGCAGGAACCCATGCCCTCAGTGAATTGTGGTGTACCAAGAACTCACCTCAGAACCCCTTATCCGGCCAGCATCAGTGTCCCATTCGTTATCCAAGGTTTAGCTCGGCGGTCCCAATGTATAGACAACCCAGAACAAGCGACTTAGTATATGTCTCAGGAATGGTGGGAATCAGAAATACCTTTTCGTAATTATTCTCATACCAGTCCACAACAGAATAAACAGAGACACGGTAAAAGTTTAAAGAGTTTATTTTATAAACCTCGTGTCCTAAGATGCAGCAGTTTGGCTAACATAAGCAGACAAACGATTAAAATCAAAACCATCAGCATAGTTACAATACCATAGAAAATGAAAGGAGTAATCATACTAAAATGACAGTGGATCTAAGCCACCTTCCTTTCTCTAGCAAACTAATAGTATTATTATTAGACTAGTAAAAGGTCTCTAGGCTTGAATGGGGAACCCCATACCGTAAAGATCAGCTCAGTGAGTTCACATCACAGGATCCGCTATGCTCTGCTCCTGGGAAAGCTCTTCTTCCGAATGTAATGAAAACATGTAACACTGCAATATTAAAAGCACTCGACTTTCAGGTATTTGCAGCTGCGTGCGTGTTATGGCTAAACTAGTGGGCCGATCAACCTGAACTCAACAACATGCACCGTCTAGCGACCCAGACTGTTTCTTTACACTGTGTACAGACCAAGGTCGCAGCTCACTGTTTGGGATGTGAACAACAGACAGTTCTCATGTGAAGCAAAGTCGAGCAAGCATTTTTCAATTTAATAACATGTGACTACAGTGTCGTGTGCAACAGCAGCAAAAGCGGCAAGATGGCTTTCTAACATCTAACGCAGTTGTGCTAACTTAGCATTGTACATATATAGATAACGATCTTCACTACACCCCCCCTTGATCGGACCACTAACCAGTAGGGGGTCACTTGCAAGAACGCAGAGTTCAAGTTTGATAGAACGGAACCAAGGGCATGAACTGTAAGTCCATATAAGGGAAGTGAAAAAGTTCGAAGAAAAAAATAAAGAAAAAATTAAAAAGGAGTAAAAAAAAACATGTAGAGGATAAAAAAAACATCATTGAAGGACGTAGGATGAAAGGAAAGTACAAAAGTCAATCCATCAATGTATAGGCACAATAAGTTGCAACAGCTTCCAAGAGAAAATCATTGGAACGTTCCGCAAAATTATCAGCCATCCAGTTCAGGACGGGGAAGGAACATACATGCTCCTCAACCACCGGAGCCTCCAGTACCAGACGAGGACAACTGGCGTGTTCTTCAAGATAACTTCTCGCTAAGAAGTCAATCGCAGCCGTTCCGATGTCCCAATTCCCAAGGACTCCATGTGCTGCTCCACAGGCCATAATCCCGACGCCAGAACAGTCCAACTCATGAGCCACTAAGGGGCTCATCAGCCGATCATAATCCAGGGCAGGAGACACCGAGTTTGACAAGCACAAATCCAGAGCCCATTGGAATGAACAATCTAGGCAATGAAAGATGGGCTGCACACAGGTAAAATAGGGAAACCGGAAGGACAATCCATAGGCAATGCTTAGAGTTGCCAGTGGTAAAGTTCCATAGTATTCAAGCATCCGGTTACGAACATGGAGCAGCCGGGACATGTTGTCGTGTGACGCAAGCTGTGCATCCATAGCGCAGGGGGCAGATCAACAACAGTATTCCAGCTATGAGGGCGAGAAGTAAAGGGAGACCTCCGAAGACGCTGGAAAAAATAGAATGAAAAAAGGCCGGGATCACACCAAAAATAGTTTGAAAAGAGGTCACGAGGCCGGAGCCCACAATTTAAAAAAAATGAGCTATGCCACTTGTTGACGAGGCATTAAAGATAGTCTGAATCAGGGTCCCAAAATGAAGTGGGAGATCAGTATTCAAAAGCGCTTTCACCTCAGTGCGGGTGTTTGCCACGTGAAGGACAAATGTTTCCCGGGATGAAGTCAACGCGACTTCTTTTTGAGACAATTGTGGTAAATAAAATTCATTACCGGGACTTAATTTGATACAGAAACATAATAAAATAGCTCAGTAAAATAAGAGGCAGAATCCGTGGTATTAGAGGTTCGGAATGGGCTTTATTCCAATGATCGATTATAATCGGTTGCTCCAAGTTCCATCACCACGGAGGTTCAGGAAGTGAAGTACATACTTTATTGACAAGAAATGATTTTTATAGAACATACATTACAATGAAGCGAATGCAGTAGGCGTAACAATTGATAAGGAAAATGACGATTCATATGCGTAACCGAAAATGGGTGTAATAAGGAGTAAAAAGGAACATAATTGGTTATGATGTCATATATAGGTGGATCTATAAGATAATACTTGGCATAGATGCGCGCGCAGCAGCATGACGTGTGATTGACGTGCAACTAGGGGTGAAGGGGACTTGACATTTAGCTCTACATGTGGAGACGAAAAGTCTGGGGGGTCAAGTCAACCTAATCCCAAATCATATCTAACATCCTATGTTTAAAGAACTATGTTATCCACAAAAGAAGGACTCTCGGACAGAATCTATTCTATACTGACTGTGCGTGCGTGTACAAGCGTCTAAGTGTCTATACTAAATGCGAGGGGGTAGGAATATTCCATGGTAACAGGGCTATGAATTACTTGCATTAAGACAGAGAAGCCGGGCCTTTTGCTCGGTAGCTGGAAGAATGTTTACTTAAACTACTAGACAGGAATGCATCGGCTAAGGAGTGAAGCAGATAATTCGAAGGTGAAATACAGTTCTTGGCAGAGAATAGGCTGATGTCAGGCTTCGTGAGCCGCGCAGAGAATGAGACAAAGTTCATGGTCACAGATGCAGGCTCAGACTGGAGTTTTCAGAGGCAGAAGGCAAGAAGAGTTTGATGACAGAACCAGGGCCTACTTGCCTGGACTGTAAAAATGGCATAAGTGAACCATATAAAACCGGTGGCCTTTCATACTTAGGAATGGAATATCCAGCCTATTCATGGCGGATCTGACAGAGGACATGTTGACGGTGGACGCACATGTGTTTGCGTCTTCATAACTGGAACTGGAGGGAACATACATGTACTTGTAACATGCACATAGAACCGTTGGGGTCCAAGATAGGGGACATAACTGACCAGAAAAATCCATATTTCCACATTCCCTCCTTGTCCCCTACTTGCCCGTTAAGAGATATCAATCTTCATCAATCCATTGATCTGTTCGTATAACATCATTTGTTCTTCTTTCTTCTTCCGTGACGAATGAAATCTTGGTGGTGGAATACACGATGTGGCACACAGGCCACAGATCGCTGGTCCACATTGTAGACATAGACAGCAACTGAATAGTATGAGAAGGCCAATACCTAGGAAGGATAGAACTCTCCATCCCCAGGCTGATATCACACTCCAAAACCAACCGGACCAAGTCCAAGTGCCTGGGTTCTGGTGTATCTGGCTTACAATCTTATGAAGGCGAGTTATAGCTTTATATACAGATGGCGAATTTTCTGGTATGAATACGCAGCAGCTGGATCCGATGACCCTACAAGCTCCGCCCCTATCAGCCAGGATGACGTCAAGGACAAGACGATTTTGAAGCACAACAATCCGCATAGCAGACTGCTCTTCTGTTAAATTGCCTAAGGCGGAAATAGTTTCATTCACTACTGCTTCAAGGGTTCTAGTTAATCTACGTATCAGCTTACTATTAGTAACAGTACCTATATAGGGAAAGATGCCTTTATTAAAATCTACGTACTTGTCCCATGCCGTCTCAGTATAATCGACAATTGGGAGATCTCTCCGCTCTCTGTTGTGTACTAAATGAATATTTCTATAATAATCAGGAGGAGCTAGGAAAACAGGTGGCAAAAGGAATGCAATGTAGCAGGTACCATCCCAATCTAGAGGTAGACGCATATATGCAGTCTGACCACATATAAAGTAGGAGTGGCGATAAGCTCTAAATGAAGATTTGCCTTGATCACTGAATTCTACTATAGTAGTGCATTTACTATGGCCCATATGTATGGAACCAACCTTTCTTACACACAATTCACCCTTCGCTGGGAATACTGACATTGTTGGTAAAACTAGTTCAACTTCGGATTCGACATTTAGAACCATGAGATTAGGTGTAAAGTTACCTAATCCATATACTTCATTTTCTAGATCAGTTCCTGTTCCTTTGAGGCGACCCTCCTTGTCAGGGTAACAGACTTTGAATAAAACTAGGTTCAGATTTCCCCATACCCACTGGTCTTGGTAAACTGCTGTGTCTGAGTTTATGGAATTGATTAAACTAAACCATGCTCCACAGGAGCCATTATGTGTAAACGGATGTGGGAAGAAAGGCAGGACTCCTTCATAATTCTGATAGGGAGGGAGTCGGCCACACACCCAACAATTTGTAGCATTACTAGTCTGGTGGGAATGATGTAACATACTAATGAAAGTGTTATTGCGCAGCGCAAGTCTATAGGACAGTTCATGCGGGGGTAAGTCACTAAAAGAATGTTCAGCAGTATTATTGTAAACATTTCTGGCAATAGGGTAATATATGTGCAACAATATACTTGCAGTAATTATTAAAAGACTTAAGAAAAACAAGATTAATAATGTCACTATGCAATGGCTACGCAGTGATTTACAATACGCCTGTCGTTTCATCATTTTTCGCGACTGTCCATGATTCAGGTCTAGGCGATACATGTCGGAGACAGATTCAACCGCTTCACCTAGGAGAGGACTTAAACAATCAAATCGTCCGACGGCCTAGGCCTTAATTTTAGTTTATAGAGTTCTTTACTGTCGGCCTCAGCCAGAGGTAGTTTTGAGTCAATTGGTGAGGACACACGAGGTGGGGTGTTTACATCTGAAGGAAGTCCATGAAATTTCTTGATATGACTTGAATGCACCCATCCTTTCCTGCCCTCGATCTTCACGGCTGTCCTTGTGGTCAGCAGGACCAACTGGGGTGTCTTCCACCTGGGCTCCAGCTGAGTCTTTCGGTCGAAATTTCTCACAAGCACAAGGTCCCCCGGAACTATGTCATGGGGTTTCACCTTAGTGTTGTCGGGAAAGGCTGCAGCTACCTGTGAACGACAAGATTGTAGTGCAGACATCAAGGAAGCCAAGTAATCTGTCAGCATATTACAGTCAATATCAGTTATTTTGCGTGGTATAGGCGTCCCCCACATATTTGGTGGTCTGCCGAAGATCACCTCATACGGGGATAGCCCTGTTCGAGAGTGTGCTACCATTCTCATGTAAAAGAGTGCAACTGGTAACGCTACTACCCAGTCGACACCTTTCTCTCTGCATATTTTGGACAATCTGATTTTCAGTATCTGATTATGTCTTTCTACGAGACCTGCTGCTTCGGGGTGTCGGACACAGTGGAATTTCCACTGATAACCTAACAGAAGTGAAACATGTTTCATTAGTTCGGATGAGAACGGCTGGCCGTTATCTGAGTGAACAACACGTGGTAAACCGTATCGTGGGAAGAATTCTCGAACTAACTGTTTGGCAGTAGTCGGGGCAGTGTAATCTGAAACCGGGTATGCCTCCGTCCAACGGGACAGAGCGCAGACAACTACGAGAACATATTTGAATCCTCGACATCGTTCCATCTGGATATAATCCATCTGGAGTACTTCAAAAGGGTGATTAGGAGGATGAAATCCACCTTGTTCTACGGGAACACTTTTTCCTGGGTTGAACTGGCAACAGATCATACAGGTACGGACCTTTTGTTTGGCTGCTGCTCGTAAATGTTTATTGAACCAAATGTGTTGAATGCTGTCTAGCATAGCTTTTTCTCCTAGATGTGCTGGACTGTGTATAGTGTTAACTATAACTTGGACCATTGAATCAGGAAGGAACCACACAGACTTTTCCTTCATCATCCATCCTTGGTCCGTTTGGATCCCTCCTAATTCAGTCCATTTCTTTATTTCGTCTGGTGTAGCATGTGTCTGTATGTCAATTACGTCAAGGGTAGGATCTTTAACTGTCATACAATGTGTCGGCATCGGGACTATTGTCTTTGTCATGTCGGATGTTTGAGTTTGAGCAGTCTGTTTAGCTGTTCTGTCGGCTAGATCATTGCCTTGAGAAATGATATCAGTAACCTTCGTATGAGCCTTACATTTCATAATTGATATTGCAGTGGGTAGATGTATTGCATCTAATAAGGCATGAATGAGGGGTCCGTGCTGAATGTGGGCACCGTGGGAAGTTAAATAACCTCTCTCTCGCCATAGCACGCCGAAGTCATGTACAACTCCGAATGCATAACGTGAATCAGTGTATATGTTGACTTTTTTATTTGTGGCTTGAATACAGGCTTGTGTCAGAGCGATAAGCTCTGCGGCTTGAGCTGACAAGATATTTATGCGATCAGTTTCAATTATTTCAGTGTCTGTTGTGACTGCGTAAGCAGCCACCAACTCTCCTGTGTTTGTTCTCATACATGAACCATCTACATACAATGTCAGGTCTGGGTCTGACAATGGGACATCGGTTAAGTCTTGTCTAGGTTTCGTCGTTATTGTAATAACTTCAATACAGTCATGGGCTTGTGGGTCTGTTCCGGTTACTGGCAAAAGTGTGGCAGGATTCAATGTGTTACAGCGTCTGATTTCTATATGTGGCTGAAACAATGTAAGTTCGTACCCTGTAAGTCGCGCTATAGTCAAGTGTTGTGTTTGCGTTCTATTTACAAGAACCTCTACTGCGTGTGGTACTTGAACTGTCAATGGATGTCCTAACACTATGGCGTCGCTCTGTCTTATTGCTAAAGCTGTCGCTGCTACTGATTTTAGGCATGCAGGCAAAGCCTGAGCTACGGGATCTAATGTACTAGAAAAATAAGCACATGGTTTGTGTGCTCCTGCTTGTTCCTGTGTGAGTACTGACAAGGCAGTACCTTCGCGTTCTGTAACAAAGAGTGTAAACTGTTTTCTGTAACATGGCGTTGCTAAAACAGGTGCTTGACATAAAACTTTCTTTAGGCTTTCAAAAGCTTGTGTATGTTCCTGAGTCCAAGGGAGAACAGTCGATGTGGCTGCCTCCTGTGTTGTCAACTGAATGAGTGGTTTTGCTAGAAATGCATACTGAGGGATCCACTGCCTGCAATATGACGTGAGGCCTATGAAAGCCCGCACCTCCTTTTGTGTCTTGGGTATTGGCATGTTAGCTATTAACTGAATGCGGTCGGGTGTAAGCTGCCTTCCCTCCTTGGACAGCGAGTGTCCAAGATAAATAACTCGCTGGACACAGAATTGCAGCTTAGAAGGGGACACCTTGTGCCCCTTTTCGGCTAGAAATTGTAAAACTGTCAGTGATGCTTTTTCACATTCCGGTTCGCTTCTCGCGGTGATCAGCAGATCATCGACATATTGAAGCAGAGCAGTGTTAAATGGCATGTGGATACTGTCGAGTTCTCGTTTCAGTGCTTGGCTATAGATGCTGGGGCTTTCTGTAAATCCTTGAGGTGCGCGTGAGAATTTAAAGCTACGCCCATTTAAACTAAATCCGAACAAATATTGGCTTTCCGGATCTATTGGGACGCTGAAAAAGGCATTCTTGATATCGATTACAGTAAAGAATGTCGCTTCGGAATCAATAGCTGTCAGTAATGACGAGATATCTGGGACCACAGGAAATTGTGGCACAATGCATTTGTTTAATTCGCGCAGATCAATAACCAATCGATATACTGGCGGGGCCTTTGGATCTGTTCGTTTAAGAATCGGAATTATCGGTGAATTACATACATTGGAGTCTGTTTCTACAACTACTCCTTGGGTAATGAGCTCGTCAATGATTTGTAGTAAAGCCACTACAGCATCTGGTGGTAACTTGTATTGTCGCATTCGTGGTAGCACCACTCCTGCCTTTAATGTGACTCGATATGGTGTAATATTCATGCATCCAACATCAGTAGGGCCTTGTGCCCATAGATGTGTAGGTAAAATCTGCAGTCGGGGATCCATGTCTCTACACACATAGTGACCTTTAAAATCACGTAAAAACAACCTTACTCCTTCCGGAGAACAACATATTATAGCTCCTAGAGCTTTCAGTGTTTTTATTCCTAGCAGATTTTCTGGACATGATTTAGTAAGCAATAAATATGTAGTTCGGGTCAAAGGTCCTATCGTAAGTGGGAGAGGCTGTGACACTTCATTAACAATAGGTTTTCCTGAAAAACCAAGGGAAATATTCTGTGAGCCTGAGAGGGGTGCCCCTGGAACTTCACTACGTTTTATGGTTGTTCGACTTGCCCCTGTATCGAGTAAAAATTTTCTGTCTTGGCCTAATAATTCACTATGTACATAAGGTCCTTCTTGATCTACAGGGATCTCGATAAGGGGTAAGTCAACTTCCCTCTCTAGGCTTGTTCATGCGTATCGTTGATAATCAGGATAGTCGTACTGTGCGGTCTGGTACAGTTGTCGTGTCGTGGTTTGTGTGGCAGCAATAGGCAGCGCTGGTGCAGCTGGCACAAACTGTATAGACTGTTGTGAAGCTGGCATGGACTGTGCATGCTGCGGAGCTCCTTGTTCATTCTGGTCCTGTCTAGGTGGCCGTGGTCTTTCTTGTGTTTTACCTATGGCGATATTATGTTTCAAAACTGGACAATCGTGTACGTAATGACCTGGTTTCTTACAATAATTGCATGTCCCTTTTACAGGTCCTGCTGAATCGGAATGTGTCATACCCTTTTTATGTCCTTCAGCTGGAACTGTCTGAGAAACTAGCATTTTCATTTTCGTGTCTTTCATGCGTCTGTGTTCATGTTCTTGTTCCTCTCTAATTCTATTGTGATGGTACTGTAACATTTGTAACATTTGTGATGGAGTGTTACCTTGCCAGGTACTCTCGAATTTTAATACTCTATTCTTTACTTGGGGCAGGGCATTTTCTACTAGTTTTGTTACAAACAGATGTGGGTATGATTCGCTACTTGCTTTTAGGCCACTATTTATACCAAAACATTTTTCAAATCGGGCATAGTAATCACTAGTGTCTTCATCTTGCTTCTGCTTACAGGCTGAAATTGTACCCCAATCTTCCTTTTTCGTAGTTAATAAACGTGGCAATACCTGTACTAGTAAACCTGGTAGTGCTTTAGTTTTATCCCCAAGTCCTGCTCCTGCAGTTCGGGCCTTTTCTTCCGCTTCTAATACTGACCATTCTATCTTTTGGTCTCCTACCTCCCACTCTTTTTCCCTGAGTTTCTCATAAATGCCAGCAGGCATCAGTACCTTTAATATTGTCATAATGTCGGGATAGGTATACTCTCCCATGAGTAACATGTCTTTAATTTCTCGGTGAAAACCCGCTGGATCTTTGTCATGACTGGGTACCACTTTCTTCATTTCTAACAATTCTATTTTCGATATGGGCGTATATACAAATACGCGCTTAAACTCGTTGTCCTCGCCCTTTATTGGGTGCACTTCTCGTAAGGGATTCTGTCTATCCATGTAATACGTGGTTCTTTCCTTGAGGGGCAATGAGACACGGTCTGAACATACAAAAAGAATATACTGCTTTCTTGATTCTAGAATTTCTTTAATTAATTTAGTACCTGAACCTCTCCATCTATTCATAAGCAATTCAGTCAATATGTCAGGTAAGGGACCAGGGTCCGAATGCTGACTCTGATATAGTATAATGAGTTGTTGAATCATATAAATCCCAGCTAACCGCTGTTCATCTGGGGTGAGATTCAAAAATGTGCGTGCTACTGTATCATCACTATATTTTCCGGGACTGTCCACCCAATGGACCGCTGCCCTAGCTAAATCTTGTTCATCCATAGAATCGAGGAAATGATAACCCCTTCGTTCTCGGAGTAGTTTGTCGGCGGCTTGGAACGAATGCTCGTTAGACCTTATATTAATTATAGGTATTTGGAAATTCCTGTTATTATCTGGACATATCGGACGTATCGGGTCAATAAGGCATCTATTACTATTACAAGATCTTCCTTTACCTACATAGGCTATGGTGTCTGACTGTCCTGCGGGCAGTCCTGACCCTTCCTCCTCGCTTTGTTCGAACTCGTCTACCGCTAATCTTTCTTCGTGTAGGCGTTCTATTTCTTTACGGATCTTTCGGCACATGGCTATTATACAATTTTGTTTATCATGTCTACCTTCTGATATATTCTGGCTCCATCTGGTAAGAATTTGCATTGCTTCCGGGTCTACCCCCGGTCGGTCTTCATTTCTGATCACACAATTTATGAGGAAACGTAACAGTTCCCCCTGTATCTCCACTTTCTGGTATTCCATAGCCCTGTTAATACATTCTGGATCTCGCCCTGTTTGGACAAAATGATATATTTTATCTAGATGCGCAGTCATTCCTGGTAACTTCCCTAAATACACTGCGGCTCGTCTGATACGCAATGATGCCATGATCATTTCGTCCTCTTTGCCGGGCACAGGGTCATATCTACAATCTATAAGAAGTTCCTTAAGCTTACGGGCATTTATGAGTTTGGGGGTACGTGAATGTGCTGACTCTTGAAAAGTAAGTTTATTTATTCTGGGTGGCGTAGAAAAAATGTTACTAGCACCTCCCGCAGCCCCATCTGGGGTGTCGGGTGTGAAAGGATTCGTTGAACGTGACACAGCAACTATAGGTGTGGACACAGCTATAGAAGCAGCTATAGGAACAGATGTAGAAACAGATGTGCTTGCCGGAACTTGTGACACGATCTGTTGCTGTAGGGATACGGGTACTGGATCTTGGCGTTGAACCTCCCTGGTATGCGGTCTATGTGGGGCGGAATTAGCATATTCGGGAGCTGCGTCGTCTAAATATGAGGAGAGAAAGACATCTTCTGCGGTTCTGGGATGCCCCTTAGGATGTACCTTTATTGGGAATAATGGGGGCGGCAAGTCTTTCGGTATTTCTGGAGTAGCTTTAGGTAATCCTTCGGCCAGAAGGGGATACATACCATTCATAAGGGCATTTCTTTGTCTGTCTACTTGTTCTGATTTCACTCGGATGCCTTCTTCAATTAATAAATTTTCTCGAACTTTATTTGAACTCTCTTTATTCCTTTCTTCCTGTCGGAGTGCTTTTTCTGTACGTCTATGAGATTCTTTACGCCATAACTCAATGGCGTCTTTCTGTGACTGCCTGACTTTCCTTTTCCATAACTCTTCTTCTACTTTCATGATGCACTCTGCATCCCAGGTTCCCGCTGTGGGCCACCTGTGACTTTCTGGTAATTCCTTGGTGTAGTCTACCCATAAATCAAGAAATAATATAGCGTCTAAGCCATGTTTATGATACATGAAGTACCCTGGAGTGTCCCTAGGAGGAATAGGAACGGCTTCTTCGAGTACCCCTTTTCTTGTAGTGATCTGTCTTAGTTTTGAAAAGAGCGGCATGTTGAGAACTGATCTGATACTTGATTTTTGAACAAACTTAATACAGTAAACACGATAATGAGCAGTCATTCACACCACGATATGCAGGACGTTTAACACATCAAACATTAAACATTAAACATTTTTTTTTAAACCTTTAAAATAACCAACAATGATGATCGTCTGCATAACTAATCACCAAGCATAATTCTTTGACAATAACTAGATACTTCGGAATACTTGATATACTGCTAAACAGTACATATACACTGCTGAAACAGTGCAGACCGGATTTGTGTACCCAAACCCGTCTTGACCGGCACAACCTATGTGCACGTCAGAAATGCCTCCCCAGTAATGGTACTCACCGGGTAGCTTCGGAAACGGAAGGCCTCGGAAACTGAACTTGGACCGGACTGGACTCGACTCGACTCGTCGGAAACTGGACTCGACTTCGAACTGGGAACTGGTGGGCCTCTGTATACCTCGGATCTTGCTCTCTCAGCTAGGCTCTGGTCGGGATACTTCGCACTTCTCACCGCCTCGTCTGGGTGTTGATCGCAGCCTCAGTCGCCCCCGCTTGACCGGAGGGAGATACAGGAAATCCTGCTGGTACGCGTTATGGTCCGTCCAGCTGTGGCAGGAGACCGGGCCTGCAACTCACCGCCGGCGCGTGAGATGAGAAAGTGTCCCTATTCGGGCGCCATTCATGTGGTAAATAAAATTCATTACCGGGACTTAATTTGATACAGAAACATAATAAAATAGCTCAGTAAAATAAGAGGCAGAATCCGTGGTATTAGAGGTTCGGAATGGGCTTTATTCCAATGATCGATTATAATCGGTTGCTCCAAGTTCCATCACCACGGAGGTTCAGGAAGTGAAGTACATACTTTATTGACAAGAAATGATTTTTATAGAACATACATTACAATGAAGCGAATGCAGTAGGCGTAACAATTGATAAGGAAAATGACGATTCATATGCGTAACCGAAAATGGGTGTAATAAGGAGTAAAAAGGAACATAATTGGTTATGATGTCATATATAGGTGGATCTATAAGATAATACTTGGCATAGATGCGCGCGCAGCAGCATGACGTGTGATTGACGTGCAACTAGGGGTGAAGGGGACTTGACATTTAGCTCTACATGTGGAGACGAAAAGTCTGGGGGGTCAAGTCAACCTAATCCCAAATCATATCTAACATCCTATGTTTAAAGAACTATGTTATCCACAAAAGAAGGACTCTCGGACAGAATCTATTCTATACTGACTGTGCGTGCGTGTACAAGCGTCTAAGTGTCTATACTAAATGCGAGGGGGTAGGAATATTCCATGGTAACAGGGCTATGAATTACTTGCATTAAGACAGAGAAGCCGGGCCTTTTGCTCGGTAGCTGGAAGAATGTTTACTTAAACTACTAGACAGGAATGCATCGGCTAAGGAGTGAAGCAGATAATTCGAAGGTGAAATACAGTTCTTGGCAGAGAATAGGCTGATGTCAGGCTTCGTGAGCCGCGCAGAGAATGAGACAAAGTTCATGGTCACAGATGCAGGCTCAGACTGGAGTTTTCAGAGGCAGAAGGCAAGAAGAGTTTGATGACAGAACCAGGGCCTACTTGCCTGGACTGTAAAAATGGCATAAGTGAACCATATAAAACCGGTGGCCTTTCATACTTAGGAATGGAATATCCAGCCTATTCATGGCGGATCTGACAGAGGACATGTTGACGGTGGACGCACATGTGTTTGCGTCTTCATAACTGGAACTGGAGGGAACATACATGTACTTGTAACATGCACATAGAACCGTTGGGGTCCAAGATAGGGGACATAACTGACCAGAAAAATCCATATTTCCACACAATAGGGCCCTTATTCTGCTCATCTTGTTGAACTCTGCTTTCAAGGTTGGAATGGAAGGCCAGATTTATACATCGAGCCGGCCATGCAGGGTGGGAAAAGGACGTTATTACAGCAAACTACTCTCCGTGATACAGTCACTATGTAGGGAATCCCCACTAACATCCCACAGCAAGCTTCATTATTTAATAGCAAATAACTACCGTTAGCAAGCAGCGTAAAAGACGGCGTTATAACTGGCACAGGAATCCCTTTCAGGACGCAAGCTAAATTAGGGGCATGCACATTACATGCACCATGCAATTGAATGTGCCTACACATAACAGAGTGATCTGGAGTGGAAGTGCACTCTTCACCTTTCAAGTAAACCTCCTTGCCGTCTCTCACACATCTATACGTGAATGGGAGTGACCAAACATCGTGCAGGAAGGCAGTACCGAGTTGTTCATATATGCCTAGAGCATAATGTTTCATGCACGAACTGAACTTAAACAGGGGGAACGGTAACGTGATCAACCCATGTACAAGCCACACAGCAGAATTTAATTCAGCAACAGAGAAAGGCAAAGGTTCTAACTTTTCAATGTGTAGTAATGAATATGTAGCATCTTTCATGGACATGAACTGTTGTTTCGCAGTCAAATTAAAAGGAAGGAACAAAGATGAAGTGTTCATGTAATCTCAAGGGACTTTCCCTGCCTTTCAAGTTTGCAACGTCCATGCAAACTGCATAATAGAACGCAACTGATTTTGACCATGATACAATACAGACAAATCATCCTGCACAATGTCTACCACAGATGATACAATATTATCTAAGGTATAAATTCTAGAAGATAGGGTGTTAATACTATTATCTATTACAGCCAACACCTTTTCCATATTGGCTTGATCAATAGCACGTAATCTGGATGCAGCCTCAATTTGTGATAACTTCCAAACTTCGTTATAAACAGCATACACCCATCGTTTGGGCCTGCCAACTGCAGGACCCTTAACAAAATCATTCAAATCTATTTTGTCATTTAATCGTGCTAAATGAAGTTTAACAGATGCTAAAGTGGAATGTTGCAGCCAAGACTGGCATAACTTCACTACTGAGTAGGTGGTTACAGTGTGAGAAGATTCAAAACGGGGGTCTACACGAACCTGTGTATACCCCTGCTTTAAATCCAGAAACCGATGTTGACAGGAGTCCAAACTCGTTTGCCACACCAACCACCCTTCCGGATTCAATTCAGAAATATTGAAGGACGTGTTGGAAACCTGTGTCTGCAACATAGCAAGGGATAGATCCGTATGATTACCCCAATTGGGATAAGCACCCGGAACGGAGGGAGAATTTAATCTTTTAGAAGTAGCCAATCCAAAACAGGTGGTCTGAAAAATGGACGAATTAAAAAATTACATGTAATTCGGGATGAGACAGGCACGATGCAAAGCCTCTGTTCCCTGTACTTGCCATCGTTTGGAGCCCCAAACCGATTTAAGATCGACAGTAGCTTTCCACAGATCATACCCGCCAATTGCCAACTCGTCCATAAAGGACTTGGAATACAACAATTTGGTGTGTGTCAGTCTAACTTTAGAAGCAGACTCATGCCCAACTTTAAAATAAAAGGAGGCCGGATTTGACACACTAAAATCAGAAAAATAGGTGAATTTTTCCACTAACGTGGCAGAGCTGCCCATCCTAGGGGCGGGGCAGTGTTCCCATTGTGTATAATTTACAAAATTTCTAAACGTATTTGCTTTGTGTAGGAAATGCGTGCCATAATGTTGATAACAAAATTGCTCATCATAATTAGCAGTATCTAAATACAAATCCTCAGCATCAAATGCAGCATAATATTTCAAATCAGAAAACAGTGCTTCTATGGCCTGAACATCCCAGTCATCTGAGTGGATGTTCTGCTTAACGACATCACCCATAGAAACACGAAATACATTTGGCACATTAATTACTTCAGTGGGACCATGAATTTGAAATTTTACGGCATCCCAAGCGATCCCATCACGTACACACCAGGCAGTAATGTTCACAAAAGTCTGGTCCCTCTTCATAATGTGTGATGAGGAGTGGGGGGCCAAAGTTCCATTAATTAGTCGAATCGTTGATCTTTCTTTCAGGTAGTGTCCATTGATTAGTCTAAAAAACACTACCACAAAGCCAATGGACATAAACAAAAAAACACATATGAGCACCAGCCAAATGTAAGTCCAAGGGGGAATTAAAAAACGTCTTTTGAACCAGGCCACAAAAAGCGAAACTTTGGACGAGGCAATGGAAGTCATTGAATGAGAATCAAAAGAGTCTTGTGAGTGGGCAACTGTGTTGGATTGTAAAACAGGCAAGGTAACATCCACAGGATAAGCATACTCAACATCTTCAGGCAGACCACTAGGTGTTGGTGGCAACAAGGGACCAGTAACGGTATGCATCTCAACTGCAACATCAGGCACTGCGTTAGAAGCTCGGGTCACAACAGAATTTCTCAGCATCGAAGGGCAAGAAACTGCCGGAGTCATACTAAGAAGAATCGGCCACTCGCTGTAGCTTGACATTGTCAATTGAGATGTACCTGTTATCCTTTCGACCAGGAAGTGGAGGTAAAATGACTGTTCTAGTACCCTGTACTCCAAGCTCTGGAACTGGTGCACGATAAGAGGGGCCGAACTCCTTCTTGTTCTCCACCTTCTCATGGACCAAATCACCAACTCGAGGTAGCCAGCCGACTACCGGAATCTGAAGTTCAGCATCAGTTGAGGAGGGTACGTGTTCCTTCGCTAGACTGTCTCTGACTTCTTGAAGATTCTGCAATACAGCACAGTGTTCATCTACGTCAAAGGGTGCGGCTGATGCCGCCATGTCTAGACCATCAAGGTATGGGACAAACATTCGTACACCAAAGAGCATCATGTCTGGGGTCCACCCACCCAGAGACCTTCTAGGGAGATTAAGTGCACGTTGTACGTCATACAAGTGGGCTAGCCAGTTCCGGCCAGTACCCAAAACTCTGGCTGTCAAAGATTGCTTTAAGTCACGGTTCATTCGCTCCACTACACTATTACCCTCAGGCCGGTATGGAGACGAAAATTTGACTTGGACCCCCAAATTTCTCATGGCCTCTCTGTACGCCTTAGAGGCGAACGCAGGGCCCTGATCAGAATGAAAGGTACCACATGCAAAACTCCCAATAAAGACACGCAAATCTTTTATGACAGTGCGAGAATCAGCACTCCTTTGTGGCCACACCCAGAGAAAACGTGTGCACGAATCAACTGCAACCAAGATGTATTTGTACGCAGTATCAGAGGTAAATGGACCGCAATGATCTAAATAAACACAACCCATTGGCTTATTAGATATGTACAACTGAGTTTGTGGTGGCGAGCCGCAGTTGAAGGTTTAATCTGCTGGCAAATGTCACAATTAAGAACATAAGCCCTGGCTTGTTTGTACAAGCTGCACCACCAGTAACGTTGTTGTAGCAGAGATACAGTAGCTGCAACTCCGGCATGCGCGGACGCCATGCCCTCGTGAGCCGCTAATATCAAAGAAGGTCTGCAGTCCGCGTTGGGAATCAATCTGTCACCAACGTCATTAATCCTCACTAATGGGACTTTATCAGGACTCCAGCGATAATGGTAACGAGCAGGGAAACCTCTGGGTGGCTTCGTTCCCTGCTCTGTAGCAGCAATAGCTGCCAAGATGTCATCATCGATCTTACTTTTGGATCTTGTAACTGCTGCTACTAAGTGTGAGAAGTTGGCCTGATGTATGATGTCACTAGTTCTAGTGTACACCTTATATCAGTCCAAACAACCCTTATGGTGATTGGTTGTAAAGTCAACCTTATAGACCAGCTATCCTAGTGGTAGCATGGACAAGAGCAGTCTTAGGCTAAACTCTGAATGGCATGTGAAGCCAGCTGTGATACCATATATAATGGATGTATGACATTACAACGCGGGTTTTTACCACACGTGCAGTTACATCGCATGCGTTACAACGCATGCGATGTTACAACGCTATGCCATTCCAACGCAAGTCTTTACATCGACTTGCGCTAGATGGCGTGCTAACATTAAAAAAGTGTAATTTACTATTCCAACTCCAGTCCACTTAACAGTAGGGAAGGTGTTGGGATAGTAAACTACACTATTTGTAATGTTAGCACGCCATCTAGCGCAAGTCGATGTACAGACTTGCGTTGTAATGGCATAGCGTTGTAACATCGCATGCGTTGTAACGCATGCGATGTAACTGCACTGCGTGGTAAAAACCGCGTTGTAATGGCTGTTCCCCTATATAATCCCTTGAATACCAAATGAAAGGACACCACAACAGATATATATATAAAATAAAGTGTATTTATTCTAGTCAAACCCTCAGCACTCTTTATGAGATTCGAGGTAAGTACAACACAGTCTTATTCAAGCATACATTAAGTCACACGGGTAAGTAATACAGTTAGGCCCTAGGGGCCACGCAAACCATATACTAAAGAAGTGGTATAAGGACCACGGTCACGGAAATAGAATAGGCCTAGGGAATCGCTGGGGCTACACTACACTACCAACAGTTAGGAAGTGGGAGGCCCACGGGATTCAGGTGCAGAGTGGAAACACTCACGCGTAATGCGTATAACCTCTTCAGTGCCCATGACGAGATAGTCTCGTCATGGAGCACGGTTGCGCTGTGCCCATGACGAGACTATCTCGTCATGAACCCCACCCACTAATGCAACGCCCGGCACAGGAGGGGGAAAGGGCATGGCACTGAAGGGGTTAATCGATAGAAATAGTACAGTTTTGAAATAAGCAGTTTAAGGACACTTCTGGAGTAGCTAGAAAGTCGAGACTCGGAAACTAGACCCTAGGATAGTCAATACCCTTGTGAGCACCGAAGTACCCAAGTTACCTAGCCCACGGGCTGCGGGTGCATAGGTGTGAACTTGCGTCGGGTTTCGTCGTGGACTTCTGTGGATGCCTGAAGGAAAGTTGCTGACAGGCAGTCAGTGTAGAGTGTCCGGTGGATCCCAAGGCCGGGATCAAGAAGGAAGGGTACCTGCAAGCAGAAGGGACAGAGTCAAGGTCACTAGCCAGTGACCACGTGGAACCAGGAAGGAACCAGGCGATGTCGTGAAGATTGCAGGTGAAGGGTGAAGCTTGTCGCTGCAGCCACGGGTACCAGGAGACGTCGAGGACGACCAGGACCAAGAGGCGAGCTGTCCCACGAAGGCTCTTGCTGTCGGCGGCGTCGAAGTCGAACTAGGACTCACCAAGTCTTGGCAAGCGGAACCCACGAAGAACGGAGGACTTGCTTCTGATGCAGACCGGGAAGGTCTGGGGTGCTTCTCTTTTGCAAAGAAGCGGGAGCCAGTCTGGAGGAGCCAAACCAGCAGTGAAGATTTCAAGGTGTGTCGTCACAGAGGCCGCTAGCCAACGGGCAAGCAACCGGACAGATGCGGCAAGCAGGAAAATGCAGAAGGGCCCCACGCAGGACTCGTGAAGTGTGGGGGGCTGATCTTCGGTGAAGATGGTGCTTGGGGTTGGGGCTTCTCAATCCCCGGTGCACAACTTCGAGGGTACCTCAGAAGCTGTGCTGGAAGGTACTCACCACTTTTCCCAGGTAGCCGGTCCCACGTCTCTCGTCACCTCCACGGATCTCAGCTCGGCTGTGGATGTGGATCAGGGTCGGAGAAGTCTGGAAGTCAAGGCTCTGGTCGGGCTCTGCAGTCGGTCCCTCGTAGAACTTCAGCAAAGCAAAGGGTAGTTTCTTGATGGTGCCTGCTTGCACAGGGTAGCCACTCCTTGGCCACAAGGGAGATTCTTCAGTCTTCTTCTTTCGTCGAATGTCGAAGGTCCAGAGTTTCTGTTCAAGTTGCAGGTTCAGGATAATCTAATCTAGCAGGGCCCAACTAGCTACTAATATACTGGGCTGGGCTACCTGCAAGGTCCCTTCTATGGGTGGGACCAGGAAGGGGAGTGGCTACACCCCCTTTCCTTTGTCCAGTTTCGCGCCAGAGCTGGGGCTGGAGTGCCCCAGCACCGGTTTGAACTGGACTATGCATGGAGCACCTTGTGTGCCCCAGTCATGTCTCATTCCTTTCATCCCTCCCTGCCGCAATACACTAAAGTCTGTCTGGGGAGGTGCTAGCACCTCCCCAAGCAGGAAACCTATTGTCCAGGCCTCCCTGGCTGGGAGGGCTCCCAGCAGCAGGAGGTCAGACTCGTGTCTGTGGCAGCAGCATCCATTTTGTGATGCTGAGGCTTTGGTGAGAGTTAAACAGCAAAGTAGGATTTTAACATGTCTCTCCCTCTAGAAGGGAGGAATAATATCCTCATCACCAGAAATGGTATGGGGGTATTATTCCAAAGTGTTAGACACCTTACACGATATGTTTTGATAAAGCCAAACCATAGTTACCATAACCGTTTAAGATTATAAGGCACTTTAAGAGTATATGGTAGGCTATATCATAGAACAGCTATAAGGACTTGGTTCCGAAAGCTGCAGACAGGCTCAGCTCATGCTAGAGCACCATCTCACATGTTACAAGCACTCTGCCTCCAGGATTGTTAAGGCCTGCCATAGGAGTGGCTGATAGGTACACATGTGTCTATTTTAAGGGTAGATATAGGTATACTATATCTATGCAAGGGGCGATTACACGACCTTGCCCCAGCTGAGTGATCAGCCAGTTGTGTCTGATTGGAAGGCCAGGCCAGGGGTGGCATAATACATGCTGCAGCCCCTGGGAGGCCTAGGGTACACCTATGCCCTGGGTACCTAGGGTACACTGTACAGGGTCCAATAAGGTGATCCTTACCAATTGTGTATGTACCTAGGGTACATGGAGTCCATTTTAAAGAGAAAGCAGACAGCCTGAGACCCTGAATGGCAGGATCTCAGGCCAACTAAGTGGAAAAACCAGCTAGACACTAGGCAAAAAGTTGGGGGTAACCATAGTCAGATATCCACCTTCCTACACAACCCCCCCCCCCCCAAACGAAAGGAGATGAGGCTGTTCTTGACAAGGTAAGCCTCTATTGCCTAAGTGGCCATATAAGGAAGAACCAGCACTGGCATGGTTACCCCCTGTCTCATGGTCCACTAAGCAATCCCTCACCCTAAAGGTATCATAGGGTCTCCACCATAGGGAATCTCTACCTTTGGTGTGTCTTTGCAAAGTAAAAGGCTGGTGTTGAGATGGAGTGCTGAAGTGAGTGTCCTCAAAGTGAGGCCTCAGCTTCCTCCAATCATCCTCCACCATGGATGCCGTTCTTTCTTTAACTGAGTTGCACTGTGCTCTCAGGGTCAGCCTCTGGCTACCTAAAGCTGGAGGCTTGGTCCCTTTTGTGGGCTTACTGGAGGGACAGGTCAGGTTTGGGGCCCTAAGGTCCCATGCTTGCCTGTGCCCAACAGAATCCCTCTGGGGGAGGTCCCTAACTACCTGTAAAGGGGATCCCTCAGGAATGTTTTTAACCATCACCTGGCTAGGGCTACTAGCCAGGCAATCCTCATTCTTTTGATGGGGGGGTTCTTGTGGACAGGGGCCCACTTGGGGTCCACTGGCCTCCCTGACCTCTGCAGCCCTGGGCTGACTGAGGCAGGGTAGAGAGAGGCAGGCTACCTGCACCAGACTGGGTCCCACCTTGGAAGGGGCCACTGACATCAGAGGCTCTGCCAGGCCAGGCCTGGCTACCTCTGGGGCAGTTCCTTCACAAGGGGTGAGGTCAGGTCCCTGAGGAGGCTGACCTTTTCCTAATGTCTGGGGAGAGGGAGACTTTTCTTCCTCTCCACTACTCTCTGTTTGTGTGGAGTGATCCATAGTTTCAGGCTTCACTACACCTATGTCAGTCTGAGTATGGACTGAGACCGTTACAGTCCTGACAACCTTTTCAGGGAGGCACTCAGTTTGTGTTTGAGCTGTGACTGTCACAGCTCTGCCAGTCTCTACAGGGAAGTCTGTCTTTGCCTGGGCTGTGGCTACCACTGCCCTTCCAACCTTTTCAGGGAGGAAATCTACTTGGACAGGGGTTGTGGCTGGCACAACCCCACTACCCTTTTGTGAAAGGCCTACCATTTTAGAATGGGTGTCTTGTTCAACTCCAGCCCAAGCTGAGAGTTCTAAGTCATTCCCCAGTAAGCAGTCTACAGGCAAGGTTGGAGACACTGCCACCCTTTTAGGGCCAGTGACACCTCCCCAGCTGAGACATACCTCTGCCATGGGATGACTGTTCTGTTTGCTATCAATGTTAGTTACCTGGTATGAGAAACCAGGCAAAAGCTGCTCAGAGGGAACTAGCCTATGGGCCACCATAGTGATGCTAGCTCCAGTGTCTCTGTAGGCCTCAGCTTTTCTACCATTGATGTAGGGTTCCTGTCTGTACCTACCCAAAGTGTTGGGACAGGCAGTGAAGTTGGCAAACCCCATGCCACCATCCCAGACAAGAGTAGCTGCTGTAGGGGAATTGGCTAAGCCAGGGTCCCCCTGTGTTCCCCAAGAAAACCCAACCAAATTTTTGGGGGCACTCCCACCACCTGGGGGATTACTGCTGACAGTAATAGGTGGTGTGACAGGAGTAGTTGGAGGAACAGTTTTGTTTTTAGCCTTTGGGCAACTGCTGTCAGTTTTCCAATGCCCAGGAGTTTTACACTCATGGCAGTAAGGCTTTTTAACTGTGGTAGAGGAGGGAGCTTGGGACCCACCACCCAGTGTGGAGTTTTGGGGCCCTGAGGAAGAGTTCTCTTTTGCTTTATCCCCACCCTTCTCTTGAGGCTTGGTGGTATCTTTCTTTTGGTCACCACCCTGATTTTTAGGCCTAATCCTGGTCCTGACCCATTTATCTGCCCTCTTTCCCAATTCTTGGGGAGAGGTCAAATCTGAGTCTACCAGGTGTTGATGGAGAAGCTGGTTTTGACAATTATTAAGGATCTGCTCCCTCATAATCAAGTTGTACAATCCTGTATAGTCCTGCACCTTGCTGCCAGTTAACCAACCTTCCAACGCCTTAGTGGCACAATCCACAAAATCAGACCAGTCCTGTGTCTGTGTCTTCTGGGTGTCTCTGAACAACAACCTATATTGCTCAGTGGTTAAGCCAAACCCATCTATCAGAGCACTCTTCAGGACTTTGTAACTGTCAGCATCCTCATCACTAACTGTGAGGAGCTTGTCTCTACCTTTGTCAGAAAAGGAGAGCCACAAGATAGCTTCCCACTGACTCTGGGGTACCTGCTGTACTTTTCAGGCCCTCTCCAAAGCAGTCATCCACTTGTGGATGTCATCCCCATTCTTGTATGGGGGGACTATCTTGCTCAGGTTTCTATTATCATAGTGCCTGTCTCTATCCTTAGGGATATTGCTGCCACCAGTGGGTTCTAACCCACTTAACTTTTGCTCTCTAGCCAGAGCAAGCTTCTCCTTGGCAAGGGCAAGTTCTTCCCTCTCAATCCTTAGATTAGCTTCCCTCATTCTGGCTTCATGCTCCTTTCTCTGGGGGGAAGTCATTCCCCTGTGAGAAGAGGCATTAGAGATGCTAGAGACATGGGAGTGGATGGATTCCCTTGAAGGGGATCGGTCTCTCCTGCTTCTCTGGTTAAGCCCACTTGGGGGTCTGTATGGGGGGACCCCATGCAAACTCCCATGTAAGCTTAGGTTAGCCTGGCTAAGTCTTCCTAATTGGCCCTGGCTGTCTACCTCTTCATCTGAAGTCCCATCTGACTCATCTGTAGTGGGTAGACCCTCCCCTGTACTTAGGGTACCAGCCTGAGAGGCCCTAAGAGCATCATACTCCTCTAGGATCTGCACTAGCTGAAGGAGGGTAGGGGTTGCACCCTGTTTTAACTTTCTGGAGGTACACAATTGTCTCATCTCCTGAAAAGTTAGGGTATCATATCTAGAGAGGGTCTTTTTCAGACCTGCCCCTCCTGAGAGAGCATCTACTTGATCTCCTCCCAGAGACATGATCTAGTGAGGGTGTGGTGTGTGCACCTACCTACACTAGTTGTTTCTACTAAACCTCTCTAGTAGCTGTAGTCCGGGTGTGTTACTCCCTTCAACCTACAACCACTAAGTCCAGTAGGACTTAAGTATTATAATCTATGTTATATGTACCTAAACAATATCTGTGTGATCTTTCAATTTAGTATCTCAAGATTACAATGGTATTACAACAGCAAGCTCAGATTCCAACCGCTGCTCACCAATGTGAGAAGTTGGCCTGATGTATGATGTCACTAGTTCTAGTGTACACCTTATATCAGTCCAAACAACCCTTATGGTGATTGGTTGTAAAGTCAACCTTATAGACCAGCTATCCTAGTGGTAGCATGGACAAGAGCAGTCTTAGTCTAAACTCAGAATGGCATGTGAAGCCAGCTGTGATACCATATATAATCCCTTGAATACCAAATGAAAGGACACCACAACACCACAACAGATATATATATATATATAAAATAAAGTGTATTTATTCTAGTCAAACCCTCAGCACTCTTTATGAGATTCGAGGTAAGTACAACACAGTCTTATTCAAGCATACATTAAGTCACACAGGTAAGTAATACAGTTAGGCCCTAGGGGCCACGCAAACCATATACTAAAGAAGTGGTATAAGGACCACGGTCACGGAAATAGAATAGGCCTAGGCCTAGGGAATCGCTGGGGCTACACTACACTACCAACAGTTAGGAAGTGGGAGGCCCACGGGATTCAGGTGCAGAGTGGAAACACTCACGCGTAATGCGTATAATCGATAGAAATAGTACAGTTTTGAAATAAGCAGTTTAAGGACACTTGTGGAGTAGCTAGAAAGTCGAGGCTCGGAAACTAGACCCTAGGATAGTCAATACCCTTGTGAGCACCAAAGTACCCAAGTTACCTAGCCCACGGGCTGCGGGTGCATAGGTGTGAACTTGTGTCGGGTTTCGTCGTGGACTTCTATGGATGCCTGAAGGAAAGTTGCTGACAGGCAGTCAATGCAGAGTGTCCGGTGGATTCCAAGGCCGGGATCAAGAAGGAAGGGTACCTGCAAGTAGAAGGGGAAGAGTCAAGGTCACTAGCCAGTGACCACGTGGAACCAGGAAGGAACCAGGCGATGTCGTGAAGATTGCAGGTGAAGGGTGAAGCTTGTCGCTGCAGCCACGGGTACCAGGAGACGTCGAGGACGACCACGACCAGGAGGCGAGCTGTCCCACGAAGGCTCTTGCTGTCGGCGTCGTCGAAGTCGAACTAGGACTCACCAAGCCTTGGCAAGCGGAACCCACAAAGAACGGAGGACTTGCTTCTGATGCAGACCGGGAAGGTCTGGGGTGCCTCTCTTTTGCAAAGAAGCAGGAGCCAGTCTGGAGGAGCCAAACCAGCAGTGAAGATTTCAAGGTGTGTCGTCACAGAGGCCACTAGCCAACGGGCAAGCAACCGGACAGACGTGGCAAGCAGGAAAATGCAGAAGGGCCCCACGCAGGACTCGTGGAGTGTGGGGGGCTGATCTTCGGTGCAGATGGTGCTTGGGGTTGGGGCTCCTCAATCCCCGGTGCACAACTTCGAGGGTACCTCAGAAGCTGCTCTGGAAGATACTCGCCACTTATCCCAGTTAGCCGGTCCCACGTCTCTCGTCGCCTCCACGGATCTCAGCTCGGCTGTGGATGTGGATCAGGGTCGGAGAAGTCTGGAAGTCAAGGCTCTGGTCAGGCTCTGCAGTCGGTCCCTCGTAGAACTTCAGCAAAGCAAGGGGTAAGTCTCTTGATGGTGCCTGTTCGCACAGGGTGACCACTCCTTGGCCACAAGGGAGATTCTTCAGTCTTCTTCTTTCGTCGAATGTCGAAGGTCCAGAGTTTCTGTTCAAGTTGTAGGTTCAGGATAATCTAATTTCCTGGGGCCCAGCTACCCCACTTATACTAATCTGGGGGGCTGGGTTGCCTGCTAGGTCACGCCGTATGGCTTATGGGTGGGACCCTTTGTCCAGTTTCGTGCCAGGACTGGGGCTGGAGTGCCCCAGCACCGGTTTGAACTGGACTATGCATGGGACACCTTGTGAGCCCCAGGCAGTGTCAAGTTTCTTTCATCCCTCCTTGCCCCAATACACTAAGGCCTGTCTGGGGTGGTGCTCGCACCTCCCAAGGCAGGAAACCTATTGTCCAAGCCTCCCGTGCCGGGATCACTCCCAGCAGCAGGAGGTCAGACTTGTGTCGTGGCAGCAGCATCCATTTTGTGATGCTGGGGCTCTGGTTAGCTTTAACCGGGTAAGTAGGTTTCAACATGTCTTCGCCCTCTAGAAGGCAGGGATAATATCCTCATCACCAGAAATGGTATGGGGGTATTATTCCAAAGTGTTAGACACCTTACACGACATGTTTTGATAAAGCCAAACCATAGTTACCATAACTGTTTAAGATTATAAGGCACTTTAAGAGTATATGGTAGGCTATATCATAGAACAGCTATAAGGACATGGTTCCGAAAGCTTCAGACAGGCTCAGCTCATGCCAGAGCACTATCTCACATGTTACCAAGCACTCTGCCTCCAGGATTAAGGCCTGCCGTAGGAGTGGCTGATAGGTACACATGTGTCTATATATAAGGTAGGTATAGGAATACTACACCTAAGCAAGGGGTGATTAGACGACCTTGCCCCAGCTGAGTGATCAGCCAGTTGTGTCATAATGGAAGGCCAGGCCAGGGGTGGCATAATACATGCTGCAGCCCCTGGTAGGCCTAGGGTACACCTATGCCCTGGGTACCTAAGGTACACTGTACAGGGGCCAATAAGGTGATCCTATCCAATTGGGTTATGCACCTAAAGTACATAGTATTAATTTAGAGAGAGAACAGCAGGGCTGTGGGTCTGATTAGCAGGCCCACAGCCACATCTAAGTCGAAACCCAGTAAAGCAAAAGCAAAAAGTGGGGGTGAACATAGAAAGCAGACCCTACTCTCCTACACAACCCCCCCCCCCAAACTTAGGGACATTAAACTAACCTTGACCAGTTGAGTCTTCATGTTCTAAGTGGAAATATCTGGAGAGTCCATCTGCATTGGCATGGTCAGTCCCAGGTCTATGTTCCACTGTGAAGTCCATCCCCTGTAGGGAAATGGCCCACCTAAGAAGTTTGGGATTTTCACCCTTCATCTGATTTAGCCACAAGAGGGGCTTATGGTCTGTCTGAATCTTGAAGTGAGTGCCAAACAAGTATGGCCTCAGCTTCTTCAGGGCCCAAACCACAGCAAAGGCCTCCCTCTCAATAGCTGACCAACGTTTCTCTCTAGTGGTCAGCCTTCTACTTATAAAAGCAATGGGCTGGTCTTGACCATCTATATTAAGTTGTGAAAGAACAGCTCCCACACCCAACTCAGAAGCATCTGTCTGGACAATAAACTCTTTGGAGTAGTCTGGACTTTTCAGAATAGGTGCACTGCACATGGCCTGCTTCAGGTCATCAAATGCTTTTTGACAGCTTACTGTCCACTGAACTTTCTTTGGCATTTTCTTGGAGGTCAAGTCATTAAGTGGTGTCACAATGGACCCATAGTTCTTAACGAACTTTCTGTAGTACCCAGTCAGGCCCAAGAAAGCTCTGACCTGAGTCTGGGTAGTTGGAGGAGTCCAGTCCTTTATGGTCTGGATCTTACTCTCCAGTGGTTGAACCTGACCCCCACCAACTAGGTGGCCCAGGTATACAACCTTGCTTTGCCCTATCTGGCACTTAGTGGCCTTGATAGTGAGGCCTGCCTTTTGCAGGGCCTCCATAACATTCCTCAGGTGGACCAGGTGATCCTCCCAGGTGGAGCTAAAGACAGCAATATCATCACGATAAGCTGCACAGTAGTCATCCAGGCCTGTAAGGACTTGATTCACCAACCTTTGGAAAGTGGCAGGTGCATTCTTCAAACCAAAGGGCATTACTACAAATTGATAATGTCCTCCTGGGGTCGAGAAAGCAGTTTTGGCCTTTGCATTCTCAGCTAGTCTGATTTGCCAGTAGCCTGCTGTCAGGTCAAATGTGCTCAAAAACTTAGCAGCTGCCAGTCTGTCAATGAGCTCATCTGCCCTAGGTATTGGGTGGGCATCTGTCCTAGTGACAGCATTGAGACCTCTGTAGTCCACGCAAAACCTCATCTCTCTCTTACCATCTTGGGTGTGAGGTTTTGGCACAAGAACTACAGGACTAGCCCAAGGGCTCTCTGAAGGTTCAATGACTCCCAGCTCCAACATCTTTTGTACCTCAACTTTTATGCAGTCCCTGACATGGTCAGGTTGCCTGTAGATTTTACTCTTCACAGGCAGACTGTCACCAGTGTCCACCTCATGGGTGCACCAGTTTGTCTGACTTGGGGTCAGAGAGAACATATGTCTGTAGGATTGCAGAACTTGTCTGCAGTCCTGTTGCTGATGGACAGTGAGGCTGTCAGAAAAGACCACACCATCAACTGAGCCATCATCAGGGTTCTGAGTCAACAGGTCTGGGAGAGGGTCACTCTCTTCCTCCTGCCCCTCATCTGTAGCCATGAGTAAGCCCATGTCTGCCCTGTCAACATATGCCTTCAATCTGTTGACATGAAGCACCCTGTGGGGGCTTCTGGGAGTCCCAAGGTCCACCAAGTAGGTGACTTCTCCCTTTTGTTCAACAATAGTGTGGGGTCCAGACCATTTGTCTTGGAGTGCTGCTGGGGCCACTGGCTCCAACACCCACACTTTCTGCCCTGGCTGGTACACAGTCAGCACAGCCTTTTGGTCATGCCAAGCTTTTTGGAGTTCTTGGCTTGCCTCAAGGTTTTTAGAAGCCTTCTTCATATACTCTGCCATCCTGGAGCGCAGACCAAGTACATAATCCACTATATCAAGTTTGGGTTGTCTGAGAGGTCTCTCCCATCCTTCCCTTACTAAACATAGGGGTCCTCTTACAGGATGCCCAAACAAAAGCTCAAAAGGGCTGTAGCCAACCCCCTTTTGTGGGACCTCTCTGTAAGCAAACAGAAGGCAGGGTAAAAGGATGTCCCATCTTCGCCTAAGCTTGTCTGATAAACCTTTTATCATCCCTTTTAGGGTCTTGTTGAATCTCTCCACAAGCCCATTGCACTGTGGGTGATAGGGTGTGGTGAACTTGTAGTTCACACCACACTCCTTCCACATTGCAGTCAAATATCCTGACATGAAGTTGGCACCTCTGTCAGAAATGACCTCCTTTGGAAAGCCCACTCTGGAGAATACTCCAAGTAGGGCCCTTGCCACAACAGGAGCTGTTGTGGTCCTTATGGGAATAGCTTCTGGATACCTGGTGGCATGGTCCACTATCACCAGTATGAATCTGTGCCCAGATGCTGTTTGTGGGTCCATTGGTCCTACAATATCTATGCCCACTCTCTCAAAGGGAACACTCACCACAGGTAGTGGTATGAGGGGGGCCTTTGTGGTGCCACCTGATTTGCCACTGGCTTGGCAGGTGACACAGGAGCGACAAAACTCCTTGGTATCTTCTGACATATAGGCCAGTGAAAGTGAGGGACAAGCCTGTCCCAAGTCTTGTTCTGGCCTAAGTGTCCTGCAAGGGGAATATCATGGGCCAAGGTAAGAAGGAAGCCTCTGAACTTCAGTGGTATGACCAACCTCCTGGATGCACCAGGCTTGGGGTCTCTAGCCTCTGAATACAGCAGCCCTTCATCCCAATACACTCTATGGGTACCTTGAGCATTCCCTGCAGCCTCAGCAGCAGCCTGCTGTCTGAGGGGTCAAGAGAGGGGCAGTCTAATTGTGCCTGCCTCAGATCTGCCCTTGAAGGTCCCTCTGTTCCAAGAAACTCAACCTGATCAGGTTCAAGTTCTTCTAGGACAGTTCCTTCAGGGCTCTCAGAACCATCCTCCTGTGAGGGCTGATCCATTACCTGAGGCAGGGGGGAAGGCACAGCCTTTACCCTACTGCTCTTTCTCTTGGGTTGTGACTGGTCCATGGTTCCAGGATCCAGCACTTGTTCAGTGTTGCACTTTTTGGCCTGTGACCTGGTCACAACAAGGACATGTGCATCTATCCCCAGCATTTCTGCATGGGTCCTATACTCCACTTCAGACCAAACTGAAGTTTCAAGATCATTGCCCAGTAAACACTCCACTGGAAGGTCTGAACTAACAACAACTTTCTTGAGGCCAGTTACCCCTCCCCAGGAGAAGTTAACAATTGCCACACTATGGGAAGTAGTGGCATTGCTAGCGTTGGTCACTAGGTAATTCTCACCTAGCATGATCTGTCCAGGGTCCACAAAGGCAGGGGTCACCATTGTGACACTAGCCCCTGTGTCCCTGTAGGCCTGAGACATTTTCTGGTTGATAAAAGGAGTCTGTCTGTACTTGCCCAGGTTACTGGGGCCTATAGTAGAGGACAAAGCTATGTCCCCATCACAGATCAGAACAGCCTGAGTAGGTATCCTGACTAGCCCAGAATCCTCCTCAGTTCCCAGGGTTAACCCTACTACACCCTTTTGCTGGGAACCACCACTTACAGCTGAACTAGGGGGTACAGTTGCCTTAGGGGCAATGGTGGCTGGGGGCTTATCCTTTTTGGTGCACTCACTAAACCAATGTGAGTTCGACTTACAATAGTTGCACCATGGTTTCTTTTGGCCATCTTTCTTCTTATGCTTTTTGGGACCACCCTCCCCCTGAGCCTTTTGGGGGCCTGGTGAAGACTTCTGGTCTTTTTGTTTCTGATCATTACCCTTCTGGTCTGCCTTTTTCTGATCACCGCCCTGGTTCTGGTTTTTCTACTTAACTCTAGTCCTGACCCATCTATCTGCCTTCTTTCCCAATTCTTGGGGAGAAGTCAGATCAGAATCAATCAGGTGTTGATGCAGTAGCTGGTTTTGACAGTTGTTAAGGATTTATTCTCTCATGATCAAATTATACAATCCTGTATAGTCCTTAACCTTACTTCCCAATAGCCAGCCTTCCAAAGCCTTAGTGGCACAATCTACAAAGTCAGTCCAGTCCGGAGTCTGTGTCTTCTGGGTATCCCTGAACAACAACCTGTATTGTTCAGTGGTTAGGCCAAACCCATCAATCAGAGCACTCTTCAGGACAGTGTAATTGTCTGCATCCTCATCACTAACTGTGAGGAGCTTGTCTCTACCTTTCTCAGAGAAGGAGAGCCACAAGATAGCTGCCCACTGACTTTGGGGTACCTGCTGTACTTTGCAAGCTCTCTCCAAAGCAGTTATCCATTTGTGGATGTCATCCCCACACTTGTAGGGAGGGACAATCTTGCTCAGGTTTCTATTATCATAGGTCCTGTCTCTATCCTTGGGGATATTGCTGCCACCAGTGGGTTCTAACCCACTTAACTTCTGCTCTCTAGCCAGAGCAAGCTTCTCCTTGGCAAGGACAAGTTCTTCCCTCTCAATACTTAGATTAGCTTCCCTCATTCTGGCTTCATGCTTTTTTCTCTGGGGGGAAGTCATACCCCTGTGAGAAGAGGCATTAGAGATGCTAGAGACATGGGAGTGGATGGATTCCCTTGAAGGGGATCTGTCTCTCCTGTTTCTCTGGTTAAGTCCACTTGGGGGTCTGAATGGGGGGGCCCCATGCAGACTCCCATGTAAGCTTAAGTTAGCCTGGCTAAGTCTTCCTACTTTGACCTGGCTGTCTACCTCCTCATCTGAAGTCCCATCTGACTCATCTGTAGCGGGTAGACCCTCACCTGTACCTAGGGTACCAGCCTGGGAGGCCCTAAGAGCATCATACTCCTCTAGGATATCTACTAGCTGAATGAGGGTAGAGTTTGCACCCTGTTTTAACTTTCTGGAGGTACACAATTGTCTCATCTCCTGAAAAGTTAGGGTATCATATCTAGAGGGGATCTTTCTAAGACCTACCCCTCCTGAGAGAGAATCTACTTGATCTCCTCCCAGAGACATGATCTAGTGAGGGTGTGGTGTGTGCACCTACCTACACTAGTTGTATCTACTAAACCTCTCTAGTAGTTGTAGTCAGTGTGTGCTAGGCCCTTCAACCTACAACAACTAAGTCCAGTAGAACTTAAGTATTTATAATCTATGTTATATGTACCTAAACAATATCTGTGTGATCTTTCAATTTAGTATCTCAAGATTACAATGGTATTACAACAGCAAGCTCAGATCCCAACCGCTACTCACCAATGTGAGAAGTTTGGACTGATACAAGGTGTACACTAGAATTAGTGACATCATATATCAGGCCAACTTCTCACAGTTCCAATGTATAGACAACCCAGAACAAGCGACTTCGTATATTTCTCAGGAATGGTGGGAATCAGAAATACCTTTTCGTAATTATTCTCATACCAGTCCACAACAGAATAAACAGAGACACGGTAAAAGTTTAAAGAGTTTATTTTATAAACCTCGTGTCCTAAGATGCAGCAATTTGGCTAACATGAGCAGACAAACGATTAAAATCAAAACCATCAGCATAGTTACAATACCATAGAAAATGAAAGGAGTAATCATACTAAAATGACAGTGGATCTAAGCCACCTTCCTTTCTCTAGCAAACTAATACTATTATTATTAGACTAGTAAAAAGTCTCTAGGCTTGAATGGGGAACCCCATACCGTAAAGATCAGCTCAGTGAGTTCACATCACAGGATCAGCTATGCTCTGCTCCTGGGAAAGCTCTTCTTCCGAATGTAATGAAAATATGTAACACTGCAATATTAAAAGCACTCGACTTTCAGGTATTTGCAGCTGCGTGCGTGTTATGGCTAAACTAGTGGCCCGATCAACCTGAACTCAACAACATGCACCGTCTAGCGACCCAGACTGTTTCTTTACACTGTGTACAGACCAAGGTCGGAGCTCACTGTTTGGGATGTGAACAACAGACAGTTCTCATGTGAAGCAAAGTCGAGCAAGCATTTCTCAATTTAATAACATGTGACTACAGTGACGTGTGCAACAGCAGCAAAAGCGGCAAGATGGCTTTCTAACATCTAACGCGGTTGTGCTAACTTAGCATTGTACATATATAGATACGATCTTCACTACACTTCGAAGATCAGCCACACTGGGTGCTAAACGACGAAGTAGTGGCAGAAATTTTCCATCAGTGGGGGCAGCCTTCCATAGATCTGTTTGCAGACGATCTAAACAAAAAATGCCACGCCTTCGCCTCCAGGTTCCACCGTCCAGGGACGAAGGGGAATGCTCTTTTAATGGATTGGTCCGGAATATTTGCATACGCCTTTCCTCCCCTGACTCTGATTCCGAAGGTGGTATCCAAGCTCATCCGGTCCAACATGTCAATGATCCTGATAGCCCCAGACTGGCCTCGGCAGTGGTGGTACCCGGACCTATTACAGCTGTCGGTGCACCCCCACAGGAGGCTTCCTTGCAGACCGGACCTACTGACCAAGATGGACGGGAAGATCCTATATCCCAACCTTCCCTCACTTCACTTGGCAGCATGGCACCTGAGGTCCTGCAATATGGACATTTGAACTTACCACAGGACTGTATGCATATACTAAAGGAGGCAAAGAGACCTTCCACAAGGGCTTCGTACTCCTTTAAGTGGAAACGGTACTACTTGTGGTGCACTCGTAATCATTTTAATCCAACCACAGGGCAGGAGGAGGTTATTCATCCTTACCTCCTTTACTTGGCTAAATCAGGGTTGAAGTATTCATCGATCAGAGTGCATTTAGCGGCCATTACGGCCTACAGAAAGTCTCCAAACCAGCCTTCCTTTTTTCAGGTGGTCAAGGATTTCCTACAGGGGTTGAAAAAAGTGTATCCCCCTGTTCGGCCTCCTTCTCCTCCTTGGGAGTTGAATCTAGTGCTCTCTAGATGTATGGGTCCTCCTTTTGAGCACATCCATAAAGCCACGCTGCAGAATTTGACATAGAAGGCCGCTTTCTTAGTCGCGATTACATCAGCGCGTAGAGTAAGCGAAATCCAAGCGCTGTCTTCCAAAGAGCCATATACTATCTTTCACCACAACAGAGTAGTATTAAGGACTCACCCTGCTTTTCTGCCGAAAGTTGTAACTGATTTTCATGTTAATCAGTCAATTTATTTGCCGTCCTTTTTTCCCAATCCCGCAACTCCTGCGGAAAGGTGTCTCCATTCCTTAGACCTTAAGAGAGTGCTTAAATTCTATCTAGAGGGAACAAAGGACATAAGAAAATCAGAGCAATTGTTTTTAAATTATGGTTCCATGAGGACAGGTTTTCCAGCTACCAAAAGATCCATTTCCAGATGGATAGTGTCCTGTATAAAATTGGCCTACCAGCTGGCAAATAAACCCCTATTGTTGTCATCTAAAGCACACTCCACTAGGGGAAAAGCAGCTACAGTAGCTTTCTTGCATGGCGTTCCGAAGGCAGAAATTTGCAAGGCAGCAACCTGGAGATCTGTGCATACTTTCACAAGGCATTATTGTCTTGAATCCGACTCCAGGGCAGATACTTAAGTAGGCCAGGCCTCCTTGAGAAATCTGTTCAGATAAGAGAAATGTCTGATTTGTCAAGTTTAGTTGTCTGAGCTTGATTGTTAATTATTATTTTCCTTTGCCCGCAGTGGATGAGGTGAGGCTCGCTATTCTATTCTAGTGCTTATGACTATTGATGAGGATCCCCTGGAAGAGAAATTACTTACCTGTAATCCTAGTTCTCTTCCAGGGGTATCCTCATCAAAGTCATAAGCAACCCTCCCGCCTCCCCGGGCAAAGGAGCCTTATTCTTAAGGAATTGTCAACTCTTTGTGTCATGGCTTTGTTTCACCGCAAAGAACAACTGACCTAACTGTCACCCCTGAGGCATGATGGGAAGCTAGGGGTCATGGCTGCCTTAAAGGCATGCTGCCAGTTTTTCTATGTTGCTATGAGTTAGCTTTCTAGCCTTTCTAGGCTGTAGTTTTCTACAATGCAGCCTGTGAGCTGTCAATGCTTTCAGTCCTATCTGAGGTTTTGGGCTAAATGCTAAGCATTAAAACAGTTTTCAAACATGCTTTGCTGTTGATTTCTTCCCTGTTTTTATGATATATTGTTTATATTAGATATATTATTTATAATATACAGGGGAGTCCTTACAGCATTATGCAGCTCTGGTTATGAAAGGCTGCATTTACTTTTTTATTATTTATATATATATGTATATATATGTGGAGATACATATATGTTTATCGCATATATGATTATGTTTCCGGGGTCCCGCGCATGGGCGGGAATATTCTAGTGCTTATGACTTTGATGAGGATACCTCTGGAAGAGAACTAGGACTACAGGTAAGTAACTAATCCTTTTTTGATTACTTCAAGATGTCAACTTCTAAGAGGTCTCTCTTTAGGCCTTGTGAGTCCTGTGGAAAGCTCCGGCTCTTCTCTGAAGATCCTCACAAGAAGTGTATCTACTGCCTCTATCCGGAACATGAGGTGAGGGATTGTAAGATCTGCAGGACCTTCCCTCAGAAAACCCTCAGGGATAGAGAAGGGCGCCTACTTCTGTGGCTACCTAAGATTAAGAACAAGGACAACCCTTTATCTGAGGTAGAAAGTGCAGCCTCTGCGTCCTCTGTATCCTCAGACAGAGGATGGCTGAAGAAGAATTATCTTCTCCTGGGGGCGAAGGTGTTGAGGAAAGTTCAGCCTGCTAAGGGCTCTGGCCAGTCTTCTTCTACTTCTTCAAAGAAGGCTTCTACACCTTCAAAATCCAAGCCTTCTACGCCCCCGAGGAAATCAGGAAAGTCTCTGGCAACTAAAAGATTTCCTGACAAAGATTTACCTCAGGTAAAAATGCCGTCGTCGACGGCGTCGTCGACGGTTCCTTCGTCGACGATTATCATCGTCGACGCTACATCAACGTCGACGGTTACATTCTCGTCTCCGAGACTGAAAATTATTGACGTCGGCTTCGTATCTGTCGACACTGGTCTCCGTGGCTGTCAGACCCATCTCGTCGACGAAGGAAGGGTCATCTCTCGTCTCCGCTCCGTCGACGGTAAGGACAAAGAAGATTTCATCGACTGCTGCGTCGACGCCCACCTTGCAGACGAAGACTTCTTCGTCGACGGCCACCTCGTTGACGAGGACTACCGTGCCGTCGACGGCTGGCCCGTCGATGAAGACTGACTCGTCGACGACAAAGATTTCCTCGTCGACAAAGATTGCTTCGTTGTGAACCTCCTTGTCGACGAATATTGCCTCGTCGACGGCTAACATCTCGTCGCCGAAAATGGCCTCGTCGTCGAAGACGGCTTCCGCATCAGCCCACGTATTATTGCCCCCACCTCCATCGTCGACGGTCCCGTCGATGGCACACTCGTCGACGCCTCTTTCATCTACCTGCACAGATATGCAGGTTTGGACTGCAACTTCGGCGTCTGCCTCATCTATCCAGCCGTCGACGGCGGCTTCTCTTCTTCAACGTCGTGGCTCCTCTTTGGAAGCCTTATCACCATTAAAGCTGCAGGTACAGCTTTTAGATTCTGAGGAGGAGGATGAGGAGGATGAATCTGGGGAGGATGACAGATTCCGCACTGCAAGGAGTCCATCAGAACTATTTATCAAGTACCAGGATGACGACCAGGATGAAGATCCAGGTACTGAGCCACAACCTCCACCTCCTGTCTCAGTTCCTTCAGCACAAATGCCTTTAGACCTGCTGAACAACTTACAATATATGTTACAGGACTATTATCGGCGCTTTCCTCCTTCGGAATCGGCGGAGTCTCTTCCGTCTACGCCTATGCCAAGGGTTCCCATACCCTCTTTTCAATCTCCAAGACCACCTTCGCCACTGCCATCTCATCATTCACATGACGCGAATACTACTGATGAGGACAGGGAAGAGGAAGAGGTTGATGACCATTCAGTGCTGTCGGAGTGGGACGAATATCAAATTCAAACACCAGCCCTCACCGCTCCGGCCCCCGTGGACTCTCCTCCGGTGGATATCGGAAGTTTATGGAGAGAGCAACAAAGAGATTTCTTATCACAATGGAAGCAAACAAGGATGACTGCTTCCTTTACGATTTTAAGGACCAACCAAGAAAACAGATTAGGACAATTCCGATTATAGATTTTATCTGGAAAGAAGGCTTACATATCATGGCTACACCAAATTCTCTCCCAGCAGTCTTACCACGGTTAGACAAAAAATAACAAAGCACCAAGCGACTCACCGGCATGTCTCATCGGCCAGCCTAAAGCTGACTCTGTCATCGCCCAGGCGGCGCAGAGACGGGCCAGGAACCCCTCGTCTCCTATATCAGCTCCACCTGACAGAGATGGCAGACGATTGGATGCAATTGGGAAAAAGGTCTCCACAATGACGGCGACCACGGTTCGGGCTGCAAACTCCCTAGCCATATTAGGGAGATACGATCGTCAAATGTGGTCCGACATCTCCCCCTACATTAATATTCTGCCGGAGCCTTTAAAGTCCGAGGCCTTAAAAATCTTGCAAGAGGGGGAATATACCTCGGCTGAAATTATCGATGCAGCCGTGGATGTGGCATCTACTGGATTTAGGCAATTGGCGGGTGCAGCGGTATTGAGGAGGCAAGGATGGCTGAAGTCAACATCTTTCCGTCAAGAGGTCCAAACGAAGATCATCGATATGCCGTTCGATGGAGAGTCTCTGTTCGGACAGCATGTTGATGAAGCCCTTCAGGCTATTAAAAAAGATACAGAGACGGCGAGGTCTCTTGGAAGCCTACAGTTCCGAAAATCTTTCTTCCGCGGTGCCAAAGGACGTGGATCCTTCTCCAACAGGGGAGGTTATAATCAGCAACGTTCTTATCAATCCTCCCAGACTGGTCAAAGATTCCAAAACTACAGGCAGCAATCCTATGGACTGCGAAGTCATTCTTATTCACAGTCAAGAAAGAAGCAATCCTTTTGTGGACGAGAGTCCAATAAAAAACAATGAGGTCAGCCACCTGCCACCATTTCTGCCGCTGCCCCAGATAAAAATTGGAGGAAGAATATTCTATTCGAACTGGTCCAGAATTACTACAGACAAGTGGGTTTTGGATATAGTATCCAGAGGCCATGCTCTGGAATTCACAAAGATTCCACCAAATTCTCCTCCTAAGGGTCCACCCCCTGCTCATCTCAAGGACCTTTTTTCCCAAATAGATCTGATGATCCGGAAGGGGGCAATCGAAAAAGTCCCTCTGTTACAAAGAGGAACAGGTTTCTATTCAAGATTTTTCCTCATCCGGAAGAAGAGAATGGGAGAATGGTGCCCTATTCTCGACCTTCGCGCCCTCAACAAATTCTTAAAGAAGCTGTCCTTCCGAATGTTAACACTTCAAGAAATTCTACAGTTACTTTCGGCGGGGGATCACATGGCCATCCTCGACCTCCAGGGCGCTTATTTTCATGTGCCGATCTTTCCCAGACACAGAAAATTTCTACGGTTCAGAGTGGCTGGCAGAGACTTTCAATTCAGAGTCCTTCCATTTGGACTCCGTTCAGCACCCCGGGTATTTACAAAGGTCATAGCGGCTGTCACTGCACACCTTCGCCTGCAGGGCATTCACATTTTCCCGTACTTAGACGACTGCCTTATCAAGGCGAATTCTTTCAAAACAACATCCGAACATGTTCAGAAGTGCCTCCTACTTTTCCAGTCTCTGCGTCTTTCCATAAATTTAGAAAAGTCTCATCTGACTCCATCACAGAGAAGGACTTTTCTAGGAGCAACACTGGACACAAAACTTACCCACGCTTTTGTCTCAAAGGAAAGGCAAATCAAGATATGCAACCTCGCGCGCTCACTGCTGTCAAAAGAGTGCGTTTCAGTCCGTTGGTACAAATCCTTCCTAGGAATGATTTTGTCCTGCATTCATCTGATTCCCAACTGCCGTTACAGAATGAGGCCACTACAGGAGGAGCTCAACCTTCAATGGCTCCAGATTTCGGGATCGTTCGAGGACATCGTTCGCATCCCCCTACGGATGCACGAAGCCTTTCATTGGTGGAGCCAGATGAAGAACTTGAAAGAAGGATGTGCATTTCTAGTCGAAATGCCGGATTTCACCATAACCATAGATGCTTCCCTCGAGGGATGTAGGGCGCACCTTCAAGGGATGACAGTCAACGGCAAGTGGACTTTGGAACAAAAAAGGTGGCATATCAACCTTCTAGAGCTGCGAGCCATATTCTTGGCTCTAAAATCCTTTCAAACCATCATCAGAGGAGCATGCATACTAATACGAACGGACAATACGACAAGTATGCATTACTTGAACAAGCAAGGAGGGACAAGGTCAGCCCTATTATCGAAGCAAGCGCAAGAGATTTGGGATTGGGCGATTCGTCACAAAATCAGCCTCAAAGCCATTCATGTCTCAGGAGTCACCAATGTTCTGGCGGATTCCCTCAGCAGATCCACAACATCAAACCACGAATGGGAACTGCATCAACCATCCCTAGACAGGGTGTTTAAAAAATGGGGGCATTTCGATCTAGACCTCTTTGCAACCAGCCAGAACCGCGAATGCCCATTCTTTGCAAGCTGGGTTCCCCACAAAGACTCACTTGGAAATGCATTTTTTATGAATTGGTCACAAATATATGCCTACGCTTTTCCACCGATTCCGTTGGTTCCACGAGTTCTACGTAAAATCAAGAAACAACCTTGCCGCATATTAGTTGCTCCCAGGTGGCCCCGCCAGTACTAGTTTACGGAACTTCTCCTCCTCTCGGAGTGCGAGCCCATCCAGTTCCGGCCAATTCCGAGTCTTCTGACCCTCCAGACTGGACAAATTTGTCATCCAGACCCAGCATCGCTGAGATTAGCGGAATGGCTCCTGAACACCTTGAATTTGCTCACCTAGATATTCCTCCAGACTGTCAGGAGGTTTTGGTTAATGCTCGAGCACCTGCAACGATTAAAACTTACAAACTAAAATGGAAGAGATTTTGCATGTGGTGTCAGTCTGCCAACCTCCACCCTATTCAGGCAAGACCAGAACAAATTCTGCCATTCTTTCTACAGTTGGCAAGGTCCGGCCTCTTCCATTCTACTCTGAAGGTGTTCTTGGCTGCAATTTCAGGGTTTCGGCAGGATGGTGTTAACTCTCTCTATTCGAATAGAGTCATTCAACAATTTTTTAAGGGGTTGTTCCGGATGTTCCCTCCTATCCGACGTCCACCTCCTTCTTGGCACCTTATTATAGTGCTTACACAACTAATGCGGCACCCTTTCGAACCCATTCAGAAGGTGGATTTTAAGTTTCTTTATTGGAAGTTTTCCTTGTTACTAGCTTTAACCTCAACCAGAAGAGTTAGTGACCTCCAAGCGTTCACGATTCATCCCCCTTTTCTACAATTTACATCCAAATCTGTAGTGCTGCGCAGTAACCCAAAATTCAAGGTGGTGGATACAGGAAAGTAACCCTGCGACTCAGAACACACGAATAGTGCTCACCAGACAGGCTAACGTTCCACGGCACATAATCCGTAGGAGGGATAAAAAGGAGTGGAATATCACGCGCAGTATGGTACAATTGATACGAGCAACAGCTCTCATTAATATAGAGGCAGACTTAAAATTTGCTACGCAATAGGTCAAAACTTTGGCTCTGGCGTGCTGACTGGTGTCCTCCTCTAATAGGTGTGCAGAACCTATACACAGCAGCCCGAGATCTCGTGGCAATACTCTAACCACACACAGTCAACAACGCAACGGATCTGGCCAGAACCAAGGGGAAGGAATCAAAACTGCCCTTCAAGGCACAGAGAACTCCGCGTATGCAACAAGATGGCCCAGATCGGACTGAAGTGGAATCCCCCCTGGAGGGCCCAGAAGACGACTGGAAATCTCTACTCCTCACTATGAAAAATAGCCTCGGTCTAAAATGGACTCCATTTTGGCCTGCATGGACACTATCGTTCATAAAATTGAAGAACATGATCACCGAATCACAGAAGCAGAGGATAGGATATCAGAATTGGAAGATACATCAGAGGAAAGAAAGGAGCAATTGATACAAAGGCGCGATAATATCTGCATATTAGGGGTAACAGAGAGCGTGAATAAAAGGTACATGGAAGAATATATTGAGCGTATGCGCCTTGCAGTGTTCGGCACTGAAGTTTTCTCTCCGCACCTGGTGATCAAAGGAGCTCATTGATCTCTGGGGTCCCCCCAGGGGCACCACCTAGGCAAATTATCGCCAGACTTCTCAGTTATCTAGACAGAGACGTTGTTCTTTGACTTGCCAGAGAAAAGAAGAAAATTGAATATGAGGGAATCAGGCCTGCCTTCTACCCTGACTTCATGCCAGGAGAAAGTTTGTACTGGTAAAAAGAAAGCTGCAACAAGTACAGATTGATTATGCAATGATGTACCCAGTCCGTCCTTGGGTTACCCACCAAGGAAAGCAACATTTCTTCACTAATCTGCAACAAGCAGAAGATTTCCTGAAGTGTAAACGCCGGGCTGCGCCCAAAACGACGCAACCCGTTCTCCTTTCCGGTTGACATCACCAATGTCAATACAGGACGAGTTAAGACAAAAAGCTTGAAGCTAGCCACTCTTGCTTGGACTGTCTGGCAGAATCGTATATAAGCAACTGAACACTTACTTGGGATAATGAAACGCAAAAGCAACATTCATGGCTCTGCAAACTAAACATTCCCTGCTGTGCAAAACCAGACCTACAGCCCACTGTCCCTACTGAAATGATTAACCTTTCGGGATTGTGAGTAGTTTATGGTCCAGGCATCCTCCTTCCCCCTCCCCCACTTTTCTTATGGGGAGGAGGAGCTCTGTGGGCCCCTTATCGAAACCTCACAAGGAAAACCCTTCTATTACTTTTCTTCTTTCTTCTTTCAGCTTTTTTTCTTGTTCTGAACCTTTTAAGAGTTCATGGGGGAGGGGAATTTGACTCTGACAAGTTTGAGTTGGATTAGCAGCAACATATCAATCAACCAAGATCACATGGTAAATTACAGGCACTGATGCTGGCAAATTGTCATGCTGTTAATATAGCAAAAAAAAAATGTTGGTATGTAAATGACAAGATCACAACAACCTTCTAAAATTCATCTTCTGTCCTGGAATGTTTGTGGTTTGAATAACCCATGTATATGCAGGCATATCCTTGCAGACTTGGATAGGCATCAGGACCATATTGCGCTTTTGCAAAAGACACATTTCAGTTCCTTAACCACCCCTACCTTAGGAGCTAGATGGGCAATGTATCGTTGCTCTGCATCCTATTCTACTTATGCTAGAGGAACTGCAATACTTATTTAAAAAATACCCTGTTTGCGGTTGTGGGGGTTCTTCAGTTAAGCAAATGTTTGCCTCGCTAGAACTGTAGTTGCAGCAACAGCTACACCAATGAAGATCTGGCAGATGGTAAGCCACTTTCCAACTGACCCTCTGTATTACACCCCAAAGCTGCACCTTCCACATGACATCACAAGGCCCAGCAACAGTGATGGGTACAACAGCCCATGCCCCCCTCATTCTGTACTTAAAACATAGCTAAGCATGAAAATTAAAGGAAATGCAAGGGACTATTATAATGTACCCCAATGAGAGTAATTAATAATGATAAAATCATCAATATGTAACCAACTATGATTAAAAATTCAAAGGATCCAGCATGGAGAAGAAGATCCAAAAAACATAGGAACCATCTAATTAGCATAAGATAAAACACCATCACTTTTATCTTCTGCTATGATTTGGTAACAATGTTCCTGTCTTCCCCTTTGTTAGCATCCAGGTCACTCAAATTGACGAATAGCCTACTTTTCTTATCACCATCCTTGGGCCCCTACATCACTGTTGCAAGTTATTCAAAGATATCTGAAAGAAACTATTAGTTATAAATTCCTTACCTTAGAATTACCCCTAGGCGTCAGACTGGATCCGGAGAATTGTTCTTCAGCAGTACCACTGCGGGTGGGTAGGTGGTGTCGGTTGACTCCGCGTTTGTCGTTGGCGTTGTGATCGCCAGAATGACGTTGCGGTATCTACTTGGAAGCCGCCCCTGCGTGCTGACGTCAGTTCTTTCGTTTTCCACGACAGCCAGCGCAGATTTGTAGAGAGCGGTACCTTTAGTCATTTTTTGACCAGTGTTTTTCGACTTTTTGTCGACACGTTTTTCGACTCCTGGTGCATGCAGGGATGTCACATCGGCGGCCTTCAATCCTTGTGACTCTTATCACAAGCTGATGTCAGTCACGGATCCACACCTCGTGTGCCTTTGGTGCCTGCAGCGTGATTACGACCCAAAGTCGTGCTCCGACTGTCGCGCCATGAATGCGAAGTCTTTGTGGGAGCGGTACCAAAAGCTTCTGGAGGCCTGACAGTCAGCTCCACGCCTCTCTAGGTCCCGGTCGAGAGGGAGGTCTCGGGACCGGTTGCGGAGTCACCAAGTCTTCATCTTCGGGTAAGTTGAAGCACAAGAAGAAGGCAAAGAAGCACCGTCGCTCTTCGCCTTCTCACCATCCGTCGGCTGCGGAGCCTACTGGGACGGCTCCGAGCTTCCATCCCAACCCGGGAGTTGGAGCGTCCCCTGCCCTGCGTTGTGCCTTTTATGAAGCCCTCCACTCCATCTTTGGGCAGCCCGACTCCGCCACCGTGCCTTCGGGATCTAGGCCTGGATCCAGAACGGTGCCGGTCGATTCCACAACACTTCCTCCGGCACCGATTCCTTTGACGCTGCCTCTGACGCAGTCGTGTCCCCAGCCGGCGATGACCCTGGCCTCCCCCTCGACTCGGCGCCGACCAGTACTTTTGTGCCACTGTTCTCCCCTGTTGTTCCTTATTGCCCTGAGTGGCAGCCAGAGGAAGGTGAGGAGGACTGGGAGGGGTCTGTTGACCCTTTGGCAGACTAGCTGGAGGAGCTGGACTGGAGAGAGGAGTTGGGTGGAAGCCAGTGGTCTGGATACCTCCCCAGACCTTGGCACGCTTTCTCCCCCTACTTTGGCCACGGAGGAGGGAGCCTCCTATGCTGTGGTGTTGCGTAGTGGTCCCCTACAGGGATAATGCAGGAAGGAATGAGTATAGAAAAACAATTAGATCTAGATTATGCTGTCCAGCCGGACAGGAATCTCTTTAATGCAACAAAATGTTAAGAAAAAGAATAAGTGGGAAAAACATCTTGCGTCAAGCAAGAGACAGAAGGAAAGGCACAGGCAGAACTTGGTGCTTACATTTTCAACAATTCGTAAAGCACAAATGAACGAAGACACCATTACACATTGAAATAATAATCATAGTTGTGTTAGGGTGTCGGAGTGTGGATGTTTCGATACATACATAATTAGAGGATCATCATCAGGACATTAGGTTACATGCCTGAGTAATTGTCGATACTGCGAGAAGGGGATCCGCGATGAAGATGCGAGTACCAGTGGTTTGAAGGGGTAATTAACCCACAAACGGGCACGAAGGCCGATAATGCAGCAGGATCCAAGGGATAGAGGATCCGCGAGCAATGAACGAGCCCAGTCACTCGTACTAACAGGCATAATATCTTGCAGGACGTGAGTGGTACATGTCCGTGCCTCTATGTAAACCGCTCAATCGCGACGTGGTTGGAAATGGTGCCGGTATAGTATTCCTACTATAACGGCACCATTTCCAAGCACGTCAGTTGACAGCTTTTGACTTTCTTCCGAAGTCTGTAATGTCATCTGGGCAGCCAGGCGTCCCTCCACTAAAATAGTATACGCCTGTAGATGGAACACATTTGTGGCATGGTGCAAAGCAAAGGCTGTGGATCCCCTTTCTGCCCCTCTTTCAGAGGTTCTCCTCTTCATTCTTTCTTTGGTACAGCAGGGCTCTGCTCTGGGCACCTTTAAAGGGTATCTTTTGACCGTTTCGGCCTTTCTTCGCCTTCTTTATCAGCCTTCTCTTTTCAAGTCCCCTATTGTAAACAGATTTCTTAAGGGCATTACTCACCTCTTTCCTCCTATTCCTTTCATAATGCCCCAGTTGGACTTGAATTTGGTCTTAACTCACCCTATGTGTGCTCCTTCGAGCCACTACATAACTGTCCTCTCAGACTTGTGACCTTAAAGACTGCTTTTCTGGTTGCCATCACCTCTACTCGCAGGGTGAGTGAGCTTCAGGCTCTTTCTTCTAAACCTCCTTTCCTTGCTGTTCATCCGGACAAGGTTTTCCTTCTAACTAGGCCTTCTTTTCTTCCCAAAGTGGTTACTTCTTTCCACATAGGACAGACCATCACTTTGCCCACCTTCTTACCGCCCGCATCCTTCTAAGGAGGAGGAGAGGCTCTGTGAGAGGTTGCCTGGTATATGCTGTCCACTAGTTATAGTAGGCACCTTATACCAGTCCAAACAACCCTTATTGATGAATAGGTTTAAGACAACCTTTATTGACAGCTATCCTAGTGGTAGCTATGGAGAGCAGCCTTCAGGCTAAGTCTTGAAGGAGTGTAAAGCAGCTTGGTTTACCAGATTATAACCTCTTGAATAATTAAAGGAAAGGAGAACCACACAAGGTATATATATATAAAATATATGTATTTATTTCTAAACACTCTACTAACCTCTTTATGAAGTTAGAGAGCAAGGCACACAATAATACAGTTCTTAAACAACAGTAAATTGCACAATATACAATGGGCCCCAGGGGGAGACCACACCATATATTAAGAAAGTGGTATAAGAACTACGACTTGACTAGACACAGTGCCTAGAGCACGTAGAATCGCTGGGACCCCAAGGAACCACCCAAGTTAGTGACACAGGAGACCCACGGGGGACGTGTGCAGTGTGAGAACACAGCCGCGAATCACGTACAATTCAATAGGAAAGTCGCATTTGGAATTTTAAAGAATAAGGACACTTAGAAGAGGACTTTGAACAAACCCCTTTAGACTTAGAGGGTTCTAGGGCAGGCATGCACGGGAGCACCGGAGTACTCGTGTTACCTCACCCAGGGAAGCCGGGTGCATAGGTGTCAAATGGTGTCGGGAATCGTCGTTGATTTCAATAGCGATGTGCTGCAAAGTGCTGCTTCTGTGGAAAGGGGAAGTGTCCGGTGTGATCCAAGCCTGGATCGAAGATGTGAAGAACCTGAAAGCAGAGGGGACAGAGTCTGGGTCACTTGCCAGTGACCAGGGGCACGATAGGCGAATGCCCACCGATGTCGGGTGTTTCAGGTGCAAAGAGGTGAAGCTTGACTTCACTGCCACGGGGATAAGGAGGTGTCGACGACGACCACAGTCCGCAGGCGAGCTGTCCCACGAAGAATGTCGCATGCTGGGGGGTCAGTTTCCAGATTGGAGACCAACAAGCCTTGGCAACTGCAACCCACGCGGTGAGAGAAAAATGGCTTCGGTGTCGACCAGCAAGGTCCTGTGTACTCCCCAAGGGATGGAGTGTCAGGGCACGTCTGGAGCAACCAGGTAAGCCCGTTGAAAGTCAAAGTACTCTTCTCAGGGACCCACAAGTCGACGGACAAGGGATCGTGAAGGGACCTCGAGAGGAATCATTAGATACCAGCCCACGGGTCATTCGAGGAGTGTAGGCCGGCAATCTTCGGTGGAATCACTGCTCGGGGTCTGGATTACAAGTAGCCTAGAGCACAGCCTCAGGGATCGTCAAGAAGCATATGCTGCTACAAATGGTCGCGGTGTCCAGGAGATTGGGTTGCACGGTCCCCACGAGGGCTTTGAATCTCAGGTTTGCTGAGAGCACGGATAGGCCTCTGAGAAGCTTGGAAACCCACCTCCTGTGTTGCAAAATCGTCGGTGTCCTTCGGGAGCAGCGTCGATGCAAACCAGACAGATGCGTCTTTGGTGCCTGCCTTGCAGGGCAGTAACTCCTTTACTCCAAGGGAGATTCTTCGGTCATCCAATGTCGTGTAGATTTTAGAAGTTCTGGGATTCTGTAGCAGAGTTTCGTCCAGGTAAATCTAAAGTCCTGTAGTCGGGGGTTCCTACTTTATACCCAAGGAAGGGGTGGGACAAACTCTGGGGACCCACCTATGGGAGGGTCAGGACAGAGGGGTGGGTACACCCATGTCCTTTGTGCAGTTTCGCACCAGAACATGGACTGAGTGCCCCTGCAACCGATTTGAGCTGGACTATGCACAGGGACACCAAAAGTGCCCCCAGTGCAGACATCAAAGCACTCTTGGAGTGCACCCACCCAGCCCCAATACACTAAAGCCTGTCTGGGAGGTGGTTACACCTCCTTGTGACAGGAAACCTATTGTCCAGGCCTCCCCTGCCGGAGTTTCGTCGAGCAGCAGAAGGGCAGACTCGTGTCTGTGGCTGGCAGCATCCATGTTGTGATGCCAGGGCTTGCAAAGCTGGTACCAGGTGTACCGGCTCTGTCATGGTTCTCCCTCTAGAAGGGTGGAATCATACCTCCACACCAGTTACTGGTGTGGAGGTATGATTCCAAGGTGTTTGACACCAAACACAACATGTTTCCATGCAGCCATTCCAAAGTTAGCATTTACTGCGAGATTATAATGCACTTAAGAGTATATGGTTTGGCTGCATCACAAACAACTCCGGAATAAAGGTTCCGAAAGCTGCAGAGGGGCTCTGCTCATGCATGGGCATCCTCTCACATGAAACCCAGCACCCTGCCTTGAGGATTGTTAAGGCCTGCCAAAGGGGTGACTGATAGGTTTACATGTGCAGTGATATAGAGAGATATAGGTAACCTATATCTCAGTAAGGGGTGCATACACCACCTTACACAGGCTGCTGTAGCAGACCTGTTGTGTCATTTTGAATGGCTTTCCAGGGGTGGCACAATACATGCTGCAGCCCCTGGTAGGCCTCTGTGGTACCTATGCCCTGGGTACATAGTATACCATATACTAGGGACTTATAAGGGTACCCCAGAATCCAACCTGGAGTGTACCTAAAGTACATGCAATCAATTTAGAGAGGAAGCAGCTAGGCTGGGGCCCTGAATAGCAGGGTCCCAGCCAGACTAAAGTCGAAACACAGTGAAACATCAGCAAAAAGTATGGGTTACCATAAGAAGCAGATCCTACTCTCCTACAGGCTCCACCATCTGGATCCAAAACGTGCACTATCATTTTATCTGGATCGCACAATACAATTCTGGGTGGATGATCAACTCTTTGTTGGCTATGTCGGCGCCAAGAAATTTCGGCCGTGCAAAAACAAGCCGTCTCTCGATGCGTTGTTCTTTGCATTAAAATGTGTTATTCCTTGGCGAGAAAGGAGCCTCCAGTAGGGTTGCGCCCCTATTCCAACAGGGCAACTGCAGCCACTACTGCTTTGGGACATGGAGTCCTCCTCAGGGACATATGCCAGGCAGCCACGTGGGCATCTCTGCACACGTTCACTAAGCATTATTGCATGAATAGTCCAGTCCGGAGAGACGGCTTCTTTGGCCAATCAGTTCTCCAGGACTTTCTAGTGTGAACTTGGTTCGCAGACCCACCTTCGGGTTTGGTATTGCTGGGGTATCTATTCTAAGGTAAGAAATCTATAACTAATAGTCTCTTTCACATGAACAAGTTACTTACCTTCGGTAACGATATATCTGTAAGAGACATATATTAGTTCTAGATTCCTTGCCGCCTCACCTATCCTCCCCGTTCTGTGAACTGACATCTAGAGTAAGGGACTCCCTTTCAGGGCCCTAGTTTTGTGCACCAGTGGTCAGTGTCTTGCATGGCTCTGGGCTTCTGGCGTGGAATGTCGTGTAAAAAACTGATGTCAGCACGCAAGGGCGGCGTCTAAGTAGATACCGAGACGTCATTCCGGCGATCACGACGCCAACGACGAAAGTAGAGTCGACCAAAGCCACCTACCGAAGCGCAAGAGTACTGCTGATGAAAAATTCTCCGGATCCAGTCTAATGCCTGGGGGTAATTCTAAGGTAAGGAATCTATAACTAATATATGTCTCTAACAGATATATTGTTACCGAAGGTAAGTAACTTGTTCTTTAGTCTCTTCTATTAACCCCATTTGATTCTTATCTTAAGGGCCCTAGGATCATATTGGGCAATGATCCTTACCCTGTGGACTACTAGTTTTACTCACTTCTTCAGCAAAAACAGAAGTTAAAAATATTGTGTAGACCTAATGTACTTTCAGGAAACCTTTGCACAATGTCCTCCTCTTCCTTGTACACTGAGGAGCATTGGGGTTCAGAGTGATACCAAGATCGTTTTGATGCATACATCACAAAAGATTTTCAATTCTCTTTGCCACGTACACCTTTCCTACTGTCATTTTAACTCAATCTTCATACAAGTTTAATCCGTTAAGTTAATTCTAGGCATCCCATGCCCACCTGGACTAATGTCTGGGTTGTACACCACAAATTCATCACCCTGAAAAATTCTCTCCCAGTTATGGTTACCGATTAAAGGGTAAGCTGACCAAAAATCTACTAAGACATTACGTTTTGTCACCCACCTTATTGTTGCACTTGGGTGCTATAAGTTACCATTTATCACACACTCCTTCTGCGTTATTCAAAGTATACATTATCATTAAAATTAGTTTCATAACATTCTTGAACTTCCTCAGTTTATTATGTCTTGCTGGGTTGCATACCCTTGCGTTATGTGTCTCAAAGACTTCATTAATATGTATCCCAAAATGTTTCTCTAGCACCTTCAGACATTTCGTAAACGTCCCAGGCTCACTTTTGCCATTGCCAATAGCTAGTCCATTAAGCCACTCATTGGTGTTTCTTTCTTTGATATCAAGGTTATGGAGAAGTGTTTCATGTCTTTGGCTGCAGTACATATCTCGTCACCAATCGCTCTTAAGTATGAGTCTAATGGTTTTCACACCGCATCCAAGAAAGAAGTAGTACTTGAGAGAACAAGTAGCAGCTGCGACTTACTAGCTGCCACCATAATAACTCACCCACTCCTAAGAAACACAACAGACAGACTAAACAAACTAAAATACTTATCCCAACAAAATAACACATTTATTCAAAGTAATTCAATAATCCAATTATATACACAGGTTCTCCTCCTGTGAATTAACAATAATCATGCCTTACACACAGTACGCTGGTCACTGTGAAATTGTTCCAGAATGTATTCCTAAAACGCCGTCTATCCTTATCATACTAAATGTTCATCCTGAATATAATACATGGTGCAAGCAGTATCTCTCCTCAGTGAAACTTTTCTTGAAATAACTCACAAAATATTGCTAACTCTTACGATGATACTCCGCTGTACGATCTGTACTGTCACTTGCTTTCTGTCAGCCACTGAATATTCATTTAGCTTTGGCACTTTACAATTCGCTGAGTCTTAGATGACCACCAAAGCTAATGTGACCTGTACAAGAGTCATGTATCAACATATTTGAGTTAATATGAGAAGACCCATTTCAGATAGTTTCTTACCTTGTCTTCCTGTGCGTTCAGAGAAGCCTGTTGCACATGTAGATAAGCTTGGGCAGCATACGCTCCAGTTAAGTTTGACCACTTCGCGCATCAGTGCTCTCAAAGGCAGGGGCCATTGGTACAGTTACAGGCTACATCATTGTCACCAGCCTACACACTCTATAACTCAGATTTTGTTTTTTTGTTTGAATTTCTTTATTTGCTTTTTTTCAATTCAACAGATACATGTGTAAGAAACTGGCTCTATAAATACTGCATCAAAGTGAGGTACAGTGTGTATAGAGTCCAAGGGTCTCCAGAGATTTGACAGAGGTTAAAGTTAGATAGAACCTTACTCTCCAAAGTGGTAGCTTGGTCAAGCAGTAAGGCAGTATTAGAGGACAGTGTTAAGCATTTGATGTACACAGTCAGCCAATGAATTCACACACTCAAGAACTGAACTCTAGGCCAATTGTTTTGTATAAAAAATATACTGTGCATATAAATGCTTTGCAGTAGCAAATTACTTGTATCAACACAGTTCAAAATTGCAGTATAACTGGTACTGGTTTTGATTACAGGTTTAAGAAAGTAGTTTGCAACACATTGCAGGTATAGTACATTCAAATTAATGGGCTTTTTAAGTAAAATGCAGTTAATTACTTTTCAGATTACTTTAACTAACACAGGGTGAATCCTAGATTCAGCCCTGGGACATTTCCTGAAAACAGATGCGTAAATGCGTTTTAGTTAGAGGTACGATTTTTGAAGAACATTATTGCATTTCAAAAGTTGACAAACGTTTTCACATAGAATCACCAATGTTATCCTATGGGAGGAAATTCACTTAGCAGGTAAGTTATGTTAACGATACCTTTTCTTACTCAGTGCTGGATACCTAGATTCAGCACTGGGACATTTCCTGAAAACAGTTGAGAAAATGCATTTTGGTTATTCGGCTGATTTTTAAGAAATATTTGTAGTTTTCAAAAGTCAACGTTATTCTATGAGAAAAAAGAGGTTATCGGTTTCCAGGTAGGTAATAGGTCTTGGGAGTTAGGGTTCTGGGGTTAGACTCAGGGTCTCCCAGAGTCAGTGATGCACTGCTGTTGCACCCCCAGTGGCACTAGGGCGGCCGGGTGCACAGTGTGTGGCCCAATGTTATCTTATGGAGGATAGGGGGACTCCGGTTGGTGGCTGCTGGCAAGCAGGCCATGGGGTTGTGGGAGCCAAGCTCCTAGGGTTAAGCTCAGGGCAAGTTGGGGAACAGGTTAGCACAAAAGGCACCCTCAACAGCACTAGGGCACCCGGGTGCAGGGTGCTGTTTTGAGGTCGCGTGCCCTGTTGATTTCAATGGAGATTCTCTGGGACAAATAAACACTGTTGCTCGGGGACGAGGATCTTCCAGGAGTGACCACCACTTCGAGGGGTAAGTTGGGATGTAGAGGGTTGGTTAGGCACCACTGGGTTGGACACACAAGGCCGTGAGGCGTCGGGTGCAGGGGTGCCTTGCGACGTCTGATTTTCTTACCCGCTCTGGTCGCGGTGAGGGGGGGTCCTCTGGATTGAGGCTGCAGGCGTCATCAGGAGGCTTGAGGCAGGTCAGAGGTTTCCGGATCTTGGGTCAGGATCGCCGGGGGGACCCCTCCTTGTGGTGTTTTTCCACTCAAGCTCAGGCCGGACTCGGCGGGTGAAGAGTGGGCTGAATTCGTGGTTTCTGGCTGGCACCAGAAGCTGCAGTTCAAATACGTCCAGTGTTCACGGGAGAAACAGCTTGGAAGGTGAATGCAGGCAGGTCGTCCGGGGTTTTTGAGGTTGCTGGCCGCTGGACACGCCGGGGTTTTTGCAGGAGCAGATTCGAGGGGAGACAGGCCTGTAGGGCTGGGGCCAAGTCGGTGGGCATCGTCCTCTTGTTAGATCTGCACGGATTCTCGTCCTTCTTCTTTTCTTGTGGTTGCTGGATCTCAGGAAGGAAGGTTGAGGGTGCCCCTAGTTACTAAATGTAGGGGCGTTACAGGTAGGTAAAGGGCAGGGGCCAATGGGTCCATTCCCTAGGGGTGGGTACACCCCCTATTCTGCCACTCTCCAGTGGGAGGGGGGCAGGAGCCTGTCCCTGGTTGACTGGGTCCCCCCATCCTCAAGATGGCTGGGTTTTCAAGGTTGTGCTTCACCTCGCCTCCCCCACCTTAGGGGTGGAGTTGGCAGAGGTGGGCACACCTCTCTTCCTCACTTGTTTTTCCCGCCGGTTGTCCCACCCAAAGTGGGGGGTAGAACCAGTGGGGACCAGTTGCTGAAAGCAGCAAATAGTCTGAAGAGGCTCACAAAGGCGGCATGCCTTTGTGAACCCTGCCCATCCTGGGGGAGGAGGCTTGGCACCTCGTCCCAGGATGTGCATTGTTTCAGGCCCCCGAGAGCAGCAGGCTCTTGACCCAGGGGTCCAGAAACATGTCTGGTGGTGGCAGCCTGTGCCGCCGCTCAGTCAGGTCACTGGTAGTTGGTTGTGTTTCAGGAGGCATCTCTAAGATGCCCTCTGTGGTGCATTTTACATTAAATCCCACACTGGCATCAGTGTGGGTTTAATGTGCTGAGAAGTTTGATACCAAACTTCCCAGTCTTCAGTGTAGCCATTATGGTGCTGTGGAGTTCGTAATGACCACCTCCCAGCACCATATACTCTTAATGGCAGCACTGCACTTGGCCCAGGAATGGAATGTACTGTAGGGGTACAGGGCTCATGCACCTGTACCCTCACCACTGGCATAAGGCACCCAGCTAGAGGGGTGGCAGATGTATGCCAGGGCAGTGGTCTGTGGGCATGGCACACAGGGATGTGTGCCATGTTGACTCTTTGTTTTGTTCTGCACCCAGACACTCAGCCTGCAAAGGCAGTGTGTGTGTGTCAGGGTACAGGGCCTCTAAGGGTGGCACAATAAGTGCTGCAGCCCTTAGGGGCCTTCTCTGGTCACAGTTCCCTGGGTACCTATGGTACCATTTACCAGGGACTGACATGTGGCCAGAGATTCCAATTGGGTTTAGATTTCAATGCCGTTTTAGGGAAGGAACACAGGCCCTGGGTACCTGATTGGCAGGAGCCCAGGGTACACTCAGTCAAAGCACATCAGCAATTCAACAAAAAGTGGGAGCATACCATGCAAGAAAGAGGGCACCTTCTCACACATGTTGCTTATGAGTAAAGTATAGTATACGTATAAATGAATGATCGCTTGCGATTATGGACATATAGATTAGCATTAGCACAGGATCACACGGACTTATGCGACTAGCTAAGGGCATGTCACAATGTGCAAGTATCACATATAGGTAGCCAGACAGGTGAAATGTCCAACAAATACAATGGGATTTGTGTCCTGCTCTATACAGTTCCTTATCTTGTATTATATATCAATTAGTATCAAATTCACTTAACATAAATTCAATAAAACAGTAACAATCCGTCATAACATGGCCATCTCTTGCTTTCGTATTACTCTGCCCTTAAAATAGCTGGACACCTCCCCTGCCCCCCAGCACCGCAAACTGTACGGTGTGCGATATGGTAACATGGGATCTTCTGTTTACTCTATCCCTGTCCTTGTATGTATATGTTAGAACTTTATGGCCAGAGCTCAATTTATGACCCGCCTAGGTGTCTGTACTCAATCCCACTACGTCACCGTTTTGCGGGTTATTATCCTCAGGTTCTTGACCTCCCAGCTTCAGTTCTACTAGCATCCCGTCTCAGTATTGGGCAATGGGATACTTATGCATGCCAGCTATCTCTTCCCTGTGCAGGGCTGTGATTTCTGCTTGCGCCCACACCAATAATAAATTCTTCCAGTTTTCTAAGGCAGGGGGATTACTGCCTTTCCATATTTTACTGATTTGTCTTTTAGCGACTACTAGACCCAGATCCATGAACCTTGACGTGACCCTGTTCCTCTTGGATCTGGGGAAAAAAACCTAGAAGACATTCCTCCCATGTATGTAATTGGGGCCTGTCAGTGTAAGTCGCTAATGCTGCCATTACTTCCTGCCAATATATTTGCAGGTAGAGGCAGGACCACATCATGTGTAAGAAGTTTGCGTCTATTTGTGAGCAGCGAGGAAATTCTGAATCCTCCAGTTGAAAGTACTTATTCAACTTGTCCGGAGACAAATGCGCTCTATGCATAATATACGTTTTTATGAGCCTAAATTTGGCATTTCTTGGAATTTGCATGGGATTGGCCAGGCTCATGCCCCATTCGTTATCCGTCCATGGATTTCCCCTGTCGTCTTCCCACCTTGTGCGCAATGTTGTTATGGGCTGAGTAGTGTGGATTAGAAGTGTCTCCGTTAACCAATGCACTATATGTGACCCATTTCCCATTACTTGTAAATACTGGATCAGGAGATGCATCTCTGGTTCAATCTTGATGTCTCCCCAGGCCCTTGCAAGTGGCCGTATGATCGAGTTATATAACAGGAACTGACCTATTGGCAAGCCGTTTTCATCTGACAGGCTATCAAAGGGAATCAGGACACCATCAGTGTAAAGATCACCTAGCATGTGTATCTTGGCGGCATGCCAATATGTGAGCGTGTTATTAGGAGTGCCCGTTTTGTTTCTTGGCGTCCCTAGGAGCGGTAGGACTAGGGCATATGGATGTGTTCCTGGTGAGATAGAAGCTGCGTTTGTAGCAGCGGTAAGCTAATGCCAGGCAGGATGGTGATGGATTGGGGGGGTGGGCTATTGGATGAAACAGATGATAAATCTGGGATTGAGACCATGGTGGGCGCGATGAGGCCTTGTCAGCTGGGTTATGACCGGCTAGCCACTTCGTCACCCATTGCAGTTGAGCGGCTAAATAATATAATTCCATGTTGGGAACTGCTAGTCCTCCCCTGCGGGCTGGTGCATATAGTTTTTCTAATGCTATTCTGTGGCGGCCTGTGTTCCAGATGAGGCTGTGGATCAATTGCTCCAGCTCTCGGAATGTTTTAGTGGGTACATAAACAGGAAGATTGGAAAAATAATATAACAGTTTAGCCAAAACCACCATTTTGGTTAGGGCAATTCTGCTCATCACATTAAATAGCAATGTTTTCCAAAATTTGATTTGTGACCCAATAGCAGAGATTACTCTAGTTAAGTTCCCTTCCAGGATATCGGCCAAGTCTCGATAGACTAAAATGCCTAGATACCTGAAAGTTGCTGGTTGCCAGCTGAGAATAGAATTATTTATTAATACATTGTGGTTTTGGGTCTCGCCCTTAAAGGGGCATAAACATGACTTGGCCCAATTTACCTTAAGACCTGACATCTTCTCGAATTGCACTAGCGTTTCCGTTATGGCGCTTGGTATGTTGCGTAAAATTCCTGAGGTATAGCAAGAGGTCATCCGCATAGAGCGAGACCGCATGTAGGCCGTCCCCCAGCCAGATGCCCCAGTCTGCTCCCTCATCACCCAAGCGGGTCGCCAGCGGTTCCTAGTGAGAAAAGTAGTGGGGATAAGGGGCATCCCTGTCTAGTACCTCTATTAAGATGTTATTTGATATTATGCGACCTGTACGCACTCTAATGGTAGGCCGCCTATATAGAAGTCTAATCATTTGAAGAAATGTGTCCCCAAACCCATACCCTTGCAGTACTTCAAACAGGTAGGGCAACTCAAGCGAATCAAAGGCCTTTTCTAGGTCCAGTACCATACAACCCGAGTTAGGCCATGTGTCAACTGCATAGTGTTGGGCCCTGAAGAATCTGCGTATATTCAATTATGTGTTTCAGGTGGGGACAAAACATGCGCTGTAACTCTGATATGCCAGAAATGCAAAATAAAACAATACTTTTTCTTTTTGGCGTGTTTTCAAGGAGCGATATGAAAAAGGCATCAAGTCACTATGCCCTCTAATGCCAAGAGGAACATACAGGGATTTGTATTCTGGTGAAAACTGCCCGATTTGCAGGTCATCCTTATCACCACATGTCACGCGTAATCTTTCAGTGAGTGAAAAGTCTACACTGATAGAACTCATACAAGACCATTATTTCCAGCAACATGTATGCCTTGGAAGACCTGATAACTGCTCTCCAGCTCACCCTCTGAATTCCACACTAGTCACTCAGATTCTAAATAACTTCAGCAGGTTCCATCACACTGTCCGAGCCCCAGTTATGGCCACAACAAAGAGCTAGCAAACCTACAGCCCATAAGTTATTAGTCTGTCTCATCCCTGCATACGAAAAAATCCATAATATATCAGTTGATTGAATGCCTTGTCCTTCCTGCCCCCCAGATCGATTCAGAATGAAATAGTAAAACTTCAGAGAAATTAAGACAAGCAAGATTGAGTATAATGGTGCAGGCAAAATACCACCAAGGCATCAGCCTCACAAATATTTCTAAAGTCACCTATCATAGGGGGAGCGCTAGGGGGCGCACGAGTGGAATGGCCGCCTTAGAGTGAGGCTCCCACAGGCTGGCTGCAAAATCCATTAATTATCCTGCTCCAACTGGAGAAATTCTGCCGAAAACCGCTGAATGCAGTGGCCTAAGTCTGCGGTGTCACCCGGTGACTGATGGGGGGACCTGGCAGCTGACTCGTGCCGGTGAACGATCGCCCAATCTTTTGGCGGCTGGTGAAAGAGAAACTCCTGGAGCCGAGCGACGGCGGAGGACTTCACGCAAGCGGCGGGCGGCACACGTGGCTGCCAGGCCGTGCTCCGACGATACCCGAGACCTGCACCAGGCTAAGCACTGGAGGCCCCGGGGACGGACTCGATTGGCTGCGGGCTGGGCCGGAGATCTCTGCGCTTGAGGCAGAAGAAGAGCGATATGCGCGCTGGGCCGGCTGTCTGAGCAACGGCAGCGGCAGAAGCGGCCCGGTGGAGCCCAGCAGAGCGAGAGAACCCCCCGGTGAACAGTGAGTAGGAGCGGGAGTGAAGGGCTTCTCATTGAGAGGCGGATTGTAGGCACGGACTTTCAACATTGGAAATAACGCAGAGGGGAGATAAACAACAGCGCACAGTAGAACTGGCATTGCCGCACGTGGGCAAGTTATGGGCAGCGCTGCTAGGTGACGGCAGTGAAAGTGTGCGCCCGCTGCGGGGGGAGTGGAGAGCTGGAGAACCACTAGCAAAGCGGCAGAGGACTCCGCGGTGCTGCGGGTGAATTGGGAAGTGGTCGCTCCTCGCGGAGATTGGGCAGCTACACATACGCTAGCTCCTTACCCGGGGGACATCTGGGAGACCAAACTGGATCTGTCTACCTGGGAGTGGTGGTACATCCCCCTCATGCCAGCCCCGAGCTGCTATAGGAGCGCTGCTTTATAAGCACTAGCAGGGCAGGAGCTGGCAATGACCACCCTCCATGGGCAACCTTGTTATCTTATAGCGCCGGAAGGACTGTCAGGGAGTAAAACTACAAGTGGTGTGACGATTGGCGGTAGAACCATTGAGGCAGGCTCATCCCTGCAGAGTGGTGCTGCAGGGTGACTTTGGGACTAACAGTGACATAAGTGGAGGGCTCAAAGGTATCCGAGAAACTGGTCTTGGTTGCATAGGGCGTGAGATAATCGACGGCTGTGAGAAGCGCTGGTCCTACAGCCTTCCTCATCCACACCGGGATGGGGAAAACAGATGCTCGCCAACAGCGACTAACTTTTGAAGCCAAAAAATCGGCAAAACAGCCGCAGATGGAGGTAGTGTCGGGGACAGAGCCCCCACAGCCAGAGCAGATGGCAGGCCCAGGAGAGGACCTAAAGACAATCCTAACGGAGATGCGACATGGGTTCGCCGCCATAGCGGGTAAAATATATACAATGACCACCCGCATGGACGCGATAGCTCGGAAACTGGAGGGCCACGAAACGCGCCTGACGGAGGTAGAACAGCGCGTTTCCGCCACGGATGACTCTGCTGCCCACGTGCAAAAAACCACTGAACAGCTCGAAAAGCTGCTTAAAGTGATTGCGGCAAAGAATGAGGACATAGAAGCGCGCAGCCGCAGAAAAATTATTCGCGTTTTGGGTATACCAGAAAGCACCAACACAGGCAAGCTGGAAGACTATGTAGAAAAACTGCTGCTGGCTGTGGTAGGGAAGGAGGTTCTCTCCTCGCAATTTATCGTAGAACGCGCTCACCGATCCCTTGGGCCACGACCTCCCCCGGGCGGAATCCCCAGGCCAATCATCGCCCGCCTTTTGAACTATAGGGACAGAGATTTCGCCTTACGTGTAGCCAGGGAGAAGAAGCAGCTAACATATAATGGAGTGACATTCACCATGTACCCAGACTTCACTCAACACGTGCAGGAAGAGCGCCGTCGATTCCTGGGGGTGAAGCAAAAGCTCAGGCAGGCTGGAATTGACTATGCATTACTGTACCCGGCCAGTCAGCGCATCACACTCCAGGGTACTCAGAAGTTCTTCACCACCCCACATCAGGTGGAAGATTATCTAAAACAGCAACGACTGCAACGTAAAGCGTCGACACCACTGGACCGGTCAGAGAGATCTTCATCACCAGAAGTGGAATGAGCGGGGACGTGTATGGAGGTGGTGTAACATTGGCGCATACCTATAGACTATGACCAACGACACAGCTTGGGGTGCTGCAGGGGGGGGGAGAGAGCAGCTGCAGCGGCAAGCGGCAGGCAGGACTATTGCTAGTACATTCACCGCAAGCGGAGCCGCATATTCTGAGACCGTCAGCCACCCCCGACGTCGGTCATGGGACCAGTGGACGATGCTACTGGAACTGGGCTGACGGGAGGTTGCCGTGCGCCACCTAGACATACGACCCCAAAGGGAACTACCCTATATTTTCTTGTTGATGTTTTTCTGTTTTCCCATTTGTCCTTCCTAAAACGGGGGGGGGGTTTCAATAGTCCTGTTGACTGACATGGGAAAGCGGTTGGGGAAAGGGGTGGGGGGTGATTTCATCTGTCCTGGCATGTTTGGGATGCTCCAGTGGGTGGGGTTGGAAGGGGATGGGGGAATGATAGGGTGTAGTAACATGTGCGTACAGTTCGTATATTCTGTGCAGATAGGTCTTCTAGGGTATATTAGTGGAAATGCAGGTTTGCAACATGCGTGGCATCTAAAGGTACTGACCCCTTATGGCACAGGAGGATAGGCAAATGATTAGAATAATGTCTTGGAATGTTAGAGGACTGGGGGATCCGAGGAAGAGGAGGCAGATCCTGGCATACCTGGATAGGCAGCAGATACAGATAGCATTGCTGCAGGAAACTCACCTGGCTCCGAACACGACTTCTACTTTTGCATGTAAATGGGCGGGTCTCCGCCAGTTCTCCTCTTACTCCTCCTATGCTCGAGGGACAGCAATACTAGTCAAGAAGCAGGTTTGGTTTGAACAAGTAGGAGTCCTCACAGATGCGCAAGGTAGATATGTTGTCGTATCGGGCAGATTAGGCACGGATTCCGTGACAATAGCAAACTGCTATGGTCCTAACACAGATAGTCCCGAGTTCTTCACAGATCTCTGGAGTAAAATATTGACCATAGGCTCCACCCACATCATATGGGGAGGGGACTTTAATGTAGCACTGTACCCACGCCAGGACCGGTCCAATACAGCGATGCACCATGATACCAAAGCTAGAGCGGTCTTATATAGTATTCTGGAGGAGGGTGGCCTCATAGACAGCTGGCGACACCTGCACCCGCAGGGAAGGGAGGGCACGCACTACACGTCCTATAGTGGGACCTGGGCGAGATTGGACTACTGTTTTCTGTCCAGGGGGCTTGGGCCCAGCGTCAAGCAGGTCACACACTTGGCCAGAACATTTTCGGATCATTGCCCGGTCAGGGTATCGCTCATCCCACCCCGATATACTTGTCCAAGGCCCCGATGGAGATTGCAGCCCACGGTATTGCTAGACACAGTATTTTATGCAGAACTGCAGGAAGAGATTCACGATTTTTTTGTTAGAAATAAGGGGTCAGTGGATAGTGTCGAGGTGATCTGGGAGGCCTTCAAGGTGACGGTCAGAGGGATTTGCATGTCAAAGAGTTTTGGGGTGTTGCGTGATATACAGCGTGCGCTCGGACGCCTAGAGAGGGAATTAAAGGACTTGGAGAGAACAATGGAACGGGGGGAGGAGAAGCAGGCACATAGTGCATTTCGGAACAAGCTGACGGAATACGAAGCAGAGGCACAGCACGAGCTGCATTTCCATGGGCGATACTGGATAGCCCGTAAATATGGGGAGGGGGAACGCCCGGGGAAGGCATTGGCAGAGATCACACGACATTCTCGCTTCAACACCTACATACTAGAGATACAGAGCCAAGAGGGAATCACTCAAAGGGACACGTTAGACATTCTGGAGACATTCACTTCGCACTATAGTACACTATACACATCTCAAAGACAGGGGGTGCTCGGACTGGAGGAATTTTTAGGAGAGGTAGCACTCGGATGGTTAGGAGATGCGCTGCGAGAATTCTTATGTCATCCATTTGAACTGGACGAAATAAGGGAGGCTATCATGCAATTAGCAAATGGAAAGGCGCCGGGGTCGGATGGGCTACCGGCGGAGTTCTATAAAGCTTATATAGAGGTCATGGCACCGGTCCTAAAAGAGGTATATGAGGAGTCCATGGAGAGGGGACTGTTGCCGCCTTCAATGAGGTAGGCGACGGTCACATCCCTGCTAAAACCGTGAAAAAGCCCTCTGATTCGTGTGTCTCAAATCGACCACTGTCGCTCATAAACTGCGATGCCAAGATATTGGCCAAAGTACTGGCTAATAGCTTGTCCCTGCTGATGAAGAAGCTTGTGCTACCAGACCAGTCAGGGTTTGTACCGGGTAGGTCGACCTCGCACAATCTCAGGACGCTCTTTTTATTTACGCAAACAGTAGATCCTGATTTCCCCCTGGCCGCGGTCTTCCTTGACGCCACAAAAGTGTTCGATTCAGTGGAGTGGGATTACTTGTTTGGAGTTTTGTGGAGGATGGGATTTCCGCGACTATACATGTCATGGCTTCAATTACTGTACCGTCCACCCACAGCCCGAATATTGATAAATGGCCATCTGTCCCCCCGGGTTTCTATCTCCAGGGGCACTCGCCAGGGGTGCCCTTTGTCGCCCTTGCTGTTCGCTCTCGCTGTTGAGCCTCTGGCAGCGCGGCTGAGGCAGGTTCATAATGATAAGGCATTCCGCTGCTGTATGCGACAAATATTAATATCATTATATGCAGACGATATAACATTATACATAAGGGACCCGCAGACCAACATAAATCCCATATTGCGTGAATTCATACGATTTGGACGGCTCTCTGGGGTGGGGATTAACTGGGGAAAATCCCAGGTGTTCCCGCTCACGCGGGCGGTGACCCCCTTCCCACTGGAATGGTGTCAGGAAGACTTGCGATATCTCGGAATCTGTATAGCTAGAGATAGAGAGGAATCTGTGCGGGTAAACTATGGTACAGCTGTGGAGCGCCTGAAGGACAACATCACACGCTGGATGGCGATGCCCTTGTCCATGGCAGGCCGAGTGTCGCTCATTAAAATGGTGGTACTCCCGCAGTTCCTGTACCTGTTCCTCAATATCCCCTATCATCCCGGACGATTCATTTTCGCCACACTGCGCTAAGAGTTAACACGATTGGTATGGGGAGGTAAGCAGCCACGGTTGAAATGGTCCATATTAACGAGGCCATATGAACAGGGAGGGTTTGATGTCCCTGACTTTGAGATTTACTTCCTCAGCGCCCAAGCGCACTATGCATATTATTGGGTGCATCCTCCACGATACATGCCACAAATAGCGGTAGAAGATTGGCTCGCTAATCCGATACCCCTTACAGGGATCATATACGGCCCATTGCGCGCCTTAACACCAAAATTCACCACTGTCACGGGCACAGTCTCAGCCTGGCACCGGGTAAAAACCCTACTGAATGTGCCTCTCATTTATTCTCCTGGAATGCCACTTGTATATCATCCTAATTTGACGCTATTCCAGGAAAAGGGGTTCCGGGATCTATGTTGTAAAGCACAGATTAGAACATGGGGAGACCGCTTTCGTGGGGGAACCTTCCTTACGTTAGATCAATTTTTTCCGACAGAAACTCGCACACCACTAGATGTTTTCTTATATGTACGGCTGCGGCAGGGTATGAGGTCACTCCTCCCGGAGTTCCCACAGGAGCCTGTGAGATTAGAGCCATTGCATCAGATGCTACGGTCTGCGGATGGCAAACATCTGGTGTCCGGGTTATACGCCATGATCCGAGCGCTTAAGACGGGAACAGATGATCGGTCCAGACAGCGCTGGTAGAGGGATTTGGGAGGAGACATTACCACTGAACAATGGAAGTTTTGCTGCCTACAGACGGAACAGATATCAGCTAGTAGCCGGTTCCGGATGATCCATTATAACTTCTTATACCAGTTATATTACACCCCGGTCAAGAAAGTACGCTTTCAATTGACTGACAATGATCACTGTGAGAGATGTGGGATGCCGGGGGCGGGGTTCCTGCACCTAGCATGGGAATGTGCGAAAATAGAAGAATACTGGGAACAGGTGTTTGTGGCGCTGGAAGACATGATAGACATTCATCTAGTTAGAGACCCAATGGTGGCGCTTATGGGTTACACGGCGCAGATACCAAAACAGTGTAGGAAGTTTGTTGCTATATTGCTGTTACTGGTGAAGCGTAAGGTTGCTTGTCGATGGGGTAGGGGCAGCGCCCCGAAATTCAAGGAATGGCTAGCTGACATAACGTATTGTCAGGAACAAAATAACATATACGCTGAACTACTACCATGCACGTCTCAACCCAGAGACATATGGGGACCGCTGGTAGGATACCTGCTCTCACATAGCAATGAGGAAACCACGGCAGTGGAAGAGATGGCTGAGAAGAGAGTAGGGCAAGATAGTAGAAATGTGTGACTCAGTGGGGTACGATCATAGGATATCGGGTGGACGGAGGGGTTAGTCAGGGTGGCGAGTGCCCACGGTATACTGGGGGATCTGGAAAGAATATAAGTGTCCTGATGTTCGTGCTGCCCCTAACGGATACATACATAATGCTTAGAATAGGCTGCCTGTCATTAGATGCCTTGGATATAGCATGGCTGTACTTAATGAACCTGTGATGATAACCACAAGAACTGTATTGTATTCTGCATTCACAGATCTATAAATGATGTAGTAAAACTTCTAACTGCATAATATTGCACCACTATGTACAAACTTCAAGCTATAAATAAAGTTAAAAAAAAAAAAAAAGTCACCTAGCATAGACCTGAGGAGGCATGAAGGAACAACTTTCTGATATAGATAAGAGAAATAAATTGATCCTGTAATTGCCCAGATTGCTGATCTTCAATGGTTTAGTATGAGTATCAAGACGTGGTGTCTTGTGAGCGACTTTATCATTATCCGGTGCCGCAAAGAGACTTTTCCTTAGGTGTTATGGACAAATTATATATCCGCAAAATGATCTCCTCTATAAAAAGTTACTACTCTCCCATTTTGTTCTCCAGCAAAGTAGTCTATGAATTTGAGTTTACAAATGATAGGATAGTAAAGTAACCAGCCTCTCAACGACCTAGAAGTTCTATATACCATCTTTGTTATTTGTTTTATTGGGACTTTAGAAACCCCTAATACCTCTCTGTTAGATCTGGTATGCTTGGTGTGGTTTCCCCCTAACATTTTGCCTTAGGAGCTCCTGTTTTTGCCTACTTTGTTTTTACTGGCCTTAGGAGTCTACATACTTTACAGTGGTAAAGTGCTTGTGCGCTCAGCTCAAAACATAGCAACATTGGCTTATACCCAATAGGCATATTTAATTTACTAGTGAAGTGCACTACATGTGCACTGGGCCTGCAAATTAAACGCTACTGGTGAGCCTGTAGCACTGACTTTCTCACCCACTTAAGTATTCCTTTTAATCATGTCAGACCTGCCACTGTAGTTAAACTGCCATTACAGCCTGGCTTCCTTTCTAATACATATGTCATCCCAAAGGTAGTCCCTGGTCAGCCCCAAGGGCGGGGTGCAGTGTATTTAAAAAGTTGGACATGTACTTTTAATTTTACATGTTCTGGTAGTAAAAAACGTAAATTCGTTTTTCACCACTGTAAGGCCTATCCCTCCCATATCGTAACATTGGAGTTGTCTTATTACATTTTGTAAGTGCATTTTCCACATGGGAATAGATAATGGTTCATGTTTGGTGTCTCTAGAATCCTAATTTTAAATCCTGATTTATGGTGAAGTTAGACTTTAAGTTACAATTATGAAAATGCCACTTTTAGAATGTTGCCATTTTCTCGCCTTAGCCATTTGGTGCCTGCGGCCTGTCTTTGGTCACTTGACCAGGTGTAGTTGGCAGTTGCGCTTTGTGTATTCCTCCTAGACAGCCACACACAATGGGAGCTTAGGTGTGACTGGATGGGCCAAAACTGACAGGATGGAAGGGATTAGCTGGGTCCATCCTCACTTACACCTGAATAGGCTGTGTCCTGTCTCCACACAAAAGGCTGTATACCCCATGCAGTCAGACTGGAGCCAGGTCAGGAAAGGCAGGGCATCTGTGTACGTCAAAGGCATGCCTCTAGAAGCTTCTCCCCATTTCAATCAATCATTCAATCAGGGATTTAAAGAGCGCTCTGCTCTCCTGTGAGGGTCTCAAGGCGCTGGGGGTGGATTCGGGCAGCTCCGATCATCTGAAAATCCAGGTCTTGAGGCTCTTCCTGAATACTTGCAGTGTAGGGCTTCGTCTGATGCTGAGGGAGAGTTTGTTCCAGGTCTTGGCTGTGACGTGCCTCTCGTTCTGGCTCTGTGGATGTGGGAGATTTCGGCCAAGGCTAGGTCAGCGGAGCAGAAGTTTCTCTTGGTGGGGGAGGGTTAGGGGGTAGAAGGAGATTCTTTTGTTGAGATATTGGGGTCCAGTGTTGTGGAGGGCTTTTTAGGCCTGTGTGAGCAGCTTGAGGGTCACTCTTTTTTTGACAGGAAGCCAGTGGAGATCTTTTAGGTGCTGGGTGATGTGGTCTTGTCGTGGGATGCTGAGGACGAGTTTGACTTTGGTGTTCTGGACGGTCTGGAATATGTGGTGTAGAGATTTGTTTATTCTGGCATAGAGGGCGTTTTCGTAGTCCAGCCTGCTGGTGATGAGTGCATGGGTGAAGTTCTTCCTGGATTCGGGGGGGGGGGGGATCCATTTGAAGTTCTTGCGGAGTATGCGGAGGGTGTTGAAGCATGTGAAGGATACGGCAATGATCTGTCAGTTCATGGTAAGGGAGGAGTTGAGCATGATGCCGAGGCTGCGGGCATGGTCCGTGGGAATGGGAGGGTTGCCGAGGGCGGGGGGCCACTAGGTGTCAGCCCACAAGGAGGGGGTGGATCCGAGGATGAGGACTTTCGTTTTCCCCGAATTGCGCTTCAGGCAGCTGCTGCTCATCCAGGTTGCGACATCCTTCATTCCTTCCTGGAAGTTGTGCCTGGTGATGTTGGTTCCTTGGTGAGGGAGAGGATGCCGTCGGCGTAGGATGCTATGCTGAGTCCGTGTTTTCTGACAATTGTTGCGAGGGGTGCCATGCAGATGTTGAAGAGCGTGGGGCTGACGGAGGATCCTTGGGGTACTCTGCATCTGATCTCTGTCATTTCGGAGAGGAAGGGCTGGAGTCTAATTCTTTGAGTTCGGCCAGCGAGGAAGGAGCGGATCCAGTCTAGGGCAGTTCCCTGTATGCCGTCATCGTGGAGTCTGGAGGCTAGTGTGTGGTTGGAGACCGTGTCAAAGGCTGCTGAGAGGTCTAGTAGAATGAGGGCTGCAGTTTGGCCTTAGTCGAGGAGTGTGCGGATGTTGTTCGTGGCGGCTAGGAGCGCGGTCTAGGTGCTGTGGTTGCTACAGAAGCCGGATTGTGTCAAGGATGTTGTTGGATTTTATGAAGTTTGTTAGCTGGATGTTGACAATCTTCTCAGTGACTTGGGCGGCGAAGGGGAGGACGGAGATGGGCCTGTAGTTCCTGAGGTCCATCGAGTCTGCGGAGGGCTTCTTGAAGAGGGGTTTGACTTCTGCGTGATTTCAGTCGTCGGGGAACATGCCTGGTTTGAGAGTGCAGTTGTCTGTCGTAGTTCTGGTGCGATGGTGGCCCTATGAAAGATGTGCGGCGGGCAGTGGTCAGTGGGTGCTCCTCAGTGTATGCTCCTCATGGTCTTTGAGGTATCTTCTGTGGTGACGGGGGTCCAGGCGAGGATGGTCAGCTGAGTGGATTTGCTGGTGGAAGATGTTGTGTCGGAGCCTTGGTTCTATTTGTCAAAGTTGTCTTAGAGTGTCCTGATTTTGCGGTGGAAGAAGGAGCCGAGTTTGTTGCAAAGGTCCTGGGAGGGAGGAATGTCAAAGGTTTCGCTGGGGGGTTTGGTAAATTCTTGTATGATATTGAAGAGATCCTTTGGAGATGAGGGAGATGGAGAGGATTCTGTCCTGGATGAAGTTCCTCAATGTAGATCTGATAAGTTGGTGGTGTGCTGTAGTGGTGGTCTTCTGGGGTTTTGCTGTTCCTCCATGTGTTCTCGAGTTGTCGCACGAGCGCTTGGATTCTCGGATGTCCAGGGTGAACCAGGTGGCTTTCATGGTGTGTTGTCTGTTTGATTTCTCGAGGGGTGCGAGCTTGTTGGCACAGTCAGCGATCCATTTGTGGAGTTTGTTGGCTGCAGAGTTGGCGTCGGTCATGGTGGGGGAGGAGTTCAGCTGAGGGTAAAGGCGAGGAGCTCTTCGGTGATCTTGTTCCAGTTTCCGCACAGGGGGCATGTCTCTGGTCACATGACCAGTTGTAGTTGACAGTTGGGCTTTGTGCATTCACTTCAAAGGCACAACTGTGTATAAAGGAAGGACATCAAACACTACCACTTCAGCACACTTCTTGACTTGTGTTTAATCTTCCAGGAAGAAGGACTGCTGAACTGCTACAAGGACTGCCAATCTGCTGGACTGCTGCTTTGAAGGAACTGCTGCCCTGCTTAGCTGCCCTGCTTCAAGCTGCCCTCCTGCTTGGGTCAGAAGGACTGGACCTACATCACTTGAACCCAGAGTGACTCCAAGAGCTAGTAGGCTGGCCTCCTGATCTGAAGCCTCAGGGACATAAAAGGCTTCCAATCACGGTGCATCTGTACTTGGACTCTGCCACCTATGAGCCTACACGGCATGTGTGGAAGTGGGCTTAAGGTGCTTTTCCAGCCTCTGGGGATCCACCGGAACCGTCACATTGCCTCTGCTGTGCTGCACAACCCTGAGGAGAACAAACGCTCTTCCGGGTCGCAAACCCGTTTGCGCCTGCTAAATCTTGTATACATCTGGCCCGAAGTATTTAAATATTTTTATGATATTCCTATACTTTTTTGTCAAAGATTTCGCAAAACTGCTTTATCCATTTTATATGCAGTGGTGCAATCATTTTTTAACAACTTAAAAAGAAATACAGAAGAGACAGAACAAAGCCCTTTCCTAGGTAAAGCTGTGGACACAATTGCAGGTTCAGAACAAAGATGAAGTGTGAAGAACCGTTTTTTTACGGATTGGGAGCAAAGCATGATCCTTAGAACCCACCCACCACTGAGTAGATGGAAAGGAATACAAATGTGTATTGTAAGTATATAAATGTAAAGAAAAGGGCAGACACCATGGAGTTACAGAGGTTGAATCACTGTCTCTGATTGCTGCCTTTTCCTATACCTTAGTAAGGCCATATATGTCCTGTTCTCTTTTTCAGCTGCTCTCCCATGATGGAGGTCCACTTCTTTTGTCTCAAAACTTTATTTATTACATTTTTTAAAGTTACAAATAAACAGTCTCGTTGGTTTCCATGTCAGTATCATAATTGTACCTGTACTGTACAGAAAGGCTTGAGAAGTAACAGTTGCTAGACATTTTCAGGTATCATATACGTACATCATATTTTTGGAGATTCGCTTAACTGCTTTGCTGACCCAGAACTTCTCATCTACTTCAGGATGTAACCCTTAGACTCCGGATGTGCTTTGCTTTCAGTAGTCTCCATATCTGCTGCAGAAGTGCAAGCACAAGTTCCCTGATTTAGTTGCAAGAATGACTCACATATGTCAAGAACAAAGGTCTACTTGGATGCTCAACACTATGGCCATGACGGGCACCACAATTGACCTTAAGCTGTTTTGTTTCCATGTGCCCCAAGGGCTTCATCTTTCACCTCAGGGTAGCACTGTTACCGCCTGTCAAACTTAAACAATGGTCAGGGATACTCTAGTTAATTGGGTTGTAGAGGAAGACATCTGTTCCATTTTGTCAGTCTCTCTGTCCCTGTTTTGAGTGATGATCTGCAATGCTAATGGCTTGAAGGAGAATTCAGTTTTCCAAGGCGGGCCTCCTACTCAGCCTTTGTCTAGAGCATCACATTCTCACCACTGAAACCCGACTCACTGATGTCTTTCAAAATGGCCTGTTTCATTTTGCCTCTTGGCGGACCAGGGAGGACTGACAAATCTGGTAGATGTGTCAGCATTTTACACTCAGTCATTTTTGGCCCTTTTGGGTGAATAATTATGGTTATCATATCAGGGGTCCAGGTTAAGTTTTGTGTAGCAGATCATAAGTGCACATATGTTGGAGGACTGGGGAAGGCTATCAAATCTGGCATTATTTTTGGTATTTCATAGATGGCCATTTTCAGCCCGGCGTGGGTGGGTTAATTATGGATCTAGACGAGAGGACGTGAGATATGTTTAGTGTATCAGTCCGTAATTGCTGAATTTACAGATTTTTAGGTTTTGATGTGTAACCATAAAACCACTATAACTGTGTTCTTTTTTTTGGTTTATTTCCTAGCTTGATTCCCATGTTAATGTTATAGTGTTCGCACTACCGAAATTTAGCAGATTGACACAGTGCTGTCGCTCATGCAGGCAGAACCTTGTGTGCATAGTCTTTGGCCATGGGTGCTGGTGGTTGGATGCAGTTCCTTCTTGAAGCCAGGCTCTGCACCCACCCTCCTCTGCATAAAACCCATGCTGCTCCCAGCTTTCTACTTTGCACAGTGAGAGGTTGGACACTTGCAGGAACAAATGCATCCCTTATAGGCCCCTATAGCCAACCACAGGCGTGATGACTTATTCCTTTTTTAAATTTGAAAATGTCTTAAAACTCTTGATTTCAAACTTCGAGAGTTTTATTTATTTGTGAACTGTTACTTTACGCGTGTTTTGTTACTGTACAGCTTTCGCCTTTCTTTGTTCAACCTCACTCTTACAGTAGTGCCTTATACATTTGTACTCACTTTTGTTCGTCTAGGTGAAACTCACAAATGTGCTTAAACGTGCAGCCTTTGAAAACAGCACTGGTTTCCAAATTCAAATGCTGGCGACGTGTTTTCAAACCTTGCAAATGTTCAGTTTGCCACTCACATAAAGTTCTCATTTTTCATGTGCAACTTTTCCCTGCTGATGTGTATCAGTATGCCCCCTCTGTCGTCTAGATCTTGTAATCCCTTTTTTTTCTTTGATTTTTTTTTTTCACTATGCAAAACTGTCAAGTTCTGGCGACTTTTCCAATTTCAAGATGGTGGAAAAAAAGAATTCAAGCTCTTCATCAGCCAATAAAATTTCATCTGAAAGAGACATAGGTTAGTTATAGATTCCTTACCTTAAAATTACCCACAGGCATCAGACTGGATCTGGAGAATTTTTTCTTAGCAGCACCCCTGCTCGTCGGTGGGTGGCGTCAATCGACTCCGCGTCTGTTTTGTCGTTGCTGGGATGACGTTGCGATACCTTCTTAGACGCTGCTTCTGCTTGCTGACGTCAGTTCTTTCTTTTTCCTCGCCAGCCTAGCGCAGATCCGGAGAGAGTTACCCCTTAGTCACTTTTTGACTAACCTTTTTTTGACATTTTGTCTACTTCTTTTTTTCAAGTCTTTGACTCGTGGTGTGCGATGGATGTCCCAATTCCAGATCGGGTTCAAACCTTGCGACTCCTGTTATAAGCTGATGTTCGTGACAGATCTGCACCTTGTGTGCCTTTGGTTTCTGGAGCGTGACTATGATTCAAAATCGTGCTCCGACTGCTGGGCCATGAATCCAAAGTCTTTGTGGGAGTGGTTCTGAAAGCTACTGGAGGCCCGGCGAACAGCTCTGCATCGCTCCCGGTATCGTTCAAGAGGAAGGTCTCCAGACCACTCGTGGAGCCATCACACCTTCTTGCACTCGAAGTCCTCGGGTAAGTCCAAGAAGAAGAAGGCGAAGAAGCACTGACGCTCTTCGCCTTCTCCCCGTCGGTCGGCTGACGCGGGACCTAGGGCATCGTCGCTCTAAAGCTCTTTCTCCGGTGCCTACTTCAGGGATGAATCCGCAACCTCCCCCCGTTTCTGGGAGCCGGAGTGTCCCCTGCTCAACTCCGAAAGTTTTACGATCCCCTCCACCTTGTTTTTGGGCAGCTCAATTCTGCCTGCGCGCCTTCAGGCCCTGCAGAGTCTCTTTGGGGGCCTTCGAGGCTGGCTGCTTTGGCCCCAGCGCCAGAAGGCATCCGTAGATCTGGATCGACACCGGTCAATCTTACTCGACCTTCCCCAGTTGCGATCCCGAGGACGAAGCCCCCGGCGTCAGCTGTGCTCTCGGCCGATGCCATTCCATCCTCACCCCTGAGATGAACACGGAGCCTTCAGTGGCTGTCAGGACAAACTTTCTGACAGAGGTGCTTCAGCCTGCAGCAACCTTCTCTGAACCTCTTCTGCCCTTCAGCAAAGCCCTCACTGACGTTCTCCTGGGCAGATGGGCCAGTCCCAGCACAGGGGCTCCTGTGGAAAGGACGATTGCCCGCTGCCATCACGTGTCCCCGGGCGACACACTTTTCCTCACCCAACACCCTTGCCCTGAGAGCTTGGTGGTCCAAGCCTCTTCTTCCAAGGTCACATTCCCTTCTTTCCCCCAGATAGGGAATCCAAGAAGCTGGATCATCTTGGGGAGCGCATGCTCTCTTCCTCCAACTTGGCACTGCGGTCCGTGAATACCGCGTGCATCTTGGGCCAATACGCCCATACCATCTGGGATACGGTCAGGAAGGTGCTGCCTCAGTGCCCAGAGGAGGTCCCGGCCCGTTCTCTCATAGGCAGTGGCAGATGGGAGAGATGCAGCCAAATTCACAATTCGATGTGGACTGGATACCACTGACTTACTATGCAGAACGATTGCCATGTCGGTAGCCCTTTGGTGCTAGTGTCATGGCCTTGAATTCTCCAGATCGTATGTTGCTCTGTATGGTCCACCTCCTGATAGCCCCAAGGTCTGGTTTAGACTACGGACTTAATGGAGTGATCAAGTGGGGAAAGGGAAGGATGGGAACAGCTGAGAAGGAGACCTGTAACGAGAGCAATAACGTTGAGAACACAGTACACCAAAAACATGCACAATAACACCTCTTTAACACTCCTCTTGTTAATAATACCTGTAAAGTAAAATAGTCCTGATTCCTCGACAGATAGTCCATGAGGAATGAATCCACTATGATCTAAGAACAGAATAATGTAATAAATAACCATTCAAGTTTATCAATGCTCCCATTTAGTGTTTATACTTCTGATAGGTATTACATACCAAAGGTTTCGCAGAGTGGGCTGTAGCAGGGGTGAAGAGCTGTCTTCCAGAAATGCTTGAACAATCCCTGCTGTGGGATACGCAAATAAACAAACCAAGACAACAGCACAGTTAAAGTAATGCATATGGGTTGGCTAACCCAAAGGAAAAATCACTCCTAAGAATTGCTAGTTCCAGCTCCAATTCCTCTTGGTGCCTTACGTGATTCAATAAAGCCCAAAGTTGCTCATACATATAGCTCTGGTTTTCCAGGGTACAGTCATCACACAAAAGACAGTACGTAACCAATGGCAGTAGCTTCCAAACGTATATGATTCAAGAACACAGTGTCACACAGGAAACATGTTAACCCAATCGCTCCTTGGGAAACAATACTTAATTCTGATACGAGCAACCGTTTAAAACGTGCCAGCGTTTTACCGGCTTTGAGCGTTCTCTCAGCATGAGCTGGATTCTCAACTCTGCAACACGAGAGAACCGTGGAAAAGGACGTTTACTGATTGTAATGGCAGCTGTGTAACCAACGTGCGTTGCTGTTACTTGATGGGTACAAGTCAGCTGTAGTGACGGTGGAATCAGCCACGCAACTGGTGTGGCAACAATGCAGGACTAGAAAGAGTAACTCCTCGATTGTCAGGAATAAGGTCGCTGCTCGTTTAACCCCCAAGAGCCGGTACTCTGGCTCAACCAACAGGGTAAAACAGCAGACGGAACCAACTCCTGCAGAATTCAGGTCATGGCAAAATGAGCTCTAATACAATAACGAAAAGGACTTGGAAATGGTGGTGCAAGAAGCACCCTTACCGGACCTCCTCTCGTCAGAAATGCAGCTCCAGGCACAGAATAAACGGCACCCGACCGGTGCCCCGGAAGCGTTTAAATCCTTTGCTTCCTTGAACGGGGTTACGCCAGCAACGTCAAATACCCATGGAATCATGGGGGTTGTAGTTCTTCCGGGTTTTGGCAGACCTCTGTAAGAACACATGTCTCTACAGTGTTCTATGGACGCCGCTACAATGTGACGCGACAGTTACGCCTGGTTGAGGACATCTGGTTTTTCTGGGGATGTCCAGTCAACTTTGCTGGACATGCCCTTTGATGGCTGTCCTCGTTTTGGCGACAAAGGCGACTCAGTGCTGGAGCGCTTTACGGATTCTCAGACTACGGCCAGATCCTTGGGATCCTCGCTGCGTGATCCCACCCACTCCTGTCTGCTTTTTGCCCCTTTAGTGGCTACAGAAGAGACACCCAGCCGTGTCTGGCCCAGTCTAGCTACAGGGTCACGCAAGCTGCCCAGCCTATGCGTGTCGACGTACGTGGGACCCAGCGACCTCGCTGATTTGGGAGCCAGTGGGCAGGCCAGTCCACCCCCCCCCCCCCCGCCACAGCCTCCAAATCCTCCTAGTCTGATATTTCAGGCCCATCTACGGCCAGTGGAGAGCAGGATTCGCCATGGCCTCCCCCACTGGCAATCCATCACATCAGACAGGTGTGTTGTGCAAATAGTCTGAAGGGGCTGTTCGCTCCCCTTCGAGACTACCCTTCTCTCCTTGCCACCATCATTCAATCAAATGTCAGGGGATCATTTATCGCTTCTCTGCCAGGAAGTCTCAGCTCTCTTGGCCAAGGGAGCTATTGAGAGGGTCCCTGCGCCAGAAGTAGGTTGTGGTTGCCATTCCCGCTTCTTTCTGGTGCCCAAGAAGGACAAAGGCCTGCGTCCTATTCTAGACCTCAGGGCCCTCAACCGCTTCCTCCCTAAGGAGAAGTTCAAAATGCTCACATTGGATCAGGTCCTCAACCCTGAAGACTGGTGGCATTGGACTTGCAGGACCCCTAATTTCATATTCCCGTCCTGCCAGCCTTCAGACACTATCTGCGGTTCACGGTAGGCCACGAGCATTTTCAGTTCACTGTGCTCACCTTTGGCCTTACCAGTGCCCCTCAGGAGTTCACGAAAGTGATGGCGGTGGTTGCAGCTCATCTGCGCAGATCAGTGGTTCCAGTCTTCCCCTATCTCGACTACTGGCTGTTGAAGGCAGGTTTGCCCCAGGCTGTCGTCTCACACCTCGAGACTACGGTGGACTACGTCCAGATCTCAGAGGGGACTGCACAACAACTGCAGTGGTAGTTAATGAACCAGGATTGGGTCAGAGGCCAATCCCTCTCGCTTCCCCAACCATACCTAACAATAGTGAGGGATGCGTCACTCCTGGGATGGAACGGCCATCTGGGACAGGCGGAGGCCAGAGGCGTCCGGTCTCCAGCGGAGTCCGGGCTCCATGTCAACCTGTTGGAGCTCCGGGCAATCCGCCTGGCACTGAAAGGGAAGGAAGTGCAGGTGTTCACAGACAACACCACTGCCATGTGTTGCTGCAACAAACAGAGCAGGGTGAGGTCGTGGACCCTATGTCAAGAGGCTTTTCGCCTCTGGACATGGCTGGAACATCAGAGTATGCCCCTGGTGGTTCAACACCTGGCAGGTTCTCTGAACACCAGGACAGATGAACTCAGCCATCGGTGGCTGGTAGACCCCAAATGTAGTCTTCTCTTTCAGTGGTGGGGAAAGCCTTGGTTAGATCTGTTTGCCACCAAAGAGAACACGCAGTGTCAGCAGTTTTGCGCATTGGAAATACCAAGGTGGCACTCCCTCGGCAACGCTTTTCGTCGCAAGCGGAACTGCCGCCTCCTGTACGCCTTTCCACCTGTACCACTTCTGCCCATAGTGCTGAGGAAGATCAAGTGCGACCTGGCCCAAATCATTCTTGTGGCTCCGTACTGGGCAGGAAGAGTCTGGTACCCGAGCTCCTGTGCATGCCCTTCAATCGTCAGATCAGACTGACTCTTTGGGAGGATCTTCTGTCACAGCAACAGGGGACAGTCCTCCAACCGAACCTGTCTAGCCTCCACCTCCTTGCGTGGAGATTGACCGGCTACAGTTGACAGCTTTTGACATTCTGCTCGAAGTCTGTAATGTCCTCTTGGCAGCCAAGCGCCCCTCCACTAAGACAGTATATGCTTGTCGATGGAATACGTTTGTGGCATGGTGCACAGAAAAGGCTGTGGATACCCTCTCTGCCCCTCTTTCCGAGGCTCTTTTGGTCATCCTTTCTTTGGCCAAGCAGGGCTCTGCTCTGGGCACTCTAAAGGGCTATTTTGCAGTTTTTTCTACTTTGCTTTGGCTACCAGATCAGCACTCTTTATTCAAGTCCCCTATTGTAAATAGATTCTTTAAGGGCATTATTCATCTGATTCCACCATCTCCTTTCATAATGCCCCAGTGGGACTTGAATCTTGTTTTAAATTATCTTATATGCGCTCATTTCAAGCCTCTTCACAACTGTCCTCTCAGGCTCCTCCCTCTGAAAACTGCTTTCTTTGTTGCCATCAGCTCTGCTCGCAGGGTGATTAAGCTTCAGGCTCTATCTTCCAAGCCCCCTTTCTTCCCTGTGCATCTGGACAAAGCGGTGCTTAGGATGAGACCCTTGTTCCTCCCTAAAGTGGTTACACCTTTTCTCATAAGACAAGCGATCACTTTGCCCACCTTTTTCCCATCTCTGCACCCTTCCTAGGAGGAGGAGACACCCCACCGTTTGGACCCAAATCTTGCACTGTCCTTCTACCTTGACCGCACAAAAGATTCCGGGTGGATGATCAACTCTTCGTAGGTTATGTGGGTGCCAAGAAAGGTCGGGCTGTCCAAAAGCGTACCATCTCTCGATGGGTTGTCCTTTGTATGAAAGTCTGTTACGCTTTGGCGAAAAAGGAACCTCCAGTGGGGCTGCGTGCTCATTCCACTATGGCTACGGAAGCAAATACTGCATTAGCATGTGGAGTCCAACTCCTCGACATGGTCCAGGCGGCCACGTGGCCATCCTTGCACACGTTTACCAGACATTACTGCCTGTACAGCCAAGTCCGGATGGATGGATATTATGCCCGTTCTGTCTTCCAGGACTTTCTGGTTTGAACTTAGTTCGCAGTCACTCCTCCGGGGATGGTATTGCTGGGGTATCTATTCTAAGGTAAGGAATCTATAACTAACTATCTCTTTCAGATGAACAAATTACTTACCTTCGGTAACGATGTATCTGTAAGAGACATAAGTTAGTTATAGATTCCTTACCTCCCCACTCTGTAAACTGATTTCTAGGGTAAGGACTCCCTTACAGGAACTTTGTTGTGGTGCACCAGTGGTCAGTGTCTTTCATGGCTCTGCTCTTCTGGCGTGGAAAGTCATGTCAGAACTGACGTCAGCGTGCAGGGGCGGCGTCTAAGTAGGCACCGCAGCGTCATCCTGACGACGCCAATAACGGATGCTAAGTCGACCGATGCCACCCTCCGACGCGCATGGGTACTGCTAATAAAAAAATCTCCTGATCCAGTCTGACGACGGGGTAATTTAAGGTAAGGAATCTATAACTAACTTATGTCTCTTACAGATACAGTGTTACTGAAGGTAAGTAACTTATTCTTTAAAAATTGAAGTGTGATTACTGACCTTTTGAGATTAGTCAATGTATGCTATAAAAAGTACTCTTTCAAGCCTACCTGCCAGCTTTTTGAAACGTATAATCTCAAAAAATGCTGAACACCCAAAAACTTTTAAAAGGCGTCTTTCAGAGTGAAGTTCTGCTTTCACTCAGAAAGTGTTTATTCCTGCAGCATTGAGCAGAATTCCAAATATGATCAAAAACTGGAAATCCACATTTTTAGACCCCTGCACTACCTCCCATTCCCCTTTAAGTTTTTTTCCTCCGACTCTTATCTGGTTTTGTTTGGGGCATTCCACATTTCATTAGATTTATCAAACAACGCTTAAGGTATTAGAAGTTAATGGAAAGTATGGTGAAACCTGTCACTATTAAAGCTGTAGTGATCAGTAACTATCTTTTAAAATAATGTCAGCAGCTATGTACAGTTGTGGTAAAGGGCTCTAATGAAATTGAACGCATCACCGTTCCCACAATGTGCACTTTGTACAAGATGGGGAGGGACTGCTTGTCTGACTTAACATAGGCTCCGAGGAAATTGAACGCAACACTGTTTCCACAATATGCACATTTGTTCAAGATGGGAGAGGGGCTGCTTGTCTGGCTCGCCATAGGCTGTGTACACAGGTAGCACTGTAGCAGATCGGACCCAGGTTAAATAGGTTAGGGCATGTTAAGGCTTTATAATTCAATTGGGGATCTAAAAACAAATGTTCCTTTTACTTTTTTTGAAGTATAAAATCTGTAATGTTCACGTTTTTGCCCTCTTTTTGTCACTTGTGCCTAAAATATATATTTTATTCGGCACAAGGTTGAAAAGTCATTGATTTTGTATTTTCCTGTATACTCGCAAACTTATATACCGAGTTACATTTACTTTAGTTGAGCTAATTTATTTTATATGCTTATAAAATTCGGCCTTTTCTCTGGGCCAGCTCTAAAGATATTCCTGCCTTGAGCTATCTTGCCGGGGGATTCCTGCCTTTTGCTATCTTGCTAGAGGAGTTAAGTACACTGCAGTCCAATCGGGCATATCAAATCCTTCTGAGAACAATGGGTGCGCCCAGAAAGAGATTAGCGTAGCAGGTCCTCCCTATTATGTTCCTGTAGAATGTTCCCATGTAGGACAAAGGGCGAGCAGATAGAACTGTGTCTCCAATTCCTATAGGGTGTTTTTTTGAAGCTTTGAAGGAGGAAAAACGACCTGAATGAGCGGAGTCTGGCTCAGAGAGGGGGAACTGTCCTAGTGCTCATACAAGCCAGCATCATAGTTTTTCCAGCATGTTGTGGAAGGGGGTTGGACAGCCAGCAGGCTGCTCCCTGAAGGTGGCAGGTAATGAAGGGACTGTGTAGCATATCTGCATTTGGTGGGGTTTCCCACCTTCTAAAACTATGTACATCCATTTTATTAGCTCTGCACAGGGATAAACAGTTAAGAAACAGAAGAACTATGGAAGAAGCAGCAAGCATACACCAGGGGGTTGGACCCTTCTCTGGAGTGTGGGGGATCCACTCTAGACTTGTAATTCTGAAACTATTGCTTTGGATCCATAGCTAGGGATACAATATCTCTTGGTCACTCTTTGGGCCAGTAAAGTGTGAAAGTGCTGGGGACCCTGAAGCAAAGGGGTCCTTTTGGACTTTTTGAGTGGCCCTGCCATGCCGTGGGCACCTTAGGAGTGTTATCCACAGGCTCCTGATCGACATTCTTGACCCCCAGAAGTGTCTCAAGACCTGGGGTGGTGTTTAAAGTGTTTGCCCTCTTTTTGTCACTTGTGCCTAAAATATATATTTTATTCAGCGCAAGGTAGAAAAGTCATTGATTCTGTATTTTACTGTATACTCGCAAACCTATATACAGAGTTACATTTACTATACATGAGCTAATTTATTTTATATGCTTATAAAATTCGGCCTTTTTCTCTGGGCCAGCTCTAAAGATATTCCTGCCTTGAGCTATCTTGCCGGGGGATTCCCGCCTTGCGCTATCTTGCTAGGGGAGTTAGTTACACTGCAGTCCAATCTGGCAGATCAAATCCCTCTGAGAACAATGGGTGTGCCCAGAAAGAGATTAGCTTAGCAGGGCCTCCCTTTTATGTTCTTGTGGAATGTTCCCATGTAGAACAAAAGGGGGGGGGGGGGGCAGAGAGAACCGTGTCTCCAATTCCTATATAGTGTTTCTTTGAAGCTATGAAGGAGGAAAACAGACCTGAATGAGCGGGGTCTGGCTCGGAGAGGGGGAACTGTCCTAGTGCTCATACAAGCGATCATCATAGTTCTTCCAGCATGTTGTGCAAGGGGATTGGTCCGCCTGCAGGCTGCTCCCTGGAAGTGGCAGGTAATGAAGGGGCTGTGTAGCATATCTGCATTTGGTGGAGTTTGCCACCTTCTAAAACTATGTACATCCATTTTATTAGCTCGGAACAGGGATGCACAGTTAAGAAACAGAAGAACCATGGAAGCATACACCAGGGGGTTGGACCCTCCTCTGAAGTGTGGGGGACCCACTCTAGACTTGTACTTCTGAAACTATTGCTTTGGATCCAGAGCTAGGGGCAACATATCTCTTCATCACTCTTGGGGCCAGTAAAGTGTGGTAGTGCTTGGGACCCTGAGCAAAGGGGTCCTTTGGGACTTTTTGAATGGCCCTGCCATGCCGTGGGTATCTTAGGAGTGTGATCCACAGGCTCCCGATGGATATTCTTGCACCCCAAAGGTGTCTCAAGGCCTGGGGGTGGTTCGGCAGTGCTGACAGAGAGAATGGTATTTCTTGTGGGCTGCTGGGTGTTGCTGCCAGATCAGGAGATTGCCAGGGACTGAACTCGTAAGTATGTCCAGGTCTTTTCATCCAGCTGCTTCTAAGAAGTGGTGACTAGTGGTGCCAAGAGTTATGAAAAGGGCATCTAGAAATGAGAAGTTATGATGAAAGATTAAGGGTCAGTTCAACGTCACAAATGCACTGTGGGTGACTGGATTGCGCCACCAGGAGGAAAGAGAGGAAAACTGCATCAACATCCACACAGGAAGTCCTGAGATGTTGTAGAAAGTGCTTGAGAACAGCAACGTGATCAGCAGCTGAGGTGCCCTGAATTTTGGAGACACCAAGTAGAGTGAAGGTACAACTTGATATCACTCTTAGAAAACCTGTTTGCTGTTGGCCTTTGTCTTTCAAAGAGATCTTGCTTGATAGGAGTATTGGCCGTACCTCTAAAACCACCTATGGTGCCATGCAGGTGGCAGCCTCCTTTTGTGTGAAAGAGGCATCTGGAACTTTTCTAAACCTCTGACTGGTTGCTGCTTCTAACCTCCTCGCCGTTCTGAGAGAAATCAGAACTAAAGCAGCCAGCCGAGCGCCTCTGCCTCAGTCGATTTCCTCTCCCCACCCTCCAAATAAAAAGGAGGGTTTCCTTACCTAAGACCGAGCAAGGATAAATATATAATTCCACAAACGGGTGGGGAGAGGCAGAGATAAATAAGTGCAACATCAAAGGGCAGATCTGCCTCTTGCATACACACAGAGTCAGACTATTAGGAACCAGCCACTTAACGGGCTAATGAGCAGGAAAGAAAGAGGAAGTGCTGATTCTCCTGATGTCTTATCACTCCGGTTTGGGGCACTCTCATTTTGGGCGATTGATTTTATTTTTCTTCACTGAACTCTTGGGAGATATAGTCAAGGAACTTTTGTTTCTTTACTGTTCAACTCATATTTTAATTGCTGTCCAAAAATAAAGAAAAAAGATAAATGCATAATCTTGGCTTCCAGTCCTGACAGAGAACCAGGGGTATTATGCCAAAATTAGCAGTTGAGCTGCAAATCGGAGCACAGCATCTTTTGCATTTGAAATACAGACATAGCTGGGATATTAGTTTCCTCTCTTTCATGCTGTATTCAACTGTCATCTACAGGCAGATACATGTAAAATGTGTCTTATTGGAGTGTCAAACACCCTTGTGGCCTTAAGGTTCAGCTGACTCATCCAGACGACCTCTGATTTAGTTAGGTTGGTTGACATCTCCAGATCATCCATGAAGGATACATACATGTTTATCACATCTTAAATGTGAGGTGATGACCTCAGATCTATCCTTAACTTATTCTGGCAAAATCTGTTGTGATTGTCAGAGTGTTCTTCCCTACTCTGCTGACTTCCCAACAAAAGGGAAGTTTGGAAAGTGATACTAGAAAAATAGAAATTGCAAAGTCTTCAGCAGTTGATAACAGAAGGAATAATACTGCACCTAAAGACAGAAAAAAACAGAGCTTTTAAAAAACTTCTCAAAAACAGCCATAAAATATAGCAGGGACAAAGACTTCAACAAACACAGAAATGTGTAGGACTGAAATGAATTGGACAAGAAACATGTAAACGGAATGCAAGGGGGCGTTGAGCGTGAAGGAGATTATCTAAGCGAAGCGTTGTGATGCACCCCACATGCCTTTTATGGGATACTTCATCTTAGCTTCCTATGTTATCCTGGAGAAGCTTGTAGCCTCCATGTTACTTTGGGAAAAGATATTACAATCAACATAGATTCCATGTAATATGAATTAATGAAGCTTGCGTGCAGTTAAAAGTAAGGCAGTATCTAGCTGCTACACAATGCGCATATGTCTCTTGCACAGGAATCTACCCCACAAACACCATCTGCCAGCACGTTGGTACGTATATCATCACCATGGCAGTTAACCGCTTACCCACAAAAACAGTAAGGATGCAGGGAGAGAGGGAAAGTATAGGGTAAACACGTGACTGTTGAAATGACACCAGAGACCATGAGGACGCCAAGGGAAATAAGTGAGGTGATGGAAGGCGCTGTGCATCTGACCACTTGAGGCATGGATGCACTGCAACATTAGAGGCCATTGGCCATGTTTTGAATCGGGACAGCACTGTCTCCATACAGAAGACGTGTGATCAATCTGGTCCCCACTCTTATTGAATGCCCATCTGATTCCATCAGGCCTCCCTCCAAGTTGTTGATGTGTGGGAAATCAGAAGCAGGTCATAGTACATAACGTAACTCCTTTTTAAAAATTAATAGTGTCAGTGTACTAGCCATGGGGTATTTATCACACCAAAGTAGTGAGTCAGGTATGCATGTTTAGTGTTATGTGCAGAAGGCTCTTTGCCAGAGCCACGTTATCTATAGAGGGCAGTAACTTCTGTTTAATAACATGATGAAATGCCATTCTAAGATTTATAATCACAAAGTGGATTTAGCCTTACTGAGTCAAAAATGATAGTTGAACAACTTCCTATCCAATGTTTGGCCTGCATCCTTTTTTAATATATATCACAGTATTGTTCTTCTCAGCCCTAGTCTAGATCCTGTTTGCTAATACATGCCCAAGGACTCTTGTCTCTTCCAGGGAGTTTACTAATCCAGAATTAACGCCGACAAGTGTTTCTGAAATGGGAGGATGAAGACTGTAGAGCCTGCAAAGGCAGAGTGAACTATTTTAGCGATGAGGTAGATATAATATTTGCATTCAAAAGACCCTTGTCTAAGGCAGCCTTAGAGCATTTGGCCATCACATGTCACAATGTAGTTGAAATCTTTGCAGGTGCACTAACTCAAGTTCCCCCATGGCATACGCCTGCAAGGTCCTACTTTGCTCCAAACGAGACTTTGCATAAAGAATGGGTAATTGGTGTATCTCATTAAATGAACAAGAGACAAATTAAGAAAGTCTTGGCTCAAGAAGAAATAACTCTACTTGAGATGGACCTTAAAAAGATCAACAAACTCTGACCACGTATGATTCTGATTTAAGCAAAATATCGGCATTGTGAAAATTCCATCCAACTCCATACCTTGAGACAGTGAGTGATGATGAAATTCTTCTTTTCTGGCGATCCTTAAATCTTAACTTTTGGATAGGGTGACACCGAAAATTACGATGTAATCCATAAATGAGTTTTTACCTCAGACCCTGAATGATGGGTTAACTAGGGAGTGACACATCAGTTTAAATTCACCAGGTCAATATAGGCCCTCAGCCAAATAGGACTTAATCAATTTTTATCTACCTAGCTAACATCCACACCCATGGCTAGTACACCCTGAATAATCTGCAATTCCCAAATAGCAGTCATAGTTATCAGTTATCTAATTAAAATCCCCCACAATCAGTAAAAATATACCAGTAGTCGTAAAATTAAGAAAAATGCTTATTAAAACCAAACTAATTCATCTGGGTGATCAACTGGGCTACATTATGTGAAATTCCATTAGTTGAGAAATTTATGATAGCTAATATGTCTCCTGAGCATGTAGTGATCACTCGGTTGGTAGAATGTTAGCTGAAAACATGTCCAACACAATTGTAGTGTACCACTGTAAAAATATTAGTTGACACAAAAAAAATTGCTCTTAGACCTGTCAGCGGGAAATACTATAGCAACTGTGAAGAATGTTTTAACTGTCAAGGTCTCATTGTAATTCTAGAGCTCATTAAGGTGCTATTAAGTTTATGTATTCTGTCATTCTTGTCTAAAAAGCATATTTTTTTGATTTTAGGCTGCATTTATACGTGACGTAATGATGCCTGGAGAGTGGGACGTATGTGTTACCTCATATGAAATGGTTATTAGAGAAAAATCCGTTTTCAAGAAGTTTAATTGGAGATACTTAGTCATTGATGAAGCTCACAGAATAAAGAATGAAAAGTCTAAGGTAATTTTTTTAAATCACTATTGATATATCCTTTGCGGGTGACCTGAAAAATGCACATAGTACTATACTACTTTCTCTCATTCCTGTGTTGTAAATAGGTTTGTAATCTAGTCTATTTCCTAAATGGGGCACGACTGTGAAGAACAAGACATTTTCCAGTTTAACACTTTGCAGTTTTGGTAAATACCATTTTGTTTCCTACCACTGGCCTACGTTGCTCAAGTTTCCTATTAAAACATTTTCAATGCTTGCCTTTACATCTTCCTGACCACTGTCTAAAAGAAAACTTATTGTAGTTGGTGTAATATTTTTTTCAAACCTTCAGCTTCTGGAGAATGTACTCTCTTACGCATTAACTTTTAAGACAATGTGCACTCTGACCTAAATAGAATTATTACAGTTTATCTTAATTGGCATTGTGCCGTCCTCTCTGGTTTAGCAGTCCTGGTGCATTGGAAAAACCTACTCATGCTGCCCAATACTTACTGATTTAGACATGCCTCTCTCGAAGATAGGCATGTCTAAGAAATGTTGTATAATGGTTTTCTTTAACCTCACAGTATCTGGTGGACAATGTATGGAAATACTTTTTCGGTAGACCTACAAACGATTGCTATTGGAGAATTATTAGAATTGAAGAGAATGTATCCTTGACAAACTCACCTGTTTAAGACAAGTAAAGAAAGGCAAAGGAAAACTAACTGTGTTAATGAAGCTATGAAATCTGTCAGGGGTAGGCATCTATGAGTCAACATCCATGCATGCCTATATAACTAATTACAAACACCCTTTATGAGCTAACTCATTGAGGAGAGCCTCTGTATATTGGCCTTATCATGAAGGATCAAAGACTGCATCCATCACTTTGAGTTATTTTGACCAAATACAGGAAAAAACGATTATCAAAAGATTAAGCAAGTGTAGTCAACCACCAGCTCTTGCTTTCCTTTTGCTGGATCTTTTTACTTTCATTTATATTGTGTTTGTATACAACAATAACATGGGTATAACCACCTGAATAATTGAACAATCCACCAACAATGAAATTAATCAACCCCCTCAACTCCCGTGACGCCATTGTTTTGCTCATAAAAATAATTTTGTAGCCAGCCCCCCAAATACTGTCAGTTGTCCTCGTTACTCTGCAATCTATTGTGGGATACCAGGCCAATGTTCGCAGCTGATTGGAGCAAGTGAGGCCTTTATCAGCTGGATAAAGATATTCCAGAATTGGGTCCCACATTGCAGTGAATTTGTCAGATGAATCCTGCAGATTGTATGCTATCTTTTCATAGGGCAAAAGTTGCCAAATATCATGCATCCAGATTTAGGTGTTTGGGATGAGGTATTTTCCACAAAGGCCCAGAATGGTCTGCTTTGCTGCTAGAACATGGGGGGAGATCCTTATCCCCTTAGGGGAGTGAAAAGGATACATATTCTTCTGAGGCAGATCCAGTAGGATCAAAGGAGAGTCCTTATTTAGGGGATCCCTTCAATGCCCACTATGTTGTTTAAAACTTCATCCCAGAACTGACTCAAATGAGTGCAGGGCAACAAGCTATGGTTAATAGTCCCTGTGCCTCCACACCCTCTCCAGCACTCCCTGGGCCTGTTACTGTCCCATATATATTAAGATGGGCTGGTGTGTAGTGCCATCTGTACAATATCTTGTAAAGTGTCTACCTCACCGGAGCGTGTCTCTCAAAGTTGGTTGTGCTTGTGTGGATTGTGCCCCATTGTTTATCATTTAGCGTAACACCCAGATCGACCTTCCAATTGTTCCTATGTGAAAGGGGTGCCTGGGGGATGTTAGAACGCAGGGTGGATTATATCTGGGTGATCAAGTGGTAAGATGTTGAGAGGCACTGTAGGAACTTCTCGAAGTATGTGGGGGAACTTGTGGCCACCTCCTTTATAGAGGAATGAAGGACCCAGTGCCTCATCTGTAAATATTGGAACCACTCTCGCTCTGGCACAGGGAATGTCTGTATGATATCTTTGAAGGGCCGAATAGCACCTTATGAAATATGTCTCAAAGCCAATTGCTGCTGTTTACAATCCATGACTGGGAGCGGGCATGACTGGAAACGGGATATCTTCAGACCTATGGAGACGTCTCTAGTACCGTGTATCGGAGTCAGAGGAGAAAGCTAGTCCAAGGCCTAAAGGATAATCCTTGTGTTCGGGGAAGTGTAGGGAATGCATCATCTCTGGGACTTGGGACCTTCACCACTGGTCTAGCAATCATGTGCTGGTCTCTAAAGCTTCAGGTCATTCTTTTGGAGGGTAAGCGGGAGTGCCTGAAACTTGTACAGAATCTAAGGGAGACAGGACGTTTAGAAAAAGGCTATTCTCTAGATTCACAAGATAGCATTGATACGCCAGGAGGAGGTTAGGATTTGATGGAGTATGGTAAGTGTCGAAAGTTGGCTCTAGGGCAAGTATACAGGCCAGGGGCTAGGCTCACTGCCAAGCAGGGCAAGGAGTCAAGTGTCCACCAAAAGGGGGTTTGTAGTTGGAGTTTCTGAAGCAGTGTTTTCTCCAAAGATAGCACTAATTAATCATATTTCCTCAGGTTAATCTTAATGTCTCCAAAGCTCCATATTCCACTAGGAGCAGCAATGTAATAAGTTCCGCAGGGTGTTCACTGAATAGATCAGTGAAAGCAGAACATAGTCTGCAAAGGCTAATACATTAAATGTATCCTGTTGGAAAGGAACTCCCCGAATATTCTCACAATCTCATATCTTCTGAAGGAAGGGTTCCAGACAAAGCGTAAATAGCGCTGGAGAGATAGAGACCAACCCTTTGAACCCAAATTTCCAATTTGAGCCCATTAACATTAACTCTGGCCCAGGGTGAGGCACAGAGGGCCTCAATCCACCCTTGGTAGTAGCCTTCATAGCCCAGCCTATGAGGTGTGAATTTCTTTGTGGACCCGTCAACATGGTTGAAGGCCTTCTCCGCATCGAAAGAAAGTGGATGTCTTCCCTGTGGCGTTCCTGCACAAAATCTGACATGTAGAACCCGTTTGGTGCTATTGCTAGTTGATTGGTCTAGGACAAATCCCGTCTGGCCCACATGTATTAAATTAGGGAGGTAGGCCTCAAGGTAAGTCGCCAAGCTTTTAGCCATATTTTTGATTTCTATATTCAAAAGGGACATAGGGCAGTAGCATTGGCATTGAGTTTGGTCTTTTACAATTAGGGAGATTGTTCTTTCCACCATCACTAAGGTCAGCCCACAAGACTGGAACATTTTGTTATAGATCTTCGGCCAGCAAAGGTGCTATCAGATGGGTGAAGTGTTTGTAAAGTACACCTGTGAAGATGTTTGGTCCTGTGGCTGTCCCCCACTTTAGATCTTTAATAGCTGCCAAAACCTCTATGGTTTCCCTAGCTGCTCGAGAGAGGTCAGGTAGAGTGACTGTAGATAGGTGTGTTGTGCCTCTGCATCTGGGCTTTCAGACTTGTATTGGGTGCTATAAAATTTGTGAAATGCCTCAGTCTTGACCTCCTCTGAGGTACACAGGACCCCTGTGGCATTCTTGACTCCTCCATGTTCTCCTTAGTTTGCAGAGCCCACGCTTGTTCGCGAAGAGTGACCATGTTTTGTTGCCTCGCTGGTAGATTTGTGTTCCCGAGCGGGCTAATATGCAATTGGCTCTTTAATACTCCTAAATTCTGAGTTGGCTGCGGAGTGCTGTTAGGCTCCACCAGAGTCTCTTGGAGGGGTGGGCCTTGTGGTCCTGCTCCACTCAGAGTAGATCTTCCTTAAGTCAGAGTAGATCATTCTCCGTCATCCGCTTGAGGCAGCTAGCTTCTTTAATGAAGACACCTAGTATAATTGCCTTCAGGGCATCCCATGCTTCTTGCTATGGCTGAGATGTAGATATTCCCGTATAGTGGTCATTAGCTCATGTTGCTGTACTGGTTCCCTTGAAAGGGAGTCATTTAGTCTCCATGAACCCCGCTTACCTACCGGGTTTGGGCTAGGCCAGTTCAATGTGATCTAGACTGGACCATGATTCGAAATGGTCATCGGCTCTGGGGAGACAACCTCTACCTGAAGTAGCGTCCTTTGATCTATGAGGAGGAGGTCAGTGCTGGTGTTATGGGCTACTGAAAAGTGTGAGTAGTCCATCACTAATGGGTGGCAATAAAGCTAGTTCTCCAGTATTTGGGGTGTCTTTCATAGATTCACATGCCTGAATCATTCCCCGTCGTCGGAGTGGGAGTCCCACGGTACATAGAAAAGCAATGCATATAATAACCAAAAAACCTTGGTAACCTGAAACCAGGAAGTAAAGTAGCCTAAGCTACAAGGAAAAAAACTTCCACACCTATGACTATCACAGTCATTATGTCCAGTCCAAACTGCAGCCAATCAGGCGACAGCACCTACCAGAATGTTCTCCTCAGAGGCTCAGGCTCTCAGATTTTCTCGCACAGGAGTGAACCAATACATAATAGCCTAAAAGCCTCTGAGGCGAGGTGGGTGGGTTGCATGTGAATCTATGGAAGACACCAATACTGGAGAACCACATATTACAGGTAAGTAACTATTGTTCTTCTCCAGTATTTGGGGTGTCTTTCATAGATTCACATGCCTGAATCAGAGTAGATAGCAGTACGTAACATCATGCTCATAAGACACTGTTTTTGTATCATAGACAATATACATTATCAAACGGTATAACTATAGAGAAATACATGCGTGTTTCAACATATGCATAACAATTTCAAGATATAGAAAAAGTATGGAAAAAGCCTCTTATAGAAAAGCATAGTGGAGGGGGGAGAACAGAGGCTCACCTTATTTGAAAAGATTGCGACGTGGCGATGGTAACATCAGACCCGGCCTCAGCAATCTCAGAGATTGAATTAATGGCACATAAATTTGGAACGATCTCTGGATACAAGCTCAATACATCGAAAACACAAATATTATGTACTAACCAGACCTGCTTTCAAGAGCCCAGAGTGATAGATGAAGTTAGTTATCTCGGGATTAACATCAGGGTGTGCCTGGACGAATTGGTGAAAATCAATTGGAATACTATCCTATTGAATGTTAAGAAGCAATTACATAAAATGGAATGTTTATATCTTACAATGGTGGGAAGATGCAATGTTTTAAAGATGGTAATTTTACCTAAAGTTATATATTATTTTAGGTCTGTCCCATTGGAACTATCTAAGGTGCAGTTACAGCAACTACAGTCGTGTTGTATGAGATTTCTATGGGCCCAAGGGAAATCGCGACGGGCGATGCACTATATGTCTTTAACAAAAGAAAAAGGTGGATGGGCGGTACCCGATATCACATTGTACTATTATACATGTATTTTGCAAAATATTAGGATAATGCTCACTGGCGAAGACATCAGTAACCCTGCAGAGAAACCCTCCATATATCAGATGGTATATGGGGCAGAAGTAAGAAATTGTTTGTTTAAAAAATTAGATTATAACTATTTTAAGAGGACGCGCTTTAAGGTAGCAATTGCTGCCTATAAGGTTTGGAGAGCAGTGCGGAAAAAGTTACAAATAGAGTCCAATAAACTCACCCATGTTACTCCCTACTGTCTTTACTGACAGAGTAGCTCAGATGTGGCAGGATAAGGGAATTATATCTATAGGTAAATTATATAAAGACGGAGAGCTGCTCTCCTTTCAGATGTTAGCTGATGAATTTAAACTCCGTCGGACAGAATTTTTAAATTTTTTGCAGATGAGGGACTTTCTGCAGAAAGAACAAAGGATGATAGAGCCATGTTTGTTGGTTGAGGCCGTTAGACAGGGCAAACGCATAGGGGTAATCTATAGATGGCTTTTGGACATACAGAGAGATGATTTGGAAGCTCAAAACATAAGATGGAGAAATAGATTAGGACAGCAGGAAATATGTATAGAACAATCAATTGCTATGGCAGGGAGAATTTTAATATCAGCCAATTTAAGAACACAACACTTTAAAACTATTTTTGATCTATATCATACCCCTGCTAAGATGTTGAAATGTGGGGGGGTCAACGATGGGAAATGTTTTAGATGTGGGACGGATGGGGCTGATATTATCCACATTTTTTTTACATGTAGGAAACTGACCCAACTTTTGGACCAAATGGAAGGATTTCTATCAGTAGTCACAGGAGTTAAAATTAAAATCTCATCATCTGTTATGTTAATGGGTATAGGGGGGGATGTAAGGGAAGGACAATCAGCTTTTGATTTTAGATACTTAATCTTCATAGCAGTGGCGGTAGCCCGGCTTTGCATAGCTTCTTTGTGGCTTCAAAAAGAGGTTCCAACTTTTGAAATGTGGAGAGCCCCATTTTTGGCTATCTTTAATTTGGAGTATAGTTTATATGCGTTGAAGGGGGTACAGAAGCAGAAACTTGGATTGTCAATTTGGGGTCCAATGATTGAATACATGAAGGAATAATATGAAATTAATGTTGTTCTCCCCATCCTGTGGGGGTTTTTTGTTTTTTTTTGCTTTTCTTCTTTTCTTTCCATGCCTTTTCCCTTTCTTGTATTCCCCATGAGCATGCGAGGAACCTTGTCGTAATGAATTGTAAATTAATCTCTGTAGGAATAATTAGAGTTTTATTTAGTTACCTCATCTGAAATCCATATTATATGTTTGTATATGAAATGTGAGATTGCATCAATAAATTTATAAATAAAAAATAAAAAAAATCAATAGTCATTAGCACTGAATATTCCCGCACATGCACAGGGACCCTGGAAAAATATAACAAATGATATATGAAAGCATATGTATACAGCACTCTCTCTCTCTCTCTCTCTCTCTCTCTCTCTCTCTCTCTCGCTCTCTCTCTCTCTCTCTCTCTCTCTCTCTCTCTCTCTCTCTCTCCAAAAACTCCATCTTCAAAACTGCAGTAATTATTAGCCTATAGGCTGCATTTAACAACAGTAGCATAGAAAATGAAAGTAATTGTAAACATAAAAACTGGCACCGTGTCTCTAAGGCAGCCATGACCCCCAGCTTCCCATCATGCCTCAGGGGTGACCGGTACGATTTTGCGTCTACTTCAGTCAGGACCCTGGAGTTTTCAGCTCTGACTAATCTGGACTTTTTGTCAATAATTTTCACTTTTATTTATGTTTATTTACCTCTCACTCAACGTTTTTCCCCTTGTAGAAACTTTTCGGACAGAAACCTATTATTTTTCGGTCACAAAAGGCCTTCTCTTTTTGATCCTTGTCACGCCTGTAGCAAGTAGAAGGCCAAGACTGACACACTCTGTGTGTATACTCTGCTTACCTGAGTCTCACTCCTCTGAAGCTTTCCAACATTGCAAAAAGCTGTCTATGCGTACTCTCAAGGAGAAGCAGAGAATTTGTCTCTATGGCCTCTCAGAGATGCAAAAATCGACTTCCAGAGGAAGATCGCCGGTAAAAGAAGCGGTCCAGATCGGCGTCAAGAAGTAAGGTCCCGATCTGTTCTCCATCGGTGTCGGGATCCGCGTCGAATAGACCTCCAACATTGAAGAAACGAGTATCCCTGTCGCCGAGACCTCTGCCATCGATGAATAACAGACCCTCGGATCAGCCTTCTCCGTTGATGTCAACTTGGCGGCGTTCAACGTTGAGTAATTGGTCTCCGTCGGCATTGCTGCAACGTTCAACGTCGAAGCACAGGACTCCGTTGACGTCATCGCATAGAGAGCCGACATCGAGAGACAGAACTTCGTCAGCGTCCTCACATAGGGCCTGATTCACAGAACTAACTTAAGACAAAATCCTAAACTTAGTACCATTTTGGTATTTACAGAAGGCACTTACTCATTTTGGTATTCACAGAAGGCATTCACAGAAGGCACTTACTCATTTCGGTATTCACAGAAGTTAGAAGTCCTAACTTTAGGACTCCTAAATGCCTTCTGTGAATACCGAAAGTCTTAAAGATAGGATTTTTTTCAGTTTAGGAGTTGTAAAGTTAGGACTCCTAACTTTAGGACTCCGAAATGCCTTCTGTGAATACAGAAAGTCTTAAAGTTAGGAGTCCTAACTTTAGAATACCTAAACTGAGAAAAATCCTAACTTTAAGACTTTTGGTATTCACAGAAGGCATTTAGGAGTCCTAAAGTTAGGACTCCTAACTTCTGTGAATACCGAATGAGTAAGTGCCTTCTGTGAATACCAAAATGAGTAAGTGCCTTCTGTGAATACCAAAATGGTAGTAAGTTTAGGATTTTGCCTTAAGTTAGTTCTGTGAATCGGGCCCAATGACTCTCGACGTCGAGGTACACGACTCAGTCAGCGTCTTCACATAAACGCTCGGCGTCGAGGTGCTTCCTTCCATCAACGTCAACCAGCAGACGACGATCGACGTCAAGGCCCAGATCCACACCAAAGCAACGTTGGTCAACTTCTAGTAAACGTTCGCCTCCTTTGCTTCATTCTCTGTTGGTTCCTTCTCTCCTGACATCGAGAGTTCAATCGCCTTTAGTGGCCCAAGAGACACCGACTCCACGTTCGACGTCGAGACACTCGCATCAGTCAACGTCGACCCATCATTCTAGCCGATCAAGGTCAAGACTCACAGTGTCCTCAATCTCGAGGTCACCGTAGGTTATCTTATCGATGTCAAGCTGGCCAACGTCATCTTCTGAACATTCCCGTCCACAGGAGACAGAGGCCCCTACACAAGAAGACAAGGAGGCAAACATCACCCTCTGTGCATCTATCTCGTAGGTGGATGTTGCCACTGCGTCACTGCCAGAAGTCCACAACGGGGCAGGTACAGGAACCACAGGACTACAGTCCCCTACACAGGTCACCACTAGCTCGTCTGGTTCAGGCAGTAGATCTCTCGCATACCCCTCCCTCGAGAGGTCAAGATCATGCTTGTACTGGGACAACTTCCTCAAGAAGGAAGTCCACATCTCGTGGACATCAGAGAAGGGGCAGATCACCAACACCTTTTTCGAGTCAGTCTTCGAAAGGGGACTAGTCTCCAACCCTACCAGACAGTCCACCTTCGACCCCCCAGTGGATGATGTCAGTACTTTCCAAGATGTATTGGCTGGGGTGGGGAGTGGCAAAATCGAGCATCGAAATCCCTATCCCCCAAACTTCATCACCTGTGATTTTTGCGACTTTACACCACAGATTAGCGGCCAGGCCTTTGTTACCTCTGGTACCGGGGCTTCTGCAGCCTGTAATAGACGTGTTCCTCACACCAGCAACTATCAAGGCCGCACTGGCAAAGATCTTGAAAAAATTACAGGCCTCCAGAAGAGGATCCGCTATTCTTTAGATCCGATCCACCTCCTCACTCTGTGATCATTGCGGCGGCTAAAAAGACAAGCTTCCCAAGGAGGATTGTAGAGATTTTGAGGAGGTGTTGCAAGAAGGTGTTTTGGTGGCTAATCAAATCATTAGTGCTGCAGCTGATGGAGCAACTCTATCTGCTCATTCTTATGCACATGGGATCTGTGCCAGACTTTCATCCTGGCTCCGGCTTACTGCACTAAAGCCAGAAGCTCAACAACGGATCCTGAATCTCCCTTTTTCATGATCCTCCTTATTTGGCATGCATACAGATGACGAAATGTTAAGAATAGAATTGGAGCAAGACACCTTGAAAGCGGTAGGGCTTGAAAAGAAAAAGGAGTTCAGGCACAGATATAGGCCATGCGACCGCTGGCCTTTCCATCAGAGGATTCAAACCCCTCAGTGGCAGAGGCACCAACAGCAACAGCACCAAGCCAGAACCCACTATCAGGGGCGTCACACCCTCAGAGGGAGAGGGGCATCACATCAATCTGCTACCTCTGCGAAAGCCCCACCAAAACAATGAGCAATCTCTTCCCCCTTTGTCGTTTCCCACTCCAGTGGGGGAAAGTATAGCCAACCACCTGGAAGACTGGTGCAGCATCACAAACGATCAATGGCTATTAAGCACGTTGCTGAATGGGTATTCTACGTTTGCGTCATCAACCTCCGGAGATCGTTCCAGTAAAGACCGCATGCTACTAGCTGCAAGTACTGCAGCAGGAAGTATACACTCTCCTACTAAAACCAGCCATCGAAGAAGTTCCTATATCTCAATGAGGTCGAGGAATATACTCAAGGTATTTTTTAGTGAGAAAGAAAGGTCAAAAGTCAGAATTCAGGCCTATACTGGATTTGCGCTCTCTCAACAAATCCATCCGGAAGGAAAGGTTTCGCATGTTGGCTCTCCATCAAATATATCCTCATCTCAGGCAAGGGCCCTGGATGTGTTCGATAGACTTGCAAGATGCATATTTCCATGTCCCAGTCAACCGACGTCACCAGAAGTTTCTACGTTTTCTGGTGGGAGCCAAGCACTATCAGTTCAGAGTTCTGCCCTTCGGGTTGAAGTCAGCTCTCCGAGTGTCACGACTGGCTTCGGAAGGGCCCATCTCCACAGTGTGTGAGGACCCACTACCAACAATGTCTATCTAGCCCTTTGCCAATAGGCCTTCTTGTCAATTTCGAGAACTCAGTTCAACATCCTACTCAAAGAACCCAAGATCTGGGTGTAACAATAGACTCTGCAATAGGAAAAGTGTTTCCTTCGGAGGAGAGACTATCATCTATCACTCTGAAGTGCAGGCAGATCCTTCGCACTGCTTTTACGTTAGTCGAGGCGAGAATGATTCTGATAGCTCCATATTGGCCACAACAGTCGTGGTACCCGGACCTTCTACACTTATCAGAATGTCCACACAAGAAGCTGCCGTGCAGACCGGACTTGCTGTCCAAGATGAACGGGAGCATTCATCATCTCAACCTTCCCTCGCTGAACTTGGCTGCATGGCTCCTGAAGTCCCCCAGTATGGACACTTAGGACTTCCTCAGGACTGCATGGGCATTTTGAAAGAAGCGAGAAGGCCTTCTACAAGGCACTCTTCTGAATTTAAATGGAAGCGTTTCTATTTGTGGTGTGTACAGAATGGCTTCCATCCTACCAAGGGGCAAGAGGAGGTAATTTTGCCTTATCTCCTCCACTTAGCCAGGCCTAAAATTCTTTTCTATAAAGGTGCACCTGGCGGCCATTACGGCATACAGGCGGTCTCCTTCTCAACTTTCTTTATTTCAATTGCAAGTGGTGAAGGATTTCTTGCAGGGGTTAAAGAAGGTCTACCCTCCAATCCGAGCTCCTTCGCCTCCCCGAGAACTAAATCTGGTTCTGTACAAACTCATGGCTTCCCCTTTTGAACCTATCTACAAAGCATCCCTCCAGCACCTTACATGGAAGCTGCTTTTTTGGAAGCAATAACTTCTGCCCGCAGGGTGAGTTAGATACAAGCGCTCTGTTCTAAGGAACCCTACACGGTTTTTCACCACAACAGGGCCGGTCTGAGGACCCACCCCTCCTTCCTTCCGAAGGTGGTGTCAGACTTCCACATTAATCCATCTCGTTGCCTACCTTTTTTCCTAACCCCTCTACACCAGCTGAGAGGTTGCTTCATTCTCTAGACCTGAAAAGGGTTTTGAAATTTTACTTGCACGAGTCTAAAGGTATTAGGAAATGTGATCAACTGTTCATAAATTATGATTTCATCAGAACAGGTTTCCTAGCCTCTAAGCATGCCATATCCAGATGGATAGTATCGTATATTAAGCTGTCTTATCAGTTGGCACAGAAACCGCTGGGTTCTACTCCCAAGGCACATTCCATTAAAGGGAAGGCAGCTACAGTAGCGTTTCTGAACAATGTACTGATTGCTGAGATCTGCAAGGCAGCCTCTTGGAAATCGATACATACATCTATGAGGCACTATTGTCTCGACTCAGATACTGGAGAAGAAACTCAAGTAGGCCATGCTTCCTTGAGAAATTTGTTTCAATGTTAAATTGACTGATAGCTTTGGTTGGTTCACCTCTCATTTGTCTGAAGGCGGAGGGCGGGCTTGCTACTCAATTTAGTGCTTCTGACTATTGATGAGGATCCCATGGAAGGGAAGGATAAGTTACTTATCTGTAATCCTATTTCTCTTCCAGGGGTATCAAAGTCATAAGCAACCCACCCGTCCTCCCCAGGCAAATTAGATCTTCTTTAACCCATATCTTTGTGCCCTGACCCTCGGGTCTGCCCAAAGAACAACTGACCTAATTGTCACCCGTGAGGCATGATGGGAAGCTGGGGGTCATGGCTGCCTTAAAGGCACGGTGCCCATTTTTATCTTTACAATTGCTTTCTTTTTTTATGCTAGTGTTGTTCAATGCAGCCTATAGGCTAATAAAGACTGCTGTTTTGCAGATGGAGTTTTGGGATTCTACTCATTAAAGAGAGTTCAAGGGATACTTTTCCTCCTGTTGTCTATATTTTTATACTATATGGTTACTAAAACAGTGTATGTCAGTGCATTGATTAGCCTTTTTGTCCCATTGGAGGCTGCATTGATGTGTGGGAAAATGATATGTGTATCGAGGCCGGTGTGTCCGGCCGAAACGCGTCATGGCGACATGGTGATGTAACAATAAAACATCATTGAAGACGAATTTGGGTCTGCTCTTGCTTCCTGCGGCTGTATATAAGGATTAAAGGCAAGCTTTATTGATATATATATAGAGCTGTATATATATGTTTTCATGTATAATTTTTTATGGTTTTCTGGGGTCTCCGCTCATGGGCGGAAATATTCAGTGCTTATGACTTTGATGAGGATACCCCTGGACGAGAACCAGGATTACAAATAAGTAACTTATCCGTATCGGTCAAGCCTCGGTCTTTAAGGATTACTTAGGATGCTGCTGATAGGGTCAGTCTACCTCACACCCTCTGTTGTGACTTCTCAAGTATAGTGTGCATAAAGCTATCGAGGTCTCCTTCAATTTGGAGAGAATAATCTGTGGCAGTTGCCAATTTCTGAACTCTGGAGATCAGAAATGTCTCCTGACCAGTATTTGGACAGTAGACATTGTCAATTGCTATGGACGTGCCCTGCTAGTCGCTCACTACCAGTAGCCATCTGCCTTGGGCATCTGTTGGCACCCGTTGTTCGTTAACCTCTGTGGCATCTTTGAGTCTTACGGCTACCCCTACAGTCCTACAGTCTTAGTGGAAGCAGATGCATTGCAATGGAGTGGGAAGGGTCTGAAGCGGAGCCGATGTTGGTCTCCATTAAGTAAGTATGCCTCCTGACCTCTTCAGTTCACCGAAGACAATAAGCTGTTCAATTGGGTATTTAGGCCCCAAATATTTTACGCTGGACCTGTAACGTTGGTGATGTGTGCATGAAAGGTGGTGAAGTGCGGGTAGCCATCCTAGATCACCATTCGCATGGTGGGTAAGATTAGGTGCTGTCTTTACAACCTCATTCAGCACAGAGAAGTAATGGGGTCCTGTGTGGATCCAGTGCCCAACAGTTCTTCACCTCGCCAAAATTTCCAACTTAATGTTATTGTGGGGAGGTAATGGCCTTTTGTCAGCACCTGCCCCCCCACCCCCACGCCCCCACAGGTCTGCCAATAGAAGCAAAAGAAGAATGGGCATCCAGCTTAACTCATCAAGTTTGGAGAGTCCAGAAGTTCAAGGTTGCTCACTGGAGTGTTACTGTGCAGCTATGGGATCCCTGTCTTGTTGGGGGCTCTGGGCTCCCCCCTTTGATTTGCCTCAGGTGGGAGAGGAGCCTCTCCTTGCTGGCCTCTATCTCCTTGTTGTTCGACTTTCAAGCTCTTCGGCCTCTGTGCACAGTTGTTCACATCGCAGTCAGTGGTCTCATCTACAGGGACTCCCAGGACTCCTTCAATCCCTCCTACGGGGCAAGAGGGGCATAACCAAGAGCTTCTGAGCAGCCTCGAGTGAAGTAAGGGATCTGGCACCCTTACACTTGAAAAGGAGCTGGAAATTGTGTCCCCACTAAGAACTGATCCCTGTGGGTCTCAAGGAGTCTGTGATGGGTTTGAAGGACTACGCTTTGCCAAGGTGATTGGTGGCAGATCCTGAAAAAATAGTAGCGAGGCTCAGTTGAAGGAAATCTGACCCCCTTTTCGAGTCTTTCGAGGATCTCCTTGTCTTCAAAGAAGTCGCTTCTTGAGGACATCTGGGGGTGGGCCCCCTACCAGGCATCTAGAGGCCACTCTGTTCTGTCTAGGTGAATGTACAGGTGCTTTGGGACCTTAGGTATCCCCTCAAATAAGTCCTGGACATAAGTGGTTCGATTGGCAGTGCAGACTTCCAGGTGGACCCCGCTGTTGCAGAGGTTGTTTCTGGGTGATCTATTCTCATTTGTCCTGAAGTACCATGTGGTGCTGCTCGAGGAGTAGCATCCGTTGTTGGTGTTTATCACAGTTGTCCACTTGCTTGTGTAGGCCCTTCTCCGCTTCCTGCACTCTGAAGCCCAATTCAGATATGTCTCTGCGTACCTCTTGGAGTTCACTGCACAGGTTGGTTTTAATGGTGAGGATCTCATCCTTGAAGTCCTGAAAAACCACCTTTGTGGAATCTGGTCCACCACTTCAGATTCATGCCTGCTGGCTCCAGTTGGAGAGTTGGTGCTTTGCAACAAGTCTATAGCGGGTCAATGTGTCGAGGCCTGCTGTAACATAGTTTTGATGGAACTATCTTTCTTTCCCGTTTCTCCCTCCATGGCGGATCTTTAGTGTGTTAATGCTTGTCTTGGGGCTCCGGTGTAAGGTGCCCGCTTTCAGCTGACTCACTAGTGGGATTCTCCAGTGCATCTGCAGGCACCAGACTAGAGTAAATGCTGAGTGGTGCCAAGTACGTCTGGTGTGACGGTTTGGCTGCCCCCAGCAGTGTGGATTGGGTTCTGTATTTCCCACAGGTGGGTAATTCTATGCCGCAGATCTTCGTCCACCACCTTAGGGGGTCACACTTGCTGCGGTAGGGATAGCTGCAATGTTTCAAAATGAAGTTGCTTGGATAGGGCCCAAACCTCTACAAGTGAAGAAGGGAAATCATTCCTGGGTGCTAGGCTGGAGGGAGTCGTTTGGCGGGTGGTCCTTACTGGTGTGTCTTGGGCATACTCACAGTTGCAGGGGCGATAGGCGCAGTCCGCCGCTCAGGTGATGCCCTGCCTCTCTGCTCACCTGACAAATGTTGTGTTACTCGATAAAGCGTCTGAGGACTTTGGTATTTGCCTCGCCGAACCCCCCCCTCCCATGGGCTTGTCATCTATTGATGGGCAGCAGTTCAGTGTCCACTCCTCAGAAGGGGCCTTTCGCTGTCCCAGGGCAGTGCAGCATTGCTCTCCGAGGTGTATGGTCTATCAGAAGTCAGCCATAGCTACTGGCCTCTCTGTCCAGGGTCCCTTTGCTAGGAGGTGGAGTCCCATTGCCAGGTGAACCACACTCGAACCTCCGCTCCGTGGCCACGTCACACCCTTAACTGCCCAGTGGGGTAGGGTTGGGACGCCATAATGCTACCTTGCTGGGCCCCTGGTCCTCACTGTGTTTGGCGCTGCATAGGCTGCATTGCCACAGCTAGGCTGCTCTCTATGCCGGTCAGCCAGGCAGGGGTCTAAAGTGTCTCCTGCCCAATCTCCCGTGGCAGATGCTACTTTAGCTGCATGTATCGGACCCCAGAGAGCCAAGATGCAGGAGGATGAAGACCCCCAGCTGGAGCTCTGAAGTTAGGGGTCCACCATGCTTGGTGCCTGGCCACGCCTCCCTGCTGGGTCTTTTTAGTAAAATAACGAGGGATGTTCCAACATTTCTCATGCAGGCATGGTAGCTTAGACTCGCACTTCCTACAGACAAATGGTACAGGGACACCGTGGATCATGAATGACAGAATGCTCACTAACACATACAAACCCATGGAAATGCATGGAAAGACTGTTCCCATAAAGGTATGCGAAAAAGAACTTCCTCAGTGTCTACTAGAGAAATGGGAAATTGGGAACTGTTAAATATGGAATTACAGTTTAAACTGTATTGTGTATGTTAATGTTAATGTTAAATTATATTTATAGAGCGACAATCACTGGAAGGTCTCTAAGCGCTACAGCATAAATCAGAAGACCAGAATCCTTTTGCGCAACAATACACAACACACAGTGGAGTAAGCTTATCCAAACGCCTCTCTAAACAGAAGGGTTTTAAGTCTCCTCCGGAACGGTAATAACCTGGCTTCCTTACGCATACCGTCAGGTAGTTTGGTCCAGATCTGGGGGATGGTGACTGAAAATGCCCGGCCACCTAGGGTCGTTCTATTAAAACGTGGGCAGACTAACAGGCAAGACTCTGATGGCCGAAGATATCGTCCGGGCACATAGGGCCTCAGGCGGTCTTTGATGTTTTTGGGTGCCTCTCCAAACTGAGACTTATGTGCAATGCACAACCCCTTAAATTTAACCCTTTGCTTGATGGGAATCATGTGTAACTGCTGCAGCAGAGGAGTGGCATGGGCTCTTCTTGGCAATTTATAAATTAACCTTGCCGCATCGTTCATAACCACTTGGAGCTTCCCCTGAAGTTTTTCGGGAAGCCCAGTGTAGACTGCATTGCCGTAGTCTAAGCGTGACAAAATTAATGCCGTCATGACCGTCTGCATGGTGGAAAAAGACAGCAAGGTCACCAGTTTCCGAAGTTGCAGCATTAGGCCAGTACAACTCCCCACAACAGCAGATGCCTGGCTATTTAGAGTTAATCCAGTAACTTTATACCCAAGCTCTTCACTGCTGGCACCGGTGTTGGGGTGGTGCCCAGCTCTTGAGGCCAAAAAAAGACTGGAGCAGGGTGAGACCCCTGAAGTAAGAGCAAGTACTTCTGTTTTATCTGGATTTACCTTCAGTGAATTGGAGGTCATCCAGTTCACAGTGAACCAGAGGATATTCTGGACTTTACGCTGCGAGTCGGGAGAGTTGTCAGTTCGCACAATTAACTGGGTATCATCCGCGTAATTGAACACCTGACAATCTGTTTTGGCTAGTGCATCTATCAGAGGCTGAAGGTAAATATTAAAGAGTAGGGGGGACAGCGCGGAGCCCTGTGGGACCCCCCATTGTAGGATGCCCTGCCTAGACGTACAATATCCTAATTGGACTCTTTGAGACCGATCCTCCAGGAAGGAGGTAATCCATTGGAGGACCATCCCAGTGACTCCCAGGCGCCGGACACGGGCTAGCAACTGCACATGATTCACTGTGTCAAATGAGGCTGAGAGGTCCAATAAGATTAGAGTTGAGGGGGTCTTCTTATCGGCTGCAAGCCGCAGGTCATCCTGCACTGAGAGCATCACCAACTCAGAGCTGTTGTGCGCCCTGAAACCGGCTTGCAGAGTGTGTAGCAGATGATGTTGTTCAACGAAAGACGAGAGGACTCGGAGTACGTGTTGTTCGAGAACTTTAGCCAGGAAGGGTAGTCTGGAAATGGGTCTAACGTTTTTGAGAATCTTGGTGTCCGCCCCTGCCTTTTTCAGCAACTGGATCACCAAGGCTGCCTTAAACTTCTGTGGTACGTTTCCTGTCGCCAAAGACCAATTTAATAGGGACAACACCTCAGCCTCAATCACTGGAATAATGATATTGAACAACTTCAGCGGGCAAGGGTCCTCAGGTGACCCCGATTTTACTTTGGCTATGACGTGAGCTAAATCGTGTGGTTCAAGCACAGGGAACACCGAGAGAGCAGAACCCTGAAAGTCAGGCGGGTCCTCCACTGACAGGGGACAGGGGGTAATGCACGTGTTAGCTATATCTGTAATAATGTCTTCAACCTTAGTTAAAAAGAAATCCTGCATCTTGTCACAATCAATCTGACTGGTGACTGTCCTTGGCTCTTTCAGATGACTTCGCTCCCTAAGTACATTAAAAGTCTCTTTCTGAGTATCTGTCACTTCGCTGATCCTAGCTTCATAGTTTGTAGATTTAGTTCTAATAATTGAAGCATTATAGAGGGCCAATTTTTCTTTGTATACGTCCTTCGACTCAGGAACGAAAAATTTCTGCCATAGTTGCTCACATTGTCGGAGAGCTTGTTTTTCCCCTCTCAGTTCTTGCGTATACCATGGGGCCCCCTTCATACTAATCGTTATTCTTTCCCTACGGGCAGGGGATACCTAGTCAATGGCTAGCCTCAGCTGATGTAAAAGTTCCTCATACTTCAAATCCGGGTCCACGAACTGAGATCCACGATGTATTGTCTGGTTCAGTACTTCCCCTCAGCTTGGCGTCTACAGACTTATGCCAATTCCGTACCACCCTCCATACTACGGATAGATGTTTGGGGCGTCTGTCTACAGGGAGTAAGAGACTGACCAAGGAGTGATCAGACCAACTACATGGTCTGCAGTCAGTATGTAATATAGCTGATGACATGGTCCAGATAAGGTCCAAAATATAGCCCTTTTCATGTGCGGGGAGCCCCACAATTTGAGGCAACCCCAGCATGGTCATGGCTTCATCAAAACTGCTCGACCTGCAATCTCTTGGTATCTGATCCCAATGATAATTAAAATCCCCAAGAACCAGGATCTGTTGATATCTTGAAGACCGATCACTCATAACTTCAAGAAACAAATCATTGAACAGGGGAGTTAGCCTGGGAGGACGGTATACCACCACCACTATCAGACATGAGGGCGTGAGTCCTAACTTAATCCCCAGAACCTCAGTCCCATCCAAACTCTCCTCTACTATTTTCTCAGTGGCAAATTTCCTGCGTGTAAAAATGGCAACTCCACCTCCCCTTTTATTTCCCTGCCGATTACAAGTCAGGGCGCTGTACTCAAGAGGAAGGGAGGCCATTATATCAGGCCCTGAAATGGTGTAAGACTGGCTATTGAATATTGGGTCTTTTGTTGAGGGAAGATGAGAAAATGACTCCTAAAAAATCCATGTTTGCTTGTTTGAGTTTCTCACCAGTGTATGGTTGCTACCTACTATCTCCCCACAACATGTCATTTATGTACCATGACGCAGCATAGAAGATGGCTGTCTGGTAGGAGCAACACCATCTTGCTCCTCAGGTGCCATCAATTGTACTTCCGCAGGCACACACTAACTCCAATACCATACGTACAGATGAACTAGGGAAACAGGGAGTGGGTTATATTATTTATGCCAACTGATAATTATAAAACACCATGCCAGACCTGAGTGGAACTTGGCCTAGGATTCTACCACACCGAGAAGTGAACTGTATGATCAAATGTATGTCAGGAATTGAGGTATTTGTGGACATATGCGATAATAGACAATTACAGATTTCCAGCTATGTCACAGGAAGAAAAGTCATTATAATGTTAAAATTATGGTCCGAGAATAGTGGGAGAGCCCTAGGGAAAATCCAGCTGAGACCGCAAGAAGCCAAAGTGAAAACCACCTCTGATTATTAAGTTTTCTTACCACAGTTTTCTTACCACATTCCACATGTTGACGAAAACCTGAGGAGTGTGGCTGGGGTGAATGGCTCCTTGGGTGATCTGATAGAAAATGAGATGGACAGCAGAGATAGTTCCAATTCAAGGTCACCATCAAAGACTGCAGGCAACACTATTTGAGGTTCTGCTTCCCTTAACAAAGAGTTTGGTTTGGAGAGCATGCAGCATGTATACAAGAAGCTTGCATGTCAAAAGGGAAGGTGTACTGAAGATCTTCAGGTAAACCAGATCAAGGATTAGAGAAGGATAAAGCAGGTCCTGGAATACATCACAGAGATTGTTGAAGCACAAATGAGTCGAAATTTAAAATTGCTGCCATTAACGGGCAAAGAAAGAGCTCAGTTTGTTGTCTATAACTGAATTCTTCCAGCTCGACTTCTTCATCTCACTTGTCTTCATAGGACACGGACTGAATTGCAGAATCTGAAGATAAATCTTAAGGAAACTGAAAGATAAAAATATATAATCATATTGAAACTGAACACAGAATCACACTGCATTTGGAAATGGTGAAATTCTGCAAGACACAAGCTCTGAAGTAGCCATTCTCCAGTGCCTCTGCTAATATATAAAATGATCTTTAACACAGCTAAGAACCTCCCTAGACATCATGAGATTCCTAAGAGGTTTGAGGGCCCAACTCTTCAAGTTATACTTTGGACAAGTTGGTATACAAGTGCAAATATAGAATAAGGATGTGAAAAATATATCAGTCAAAGCATGTTGGTACAATATTGTGTCCCGCTTTCTTGTCCATCTTCGTCTTTGATCTTGTTCCTATCATGTTAGATAATAGCAGTTACAAACATATGGTTACCCTCTCAGAAAAGCATCTCCAATACAAATCTTCTTTTCTGATCTTGCTTCTATCTCAGTTAGGAAGATAACAAATGCAGCATCTCTGTTTATCAATTTGAGACAGCCTCTCCCTCGATTTTTCAATTTCTCCACCTGGCTTCTATGCTTTCTGAAAGCTAGCGGATACTACTTTATTGAATAGTCTATATAGGAAATAGTGAAGGGACAGTTAGTAAAGTGCCACAATACTAAATTGGTAAAGCATCGCTATAGAAAAGGTATAACATAATAATTTGAGGTATTTGGCCGGAACATCAATCCGATCACTTCCTTGGTCAATCTTGTCATTTGCTTTCAAAAACATTCAATGTAGTCTGATGAGCAAGCTTAGTATATGTATCTGGCTGTGAATGTCCTCATTTTCTTTCTGCCTTTATTAAAGGCGGTGTGCATCAACCTTTCGCATCCCCTTTCTTTGTGGCTAGCATAGTGACCACTGTCCCAGTATCATTCTGTCTATATTTGGACTTGATTCTCAGCAGTAACTTTTCTCAAAGCCCTTGAAGTTAGGGACAATCCCAACATATATGAGTTATCAGTCTCTCACTGCCAGTCCCATTGATGAACTCTTGAATCCGTTTAAACAACCTCTCTGCTACTAAAATACCATTGATACAATATAGTAAACTTAATTTCTACACTCACAGTATTTCGTTTTTCTTGTAATCACTTATTCCAATTCCTCTGTGCTTAGCTGTCTCCTTAGTTCTCCTTCCCACAAAAGATGACATTTAATCTTGCCTTTTGGTCAAACAGTAATAAAGGCAGCCATTCAAAGTCCATTAGGAATTTGATTTGTCCTTTTGCAGCTATTTCTCAAATGCTATTATCACCCTTGTTGCTTCGTTTACAACAAATCTTTGTAATAACAAATGTCTTAGTTGATACTGTCTGTATTGTTTAGTTTCTGGCAGTACACATTCTGGCTTGATTTAATAAAAGGATGTGATTCACCCCAACTTAAATAGAGCCCCAAATTTTGTCTAGCCCTTCCCAGTCAAAGTGTATGTTGCCCTATAACCTTAGTGGGTCTATAAGAGCATGGGGTCTGTAGCGCCACTGCTTCTCTGTTTCTTTGCTCCTTTACACTACAAAATATATCTGTGATGCCTGGTAGTACCACACTGCATCTAGGATCTTCAGATCTCCATTCATAGTGTGCTTCAGTGTCTGCTTTCAGGATAGTTTAGTGCTTTCCCTTCCCAAATGAACTTTGCAAATGCCCTTTCAAACCAGTTAGAATACCTACCGTAAATTAAAGTAGGTACAAAGAGTCTTGGTAACACAGACTTTTTAATATTGGATAATCACCACCAAGATTTTGTGTCCCATCATTTTGTCGACATAGAACGCAATGATGGTTGAAAATCGGAGTCCACCTAATTGCCAATTGTGGGTGCCATTTTTATACCTATATGATAATATTGATCATATGCATACAAAGAGGGTGTTTCTATGGTACCTACCGAGGCAGTTTTCCTCACAAGTAAGATTGATAACCTACAAGTTATTTATATTTACTTTAAATTCTGAAACCTCTCTGTATTGGTCTTGGAAACGGAGTTGCGGGAGGCCGAAACGGAGCTGCGACTGTCGGTGCTGGAGACCTGCTCAGGGGCGGAGGCCCTGCGTCGGCGCGATTCCCGGCACCTGGGGGCCCTGTGAACCTAGTGAGACTTCTCCTTCAGCCTGCGAAACCTAGACGTGCAACACCAGCTCTTCGGTTCGGATGCGAGGGCGTGGACGGGGGTGGCCCCTTCCAGACCCGCAGTGTTCTCCAGAGACTGGGTGTGGTGATCGGCGCCCAGCGGAAGACCGGGCTTGCCATTTCACTCCAGGCGGCGCTGCTGCCTTGCTCGGCCGTGAATCCTCTTCAGCGCCTAGAAGGTGAGGAGCCATCATCGACTTGACTTAGCCAATCCTGTGCCAGCCAACGCTCAGGCGATCCTCGCGGATGCTCCGTCACGCGGCCCCTTGACTCGTGGTGGCCTGTAGTGATTTGGGGAGCTGAGTAGCGGCAAGCGTGGATCTTCTCCTCAGAACCCTGCGCCTTACTCTTAGACGTCTTCGCAGCCCCTGTCTGCCATGTAGTCCCTCTCGGTCTGCTTGACTCAACCCCGGAGTCCCTGCTGGAAACCTGCTGCTACATTTTCGGAGACCCGCTGCGCTGCACTGGCCTAGGACCACTGGAGCTCTGATCCGGTATTGATGCTTGGTGGGATTTCCTGACTCTGCCTGAGCTCATCCACTCATCCCCAGTGGCCCTGCAATACTATTGTACCTCGAGAGCGGGAGGCTCACCAGGGAGTAAAAAGGTGAGGGGGGCTGCAGATCTTAAACCTGATTGTACCTGCACTGTCCAGCGCGAGAGCGGGGGACGCATAGGTCTCATTGATAAATCCCCTGGCCGGCTGGGGCCTGCAGTCGTTTGGAGAATTGCGCGCAGACTGGCGCTAAATTTTCCCATAGCAGTGTGGCACCTCATACAAAGACTTTGGTACACTCTTCTTCGGCTCAACACTGCTTTAATCGCCTGCTGCGTGCTCGTTGCCAACGCCGGAGCACACTGCTGCGTTATTATAAGTGGCACCGTGAGTACCTCTCTTGAACACAGAGGAACTTTACCTACATGCTGACATGGGACTTGGCACCCTTGCAGAATCGAATAACTGCTCTTATACCCCGCGCCTCGTAGCAATATTCAACACCACCAACTAGCTTCTTATCGCATTAATCACCTGGAGTCACGAGGAACTCTTATTCTCATATATACCGAACTCTGTCTCACACCCAGCCTTTGCACCCCATTGACTTTGAAGGTCGCGAACATTTCAGGCACCTGCTATTTGAATAAAGCTCCTGACGACGCTGTCCCCAGTCATTTCGGGGTCCATGGTTCTCCCTAGCCCTGTGCCATTCAGTACCTCTTAACGTGATTGTGCCCCTCAGGCGCCCAACCACAATCTGTGATATTCGTGCTTGCTTGGAGGAGGTTGACAAGGACTGCAAGTCCCAGGAGGCCTGCTGCTGATTGCCCGCACCTGGCCCTGCCATTATTTTACCGCTCGCCGCTGCCACCCGTTTGAGCCCGTTTGAGCCGGTTTGAGCCCGTTTGAGCCCGTTAGAGACCGGATGAGGCCAGGCCGGGCCGGGCCTACTTTCTGAGACTGGTCACCCCACAAGGTTAGTCCTTGTCAGTATACTGGTGTTATTTGGAGGAATACACAGAAAAGGTCAGCTGTGTTTTGTTTTTACTTCCAATTCCATTTAAATAGACACATAAGGATGAACCTGCGAGAGGGTAAGGGGAGAACTGGGCTGCCTGCAGGGAGCACGGTGGGGACTTTGGACCAGTTTTTAATCAGAGCTAGCTCGGTCCTTGCTCATGAGATAGCATTAACCGAGCGTCGTCTATCTCTTGATCCCCAACTGTCTAAACGATCATCTTTGGGCGTAATAGCATCTGCACGTACTCCTGATTGTTCTTTGGTTGTAGACGCTGACTCCCCTGATAAGGCAGGTGAATCTGGTCAGTTTGCTAATGGGCTATTGGAAACCTCTGCATCGCTGGTCACTGATAATATACTTTATCATGTGGAGTCGGTCCAGATGGATGCAGCACCCACCCAAAGCACCCCACCTCCACGTGTTGTTACAAGGTCAGCACCCCAACGAAAAAATAAAGTTCCTACTCCAATTTCAGATCCAGTGCTTAAAAGAAAGCGGGGAGGGGGGCCCCAGAGACAGAAATCGGTGAAAACTCAAAGGACAAACACTAATGGAGGAGGTACTACTTCAGCAATGGTAGCGACGAGTGTGCCTGGAATTTTTACCTCAGAGACTACAGGTGTTTCCTCTGCTGAGGCTAATGAGGCTATGTAGAATAAACTGGGGGATTTAATTATAACATCTTTAACTCCTATTATCCACAGATTGACTAAGATCGAGGAGAGACTCAATAATTTCGAATTGAAGGTCATGATAAATCATAGTACCATAGAGGGTTTACTGACACAAGCCAACCGATTATCTACATCTAAAGAGCTGAGAAATGCGGTAGAAACCTATTCTAAACCGCTAAATCCATCGCCAACCAGGCTAATGTTATTGCTGTCAGGGAAAAATGGTACTGTGGCTATCAACCATGAAGTTGGAGTAACAAATGTGGGAAGGGAAGTGGGTGAGATAGAGAATGTGCCTAGTGGTTCTAGTGAAGTTAATCAGGGAGCTCGGGGAGGAGAGGAAACTAGATCATGTATAGGGCTAGTAGGTGAAAATGTACAACAGCCAATTTCCCGTGTACCAGTAAATCGGGATAGCTCTATACTAGGACCTTATGAACGAGGGTACCCCCAGACGCGCGAGGGACTGGATAATAGCTCAGCTATAGAAGGTTTTCGAGTCTTACACCTTCCCCTGGCCGCAGCCCCTTTGGTGGTGGTTCTGAAGAATGTCCCAGTATTACAGGAAAGTCAGATTGAAACCACCGATCAACTGATGGCTAAACCCATGCATTGGCTTACAACAAAACTGAAGGAGGTTGGGGTATGGGATTGGGATATCTGTAACCAGATGATTATGGTCAGACGATCTCCATGGATAGGTCACTCTACAAAGGATGGGAGAGGGGATTGTATAGTTGTTAACTTTAATAACGAGAATGTCGTTAGATTTCTTTTAGACCATCTAGGTAGCATCAATCTAGAGTATCATAAAATGAAAATCTCTCTCCTGCCCCTAGGGTTCTATTATAGACCCCGTCATACCCCTACGATGGGCTGGGCAATTTCGCGCCTAGTAAACCACCCAAGGGCACCCCACAGAATCCCACATAGACCACCTGATCTAAATTTAGCTAATAGATTTGCTCCTCTCTCTGGTTTAGATACATGTGACTGACTACCAACTGCAAACTTGCCCCTGTTAGAGAACACTGCTGTTCGGTCCATATCTCCCTTTGTGAATGATACGAGTCTTCAGCAAGCTATACCACCATCCCCCGTGAGCAGTTTGATTAGGTCTTTTTTAGATAGGAGTGTTAGCACTGCTCCCTCTTTATTAAATATAATGTCATGGAACATTGCTGGCCTTCAAACAAAAATTAACTCTAGTGAGTGGTCGTGCTTTATAGAGAATCAAGACATCATTATGTTCCAGGAGACCTGGTCACTGAATCCGATTTTTTGTCCTGGGTATTTGGCTTTTGGTAAATCGGCTATTCCTAGTCATAAAGGGAGACCATCTGGGGGTTTGCTCACATGGGTTGGACAGTAGGCATGTTACCAGGTGGAAGAGCTAATAATAGATAACCCTGACATCCTGGTTATTAAAATTAGTTTTGAACATGGGTTAGATCTTATTTTTACCAACGTCTACGCAAGAGGGCAAGTAGGAGGGAAAGCCTCTCCTACAATCTTTAAACTTGATTCATTTATTAAACCATTGAAAGGGGAAAACCATCTAGTAGTAGTGGGTGATTTTAATTGTACATTTGAGCCCATGGGTTTAGAAGATGGAAGCCTGTCCAGGGATGAGTATGTGACCTGGGGCATACCATCGCTGGAGCTTTCCCCGATTAATAAATGGTCAGAGGCGGTCCTCCAGTTAAAAAGTTTATCCCTGGAAATGGGCCTGAGGGCTGTAAACGGAAGGTCAAAATCGGACTTTGAGGGCACCCATACTTTTAATAATGGGATAAGAAGTAGCAGAATAGACTACTTTCTTATCAATTTGGAACTGTGGGTAAGGCTAGAGGATATGAAGGTCCAGAATAGACCGGAGAGTGACCATGACCCCCTAATTTTAACACTTAAAACTATTGGGCAACCTACGGCAAGGGTAGGTACTGAAATAGCCACAGCTGAAGTGACCATGTCCAATGATTGTCGTAGATTAAAATGGGCACGGGTCTCGGAGGATGAGGGTACTATGGACCTGATAAAGCTAACCCTTGAAGATTCCTTATCAGTCCTCTCACAGCTTGATTTGCATGAGGCCTCTCTTCCTGCCCTTACAAAGGTTCACGAGGAGCTATTCATAAAGTTGAAAGCATTTTTTACAAAAAATAATAGGAGCTCCAAGCAGGTCATACAGAAATCTGCAAAATGGTATGATGGGGCATGCAGGGCTTTTGGTCACCTCTCCCCAGCTGTTAGGTCAGGATTCCCGCGAGAAGTTAGGGAAGCTAGGGTTGCATATAAGGAAACCCAGCAAAGGGCAAAGAAGACCTTCGATGAAAAAAGATGGCAGGATTTACTAAATGCAAGTAATGGGAAAAACTGGGTGCGGTTCTGGCAGACAGTGAAATGTGGTAGTGGTGATATAGGGCCATCACCAACTAATAATGTCCCTCCTGAAGCATGGGTCATGCACTATCAGACCCAGTTTGCTTCAATGAATAGTAGTTTAAGCCATTATCCACGATTAATGTGTGACACCATGCTAACTTTTGATATAGGGGAAATTGAGAGAGCCTTGGATAGTGTGGCAGCAGGTAGGGCTCCGGGTCCGGACTGCATCCCAGCGGACATTTTTAAATCTGATAAGAAAAACTGGCTTAAATATATATATCATATGGCCAATGGACTTGCAAGAGGTGCTCCCTTGCCAGAATCCTGGTGCGGGGCAGAGATTATCCCTATTGATAAAAAAGGGGATCGCGCCTGTCCAAGGAACTACAGGCCCATAAGTCTCATAAATACCATGCAAAAGATTGTGGCTAGACTTGTGTTGAGTAGGGTAAATACTGGGATAGATGATCAAGAAATTCTATCCACTTTTCAAGCGGGTTTCCGCCCTCATGTCAGAACTATTGACCAAGTTTTTAGATTCATGATGATTTACTGGAACACTGTGGTTTTAACAGGGGGGACTCTCTATGCTGAATTTATAGATCTAAAGTCAGCATTTGATTTGGTGCCCCGCTCTAAGCTGTGGGACTCACTTAAAGAAGCAGGGATGCCCCCTGCGATTTTAAATTTTATCATTAAACTTCATGAGTCTAATTATGCCCGGGTTCGATGGGGTCGACAGGGAGAGATAACAGATCGGTTTCCTGTGACCAAGGGGGTACGGCAGGGCTGTGTTTTGGCAGCCACCCTCTTTTCTTTGTTCATAAATAATGTTATCTCATATTTCTCTGAATATCCAACTGATGACCCTACTCTTGCTGGCGTGAGGGTTTCACTTTTTTTTTTTTGTAAACAAATTTTATTCGTCAAAGACACGTCATGCGAAGCTCCGTGACCCAGAGACTTCAGCCATATCAGAAGACAACATACCAGCTTTGACATTTTCCTCATGAGATATCGTGTGGAGGGTTTCACTTTTAATGTTTGCAGACGCCACTTTAATTTTATCCAAAACGCAAATAGGTCTGCAACGAGCCCTCGATAGATTCACTTTATTTTGCAATGACCATGAACTTATAGTTAATGTTGATAAGACTAAGTTCATGGTGTTGCATAAATACAAAAAAGTGAAAGGCAGAGTTGTAATGAATGGTACAATATTGGAACAAACTGATACTTTTACGTACCTGGGCGTAACGATGAGTAAGAGGATGAACTGGAAGCCTCAGATAGATTTACTAACCCTTAGGCATAATCAGTTAGCAGGGGCCCTTTTAAAAGAGTACCGGCTGTCCTTCACTAAACCGCTAGGTCCAGCACTTGCCATATACAATGGGAAAATCAGGGCTTCCATAATTTACGGTGCAGAACTTTGGGGCTTCGATAATTTAGGCCCCTTAGTCCTGGCCCAAAATAAGTTTTTGAGATCTTTGACTGGCCTTCCCCAATCATCCCCCCTCCATCCCCCATTTTTTGATCTGGGATGTACTTCTATTGAGGAGGCAGCGGGTTTTAGACCCCTCGCGTATTGGAGACGGCTTTGGACAACCTCTGAGTTAGTACCATATGCCAAAGCAGTTAAGTACATCAGAGAAGCTGATATGTCTTCAAAAATCATTTGGCTAAAAACGATCAAAAGCACGCTGCTTGATATGGGGCTTAGGCATTTGTGGGAGGACCCAGTTTCCGTCTAAAAATGATTTTAAATCTCTTTATTGGGACATGGTTTGTCTTAAGTCCCTGTCACTGGTGGATAGTACCTCCCTGACAGGCCACTTTTTAGATCATAAGTATGAATACTCGCTTGAGGCCTATTGGGATGTCATTACGAGACCTGGTGACAGGAAACTGTATCACCAATTTAGAGTAGGTACCCTCCCCCTTAAAACTTTTAGGGCAAAATGGGGAGATGGTGACACAAAATGCACTGTGTACATCTCAGGATGAGTCCATACTACATGTATTGTTTGTGTGCCCCGTGTACAAGGGGCCCCGTAATAAATGGATTAAGCCGATCTGCCGTAATATTGGCACAAGATCATCCCAAATAGCACTGCGTATTTTAAAGACAGATACAAGGGAACCTGTAGTCATAGCTATGGCAAAATTTTTGAGCTGGGCCTGGGCCCTTAGAAGAAGTAGTTTGGCTGCAAATGCAGGCTCAATTTTGCACTAATGAAGTGAATAATATTATGCGGGATGATCTTCCTCTGATGGGCATGTGGGAATATTGTCTTTCTTTTTATGTGGCTCTCCTTTTTGATATAATTGTGTTTTATAATAAATGTAATTTTTAAAAAATAAATCCTTTTTAATATAATTAATTAATTCTTTTTAATAATAATCGGATTTATAAAGTGTGGTACACATGGTTTTATATAATGTTTTTATATGTGTGTCTTTTATGATTAGAAAATTATCGAATAAAGACAAATTTAATTGGTCCCATTACACTAAAAGGAAGGCAATGATTGCTGCAGGACTGTAAGTGTAACCTGCACATGGATGATTTAAATTAATTCTGCCCAATATGGACCCTAATTATTCCCTCATTCTGATACAAAATCAGCACTTATGACTCAGTGATTAGGGAGAAGAGGAGCAGAGAGAATGGGCTTACTAGGCGACCATATGTTTGGAGAAGAAAGTGGTTTATTTAATTTGTCTTTACTGGTAGCTCATTAATTTTAATGATTGACCTAATTATTTGTTCTCCTCAGTGAAAAGCCATCTTTAGTGAGCCATTATTATTTTGATTGCTTATCTCCATCAGTTATTACCATTTCTCCAACTGGAAGTAGGAATTTCTCTAATTATATGATGAAGTAGTCAGAAAGTGACTAATCCTCCTAAATATGCCCAAGTTCACAAGGTGTTCATTTAACGTGAACTTACTGTTCAAGCCATTCTGTTATGTGTGATTTCAGTAATGGGTAAACCTCATTCTTGTCTTACTATCCCATAACCCCTGATCTAGAACATCTTTGAACAATGTGCTTCCTATTTCACATTAGATGCGTCATGAAATTCATTATGAATTAAATTGTTAATTTGAATTTGCATGGGTTATCTCCAAAAACAATCTAGCGTAACACTGTGTTGGTCTGGTAAATGTTTTCTATTAAACAAATTGTGTGTGAACTTGGTGAAACATGTAGATATTCAGAGCGCAGCCTAGGTGCCAATCCTGACCCCAAAACTCGGGACCAACAGTGTATGGGTCATCCTAATTCTTAAAGGATTTACCAAGATTCAATTAGAAGAGACATAATGAATGTGTGATGTAACTTGTCACCATTAATAAGAATTTTGTACCTGACATTAACTATGCTAAATATATGCACTTGGGCAGAGAAGAGCTGTTTTGGTAATTCTAGAAATTTCATGTGTTCACAAACTTTTGTGGATTCTGTCATTAATACAAAAAAAAAACCAAGATATTATGGTCCACCTGTCTAGTCCCTCAGAAGATGGGCACACCTGCAATCGGCTCATTGCCTCAGCAACCAGGTGAGTTCTTTTGCACTGCTGGCAACACCCGCATCACAAAAGTTGACAGTGCCAGCATGTTGGCAAAACCACTGTCAGTAACAATATCGAAGTCTGGCAGCAAATGACCTCCAGCGAAACACCTGAATCGTAGGTGGTTTTAACAATGTTGCTGAAAAATTGCCAGGCTGTACTGGGATTCTGGTGACAGGCTCCTGTCCAACCTATGTACTCCATGGACAAAAGCAATGTTAGACTGACATAATGATTAAGCAACCTGTACCACTGTTTCCAAGGCAACATGGAAAGACAATAAATGTACATGTTATGAGGAACACAGATTTTCATCCTCAGATAGTATGGATGCGCTTTAATGCCAGCTGTCACTCTTGCAGAGCTCTCTTTAAACATTTTCATTGTGATGGTGCTTATCCTACAGCTCATCTAAAGAATTGAAATGTAAGCCCCACAATCCATTGTTTCGCAGTGTGACAGAGCTGGAACATTACCACACTAGCTACAGAATAATTCCCATGGCTGCTTTTCTCAGCAGGAAGCCACTACAGTAAATATAAGCCAAGCTGTAGGTTTTTTCGGAGCACAGACAACGCCCCAAGGTTCATCTCAGTGCTATGCAAAGTAAAACATGGTAGGAAGAAGAACAGTATTGCCCACTGGAGATCATCAAATAGAGAACAATGATCATAAATATCAAGATATTGCTTACATAAAGTCAACGTAATCCATGGAGTAATTGCACATGAATTGTTCGATTGAATATTATTGCATTGTTGCTAAAAGTAAATCATCCATTGGCAGGCTGTTTCAGATTCTACGTGCATTACATGAAAAGGAGTGAGATTGGATGGCCTTATTTCTAATGAGAGGCAGCACTGGTGGAAGATTTCTGTTCCTAATTGAGTGTGGACTGTCTAGTCGTATTGAGCAGGGACTTTGGGAATGATGTGTATGACCACCTTGTCAGATTAGGAGCTGTTTGAACTCTTTAAGAGCCATGTGTTCATTTGGATGTTCGACACTTCAGTGAATTTGAGATGGAATCATTTTTTACAGCCTTTTTCATGTCCCTAAGGCTCTGGATTAGCAGAGGGCAGTGAAAGAAAATCGGCTAAGGGATGCCAGAAATACTATTCTAGCCTCTGGTATGAGCAGAGTTCTCAGACTTCGGGTTTGTGGATGTTCTTCCGGAGGAAATCCTTCATGCTCCAACTTTCATCTCGTTGTCTGGGGGCACGCCCACAGAAATGGTGTCATATGGGCCACTCCATCTAGAGTGACTGATTCGCCACCATGTCTGGCACCATTAGTTCAGCAACAGTCTGCTATCCAAAAGGTGGCTTTCACTTAAAGGCAGCAAGCAAGTGAAGAGGAATAAATACCTGGTTATGGACAATGGCTCCTTACTTCCTGGGCATATTTCTATTGCTCAATTTGCTGTTGAAAATTTCAGTAGCATTGATGGAAATTGATGACTTTTCCATCGCAGTGTTCGTAGCAAAGTGGCTCCTTCCTTGGTGGTTGTATGTCAGAATATCGAGAACAAACGTCTTAAACAGTTTAAATATTGAGAAACAAAATAACATTATGATAAGTGCATACAGGAAATTATACATTTATTATTTTTAACTTCATATCTTTGTACTTTGAAAATATATATTTAGTAAAGGTACCTATGCAAAGTTAAGTATAATAAACCTTCAATTACCTGTGTATACTTAACAGTCACATTGTTTTGTTCGCCGATATTTAGGCTACATCATTTGACCACGCAATATTTTGTAGTCCATATTTTGGTAGTATGGAGTCGGCAGATACAGCCGCTTTCAATGGAGAACCAGAGTTGCACATATATATTTTTCTTATATTTTTCCCTAGTTTTGACATCTCTAATTTATTCTGTATTTTCAGCTGTCAGAGATAGTTCGTGAATTCAAGACCACAAATAGATTACTATTAACTGGAACGCCCTTACAGAATAACCTTCATGAACTGTGGGCATTACTCAACTTTTTGCTGCCGGATGTCTTCAATTCTGCAAATGTAAGTATTCTTACATATGTGTATGTAGATTGCATTTTTAGAATATTTTATCATGTGTGGGAAATGTTTTTCACTCACTGAATTTAGTATGGGTGAAATTATATATGTCACTGTCACTGTAATGCAAAGATACCTTTCATTATGTGAACCTTCCATTTTTTTTTAACTGTTACATTTATTTCTCTGCTGGATGGTTTGTGACCATTACTTTTTTATGTTCACTGGCTTTATCTTAAGTACTACCAATAGCTACTACAAGGATGTCAAAGCAGGAAATTGAGTGATGATGTGTACATGTTAAAAGTGCCTATTGGAACCTATTCATCATTAATCACAACATATCTATCTTAAAGATGATATTTTGGACATGTCATACTGTAAGCAATTGTTTGAATTAAGTTATAATAGTCATTCTAGATCTTTTGTCTTAACACAGAAACTTGTCTGTCTCTGGCTTAAGATTAACTAACCTCGTGTCAACCCAACGAGTGCATGCCCTTTCTTGAGATGTATTGCTCTATACTTTGACAGAGCTAGCAAAAGTAGCATCTTCCCTGTGGATCCTATGGAAGACTAAGCAAAAGACCTTAAAGTGTATTAATACTAATAACCAGTGATGTAGCTTCCTGGCCTCCATTACACAATCATTGATCGCTGAGCCCATAGCTAAGCCCACAGCTGCATTCTCACTTTTTAGAGATCCAAGATTTTATTTTTGGCAGTCCTCTATTTAGGGTGTTATACTAATCAATCCAGGAATGGAAAATGTAGCATTTATTGATATCTTATGCGATTAAAGGCATAATTTTCTGATAGATGCTTCTCACCACTGGTTCCTCACTTTGTGAATTTCTCCAGCGCCAGACTGGATTTGGAGAACTTTTTGATAGCAGTTCCCTCGTGCATCGGTATGTGGCATCACGTGGCTCTGTGTCAGATCTGTCCTGCCCCAGTTCTGATGCTGAGACAACTATATCTACCCCACCTCCATGTGCTGACGTCAATTCCTTTCTTTCTGTCCCTTCTGACTTGGATCCAGAGCTCAATTGAATCCTGGCAGATTGACAGTTTTCTTTTTCCCCCGCGTCCTCTTCCTCGTACTATAGCTGCAGGCACTAATCGACATTGAGCGAGTGCTGCACAAAGATAAACACGAAGGCCATCCACAACCACGAAGCCAAACTTGCTCTCCCAGAACTTCAGAAGAAGTCGAAGAAGGTCTGGTCCGAGTGGAGGTCGAAGGTGCGGTCGTCCTCTTACTACCAGGGCTGCTCTTGTGGCCATTCGACCTCAAAACTTCAGGAGTTCAGGTAAGTCAAAGAAGAATAAGAAGCCAAAGCACAGGTCCCCGTCATCCACACTACTCCAACTGTTTGGAGTTGTGCAATACCCCAAGTACCTCTAGGGCATGAAGTTGTTCCTCCCATTGAAAAGCGATTCAGTGCTTGGTTCAGATGCACTATGGCTTTCCTGGGTCATCAGCGACCTCTCAACAGCTCCACAAGTTAAAAATTGCCCCACCGAATTTTTAGTACTGCATTGAATTTCTCTGGAGTGACTTTGCCTTTAAGGATCTAAGGTAGCCCTCAGTCTGGTTATTATTGGCGGATCCATCCCTGACTGCACCACTCAATCTCGCTTTGAGGCCAGCCCCTGAGCCTAGCTCCATCAGCTCCAACATCAGAGACCCATCCGAGGCTGCCACCCTGGACCTCGATACCGGTACTGACATCACTGATGTCTAAACCAGAGCCAATAGTTTTATTGGACTCCGAGAATCAATTACCACCCCCTCGGGTACACAGCATGTCTATACTTTTATTCGGGCCCTGAACAACCTCCTGCTGATGATGACCATGATGATGAACTCTGTGGTGAGGAGAATATCTTTTTAGGTTTATGAGATTCCAGTGCCCTGGCTACATCTTCAGAAATTTATCTTTCTTCACCCAGCAACGTTATGGCAACGGAAGGGTCTGCCTCCTTCATCACAGTTATTAGGAGGGAGACTGAAGCTCTAGATGTTACACTGCCAACAATGGACGTAAACAACAAATGTCCTGGCTGAGGTGCTCAACCCAGGCCGAACTAGACAAAACACCTCTGCTCTCATTTAATGAGTCCATTATGAATGTGCTGGTTGGCACTTAGGACACCTTTGGGTAACAGTTTGCGCTTTAAAAATACTAATAACATAATTTAGGCAAAACTAGGTTCTTGCCTCCTGGTAAATTGACAACTGGCAAGGCTGCATAGACCTCCTGGGGATCCAGATTTTCTGCTCCCAACACCCCACTCCAGAGAGTTTAGGGATCCAAACATCTACTAGTCACCTTAATCCTAATATTGTTCCTACATCTCCCCTCAATAGAGAAACAGAGTGAATTTTTTTTAACAGAGTTTTATATAGCGCGAACTTGACCCGTATCGGGTATCAGAGCGCTTTACATAGCACCAGTTGCATTACATGAGGCCACATTCATTTTTGTTAGGCACAGGAAGATGAAATGATTTGCCCAGAATCACAGGATGTTCAGCGTCATTGCCGAGAATCCAACCCAGTTCCCCAGATTCGAGGTCGACCGCCCTAGCTGTTAGGCCAACTCCTTTCCCCTAATGGATGGAAGCATTCGTCAAGTGTATGTTTTCTTCTGCCAGCCTTGCCCTCAGGTCTAAAGCTACAAGTGGTTCAGTTGGGTAAGCACCACGGGGTACTCGTGTAGAACCAAAACATTTCTTCAAAATCACTATTGAATTGTACTAAACATTCATGAATGTACCACACCTACAACAAGTTAGCAAAAATATAAATGTATTAATAAATTTGTTTTGATCTTCTATTCTTCGCACCAATTTTGTAAACAATTTATACAGGAAATAATAAGGGCTGTCTTAAAAAATAACACAATAACAAATACGCTGACAATTCAGTGGGTGACTGTTACCAATGGAGACACATTGATGATTACCCTATGAAAAAGTGTTGTTTTGTTGATAAGCCCCATCTGGGCTCGGAGGAGTAGATTTATTCTTTTGAAAATCCAACCACCAAGGGCTGTCAGTTGTCCTCTTTTGTCCTGAAGAAGACCCTATTTCATGTATCCACAAACACATATATACACAGGGTCGAAACGTTGACTTGTAACCATCTCATGTCCAGGCTCACTATAGCCATTAATTTAGAAAATGATGTAAGCTAGAGTGAAGGACCGGAAAAGGACAGAGAATTTATGTTATTGTCCTGTTTGTTGTCTGAATTTGAAAGGTCATTCATTTCACTATATGTCACCACAGTCACCCACTGAATTGTCTGCATGTTTGTTATTGTGATCTTTTTCAAGACAGCCTTCATTATTTCCTGTATAAATTGTTTACAAAATTGGTGTGAAGAATAGATAATCAAAACAAATTAATGTATACGTTTATATTTTTGCTAACTTGTTGTGGGTGTGGTACATTCATGAATGTTTAGTACAATTCAATGGAGATTTTGAAAAAAAGTTTTGGTTCTGAACAAGTACCCCGTGGTGCTTACCCAACTGAACCACTTGCAGCTTTGTATCTATACACCCAGGTTCCGAGGGAGACAGGGTGACCCCATTGATCTTAATAGTATTGCCCTCAGGTCTGTCAATAATAATTGCCTCATGGGCCGGTACTCTCATTTACTGTGTGACAGAGTGGTAGACACATTGCCAGCTGTCCCAGATGAAATATTGCTAATCCTGCAACACTGTAACTTGGATGGCAAGGATGCAGCAAAATACTCTTTCCGATTGGGCATGATGCCACTGACTGTCTGGGTAGGGTAGTTGGAACTATTGTAATGTTTCGGCACCAGCTCTGGATTCACTCAATGGGCTTCCTGTCCGATGTCCCTAATGGACATGCCGGTCAATGGCTTTAGGCTGTTTGGAGCAAAGGCGGACTTAGCCTTGGAAAGGTTTAAGGAGAGAAAAGCATTGCCTGCTCTCTTTGTCTAACTTCACCTATTCCCCAGTTCTCCCAACAAACTCGCCCTTTCAAGGCTTCATCAGGAGAAACCAGCAGAGGCAATGCCAGTATGCACCTCTGCAGCAAAAGGCCTCCCAGTCCTTTCAAGGTAGATGCCGGGGATCAAGCCGATTGCGCCCAGGTCTCCAAGGGCAATGTTCTACGCAAACATCAGCCCCTCCTTTGGCAGCTGTACAAAACTACTTTAATTTATTCTCTGCGACATACAGTCGGCTCGTGGGAGGTGCATCTCTTTTTATCTCCATGGGTGGAGGAGCATCTCTTCATACAAATAGGTTTCTCCAGATTGTAGAATACAGTTACTCCATACCTTTTCTGTTGCATCCCCCGGATCTGCCTTCCACACTGCAAAAACTCCCAAAAGACCACTTGTCCATACTCCGAAGAGAAGTACAAGCTCTCTTGTCTAAGGGAGCCATAGAAAGGGTGCCGGCATCAGAGATAGGGACTGCCTGTTACTCCCTTTACTTTATGGTGTTGAAAAGGGATGGAGGCCTTTGCCCTATCCTACATCTGCGCCCTATAAACTTTCCATTCCGGAGGAAAACGTTCAAAGTGCTCATATTGGTTCAATTTGAGTCTGTCCTTGATCTGAGAGACTGCATGATGGCATTGGATTTGCAGGGCACCTAATTTCACATCTGCGTCCTACAGTCCCACAAACGCTACCTGCGGTTTAAGTTAGTCCAAGAGCACTTTCAGTTCACCGAGCTCCCATTTGACCTTACCAGTGCAACTGGGGTGTTCACAAAGGTGATGGTGGTAGTTGCAGCTACTGAAGGAGAGCTTGCTTCAAGCTCTCATAAACCACCTCCAGACGACGGCCGACCTGTTGACATCATTGGGCTTTTTCATCACCATTCTGAAGTCACACCTGACTCCTTCATAACAGCTTCACTTCATTGAAGATATTCTGGACACTGACCTTTTCCAAGTTTCCCTCTGCCTCAATCAGTCCAGGACATACAAGCTATGATCCCGAAGTTCAACCCATGACCTGGGTATCAGTGAGAGTACCTCCAAGGCTTCTTGGCCTCTTGGTCACTTTGAATCTGCTTGAGGACCACAATGCTCATGGGATCTGAAGTCTCAGTGGGCTCAGTACCAAGGGGACCTATCAGAGTTCTTCCAGGTGTCGTAGGACACTGTGAAAGATCTACAGTGGTGGCTGCTAGACAGCAATTGTCCCAGCAGCAGATTTCTTTCCCTATCCGCATTCAAAGTTAATGGTCATGGTGGATGCAATGTTGCTGGGTTTGGGAGGTCATCTGGGAGAATTGCCAATCAGAGGATTAGGGTATCTGGCAGAGGCGCACCTTCATATCAGCTTGTTGACTGATGGTGTTCCTCCTGCCAGTCAATTGGGGCAGGATACAGATTCTCACAGAGAACACAACCGCCATGTGGTATTGGCACGAGCAGGGTGGATTGGGGTTGTGGGTCCTGTGCCACTTCCAGAGACACTGTGTCTCTGCAAGTGGCTGAACACTTAGGGCAAACCTCGATCGCCCAGCACCTGGCAGGATCTTTAAATGCCAGGGCAGACTTACTCAGTTACTGCATAAATAGGGACCCCCTCTAGAGAACTTAATTTAAGGCCAGGGAGAAGAGGGGGAAAAAAAACAACATACACTGTGAAAAACTCCCTCGAGGCCTATCTTTCCTTTATCACAAGGACTAAATCTTAGCTGGGCTCAATAAACAATTATATTAATTCAATAATACTAACATTTGATTATGACTATTTATTTAATTTCTTTATATATTTTACAAAATTTCATTATTTTCTTCTTTTTTCATCTTTAAAACTTTATAAAGTGTATACATCACAATGAAAAGTCAATCTTGTTACTACAACAAATACATATAAAATATTATTCAACAAAGAAAGAAAGAAAAACCCCTGGATAAAACACAATAATGCAACAATTCCACAAGACTCATTCACATACATACAAACTCATACCACAATCATCCAAACTGCATCTGAAAAAGAAGGGAGATCATAGATAGTAAAATCTCCACGACCAGATTGAATAAATATGTTCAAAAAGGGTCTGAACATATGGTCGACGCACGTCTCGGTGGTGTGTGAAGAGTAGTCAAACCACCTTCATCAGGACCTTTCCAGAGACCCACATCAGTTTCTTAAAACCCATGGGACCTGAAAAAATTTCAAGATTAGATTTTATGAGCCCATAACCTATCTTTTAATTCATTGACTGGACCAACATATTCTTTTCCCACAAAGAATTGACATATAGTAGAACCCTCACCACAGCATTCTCTCTGCGAATACTTCCAAATACTTACCAATGGGAGCATTGAGAGAAAGAGTTACTCTAATAGATGCTTAAGAAAGAAAGAAAATAGAAAAGACTCATTCACATACATACAAACTCATACCACAATCATCCAAACTGCATCTGAAAAAGAAGGGAGATCATAGATAGTAAAATCTCCATGACCAGATTGAATAAATATGTTCAAAAAGGGTCTGAACATATGGTCGACGCACGTTTCGGTGGTGTGTGAAGAGTAGTCAAACCACCTTCATCAGGACCTTTCCAGAGACCCACATCAGTTTCTTAAAACCCAGGGGACCTGAAAAGATTTCAAGATTAGATGTTATGAGCCCATAACCTTTCTTTTAATTCATTGACTGGACCAACATATTCTTTTCCCACAAAGAATTGACATATAGTAGAACCCTCACCACAGCATTCTCTCTGCGAATACTTCCAAATACTTACCAATGGGAGCATTGAGAGAAAGAGTTACTCTAATAGATGCTTAAGAAAGAAAGAAAATAGAAAAGTGTTCACAAGTGCATAGAGTAATAGTCCTTTAGTTTCCCTTCTATACTGTGTAAAGGATCCTTATAACCCAGAATATAAAGGAGCCCTGCTATTAATTTAACCAGGCCTAACATCCGAGTTGTGTCAATACCAAGGTAACTATATATAAACAAATAACACTGTGATACTTACCAGGAAAAAAGTATAACAGGACCAACAAATAACCACTTGTGGTATCAGCCAATGGCATAGTTTAGAAAGTCAGCATTCAGTCTATGAAGACAAGATATTATAATAACATAAATACTAAATGCCAACATTCCCCATTTGAATATCATCAAATACCGGGCTAATATTACTTTACCTAAAAATCTCTACTCATCATAGCCCAATCATCAGGCAACTGTATTTCTTCACAAGAATAACATCCCATCCGGGCCACAATATTCTATGAAAGAAAAGGCGCGTCAAAGTTGAGACTCTAAAGAGTACCTCAATGTCAGGAAAATGTAATGGTAATGGCGGATGCAACGTTGCTGGGTTTGGAAGGTCATCTAGGAGAATTGCCAATCAGAGGATTAGGGTATCTGGCAGAAGCGCGCCTTAATATCAGCTTGTTGACTGATGGTGTTCCTCCTGCCAATTGAGTGGGGCAGGATACAGATTCTCACAGAGAACACAACCACCATGTGGTATTGTCACAAGCAGGGCGGATTGGGGTTGTGGGTCCTGTGCCACTTCCAGAGACACTGTGTCTCTGCAAGTGGCTGAACACTTAGGGCATCTCCTTGATCGCCCAGCACCTGGCAGGATCTTTAAATGCCAGTGCAGACCTTCTCAGTTGCCATTGCCTAGCAGCTCATGAACCGCAATAACATTCGGAGGTGGCACAGTGCATCTTCTAGTAGTGGGTAGAACCCTGTTTCGATCTATTCGCCACTGCAGAGAACATGTAGTGTCCATAATTCTGTGCATTTAAAGTTTTCGAGGCTTCCCTCGGAGACCACATCCATCTCAACTGGGGTTCAGGGCTCCTGTATGCCTTTATGCCTCTACCTTTACTGCCCAGAGTACTGAAAAAATATGAAGAAAGACCAGGACCAAGTCATCCTACTGGCCCAAGACTGGGCGAGGAGAGTGTGGTACCCAAAACTTTTAGCCATGAGCATTTGCCCTCCAATCATGGTGCCTCTTTGTCTAAACCCCTGCATCCGAACCTGCATCACTTACACATCCATGTGCTGAGACTTGGTGGCTACAGTTCTCCCTTCCAAAGCGGTTGGTGTCATCTTAGCAGCCAGTGTCCATCCACCAAAACGGTTTACATAGGACTTTGGGAAGAGTTGGTAGCCTCACATTCCCCCAAGGACATCCAACCCTTCACTGCAAAGTTGTCTGACATCTTGTAATTTTGTCTGTCTTTAGCCCAGCAAGGATTTGCTGTGGCAACAGGTAAGGGTTATCTTTCGGCCTTTTTGCATTTGCAGATCAGACATTGCATTTCAAATCACTTGTTATGATGCTTTACTTGAAAGGGCTGATCACATGTTCCTGCCAACACCTTTTGTAATGCCGCTATGGGACCTTGGTTCTCACATGCCTCAGACGCACTCTTTGATCCGATACACAATTATTCTCTGTGCCTGGTGACTATCAAAACCTTCTTCCTCATTACCATTACCTCAGCAAGATAAGTGAGTGAGTGAACTCCAGGTTCTATCCGTTCTTCCCAGATAAATTGGTCCTCTGGATGAAGGCGGCATTCCTGTCAAAGGTTGTTACGCCCTTCCACATTGTGCAATACATCCTGTTGCCAGCTTGCTATGCCCTACCTCAACACTTTAAGGAGCAGGAATGCCTCACCCACCTTAAGCCTAAAAGGGCCCTCTGTTTTTACATTGATCTGATCAGAGACCATTGTTTGGATGATCAGCTGTTTGTGGGCTTCAAAAAAGAGGGCATTGGTGCAAAAGAGAACCATCTCCTGATGGATTATGCTGTGTAGTAAGATCTGCTTTCGGCTAGCCAAAAAGCAGTCCCCATAAGGCCTGCACGCTTATTCCATCAGAGCGAAGGATGCTACAGTCAGTCATTGCCTTACGATTCTTCGCAACAGTTGTCAGGTGCTATTGGAATGCCTAATACCTAACCAGCATTGTTATTGCCAATATTGTAGTGAATATGCTTCTTTCTAACCTACAGTAAACTACAGAACAGTGTTTTAGAAACGCAAAATGGTGGCATCTTCATAATATTACTCTCCGTACAGTGGTGAGAGTACAGTTTCATTAGAACTAAACAGATATATTTTTTAAGTTGTAGATTTCTGTTTAACACCAGCATTTTACTTTGTGTTATGTTAATTATATTTATAGATCCAAATAAACACCTGAAAGGACATCCTGGCGTTCATAAGGATGTTAACCTAGCTGCTTTTTGAGCGTCTTTCTAATATGAGGATGGCAAGAAATCATTTTGATACTCGCAGGCAGCGAGTTTCTGTAATTGGCAAGTAAGCAAGATAATTATTATGGCCTCCAATTCCTTTTTGAGAGACGCAAGAGACAATGATGAGATTAGTAAATGAGAAGTGGAGAAGGTGTGCAGAATGATATTCCCTGAATTTATGCGTGCGATAGATGAGTCCAGAGCTTACGGCCTATTGGGGGTTATAAAAAGAGCTTTGAAAATAGAGTACTTCTGAATATAGAGCCAGTACAGCTCTTCCAGATTAGGGCGTATTAATCACAGGGATGATGATTCAGTATAAGACGAGCAGTAGTATTCTAAGCCATCTGAAGTTGATGAGGGACACGATCCGAACCATTTGAAGCCAAAGCGAAATATATGCCAGGATTCCAAGTACAGTAGGTTACTGTAGTCCAGTGGAGAGGGGATGAGAGCATGCATGATGGTCTTGCGAATAGAGATTGCCAGGAAGGTGAATACATCTCTCCGCATTCTGGAGATGGAAAATTGGGATTGGAAGCCTGGCTGATTAGGGCAGTGTAAGTAATGTTAATGTTGAACATGAATTCCCTGTTAGATGTTTGGTTCGGGGTCGGCCTAACTTTCAGTGGCCACCTGAGAGAGCATCAAATAGGTGTATTACTGAAAATGAAGGCCTCTCTTTTATCACAGTTTAATTTGAGACAGATACATCCACAAAGTGACATTATACATGCACATTTGGTGGACAAAAGGAGTGTTGTCCAAGATGGAGACCAGGATTTGGGTATTGTTGACATACAACATAATTTAAAATCCGAAGAAATTGATGAGTGTCACCAGAAGAGTAATGTAAATATTGAAAAGGGTGGGACTGGTGGAAGAGCTCTAGGGGAATCCACAGGTAATGGGAACAGCTGTGGAATGGAAGGAGGAAGAGATACAGACTGAAATCTTTAATAAATAAGCAGATCCACTTAAGAGGAGAGAGGCTGATTCCCCTATGATGGAGAATGGAGAAGAACATAGATTGAGAGACTGCAGCAGATAGATCAAAAAGAACCAAAGTGACAGACCCTTCCTGGTTCAAGCTCAATTGGGTATTATCTGAAACAATTAGAATAGCAATTTGTTTGTTCTGTGAAGTGTGAAAAACAGATTGAACCAGATCAGGCAAAGAGTTGTACTCCACTTAAGATTGACTGCCTTCTACTAAGGTTTAGAAGGAAATGGTAATATGGAGATAGAATGAAAGGACAATTGTTACTGAGTCCCTTATGATCAGCTGTGGGTTTTATGGACAAGGGACAGCTAGTATATATTTCCAGCAATCAAGAAGTGTCTCTGAAACAAGCGATAAATTACAGAACTCCCCTCCTGAAGGCTAGATATTATCATGAGCCAAAGAGTATTGAAAAGGAAGACCGAGAACCTGCGACGATCCAGATTTAATGGAACCAGTGTAAGTGTGGATGTTGTTTATGGAAACGTGTACATTCTTCAAGTAAGAAGCCGTTAGGAGAGCTCCATTGCATGCTCGCTAAAGGATATGAAGGAAATTGAAAGGCTGTCTATTTCCTGAAAATAAGATAATAGATCTGAGCAAAGTTCCTATGTAGGGGTAGTGAAGTGATTACACACAGCAGGTTAAAGGAAGGTTTTAGTAGAAAACCATTCCCTGGTTGCATTACCTGCAGTGTTGATAATAACCAATCCTGGTAGAACCTACTTTATGTTGGTAGTTTTTAATGGCTGCTAAGCAGTTGGTTTTGGCTTCTGTGTTGTAAGATTTCCTCCATGTACGCTCTAGGTATTTACAGTGGTGTTTTGCAGAGTGGAATTCATCAGTATGCCATGGGAATGGGCGCGGGAGAGAGGAATGATGGGAGCAAAATTCACTGAGCTGCGGCAATGGTAATAATTGCATTCATGACTCACTCATCTTGTGGTAAAGCGCAGAACTAATGTTAACAAGATTTCTTACTCCAAGACCGCTGAGTGTCAGAAGCCGCGGGCATGGCTATTGATGGATGGCCTCTGTTATAAGAGGATAAGGGAGCAACAAAGTTATCTGGTTAAAGGCAGTGGCTGGATGTCTGAAGTGGGGACAAGTTAGTGAAAATAGGATCAAGGATATGATCAGATACATGAGCAGACTTGGATATCGTTTGAGCAAGACCAGATGTCATGAAGGTATCCTAAGGGAGAAGCTATGTCAGTTTGAGAAGTGTTATCCAGGTAAAAGTTAAAATAGTCAGTAACAGTGTAGTTGGCATATTTCAAAATAAAAGGCGACTGAAATTCAGCGATAGAGATGATTAAGTTCGTTTTTATGCTTGGGGGAAGGGGGGACAATAGATCAGGGCACCAGTAAAGGAGTAAGGTTTGGGTTTCAGGGAAAAATGAAGGCATTCCTATAATCAAATGGGAGGGTGTTCAAATGGATACAAGAGAGAGTGGAATGGTGAATAATAGCAAGGCTACCATGCTTGGATGTGAAATCAAGACGTGAGATGAGATGGAGTAGCCTGATGGAATACAAAAGCACTATCTGACATGGTATTAGCACGCAGCCGTATTTCAGTTAAAAATAAGCCGCCTGTCTCCTGAGATACAATGTAATCATAGATGTCCGTATAATGTTTGTGCTAGCTAAGACCATATAGACTACAGATGAAACATTACCAGTGAGTTTCTGTCTGCTACTGGTCTCTTTCTTTGCTGCTGAAGTCAGATAATATCATACTTTTATGTGAGAGGGTAGATAAATTGCCCATGCTCCTCTGCATAGGAAATATGAGGGTTCCAACAAGGTTTTTGGTTTATTTATGAATGTGGGCCCTGAATGATCAGATTTTCAGCAACCCCAAATCTGAGGTGAACTTTTTCGTGTATCATCTGAAAATGTGATTGTCCCCTCCCAACTCTTGATAATCGGTAAGGTAATTCCAATAGGTACCCTCAAACTTTAACCATATACAGTCTCCATCATTGAATCCTTAATAGATTAACATGCTAGATAATTTCCAGTTTTCGAAGTGAGGTCCCTCTGTAAATTTAGCATAGCATTGTAGCTTAAATATGAATTTACCTTGAAAAACCAAAAGAAAAGAGGCGTTTGGCAAAACAGGAACAGTTGGTTTAATTAAACATTTCGGCGGCAGCACAGTCACAGCAGCGGGTCTGAGAACTATCTCAAAGTACAATCAGTTCTAGCTTTGCACTATTTAGTGATCAATACTATACGTGCTTCAGGGACCCCCACCGCGGTTGCCTAAAGACAATAATGTCACTGTAGCGACCGAGGGATTCCGATACTTAGGTATATATAAATAACCCTGCAGTACTCTCGATTCTATGTTATTACTCTTAAGACCCCACTGACGAGACTTCACAATGATGTGCTCCATTGGAGGACCCTGCCCCTGACTCTCCTGGGCAGGGAAGCGCTGTTTAAAATGTTGGCTCTGCCCCGATTTTTGTACATGTTGCAGAATGCCCCCTACAGGGTTCCAGTCACATACTTCACTAGTATGGAAAGTGAGGTTAGGACTCTTTTATGGGACGGAAAAAACCCCACGTAGTCTGACACACAAATTAACGATAGGGTGGTACAATGGGGGAATTGCCTTACCCGACCTCAAACAGTACTACTGGGCCTCCCAACTGGCAGTTACCAACCAATGGGTCTACGCCCCACCGTCTGAACTAGCATATCAGAGGGACAAATGGATAATGAACCCGGGTGGTTATCAGAGAGCACTTTTACTCTTACCCTAAACATCAACACCTCACAGATCCCACAGCCCAAACAGTTGCTATCTGGCACCACGCAACAAAAAAACTGGGGTGGCACAAGAAAATAACATTGAACACTCTTCTATGGGAAACTGAGCAACTCGGTACCCTGAGTAAATGCCCAGGGTTCGATAAATGTGACGTAATTGGTACCTCCTCAGTTGGCGACCTGTGGAAGCGAAACAAGATGGTCCCATTCAAAGACCTTCAAGCAGAATATCAATTAGCTGGGTCGGAGGATTTCCGATATTTACAAATACGACACGCTATAACAACCGCTGTTACGAGTGGTGAAACTCTACCCGAGGCTTCCCCACTAGAGTACAGACTCCTAATGGAACCCATGTCACGTAAAGCAATATCTCTCACATACCGCAAACTAATAAACAATAAGCCGGATCCATTAACACGTCTCTGGCAACTTTGGCAAATGGATGTTGGAAATCTGGAGGATGATGACTGGCAAGAAGCACTCTCTCCAAAGAAGGTACTATTTCAATGAGGCTGAGATTAATTCAATTAAAAACCCTACACAGAGCATATCTCTTGGCAGGCACGCTGGTTAACATGGGGTGGAGACCCCAGATGTCTTAGGAAGTGTGCCGAGGAAGGCACATTTTTTCATTTATTCTGGGATTGTCTGAATATCCGCCCTTACTGGGAGAGGATTATCTCCACACTTAAGGAGGAGGGGGAGAAAGATATTACCAACTCCCCACGACTGTCTACTAAACGTAAGGGAGGCCACCGTCCTCAACTAGACCGAACGTACGTGGGTCTCACTGGGGTTCGCCCTTGCCAAAAGAAATATTGCTCAAAAATGGGGATCCAGGGGCTTGCCGACGTACCGAGGATGGGTAAATGATATGGACAGTGCGATGATTGCAGAGTAAGAAGTATTTAAGCACAGGGTTTGCCCTAAGAAATGGGATCAAAAAGGGGCTAAATGGAATGTATCGAGGGGTGATTTATGTGTCTCTCCAGTGAAGGAACTACGAACAGCAAGGGTGGGGACTGATCTTTTCCATAACTGATGGGAAATAAGAACTGTGTTCTAAACTTTATGCTCGACTTGATTACTGTTGCTCTACTGTATTGTCTTGATATTTCTAAACCTTGTACTTTGTGTCCGCTGTATTGTCACACCTATTTAATAAACACAATATTTAAAAAAAAAAAAAAAAAAAAGTACAATCAGTCCGAACAGGGTTTTATAATTTTTTTGGGGTAGCATAAAGTACTTCCGTCTATCCTTTTTAGTAAAAGAATGCAGGCCTTTTCTGTGGAGTCATAAATAAGGCCCCTGATTACAAATGCAGGTGGGCCTCGACGTTGCGTGGACACAATAGGGGCTATTGGGTAATGTGTCCAGATGCCCCACATGAGCGGTGCGTGATCACTGCATGCTCTGTGTGTGCTGTGTCCTGATTGGCTATGTTTTACTAACTCCACCTGGCATCTGACTTTATGGTGATTTGGGAATGCTCGCGCCCCTCTGGCCATGTGTGCTTTATTGGGGCCTATCTCCCTGGACCATTGTGGTGGTGTTTCGCTTATCTGTGGGATTGACCTGAGTTTCTTGTTCGCACATTTTTTGGCCAGTTACTTGCCACCCCACCTGTGACCTGTCAATCGGTAACCTCAGGCCTAGATCGCAGAGTCGGTGTTCATGGAGAGTTCATGATGGGCGAATTTGATACCAGTAATGCAAATTTATTCTTATGTGTGAATGTATTATTATTATTAGGCTTTCCTGTTTTCAGTTTCTATTTTTGGTAAATTCTGGTGGTTTTTTTCCAATGTTTTCCAGTGATTTCAATACCTTAAAAAAACAGTGGTAACACATTTCTGCCCTATTAAAAACAGCAGAAACAGTGTTTTTCTGGTGTTTATTGAACACTTTGCTTTTATTATTGCTTGCTTTGTGCCCTGATAGTACATGGTATACAGTGTACATGAGGTCCAAATACGTTTTTACAAATCAAACTTATTGTCGTACACCATGCAATACTTCTTCAGTAAGTCTTTGGTCCTGCGCGTTCGCTCTTTCTTTCCCATGTAAACTTTTATCTGTGAAAAGCCCCTCCCAACATTGGCACTTGAGACGGGCAACGCCAAGTACAGCCGGTACACAATTTGCTAACTGTAGCCTCTGACATAGTTTTCTATGCCAATACTGGTGCACCTGAAGATTGCGGTTCTGTGGTACTGGGTCTGTGACATGTGTTAAACTGGGCGCATATACCCTCAGTGTTATTGAAGGGGTCAAAAATGAAGCAGTACTTTTGAAAGTCCAGAGAAAATTACCCTTTACGGAAGGGATTTAAAACTTGTGCAGAATACCACAACAAGGCTTCATTGACTTCAAATGCCATGGTTGGTGAAGAGACATTTTTTTAAAATTCTTTTTATTAACAATGCTCAAGAGACCATGCAGTATAAGACAGTTCTATAAATCAATACATGGAAGGACCACAGAATTCAATATCAAAGTATTCATGAGGGAACAGTAAAGACAGTAGAAAGTTACCCATTCAACAAGCATCTATGTATCCACCCCAATTTCTCTATATTTGTGTCAGGGCTCCCATACTCTCTCCCATTTTTTAGCACATCCCCTGCTTTCATACACAGTTTCTATGCATCATTGCAAGCCGTTTTTCATACACTGTGAAATACAATTTCCTGAATTGCTTCTCAACATTTCTTTGCTTACCAAGTGGCAAGCACTCTAACATGGAACATGTTGCAGTGCCAAAGTCACTAAAGGTTTTGCCAAGGTTTTGCCCATCAAGGAGATGTTTCCCATCTACACCAATTATGCTGAACACTTGCTAGACAAGGTGTTTTCAGACTCTAGCCTTTTGATTTTGTCCATTACAGCAGTCATGTTTTCCTATAAAAATCTAAGAATGCACTAGAGTGTACTTTTTTCACATCACTATCAATATACAAACTAAAAGTCTCACATTTCTTGCCTTTGGCATCATCACTCTGTAAACCGTTGCCACATGGATAATATAGTATTCACGACCTCCAGGACTGAGAACTACCGGCAAGATGATGAAGTTGGGATGACTCTTTTCTTTTGATACCACACAAAGAAACAAAATGAGAAATATTTGTGTTTGAGTTCCCACGCAATCTGAAGATTGCAAAGATGCTATCAGCATACCATCTAGCAAGTGGCAAGAATCTCTTACAGGGAAGCACTTCAGCTTAGGTATAAATTTTGACAAGTCATCATACAACTTTTTCATATACTTAGCTGAATCACTGCAAATACAACTTTTTGCAGCAGCATTCCAAGTGACACTGCTTTCCATGTTTTCCAAACGTCTGGGGTCATGTTTTTACCACTAGCCCAGATGCTTGGTGATAGTACTCTTTTCACGTATACCTGTTACTACACCTTGCACTGAATGTTTAAGCCTGGGGTGTTTGACAATTCACCTGCTATCAATACTGACTCACTAGAATAGGGTGCTGATGTATCAAGGGGTTTCACCCATTCTCTGTGGGTAAATGTCATGGTACATATTGCAAAAGATTCTTATTAAACTAGCCATTTTAATGAATGAATCAAACATAGCCAAAACATCAAATATGATTTTGATATTTCCTGATTCTCTACAGTTTATAAAATAATTGAACAAGATCTAAAACATGCGTTTAAACCCTGCATCTTTAGACCAAAGACCACAAAACTGAAAGAAGCTGAAGGAAGAAGAAACAATATTTTAGTGACATCCCGAAACAACAAAACGCAAGCAGAATTATGTTAGCCCAGTCTCTCTTGCTGCTACCTTTTATAACAAAGTTGCATTGTATTGGCCCCTTCAGGAAGAAATAAAAATGACTCTTTTACTCTCCTTTTCCTTTCTTTGAATGGCATTTAGTTTGTGGTTGTGCATGTTTTTTCCCAGTGCTTATATGTTTACACTGGTGAGGGCTATTTCCCTTTCGGTGGGGTTTTATCAGTTATTATAGGTTTAAACTTAAAACAGGATAGCCTAATTATTATAAACATTGGCATCGATTCTATCAATATTAACAGCATTACAAGTCACTGACAGGTTGAAAAGGCACAGACAGTGCCCACTTTAGGAGTACATCCACCTCATTCTAAAGGAGCCAAACTTCAGCCAATGAGGTGAAAGTGCTCTCTGCCTCACCATCCCAGAAGTCTTCACATATTTCTACCACACGTAGTGTGGTAGAGATTTTCAGAGCTTTGCTCTGCTTCAAACCAGATAAATCAAGTAGACTTCCAACCGTACCGCCTCTGAGAAAAGGCAACATCATAAAGAAATCCAAGCGAAGCCTTTACTAAGCTTGTGATCCCTATGTTTTTTGTCTCAGATGACCCTCATAAGAGGCCTCTACATGAATTAGAATGCTAAGAAACGCAAAATCTGTAGAATATTCTCTGCCAAAATTGTCAGTGATCATGATGGGAGACGTTTAATGCATCTAGAAAAATAAGGCTAGTTAGCACCGCTCTTCAAGGGATGAAACAAAAGCCAGCTGTCGTAAAACTGGAGATTGAAAGGCATAAAATCAGCCTGATTCAGCCAAAATCTCAAGGGAGAAATCAAGACCAAAGAAACCTTTCTCAGGTCAACCTGAGCAAAAGAAAGACAAAACTGACCCTTTAGGATTGCAATTTTATTTACTACGCCTTTCAATGTAAAGATATGCTTGGGGATAATTCATGTCTTGATCCTTGTTTGGATATGCCGTGTATGTACATGATAAAATAAGTGCATGCAAGTGCGTTTGATCGTGATGAGTTATATTAACCATTAGTTTTCTCATTGTGCATATATATTCAAACCACGCAAGTGTGTTGTTAGAACATGCACTCTAACACACACCTTGCAACTTACTAAGTGCTGTATTCGATATGTCACTTTTCAACAACAATAAGCCAAACCAGTCTTGTTAAATTTCTAATGAAAAGAATCAAAATTGGACTGTTACAACCACATCCACCATGATCTGTATCCATCTACGTTGCCTGCAAAGTGCAACAATCCCAGTCGTTTACAGATCTGAATCAAGGGTAACAGTTCTAGAGTCATGTATGAAGAACCGAAAGGCGTCTTGAGTTTTTCACATCATTCCATCCGATACTCGTACTTTTGAGCACGCCCATTCATTTTGCATTCCTTTTGGTCGAGTACATCACTGATATTCCTCCACGGTTATCCAGTGTAACCACATCCGCCAGTACAAATTGTTCTCAGTATGTTGCAGTTCTTGGTAGTGACACACCATAGGCACTCTTTCCACCTTGCAACGGATCCTGCACCTGTGCTGGGCTATGTGCTGTTTGATCACTTGTGACATCTGTGCAACGTACATTTTCATGCATGGGCATTTAACCACTTAAACGTTTCTCATGTTGCAGTTGGAGAATGCTCCAAGTGGGAAAGTTCTATCCACCCTCTCTAGAATCTTAGTGTATTGGGGAAAAGGTACACACTGCACATCCTCCACATCCGTGTCATACCATTGTCCTGATGTCACTGTTCTACGGGGGATCTCAATATATCTACAGACAGGCTCTAGAACCGACCCATAGCCAGAAATTAATGGGCGCACAGCTGGGTCTTCTAAACTTTTGTGGATTTTTGGCGAGCTACTAAACTGATGTACATTAGATCACAAAAAGCACTATTTCTGGACCAAGCTTTTGCTTTCTTAACAAATTTGCTGTAAATCCTTTGAGGCATATGGGCTCTTGCTTTGTCTAAAGTTACTATGGAAATATGAATGGGGAAAATGTGTTTTAGGACCCTCTTTTTCGCTTCCCTTTGCTTGATAGATCACCATGAAACTTTCCAGGTTGGAGCTGACATGGAAGATCTTTTTTTTTTAATGTTTCATGGAGATTTATCAAACAGCACCAAAGTTATAAGCAAGAGAACCCCTGGGGCTAAATACAGTAAATAAATTTGTGGGGGCCACACACCCCTCCCCCTCCCTGATCCTTCCTGAGCCCTAGGACCCCATCCCCAGAGCTAAAAATAAGGGGAGGGGTGAATGGTGCCCCCCTCCCGAAGCCCTAATAGGCCCCAGGGACTCCATCCCCCAGGGCCAAATGCAATAAAAAGGGGACAGGGGCCACCGGGCCCCCCCCCCATAGCCTTATCAGGCCCCAGGGACCTTATCCCCAGGGGCTGTGCATTTTTTTCAATGGGGAGGGTGGGCTCCGTAGCCCCACTGCCCAAGCCTTTTCAGGCCCCTGGTATCCCATCTGCCAAGGCCGTCTGATCTCTAAAAGGGATGGGTGCCTTATTTAGGCCCCTGGATCTCCATCCCCGGGGATGTATTTTATTATAAAGAGCAGCTGCTTCTTGCATGGGACTCCTACAGGATCGCAGCAAAATTTGCTAAGTTATTATAAATTTTGGGCCCAGGAGAGCACCCTTTAGGTCCCACCATGCGGCATAGTGCCGCAGGGTATCCCTACCCTGCTCCCTTATATCATCTTTTTTTAACTTCAGGACAGAGGACTAAGTCCTCAAGTCCTGTAATGACTGCCAACAGCATGTTTCTCATGTTGATGGCAGCCAATCGGAGCGCTTACTCCAGTGGAAGTCTGACTCCCGTGGGAGCGAATTGGCCTGGTAAGGGGTGGGGGGGTCTGGCTTGCTTGATGGACCAATCAGAACGCTCTGTTTTTGAATTGGTGCTCCCACAAGCCTCTTGGGAGCCTCTTGCGGTTCCAACCATAGATAACAAAAAACGCAATCTGTTATCAAGATCTAGCTTCCTGCCAAATTTGGTGTAATTCCGTTCAGCAGTATTTGCGGTAGTGCTGCTTAAGGACATCTATTGCAGGACTCCCCCTTTTCTTTGGGTCCCAGCTTGATGGATCACCTTGAAACATTATATATATATATATATTATCTACTGGTGGTCGCCAGTAGATAGTTCTAGTTAGGACCGTGTTTCCATAGGAAATCCGCAACATTCTATTTGGAATAACTTTGGCGCCGGTTGACGAATCCTCGCGAATTTTTCAAAACTAATGGGGCGCTACGCTCCGCTCCTACCCTGAAAGTCTCGGGGGGATTTGTCAAGCGGGGGCTGAGAAAAAAGGGGGGTCCCAAAACACGTTTTCCCCATGCATTTTCCCATAGGACCTTTAGTCCGAGCTACAGCCCGAACGGCTGAACAGAATTACTTGAAATTGGGCAGAGAGGTAGTCCTCAGGTCAGGGATGTGCCTTTTGCAGGTCTGGTGTAAATCTGTTCAATAGGTCCTGAGAAAATAGCATTTAAATCAATATATATATCTGTAAGCGCGCTCCGTGCGCTTACGGTAAGCTTACCGTACGCGTACAGTGCCGTGCGCGAGCTCAATTCTGATTGGTGGTTACAGGACTGTAAACATTCGAATCGGTCGAAATCAGAAAGTATCGGCCGCCATTTTCTGTCTCTCGCACTGAAAAACAAAGGTTGATCACATGAAAAGGGGGCAACGAAGAGAGTTGCAGACCCCCTAGCGTTCGTCAGGGGGTTCACGAAGGACCAAAAAGTATGAAAAATAAATGTAATAATTTTTAAAAAAAATCGCGGAGTGCGCGTACGGTAAGCTTACCGTACGCGTACAGTAAAAAAAAAAAAAAAAAAAAAAAAATAGAATTTAATATATAAATCTAAGGACCCCCAAGGGAGAAAAAAACAATTGATATTTTGTAAAAAATGGAGGCGTGCACGCTACGAAATGCGCAACGTGGGCGCTCGGTGCGAGAAGCGCACCAAGTGCCCACAGCGCGCGCACGGTGCGCTTCGCGCACCGTGCGCGCAAAAATTAAAAATAAATACATAACTTAACATTTAAAAAACCGTACAAATTCACTGAAAAAACCATAGGTTTCACACACGTTATAGTTCGGAATTAGCATTTAAAAAACCTTGCAAATTCACTTAAAAAACCATAGGTTTCACACAAGTTATAGTTAGCTGTACATTTCACTCGTAAAAAACCAATGAAATTCCACGTTATAGTTAGATCAGGTAACTATAACTTGCGCGACCGCAATGCACAATGTGTCATTTCAGATGTCATCATTGATGTCATGAATGATGTCACAGACCATGTCATAAGTGATGTAATATGTGACGTCATCAGCAGTGCATTGCGGTCGCTCAAGTTATAGTTACCTGATCTAACTATAACGTGGAATTTCATTGGTTTTTTACGAGTGAAATGTACAGCTAACTATAACTTGTGTGAAACCTATGGTTTTTTAAGTGAATTTGCAAGGTTTTTTAAATGCTAATTCCTAACTATAACGTGTGTGAAACCTATGGTTTTTTCAGTGAATATATATATATATATATATGCCATGCCAGCCCCCGATCAGCCGCACGGATTCCTATGAGTGCCACAGGCGAACGGATTTCTCGAGAACAGAGAGTATACCCAGCCTCAAGCATCGCAAGGTAGGAACCCAAAGACTATACTTATCGGTAAAGGAGTGTGCGGGCAAACACAGCACACAACATTGGTTAGTAAGCTGTGATTAGCCTTCTCATAAAGTTTCTAATTACTAGGATACCATGGCCGCCGACGCTTTGAAAAGCCGTGAGGAAGCGGCTGCTGAAATGTTTGATGATTTACCAATAATAGCAACAACACGTGATACATCGCCGGTGTTGGCTAGAACTGATAACACAGATCTAAAGGATATGTTCAAGCAATTGGAAAAAAGCATGCGTTCAGAACAATCAAAGTGGTGGGAGCACAAGTCACTCTCTCGCTACCTGGACTCCGAATTATGTTGGCCCCTAGCTACGAAAATCCGGATCCTAACATGCTAGCGGAATGGGCCGAATGTAATTTGGAGGCCTCAAGTAGATTGGTCAAAATCTTGATCAAATATGTGGAGAGTGATCGAGCTTCCCTTCAGATTCGAATCAACGAACTGAATGTTGCCATATCCAAAATAGGTGCTACTGAATTGGAGAAAAAGTACCGAGAGGAAATGCATGTGCGCTTAACTAAGGAAGAAGAAATAATTAAAAAACTCAAAGTTTTCAAATTTCAGAGAGACAAATTAGATTACCAGAATGGGCAAATTTTTACGTTTGCAAGAAAATTCGATTCTTTTAAAAAAGCCAAAGCAGGAACCTATATGCCGGTGCAACGGTCCAATATGAAGGATACAGTCCAGGCATCTACGTCCATATCTGACTTGAGTTCTGCACCTGAAAGTGAAGCTGAAGGTGATCGTGGCAACTCAGGTTTGGGGTTTACAAAGTTTACCCTGGCGCAGGAGGTGGATTGCCTGCGCCAGGATCGCAGACAAACACTAAGACCTCGCGCACAAAATCGGAAACAACTAAACGGAACAACCGCAAACGAAGGCAGCGCAGACAATGCAACAAAAACAGATGTCAGCGCCAAGCCACAACACAAGAAATACCAAAAGAAATGGAATCGCAAACAATAAGCCCCATTACCAATTCTCTCTCGATTATCAACTTGACTGACATGCAGCTTACGATTAAAGAACAACAAATTTTGTCTCTTGGACTGTCTTATTGCCCGCCCAATGATTTTAATTATGCTCAAACACGCATTGATCTATATAAGTACACTCGCAAGTTGAAACTGAGAAAATTTTACTCACTCAACAAAAATAAACCGCAAATGAATCAAGAAGTCAGGCTATATGACAACGTTAGCACCACTCTATTTACGGTTAAGGATTTAGACCTACTAAGTGACTTACAATCTCTGCATAGGGAAGAGACACTCGACAGCACCATATCAACCAGCAGTGGGGAGCCAAGATTCAATATGCCGGGTTTAACAGGATTTAAGCCTAAATCGACCTTCAACCCTATAATGCTGCACGACAACATCGACACATATAATGAATTGGTTGTAACTGAGTTGAAGAAATTGCATACTTCCACTACACGGGCACAGTGGAGTAAACACAAACAGAACAATTGTTATGGCAGCCTTATGAAAAAGCTACAGGATAACGACAATCTAATTATCCGTCAATCAGACAAGGGAGGTAACATTGTTCTATGGCCCAAAAAAATGTATCTGAATGAAGCTTTGCAACATCTTAATGACCGCCAATGCTATAGACGTGCCAATTGGGAAATGGTAAAATCTGCATGGAATAGCTTTAACAGCAAACTACTCTCATGGAAGAGTGCCGGGCTATTAAGCAATGATGAGTTTAAATTTCTCAAGACCAACCATCCTGTAATTCCAGCCTTTTACCTAATCCCAAAAATACATAAAAACCCAGACGTGCCTCCTGGTAGGCCAATAATTTCAGCTAAAAATAGCATGTTGGAGAACACTTCCCGCTACATTGATTTCATCTTGTAGGAACATGTTAAGGGGTTACCATCACACCTACAAGACACTGGAGACTTCCTAAGAAAGATTGAGACTATTGATTGGCAGGAGGATTTCTTATTGATTACCCTTGATGTTACTAGTCTGTATACTAGTATACACCATATGGATGGTAATAGAGCAATAGAACACTTTCTACGAACTAAACCAATGTACATGTACCAACACAACAGAATGCTGCTAGACATGGTGATGACTTGTTTGAACAATAACTACTTTTTGTTTCAGAACCAGATCTTTCAACAGTTGAGAGGAGTAGCGATGGGGGCCTGCTTCTCCCCTAGTTACGCATGTTTGCACATGGGACTGTGGGAGGAGCAGGTCCTCAAAACTAAATTTAATGATATCATGCATAAACATATCGTGGTGTGGTATCGTTACATTGATGATCTCTTCCTTATTTGGAGGGGGTCGGAAACAGCAGCCAGTTCTTTTATTAAAGAGCTGAATGTAAATGATCTCAATCTGGAATTTACATCACACATCAGTAGTACTTCTGTTGCTTTTCTAGATGTTGAGGTGTATATACTCAATGGCCAGATTCGTACCAGACTGCACCGGAAGTCAACAGCAGGGAACACAGTGTTACATGCCTCTAGTCACCATCCAGGGCACCTGATACGCTGCATCCCTTATGGGGAGATGTTGAGGATCAGACGCATTTGTAACACAGATGAGGATTGCATTAAGGCCCAGCAACAAAGTAGATGTAGATTTCTGGATAGGGGATATCAGACCCACCTGTTAGATAGCGCCATTCGAAGAGCCAATAGCACCTCCCATGTAAATGCACTGTGCATTAAAACTAGTTCTAAGACTCAAGTGTCTGAACAAAATACCATCAGTGAACCTCCGAGACTAATTACAACCTTTAGCCGACAGCATAACAAACTACGCATGATCTTCAAGAAACACTGGGGTGTAATTCAAGGCGACACGGTCATCGGGGGGACTCTCCCGAAATCCCCGGTACTAACGTTTCGTAGAGCTCGCTCAATGAGTGATATGTTGGTCAGCAGTAGTCCAGAGGTAAGATCGAATGCTTCCTGGCTTCAATCTACCAAGGGGTTCATCAAATGTGCCTTGTGTAAGGCTTGTAAATATGGCAGAAATAAAACCACTTACATAACTCCCTTCAATGTTGTCCCGGTTACGATCTCCAAGAAGTTAACCTGTAAGACTGACTTTGCTGTCTATGTGCTGGAGTGCACGTGTGGCCTGCAATATGTGGGGAGTACCAAGTTGCAGGTGCACAAGCGTGTACTCCAGCACATGAGAGCCATAAGTAACCAGGATGATAACTACCCAGTGGCCAGACACTTTAAAGAAAAGCACAATAGTTGTCTGGACCACCTAAGTTACTTTTTGGTGGATGCAGTATTTCCGCTCCGCCGGGGTGGTGATCGTGAATCCTTACTAAGAAGACTAGAAACCAAATATATCATCGAATTCGATTCTAAAACTCCTGTGGGTCTTAATACAAGTGAAGATTTGCATACCTGGCTGTGATCTTGCTACCTTGCGCACTAGTCTCTGATATGGCAATTGTCAATTGCTTGTATACCGCAATACTGTATCTATGTGCCATGGGGGCAAATGGCTTGATGATCGTGGTATCGGACTAAGCCAAATATTAGACACAGGGTACATGCTTTCACAATAACATTTTCCAGTAATCCAATTTAATTGGTTTTTAGAATTTGTCTTGGACAATATCTTTTAGACTGATAACATCTGCCTCTTTCAGTTTTTTCGCTCGCTTCCGTTGAATAAAACCCCCCCCCCCCCTTTTTTTTCAATACAATAGTATGTTTGTATATGTCAAAGCGTGATATAGGTGGGTCTAGCATAAGGAAAGTTTTTTGCAGTATAGATTTGTGACATTGGACCAGATCTAATTCATCTTTGAAATATTAGTTCCTCTAACCAACTCTTTTAATTTTTCATTGCAACAAACACAGGGGTGATTTGGGGTAACAGAGATTTACTACTCTATCAGAGGCGATTAGTTTGTATATTTCGACTTAGTATGGGTTAAATGATTTGTATTTTTGTGGGATGTTTCATATAAGGTTTACGATCTGTTTTTTCTGAGCAACACTTGCAAAGGGAAAATATAAGATTCCAATCATTGTTTACCAAACATATCATCGTACTGTATTTTATATAGCTGCTATGGTTGCTCTATGTTTGTACATTTGCACGATTTACCCACAGGGGTTGGGAGCGAGTACCAATTGGATCGGGCAAAATTGGTACCCCAGGTCCGAGTTTGCACAGTTACACAAATTGACCATTAAGGTGGTAATTCTTTGTACACTTTACATGGTATTATGAAATGGTGCTATATTTGCTCTTAGACTGTATAAACTTCATTTATAGTTTATATTAGGTTATCATCGTACTGTACAATACTATGTGCTATTCTTGCTGTATATTTGCATATTTGCACAATTTACCCACAGGGGTTGCAAGGCTTTATGGATTGGATCGGATAAACTGGTATATGAGGTTCCAATTGACACAATTACGCAATCTGCTCACTGTGGCATTATGTCAAATCATTTCAAAAGGATGTATGTTATGATGTTGTTACATCTATGCGCAATTTGCACATTTGCAGAATTTGCACATCAAGTACATGTTTGTATTGAAATATATACGCCGCTTTTTATCAGGGGATGTGTTATTTACTTTCTCCTGTTAATTGTATAATATTTTCCATTTGAATATGGCTCGCCCAAATCAATGTGTGTTTGCTTTGTTTACTGTCCATACAGATGGAGAGTAAAGTTATGAGGTTTTGTACATTGTGCAAGGCTACTAGGCATAAGGACTCTTCCATGTCTATCGACCTGCCGATCACGTGATTAGTCACTGGATTAGTTTCACTTTATATAAACCAATTGCTTTTCACTAAAGCGTCATGTGATCAAGGCCTTCTTGAGGCCGAAACGCGTCATGGCGGTGTATGGGATTCCTATGAATCAATAAACAACTTTGCACAGAAGATTGGGTCCGGTTTCGTCTTTCCGAGTACATTGGATATTGAGGGCGGAGTTCCTTGGATATATATATATATATACATATATATATATATACACATACATATATATATATATATACATATATATATACACATATATATATATATACATACATATATATATACATACATATATATATATATATATATATACATACATACATATATATATATATACATACATACATACATATATATATATATACATACATACATACATATATATATATATATATAAAGAACAAACTTCTCTCTCGCTTCACCCTTAGTCCTGGGGTTCGTCGCAATGAAGGAAAGCACGGCACCACAGAGAACACTTGAAGTGTTTATTCAGCAAAATAACATCAGTAACACGCACAAAAGGACGGTCGACGCGTTTCGGCACTCAGCCTTCAACTGGACCACTACATATATATATATACACATATACATATATATATATATATATATATATATGTTGATGTCTCAACAATACCGGCGGTGAGTGCGGGCTCAATTGCAGGGCAAAGTTGGGTTGATATATATATATATATATATATATATATATATTTTACCACACAATCCTCGCCAGGCGGAAGAACAATGGGTCGCACTCCCGTAGATTTTTGCAATTTTTAATTCCTCATTCTTGTCAGCAAGGAAACAGGCGACAAACCAACTCGTTTCGGTATTTCACAATACCTTGATCACAATCCTGACATGACGTTTGTGAACGCTAGTAAAATACATTCAAAGTTCTTTACATCATTCCTGTCTGATGTCACAAGTGCCCCTGAGGATTATGGGAGATGTAGTGTCCTATTTTTTTTCTTTTTAAGTGAACAAATTGACTTAAATAATTTCAACTATATACAAAAAATTATTATACAGTGTCATAAAGTGAATTTAATTCCCACACAATTCAGATTGCGTCAAGGTCCATAAGTTCATACAGGATACTCTGTTTTTTTTCCCTTTTCATTTTCTTTGTAATTACCTCTATTATTCCCTCCAGTGGGTTCCAATATGCTCTGTTTTCGATCCCGCCAGGGGGATGGTCTTTACTTAACTTATTCGGACCCATTCATGTCTTATTGCCTAATTCATATTGATTTTTTGTTAAAGTACAGTTTTTCTCTTTTTTGTTGCTTTTTTCTGTTTTTCAATTCCTTAGGGAAGCTGGTTCATGAATTAAAGATGAATGTATAATTCTTCCGATTGATTAAGGCCATGAGGTGTCAATGTTCGCAGATTAAGGATATGTCTCAATTATTTTTGGCGCAGAGTTTTCTCTCTGTTTCCACCACGTTCATCGCTAGGCACTGTTTCAATCCCATAGCATTTGAGCACCTTCCAATCACTTTGGTGGTATTGCTCCATATGTTTTGCCACCGCATTTGTTCTGTCCCTATTGATTGTGGCTCTGACGTGTTCCATTATTCGCTTTTTCAACTCACAGATTGTACTGCCCACATACTTTAGTGGGCATGGATATTCCATCACATATACTATAAATTGGGTTTTGCATGTAATAAGTTCCCTGATTTCCCAAGTTTTATTATTGGCTAGTTTGATTTCCTTTGTTGGTTTAGCAATTTGGCAGACCTTGCAGGTGTGACACTTTATAAATCCCTTTGTTTTCAGCCAAGAATCATTCTTTTACTTCCCTTTAAAGTGGCTGTGGATCAATTGATCCCTTAGGTTTTTTGCTCTCCGGTAGGTGATGGTTGGATGTTTCCATAGTAATTTGCCCACAGTGTTATCCAACTGCAAAAACTTCTTTTTTTTTTCTCAGGATTTTTGTTATCTCTTTGCTCTCTTGGGAATAATCCATGATTAGCCTGATGGGTTCAGGGTCAGATTTTACTTCCTTATTTTCTCGGATGAGACATTCTTCATGTGACTTTTTGTTTCACTGTTCCCACCATCTTTTTATTACATTTTTGTTGTATTTTCTACGTTTAAATCTTTGCGCGGTTGCTACACTGTGTTTTTGCCATTCCTCTTCTTCGCTACAAATTTTATGAATTCTGAGGAATTCACCATATGGGATACTTGAGATTAGTGACTGTTGGTGGAAACTGGTTGCTTCTAAAGTGGCATTTGTTGCTGAAATTTTTCGATGGAGAGTCATGTGAATTGGATTGCCTTTGAAATAGATTTCTGTATCCAGGAAAATAACCCGTTCACTGCTGATTTCATAGGTGAATTTTAGGTTTGTTTCACTGGTGTTTATATATTCAAAATATTCCTGGAATTCCGACTTTGTACCATCCCAGATGATTAGTAAATCATCTATAAAGCATATCCAGCTAATGATTTTGTTAGTTGATCTTTCATTTTGTGAGTTCCAAGCCACTTCTTTTTCCTAGCATCCCATCGACAGGCAGGCATAACTGGGACTAAAGGAAAATCCCATAGCGGTCCATTGTTTTGATGATAAATCTCCTCGCCAAATAAAAAGATGTTTTTGGTCAGACAAATTTAAATGATTTCTGATAACATTTTGTTATGGTCACTGTAATGATTGTTTCTTTCTTGGAGGAAAAAAATGCACGCTTTCAGTCCCATTTCATTCCCTATGATGGTATAAAGGGATATGACATCCTTTGTTATTAACTGATATGTCTCTTGCCATGGTGTATTTTGCAAGATCCTCAGTAGGTCGTTAGTGTCTTTTTTATATGAATTGGGTGTAGTTACATATGGCATTAGAAAATGGTCAATATAGTTTGCAGTTGGCTGCAGCAGTGAGCCCTTAGCAGATAAAATGGGTCAGCCAGGTGGTTTCTTTTGATATTTATGCAATTTTGGTAAAAAATAAGTCATTGCTACTACTGGATGATCCACAGTCCGGTATTTGCATTCTTCTTCATCAATCAGGTTTTGTGATACCATTCCAAAATGTTATCATCCATCTCTTTTTTTATTTTTATTGTCGGATTGTTTTTCAGTTTTTCATAGTATTTGACATCACTTAACTGGTGGTGTGCTTCCGTAGTATAGGCTGCTCGATCCCAGATTACTACGTTCCCGCTCTTATCCGCTGATAGAGCTAGATTTCTCAAGATTAAGCATTGCTCTGTTTTGTGTTTCAGACAGACTGCATTAAAATTGGCACACAGATTTTGATGCAAGAGAAAACACATGGCACATGAAATATGAAATGAGGCCTAGTCAAATGCTTTTTAAAAGTGGCACTTTTGGTGCGTGCAAAGTGAAAGACATAACATGAGGCCTAGTCATTTCATTTCATAAGGCTTTATTCGGAGCTTAAACACAAAGTCCATAAAAGCACATACATTGCATTAAAAACAACATCATTTTAACAAAATCGATCAGACAGTTAAAATACATTAAAAAAGGTTTAAAATATCATACTAGGCCTAGCTTTGATGGCCCGAAGAAGAAAAGTGGCAGTAAAGAAACAGACATCGGGTGTCGGGTTAAATAACAATTTCATGGTATCATTTACAATCCTAACTCCATACTTCTTAAAAACAGGTTTTAAAAAAGCTGAACGAAAATTGCCATAAAGTGGACAAAACAATAAAAAATGCATGGTGCTTTGTGCGGTAGTATTATCACATGGGCAAGGACCAATCGGGTGTTTTTTGATACTTGGAAATGCCACCAGATGGTGAACAATCCCAAAACGCAATCTTGTCAGTACGAACCGATTGGAGGGTCTGGTAACAAAACTCAAATACGGTTGGAACTCTGTCGTCTCACAGAAGCTTCCGTAGAACAAACAGGTAGTTAAGTTACCACTGGCCCTCCCACACCTCTCAGTCTTATGGCTCATAAAAACAGATTTCATCTCATTTTTGGTCAAACTAGAAGCTGCATAGTAATCCTCTATTACATTAAGACCATAGATCACCAAGAAACTACCCGAGACAAATTTGACCCATGGAATCTTTAAATAATTATCAATAGAGAAACAATCTTTAATGATAGCTCTATTTAGGGAGGTCTCTTCCTTTGCCCAGATTGCACGCCACAACATAAGTGGGCTGAGGGCGACAGAATCTGAAAGATGTTGAATTCCAAACTCCCTGTGCACCAAATCGGTAGAAGCCGATGTGGGTAAACTTAGGAGTCTTTTTAGGAAGAGGTTTTCCTCCACTTGTAGACTTCCACTCGGAACATGCCCCCAAATACCAGCACCATAAAGAGCAATAGAAAGACAACTCATTTGATAGATTTTCAGCATTTCTTTAAGCCGTTTATCCCCTATTTTAGATGCGAACTGAAACACCCCGTGGGCACATTTCGCCATTCTAGCCCTGACATGGTTGATCTCGCTGGACCAGCTACCTGACTTAGAAAAGGTAATACCTAGGTAGTTAAAAGAGTCCACCGTTTGGACCTTATGCCCTTCAATAAAAAACGAATGCGGTTTTTTACAGCTCTTACCACACTCCATAACAAAAGTTTTTGTTTTATTAATCTTCAACTTCCTTTCCTTAATGAACAGAGAAAACCTGTCAATTAGGCGTTGGAGGCCAATAGGGGTCCTAGATAAAATAACGGCATCGTCCGCATAAAGTAAAACTGGGACGTGGAAATCAAGAGTTTTTGGGGCGTCAGCCACAACAGTCTTTAAAACAGAATCGACCTCATTAATAAAAAGTGTAAAAAGTAGAGGGGCAAGCACACACCCTTGTCTAATACCGCGTCTGATAGGGAACTTAGGGGTGCGCTCCCCTCCCGGGCCGTAACGAACACTTGATCTAAGGTTAGCGTATAGCCGGGCCAAGAAATAAACAATGCCCTCCGGTGCCCCCATTTCTAGTAATTTCTCCCATAAGATCTTATGGTTCACCATATCGAAGGCACTGCTCAAGTCTGCAAAGCAGAGGAAAAGAGAACCTTTCTTGGCCTTCGTATACTTCCCTATAAGAAGTTCTAGGTTGAGGCACTGTTCTATTGTCCCTCGTCCCTTCCTAAAACCATATTGGGAATTTGCCAATATGTTGTTTGAGTCGGCCCATTCTTCTAGTCTAACCAGAAGCACCCTACTCATGATTTTCACAGAGGAATCTAGAAGGGAGATTGGACGGTAGTTCTTAGCGTCCCTCCTCTCTCCCTTCTTATAGATAGGGATTATAATAGATTCCTCCCAGGTGTGTGGGACACCATAACAGACCGCTGCATTGAATACATTAGTTAATAACGGGCCCCATATCTCTGGTTCTTTTTTGTAAACATCTATGGGCACCCCGTCTGGCCCCTGGGCCTTTCCTCCCTTACTAACAGAAATACAATCCTGAACCTCGGAAGTGGATATATTTAAAGGAATTACAGGCCAGTCACCACCACCAACATCCAAAGATTTATCCGAGTCAAAAATCATGGAGAAGTGGGAGACCCAACATTCTGCACTAACATTTGCCGTCAGTTCGGGCATCTCATCGTTCTTAAGAAAAGGACAATTAACTGTTGCCCAGAAAAGGGAGGAATCCGAGGTTTCAGCCGCCTGGTCTAATTTGTCCCATGCCTCTTGTCTTAGTTCGGCCTTCCTATTTTTAACTGCAGCCTGATAGGTGGCTCTGAGCTCCCTAACCATAATTATATCCCTTGGTTTGGCTACAAGTGCCTCCTTGAGACCCTTAAGGGCAATAGTGCTAGCGTGGTCGAACCACCCCCTTTGCCCGCACGACTTACCCTTAAGATGCTTGGTAAATTTAGCATCAATAATGAGATTAATGTTTATAAACTTGGGTATAATTACATCCGTTAATTCTTTGCTCTCTAAAATAACAGCAATTTCGTTTATGCATTTAATAATAATGGAGTTGGACAAGATATCAGCTTTATCCCCCTTCCACCTAATTCTGGTTCCATTTGGTCGGTGGGGTTCAATATTGTTGCCTTGTTTCGCCTTCCAGAGGACGGCCTCCATAGTTAGGCAGTTATGATCACTAATTAAATTATCAACTACCAAAGGGGCTGTACACCACGGGTTAAGGCTAGATGAAATGCAAATAAAATCAATCACCGTATTTGCATTTCGGCCCGTGAATGTAGGGATGATTTCACCAGAGGCACCTTTCAAATTCTCCAGTAATTCCATATCATAAGTCATCAAGATTTTGTTTAATGAATCTCCATAAGGATTATGGGGAAAATGAGAGACGCCTTCCCCCCAACAATTTACAAAACCACAAACCCTGTGGGCGGGGGATGGACACACAGCAGTATTAAAATCCCCTAGCCAAATGAAATCAAACACTATATTGTTTCCCGTGACTATGTCTGCCAAAGCGGACTCTAAAGCAAACACTACCTGCTGCCTAGTATTATCAAATACATTATTATAAAAATTAATTAAAAGGATATTTCTACCCAGCTTCTGATATAGCCATAAAATCTGGGAATGGGCCCCAATGGGTACGTATTTCTTAACAATAAGTGGTACTTCCACTGAGATCAGAGTCAAAAGCCCACCCTTTGCTCTGCCCGAAGTGGAAGCCACAGCCGGCAGATGGTAAGAAACAAAACCCATATAATTAATGGGGTCCAGACTCCAGGTTTCCTGAAAGCAAATGATATTAAAATTATTAATAAAATCAAACCATCCTAGACAAACATCCTTTTGTGAGAGACCAGCAACATTCCAACAGGCAATAGAACACCGGCCCCAATTATCTGGTACAGTGGGCTTAGTTGATACAACCCTATCCCTATCACCAGTGGTCGATCTTACAATTCCACAATCGACTGGGACATCAATATGATTGACACTGGAACCACTTATACCAATAGCCTCCACTGATTCTGGAGCCCCGGGGACCACACTACGCCTCCCCTCTCCCAAGGGAACAACCACAGTCCCTGGGTCCACCAAAGGTAATACCAGTCAGTCGTTACAATCAAGCCCACTCAGGGGCTGGAATCTATTAGACGTGGGGATGGTGGGACCAGCACACATGTTCAAATCTCTGGACCTCCCTCGGTGACGCTCAACATCAGGTTGAATATCATGGTCTCTATAAAAGAACCCAAGGGGACGTAGAGAAATTCCTTGATCTTGTATAGGGAGAGATGCGGCTTTGATCAACACCGTGGAGGTAAGTTGTGGGTTTCGAAAATTAATAACAATACAGTCCCCTCCACAGGTCTTGTGGGATTTCCCCACCCAATTAGTTCTTCTAGTGCTTAAGATATCCCCTGATAGAGCTACGGGGAAGCCACACTGCCGGTGGAGCCAATCCACAGTTTTATTCTTTAGTGATGAATGGGATTCATCAGAGCCATGGTTGCTTCCGGACACTCTTAATGGAGGAACATTGGTTAAAACTGCCACAAAAGGTGCACAGATCGGTGGTAAATCCGGCTGAGAGCTACTAGAACTATTAAAATTTGCGTTGGAACCCACCTGCTTCCTTAGTACCGAGCTAAAGGAAGGTTTAGTTTGGGCAGACGACTGCGGGAGAGGGTTGGGGACAGCAGGAACAGCATCGCAATCATTCCCAGAACTTAAATTGCTACTCACGGCCGATGTTAGAACTAAATTAGGAGTATTAAAGGGAACCTAAACAGGTCCAAGTTCATTATCGTTAGTTTTTACTCCTGTGGCGGCATTAATAAATGCATCCACTAAACCTCCCAATCTGACTACTTCATCTGATATTGTAGCAAGTTTGGTCAATAGGGGTTTAACAAGTAAATCAAACTTGGCATCAATAGCATTAATCAAAAAATCAAGTTGCTCATTGTCTAAACTGATCGTGGTACCATCCAGTACCATTTTTTGGTCACATTGAGCATTAGACAATGAAGGGTCAACTCTTTTGGCGGGGCGATTCCCCCCTCGTTTAGGCTGATTAATCTTGCTATTGTTCCTGCATGAACGTATTAACCTTTGTGGCCTCGGAGCCTGCACATTTGGAACTATTGGATCAATAAAAGTTTCTGGACCAGATTCTACATCGTTAGGGGGCCCGGAAATGACAATAGCCTCGCTTATGGTATCATTTGAATCAACCAAGATGGGACTATCCATTGGATCTATGGAAACACTGACATCAGGATTGGTAATTGACTGGGTGGCCGATCGGTTAAGAGAGGAGGGGCACGAGCTTTGAGGCCCCGGCCCTCCTAAGGACTTCCTCCGTTCTTGGTTGATTTTATCCACCATTTTAACTAAATAGTTATCCATAGTGGTCGTCACAACCGCTGGTTTGGCTTTAGACATTATAAGCCGGGCTAGACCAATACCAATGCTCAAAAACAGATTAGCACCACAATATGCAACAACCTATAAACCTGTGCTGTATATGGCTGCCTAGCTCAGATAATAACTTCCCGTTATACCACCATATAACTCACTGCCCTACCCTGATAGCAGTTACGTTGCGGCAGATCACACAACAGGTTAGGCAGGTTAACAACATACAAAGAAGCCTGTATACGGCCCCCTCCTACCCCCTCCTGTCCCAGACTGTCACAGACTGTCCGCCCTTTGTCCGGGCTTCGTCCTGGGCGTCCCGCGGCGCGTCCCGCGCTGCGGAATCGAATGAAATTAAGGGATACTGGAGCCAATAGGCGGGTGGGCGGGCCGCGACTCAGGTGCGGTCAGGCACGGGCTCCTGGGAGCTGTAGTCCATCCAGCAGCCCCTTACACCCTCAGCGGCGGCCAGCGGCTCCAAGCACAGCCCCTCCAGATACGACAGAGCACAGGTATGCAAATGCCCCCAGCAGCGATGCGGGACCCGCGCCAGCGGTTTCCGCGAGCGTTTTTAAATGTTTGTGGGCGGGTGGGCGGGCCGCGACTCAGGTGCGGTCAGGCACGGGCTCCTGGGAGCTGTAGTCCATCCAGCAGCCCCTTACACCCTCAGCGGCGGCCAGCGGCTCCAAGCACAGCCCCTCCAGATACGACAGGGCACAGGTATGCAAATGCCCCCAGCAGCGATGCGGGACCCGCGCCAGCGGGTTCCGCGAGCGTTTTTAAATGTTTGTGGGTGGGTGGGCGGGCCGCGACTCAGGTGCGGTCAGGCACGGGCTCCTGGGAGCTGTAGTCCATCCAGCAGCCCCTTACACCCTCAGCGGCGGCCAGCGGCTCCAAGCACAGCCCCTCCAGATACGACAGAGCACAGGTATGCAAATGCCCCCAGCAGCGATGCCTAGTCAAAATGCTTACAGTCTGAAATGCTTGTGCTGAATTAACGTGTTTTTGCAGTGTAGAGAAACTCGTGATTGCAGTTTCCCTTTTTAGCTTTGAAGATAAAATGGAATGTGTTCTCTCCTCCCAGCTCCTTTCCCTTATAAGCTACACTCCCTGTTCCCGTCTCAAGAGACTTTGGCTTTGTTGCATATTTAGACAATACATATTCAGTTCATAACACATCTTTTTATAATGTGTATTAATTAATCAAACATGCACTACACGTGAGGCAAAAGCATTTTTTATGAAAAGCTATCTAAAACATTAGAGCATGTTGATGTATTAACTGCTTGCGCTTTAAAAATTTGCACTGGTGCATGTTTATGCTATGTTGTACATTGCACATTTTTGCATGATGTGCACAAATAATAGAAAAGCTGCTTTAAACTAATAGCTTTTGCTAGGTAATAACTAATACAGGTTACTAGTATGGGGGAAGGTAAACATAATGGGTTTTTATTTAATAAATTAATACTCTTTTGTGTTTGTTTTGTTTTTTGGCCTACCATAAAATGGCTGCCTGGGAATACAGCATGGCTGAGAATTGTGCTGAATGAGAAACGCGTGTGCAGAACCAGCAGAACTGCCAAGTGCCTCAAGTGAAGACACATGGGTCAAGGCCACATTGAACTGTACATTCCTGTTATCATGCCAATGTACCAGTGGTTGTGGGATGTGAAAGGAAGGAAGAAATGGACTGATACATGTTTCTGCCTTAATGTTGCATATTTGCATAGTTATTGATGGTGAAACAATAAGACTGTATTAAGCATTAACGCTTCCTTTAATAAAACTGGTATGAGTTGGATTTGCAATGAGAACAGGATGGTAAGACCCTCATGTCATCTATGCTAACCAATCACAGTGCAAGTTTCTAGTGAAACTGCAACACTATTAGTGTAGTCAGACAAGAATTAGAGTATAAATAATCACCTCTTTGGAGGCGTGTTAGCTTTAGGGGGCGTGTTGGCTGAGTGATTTTGGACTAGAAGAGATAGGAGGAGAGAGGAGAGGGAGCAGATGAGACCAGACATCATATGGGTTAGGTACGTGAACGTCGCGGGTGCAGCCTGGGAGGAGATTGTGTCCGAGGAGAGCCAGAGGGAGGTGGGGGTTCTTGCTCATATTTCTTTCCAGAGAGTCCTTGCACGTCGTATTTTTGGCAAGGCAGATCACATTCTTCTGTAGTCTTGTGAAGGGCGGGCTGTCTCTCTCTGTGAAGCACGGAGAGGCAGATGAACAGACCAGGGCAGAGATTTCAGCTGATAGAAAAGATTTAGATGCTAAAACTCTAAGTTTATGCTTTGACTAACTCGCTAGTTTTGAAAAGATGTATTTGTCTTTATTTCTCTTTTTGGGAGATTTTTGCAAATTATTAATTATTGATTAGCCTTGCAAAACTCACTCTTGAATTATATTTTCCCGAACCCTTTAAAGAATTCTGACATACATTTGATGCCTCATTCCCTTCCTTTATGGAATGCCTTGTATTCAGTCTGTTAAATGATTTGTATTAATTCTATTTTCCTATTTTCAATTCTGTAACCGGATTGATATTTGACAAATGAATAAAGGGTTAGAGAACTTTTAACTAGAAAATAAAACCCTTTAAAAATACTCACAAATCTCTTTATTGGCTTAAATATTAATAGCATTATTGATTTTCCATGTTTATCTAAAGTCCCCTGAAGGTAATATACAGTGGCAAGGGTTCAACACCTTTACAGCGGTAAATTAGAAGTAAATGAGGTTTTGCATTAAGAAATTACCGTGAAATTAGCGCTGGATCAGTTTCTGGAAGCAAGATGATGGTTATTATCGATTAGTTTGGTGATTAAGGATTATTAATATCACCATCAACTATTCGAATAATGGTCCATTGACCTTAGGATGGAAGTAAAATAATAGCCAAAGTTAGATAAATGTCCAGATTATCAAAAGAAAGTCTGGATTCCAATGCTCAGAACCTGAAGACTGGCAAGGCAGTACTGGAAGGTGATGCAAGAAGGCGATTGCAATCAGGTCTCATATAAAAGAGACTTGCTTGGATGCAATCCTCTCAAATAACGTATAACACTGTAATCAATCTGTTTGTAAATACTAATATTGCATTACACACATTACACTGAATCTTTTGGAAGCTTCCATATGTCTATTACTAACAAGTAACCCAAGTGTCATTAAAATGGCCACCAAAAACGCGTGATTCTTACTGCGCATGCGTCTACTTCATCTACGTAGTATGACGTTTTCTATGCTTGGAGGGAAACCTTTGCAGCTGCGCAATAGCTTCTAAAATGGCTGCTTGAAACTCACATGTTAATGCACATGCTTTGCTTAAACTAAACCTCACAAATTCTACTAAATTGCTAATGCGAAAGATATATATAAGTAAATGGGATTAGAGTACAGATAAGTAGTAAACAGTGAATTCATTTATTTTCGTATTCTAACATGTCTTTTCTGACTGAACTATGATGACAACGTTGAAACTCAGCCAAGGTCGCGCTGGCAAGAATATCTTGGGAACTTAACCCATCGACCCGGACAGAGGAAGGAGAAGATATACAAAATATATTGGGGCCAATTCACAGAACTAACTTAAGACAAAATCCTAAACTTGCTACTTTTGGTATTCACAGAAGTTAGGATTTTGACTTAAGTTTGTCTTAAGACAAACTTAAGACAGACTTAAGACAAACTTAAGACAGTCTTAAGACAGTCTTAAGACAGACTTAAGACAAAATCATAACTTAAGTCTGTCTTAAGTCTGTCTTAAGTCTGTCTTAAGTCTGTCTTAAGCCTGTCTTAAGCCTGTCTTAAGCCTGTCTTAAGAAAAACTTAAGACAAAATCCTAACTTCTGTGAATACCAAAAGTAGTAAGTTTAGGATTTTGTCTTAAGTTAGTTCTGTGAATGGGGCCCATAGAATGTATTGATCATAATGTGAAATGCGGGTGGGAATAAAACTTGGGAAGTTAATTAAGGGGCGGAAACATTGAACAATGAACCTAAAGTAAAATATTACATTTAGCATGGTGTGATGAACTCTACCCCTTGCCTTGCCCAATCAGAAGCAGGGGTTTCCACCATATTGAAACATTTGGGGGTGGTACATGAACATAGAATAGTATAACTGAGCTAGTTTAGTTAGATGTCACAGACCCTATGCAGACTGCAGATGCCAGAGACCCTGCTCGAGAGACTGAAATACTGATCGAAAAATCCAATCAGATAGAAGGGGATCGCGGCAGAAAATCGAGGAGGCACATACAAGAAGGGATTCGCGGAAGAAAATCGAGGCGAGTAGAGCCAGAGAGGGGTGCGATGCAGGCGTTGCACTTAGAAGAGATCACCCTCCCAGTCCTAAACCTGTCCTGATCTTTTATCTCCCACCTAACTCATTGGCCAGGAGTTTGGTTCTCACATCATCTTAGGTAACTATAATTCTGTGTAGTATGTCCTTGTACTGCTCTTTTTTTTCTCCTTCTTCAGGTACTGTCATCACAATATTTTAAATTGAGACTTATATTGACCCTCACTTGATTTCTTCCTGAAAGGAAAACGGTGTATAACATGTATTTGATCTTTGACTCACAGAAGTATTGATTAGATAAAACTTTTAAACTCTGAGTCTGTGGTTATTGGAGAATAAAACTTTAATGTCATTTCTACCTATTCATCTAGCAACTAGATTCATTGACCAGAGGAAATTTATTATCAAGGAGATTGGATTGGTAAGAATTTGGTAAAGGTAAATATAATCTCGCAGGTAAATCAAAATTGACTCCAGTGGTACTAAAACTTATTGTATGAATGTTTATGGGCCCAGGTGAGTATATGCTGTGTGAGTTAACCAAGCTGGTAACCCGCTGCATCAGTTTTTCTTGGTAGCAGAGCTATGGTTTATAGTTCTAGTTAGTTAGGTAGAAAATATTGTGGATTGAATTATTGATTTATGTATTAACCAAACCCATGTGTTTTGTTTTTTGTGGTCAGGAAATTTCACGGGAATATTGAGTAGCGGGTGACGAATGGAAGCCACACTGCAGTGATGTTACTTGTCATGATTTAGAGAAAGTGCTGAAAGTTATGCAGAACTAGAAGCACTGTTTTAGGGACTATTTCTTCCTATGAAAGTGAAAATAATTGGTAGCAAAGGAGTTCGTTGGTGAAACTTTGGTCTTATATCACCTAGAAAGGGTAATGCTGAAGGAGTAGCAGGTTCTCTGATTCTTGAGTGAAGAGTAAGCGGAAAGGTTTTACTCGTAGTGTGTGAAGAGTAAGCAGAAATGTTTTACTCGCATCAAAAGAAATTGACTATTCTTTCAAATTTAGAGAATCTGACAAAGTAGCGAATGTTTCTATGTTGTTAATTAATGCAATATACATGTAAATTGGTGAGAAAATACGTTTTCGCAATTACCTTGTAAAGGAGGGGTCAGTTGCGAGTGATGCATTGACGTCACAGAGGGTCGTGTTGGGACTGGGTGGAACAGCGGTCGTGTGACTGACGCGAAAATTGTAAAGGAGGGATCAGTAGTAAGGAGTAATACTGACGTCACTGAGAGCCACGCTAGCATTGGCTAAACGCATAAGTGTAAAACAAAAGCTGATTGGTTACACGAATAGAAACGCACTAGTATTGGAGAAGCATTAGAGTAAAAGCGAACATCTGATTGGTTGTAAACATAGAAGCCCCAAGAATATTAATAGACAGTGGAGTTTGTATGTACAATCCGACATTAATAGGGAATCGCCCAGACAGAAGGTATTTAGGTTTTGCTCAAGAACAGTACATAAAAGGAAGATCTCACACAATCTACGGAGAAGAAAAAAATGTCATTTATGCAGAAAATTAAAAAATTATTTTAAAAAGGATAAACCCATTAAAACTAGAGAAGGAATTCTCATCCTTCCCCCGAAAACGCCTGCATCCTACTTGATGATGGAGAGATGCTATCATACCTGCGTATGGTTAGAAAATTGGATAGAATAAACAAAAGTTGATGGAATACTAGCTTTTCCAGAGTTTGGAACATTTAATGGAAGAATCTTACATAACTTACACACCAGAATGAACAAATTAGAACCCATACCCAGATTGACACAGTACGAGGCATTAGAAGAATGGGAGACTGAAGCATTTGAGCGCGATAGATCAAGAAGTAACAGAACTAGAGCAGATTTTATTCCAAATTTCCACACGAAATCCTAAATAGTCAGATGAAACAGTGGAGACAAGCCATGGGGACTTATATTCTTATATTCTGTATTGATGGCTGAGGAACAGACAGGAGGCAAATGCACAAACAAAACATTTAACTATGACATGTAGTGGAGACTCAGAAGATGATTATTTAGAAGATATTTTAATGAAAAATCCTCTGCCTAATCAAGAAAAACCTAATAGAACTACCCTGAGTGCCCCAATTCTAGAAACACCTTTGGTTCCACAGGTAGTACATGGAAAAACAATGTAGAGGATACTTCAAGAGAGAGAAAGGGAAGCGATAAATAAGAATAGAAGTGTATTAATACAGAAAATAACCCAGTTAAACACGCCTCCTGAAGCTCTGACTATACCAGTGACTATAGGTCCTGTTGTCCCATTGTATGGGGATAAATCAAATTGTCCTAAAACACCCGTCATGACTACTCCCATCATTGAACCTAGAAAAGAAAAAATAATAATTGATAACCAAGCCAGTGAATGTGAGTCAGTGATTTCATTAATGGACTTACCGATAAGACGGCAAATAAATGACACACCCAGAAGAGTCACACCAGGTTGCTCGAAAGAAGTACGAATAGAGACATTCACCGGAACAAAAAGTGCCACAATAGTAACCCCAGAAGAAATAGAAAGATGGGCACAAGAAATAATTTTAAAAAAAACCCCACCGAAAATATTAGACATTTTTAAATAAAAAATTGGATTAGAAGAAATGATAGCTGGGAATGTAGGATTGGATAGGTTAAACACCTATAGTGAGGAAGAATTGCTGTTCATTTGCAGAAGCATATCCCGAAGATCAAAAATATTTCATGGAAAATTGAGAAATTTGGCCTCTGAAATGGGAATAGAGATAGGGAGATCCAAGGTGTTGCAGAAACCCTATAGAGCAGAATTTTCTGATAAAGATTTGGAAAACATGAATATGTCAGGAAGAAAATTGCAGATTAAGGAGTTGATGACGATATTGCAAAAATGGGGAGATTTAGAAACATCGAGAGTCAGATGGACACAGAAAAAGGAGGAAGCACAGCCAAGTCAATCAACATCTGACTATTTGATGAGAGAAACAGAGAAGGCTGAAAGATTGTGCCCAATGAGAGAGGTTCCAGATGGGGGATATTTACTTGTCCCATGGACCCGACAGGATATTTTATCGTTTACTAATGATTTCCCTAAATTGAGAGAAAAGCCAGTGGAATGGTACAGGCAAGTTGAGAGGTTTGTGAAGGTTTCAAAGGTTTTGTTGAAAGATCTGGATGGTTTATTTGACATAGTGGTGCCTGCTGATTTGTAGACAGAATGTAAAATTACAGTTGATTGGCCTAGTGATGAGTACCAGAGAGATGTAAAAACAGGAGTCCTGTCAGAAGAGGTTATGAAGAACTATCACCAAGTAATCACTTTCTTAAAAGGAAAAATTCCACCAAAAGAAACAGATTGGATAAAGATAGATAGAACAACTCAGGAAAAGGATGAGTCTGTGCATGCTTACTATGATCATCTTTTACAGGTGTTCAAACAATAGCGGATTTGAAAGTTTTGGAGATAAGGACATGACTCATTTTGTGTATCGATTTGTGTCAGGGTTAAGGCAAGATATATCCCAAATGATTAAACAGCACATGCTGTGCTGGCAAGCGAAGCCCATAGATGAGATCCTCAAATATGCAAAATACTGCGGAGATGAAATTGACAATAGACGAAATAATTTAGAGGAGAAAGTGATGTGGGCCCAAGTGAAATTAGCACAACAGCAAGAACTCTAGCTAAATAATCTGGCTGGAAATACGGGAAAGAGGCAAAGTCATGGTGAAAATAACGGGGGTAAACCAAAAGGGCGATTGAGCAGAGAAGAGGCAAAGAAAAAATTTCCCTGTCATGGGCGCGGAAAATTCGGGCATTGGAAAAACGAATGTAAAAGTATACAGAATAATAATGGCCCAAATCCAAATGAAATCCAAAGACGCAGAATGAGGTGATAATGAGTCAACCGCAGCAGGTTGTAAATCTACAGAGTCAATTGCCATCTGCCCCTTTTCCAAATACAGTGCGGACACCGGATTTCAAGAAGGAAGTGGTAAGAAAATTTTTGTACATCGCAGTTTCTTTTGCAGGATACTTATTTTGATGACAGCGACCAATGATGGTGCCTGAGGGGGGAGGAAAAGGAGTGGGTACTTGGCGCATCCTTACCGGTAGATCAGTCAGGTCCATTTATTGATGGTAAGGAGAAGGAAATTACATTACCTTTTTGTTGGACACTGGTGCTACCCGTTCTACTGTGAGAACAGCATACATCCCAAAACCTACCCCATCCAAGTAGTGGACGTTTCTAATAAACAAATTAAGACCCCTATTACAAAACCAATGGAGGTACGCATTGGCAAATTCAAAGAGATGCATACGTTTGTAGTGTGTGACTCCAGTCCTGTGAATTTATTAGGTAGAGATCTACTGTGCAAGATGAATTGCTCCATATTTTGCACACCGGACGGTGTTGCAATTCAGACCCCAGACGAAGACGGAGTATACAAAATCATGCTAGCCAAACAAGGAACAGAAGTAGATGAATTGTTTTCCATGATGACAAATGATGACTTACCAAATGAGGTCAAAACAACAGCAAATCCTGATGTGTGGGATTTTATAGGAAAAGAAGTAGGATTAATGGCAAATGTAGATCCTGTGAAGGTGACTGTGAAAGAAGGTGCAGTTTATCCAAATACTCGACAATACAAAATGAGTCCTGAAATAAAAGCTGGTGTTGCAGCAGAAATTGATCGAGTGGTCGAGCAAGGCATTTTAAAAGAAATAATGAGTAGCCCCTATAATTCACCTATAATTGGCATTAAGAAACCTAACAGAAAATATAGGGTAGTTTAAGATTTGAGGAAGATAAACAAGATAGTTGTGCCATGTTGCCCTATAGTATCCAACCCTGCAGTGATTTTATACCAAATACCATGGAAGGCAGGATGGTTTACCATAATTGATATATGCCATGCCTTTTTTCGCCATTCCATTGCATTCTGATAGTCAGTTTTTATTTTATTTCAAATTTGAGGATAGTATTCGTTTGGTTTCGCGTGCCTCAAGGGTATACTGAAAGTCGTTCAATTTTTGAACAAATTTGGAAAAAGTGTCTTGAAACATTAGTGCTGCCTAGGGAGTCAGTCCTGGTACAGTATATTGACAACCTATTGGTCGCATCAAAAACAAGGGACGACTGTGGTACTGATTCCATTGCTTTATTGAACCATCTAGCCAAAGGCAGACATAAAGTGTCTCCAGAGAAATTACAGTTTTGCAGAACAGTAGATAAATATTTGGTACATCAGATAGAACGAGGAATAAGAAGAGTGACCTCTGAAACAATAAAAATAATAAGAGAAGTGCAGTTACCACAAACCCAAAAGGAAATAAGGATGTTCCTTGGTGTCGTAGGATATTGCAGACAATGGATTGTAGGGTTTTCTCTATTGTTAAAACACCTGATACAAATGACAAAGAAACAAGCAAAAGACCCAATAGAGTGGGATGATCAAAGCATGGAAGCCTTTGTTAAATTACACAATTGTTTGTGTGAAGCACCTGCCTTAGGTATGCCAGACTATTCGAAAGAATTTGCATTGTTCTGTTGTGAGAGAGATAATTGTGCACTCTCAGTCTTAACACAGAGACATGGTCTAGTGCGACATCCTGTGGCATACTTTTCTGGTACCTGGGACCCTGTAGCATCTGCATTGCCTGGTTGCCTAAAAGCTGTGGCCGCAACATGCATGAGTCTGGAACAGAGCGAGTCCATTTTGATGAGACACCCTGTAAAAGTGTACGTCCCTCATTCAGTTGTAATTCTTTTAACAAGAACTCAAACTCAGTATCTTACCCCTAGTAGAATGACAAAATATGAGAGAATTATACTAGGGGCTGAAAACGTGACCATAGTCATATGTACTGTTCTTAACCCAGCTACCTTGTTACCAGATGCATACAATGAAGAAGTGAAAGATGAAGTCGAACACGAATGTCTTGACGTGACGGAACTCAGTACCAAACCCTGTCCAGACATACATGAGGAGCCCTTGAAGAATGCTGAACATGAGCTCTTTGTAGATGGCTCGTATATGCGCCATGAGGAAGGAGGCCTGACTGCTGCTTATGCTGTGTGTACATTGGCTGGAATAGTCGAAGCATCCTATTTACCAGGAGTCAAGTCTGCACAAGTAGCCGAATTGATAGCTTTAATCAAAGCTTGCAAAAGTGGGAAAAATTGGAGAGTAACCATTTACACTGATAGCCAGTATGGTTACGGGGTTGTGCACGACTTTGGCCAGCTCTGGATGCTGAGAGACTTCCTGACTTCTTCAGGGTCTCCCATTAAAAACAGAATATTTGTGAAAGAATTGCTTGAGGCAATACAATTGCCAAAAGAATTGGCAGTGGTCAAGTGTGCTGCACATCTGTCAGGAAATGACCATGTGAATCCAGGTAACCGATATGCTGACCAGGTTTCCCAACACTGTGCAAAATATAAAATAGCAGTAAACAAGCAAATTGAAACATGTGGAATCAGCTGCCAACTTATGCTACTCTCAGGATTAGAAACGTGGAAAGAAGTAAGAGAACTACAAGATGAAGTGGAAACAAAAGAAAGAGAGGAGTGGGAAAAAGTTGGTTGTCAGAGAAGGGCAGAAGACGGTGTACAGGTTTATTTAGATTGCAGACCAGTAATGCCAGACTGTATGCTTGCACCAATGGCTAGGATGTATCATGGAGACACCCACATAGGTAGAGATGCTATGATTAGGCTTTTCAGACAAGATTAGTTTTAATGCAAAGTTCAGGAATGTTGCAGAGATGCTTTGCCAGAGATGCTTGACATGTCAACAAATGAATCCAGGCAAGAAAACAATAGTCAGTATGGGAAAAATTGGAAAGGCAGAAGGTCCATTTGTAAGACTTCAAATAGATTTCATTCAGTTACCTGTTTGTCGAGGATTTAAATATGTACTTGTCATAGTTTGTTTATTTTCAAAGTGGGTGGAAGCATACTCCACCAGAAGAAATGACAGCTTGACAATGGCCAAACTCCTGTTGAGAGAACTCATTCCTAGGTTCGGTTTTCCAGTAACTATTGAATCAGACAGAGGGTCTCATTTTAATAATGAAATAATTCGATTAATCTGTGAAGCACTTAAAACTGAACAAAATCTGCAATGCGCATACTGCTCAGAGGCTTCTGGAGTGGTAGAAAAATTGAATGGCACAATTAAGTTAAGACTGGGAAAGATACGTGCATCCACCCCACTGGACTGGCCTGATGCTTTACCTCTTGTTCTATAATTTCGATTTGGTTGTCCTGGGTGAGGCTCTCCAATGCTTCCCTTTCTAGTTTTGTCAAGTTATCCTTGTATTTGTGACCTTTTAATTTGTATAGATCTTGGATAACTGCCTCTTGGAACAGGTCTACTTTGTTCCCAGGTGTCAATTGGGGGTAGAATTTCGATTTTTTTCCACTTAAGCCTCCTCCTAATTGTGAGCATGCCGATTGTAAGGAGATGTCTTCACCTTCTTGTGCATTCAGGTTTAGTAAGGCTAAGAAATCTTCTGAGTATTTGGCTGACAAGGTGGATACTGTTAGTTCTGTTGTTCTTATTTGTTTTGCCTATTTTGGTTTCCCATAAAGAATTTCACAAGTTTGATTTTTCTAATGTACAGATACAGGTCGATCCTCACTTGTGCCAGGTCTATTTTATGTGTGGGGCAAAAGTTTATGCCACGTTTCAATAGCGATGTTTCTACTTCTGATATTGTTCTTTTTGATAGATTTACTACTTGTAATTAATCTATTATCGGATCTTCCTCTGACGCATACTCCTCGTTTCGGTCCCTATCTTTTCCTAAGGTCCCGCTTGCGCCTTTTTCCCCTTCTCTTTGGTTTCTTGGGGCCCATTGACACCCTCTTCCTCTTTGTTGCAGCTGTTTTATTCGATTCTGTTCCCACTGCCTTTGCTGTAGTACTAGGCGCATGTTTTCTAAAAAAGTTAACTTAGCATTGTCAGATAATGTTCCTGGTTCCCCTTCACTGAGGTCTGTAGATGTTAACAAGAAGAAGCTGCTGGAGACACTTGCCGCACCGCCGAGTGTCACTTGTTCTTTCTAAGAATCGAATTTACGCGCAAATGTGAATATGCTTCCTTCAGCGTAATCTATTGAATCACGTACAAATTTGGTATGTTTTCGTTGTCTCACTATATTTTCATGCTTATCAATTTGACTTTCCAGTTCTTATTTAAATTGTCATTTCCACATTCAGTTTCAGTGATGATATTTCTCTCTCTGCCTCATATAGTTGTTCCTTGATTTTTTCCAAGGCAATATATATATAATATATATATATATATATATATATATATATGTGTGTACACACACACAAACCTTGGCACTCCTTCTCCAGGGCGATGAACAGGATTGACAGTGGGTTGAGTGAAAGAATTTACACAGCGTACTGTACTACCTTGTCCAGTTTGGTCATAGGGAATAGGCTTGTGTGAGCAGGGTCTGGTGTCCTGCAATTTTCCTGTCAAAGAGAACTACCTGTAATGGACAGCATGGTCTTGAAGAGAACCTTGCCTCTTTTCTAAATGTGATCTAGTAGCAACTGAGCTTTATTCTACATAGTGGTGAAATTGAATAAACGTTCCACTGTCTCCAATTGAACATCCAATCAAAATTATAGCTTTTCTTAAGGGTTGTTGGGCTCCTTGCTCTATGAATCTGCAGCGGAAGTTCCACAACCCAGATCATAGGCTGCACCCTCCAGGACATTCCGTATGCTCTTTGAAGATAATTTTCAATTATGTGATGTATTCTTTCAAGAACTCTGTGGCACTGAGAGTGCTAGAGTCTTTCTCGGTGAATTGAAATGTGTTTCTGTGATATTCCATCTCCTTTTCCCTATCCAGGGAATTTCCAATTTTAGCTCTTAGATTACTTTATTTCTTCCTTCATTTTCCTTCCTTGCTTCCATCCTTTGTTTTCTCCCTTCCTCGTCAGGGTTTCTGTTGGCAAAGTCCCATTATAGTGAATATGTTTTGCATAGCACTTCTTTCTATTTTTTGCCCTCTCTGCTGTTTTTCCATCAATAAGTCTCCTTCATTAGCCATATCTATAAGCCTTTGGTTATTTTTTCCACTTCTTCTGCAAAGCTACATCAAGGTCTGAGAGAAGAAACCAGCGGGAGTTTTTTTTTTTTCTTTCTTCTACTGTCGTGGCCACAGACACACCATAAGAAAGTGTTGTACTGAACTCTTGGGAAGGGCTTTTACTGTGCCCTTTGTCCCCCTAGCCAGTGTCACATTTTAAGACCGGATACATCCGGCTTCCTATCCATTGTTTACACTTATGGTGAGACCTAGTAATAGCTGATCTGATTTGAAGACTGTCTATTCCACATGCATAATGCAAAAAGAACAATTGATGGACAGAATCCTGGCTGAAGAGGGGTGAAACCCCGAAACCGGTCCTAAGATGCTTGATTCAGGTCCAGGGAAGACATGGCTTAGCAGTTTGGGCTGGACTGTTCCCATGAGGCACAGGGTCAAGACTGATTTGCATATGGCCATGTCTGAACTGGGGTGGCGTGGTGAGCAAATTAACGATGGAGTAAACCCAGATCTGTGACTGGGGGTGAATGTTTTGCCAATGTGCAACATTCCGTCCATCATCTTGTGTGTTTTGCTTTTCCACATGCATAAACATGAGAATCTGTTGCTGTGGGTATCAAAAGTGCCCTTGGTTCCAGCACATGCCTGGAGATGTTTTAGTTTTCACAACTTTAAGGAAGAAACCATTTACTGGATATTATAAGGAGTACAAGTAAGTAAGCATGATAAGAAAGTATTGCGCAGCCAGCGCTTCAGAAATATTTAGTTTAACATACTACACCGTGCGTAACTCACACCAGCGTGGCTCAAGCGATTTTATTTAGTTTGAATGCCCACACTGCCACCTACCCAGCATCACATTCGTGCATATGCTCAGGACATGCCCCGCGCTGCAGACCTATTAGTCAAAAGTACACACCATGATGCAGACAGTCACTGGTCTGACAGGTCTTGACACATGGGAGACTTGCGCCCTGGGGATAATCAAATGTCAGAAAAAGATGGAAACGCGGTTTGACGTTTTAACCCTACTCCTAGCGAAACGAAGCATCACATTGCATTGGCACTCACCTGCAGGTCCTCCAATAGAACCATGGAGGGGAGTGGTCTTAAAATGGGGAGCCACAGAGGACGATGCAATCAGGCTAGAGGAGGCACGTGGGACGCAACAACACCCCGTATCCATGGAATGGGCAGTGCTCCTCCACGGTTTCAAACAGGCACATATGACCCCTACGGAATCCCCGGTAGTCACCCAGGCGACCCCATACCCCACAACGCCTCACACACAGCCCCCTCCCCCCCTCAATACCTGCACACGCAGCGGTAAGAGAGCAACACCTGGTGATGCCCAGACCATCGAAAATAACAGTGTCACACGCCCTGAAACCCATCCACAACTCCACCTACCAAGTTACACCCTCAGTTGGTTAATTGAAAACGACACTCGTAGACAAACCCATAAGAACAGCAGAGATACATTAACAATGCTCAAGAATCAAACACTTTACTATAGATCCAGACCACTCTTAAACGCATACGCTGCATGTTCCGGACACAGCACGCCCAAGCACTCAGCCAACTTAATCGCACTACACTCTGGCAATTTAATGTAAGCAAGAGATGAATAATCGCAAATTATGTTGTTTTTTATATACTCTGAAACTAAAAAACTCAATAAAAAGGTTTATAGAAAAAAAAATGAGTATAAATAAAAAACCTTTTATCTTATTAGGAACACTGCAGTCATCTTTTTTCAGGTACTACAACATCACTAAACTGATCGAATTAACATTCATACATACACACAGACATATAATGTTTTAATTTGCATACTTTTTTTTATAGGACTTTGACTCCTGGTTTGACACAAACAACTGTCTTGGCGATCAAAAGCTGGTGGAAAGACTCCATGCGGTAAGTAGTATGTTTGATACTGATTTACTTCCAAAATATATTAATAGTATTGAGCTACTGACTAAATTATTCATACAAGTCTTTCCTTTGTTCTGAAATGTGGTGATGCTGGTTGGTCATCTTTGTAGATGTAATGTGGCTAATCTTCATACAATAACAGCTCCTCTGAAGGCTCGTTAGTACTTTGGATACCCTGCTAACCAAAACTGACACACTACCCACAATCGCCGATTCTATCATCTCACTGCTGTGGTAAAAAGAGTGTGTCCGTTTTGCCCATCAATACTAGTGAGTGTTCCCTAGCCAACCCTGTTTACTTAGGGTATGCTGCTGACTGGTTCCGAACAAATATGCTAAAATGTACCTACAGTTGCTGCTCATGACTCAAGCGGGGACTCATAAACTGCCACTCCTTGTTTGAGACAGCTGCAGATGAAGCCTATTTACAATGGGCACCACAGTTCATGTAGTCTGTACAAACCTGACAGAATCTTCCCACATTTAACTGCTCTCTGATACAGCCTATTTACTGGGCTAGATATTCATAACACATTTGAGAAAATGAACCCCCAATTACTGCTGCAGGAGACTGAGCGAGGCACTTCTTGAACTTAATTCTGAAGAATTCCCTAAAACAGAGCATGTTTACACTTGGCTAAATAATATAAATAGATATGCTGATGTGTATCCTGAGCTGCTGCTGATGCCGGTTGCTGGCAATGGGTTGTGTCAAATCTTAACTTCTTTAATATTTGGCCGTCTTTTGTCTCAAATCTAATTGATGTCTCTAGTTTGACCAATATTTCCTCACGGTGCATGCTATCATTTCTATCCCTTTGTGGTAATCCACGTCTTGTAACAAAGTAGGCCATTTTTTGTTAGCTCATTCCCTGATAGTTTGCAGCTTTTTCTTTGACCATTATTACCACTTTGCAGAGAGCTTAGTTGATGCCTCCATATTTATATTACAATTAGTATTCAGTGTTTCCATTGTGTGTATGTTCCTGAACATTATTTTAGGTGTAGCCAGTCTTATAATTGCAGAATATTAGTATATAATAACACCTTTTTTTGTCATTACATTTTTCATTATTACACACATTAGTCAAATCAGGTTACTTATTCTTAACTTTCATCAAACCAACATCAGATTTACAACACATTACATTTCTGTTCACCATGTTCACATGTTTTATATCTTTTACTTTGGTAGGCCTCATCTTTCCCAAGCACTTTAGGTTTCACTAGTATTGGAACATGCACAGTACATCCCAAACATATTGTATTGTGTACTCTGTTTATCAAGGCTCTGATGTAGCCCCCTTCTGCCAGTGGCTTATTTTTTTGTGGACCCTTCAGCTATTGGCTTCAGATTTTGTGAATTACCTCTTGGCTCAGCCCACAGGAAGATTTAAGTCTCACTATTTCAATGAGTTCTTGACTGACAACCTGTTAGGGGCCCACTAGTTAACCAACAAATTGCCAGGCGCAGTCCTCCTGCTCCAGTTGACCTGGCCTTTTTGTGGCAGCACCCTTATGCGGAGAGTCTTGTATTTCAAGCTTAGGCAAACCCTGACATTTTGCCTACCACTTCCCAAAATAAGGGATAAAAGAGAGTGGAGACTTTTGAAAATGCTTATTCTCCTCAGCCAGTTTGGCCCTGCAATCTCTTAATGCCTCTTGTTTGCTGGGCCGCTATAATCCTGTCCTTAGGGACACAGTGGTGCAAGTCCTTCCACGAGTCCAGAAGACCTTTGCCATGTTTTGTCACAGGTAATTCAGGATATTTGTGAATAGGCCTGGGCTGGTCATTCAGTACTACCTGCGGTTCATGGTGAGAGAGGAGCATTTTCAGTTTGCTATCCTCCCCTTTGGTCTCACTCGTGCCCCGAATGGTCGGAAAAGTGATGGCAGCCCATCTTCGTAGACACCAGTCTTCTCCTACCTCTACAACTCTGTGCTGAAGGTAGGCTCGCCTCAGGCAGTCATCCACCTCCTCCAGACGGCAGTGAACCTCCTGTCATCTTTGGGGTTCACTATCAATGTGCTAAAGTCACACCTGACTCCTTCTCAGATGCTCCCCTTCATCTGAACCATTCCAGACACAGTTCGGTTTTGCCTTTCCCTGTGAAAGAGAGTCCAGGACATTCAGGCTGGATTTCTGTGACGTTGACTCTGAGGCTGCTGGGACAGTTGGCTTCGTTCATACTGCTGGTCGAGCATGCCAGGTAGCATATGCGGGCTCTGCAGTAGGACCTGAAGTCCCAGTGGCCCCAACATAGAGGGGACTTCTCCAACCATGTTCAGATTGTGGAGGAGTCTGCGAATGGTCCTCAGTGGTGGCCACTGAACTGCAGTTGGGTTAACGGCCCACTGGCTGAGATTTGTCAGCGGCAAACCTCTCTCCCTTCCCCACCCATACCTGACATTGGTGACCGATGTGTCATTTCTGGGCTAAGACGGGCATCTTGGAGAGGTGGAGGTCAGAGGCCTCTGGTCCCTGGTGGAGTCCCTGCTCTAAATTGATCTTATAGAGCTGAGGGCCATCCACTTGGTGCTGAAAGCCTTCCTGTCATCCATCAAGGGGAAGCTGGTACATGTGAGAGTATGGCGAGGGATTGAGCGTGTGCTCCTCCTTAAATAATGCAAGTAATAAAATAATGTTTTGACACTCCCTTAGAGGTTCCAAGGTATTGAAGAAAACAGTTGGCTTGAGTTGTCTTTAGAAAATATTTTATTAATTACATCCTGGTTGTTCCTGAGTATTGTAATATTGTAGTTGGAACGAACGGCCAACACGTGTTTCGCCCTAAGGTGGTCAATTGGACCAGAGCTTTCTCAAGGCTGTAAAAGATGCAATATAGTGGTGTGAGTCAAACCGGAATTAGGAGAACCGCTCATATTTCGAGTGGTAAAGGCTGCATGGTTTTAAGAGCTAAGGTAGGGAGGTGGGGGATTGCATAGCACACGACAGAAGTTAAGGTGTGGTGCATGAAAGAAAAGATAGTAGGGTAGTAAGCCACTGATTTTATATGGTTGTAGTGTTTTGTTAGATTTATTTTATTTATTTTAATTTAAGGTGCTGGCAGGAAATGAGAAAAGGCTTGGTTTAGGTGTTACTATAAGTTATTCTGTGAGCAAACATGCAATGCTAAAGTGCCTAAGGATAGGGTTAATCAAATCATTATACTAATTATTATAATTTGTTCAGCGTAAAAAGAAGGGGGGAAACATAATTATTAGTACGTCAACAGGAAGATTGACAGGTCAAACAAAAGGATAGAACCATATCATAATATACACACATATAATACCTTCACAAGTATTCAGATGTTTGTAATTCCTTTGTATACATTCATAAGTCTTCAAATAGAAATCTGGTAGATAGACCGTGAGATCTGGAAGGCAAAGAAAAATAGGGAAAAGGAAACTAAGAAAAAGGATGAAAGCAAAGAACGGGCTATTCTTATTACAACATAGTACATGTCACAGAAAATGATGATAGCATTAGGCAATGTGGGAGAGGATCTAAACTGATAATAAAAGGGTGATGAGGATGAACCGTACTGGGGCAATGCTGACGGGCAAGTAATGAGTACCTCGTGCAAAGCAAACACAGAAGATTGGCAGTATAGTGACAGAAGGATTATGTAATTACATAGGAGTCCTTGGTGCACTATGTCGTTCAGGCAGTTAGAGCAGGGAGGGGCACCTGAGTTCCTAGCACTAAGAAAGATGGGAGGGAGTGCAAGTTGCGGGGTATCGAGTTAATGCAAGCAGCTGGGCGTGTCCGAGCAAGGACAACAAAGTAGAATATCGGTTCCCAGCACATGCCCGTTTAACAGGCCAGGACCATACCTCAAGAGAAGGGCCATCAATGTTGGGCAGCAACTTGGACTTACTTTATAGTTCCTGTCAGAGTCTCGGGATAATCCCTCTTCGTCTGTTCGGTCATCCTTGGCGGTCTGATGGCATGCTTGGTCAGCGCCATCTTTAAGTAGGGAAATACAGGCATGTGGTCAAATGATGTGACTACGGCTGGTGGGCACTATTACTGAAGAGTCGCGAATGATAAGGTACTTCTGGAAAGTCCAGTGCCTCGAGCTACTCTCCTCCGCCCAATAAGGACATATTAAGTCAATACCATTTAGGAACAGGACCCCTGGACCTTCAGTGCAACAAGGGACGACCTGAAGCTGGTACAGGTGCTCACGAACAACATCACCACCATGTGGTACTGCAGCAGATAGGGCTAGAAGTAGGGTGTGTATGACCCTGTGCCAGTTCTCAAGAAGATCAGGACAGACCGGTCCCAAGCCAACTTACTGGCTCTGGATTAGGCATGGTAAGTTTGAAATACGGAACTCCTGGGCAGAAACAGGGCTGGGTTCTGCACCCATGCCTTTGCAACCTCCACCTATGTAAAGATTGAGCAGCGACAACTAAACACCAAGATGATGTCATCTTGGCAGCCAGGCGTCCCTCAACGAAAACTGTATATGCTTGTTTGACAAATTTGCGTCTTTTTGCAGCACTCTTTTCTAGGCTAAACTGTCTGCGGTTTTGTTATTTGTTCTATTTCTCATCCGGCAAGGCTTGAGATGATCCACCCGGCAACTATTCTTTCTAGGCATGGTTAAGGGTTATCTTTTGACTCTCGTGGCCTTCTTATGGTTGCTTGATGAGCCCTCTTTGTTTAATTCACCAGTTATGATGCGATTTTCGAAGAGCTACAACTCTTCTCCTTTTGTGATGCCTGCATGGGACTTCAATTATTATTTAATGTGTGCTTCGATCGAACCGCTCCACAGCTGTCCTTTACAGCTTCTCGCCATTAAAGCTGTGTTTAGGATTGCCATCAACTCTGCACAGTGTGTGAGTGAGCTTCAGGCTCTGTGTTTTCATCCATGATAGACCACCTTCTTTCCTGATAGTCTGGTTCTGTGAACTGGAGCCTCTTTTCTACCAAAACTTGTTCTGTTCTACGTCGGTCACACTATCACCCTGCCAGCTTTCTGTGCTTCACCAGGCTGTGCAGAAGAATGCAGTCTCGCACTGGATCGTGCTCTTCATTAAAATCTGCTATGCATTGCCAAAGAAGCACCCTCCTGAAGGCTTAGAAGCCCATTACACCAAGGCCAGAGCTGCTACCACTGCGTTAGCACATGCAGTCCCTGTCCTAGACATCTGCCAGGCAGCTACATTTTTGTTCCTCCATATGCTCACGAAACCCTATTGTCTGGGCAGTCAAGTCTGACGAAAAGTGCACTTTGCCTGCTTGGTTTGACAGGACCTTCTGGTTTGAGTCCATTTGCAGCTGATCTACAATAGGTAGCACTTTGGTATCTATTCAAAAGGTGAGGAATCTGTGGCTTGAATTTTCTATCAAAAGTACTGCACACACCATTCAAAATCACTCTTTTGACAGGTAGGAAAACCTGCTGTTAAATATTAAATGTGTCACCCCTAAGCACTCCTTGCTGACCACAAGATAGGGTGCATAATGTTTAAGAGTGGATCATGTATGACATTACAAATAGCATGAACTCCTGGTGACTAGGCCTAAAACGACATTGTCACTTCTCAGGCTGTGACTGGCACATGGGAAAAGTCAAATTCTGATGGATACTTTTGCCTGTGGATTCCTCACCTTTTGAATACCCCCTGCACCAGCATTCAATCAATCAATCAATTTATATAGCGCGCTGCTCACCCGCTAGGGTCTCAAGGCGCGGGGGGGGGGGGGGGGGTGTCCGTTACTGCTCGAAAAGCCAGGTCTTGAGTTGCTTCCTGAAGGAGAGATGGTCCTGGGTCAGCCGTAGGTGGATGGGGAGGGAGTTCCATGTCTTGGCTGCCAGGTAGGAGAAGGATCTTCCTCCGGCGGTGGCTCTGCGAATGCGTGGTACGGTGGCGAGGGCGAGGCTGGTAGATCGCAGCTGGCGGGTGGGCGTGTAGAAAGTGAGGCGGTTGTTGAGGTACTTGGGGCCCAGGTCGTGGAGGGCCTTGTGTGCGTGGGTGAGGAGTCTGAACGTGATCCTCTTGCTGACGGGGAGCCAGTGCAGGTCTCTCAGGTGGGCGGAGATGTGGTTGGGGCGGGGAATGTCCAGGACGAGTCGTGCGGAGGCGTTCTGTATGCGCTGGAGTCTTTTCTGTAGTTTGGCTGTGGTTCCCGCGTAGAGGGTGTTCCCGTAGTCCAGTCGGCTGGTGACGAGTGCCTGGGTGACCGTCTTCCTGGTTTCGGTGGGGATCCATCGAAAGATCTTTCGAAGCATGCGCAGGGTGTTGAAACAGGATGACGAGACGGCGTTGACTTGTTTGGTCATCGAGAGGGAGGAGTCCAGGATGAAGCCCAGGTTTCGTGCGTGGTCGGTTGGCTTGGGGGTGGTGCCCAGGGCAGGGGGCCACCAGGAGTTGTCCCAGACGGAGGGGGATGATCCCAGGATGAGGACTTCCGTCTTCTCTGAGTTCAGTTTCAGGCGGCTGTTCTTCATCCACTCGGCGACGTCTTTCATTCCTTCGTGTAGGCTGGCTCTGGCGGTGGCGGGGTCGTTGGTGAGGGAGAGGATCAGCTGGGTGTCGTCGCCATAGGAAATTATGTTAAGGTTGTGTTGGCGTGCGATGGCCGCGAGGGGGCTCATGTAGATGTTGAAGAGGGAGGGGCTGAGCGAGGATCCTTGAGGTACGCCGCAGGTGACTTCGGTGGCCAGAGACCGGAACGGGGGGAGGCGGACTCTCTGGGTTCTTCTGGCGAGGAACGAGATGATCCACTCCAGTGCCTTCTCTTGGATTCCGGTGTTGCTGAGGCGCTGTATTCGTGTGCGGTGGCAAACTGTGTCGAACGCTGCAGAGAGGTCCAGGAGGATGAGGGCAGCTGCATTCCGTGGGAAAATTCTTTCCTAGCTCTCCCACGTCGACGAGGATGTCACAATAGCACGGCTCCGCTCGCGACACCGTATGAAGTCATCGGAGCCATAAAAGGACCTCGTCGGCATGCTGACGTCAGTTCCCTTTCATCCACGCTGTCGACGCTTAACGTTTTTTTTCAGCGCTCTCCATTTTCATCGTGGAAAACTTTGTATCTCCATATTGTTTCAGAATGGCTACTTCCAGGAAGACTGGATTCAAACCCTGCAGAGAGTGTGGCGGGCACATGTCCATTACGGGCCCGCTTGATGACTGCCTGTGGTGCTTATCTTCGGACCACGACATCGAGGAATGCAGAAGCTGCAGGAGAATGAATCCGAAGACGATTTAAGAACGTGAAGCCAAGAAGGAGAAGAGAGGTAGGAAGAGGGCGAGGTGTTCGTCTTCTCATACTTCGAGGTCGAAGAAGCACAAAAAATCCAAGAGAAGACATACCTCTCGTCATCGTTCTTCGAAGGCCAGGGTCTTGAGGTCGAGATTGAGGTCGCCGACTCCGGCTGGGCGACCTCGGAGAAGGGACTTTATCTCTCCAACTTCTTCTCCTCAAGCGACGCCCGTACCATCTCCGGCTGCAGCGTCGCCGGTTTCAGAGGCTTCTTCGCTTCATGAAGATTCACCGGCTCCAGCGACGTCATCGGCGCCAGGTGGGTCCTCTCCAGGCCGTGTGGCTTCACCTGTGCGGGCGCTGTCCCCTGCTCCGCAGGCTCCAGTGCGACCTCAGGTGACTCCCCTACAGGAAGGTTAGGATCCGTATCCTCCTTTTCCTGCTCCTGGGGCTGACTCTTCGCATTTTCTTAATGCGATGTTTGGTTTATTTACCAGAGCCTTCGACTCCATCCCGCTCGCCTTCAGGCCCCGTGGGTCCTTTGGCTTTCAACCTGGGTGTTCCTCAGTTCTATCCCCAGGCTCCTTTCATGTCGTTTTTGCCTTCAACTCCGGCTTGGCATTTCCCGGCGCCGAGATCGTCCACTCCGGCTCCTCAGACTCCTTCAGCTGCTGAGTCGGCTCCACCTCGAATTCGATTGACGTTGAGGTTCGATGTCGAGGCTCCTCCATCGACGCCACTGGTGTCTTTTTTGGCGCCGCGTGTGGCTCCACCGACGCTGTTGCCTAAGCAACGCTCCAGGAGAGAGGCTCAGAGATTGCTTGAGGAGGAGTATTTACAAGATCAGGAGGAAGGAGAAATTGTGGACTCTGTGGATGAGTTTGAAGGCCTTCAGAAAGCTAGTGGCATAGATACTTCCCCTGAGTATGACTTACCATCTGCAAGTGGATGTGTTGTACAGGACGTTGCACCTTACCATGTAGTTATAAAGAAGGTGGCTGATTTATTGGGCCTTAAACTTCCCTCTGCGGAGATAAAGTCCAACATACTAACGGAAGTTTTAAATACGTCTTCGTCAACTTCTGAGCCTCTACTTCCTTTCACAGATGCCTTAACAGATCCAAGTGTGGAGGTGTGGCAGAAGCCTTTGTCTGCTCCGGCTGTATCTCATTCTCTCTCGAGAAGGTACAGGCCTGCCCCTGGTGATCTGGCTTTTTTGTCATCGCATCCGACACCGGAGAGTTTAGTTGTCCAAGCTTCTTGCTCAAAACAGTCTTCTAGTGCTTTCCTACCATTTTGGGTGATAGAGACTTGAAGAAGATGGAGCAAGCTGCGAAGAAGGTGTTCTCTTCGGCGGGTATGGCTCTAAAGTCAACTAATGCAATTTGCCTTCTTGGACGATATAGTCATGCATTGATGGACTCTGTTGTTCAATTGGCTCCTTAGTTGTCTGAGGAGGATCGTGCCAACTTCTTGGAAGTCCTTTCAGATTCGCAGGCCGCAGCACGTCAAGTGATTCAGTCAGGCATGGACACTGCTGACTCTGTGGCTCGTGTTATGGGGTCTTCTGTGGATACAAGGAGACAGGCATGGCTCAAGTCTTCCGGTTTTTCGGCTGATGTTCAAGCGACTTTGCTGGATTTGCCCTTTGATGGGTCAAGGCTCTTTGGTTCAAAGGCGGATTCAGCCTTGGAACGTTTCAAAGACAGTAGAGCTACTGCAAGATCTTTAGGCCTCCAGGTGCAGTCTAAAGGTTATGGGTACAAAAGATATCGTGGCTTTGGGAGATCTGCTTCCTTTCGTGGCCGCCAACAATTTCAGCAGGCCCAACAACAGCAGAATCCCTTGTACAAATCATACAGAGGGATGAATAAGAGAGGCCTCAGGGGTGCAAATCGACAACAGACCTCCTCCTCTACCTCCCCTCCCGCCGCCGTTGGTACATCAGGAAAGGAGTTCTAGATTCCCCATCTTAGAATATGTTGGTCTAGTTGGAGGTCGGGTGTCCCACTTTCTACAAGATCGTTGGGTCTTGAATCTTGTAGAGAATGGGTACGCCCTCCCATTTTTGGAGTTTCTTCCTCCTTACCCTCCTCGCCAGGGTGGTTGTTCAGAAGACCACTTGCTGCTTTTGCAGCAGGAAGTTCTTACATTACTTCAAAAAGGTGCGATAGAGGTGGTTCCGGAGCAGGAAAGGGGTCAGGGTTGCTACTCCCGATATTTCCTGATCCCTAAAAAGGACGGTCGATTAAGGCCGATCTTGGACCTTAGGATTTTGAACCTTTACCTCAGGCAGGAAAAGTTCAAAATGTTGACCTTGGCTCAGGTTCTCTTTGTGCTGCAACAGGAAGACTGGATGGTGTCCATCGATCTGCAGGATGCGTATTTTCATCTTCCCATCCTGAAGTCGCATCGGAAGTATCTCCGGTTCACGGTGGGATCGCAACATTACCAGTTTGCGGTTCTTCCGTTCGGTCTTACTTTCGCACCTCGAGTCTTTACAAAGGTGATGGCGGTGGTAGCGGCTCATCTCAGAAGGTCAGGGGTTCTTGTTTTCCCCTAGCTGGATGACTGGCTGTTGAAAGCGGAGTCTCCAGAGTTCGTTTTGCGCCACTGGCAAGTGACAACTCATCTGTTGTTCAAATTGGGTTTTTCGATAAATGTACCCAAATCTCACCTGGTGCCTTCTCAGCGCAGCCTGTTCATAGGGGCAATACTGGACACTTCTGTGTGTCGGGCATTCCCGCCTCCACCGGGGATTCTCGACATACCGGAAATGATTCCTTTATTTCACGATGGAGTGGTTGTTCCAGTCCTGAAGGTTCTTTGCCTGCTCGTCTGTTCGCTTCCTGCATTCTGTTGGTCAACCATGCACGCTGGCACATGAGGGCACTCCAGTGGTGCCTCCCCAGGCAGTGGTATCAGCACAACGGAGATCTTGGGGCGAATATCAAAATCTCCAGAGAAGCTGCAGCGGAGCTGTCTTGGTGGAGTGTGCAGGGCAACCTGTCTCAAGGAAAGCCCTTTCAGCCTCCTCCGCTGGTGGCCACAGTGATCATGGATGCCTCCACTCTAGGGTGGGGTGCTCATCTGGGGAATCCGGAGGTCAAGGGTCTTTGCTCTCCAGAAGAAAGGTTGCTTCACATCCACCTTCTGGAATTGCGTGCGATTCGTTTGGCACTGAAGGCTTTTCTCCCTTCCCTTCGCGGTCAGTCAGTACAGGTCCTGGCGGACAACACTACCGCGATGTGGTACATCAACAAACAGGGAGGTGTAGGGTCGTATCACCTCTGTCGAGAGGCTCTGCGACTCTGGTCCTGGGCTCAGGGCCAACGGATTTGTGTGTTTGCAAATCATCTGGCCGGTGTGCTGAATGTTCGTGCGGACAGTCTCAGTCGGCACTACTCGGCCGATCACGAGTGGCGGCTTCATCCGGAGGTGGTCCATCGCATCTTTCAGATGTGGGGATCTCCTCGGTTGGACCTGTTTGACATTCGCGAGAACGCGCACTGCCCTTTAGTCTGCAGTCTCCAGTATCCGATGCAGGGAGCTTTGGGGGATGCGTTTCAGATAGATTGAAGCTCGCAACTCCTTTACGCATTTCCTCCCATACCCTTGAATCCTCGGGTTCTGAGGAAGATTCGTCAAGACCGGGCCCAAGTTATATTAATCGCCCCGGATTGGCCAAGAAGGGTGTGGTACACAGACCTACTTCACCTCTCGTCACACCCTCTGCTCCGTCTCCCTCTCTGGGCAGACCTCCTCTCGCAGTCGCAGGGGCAGGTTCTACACCCCCACCTCCAGAGCTTGCACCTTCATGCCTGGAGTTCTTTCTCTCTCCCTCCAGAGATAGTGGATGTTATTTAATCATCCAGGCGACACTCCACTAAATCTGCTTACTATTCCAGATGGTCCAGATTTGTTAAGTGGTGCAGAGACATTGACCCTTTGAAGGCCGTTTGTCTAATATTTTGGAGTTTTTTCTTTCTTTAGCACAGCAAGGTTGTGCTGTAGCCACTGTTAAGGGCTATTTATCGGCTTTGTCGTCCTTTTTATTTTTGCCAGACCAGCCGTCTTTATTTAAGTCCCCCATTGTCATGAGGTTCATTAAGGGCCTTACAAATAAGTTTTGCTTGTCAGCTTTTATTTGGATCGGACTAGAGATCTGAGGCTGGGCGATCAGCTCTTCGTGAGCTATGTTCGGAAAATGAAAGGCAAGGCAGTGCACAAAAGGACGCTTTCCAGGTGGATTATCTTGTGCATCAAGATTTGCTACGCCCTTGCCAAGAAGGAACCATCTGAAGGTATCAGAGCTAATTCCACCAGAGCTAAGTCTACTTCTTCTGCTTTGGCTGGAGGTGTTAGTGTTCTTGATATCTGTAAGGCAGCAACTTGGGCCTCCTTCCACACCTTTGCAAAGCATTACTGCTTGGACTCTGAGGTTAGGAGGAATGGCCATTTTACTCGCTCTGTTTTGCAGGATTTTTTGGTCTAGTCAGGTGGACACCCTTCTCTGGTTGAGGTACGGCTTTAAGAATCTATAAAAAAATGTGAGGAATCCACAGTCAGAAGTATCCATCAGAAGAACAAGTTACAAACCTACGGTAACGCTTTTTCTGGTGGATACAATATCTGCCTGTGGATTCCTCACGCTCCCACCCGCCTCCCCGTTGTCCACCTGTTTCTACCCAAAAATATTTTATTTTAATATGTCTTAATCATGTTTATATTTTAATGAGAAATGCTTATTCTGTTGCTATTTCTCTATACCTTTATTGATTATGCATTTTTGATTTTATATATATTTATATATTTGGTATGCTATGTTTGCATTTGAAAATGTGTTGGTCCGCCCGTTTGCCTCGGTGGCACGGAAAAAATGGGTGGAACTGACATCAGCAAGCCGACAAGGTCCTTTTATGGCTCCGATGACATCATACGGTGTCGCGAGCGAAGCCGTGCTATTGTGACATCCTCGTCGACATGGGACGAATTTTCCCGTGGAATGCTGGCGCAGTGGGTATTCAAAAGGTGAGGAATCCACAGGCAGATATTGTATCCACCAGAAAAAGTGTTACTGAAGGTAAGTAACCTGTGTGTTTAGATTATACACTCAAATCAATAGCTTTTACCTAAACCAGCCATTGAATCCATTCAAAAACGTATTTTTATGTTGAATAATTAGTATAATGATGAAGTTGGATTTTCGTTCACTACATTGGATATGTAACCTTTAGAAATTTACCCTTACCCTCTCTGAAGCTGCTGAAAGCTAATTTGCATTAACTCTCTTGTAACTGAGGTGTGATAGAGGTGTGAACGATAATTGCCTGTTGAATTTTCAAAAAGTGTCAAAGTCCCATTTTATATTGGGACTTAGAAAAAGTCTCAATGGTTTTCTTCAAAAAGTGACAAAGTCCCATAATTGGGACTTTTTCGAAATTTTTGACTTCCAGACTTTCATTGGGATCAATCCACTTGGTAAATCTGATCTGGGCTTCATAGCAGTCGGCTTCAAAATGCACGCAGGTCCCAGTGTACTGTGACTATTGTCTACCATTGGCACTCTGTGCTTTTTGGCTATTTTTCCATTTACATATTTAAAAATGTGTACTTCATGTTTCCCTAGCTCGATTTTTGGCATTTTAGTGGTATTTTGCTTATTAAAGTTTTCTCTATTTTATGTGGTAGTTTTATTGTGTTAACTTTTTAACTTTTTGGTATTTCTAAATGCATTACACATTTTTTTAAGTTAACCCTCAGCGCCGTAGCTACTATGGGTTAAGGTCAGTTTTAAATTACTGAAACGTCTGACTGGACCTGCAGGGTTAGTGACATTACTTATGGTTGACTTCCAACCACCCAATTAAAAACTCACTTTTACATTCATGTTCAGCGGTGGGTTGTGTGATGGAAAAACGCATCCCTCAACAACGCATGTCTTAACTACGCGGTCTAAACCCCGACTTTCCATCTTTACCATGCATGCCTTTTACCTGGTAAAAACATGTTTGGTAAATGGGCATGTGTGGTAAAGATCACTGCCTCTAAACCCAAAAAACACCCTAAACCCACAATCACTACCTCCCCCTACCCCAGCCCAACTTCCCCCTTGACCTGAAAACTGCCCCTATCCTGTCCCCTACCCTGAGCCCACAACTCAGCCCCCTAAAAACTACTCCGACCCCAGCCCCCTCCCTGAGCCCTAAAACAAGCCCCCACCCACTAAAACCTTACCCACCTACCCCGCAGACCAGCAGCCCCCTCAGCCTTAAAACTGCCACTTTCCTGTCCCCTGCCCTGAGCCCTAAAACTCCCGACCCCCCCAGCCCTGAAAACTATCCTGACCCCACACCCCAAAACTACCCCAATCTACCTCCACCTCCGTCCCATGCCCTGAGCCCTAAAATTCCCAACTGCCCCCTCCACCTGAAAACTGCCCCTATCCTGTCCCCTGCCCTAAGCCCTACAACACTGCTCACTAAAACACAGCCCATTAAAAACTACTCAGACCCCAGCTCCCTCTGAGCCCCAAAACAAGCCTGTACCCCTAAAACCTATCTCCACCTACCTCCGCCCCAGCCCAACTGCCCCCTCAGTCTTAAAACTGCCCTTTACCTGTCCCCTCCCTGAGCCCTGAAACTCCTGACCCCCCAGCCCTGAAAATTACACCAACTCCCCCACCCCCAAAATGACCACAAACCCAAATAATCTACCCCACCACCATCCCCTGCCCTGAGCCTTAAAACCCCCGACCCCCGTTGTCCCTGTAAACTACCCTGACCCCCTCCCAGTCCTGAAAAGTACCCATTCCCCCATCAAAACCCGACTTACCTCTCCGCCTCGTCCCGATTCTTTCTCGTCTTGCTATTCTGCCCGGCAGCAGCAGCAACTGGACCGTGCATATGCCTTAACTTCGCATATGTGTGGTTAAGGAATATTCGTGGTTTAGACGTTCGTGGTTTCGACTGCGTGGTTCAGCCCCGCATAATTCACGCTGCATGGGTCAGGCTGTTTCTCTCAGCGGTGGGATCCAGAAGTTGTGTTTAGCAGAAATACTCAGTTTCAAAAGTTAAAATTAAAAATCCCTAAATTTTACTAATAGCAAAGGTTGATTTTTGATTTTTAATTAGTGTGAAAACTTTGATACAGTCATTTCTTATTTTTTAATTAGTGAGTCCAAATTAAGCATCAAGCATGTCGGCGGTGAGAGGGAATCCAAGAAGGACTTTCACAAATCCCTCAGGGCTAGGTGTTGTGAATACTACGACAGTCCTCGTATAGGTCTGTTCTCTTTTTAGCCTATTCTTGCTTTTGGAGACTTTTTTCTTATTTTCAAAAGTCGGACGTTTTTAGACACTTTCAGGAATGTTGCCTTCATGTCGGCCTACTATTTAGACCAGGATCGTCCACCGCGTAGCTTACAAGTAGCAGGCCAGTCAGCTAAATTAGAAGATTTTTCTCCAGGCAATCCTATTGCCATTGAACACCTTTGTAGGAAGGTGGATATCTGACTATGGTTACCCCCAACTTTTTGCCTAGTGTCTAGCTGGTTTTTCGACTTAGTTGGCCTGAGATCCTGCCATTCAGGGTCTCAGGCTGTCTGCTCTCTCTTTAAAATGGACTCCATGTACCCTAGGTACATTCCCAATTGGTAAGGATCACCTTATTGGACCCTGTACAGTGTACCCTAGGTACCCAGGGCATAGGTGTACCCTAGGCCTCCCAGGGGCTGCAGCATGTATTATGCCACCCCTGGTCTGGCCTTCCAATCAGACACAACTGGCTGATCACTCAGCTGGGGCAAGGTCGTGTAATCACCCCTTGCTTAGATATAGTATGCCTATATCTACCCTTATATATAGACACATGTGTACCTATCAGTCACTCCTATGGCAGGCCTTAACAATCCTGGAGGCAGAGTGCTTGGTAACATGTGAGATGGTGCTCTAGCATGAGCTGAGCCTGTCTGCAGCTTTCGGAACCATGTCCTTATAGCTGTTCTATGATATAGCCTACCGTATACTCTTAAAGTGCCTTATAATCTTAAACGGTTATGGTAACTATGGTTTGGCTTTATCAAAACATGTCGTGTAAGGTGTCTAACACTTTGGAATAATACCCCCATACCATTTCTGGTGATGAGGATATTCTCCCTCCCTTCTAGAGGGAGAGACATGTTAAAATCCTACTTTGCTGTTTAACTCTAACCAAAGCCTCAGCATCACAAAATGGATGCTGCTGCCACGACACAAGTCTGACCTCCTGCAGCTGGGAGTGATCCCAGCCAGGGAGGCCTGGACAATAGGTTTCCTGCTTGGGGAGGTGCTAGCACCTCCCCAGACAGCCTTTAGTGTATTGGGGCAGGGTGGGCTGAAAGGAATGAGACATGCCTGGGGCACACAAGGTGTTCCTTGCATAGTCCAGTTCAAACCGGCGCTGGGGCACTCCAGCCCCAGCTCTGGCGCGAAACTGGACAAAGGGAAGTGGGTGTAACCACCCCCCTCCCAGGTCCCACCCATAAGGCGTGACCTAGCAGGTATTCCAGCCCCCCAGATTAGTATAGGAGTGGGAGTTGGGCCTCAAGACTTTAGATTATCCTGAACCTGCAAAACTGAACAGAAACTCTGGACCTTCGACATTCGACGAAAGAAGAAGACTGAAGAATCTCCCTTGTAGCCAAGGAGTGGCTACCCTGTGCAAACAGGCACCATCAAGAGACTACCCTTTGCTTTGCCCACTTTCTACGAGGAACCGACGGCAGAGCCCGACCAGAGCCTTGACTTCCAGACTTCTCCGACCCTGATCCACATCCACAGCAAAGCTGAGATCCGTGGAGGCGACGAGCGACGTGGGACCGGCTACCTGGAAAAAGTGGCTAGTAACTTAAAGCGCAGCTTCTGAGGTACCCTCGAAGTTGTGCACCGGGGATTGAGAAGCCCCAACCCCAAGCACCATCTGCACCGAAGATCAGCCCCCCACACTCCACGAGTCCTGCGTGGGGCCCTTCAGCATTTTCCTGCTTGCCGCGTCTGTCCGGATGCTTGCCCGCTGGCTAGTGGCCTTTGTGACGACGCTCCCTGAAATCTTCTGCGCTGGTTTGGCTCCTCCAGACTGGCTCCTGCTTTTCTGCAAAGAAGAAGCACCCCAGACCTTCCTGGTCTGCACCAGAAGCAAGTCCTTCGTTCTTCGTGGGTTCCGCTTGCCAAGGCTTGGTGAGTCCTAGTCCAACTTCGACGCCGCCGACAGCAAGAGCCTTCGTGGGACAGCTCGCCTCCTGGTCCTGGTCGTCCTCGACGCTTCCTGGTCCTCCTGGCTGCAGCGACAAGCTTCACCTTCACCTGCAATCTTCACGACATCGCCTGGTTCCTTCCTGGTTCCACGTGGTCACTGGCTAGTGACCTTGACTCTGTCCCTTCTGCTTGCAGGTTTCCTCTCTTCTTGATCCCAGCCTTGGGATCCACCGGACACTCTTCACTGACTGCCTGTCAGCATCTTTCTTCAGGCATCCATAGGAGTCGACGACGAAAACGACGCATCTTCACCCCTATGCACCCGCAGCCTGTGGGCTAGGTAACTTGGGTACTCCGGTGCTCATCAGGATAGTGACTATCCTAGTGTCTAGTTTTCAAGTCTCAACTTCCTAGCTACTCCGGAAGTGTCCTAAATCTACCGTTTTCTAAACTGTACTATTGCTATTGACTTTTACGCATTACGCGTGAGTGTTTCCACTCTGCACACGAATCCCGTGGGCCTCCCACTTCCTAACTAACGCTAGTGTAGTGTAGCCCCAGCGATTCCCTAGGCCTATTCTATTTCCGTGACAGTGGTCCTTATACCACTTACTTAGTATATGGTTTGCGTGGCCCCTAGGGCCTAACTGTATTACTTACCTGTGTGACTTAATGTATGCTTAAATAAGACTGTGTTGTACTTACCTCTAATCTCATAAAGAGTGCTGAGGGTTTGACTAGAATAAATACACTTTATTTTATATATATATCTGTTGTGGTGTCCTTTCATTCGGTATTCAAGGGATTATATATGGTATCACAGCTGGCTTCACATGCCATTCAGAGTTTAGCCTAAGACTGCTCTTGTCCATGCTACCACTAGGATAGCTGGTCTATAAGGTTGACTTTACAACCAATCACCATAAGGGTCTTTGGACTGATATAAGGTGTACACTAGAACTAGTGACATCATACATCAGGCCAACTTCTCACAACCTTTCTTCCTTTAATCAGGGAAGATGGTGCAGGTATTCACGGACAACACCATCACCATGTGGTACTGCAACAAATAGGGCGGGGTGGTGTCATGGACCCTTTTTAAGCGCCCATGTATCTCCGGACATAGCTGGAATGTGTGCACATTTCCCTGGTGGTTCAGCATCTGGGGGACTCTATGAACGCCAGAGTGGTCTTACTCAGCCTTTGATGCCTAGCAGATCACAAATGGCGTCTCCATCCAGGGGTTGAGCATGGTCTCAGAGTTGGCAGAGCCTTGGTTATCTCTCTTCAACTCCGCAGAGAGCGTGCAATGTCAGCAATTCTGCACGCTGAAGCTTCCAATGCGGCGCTTGCTCAGTGGAGTTCCGGCATCCTGTACATCTTTCTACTGATACCACTCCTGCCCAGTGTTCACAAGAAGATTAGGAACGATTGGACCCAAATCATTCTTGTGGCTTCGGATCGGGCACACAGTCTGGTTGTCCGAACTCATGAGCATCCTTCCTTTGATCGGTTGCCCCTTTGGGAGGATCTTCTGTCGCTGCAGCCGCCTCCATACATGGAAATTGTGCCCCAACAGTTTACAGCTTCCAACCTTCCTCATGAAGTCGGCCACGCAGACATTCCTCTACCAAGACAGTATACGTCTGCAGTTGGGACAAATTTGTGTCATGGTGTCCAAGAACAACGACCCTCTTTCTGCACCACTCTTCTAGGTTTTACGGTTTGTACTTTCTCTGGCCCAGCAGTGATCTGCTCTGGGCCCTGGAAAGGTTACTTAACAGCCATTTTGGCTTTCTTGCGGTTGCCAGAACAACCTTCTTTGTTAAGTCACCTGTTTTGACCCATTTTCTCAAGGGACTTTTACACTTGTTCTTTCAAAGACCATTGATCATGCCCCAATAGGACCTAAATCTGGCCTTATCTTTTTTCATGTGTGTTCCCTTCGAACTACTGCACAACTGCTCACTCCACCTACTCAAACAAAAAATTGATTTTCTGGTGGTCATAACATCGGCCTGGTGGGTCAGCGAACTGCAAGCAATCGCTTTGCACCCTCACTACAAAACATGCTACCCAAACAAACTGGTTCTGAAGACATGTGCCTCTTTCCTCCCATGTGACACCTTTTTCATGAAGTCTAAAATATCACCTTGCCTACTTTCTTTGCTCTGCCTCACCCTTCCAAAGAAGAGGAGAGACCCACCCTGCTGGACCCATAAAGTGCATTGCCGTTCTACCTTGAGCGCACTAGAGACTTCTGGGTGGATGATCAACTGTTCGTTTGGTATATCGGAGCGAAGAATGGTAGGGCTGTGCAGAAACTAACCATCTCATGATGTATCCATAACATATGCATAACATATAAATGTGTTATGCACTGGCTAAAAATCAACCCCCTGAGGGCTTGCACACACATTCCACCAGAGCCATGGCTGCTGCCACTGTGTTAGGTTGTGTAGTCCTTCTCCTGGACATCTGTCAGCAGGGGCATGGATATCATTGCTCACGTTCACCAAACATTACTGTCTGGACAGTCATTTCCATCACTTTGGCCATTTTGCCTGATCAGTCATGCAGGACTTTTTGTTCTAACCTGCTCACAGACCTACCTCTTAGGAGGTATTGCTTTTGTATCCACTCTAAGGAAAGGAATTTAAGGCTTGAATTCTCTATCAGATGAACAAGTTACTTACCTTCGGTAATGCCTTATTTGGTAGATCCTCTGTTGAGCTGCAGATCTCTTACCGACCCTCCCATCCTCCCTGCTTTGCAAACTGATTTCATTTAGAGCCATCATTCAAAGGGCCTTGGCAATGCACACCTGTGTATCAACATTCATTGTGGCTCCGTGCTTCTGGGATCATACGTTGTGAAAAGAAACTATTGGTGGCATGCTGGAGTGGTGCCCTTATAGGCACTACACACATCACATTCAGCACAGAGAATGGCGGCGACACAGAACAGAAGGACACCACCTAACAGTGCTTGGGTACTGCTCGGAGACTGGATTAGTATGTTTATTGTAACATACAAAGGCCCTCGATGCTCTGCCAGTTGCTCCTAGTCCAACTGCTCTCTATCCCGTTCCAGAACCCCCTTACCTCACATGGAACCAGTTGCCAGGGAGCAGCAAACATTCCATGAGGAATGTATACAATGAAGAAGTATGAAATATAATATTAAGGAGATACAACAAAAGTACTCAGCCAATGTCGGGAAGGACAATATGTAAAGGGAGACTCCGATTTTGGGGTCCAGATGATCACACTGCTAAAAAAAAAAAATCAAAAATGGCCACATCTCAGCAAGTTAGTTTGGGTCCTATCCTCGTGATCAGTTTGCTATTTTTACTCCCCAACTGCTTAGTAAAGTAATGACTGCTTCTGGTCCTTGCACATAGTACTTTGAACATTTTAACTGCCTTTAGTAAAGTACTGACTGCCCACTCTAACTGCACATTGGACCATTGCACATGGCAGTTTGAATATTTTAACTGTCTTTTAACTTGGAGGACTAGGTAATTCCAATGCTGTTTTATTAAGATCCGGCCAAAACTCAGCAAGTCAGGTCGGGTCCGTCTGTAAGACCCTTGCCGGTTCGCTAGCTGCCTTAGTAAAGCACTGATTGCAACTGCTGATTGACTCGTCACATAATGCACTTTCAATATTTTAACTGTCTTGTAGCCGATTTTCTTCAATTACAATGTTTTTTATTAGCTAAATAGTAAATCTTTGAATACTGAACTATTTTTATTGCTCCAAAAGAATTCCACCTTCTTGGAGGGGCAGCATTATGTTACTACTACATAAGAGCGGCTCTTATCCCCTCTCTAGTAATTGTACACAAATTACTCTGCTCAACTCCATTAGAAAAATTTTGGCTAAGACCCTGTTAGATATCTTACAAGATTTGGCAGATACCAATAGTATCATAGCATCGAAGTAATCTGGATTTAATCCATCAGTAACGCTTTGGATAACATCACAGCTCTGCAGGTGATTTTGGAGAAATATATGCTGTCACGGGGGAAGCTCATCTATGCTTCATACATCAACTTTTCCACGGCCTTTGGCCGAGTAGATAGACCTACATTGTGGCAAAAGCTGAGAAATTTAGAAATCCTCGATCATTTACTTAATCTTTTCAATTGCACTTTATTATTTTACTTCATGCCGTGTATTACTTGGGGGCGACCGTGGGTTATGTGCAAATGGTTCTTAAACAAGGATGAATTTAGCTCTTTTATTATTTTCTCTGTATATTTATGACCTACCCACAGCTTAAATGGATTAGGAGGGGATGCTCCGAAGTGAAGACATCATCACAACATAGCCTCATCCCTGTATGCGGATGATGCTGTGATACTGGACCTAATCCCCAGAAGCTTACAGCATCCATTTGATAGTTTACATTGATACGCTGAACGCCACTTTTTAAAGATTAACATTAATAAGAGTAAAGTAATGATTTTAAAAGTAGAAGATGTAGTAAACTGAGGATATTTAAATGGCATATAGGTAGAGAAGAGTTGGAAAGTGTTGGCTCATACACCTATTTGGGCAAAATGTTCTCTGCTAAGCGCTCTGTAAAGAAACACATTTTGCACTTTATAGGGCTTAGATCGCAGACATTTTAATGATCTAATCTTGGTGTATAGTGCAAAATTCCCCCCAACCCTGCTTTATACTATTGAAGCTATTGTTACGAAATACTGGAACTTTCTGCATAAAATAAAGGGGAAAATATTTTGTAAATTATGCAGTTTCAATACATTTGCCCCCATCAATGCTATATGCCTTGAATTGGGTCTTTTGAGTACTTATATTAAGGATGCTCGCCACATTTCTTCAATAGGGGCATAGGCTTTTGCTCAGTAACGAGCAATCTTTTAGAGCTCTACTTTGCTTACAGGGGTTGGGTCAAAGTAGGAGGGCACCCACTTTGCACAACAATTTTAATTAAGCACTTTTACACTTTCGATTGAATAGAGCTGATCTACTAGTGATGTCCCATTATGCTCTTAAGAACTATCTGAAATATAGTAATAGGTTCAGGTCAATGAATCATGATATGATGCTGTCGATGGGAAAGAGGAAGATGGAGATTATAGATTTCATGTGTTTGGAGGCGTTGCCCCAACCCTTTTATTGTTTTGCATGAATATTTTGTCATTAAAACCTGTCATAGGGACTTGTGGAGAGATTGCTCTAGAGAATAGGCTATGTGATCTCTGTGGGGACTTTCAACAAACCCTGGAGCATGTTCTTCTCACTTGCCCTGCAGTGCTTGCTAATCGATATTGTTTGCTGAAACCTTTGTTTTTGAAATATGGGGTATGCTCTTCAAAAGATGCATTGCAATTGTTATTTAATCCAGTTTATAGTTTTAATACATTGATTTGAATTAATAATTTGAATTGGCCCTGTCCCTCTTCAAAAGGGTAGTCCTGTTTATCCTCTCTGATGGCTTTCTTTTTTATTGCAACATTTTTTTATTGAGTATTTTTGGGAAAGTAAGGTGTACACAACAACATACATTTGTGTATACATAAGAAGAAAACTAGACCCATAGATGCCAAAAGATACCTTTGACAAAACATAGTAATAGTGGGTCTTGACTGTTGTCGTGCTCGTGGTGAAGAGGATGGGAAAAGGGCGATGCTTAGGGTATGCATGGAGGGGAAAATTGGATGGAGTCCGCACAGCAAATAAGGATGTATTCAGCTAGGCAGAAGACAATATATATATAAATATGGTATCAGTTCCTCTAGATTCTATACGGTATAAGTTGCCATGATACAATGATTTAATGCTACATTGACACGTGAACACAATGATGCATCAGTACAATGTAACACAAAGACAGTGCTATGATTACCAACATATCTATTCCTTACATCAATCACAGAGTTTGCTTACATGTGTGCGATTGGGCAATGGGTGGTCGCCCCATAGGAGTCTTAAAAACAGTGCCCATATGGAACCCAGATCGAGTCTTATGTACTGTAGGGGGACTTATAGTTAAAGGTAAAGGAATCCTAAGCAATAAAGCGTTCAGCCAGTACTTACCTTTGAGGTGAAGATCCCCATACCTGCTCAAACACCTCCAGCTTACTATTAAGCTTGTAAGTGGTGAATTCATTGAGGCCTGTTCTGTGTAGTTCTATTAGCCATTCATGAACTGTGGGTGAGGAGGTAGTCTGGTGGCAAGGGGGAGGGAGGGTTGTCTGTGTGTTTGTCTGTCCCCGGTATTTCAGTCCCTTCTGGCAGGAAAGCCAACTGCGCCAACTGAATAATGGCAAAGTGTAGAAGGCTGGCTGAGTATATGGTGTTCACTTACTGGTGAGTCACCTTGCACTGAGTCCTGGCAACCCTTAGTGATAGTTGTAGTGGTCCCTGATAACCAAAGCTCTCAAGGGTTAGCTGTGGAGAGCAGCTAAGGCTTATCCAAGCGGGTGTAAAGCAGGTGCATTTACCAGAATAGTCAGTCAATGTAGCTTAGAAAAGAAAGAACCACACCAGTGTTTAGAAAAACACTTTGGTATTTATTACACACAACACTAGAACTACTTTGGTATATCTCCTACCCTGAGATATCAATACACAATAAGATATACTTCAAATCAGGTAAGTGCCCAAACAAGACAATCACCCAAGGATCTGTGGTCCAGGGGAAGCAAGAAACCACCAAAGGTAAGTAGATAGGATTCCCAAGGTGCCTGGGTGCAGAGGTGTTACGCGGAGTCAACGTCAACGGGATAATATGGGAAAGTTGCAGTTTGAGTTTTACAGATTCAGGACCTTTCCCAGAGGACCCACGAAAATCAGTTGGCTCAAGGAAGGTTGTAGGGCACCCCCAACTGTGGCTATCCAAGGAACCAGGATACCTACACCAGGGAGCCCTGGTTCATAGGTGTGAAGTGGTGTCGAAGCCGCCCTTTGAAGTCATTGGAAGGGCTTGATTGTCCGGCGGCTAGAGTCTCTTGGACCAAGTTGGTGGAACCCAAATTTGGATCATGGACGAGAAGTACCTGTAGAGAAAGGGGACAGAGTCCATACCACCAGGAGGAGCAGGAGCACGATGCCAGCCCTTTTCGGCAGTACTTTGCTGTAGCACGAAGGTCTTGAAGTTGCAGCTGTGGAGCACAGGTGATGATGCAGGAGCACAGGAGTTGCCTACGAGCTGTCCCACGCCGTCAGTGGCCAGCAGGACCACCAACAGGCCTTGGCAAGCGCAACAGATGTGTTGCAGGTAACAATGCTTAGTTGCAGACCAGCTAGGTCTGTGGTACTCACCCAGCAATGGTAAGTCAGGGCTGGCCCTCGCCAAGTAGGAGAGTAGGAATCAGCACAGACATCAGGAGGACCACAGACCTTGCTGGTGTCAGGCACAGGGAGTCACCGGGAAGCCTCAGCAGCACTCAGAAGATGGATGCCCACATTGCAGGAGATCCAGGGAGGACATCACTTTGGGAGCTGTGTGATGCTAAAAGCTGGGACTTCTTGGAGCTTGAAGATCTTCAGACTGGAGAGTCGACAAGCCCTGGCAACAGCAAACAGACGCACTGCTCAGGGATGCAGTTGGCTGGAGAGGGATTACAATCTCCCAAGTTGTGGGGAAGACTGGTCAGGTCTCTGTAGAGCCAACAAACCCCCACCTGTGTTGTAGAGCCGGGAGGTGTCCGTGGAACAACAGGATCCACAAGTTGATTGTTGTCAACAGGGTGGCTGCAGATGCAGGGGAGTAACTCCTTCACTCCAAGGGAGAATCAATTTTTGCTATTGTGTTGCATGCAGAGTCTTGGGGAGCTCAGGAGCATGCACAGCCATGGAGTATGCAGAACTTGGAAGAGCACTGAGAGGAAGTTGCAGTAGGAGACTTCCTACCAGAAGCATTATTTGTCTTGGTTCCTGGCATGGTCCAGCAGCAGAGTCCAGTGTCCAGCAGCAGAAAAGTCTTTAAACAAATCTTCAGGTAAAGCCTGTAGGTTCTTGAAGACGAAGTCCAGACCAATCAAAGGACCCTCCATCAGGGAAGCCCTGAAGTAACCCAGGAAGGGGGATTGAAGTCTTCTGCAGTGACACACCTATTGAGGGATCAGGGACGCTACTCTGAAGGCCTGACCAGTCAGATGCTCCCAGGGGCCTCTACTGAACTTGGAATCAAGATGGCAGAATCAAGTGGCCACCCGGAGGAGCTATGGGCATCTTCAGGGGGAGGAGCTGGGCGGGGGGGTGGTCACTCCCCTTCGTGTAGTTTCACGCCAGAGTTGGAGCCAAGGGCTCCTGCACCGGTGGGAACCGGTTTATGCAAGGAGGGCCTTTCAAAGCAATCTGGAGGCACTCACAAGCACCCCCACCCTACCTAATTCTAAAGGAGAGGTGGTCACACCTCTCCTCTACAGAAAATCTTTTGTTCTGACTTCCCTTGCCTGATTTTGGCTCAACAGCTGGAGAACAGAACAGTGTCTGGGGTCGGCAGCAGCACCGGCTTGCACTCAGACCCTGCAAGGCTACACGGGTAGAGATGGTGGGGGGTTCCTCTAAGGAACCCCCAGTACATGGTATCATGTAACTAATACTGGAATCGGTGTAGGTGCATGATTACAAAATGTTTGATACCAAAATTGACCTAGCTCAGTGACTCCATCATGTAGTTGGACATCTTGAGTTTTCCATTGCCCACTACATACCTTAAAATGGCTCCCCCGCACTTGCAACACCCAAAGAATGGAATCCAAGGTTTGTAGGGTGCCTCTGCTCATGCCTCGCACCCTGCCTGTGGGCTAAAGGGCCTACCATGGGGGGTGACTTATAGGTTTTAGGTGCAATGACTGGGATCTAAGGTTAGCCTTATATCTGAAGTGAAAGGTGCAGACACACTTTGGGAGACTGCAGCCCATGGGAGACTCCTGGTGTACCAATGCCCTGGGTACCTTAGTACCATATACTAGGGACTTACAGGGGTACTACACCAGTATGCCAATTATGGGGTGCACAGTGTACTTACCAGTCAATTTAGAGGAGAGAGCACGGACACTGGGGTCCTGGTTAGCAGAATCCCAGTGTACTACAGTCAAAACACAATGACACCGGACAAAAAGTGGGGGCAACCATGTCGGAAAGATCCTGCTGTAGGATCTCTGGAGATGTAAACACAACCACACAATCAACCAGTAGGATTGAGGAGCCATAGAGAACTTAAAGTGAAGGAACTTCATCCTAGATTCTCTAATGATTCTATCATGGCCTAGAATCAATGTTGACCAGTCCTCATGTGAACACTCCTTACCCAACAGGGTCTGCCAGGGTAATCTACTAATACTAAGGAGAAAACTTAAGTGCAGTGTTCTGACAATAACTCCATAATGCCCTTATACAAAACCCTTAAACTGACTTTAGATCCACAGATATTGAAGAAAGTGTGACCTCTTAGTTCCACTGGAAAATGGCCTAGTAACGCTCTGATGCAATGTGTTAATTGTTGATAGCTTCAGTGGTCGGTCACAAGGATGTCTAATTCCTTTCTTAGTACTTTGAATGACTAAGCAAGCCATCCTTCAGAAGCTAATTGATCTATTTCGCTGCCTTCTTATGCCAGGACCTTCAGTAAAATGGTTGACCAGCGATGTGGAGGACCATGTCATGCCAAAGTGTAGCCCCTTTGTGTAATAGGGGTGCTGTACAGAGCAGATGGTATTTGCTAGGCCATGGGATTCTCAGAAACAGACTGTGTGACACAGTCAGGTGGACCAGAGGGTATAGGTCTGAGCAGCTCAAGATTTGTTTCAGTGGGGCCCCACATTGGAGCGTCTCTTGGTTTGTTGTTTTTACTGTATAATAGGCTAGTAGCTCCATTGGCGAGTGCAACTTACAAGCTGACACCTCAGCCTTGCTAACTTCGGACTGAGACTACTAAAGATATCAAGCAAAGTGTTACATTAAGCCTGACTTGATGCCCAAATCTCAATCAATGTGACTGGTCTCAGTAGACAACTTATACAATGCTGCCACTTTGTTGTTTAAAGTCTCCTGTGCCTCTGCACGGTTACACATAGGCTCTGTGCCTGAAACAGCTTTCTGCCGTCCTGGGGAGGTTTGCAAACGGCAGTCAGCCACAAGGGTGTTGGCCCAGAAGGCGAGTTTCAAAGTGGAAATCACATTTGAAAGGAAAATAACTAACACTTGGGAGAGGATCTGTTCTATTGTTTAGGCAGACAGGCCGGCACTGGAGACAGAGAGAGTAACAGTTATCAAACTGTTTTTTCCAGGACGTGTAGCCCCCTTGGTAGCCACACTGCTGGGTTGGGTTATGGAGCTCTACACATCAAGAGAGGGGTTCTGCCATCTTGAGATTGGGCAGAATAGAGACTTCTGGGATAGCTAATGCCACACTTTATAGGAAGTTGCCATCCGGCGGGAGGGATCCTGGTAGCCCCTTGACTAGTGACAGCGACCTCCCCATAGGGGATAAAAAGGCATAAAAAGGCACCTCTGACACCCAAAACTCAGATCTCGTTGGACTGGAGAACGGGACCGAAGAAGGACTGCCCTGCTGCACCAAGTACCCTGCGAAGAGAGTACTGCACCTGCTGTGCCTGGTGACTAGCAACGGAGAAGAGACTGTGCCTGCTGTGTCCTGTTCATGGAGATGATTCCCTATCCTAGCTGAAAAAAGAGAATTCAAGGGTCAGTTGGTTGACCTCATGTTTGTAGCACAGGGCCACAAAAGCTTGAGAAGCTTAGATAGGATAAGCATTCCATGGTTGAAATACATAAAATACATAAAACCCTCATATGCTGAACCAGAGAGCTTAGAGTTGTTCTCTTCCTGAGTTTTTCAAGTAAACCCCTATTCATGCCCTATAAGGTCTTATTGAGTCTTTCAACAGGGTCATTCCGCATTTCTTTCAGATAGGCAGACATGAAATTCATGACTCTATCTGAGATGGTCTCCTTAGGGAACCCAACCCTGGTGAAAATTCCAAGGTAGGCTCTAGCAGCTGCAGTGGCTATATAAAATGGACTAGCCTCAGAATCTCTAGTGACATGGCCCACTACCACCAAGATAATCCTGCTTCCTGAGGCTGTTGGGGGGATGTTCTAGGGGACTAACAATGTCAATCCCCACCCTCAGAAAGGGAGTCCCCACCACAAGTGGTGTCAGGTAAGCCTTTGGCTCACCTCCTGCCTTGCCACTGGCTTGGCAGGTGACATAAAAGTGGCAAAACTCCTTCAGCTTCTCAGCCATCTGGGGCCAGTAGAAGTGACCAGCCTGTTCCAGGTTTTGGTCTGCCCCCAATATCCAGCTAAGGGGATGTCATGTGCCAGGTTAAGGAGGAACTCTATATTACTGGGGGACCATCAACCGTCTGGTTGTCCCTGGTTTGGGGTCCCTTGCCTCGGTGTACAGGAGGTCCTTATGGATACCACTGGGAAACCCTTGTTTCTGTATCTAAGTTGACTGTCGCAGGTTTTTTTGTGTGTGAGTGGGTAAGCTTTATTTGATCTCCAGGATCTTAAAAGCAACATACAATAGATAACAAAACAACAATAAATAGTTATACTTAAAATTATACTTGGCTGCAGTGGCGGCTCCTTTATAAGGGCCAAAGGGCAGCGACCCCCAAACCATCACGTCTCACTCTGCATATAATTGCTACGATATTACAGCTTTTACATGAATGAAACAATCTCACCGATCATTTGCTAACATGTAAAAGCTGTAATATTACCCTGCACCAGAAGAGGGCTCCCAGGGCTGAAGAGGGCTCCTGGGGCTGTATTGCGCATGTGTCAGGCGTAGGATGTTACAGCCCATCCTTTCACAGAAGCAATACATATCTGACATGTTGCACTAGCGGAAGGCAGTGCAGCATGCCAGATAATGGTAAATTGGGGCCTGTCAGTCATGCGCCCTTATGTCCCACCAGAAGCCATGGTAATGGAAAAGGACAGCCTCCTGTCCTATTTGAGCTTCTGATTGGGCATAAGGTTATGAGCCTCACCCTGGCGCCCTGTTCGTGCGTCTTAAGATTAGGGGTGGGCAGAATTTGCGTAGTCTCGCTTCGCAAAGCTTCGCGAAACGGAAAAATACTCAGCGAGCACGCAGAAATTCTGCAGATTACTTGTTCGCGATGCTTTTTTCCTGTTTGCAAACGCGGTTTGCGTGCTCAGGGGGAAATATCTCGCAAACACGCATTTTGTGAACGCGAACAAGCAAAAAATTCTGCGAAGCCGCGCAACGTAGAATTTTGGGCAAATCCGCGTTCTCTGCAGAACGCGAAATTCCGCAAGCGGAACGCAATTTACCACCCATGCCTAGTTGAGATACCTCAGGTAAGTTTCACATTGTGTGCATGACTGAAAGCATGACTATATTATGTGTGCCTGCACCAGTGTATGTGCATGAGTTTTAACACAATTGTGTCCGTGTAATACATTAAAAAATGTCCTTTGTGGCAATTCTGCCTGCGTCGCTCTTCCTCGCCCCTTCACTCTTGCAATGCAGTCTATGTCCAAATCCTCAAACTTCCCAGGACGCTACGGAAAACATTTTAAACGTTCCACCACCCTCCCACAAAAATATTCGGACAGTGCACCACCGAAAATAGATAATACCAAAGATATCGGTGCGGAGAGGACATTGGCCTCCTCATCTAACCTTCCATCAGAGCCTCGGACTCCGGCAGAATTTGTGCGATTGTGACGCTTTAACTTTTACTGCAAAACGCCAAAACGCATGGTAGCTAGAGGGAGATCTGTGAAAACACGTGGATTAAACAATTACACTGCGGAGACAAGGTAGGCCATTGATTAATTAGTAAAAGGCAGCACGGACGACAAATAGTTAGGAGGGAGCCAGGGGTGGCCTCAGAGCGAGACCTGAGCACCAGTGAAGGAAGCCCTGGGTGTGACTTAGCCACGGCCTCATAGCGACTGCTACCAAGGCATACAGGGGGTTTGAAATAAACACATCAAAGGCCAGTAACTGAATGTGTGTGTGCGCGCAAAGGACTGTGTGTCTTTTTTAGTCCACGTTCTTGCTTGTTGACTAGACTGAAAACCAGACGTCCTTTGCCACTATTAAAGAAGTGTGTCACGGTGCTGCTGGATGCATTACTACTTGCAGCCAGCCATTCAGAGAATAAGTTACATTTCCAGGCAGGCACAGACAGCACTCCTTGATCAAACTGAAAGTAAACAGGTGTCAGAGCTAATGCTGCGTTAATCATATCAACGAGATGAGATAAATTCTTGTACACATCAGAGACAGAGCATGCTTTCTAACATGACTACCTTTTTAGTGTGTCATCTCTGCTGTATTTCGCTTGAAATTATTTTGCTATCTGCACCAATAAACAGCATTCAGGGTGAAAATGATATTAGTTTCATTTTTAGTCTGAGACAACAATACATTTTTTATCCTGCGCAAATTATCTAAAATGTAGTTGTAATACGAGATAGCTGACCCACACTTAGGAAACTTAACAGGATTTGCTTTATCTTCAGACGATGTCATCACCTTGTTGTGCATTCTTTATGCACTCTCCATGTTCTGCTGTTCTGCCAACATAAAATATGTACTTTTTTGGCCTATTACCCCCGTGCAGACCCACGAGCCCTTGTACACGTGAACAGATCAGACTCCATTCAACCGTATAATTTACTGCCCTGCCAAGGGGCCCATCTGCTACATCCAACTCAGCCTTGCTTTTAGAGAGAAGGTCTGATGTGAGTAATAAACTGCAACTACTCTGTGCACGTTAATAATCCTACATCCTGCAGGTTATTCTACTGTGGGTGTCTTTTTAAGTTTGTGTACTGCAAGAGGTTAAGTTATCTTGCTTCGCTTGCTTGTTTCAACATGAGTAGGCAGTACCGCTCACCATTGTCAGAGTCCACCAGCCGCCACTGCTGCGTGGTTAAAACCTTATATGAAATTCGAATTACTAGTCACGTTAGCCACAATTGTCTGAGGGCAGACAGTAATCAACCTAAATGGACAATCCTTGTACAAATACTTTTAAGCAATACAGGGTCTCTCTCTTATACGTGTTATCTAGACTAACCTTACAAGTATAAAATAAGAACTACGACCTGCGTCTTACAACCTTTTAAAAGGATAACGATCACCGTGCAAGTGCAGATTGAAATTAAAAAATAATAAGACCCATGTGCAAATAAGCAGAACATGATCTCCAACACTTAGCATACAATAGAAGTTTGAAAAATACATCCCATTCAGAGTGCTAATGTAATTAAGATGAAGCTCTGTGAAGGCAACCACTGATGGCCTATTGTTTGATATGTAAGGTCATTACAGTAATCAAGACACAGCAATTGAACAATCTACGCAGTTACCTTATTTTCCAGTGATTTTATTAATACTAATTGATTGCTTAAACTTGCGATATGCCTGATGGATAAAGAGCGTAAACCTAATGATCTATGCAAGTCCAACAGTGCTGAGCAGAGGCATACCACATGCACCAGAGATTCGTCTGATTGTCCACAACCCCTACACACCACCTCGCCTGACTGTCGCAAGTTCTTAAGAGTAGGTCATGTACTTTGTCCTTTACTCAGGTCCTCCCTGGAGAGTCCCCATGTTCCCTATAAAGATAGAATACATATCACATTTGGCATTGAATAAAACCAGGTGCATACATAGTGAAGTGACGGATGCGCAATTGGGATAAGTGCAAGTGGTGTCTAGAGGGAAAGTGGTGCATGTATATACATCAATATTCAGTGGTGACAACCTATCCTGACAGATTTCTGGCAAAAACAAAAATGCGAAATCATAATCGAAAGATGCTGATATAAATTCTCTGTCATCCAGGTTTGATATACGTGAAGGGACAAGGTCGATGTTTCGACCCCTATGGGGACCAGCAGATTTAACTTCTTGGAAATGGGGTCTTCATCAGGACCAAGAGAGGGGAGAAGGGCACCTATGGATAATAGTATGTTATTAGTAAGGTGTGTCTTATGAGGAATGTACCCAACCAGTAAGTTAATCAGTTATGATTTACCGGTGACAGCAAGATATTCTTCGGACTGGGATGTGATGTGGGCCTTAGAGGCTGCAACAGGGGGGAGAAAGAAAGGAGACAAACAGAATCCGCTAGGGTCAGGGTTCAAACTAGTGGATTAAAAAGAGTACAACAATGGCCTGACACTTACTCACGGTTGACATAAAGGTTGTGTTGAGTAAGCCAAGGGTTCGCCGTAACCTATGGTCAATGGTAGCAGATATATCCGTAATGATAGAGCAAAGGTTTATATGCGTGGCTCATTTTTTTAGAAGAATCCACGAGGTTTGAGCTTTTCCCTGTCATGATTTTAAGATGCACCTTGCCATGTTTTCTCCTGGCATGACGTGTTCCTTGGCTATTCCAGCATCAGAGGTCCTAAGTGTTTTGTACATTGACGCGCGCTATATTTTTTCATAGCAGGCTGTGGATCACACGCATATTAACTACTTGGCGTGCTCCTTAGTCTCTGAGAATTCCAACTAGATTCTGTTACACTAGTGACTTTCAGCCCTGTTCTGCTAGCGCGCTGCTATTAGCGCTCAGAGTCTGTCGTATTGTTTACCCACGTGCTTGGGTTTTCACTTACCGGAAACTTTTTCCTTTGCAGCAATAAGGTTACTAATGAACCTTTGCTCCATCATTACGGATATATCCGCTACCATTGACCATAGGTTACAGCGAACCCTTGGCCTACTCAACACAACCTTTATGTCAACCGTGAGTAAGTGTCAGGCCATTTTTGACCACTGTTGTACTCCTTTTAATCCACTAGTTTGAACCCTGACCCTAGCAGATTCTGCTTGTCTCCTTTCCTTCTCCCCCCTGTAGGAGCCTCTAAGGCCCACATCATCACTTCCCAGCCTGAAGAATTCTTGCTGTCACCGATAAATCATACCTGATAGCTTATTCCTCGTAAGACACACCTTACTAATCACATATTATTATCCATAGGACATGCTATTATCCATAGGTGCCCTTCTCCCCCTCTTGGTCCTGATGAAGACCTAATTTCCAAGAAGTTAAATCTGCTGGTCCCCATAGGGGTGGAAACGTCGACATTGTCCCTTCACGTATATCAAACCTGGATGACAGAGAATTTATATCTGCATCTTTCGTTTATGATTTCACATTTTTGTTTTTGCCAGAAATCTGGCAGGATAGATAGTCACCGCTGAATATTGATGTATATATATGCACCACCTTCTCTCTACACACCACTTGCACTTATCCCAATTGCGCACCCGTCACTTCACTATGTATGCACCTGGTTTTATTCAATGCCAAATGTGATATGTATTCTATCTTTATAGCCTTTGATCTATTGACATTCCATGTGATATTTATTAAATCACAGTCATTTATTGTATGAACTACTTGGTGTTGTCATATTTCATAGACCATGTTTTGGTTGTTGATGCATTGTGAATATTTTCCACTGTGACTATCTCTTTTGTACCATGCTCCATACTGGGAGGCAAGTGGGCCAAAGGTTCATTTTTCTCCCCTCAGAGGGACACTAATGTGGCCTCTGTTTACCCTTTAGATATTTTGGGGCCACGTCCACCCCCTCCCCCCACACTAGCTATCCCTTTTTTTACTGGTCACCACTTGGTACTTTTTCGGTGCAAACTGCATCTCGGTGTCTTGTGCACTGGTTGATTACAATCAAAGCATACCCCAGCCTTTGTAGGGTCAAACATCTTTCCAAAGTACCCCCTTCCCTTAGAATGGGATTTAGCTCTGGGTTCCCTCTTTTGGGGACTCTTTTGGAGTTTTCTTCTTTTTATCTTTGCCCTTCACTTTCCCCTAAGGGCGGGCTTGACCTCTTTTCATTTGGCCACCTCCCAGCGACTTCTTTGGGACCTGTTCCAAACCCAATCATTATCTATCTTGCATAGTTCGATGGGGCTAGACAAGTTTGAGTCCACCAGACACTGGTGCAACTTCTCTGTTGAGCAATTAGGTAAAATGTGCTCCTTATCAATTAGATAATAGAGCGTCCACTATCTTTCCCTTAATGCAGTCATCTGTTACGTTAACTGAGGTATCTATGAAGTCTACCCATGTCTGTGTTGCCACCTTTGGTGTTATCCTGAGCTTCTGCCTGTACTCTTCAGGTGTGAGTCCAAAGAATCCAATAAGTGCTCCCTCAAGTGTGAGTAGTCTATCCCTACCGACTACTGGCACTAATTCCCAGAGTAATGTCCCCCAGTGTTATGTACCCACCTTCCTCATTTTGAGAGCTCTCACATATGAGGCCAGCCACTTATCTATATCATATCGCTAGACAAATACACTATCAATGGATTTTTAGTTATGTTTATTGTAGTAACATTGAACTCTTCTTTTTATGGTTTTGTTCCTAAACTGAAGTAAAGATTTTTTTGATTGATTGATTGATCTAGGTGACAACTTTTCAGTTTCCTTAGTCGACCATTATGTAATATGCATTAATCACTAAAGCACAGAACAAAATGTATTTATTTATCCTGAGTGTGAAGGCACTCGGAGGGCTTAGGTTCCCGCCCAGACAGGCTAGGGATCCGAGTGCTTCTACAGACTCTGCCTTGCACCTCTGCACCAGCAGGCCACAGCAGCTCGGAATCTGCTGCTTTTGCTAAGGATAGGTTGGGGGAGGAGGTTGGGACATGCAGGTGTTCCAGGCAGATTTCTAGGTTATTGAAAGTGATGGTTCCGACACGAGGCAATGGAGACGGACTTTGTCTGTTTGTCTACACCAGTCAATTTATTTTCCATCCACCAGGCTCACTGTCACGTATCTATTCATCTCTCCTTATTAGAGGTGGGCGTGCCAATCCATTAGCTGGGAGAGCTAGCCGGAGTCGATCCAAGCGTATAGGAGCCAATGCACGAGCCCAGCCCTGAAAATGTTTGGCATGTTAGTCATACAATAAACATGATGTAAATGTGCGATGTCTTTTCAGAACTCAAAAAAGTGCATTTCTTAGCATGTCACCTCAGTACACAAGATAATAACACTGAATTGGGAGCAAGTAATTAAAAGTGCTCGTTTTGAATTAAAACACTGCTGCTCCGCCCGCCTGACAACAATGCCATTTACGAATTAAGAGGTATCAGTTGTCATGCATACCCCAAATGTGGCCTAGATTCTTATTTATATTCAAGTAACCTTAAAATCTAGTTCATTAGACACGAGAAGAATTGTCCAGCACGTATCTCGAACTCTCATATATCAAAGTGGCATCATTACCGCTGCTGTTTTCTGCTTCCGCCTCCTCCTCCGGACCCTGAAGCAGCAGCACAAATAAGTAATCACAGCCACAGCAGCCTGGGAGAGCTGCCTCCTTCAGGCAGGGTCACACAGCTCTCTGGCCGCTTCCCTGCTGGAAGCTGAATATGACCGCGGCACTCGTACCTGTGGAGCAAGGCCCGGCATTACCTTTGCTAAAGAAAGACGAAAGCGGGCGCCGTGCTACTAAAACATATAGCATGGCGCCTGTGCCTATTAAAGTAATGCGCATGGCGGCCCGTGAAAGGCGCCATGCTGATAAAGAAAACAACAGTAAGCAAGGAAATAAAAAACACAAAAAGACTAAAGCTGTCGCCGTCCTACACCATATAGCGCGGCACCCGTGCTTCTTAAAGCTATGCGCATAGCGGCCCAGGAAAGGGCACCATGCTGATAAAAAAAACACACAATAATGGAAGAAATGAACACAAGAAAGACAAAACTGGGCGCCGTGCTAAAACATATTGTGCGGCACCTGTGTCAAGGCAGGAGGCATCAATTAAAAACAAGGAGGAGGGGCGGGTGGCAGTGTGCGACACCGAGGGTGGGTGGCGGTAGGGGTGATGACGGTGAGGGCACGACACAGACGTGCATCGAGCACGGCAATGAACAAAAAAATAGTTCCCCAAATAACAGTTACGCTGTCTAAACGTAACAAAACTGTACTTAGTCGGTGCTGCACTACAAAAAAAACTGAAGTGACGTTCCCGGCCTAAACCAATTGCACAGCAGCAGAGAAGACCGACACTACCCAGAACAAATGGTAAGCAGCAGGCGGGAGCTACCTCGTTTGTTTATTACTTCAGGTCTGCCGATAGCTTATGCGCACTGCCTGGGCTCGACCTGAAAAGGGGGTTTTACTTTGTCAAAAAGATAATTTTTGACAGATCAGATTGCAAGTTTAAACTTCTGTAGTTAGCATGCATCGGTAGGCATGAAGCCATGTTTTCCTTTGTCACACTACTGGGTAGCACAATAAGTGTTGCAGTCCACTGGTGATATTTAACATTCCATGGATGTATTTCTGCACTACATATAATTGCCTTATATGAAAATTAGACATGCCAATAAGGATTTACTAGTTTGTACATATTGAGGGGGTCAGAACACATGCACTGGACAGCAGTGCCCCAGTGTGCAGTCTAAAAACCAGTAAAACAAGCATTTGCAATGCAATAGGTCTCGCATTTGCAAGAGTTTAAGCTATTAGTATTGTATTTTTTTTTTTTTTTTTTTTTTTTTTATTTAATAATTTTATTCAGCAGTGTCAGCAATACATAAAAATCTCATATAGGCCAAAGATTCATACATCTCAAAACCAAAAAAAAAATCATTTTAAGACATTCACAGATATTATAACTGTTCACCACCAGACAGCCACTTGGTAATCGGAGCCCACAGTTGCTCCCCGAATTGTTTTCTTCTATGTCCCTTTAATTTATATAAAGCAACTTCCATGTGATATAGAGCAAGGATCCTAGACCTCCATTCAGAAAAAGAGGGTGGATCTGAACTTAGCCACTTCGTGGTCTATTAGTATTGTAAATGACAATGCCTTTTATTTATCTTTTAAAACCCAAAACATCAATAAAAATGCCAATAGCTCAAACTCGACCTATTGCATTGCATATGCTTGTTTTAGAATATGGAAACAAACGAGTCCCTGGGAAAGTTATCAGGATCATGTGTTGAGCCAAAAGCCTATAACAGTGTCACAAGTCGCATCTATACACACAGTGGTAAATTAACACAAAATAAACATAAAATCAATGAATATTCAAATTTCAGATTTATTCAAAATGCTTGCTTAAAAAGGTTTTTCTAAAAAACTAGACAGTTAAACATACAAAATAAAAGCAGTACATAAGTTACAACACAGTGTTGAAGAACAAGATGGATGCCGCCACAAGCACGAGTGTGTTCTTGAAAATGAGCAGAGCGACGGGTAAAGGCCCTCCTAAGCTGCACATGCGCGCTGCGTAGGCGAGACCTAAAAAAACAGCAAAAACGGGGTTGACTTCGTTAAAGAGGCACTTTCTCAATCCCAGCTCATGCACAAGCTCTGTTTGCATCCTAGATGCTGATGACAGTAGGGAATCTGTTCTTACTGCAGGAAAGAGCAGTCCTTAATTTATGAAGCACTGTAGGGTAATTTGATGCAGCTTCAGCAACCAAACATCCACCTTGGATGTGAACTTGTATTACTAAAAGCTGTAACTACACAAGTCCAGTGATAAACAAATATGAAGAAAACTAAACTGCCTTGCTTTGCCAATGATTTTTGGTGGCAGCTATTGGCAATGTCATATGCTTTTAAACTGTGCCGGTGTTAGCAAAGCCAACACAAGTGTATTTGTTATATTACCAAGATAGCAGCACCTTGAATGATGCAATGTGGCAAGTCATGTGAAATAATGCAGTGCTTTAAAATCCGCCACCACAGTTTGCTATGTTGAGCTGCACAGCATAGCGGCATCTTTAAATAATAGCAAAAATATCAGAAGATTAAAGTCAATTACATCTGCTGAAACAGTAATATAATGCAGCCATCCAGAAAAGAAAGCAGCCAAAAGGCTAAACTAGCATTTCTTTAGCAGAAATTTTTTAAGGCTGAAATTCATTAAGGAATTAAAGAAGGCTGAGACTTAAAACTCTAGCAACAACACAAATTGCGGAAGGCATCTCCCAGTGAATTCGGGTCATTGTGAGGACCACCTGATATAGAGAAACAGTACATATTCATACTTTGAAAGGCAGCAAAAAACACTCCACTACCCTGAAGCCATTGATAACTAATTGCAGAGTTAATCACCCAGTACTTTTGGGCAACACAGAGCACTTATACATTTTAAGTTCATTCTCCACATCTAGCTCCCTTTGTTCAATTTTCTCTTGTCTCTATAAAGACAGCAGAAAATAACAGTAAATAGAAGTAATTGCAATGCTCATTCAACTTAATCTCACAATTCACCGTCCTGTCACATAAAGAACAGTGGTTTGCTTCAGTGCTTGTAGTGAGCTGTAGCCTGTACCAAGTGCACTAATTTGTAGTTTTTTGCGTGCTATAATGCTTCAAAAACATAACTGCTTCACTGCGTATTCACTATGTAAACAGAAACACTCCTAGTAGAAGTGCTTAGTACCTTAGGCTAAAGGGAAAGTAGGCCCACCCTGTGTGCCGAAATAGTACAGGGTCATTAAGACCCTATTTTGGCTCCTGCAAACAAATCCTGAACAGTAGGCCATGTAGTTCCAGATGGCCCTGAACCAGTGAAAGGCAAAACGAGAACAGGAGCTGCGATAAGCAACATCACAGGCTGGAGCTGGGTAAACCAAATAGCACAATAAGAGAAAGAAACCAGACTAGAAATTTTAACAAGCATTGGAATAGCCAATAGGTCTTGTCTTTGGGGCTTTTTAAGTGTTTAGCCATGCAGCACATTATCAGATTACCCATTGCATCTCAAAAAATGAAATAATTAAGTGAGAACGGTCTGGTAATCATCAACTGCCTTCCGGAAAAAGCCTGGGGCACGTAATAAAATAAAGGGAAACGAGAAGCTGTAGAAAGATGTAAGAAAGGAAAACAGAGAGGATATATGTAGAATGGAACTACAGAAAGTTTAAGTAGGGAAATGTAACAATGGTTAAGGACGATGGGGAAAGAAAGTGGTAAGAGAGTTGAGTGAAAATTAAGAGGTGGAAGAAAAGAGTGGTGAGAACTATCAAGAGGGGTAATATACCAAAAAGGTTAAGGAAAACATATACCTGGGAGATAAAGGAGAGGCTAAGAAGAAAAGCTTAAGGAGTGTTAGCAGAAATAATGTATCTAATTATAAAATGATTAGAAGAGGAGGATTGAGAGAGAAACAGAGGAGTGAGTACCTACACTTATTTTTCTCCATTTAAAGCACTCATGTTAAGTAAATACGTTACCCAGACCCTCAGAGTGGCTTCTTTTTTCCACCTACGGCACAGCAGAGCAACTCCGATTCTGTTTATTTCGCATGTTTTAAAATTCACCCTAATATTTCTCCCACTTCTGCTCACAAAAAAGTGTGTCTGTCTGGTAGCAGCAGAGAAGGTAGGAACAGCTTTAGGTATGCAAGACAGAAGCAATAGAAGGACTTTAAAGGCGGGAAAAGGGGCGGGAACACACTCTAGTCAAAGGTGTTTTCAGCAAAGGGGTTTTAGTAGAAAAAGGTAAAAACACTCACCATGGTTGACACAGCATGGTAGCGCATTAGAACAATTCCGTGAACTAAGGTATACTTTTCCAGGGAGCACTGTCATTCTCCATGGATGTGGTGGAGAAGGGAACGGGTGGTGTGGGGGAAAAAGAACTCCATACGCAGTAGTGCAATAGGCTTTTGCACAGCGGTGGAGATAAAATAAAGAGGAAAATATCACTGCTCACACCCTACACGGGTGCCAAGAAAATGCTCCACCCCAGTGGTTTTGTTTCGTAACACGGAACAAAGCGCTGGCAACTCCTGTCGGCGCTCATTCAGAAACATGAACACAAACGAAAATAAATACCAAAATTGAACTTGCGTTGGGGGTGGTGCTGCCGGCTCCTGCCGTGCGCTTTGGGGGACTTCGAACTGAAGAACCGCATCCGCGGTATATGAAACACAAGCTGAGGCTGGCGGCTCCGGCCGCGCACCTCTAAGGAAGGTGAAAGGTCAAGCGACCGCGCTCGTGGTCGGCATCATGAAATCACCCGCGGCTCCTGCCGCGTAATGGAAGTACAATGGAGAGGAAGAAAGTCACGCTCCTGCATCCTATCGGGGTCGGGAATCCAAAAGGGGAGTCAAAGAGAGGCACGCTCCTGCGTCCTCTCGAAGTTGAAAAATTGAAAGGAGAGTCAAAAAAGAGGCACGCTCCTGCATCCTCTCAAGTCGTGAATCAGAGATGGGAGTCAAAGAGAGGCACGCTCCTGCGTCCTCACGGGCTGGGAATCCGAGCTCATTAAAGCCAAGCACCTGTGTCAGGTATGGGAGGCTCTTTAATAGCAACCTCCCCTTACCACCCGACGTGCAACAACCAATGCCGGTGGAGAGGGAATAAAAACAGATAGGAGACAGAAAGTAGTAGCAGGAACTGGGCTTGAGAAGGGAAAGTGGTAACATTACTTCCTCCTTAAGGCTCTTTTAACAGGGCGAGGCTTAGTTGGGTTACAAGCGTGGAACATCCGCACTAATAGGGGTGCATGGACAAACGCGCCAGGTTCCCATGTTCGCTCCTCAGGAGAGTATCCCTTCCAGTCCAACAGATAATATAGTTTCCCATTCCACCTACCTGAATCTATAATACGATTCACTTCGTACTCTTCTTGGTCATCAACTATTAAAGGAGGGGATGGTATAAAGGGATGTGTTGAGGGAAAAAAGGGTTTGAGAAGGGACGTATAGAACACAGGATGGATACGATACTCCTCTGGTAATTCTAGTTTCATGGACACTGGATTAATAATCTGTTTTATTTAAAATAGACCTACAAAACGTGGCTGTAACTTCTTTTGTCCTGCTAGTTTCGTTTTTTTTTGTGGCCAACTAGACTTTGTCGCCTATGGCATAACTAGGAGCAGAGTGCTGATGTTTATCAGTGGCTTTCTTCATATTGGCTTTGGTCACTTGTAACTGGGATTGAGCGGTCTTCCATATTTTTTCCAGATTGGTACACAGGGAATCCACTGCAGGGACTTTAAGAGGGGGTTGCAAAGGCACAGTTCTAGGATGAAAGCCGATTACACAAAAGAAAGGTGACATACCTAAGGCAGAGTGGACACTGGTATTGTACGCAAACTCCGCTACTGGCAAAACATTTACCCAGCTACTTGTTAAGGTAGCCAACAAACAGTGCAGATACTGTTCCATGGTCTGGTTCACCCGCTCCGTCTGTCCATCCGTTTGCGGATGATAAGCGGATGACAGAAAGAGATTCATCTGTAAAGCGGAGCCTAAATCGTGCCAAAATTTAGAAACAAATTGGAGACCCCTGTCTGATACCAAAACCGAAGGTATTCCATACAGACAGATTACATTTTGTATAACTATAGACACCAGTTCACTAACATTAGGGACCTTGGGAAGGGGCACAAAATGTGCTACTATGACAAGTATAGTGGTGAGTCCTTCTTCTGGGGGGAGATCCGTGATAAAATCCAAAGTCACAGTATGTCATGGATAAGGGGGAACAGGAAGAGGCTGTAATAAACCATCCAGCGTGATGCGAGGTGCTTTCTGTGTAGCGCATATGGGTCAAGAGGAAACATAATGCTGTATATCTTTTGCCAAGTTTTCCCACCAAAACCATCTGCTACAGATCTTATTGGTTTTTTGAATGCCCGGGTGGCTCACCAAAGCGGAGGAGTGAACCCACTGGAGTACCTGATCACAGAGTTTGCCCGATATATACAACTGGTCACCAGTTACATGACAATTAGGTTGTTCCAACCATGGGACATATAGATCTCTGTTAATGTTTTCCCCAAGTCACTACAGAATTGATAAAAAAAAAAACATACCCTAGAATTTTACCAGGGGGTATGAATGCTTCTAGGTTGGGATCGTTTCTTTTATGAGGGAGTAAAACACATAAGCTTGATAGAGCGTCAGCTTTCACTTGTTGTGAAGTCGGATGGTAGGTGATGACGAAATCAAATTCATTAAAGAAAGATACCCAACACATCTGTCTGGGGGTTAATGTTCTAGCGGTACGAAAGATTTCCAAATTCTTATGGTCTGAATATATAGTTATGGGATGTCTTGCTCCCCAGAGATAATGTCTCCACTCTTGGAATGCTTTCCTGACAGCCAACAGTTCCCTCTCTGCGACGGTATAATTCTGTTCAGCGGGCAATAACTTGTTTGAAAATAAGGCAAAAGGATGCATCTGCCCATTAGTGTCTCTCTGAGATAGAACACCTCCTACTGCATATTGTGATGCGTTCGCCTCAACAAAGAAAGGGAGAGTAGGATCAGGATGTATCAGGACACGAGCAGAAGTAAATTCTTTCTTTAATATGTCAAATGCTTTTTGAGCTTCTGAGGACCAAACAAAAGGCACCCCCTTTTTAACGAATCTTGGTATGGGTGTTACCACGTCTGAGAAGTGCGTAATAAAACGCCAGTAAAAATTGGCAAAACCTAACTGAGACTGTATGTCCTTGACACACGTGTGGGTAGGCCAAGACAAGATGGCCTCAAGCTTCTTTTTGTACATCCGTATCCCACTTTCAGAAATCACAAACCCCAAGAACTCTACCGTAGAGGCATGGAAAGTGCATTTCTCGAGTTTGGAAAATAAATGATGATCTTGTAGTCTTTGCAATACCTGTTTCACATGCTCTTCGTGTTCATAGTGATCTTTTGATCCAGCATTTCTAAATGACACAGACCACAACCAATGGCAATCAGTGTGTGCGCCAAAATCCATAGAAGAGATATAACAGGTCTTGCAGACAGCGCAAGCGCTGTTGAGACTCGACCGAAAAATGGATGCAAAACCACTGGTGGTCCACATTAAACGGAAATAAGCTGTCCTCTGTCCCCGCTGACTCCAGTGAAGCTGACTATTGACGGACATCACCTACGAAACGGAGAGTTGACCGGACTCTCCACAGCACATCGCCGCCCGCTCTGACTCCAGCTGGGTTAAGCCATTGAGGATCGCTGACATCTGAATAGAGACATCATCTACGAAATGGAGAGTCGACTGGACCCTCCACAGCACATCGCCGCCCACTTCTGCCCGCTCCGACTCCGGCTGGGTTAAGCCATCGAGGATCGCTGACATCGGAATAGAGACTGGATACGTCTGCCGACTGAACATCGCTGCCCTCTGAAATAGAAGAGGAATGGCTCAGCTGGCACTAGGACGACACATTGGGGCTCACAAGAGAGGCAATCATGGTAAGGACGTCCATAAGGAAAGAGGGAGCACGCAGATTTATCGGGACATAGCTCCCAGAGCCACACGGAGCAAGCCTCCCCGCACAAGCGATCCTCAGGACGAAGATGCAGCCTAGCTCCGCCCCTTCAGGTTCTACTAATAGCAACGCCAATAGTATTGTTGAAGTCCTATCACGGCACACTGTTTACGTGGCGGTCTGTGTTACGAACTTCACATTGTAACCATGGCGACATAACTCTTTTCATGTGAGCGTGGCGCGTACGTGGCCCGTAGCGCGACGCTGCCCCCTCATGAACGATAACAGTAATGCAGCCACTATGCTCGGTGGCAGTTGGCATTTTACGCACTTAGACATGATTCTTTATCCCCACATATGGGAACGAGATGCGGATGAAGTCCACATTCCTGCTCCGCCACCTCAGACGCAGCGGAAAGCGTTGAGGCGCCTCACTGCATCTATTTTTCATCGTGCAATACTGGAGTCATCTCACGATACATGGGAACGATCTGCACTACATTTGGCACCATTTTACTTTTAATTACGGACAGCAGCAGTCTCTAGACCTAAAGCTTCAAAATGGCGGCCCACTTTTATTCCAATATTTTGGGGTCCGCCTCTAGCTTGTGTTTACTCTAGGCGGTGAAAGACAGTGGCCCTCTAAGGAAGCAGAAGAGAACAAATGAAATAGGACTAATAACATCAACATCATCGGAGCTATGGAAATTGAAATAGGACTACCCCTTGCTTAGTCCAGTTAATGGAAAGAGGCACAGGACTATCTTGATGACTACGTTATTCACTCCAAACAAGGCGGCCATCTTGGACTGGCTCCCTTACAATGGACCAGCTCCTGTACGTTGCTAGTTTGCGCCCATTGATCTCCCTATCTACTTATTCAGGTCAGAATCTCATTTTTTTTTCTTTTTTTTAAATATATTTTTAATTATTGAACTTTAGTCAAACATAAAAGAAAATATAGTCACATTTTCAGTTTATGCAGCAGGTGTACAGCCGTAACATGAGCAGCCAGTCAAGATCATGTTCCGAGTTGCATACAGACCTATGCAATTAACTACATTCAGACAGTGGTATCAATGATACAGTACGAAAGAGTAACGATAGAGCAGGAGTGTACGGTACACTCCTGCTTTCCTGTTTTCAGTTTCTATTTTTGGTAAATTCTGGTGGGGTTTTTTCAGTGTTTTCAAGTGATTTCAATACCTTAAAAAAACTGTGGTTATCGGTGGTTACACATTTTTACGCCATTAAAAACAACAGAAACAGTGTTTTTCCGGTTTTTATGGAACTTTTGCTTTTATTATTGCTTGCTTTCTGCACTGATGGTGCATGGTATATGGACCGTGTATGTACAGTGTATATGAGTTCAAAATACATTTTTGCAAATCAAACTTATTGTAGTACACCATACAATACTTCTTCAGTGAGTCTTTGGTCATGTGTGCTTGCTTTTTCCTTCCTATGTAAACTTTTTTCTGTGGAAGAGCCCACTCAACATTGGCACTTGAGACAGGCAATGCCAAAACAGCCAGTACACAGTTTGCTAACTCTGGCCGCTGACATAGCTTTCCATGCCAATACTGGTGCACTTGAAGATTGCGATTCGCTGGGCAGGTTCTGCAACGTTTGCATTGAGCTGGGAACTTATGCCGTCAGAGTTACTGAAGCGGTCAGAAATTAAGCAGCATTTTTGAAACTACGGAGAAGATTTCCCTTTATGGAAGGAATTTAGAACTTGTACAGAGTACCACAGTGAGCTTTCATTGACTTCAAATACCATGGTTGGTGAAGGGACATTTCTATGCATCATTGCAAGCCATTTCTCATACATTGTAAAAAAAAAAATCCTGAATTGCTCTTCAACATTGCTTTGCTTACCAAGTGGCCAGCACTAACATGGAACATTTTGCAGTGCCAGTCACTAAAGGTGTTGCCCAGCATACTCTCAAGGTGTTGTTTCACATATACACCAATTATGCTGATCAATTGGCAAACAAGGGTGTTTTTAAACTCTAGTTAGGTCTCGACTAGAGTAGCAGCGCATGCTCTGCTCGCTTTGCGAGGCATGCAGTATAAACTATAGTGGGGGAAACTTTCCGGCCATATTTTTGATTGGCTACAATAATAAATGCTGCATTTTGATTCGTTTTTGCCTTGTTAGTCCCTCCTCCTCACGGCCATGTTCTCATTTATATCCTTCCCTGGCTATTGGCCCCTTTACTCAAAAACTATTTTTGGCCCTGTATCCCCCTCCCCGCCCCCTCTGCAGTCCGTGACATTTCGGCCCCCCCCCCCCCACCTTCCCACTCCCGTTTGTGCAGTCCTGGACCCCCACCCTCCCATTTCCTATGCAATAGGTCTCGCGTAAGTACGAGTCCTATTGCATTAAGAAATGCTTGTTTGTTGTGGGATTGGCTGGGTGATCTCACTCTTTTTTGGTGTCACAGAAATTTTGCCTGACCAAAGCATGGCAATGTGCACAACGCACGCGCAATACAGACGTTTGTGTTTTGATGTCTGTATGCTGTGCTTGTTATTACCGTGAGTGCTCATTTTGTGGGCTCGTCCCGTTTCATCCTTTTTCTTCGGATAGTTGGGCTTCTATCGTTACTACACTTGCTGCTAGCTCCGGTGTTGTTGCGGAGTGTTTTGGGGCTGCTGGTCCGTCGTGCGGCAACATTGCAGATGCCTAAGTCTCTACTGCCAAAAGGACATCTAAGAGTGGAAGCCCGCGGGTTCAGGCCGATTTCTCCTGTGAGCATTGGGAGATTGTGAAGCCGTCGATTACCAACTTGACATGGGAGGGGCAAAGTAACATCCTCTGCACCGTGCAGGGTTGGGAAAGTGTTCTCTAACCCACCGACTCTCAATATGCATCTCGTTAAGAGTCACGGTGTTCAGGTGTAGTGTCTCAATCAGATTACTAGTTTGTGTGTTTCGTCTCAACATTCTCAAATTCTGCCTCCCTCTTACTACATCTTTCTATCTCACCCGTGTCCTGACCCAGCAAGCCGTGCCATCCACCATGCTACACTACACCCGTCCTCTTAACCCTCATTATGGCTCGGAGGTGGAGACCTGCACCAGTCCTGCATTAACGAGCTGCCGGCCCTCGTTTCTCTATTGTCCCCATAAACAACGACTTCAACTGTTTTTATAGTCATTAATGATCTCTTCTCCCTTCATTCGTGTGGCTCTTCGTCTATGGACCGTTTTGAGTCAGTTATACATTTAACACTACTCACTTCACTCGTTCTAAATATAGAAAGGCGAGGAAGTGGTCTCACGGATAGAGCTGCCGACTTTGGTGCTGGAAACCAAGGTTCGATACTCGTCCCCATCCTGTGATTTTGGGCAAATCACTTAATCTCCCAGTGCCTAACAAAAACAAATTTAAAAAAATGAATGTTCTTGTGTAACGTAACCGGTGCTCATGTAAAGCACTTGCGGTCAAGTTCGCGCTAAATAAACCTGCGAAAAGACTTGTTTATCGCAGCTGCAGGCAATTTTAAATCCTCTATATAATGCTTTTATTTAAATCAATTAACACTTAAGCCTAAATATGGAAAATCCGTGTTATCCCCCAGAGGTATTTGCACCTAAATACATTTCCTGTACTAATTGCGTGTTTGTGTGTGACCTGCTTAAGTTTTACAACCTTTAGCCACAAAATGTTAGACCTGCCCCTCCAAGCATGAAATAAAAAGCCTTTTCAATTATTCAGACCTTCTATTTGCAAGTATTACTTACAACGTGAGTAAGTTATGAGTAAGAATCTCGCAGGATTCGCCTCACATTCAGCAAATCATGTTATGATTTACACTTACTTTGATTTACATTGAATTTTCAGTCCAATAATTGCAGCAGCATGAACTACCAGAGCCTGCTGAGATCCGAGTTTATGTAAGCAGACTCGTATCTTTGCCATTGCAGTTTCTTGTACGAGTTAATCAGACAAGGGGTTTGTAAATTATTAGTCCTGTTGGCACTTCTGCTTTCTAGTCCTGCGATTCATCTTATCTATAGTTAAACCATAACATTGTTAGAGAATTTTACTTTTAATTTTAAGACCTACACATGCAAGCAGTGTTTGCCTTTCTCCTGACACTCAATATGAATTTTATAGTGCCACTCTGAGATTTACCTTCGTTAACCAACAATTTCACGCCCTTCCCGCCGATGGGACCCCCCTGTAATTCTATACCACAATGTACCATCCAATCCACCACCATACTACAGCTTCTAAGTTAAGAATCCGACAATTAGTCCCCTGCTAGAATGACGTGGATCCTTTCCCCTAAAGTATCGTTCAAATAATGGGCATAGTGCAAAGCAGGCCCAGGGTTCACACTGGGTGCCTGTGCAAATTGCCAAATATTCCAGCAAGGTGTTCCAGGTTGTGTCAGATTTCTAATGTACTTCCTGAATATTTACTGTCAGTCTTTCTATGGGCAATATAAGTCACAATCCGATATGCCAGTAAGCGAGGGAACGTGTTTCTTTTCTTACACTGAGCAATAGTAGTCCGTTTCGCACACTCAGGGATCGCCAGATTATTGCCCTGTCCACCTGTTTGTTTCAGGCCAATGGTTGCAACCCCAGAAGCACCACTCATTCATCTTTGGCCAAGGGTGTACCGCCATCTGCCTAGTTGCCCGTAATGCTTTCCTTCAGAATGTACAGAGTCTGAGACAACCTTCACCAGCCCTACAATATATCACTATCTGATTGCATTATCTCCTGCAATTGTGAGCAGGGGGGAAGTGGGCGGGTGATAGAACTTGGAATGATAGAATGTAGCATAGCCATGGTGTAATACCAGTCACAGAGTATCTTATAATGAACCTCTTCATTCTTCACACAAAAGAGCACTTTTGCGTATCAAGCCATAGTGTCTCCCAGGTTTTTTTAGGTGTAATCCCTCGCGACAAAGTTGACTCCCGTTTCGTCATACGGAGCCGTCTGGCAGGAGCTATGGACTTCAAGGTATGCATGCAGTTTGAAGGTTATCCATCTTTCAGGCGTGGTGGAGAACAGTGTTCTCTCAAAAAGTGTCCTCTCTCTAATGGCTGACTCACTTATTGTCAGATGCATCTTCCAATTCCGAAGTTAGACATAATAGAGATGTTCAGATTTGGCTAGTCTTAAAGTCCATCTTGCAGAGACAAAAATACTTGACAGTGCCATTTCTGGACGTATAAAAAATCGCACTACCCCCATATTATCGCCATGGGTCAAACAGTACATATTGAAATATGTGGTATAGTCAGGGTTACAGTGAATCAGTATGTGTGTGTGTATGTGTGTGTATATGTATGTATATATATATTATCTACTGGCGGTCGCCAGTAGATAGTTATAGTTAGGACCGTGTTTCCATAGTAAATCCGCAACATTCTATTTGGAATAACTTTGGCGCTGGTTGATGAATCCTCGTGAAATTTTCAAAATAGGTGGGGCGCTCCGCTCCGCTCCTACCCTGAAAGTCTCAGGGGGATTCGTCAAGCGGGGGCTGAGAAAAAAGAAAGGGGGGTCCCAAAACTCGTTTTCCCCATGCAATTTTCCATAGGGACCTTTAGTCCAAGGTACAGCCCGAACGGCTGAACAGAATTACTTGAAATTTGGCAGAGAGGTAGTCCTCAGCTCAGGGATGTGCCTTTTGCATATATGGAGTCAATCTGTTCAGTAGTTCCTGAGAAAATTGCAGTTAAAAGCACATACATATCTATAGCCGCGCACTGTGCGCGCACCGTGCTCGCACCGTCCGAGCACCCTAACGTGCACGAGCGTAATTCTGATTGGTGGTTACATGTTAGTCAATGTTCGAATCGGTCGAAATCAGGAAGTGTCGGCCGCCATTTTGTTTGTTTTCAGTGCGAGAGTGAAAAAGGAAGGTGGCGAACGTGAAAAGGGGGCAGGGTAGAGAGTTCCTGACCCCCTAGCCTTTGTCAGGGGGTCCCTGAAGGACCCCGAAGGCAGAAAAAAACATTTTAATTTTTTTTAAAAAAAATCGCGGGGGTGCGCGCACCGTGCGCGCACGGTGAAAAACCCAAAAAATAAATAAAATAATTTCATTTTTTTTTTAAATACATAGTTTATTGTAAAATAAATATATAAAAAAAATAATAATACATACATAACTTAGCATTTAAAAAACCGTACAAATTCACTGAAAAAACCATAGGTTTCACACACGTTATAGTTAGGAATTAGCATTTAAAAAACCTTGCAAATTCACTTAAAAAACCATAGGTTTCACACATGTTATAGTTAGGTGGATATTTCACTCGTAAAAAACCAATGAAATTCCCCCGTTATAGTTAGTTCAGATAACTATAACTCGCGCGGCTGCCACTCTATCACAAGGATGATGTCATCAGTGATGTCATGAGTGATGCCACTGACCATGTCATGAGTGATGTAATATGTGACGTCATCAGCAGTGGACTGCGGTCGCAAGAGTTACAGTTATCTAAACTAACTATAACAGGGGAATTTCATTGGTTTTTTTACAAATGAAATATCCACCTAACTATAACATGTGTGAAACCTATGGTTTTTTAAGTGTATATATATATATATATATATATATATATACACACAGAAAAGTACTTGAGCTTAGTTTGTTTCACTGTTATTTTGTCCCAGACTAAATAGAGCAGTACACAGAGGGGTACTAAGGGATTAGGTGGTCATGGGCCTTTTCTCAACCAAATAACATCGTATAGAGGTGTACCAAGAACTGCTTTCTCCATATTAGGATATATTTGTTTCTTTTGGTTTTAGACCACTCAGTTACCACCTTCGGACTCCATAATAATACAGATCAAAGTGTGGTAAAGCTAAACGTACACGTGACTTGTTGAATTGCAGTAGGTAAAGTGGCTCACTGGGGTGCATATATTTTCATATAAAGCAATACACATAATTATATAGCATGTCAAAGAAACCGGGCTCTGTTCTAATTATGTAGGCCTGAAAGAGATATAGAAAACCCAGAGGTATATTAATTTCAACAATTTTACAAACTCTATTCTACCTATCCAATAAGTAACCATTGAAAACTATCTCTTGTGGTCAGTATGAATCTCTGAGAGCAGGGCCAGTAATTTGCATTGAAAAGATCTGATAAATATGGTGTGATTTTTAGCCATGAGGTATTTAATTTAGCGCAGGGTCGGAAGTCCTTGGATGGGAGGTACACTTGACTCTTTCATTGCACAACGTGTGTCAGATTGAACCTCTGCTTCACTGTCAGTTTAAGGATCAGCATCACAATGATTTCCAGACATCTCTTGCCTTCCTCCATTGTAAGATCATTTAATTCATTTCCCTGAGGTGGGAAGGGGAGGGAGCTCAGCAGTAACAAGATTTCAAGTCCCATCTCTCTGCCTTACCTCGCCAGTGTACCATCCCTGCATCACTCCTACTGAGTGGGATCTCTTGAGTCAGAAGTGCAGTTTGCTGAGGGGCTGTGCTGACAGGTGTTGGTGGAGAATAGAGAGTCAAGTACTAGAGAGACTACACTGAACAGTCTTGAAAAAGTACTTTTGACTGTGCGGAGGAGTTTTAAAGTGCTGCGGCTCACGTTCACTTTTGCTGGAAAGCAGTCGTCTCCCCATCTGTTTGTCTACACTGTCGGTGAGTCTCCGTTTATCATGGGGCCATTCCCCAGGCAGAGCACATACAGAGCTCACCTGTGCCGCCTCTGTTCATCTTGGTACGATATGTAGCCAGTTCCTTAATCTCCACTTAAAAAAACCCTAGGATTTGAAATCAGTTCAATGCCTGCACACTTTTACTATTAATGGGCATCCTTTTTGAAAACACATCACTCGCCACCTTTTTCTTGGGTGCTTTGTTTAATTCAGTTGTCTTCTTTTGATTTGATTACTTACTTCCCCTCTCGTAATACTTAAAAGCATTTTGGTCTTTGTGCTACGATTGGTTCACTTGTGTCCTTTATTACATACATTGCTTGCATTCAGCGAAAAATATATGTTTTTAATTTAATGTATGCAGTTCAAGGGAGTGTTTGTGTTTTCTTGTTCACTCCACATTTTGCTGCCCCTTTGCTTAACTCCCATAACGCCATTCCCTGTCCTAGTTTTTTTTTGTTGCTTTTGCTGCTCCACCCATCCCTTCCTTGCTCCCATGACCCTCTACAACTGTTTTCATTTTTTTCCCTGGTGTACTACAGTCAGACATCCATCTTAACATGGGGTTTTACCCATTTAAAATTGGCTGCCTGTGAATGAGCAACTGGCACCAAGATATGCATTTGTAATATCTGAACATACCCATTCACCGATGACCACTGTCAATGCACACACCTCATCCTCTGCCATCTTTGAATGGGGTTGTTGCACGCTTGGACCTACATCATTTCTACGCCGCCCAGGCCATGAACCTAACCCGCTCCCAGGTGAAGTCTGTGTTTAAAGGGACCGGAGGGTTTTAAAGGGCCTGGGGCATCTCTTCCATTGGGAGCAGCGTGTAAACCTCCCCTTGCACCCGAGCAGTGGCAGCCAGGCTGTGGCCTTAGAGACAGGGGAGGGAGGGCGTGGCTCCTGGCCTCCCCAGTTGCTGCTCCGCATTTTATGCAAAGCATAATCTGTTAAAACTATAAACGCAGGGGCCCGGAGCCGCTCTCAGGAGCCTGGCACTGGTTCTGCTGAATGTCCGCATTCACTAACACCGAGACAGCCTGTCTTAATCCTATCTCAGGGCTCTTTCTTCCACCTGCCCTTCCTGTCTCTCTATCTTACTCACTGCTGGTTCTTTTTCATCCCTGCTTTCTCCCTTTCTCCAATATTTCTCTTCCTCCTTCTTTCCCCCTTTGCTTCCTTTCTCAATCTTGTTCTGGGTCAAAATCTGAGGGTTAAAAATAAGTGCGGGTCACCAAACGTCAGTGCATGCACCTAACCACCGGCACAAATTAAGCTGTGTTTTTATGAACGGACAGCCCACTTCATGCAGTTTCTCACAGTACTTTTAATTAAAGGACATGCGACGTAAGTGAGCTGATCGGCTGCTGAGACCCACCATCCATCCCCGCCTGTTCCACAGTCTGCAAAATGATGAATGCCCCCTTTCTTGTATAGCGCTGCTGGGTCGGCGCTTTGTTATAGAAGCAGGACAAACATGCATACCCGAGCGTGCTGTCCCGAGTGCCCTCCCCAAAATCCGCCACAATAATTACAACAATGGTAATAATAATGACACAGATAACGATGATGGCAATCATAATTGCGATTTAGATATTTTTTTGCACACACACACTCCATGGGGTAAGGTGCCTCGCCCTGCAATGGTTATGATTGAGCAGTCACTTAAGGTGCCAGATCGCTGCCACTGCCCCTCATTGCAAGGGAGCGACTGCATCTCTGCTGCCATTGGTACTGTGCAAGCATCTCCCGAGTGGTTCTCTGTACAGTGCGCTGACACCTTCCTGGTAGAGTTATGTTTAATAAAACAGGCACAATAAACACGCTGATTGTACTGTCAACACAGTTCTGACACATAGGTACCATTGACTATTTGCGAACAATGCTTGCATTCTCTTTCACAATTCTTCCAAACAGGGAAACGCATGCATTACTATTGCATGCTTCGGTGAACACGTGCACTGCTTGTGCAATCGCTCTGTCTATCGCCTCTTCACCAGTGGGTGTGATACCAGGTTTCGGAGCGGACAGCAAAAACAATCAATGTGCAGTTGTGTGTGTATGTATGTGCTGAGAACCTAGAACAGAAATGCAATGCAGGGGTTGCCGCTAATCTCACATAGTGATTTAGTAGTGGTTTGTGGGAGATATCAGTGTTTTGGGATCCGATTATTGAACTTTGTAAATCATGTTATTTGAATTGCTGCTGTGAATTGGTTTATGAGTGATGTGAAGTATTTTTATATTTTCTGCTACTTTTATGGTCTTTGACCGAAATAAAGTTTTCTATGAAATTAAATGAATTAGGTTGTGTCTCAACGATTAAATACTCAGCCTCTGATTAGAGAGGGTGCTATGCTTAAAGTTTAACGTGACAATTAAGGTGTGGTGATTGATGCAGAGACATTGAAAGGCAATGCCAACTGGCGAGGACACAATCGCACAGAAAATAACTGTTTCAGCACCCAGGCTAATGTGCTGCGTAGCTAAATACATATACGGTCCCAAAGGCGAGACCGATTGCATTGCAAATGCTTGTTTTTTTATTATGTCCACTACAGCAGTTATGTTTTCCTGTAAAGATCTAAGTATGCAGTAGAGTGTACTTTTTTCACATCACTATCAATATGTGACCATAGAGCCTCACATTTCTTGCCTTTGGTATTGAAGAACCGAGATTTTCTCTCAGCGGCGAAGGGGCACGCCCTAAGTCTTCGGGTTCTTTCCTGTCATGGAGTACAGAGACACGGGACTCTTCTTGGTGATGTCAAAGATAGTATTTATTAGCTGCAGCCAGTAACAGAGGTCCTAGAAGTACAACACGGTTTATGTTCTTAGGAGACTGCTCAACTTATTGAGCGGAGCATCGTCTTATATACCAAAATTCACATTCCTGGCTAGCATCCATTACTTCAAACTTGTCCAATCAGAGAATGACATTACAGAGGTATCACATAACGACGAACCCACTTTCAGGTTATCCAGCCCACTAGGAATGACGAAGCAACATACAGCATTCTTGTTCGAACAGGTCGGAGGACCTCAACCCAAAATCGATAACTTAGGTCATAAAGGAAAGTGGAGAGGTAGATGAGAAGCAAGATAGAAGGGTGTGTGCATGTACCATAAAATCAGCTATGCCCTGCTCTTTGATCTCTATCTGACCAGCTGCCTAACGAGGCACTGGCTCAACAAGTTCAGCCTGAGGCAACAGGGCCAGTTCGCTCAGGTCACACAGGAGTCAACACGACCTTAAGCTAAGGTGCATGCGTCCCCAGAGACTTGCTTTGGCCACAGTCATCTTAAAGTCATAAGCCTATGTGAGGGCAACCACAAAATGGCTGTCATGCATAAAATGGAACCCAAGGGTTCAGACTAGATGGCAAAATGCATCGTGAATCCATCGGAGAATCATGACGAAAACTCTCATGCACACCGCACTCGTCGTTTGCGGTTCGCTAATACCAGAATCGTCATGAACCGGCAACCTTTATTGACGGGTGTCAGGATTCACGGAACCACAGACCCTCCTTTTGCCCTTACATAGGCAATAACCTAAATTCACGTCAGTCTGAATCCAGGTCTATGCTCATCAGATCATCAAGATGTTGCTGTAGCATCATCCTAGTACTGGGTAACTCTCTCTGTACAGGTCTCCTCGAACACGAAGTAGCACAGAGGCCACATATAACAGGAGCACACTGCACACAAAGACAGAACAGGAAAAGGATAGCTAATATCATTCCGATGACCATCAGAATCTTCCATCCCCAGGTGGATAACAATCCCCAGAACCATCCCATCAGCGACCAGTCTCCTTCGTCCATACGTATAGACTCGGAGATCTTATGCAGCTTGGAAATGGCTTGGAAAACTGTTGGAGCGTTGTCCGGAATGAAAACGCAGCAGCTCGATTTAATCAATTTACATACCCTACCTCTGTCTGCAAGTATGACATCCAACGCAACTCTGTTCTGAAGAGCCATAAGGCGATCCGACTGGAGCTCAGCAGTCAAGTTACTGAGGGCACCGGCAGTTTCGGTTATGGTGGACTCAACCACTCTCGTCAATTGTCGTATGTTCCTGCTGTTAGCCATAGGTCCCCAAAACGGCAGAGAACCCAACAAGAAATCTCCCAATTCTTGTCCTGCGGTATCTTCCTTACTGAAGACACCTCTAGCAACTCTTATCTTGTGGTAATCTGCCGCAGCTGTAAAGGTAGGTGGCAACAGGAACGAGATGAAACATGTGCCCGAGAAATCAGGGGGCAACCATGTATATGCTCTGTCATGGCAAACGAAGTAGGTACCCTTAGCTGCTAGAAACGATGGGGAAGTTTGGGATGCAAAAACATACGTCTCAGTGCAAACACTCTTCCCTAATTGAGCTCTCGGATTCCTGCCATTACCTTGCAGACAGTAATGACCCTGATGGGGGACTATCCAAATCAGGGAGGATCTTTTCGCTCGCTGGTTCCCACTCAGACTAATCCCATATCCGGTAACATTCCATCCAATATACGCTAGTGTCTCATCTTTCGGGATAGTCTCATAGGAATCTATTCCTCTAATCATGTCGACTATACCCTTGACCAGAGCACTATTCTTCTGATTATCCTTTACAGAACGTAGGGGGTTAATTTCACGGGCATAAATGAACATTGTCCTGTATGCCCACACAGATCCATTATAGCTAAATGGCAGGACCAGGTAAGGAATACCCCTATCGGTAGTATGGGGCATAAGGCCACACACCCAACAATTAGTTGTGTTTACTACTAGCTGGTGTTGATGTAGAAGCTGAACAAAGGAATTATTAGCGAATTCCATTCTCCTAGTGGACTCATGTTCGGGCAGAGGGTGAAAAGAATGCGAAGAAGCAGTAGGAGGAGGCATAGGTTGCGCGGTGGGCATGAACGTCACTTGAAAGGAGATTGTCACATATCCAACTAAAAACATCATTAAGCTAAACAGCATAAACAGACATAATATTAAGAAACGTTTTCCACTCATTACTATACACATTTTACTCTTGAAGCTCATTCCCTTAGCAAGTCTCTCCGCCCCGATAAACTCCATCCTCTAATCGTGCTGCTCGCGGCGGCTGAGTGTTTTCTGCTAGGGAGTGCGCTAATAGTCCAGGGAACGCCCTAGACCAACCAGAACTGTCGACCTAACGTCTTCGGCTTGCACTCCAAAGACTTGACACCGCGACCCTACAGCTGAACCCGGATGGTGGTTCAAAAAAAAAAAAAAAATCAAAATAGTTCCTCGGAGGAGAGTTAACCTTAAAAATATCAAAGAAAGAGCTTAATTTTGTATTTGTCCCGTGACCCTCGGCCTTAGATTATAGCGTTCTTTCCCAGGCAGTGTCTGTTCTCGGAAAAGAAGCTCAGGTTCAACAGTGTTCAAACGGTTCAATGGAGGCACAGCTTCTTGAAGAAGATCGTCGCTCTCTTGCTCAGTGTTTGTTCCAATCAAACGAGCATTCCTGAAAGGCAGGAAACGAGGCACGGTCTCAGTTTCAGAATCAGGAAGTCCTTTTTGGACACACCGGTCGTATGGCAGAGGCAAAGGGGCCTTCTTACAATGAATGCCGTGAATCCAGTTCTTTTTACCGTGCACTCGTACTGCAGAACGGGTAGACAACAATACCAAGTAAGGTCCCAGCCAGCGGGGCTGCTCGTTCCTGGTTCGCTGAAAATTTTTCACGAACACCCACGAGCCAGGTTCGATGGCGTGCCCCGGATCTTCCGAAACCTGTGGCAAAGTGTTGTGAACCTGTTGATGCAGAATACGCAGTTTAGCCGTCAATTCATACAAGTAGTCAAGCAACACGGGGTGCTCTATCTCACTAAATTTTGTCGGCCGCGGCACTTCCCAAATATTTGCCGGGCGACCAAACACAACCTCATAGGGACTCAGGCCCATTCGCGAATGCACAGTCATTCTTGTGGATAGAAGGGCTAACGGCAAGGCATCAGGCCATTGTAGACCGGAGCTCGCTTGAATTTTGGCCAATTTCAATTTTAACGTGCCATTGTAGCACTCAACTAGACCAGCTGACTGGGGATGATTTGCAGCGGGGAACTTCTGCCGGATTCCTAACCCATCACACACTCTCTTCATCACTTGACCCACAAATTCACTCCCATTGTCACTCCAGACCATTCTTGGCAAACCATACCTAGGGAAAAATTCTTTAATAAGGGCTTTAGCTGTGGACAAGGCAGTATTGTCCTTCAAGGGGTAGGCTTCCACCCATCTAGAAAAGGAGCAAACAACCACTAGGACATATTTCAAGTTGTTGCACCTCTCCATGTGGATGAAATCTAGCTGCAAGGCCTCAAACGGATACGTTGGAGGAGCAAAATGACCAGCTGGAGTTGAGGTTCCCTTACCGGGATTGTACTTCAAACAAACCATACAGTTCTTGACCACATTCTGTGCACACTTAGGAATTCCAGCATTTAGCCATACTGGAGCCAACAACTTACAAATCCCTTTCACACTGATATGCGCCATTCCATGTGCCATCGTAACCACTGGAAGTACATACGCATCAGGCAACAACCATCGCTGATGCTCTGACAACTCAACCCAACAACCATTCGAGTCCAATTTACCCTTGCTTTCTCTCCATTCATTCAACTCTTTCTCTGTAGCGTCAGCTTGGATGGATTTCACATTCTCAATCGTGTCTTCACACATACTTCTATCTGGAACCCACCTTGCTGGGCCTGCAACATACATTCGACTCATCACATCCCTCGCAGTTTCTTTCACGACTTTATCTACAAACGCATTACCACGACCAACATCATCTGTGACTTTCTTATGTGCACTGCATTTCACGATCGCAACTCGCAACAGTAGAGTAAGAGATTCGAGAAGTTCATTCACCAATTGACCATGTTGGATCTTAGTCCCATGCGAAGTCAGGAACCCACGTTCTCTCCACAATCGTCCAAAACTATGAGCAACACTAAATGCATACTGACTGTCAGTATACACAGTCACTCTTTTCCCTTTCGACAACGCACACGCTCTTGTCAATGCAATCAACTCTGCCGCTTGCACTGAATTATGTGGGATACGTGCAGCTTCAACAATCGTATGCAAAGTCGTAACAGCTTATGCCGCAGTCGTATCACCATTCGGAAGCTTGAAACACGAACCATCAACCCATAAGGTACCATCACATTCTGCAAGAGGAGTGTCCTTAAGGTCTATCCTCCCTTTCGTTTCTTCCTCAGTTCTAAGGAAACAATCATGCTGTTCGGTATCATCTGTCTCAGTTGAAATCGGCAACAACGTGGCTGGATTCAACGTGCTGCATCTCTTTATGTGCACATGACTTGCTAACAAAGTCAATTCGTATCCTGACAACCGAGCACTAGTTAAGTGCTGTGTCTTGGTACGGTTCAATAAGGTGTCCACTGCATGTGGAACCATTACAATCCGTGTATTGTCCATTACTAAACCAGCAGACTGTCGGATTGAGACAGCCGCTGCCGCTGTGGCTCTCAAACAACTCGGCAACGCTCTAGCTACCGTATCCAAAATCGACGAAAAATAAGCACATTGACGTTGCTTATCGCCAAACTGCTGAGTCAAAACTGACAATGCACATCCTTCCCTCTCGTGGACATACAATGTGAAAGGCTTACTGTAGTCGGGAGTACCCAACACAGGAGCCGAACACAGCGCATCGCGCAATTCTGAAAAACTCGTCTGACATTCGTCAGTCCAAGGAATAGGGTTTGGAGTATCTTTGACGGTAAGAGCTATCAAAGGCTTCGCAAGCAACGAGAAATTAGGGATCCACTGTCTACAGTATGATGTAATACCCAAAAACGCACACACCTCTCTGTGTTGTAGGCACACTCATTTTCGCAATCGCTTCAATTCTTTCTGGGGTCAATCTTCTTCCCTCCTTCGATAAGAAGTGACCAAAGTAGGTTACTTCCTGTCGACAATATTGTAACTTTGAAAGAGAAACCTTATGATGGAAATCAGACAAGTGACATAACAACGACAGAGTAGCCTCTCTACAAATTTCTTCATTGTCAGCAGCAACTAACAGATCGTCAACGTATTGAATAAGAGCAGCACCATCAGGTAAAACCAACACATCCAGTTGTGCCTTCAAGGCTTGGCTATAGATCGATGGACTCTCACAATAGCCTTGAGGAGCGCGTTTAAACCGGAAACTTCGGCCTCCTAAAGAGAAGCCAAAAATATCTCTACTCTCCACGGCAATCGGGATGCTGAAAAAGGCATTCTTCAGATCGATCACCGAAAACCACGTGGCTGTAGCCGGGATCAAGGTCAGTAAAGCGGTGATATCAGTCACAACAGGAAATTGCGGGACAACGATTTTATTCACCTCGCGAAGATCGATCACAAACCTATATACAGGAGGCTGTGAAGAATCTGTTCTCTTCAGAACAGGCAAAACCAGACTATTGCACACATTACCTCTCGTTTCCTCAATCACACCTTTTTCAATCAGATCATAGATGATCGCCAAAAGTGCTCTTTCACCATCACTTGAGATACGATACTGTGGGATGCGTGGCAATCTAGCATTTGCCTTCAACGTTACAACATGTGGCGGAACCTCTAAAAGACCCACATCATTCAGACCAGTAGCCCAAACAGAATCAGGGAGAGAAGACAATTCAGCTGGAAGCCGATCTTTAGACAAACACATTGGAGAGATCACTCTTTTTCCCAACGTAAGCTGTACTCCTGAAGGAGAACAATAGAGTGTCGCGTACAATCTCTTCAACAAGTCCAATCCCAACAAGTTCTCGCCGCAACCTGTCGTCAAAATGAGCGGTGCTTCGAACTCACAAGGTCCAACAGAAAGAGACAAAGGACTAGAAATCGGATTACTAACCGGGGCGCCAGAAAAACCTACTGAGACATTTGTTTAGCCAGACAAAGGTGCGCCAGGGAGTTTGGAGTGCATGATAGAACTCTTCGCAGCACCAGTATCCAACAGAAAAGGTTCAGACACACCTGATGGGATCACCCTGACATAAGGCCCCTCTGATTTACTGGGACTGAAACGACTCCCTCTCTTTGTCTGTGGCTGTCCTAGCAATCATGACCCTCCATATGCTCACCTTCGACATGATAATCGTCCGCATAATACTGAGCCGTCCTACCAGACGCATCACTCTGTTGGTCAAAACAATTAATCGAATTCTGTGGGGGCAAAGAACGTGCAATCTGTGGTATATCACGCCCTCTACCGCGAGGAGCTTGTTGCGCACCTCAACCTCTCGCACCAGTAACACCCCTCGTGCGCTGTAACAAACTCGGACAACTACCCTTGAAGTGGCCCTCTATTTTGCAATACGCGCACTGATTAGGGCCTACAGGGAAACGCTGTTGAGAAGACTCGAACCTTTGCGAGTTTCTCGGATATTGCTGGGGTTGCTGATAATCACGCTGGGTATTGCGAGGCGGATATGCTTGCTGCAAAAGAACCTTAGTCTTCAATTCTCGAGTCTTTTTATCCGCTTTCTCTATCTCATCCTTATTTCTATTCTCATAGTACTGGGCAGTAGCCAATATTTGTGCTGACGAGGAGACAGCCCAAGCACTCTCAGAATCCTTCAACCTGTTGCACAACTCGGGAAGCAAGTTATGCACAAACTTGTCAACGAACAACCGTTGACCCTCTTCTGTGCTCATGTCTTGACCGCTGTGGTCTACAAACGTCTCTTCAAATCTAGTGAAAAAGTCGGACACAGTTTCGTCTTTCTTTTGCTTACATGCAGACAACTTGTCCCAATTGACACGCACAGCAGGCATCAAGGTTTTCATATAATCAATAATTCTACCAGGCAGTTCGACAATCACATCCTCTGGTTTCGCACCACCTACTTGTCTTTCATCTGCAAGTCTAAGGTTATTCCATGTTCCACCTAATTCCTGTGCATGATCCGCATGACGAATCTTATTCCATATAGGCTGTGGAACAACATTCCCAAACAACATATCTATATCCGCCAAATTCATAATACAAGAACCCGCAGTTTGAGATAGCTCCTTATAAAATCCCGCAGGATTTTTCCGTGGATCAGGCAAAGACTGCTTTAGAGCTAGAACTTCGGCACGCTTCCACGGAACGCTGAAAATGTGGCAAAACAGGTGGAACAGCTTGCGCATCACCAGGTCTCCAAACGGGAGGAACCTCGCGCATCGGATATTGACGCGCCTTTCTCCTAACCGAAGAATCAGGCTCAAATAATGACCTAGAAGGAGACTCACTCCTAAACGACAACAATGTCGTGACTGCTTTTCCAACTTCAGAACCCACAATAGTTCCTTTCGCAAACTCGGATTGCACATGGACCAACTCGGGCAGAATCTGTCCCATCTCACTATCTTCCCATTGTACACAAAGGAAAGAACACAGTATATCGAATACATATCTTTGTTTTGGTGCTTCCCATTGACGGAAAACATCCATAAGACCCTCGAGATCATAGTGCGAAGGATAAGTAATCCATTTACGCGCCAAATGATCCAGGACTGTCCGTTCTTCGGGACCAGGCAATTGACTACGCAACTGCTTACGCTCCACAACAGGAGACACACCCAATGAATTTAACAAAGGAGAAAAGAGACAGGCAACCGCATCAGTCATTCTCCGTCGAGCAGAAGGAGAGGGTGACAAGAGGACAGGAGACAACGCAGAATGAGAAGGAACCGAAGTCGGAACAGTAACAGTAGGCATAGACAACACAGCTATAGGAGTAGCGGACAAAGAAGGTAGCAAGGTTGGCGGCCCTAGAGAAGGCTGTGCCAAAACAGCAGTAGCCAGTGGAAGAAGAGCTGGCTGTTGGGGGGCCACTGGGGGTAAAGCAACCGGAGGTTGCGCAACTACACGTGGCGGAGGTGCGGTAGCACTCTGGGCATAAGGCGGTGGCGAACTTAATAGATGCGACATTAAAGGATCTTTCACAAGGTCTTTCTTTTCTTCTTGCTGTTGAGGCGGCAAAGCTGGATAACATTTGTCTACCGCTAATTTACGTTGCCTAAGCATCTGTTCGCTTTCTTGTTCTTCCTCATTATCCCTAAACTGTATAGCAGCTTGTACCATAGACATACCTCGTTCACGCTTATTTAGTTTCGCTAGCTTAATTTCCTTCTGTTTGGCTTCTTTTCGCCAAAGGCGGAAAGAATCAAACATTGCCGGCCGGGCTTTCTTTTTGAAGAGTCTAACTTCCAAATTATCTAAAATCTCTGTCATAGCTACCATATTGGGGCCATCTTAGGACACCGTCTTTCCTAGTATACTTAATCCATACCTCATTATACGTGATGGGGCCCACGCCGTGTTTTAAATAGAGCTCATAGGTCGGAGTTCCAATCGGAGGAACCGGACACGAGTGCTCCAATCGGGAATCCTTATTACAACCACAACAAAATATCTTTCCAAGTCTGCTAAGACCAGGCATCTTTGCTCACTAGTCTAGCTTCAAACTTCAAGGGAATATCAAAACGATAGCCTCGTGAATACACGAGTCCCTCGGCTTTGGGGCCTGCAGGTACCAAATCAAGCGCGATCCCGAAGGATGCCAAAACAAACCAAGTTGGTCCCGAAGGATCCAAGTAACAAACCAAGTTGATCCCGAAGGATCCAAGTACAAACCAAGTTGATCCCGAAGGATCCAAGTAACAAACCAAGTTGATCCCGAAGGATCCAAGTACTGGGAGACGCTTCACGTATACTTAACTGAGATATCGATGACGTCGCCAGAAGACCCGTCTAACGTCTCGCTTTACAAGTCATCAAAAGGGCTCCAAGACAGGGCGGCAGTCAGGGCAGCAGTCCTTCGTAGCCGTCGGAAAGCGGGGAACTTCGCAGCAAAGACTTTCGGACCACAACGACATACAGGGGTCGATGAAGTGGTAGGCCTCCCTCCAGAATTTTCACACGAAGCCCCTCACGATCTTCAAGCTTGGACCGGTACCGCCGAAGTTGCCCCGAGTTGGGTGCCAACTGAAGAACCGAGATTTTCTCTCAGCGGCGCAGGGGCACGCCCTAAGTCTTCGGGTTCTTTCCTGTCATGGAGTACAGAGACACAGGACTCTTCTTGGTGATGTCAAAGATAGTATTTATTAGCTGCAGCCAGTAACAGAGGTCCTAGAAGTACAACACGGTGTATGTTCTTAGGAGACTGCTCAACTTATTGAGCGGAGCATCGTCTTATATACCAAAATTCACATTCCTGGCTAGCATCCATTACTTCAAACTTGTCCAATCAGAGAATGACATTACAGAGGTATCACATAACGACGAACCCACTTTCAGGTTATCCAGCCCACTAGGAATGACGAAGCAACATACAGCATTCTTGTTCGAACAGGTCGGAGGACCTCAACCCAAAATCCATAACTTAGGTCATAAAGGAAAGTGGAGAGGTAGATGAGAAGCAAGATAGAAGGGTGTGTGCATGTACCATAAAATCAGCTATGCCCTGCTCTTTGATCTCTATCTGACCAGCTGCCTAACGAGGCACTGGCTCAACAAGTTTAGCTTGGGGCAACAGGGCCAGTTCGCTCAGGTCACACAGGTGTCAACACGACCTTAAGCTAAGGTGCATGCGTCCCCAGAGACTTGCTTTGGCCACAGTCATCTTAAAGTCATAAGCCTATGTGAGGGCAACCACAAAATGGCTGTCATGCATAAAATGGAACTCAAGGGTTCAGACTAGATGGCAAAATCCATCGTGAATCCATCGGAGAATCATGACAAACTCTCATGCACACCGCACTCGTCGTTTGCGGTTCGCTGATACCAGAATCGTCATGAACCGGCAACCTTTATTGACGGGTGTCAGGATTCACGGAACCACAGTATCATTACTCAGCAAAGATTCTGTAATAGGTTGGCACTTGGATAATATAGGAATCACAGCCTGTAGGACTGAGAATAACCAGCTAATGACACATTTGGGATGTCTCTTTCTTTGATGCCACAGAAAGCACAAAATTAAAAATATTTGCATTTTCGTTCCGACGCATAACAAAACAGTGCACTAGAAGGAACTGAAAAGTCAATAGCATTCTTCATACACTCTAAAGATTGTAAAGATGCTTGCAGTATGCCATCTAGCAAGTGGCAAGGATCTTTTACCGGGAAACTCTTCAGCTCAGGTATCGATTTTGACAGGTCATCACTCAACCTTTTCATATCCATAGCTTAATCACTGTAAATATAAACAATATCACTCCAATCTTTGTTGAACTTGGAAAGAACCTTTTTGCAGCAGCATTTCAACTGACACTGCGTTCCATGTTTTCCAACGGTCTGGTGCCATGTTTTCACCACTATCCCAGATGCTTGGTGATAGCACTCTTATCACATATACTTGTCACTTTACCTTGCATTGAATGTTTAAAGCCTGAGCAATTCATCTACTATCAATACTGACTCACTAGAAACTGGGGGCTGATGCATCAAGGGTTTTTACCCATTCTTTGTGGGTAAACGTGATGCCACATATTGGGAAAGATTCTTATGAAACCAGCCATTTTACGTATCAGTCAAAGAATCAAATGCAGCCACAATATCAAATATGATTTTGATATTTCCTGATTCTCGACAGTTTATAAAATAATTAAACAGGACTTAAAATATTCTTCTAAACCCTGCATCTTTAGACCAAAAATCACAAAATTGAAAAAGCAAAAGGAAGAAGAAACCATATTTTAGTGGCATCCCTAAACAACAAAACTCAAGCAGAATAATGGTAGCCCAGTCTATCTTGCTGCTAGTTTGTATAACAAAGTTGCATTGTATTAGCCCCTTCAGGAAGAAAAAAATGACTCTTTCACTCTCCTTTTCCTTTATTTGAATGGCATTTAGTTTGTGGTCGTGCAGGTGTTTTTTCAGTGTTTATATGTTTACACTGGTGAGGGCTATTTCCCTTTCGGTGGGGTTTTATCAGTTATTTTAGGTTTAAACCTAAAACCGGACAGCCTAAGTGTACCATTGCATCATTACCTTATTGCATCAAGTACGGGATGCAGAGTGCTGCGCAGACCCGCAGGGTGAGTATAATCCATCAGGGAGACTGGGGTGAGGGGGGGAGGAGGTCCCCATCTTACAGTAACTGGCATATTTATGAGGAGGTGAGACCTGACTTCAGGGCGTGTCCGCAGTAGCGGCCGGGTGGTCCAGCAGATATGTCTGCAGTGGGACCCAAATGTCACGAGGGCGTGAGGAGGTAGGTAGCAATTCAGCGTAAGTACAAAGTTGATCTTGCCATAGTATCATATCCCCTAGCCATTCTTTAAATCAAACTCGCCTTTTCGCCAAGACCAGACAAAATGACACAAATTTACGGTGTTTAGCAGGAATTTGTGCTGTGTACCCCAGAACAGCTACAAGGGGAGTCCACAGGATGGGCATGGCAATCATACAATCCATAGCCAAGCGGACCCGTTGCCAATAATTATGTATCATAGGACACTCCCAAGCGAGGTGCAGATAGTCGGCATGTTCCGATTTGCACCTGTCACATCTGCTGGTGTCATATAAACCAAAGTTATGGAGCCTAGCTGGAGTATAGTAGCTGCGATGTAAGAATCTGTAGTGTATTATTCGGTGTCTGCTATTGGAGGAAATCTGCTCTATCTGTTTGCAGCAGAAAAGCCACTGCGCGTCAGTGATGTCCTGTCCCAGTTCCGCCACCCACCTAGCTCGGGTTGCACATGGAGGGTATTCAATATCTACATATAAGGTGCGGTAGAGTATGGAGACTAAGTGTGAAGCAGTGGGCGCGTGCATAACTTGATGCAGAGGAACCAATGTCTCAGGCTCAGATGGGTATGTGGGGTTGCAGGCCTGAACGCCTTGTGGAAGCGAGCGTATAAGAAAGTTTCCATGGTGGTGGGCGAGGGGTCAGAGCAGAGTTCAGAGAGGGTACGAAATTTACCGTGTTTATATAAGTCCCCCCAGCATTGGATGTTTCGCATGCGCGGAACTTTCTTAAATATTCCTTCTAGCAATAATGGCATTTCTGGGTGATAGGTGAGCAGAAGGAGTGGAGAATAAAGACAGGGACCATGTGTGCGAGCAAGTATGCGGGACCAAGCCTGTATTGTACAGTCTACGGAAGATGGGCAACGCGCATGAGGTGCGGCCCTAGAAAGAATAACACCATCCAGAGGGATAGGATCCGCAAGCTAGTGTTCTGTGGCGACATGGGGGTTGTAGCGAGGTGGGTGGAACCAAAAAAGGGCATAATGTGCCTGGGCGCATATGTAGTAGAGCTCGAGGTTAGGGATGTCGAAACCTCCATGTGAGTATGGCCGCATGAATGTGTCCCACTGTTTGCGCGGTTGTTTACCACCCCATACCAGTCGGGTCAATTCAGAACGTAGGGAGGCGAAGAAATGTCGTCCAGGGTCATAGGGGATATTGAGGAACAAATGCAAAAATTTGGGAAGTATTGTCATTTTAATAAGTGATATGCGGTCAGCCATGGTCAAGGGGAGGGCGATCCACCGATCAGTGAATCCTTTAATGTGCTTGAAGGCACATCCATAGTTGAGTCTCATTAACTCATCCCTGTTGGTTGTAACTCAGATCCCCAAATATTTAACTTTATCATCGCACCAGGCAATGGGAAAGGTCATGTCAAACCGAGTGACGGAGCTGGTTAACGGAAAGATCTGTGATTTGGACCAGTTAATATGAATTCCGGATTGACCACTGAACTAAACAAACTCGCGGGGCAATGGATTAAGATTTTGAAGGGGTTCGTTAATGTATAAGGTGACATCATCAGCGTAAAGGGAAATTAGTATTGTGTGGAGGAGACAGCGGAGACCCACATGAGGGTAGTGTTGTCTAATTTTGAATGCCAAGGGTTCCATAACCAGAGCAAAAAGGAGCGGGGAAAGCGGGCACCCCTTGCGAGTGCCCCTCGAGAGAGATATCAGTGACAAAGTGTGGCCATTAATCATAACCCTCGCCGTTGGAGAAGTATATAATAGCCGAATCCATGATATAAAGCCTATGGGAAGACCCATACACTGCAAGACGGTGAAGAGGTAGTCCCACTCCACCGAATCGAAGGCTTTAGAGGCATCAAGGAACACTGCCACAAGCGCCAACTGTGGGTCTACGGTCTGTAGGATAGAGAACAACGTCCGAAGGTTGTGGGAGGTGGCCCTGCCTGGGATAAAGCCTGACTGGTCTGGTAGTACCAGCTTGTCTATCAGTAGGCTGAGGCGACTCGCCACCATCTTGGCAAGGATTTTTGTGTCCGTGTTTATAAGGGAGAGTGGCCGATAAGACTCGCACCGATCTGCAGGTTTATCCGGTTTTAGCAGAGATGTAATGAGCGCCTTTCTCATCAAAGCTGGCAGTATCTGTGCTTCTTGGGCCTCCATAAACACCACTTTCAATACTGGAATCAGCTGGTCCATGTAGGTTTTGTAGAATTCGATGGGGAGGCCATCGGATCCCGGCGCCTTCCCCAACTTCATTTGCATGATGGCTTCACGCAGCTCATCATCCTCAAATGGGGCCGCTTAAAATTCACGTTGAGAGTCCCCCAACCACCCGAGCGTTATATCTTCGAGATAAGGAGTGAAGTCAGGGGGAATGTGCGTTTTGAGCTATATAGATCTTCACAGTATGTAGCAAAGGTGTGCAATATGTCCAGACTATCCCCTCCCACCTCCCCCAAAATCCCATTCCCTCCCCCACAAAACAGAGACGTACAACAGATAATCCCCATAACAGCCTATTGGTTCCCATGCCACCCCCACCCACAACGGCACCCCAATCGTGCAGGCATTGTGTAACCCACCCACAGAGTCCAGAAAAGGCAGCCAAGCTAGTCCCTGTAGCATAGTCCAGCATATCAAGAGAATAGCATTACAGTGAAAAACAAGAAATACCCAATAACATAGGGGAGCTCCCATAGGGGGGGTGCCAGGGGGGCAGAAATCCCTTCCAGTAGCCAGACTCTTAACTGCAACCCAGTTCCTGGGTATCAGCCCATAATGGGGAACGAGCTGCAGAAAGGGGGAAGGGTGCTCGGCGAAGTGGCATGCACAACTACACACAGTGCAACGGGCAGTACAAATATACAGTGTTGATCACAAGCAATAAAAGAAGAGCCCAGGGCACTTATCTGTCCATGAATCTGTACAGGAGTTCCGAATCAGCTGAAGCACATCATTGATAGGTCAGTCCATAGCCAGGTAGTAGCGAGTGTGTTGATAGTGTCCTACCACATGGTGATAGCAAAATAATAAGAACAAAAAAAGGTGCGATCACGGCGTGGAGAGCGCTTCGAAATGGTTTTTAGGAAGTTGCCTACTTGTTGAGAAGTTGTGCAGATGACATGTTTGCCATTATGCGTGATTCGGAGCCTCGCTGGATATAAAAGTGCGTATTCTATCTGGGCTTTTCCTAGTTTCTGTTTAACGACGAGGAATTTCGACGCACCTCCTGCACCGCCAGTGTAAAATCCGGATATATGGTAAAGGCGTTCCCCTCAAATTGCAGCGGTTTGAGCTCACAGGCCTTCTGAAGTGCAACATCGCGGTCTCAATAATTGAGAAGTCGAGCAATGATGGGTCTTGGGGTCTCTCCCGACGGAGGCCAAGGGAGCGATGGGCACATTCTACAACCAAGTGGGGGTAAAACGAATCTTCATCAAAGGATTTTTTTAAGAGACGCTCGATGTAGTCCTCCATGTGCCCCGTGTTCGTGCTCTCAGGTATACCTAGAATGTGAACGTTGTTGCGACGACTCCTGGCTTCAATATCCCCATTTTTGGCCGCAATGACTCTCAGCAGTTTGTCCATTACGGCTACCTGAGTTTGCTTCTGGGTAGTGGTGTCTTTATTTTCAGATATACGACGTTCCGCCTCCTTCAGTTGACCATCATGTTTATCCACTTTTTGTACCAGGATATCCAGGCGATTGTTCATGGCATCCATTTTCCCCGATAAATCCGATTAACTGTGTTATATAGCAAGGAGCAACGTCTTGACATCATTCTCTCGAGTCTGCGAGGAAGGTGATGCGGGATCCATGTTTACAGACGCGGGGTCTGCAGAGGTAGATCTCGTCGTAGCTTTTTTGGTCTCAAAGGTCAAACGGGGCTGACGGCTATCAGGTTTCCCCATCGCACCCTACCAACCACCCAGGCAACTCAGCAGGTGACAGTCAGGTCTAAATGAATCGTGGAGGGTGAGCGCCAGAAGTCACAGGAGCAAGCAGCAGGCTTGAGGCGTCTTATAGGATGGAGGCAGGGTCCGGAGGCGCGGAGATAAGGCAGGAGAGGCCACCGACAGGCCACTGTGTGTGTCCCTCTGCAAATCTATGTCTCCCCAGAGCAAGTTGCAGCTTAGGACCACCCCTATAGAGGCGATGGCGCAGGCTTCCACGTACCGCAGCTGTCAATGGCCGATTGACTACGATGTGGCAACTCACAGAGCCAGGAGCGGACGCGCAGGTAACAGCATCGGCAGTCCCCCGCAACGCAGAAGATCGGGAGGTGCGATGAACCAAAGCATAGCCGGCGCGCTGAATAGCAAAGCCCGGGGGGAGGAGAGGCCAAGGACTGGTAAGTAGTCTAATGTCAAAGTGGCGCTCTAGGTGTCGGGCCGTGGGGGCCCAATGTGCTAGAGAATTCACACGCTCGCCGCTGCCACTGGGGATCCTCGGAAATGGCGCGGTCCGTACCCAGGCACATCAGTCTCCCAACCGCCACTCACCGCGCCTCCCTGATGTCAGTGAGTGCCACAGGCCCTGAAGGTGAATAAAGCGGCGGCCGGGCTGGCGCAAGTCCAGTAGGTGTGGAGAGTGAACTAGGTGACTAGGCCCAAATCCGGTCACAGAGGCCCCGGGCATAAAAGGGAGGACTGTAGAGCCAAGAGCGGGCAGATGAGTAGCAGGCTGGCCCCCCAGGGTGTCTCACAGCGCAATATGTTCCTCCGGTGGTGCGGGAGGACCCAGGGAAGCGCCAGCAATCACGCACTCGTCACTGCGTGGCGCACCCCCCTCCCGAGGTTGAGCGCTCTGAAGTTCCTGCACTCTCCGCCGCTCCATCACACCAGAGGGGCACAGGCTTCAGTAGATGGTGTGAGTAGTGACAGCGGCCAGAGCATAGACCGGAGGGGGGGGGGAGTTGATGTGCAGCGGTGGCCGCGAAGCAGGTCAGGCAGCGCTGGGGCCCAGTACCTCGTGGTGCGCCGCGGGCTAGAGTAGTCTTAGCAGCCGTCCAGACCTCCAGCGGGGATGTCCGCCGCAATGCGCTCAGCACACACCTCCTCACAGCGGGAGCGGGATAATCTGCAGGAGTCTCAGTTTTTGCCTTGGAGTAGCGGATACCTCAGTGGTCAGATAGACAACAGCGAATCAGTCGCCCCTGCAGTAGAAGTGAGGATTAATTTAGGATTTTGTAGCCGAGCTGCCCGAGCCTCACAGGTGTGCGGCCATCTTGGATGTGCACCACCTAGCGCCCCCAGAATCTCAATTTTAACTTTATCTAAACTATCTTTATCCTTCTCTGTCTCATTCTTTACTTATCCTACCCCACCCCCAACCCCTCAGTCGCCTACCACAGTGCAACTACCACGTTACTAGAACCAACCCCTTCTCTCCCCAGGCCCAAACCTTAGCCACCACCATAGTTGCTCCATCACCCTCCTTCACACTCCATTCTCCTTCCCAAGCCCATCACCCCCTCATAGCACTGACCCCCTTAAGAGCCACACACACACATATCGCCCCATAACGTCATATCACATATTAACAGTGCCTGCCCCATTATGGAGCTCACAGGCACACATACCTACACCCTCATCTACCCCCCAACCTCTCAAGAAAAGCATCCAAACGCTTTAAACACACTGAAACACCCATCTCTGATCCCTACTTCTCAACAAACAAAGGATATATAACCACAGATCTCCTCCACTAGGAAAACTGCTCACGGTCTCATTATCGCTATCTCCCCCTCCTAAATTTTCAAAGCAACAGTAACCATCACCATCTATAATAACGGAACCATTCTCATGCAATCAACAGACCGCAGCTTAAACCAGCTGGATAACATCTTCCCCATAATCAAAGAACCAGCAATAAAACCCCAAACCCTTCCCCCAGGCAACTCCCACCACCAGCACACGACCTATCACACTGCCAAATCCTACCTCTAACCACGCTCCTCTACTATCCCGACCATTATTTACATCCGAGCTCTATGCTAGCCCCCCTCCCCGCTCGAATCATAAGACAATCCCCCCTTCCTACTGCACCAGCACGTACACCCATCACAGACTCACACACCTCTGCATCAATACCACGGCCATTAGCTACAATTAAGCTCCCCGCCCCGCTTGATTCCCCCATAAGACACTCCTCACTACTGCACCAGCATATACACCTTTAACAGATACAGCATTCTCCCCTGGAACCAACATATCCCCCCCATTTTCAACACTACCCATTGCAAAACCAACACTCCCACGACCACATCCCCACCGCGCACCTCTACGCCTCACACGTCCACTCGCCATTCCAGTTCACCCATCCCCGATCTGGAGAGGGAACTAGATAGGACGCCCCACAACAACTTAAATGACGTGCCTCCCTCTTACCACCCACTTGCCCTAAGCACACCTCCCACAACCACAGTACATCCTCCAATCTTGCTCCCACCCTCACCAGACTCTAGACGATATCATACTCTTGTTACGGCAAATCAAAGAAGAATTACAAGCTGTATCGGAGGGTATTCTGAGCCAACAGACTAAATCAAACGCGCACCTGACCCACTCAGTAGTCACTTCAAAATTTTCGTCCCCCAGGTGGAAATCAGTACCCTTTCACAATAAATCAACCCGCCCAATCTGCAGTACTAATCCGCTTTTGGAGAAAGATTTACTCTCTCTACTCACAACAATATATCTCCAGATCACCCGCCCAATATGGCTCCAATCCCAACTATTCCCCCTAACACTCGCAAGCCCACTAAAACACAACCCTAGAGGCGTCATCAAACACAACCTTAGACAAGTTCCCCTTATTCAGGAAACCAATACATCCCAAATCAAGCCCCGTCTTAAGTGTATACTCCTAAACTGTAGATCGGCCTCAAGACACGCAGCCGACATAGCTGACCTCATTCTCACACCCGAACCGGACTTGCTCATTTTAAGCGAAACTTGGCTAAAGGAATCCTCTACACCCATCATTGACATACTAGTATCCCCAAACTATGACATCATCAGACTGGACAGAATTGATAAGACAGGGGGTGGTATCGCCTGCATACACCGTAATAATATTTCAGTAAACAGATCCATATCCCCTGTATTCCCTTCTTGTGTATACTTATGCCTCGACATAACTAGCACCGGTAAATATTTCATTACCGGTACTATTTTTTATGCGGTAAAGTCTAGTAAGAATAACTCAGTAAATATAAGAGGCAGAATCCGTGGTATTAGAGGTTCTAAAAGGCTTTATTCCTCTTATAAAGGAATTACAGTTCGAACTGTAGGCTTCAAATTCCATCACCACGAAGGTTCAGGAAGGGAAGGCAATACATTATTGACAAGTAATGGTATTTATATGGAAAGCATTACATTAAGACAGATGCAAGAGGCGTAACAGCTGATAATACAGATATGATACACATACGTAATGAAAAAAGGCGTAAACATAGGCGTAACTAAATACGTCATTAAACATGATGTCACAAGTGGGTGGATCCATAAGAGAATCCTGCAATGTCAGCAGAAATACTTGGCAGAGATGCGCGCGCAGCCGCATGACGTGTGATTGACGTGCAACTAGAGGGTGAAGGGGACTTGACATTTAGCTCTACATGTGGAGACAGAAGTCTGAGGGGTCATGTCAACCTAATCCCAAATCATATCTAATATCTTATGTTTAAAGAACTGTATTATCCAAAAGGAAAGGTCTCTCGGACGGAATCTATTCTATACTGACTGTTAGTGCGTGTACGAGCGTCTAAGTGTCTACATGAGATGCGAGGGGGCAGGAATCTTCCATAGTAACAGGGGCTATGAATTACTTGCATGAGAACAGTGAGGCCTGGCCCTTTGCACGGTAGCTGGAGGAATGTTTACCTAAACTACTAGACAGGAATGCATCGGATGAGGAGCGGAGCAGATAATCTTGAAGGTGAAATACAGTTTTTGGCAGGCAACAGGCTGGATCAGGCACCGTTAGCCGCGCAGGGAGTAGGACAAAGTTCATGGATACAGATGCAGGCTCGGACTGGAGCTTTCAGAGGCAGAAGGCAGAAAAAGGCTTGATGGCAGAATTCAGGGCCTACTCGCCTGAATCTGTAAAATGTGGAAAGTGAACCACATAAAGTCGGTGGCCTTTCATACTTAGGAATGGAATATCTGACCCATTCATGGCGAATCTGAAAGAGGACATGTTGACGGTGGACGCACATGTATTTGCGTCTTTATAACTGGAACTGGAGGGAACATACATGTACTTGTAGCATGCACATGGAGCCGTTGGGGTCTACGATAGGGGACATAACTGATCACAAAATTCATATTTCCTCATTCCCTCCTTGTCCCCTACGGACCCTCAGGAGATATCGATCTTCATCAATCCATCGATCTGTTCATATAGCATCATTTGTTCTTCTTTCTTCTTCCGGGATCTTGAACGAAAACTTGGATGCGGGATACACGATGTGGCACACAGACCACAAATTGCTGGCCCACATTGTAGACATAAGCAGCAACTGAATAGTATGAGAAAGCCAATACCTAGGAAGGATAGGATCCTCCATCCCCAGGCTGACAACACGCTCCAGAACCAACCGGACCAAGTCCAGGTGCCTGGACTCTGGTGTATCTGGCTTATAATCTTATGAAGGCGAGTTATGGCTTTATATACTGACGGCGAGTTTTCTGGTATGAAAACACAGCAACTTGATCCGATGACCCTACAAGCTCCGCCCCTATCGGCCAGGATGACGTCAAGGACAAGACGATTTTGAAGCACAACAATCCGCATAGCAGACTGCTCTTCTGTTAAATTGCCTAAGGCGGAAGTAGTCTCGTTCACTACTGCTTCAAGGGTTCTAGTTAATCTACGTATCAGCTTACTATTAGTGACTGTACCTATATAGGGAAAGAAACCTTTATTGAAATCTGTGTATTGCTCCCATGCCGTTTCAGTGTAATCGACAATCGGGAGATCTCTCTGCTGTCTATTGTGTACTAAATGGGTATTTCTGTGATAGTCAGGAGGGGCTAGGAAAACAGGTGGCAAAAGGAATGCTATGTAACAGGTACCATCCCAATCTAGAGGTAGACGTATATATGCGGTCTGGCCACATATGAAGTAGGAATGACGGGAAGCTCTAAATGTAGACTTGCCTTGATCACTGAATTTTATTACAGTGGTGCATTTACTATGGCCCATGTGTATGGAACCATTCTTTCTTACACATAATTCCCCTTTAACTGGGAATACTGACATAACGGATAAGATTGGCGTAGCTTCGGATTCAACATTCAGAATCAGGAGGTTAAGTGTAAAATTACCTAATCCATATACTTCATTTTCTAGATCAGTTCCTGTTCTTTTGGGAAGTCCCTCCTTGTTAGGGTAGCAGACTTTAAGCAAAACTAGGTTCAGGTTTCCCCATACCCAGTTGTCTTGATAAACTACGGAATTTGAATCTAGGGAATTAATCAAACTAAACCATGCTCCACAGGAGCCATTGTGTGTGAACGGATACGGAAAGAGGGGCAAAACTCCCTTATAGTTCTGATAGGGAGGGAGTCGGCCACATATCCAACAATTGGTAGCATTACTGGTCTGATGGGAATGATGTAACATACTAATGAAAGTGTTGTTGCGCAGCGCAAATCTATAAGACAACTCATGCGGAGGTAGTTCGCTAAAAGTATGTTCAGCAGTGACATTGTAAGCACGTTTAGAAATAGGGTAATACATATGTAACAATACACTAGAAACGATGATCAGAAGACTTAGAAAAAACAAAATTAATAATGTAACTGTGCAGTGACTACGAAGCGATTTACAGTACGCATGTTTTTTAAGCTTTATCTGTCTATTTCTCTCTCTATTTCGGTCTAGAGGATACATGTCAGAGACAAATTCAACCGATTCACCTTGGAGAGGACTTAAACAATCAAATTGTCTGACTTGCTAGACCTTAGCTTCAGTTTATAAAGTTCGGTTTTTGTTTGTTCAACCAAGGGAAGCTTTGAGTCTGTCTGTGAGGGAATGAAGGGCTGAGTGTTCACATCGGACGGTAGTCCATAAAATTTCTTGATATGACTCGAGTGTAATCACCCTTTACGTCCCTCAATCTTCACGGCTGTCCTTGTTGTTAGCAGAACGAGTTTAGGCGATTTCCACCTAGGCTCCAGTTGGGTCTTCCGGTCGAAATTCCGCACCAGAACCAGATCACCTGGAACCACGTCATGGGGCTTCACCTCAGTGTTATCGGGAAAAGCTGCAGCTACCTGTGAACGACAAGATTGTAGTGCAGACATCAAGGAAGCCAGGTAATCTGTCAGCATATTACAGTCAACATCAGTGATTTTGCGAGGTATAGGCGTCCCCCACATATTTGGTGGTCTACCGAAGATCACCTCGTACGGGGATAGCCCTGTTCGAGAATGTGCTACCATTCTCATGTAAAAGAGCGCAACTGGTAAGGCTACTATCCAATCGACACCTTTTTCTCTACATATTTTGGACAATCTGATTTTCAGAGTTTGATTATGGCGTTCCACGAGACCTGCTGCCTCGGGATGTCGGACACAGTGGAATTTCCATTGGTAACCTAACAGAAGTGAAACGTGTTTCATCAGTTCGGATGAGAACGGCTGGCCGTTATCTGAGTAGACAACACGTGGCAAACCGAATCGTGGGAAGAATTCTCGAACTAGCTGTTTGGCAGTAGTCGGGGCAGTGTAATCTGAAACCGGGTAGGCTTCTGTCCAACGGGAAAGAGCACAGACAACTACGAGAACATATTTGAATCCTCGACATCGTTCCATCTGGATATAATCCATCTGGAGGACTTCAAAAGCATGATCGAGAGGTTGAAATCCACCCTGCTCTACGGGGATGCTTTTACCTGGATTAAACTGACAACATATCATACAGGTACGTACTTTCTGTTTGGCTGCTGCTCGCAGATGTTTGTTGAACCAAATGTGTTGAATGCTGTCTAGCATAGCTTTTTCTCCTAGGTGCGCTGGACTATGTATTGTGTTAATGATGACTTGAACCATGGAGTCGGGAAGAAACCATATAGATTTTTCCTTCGTCATCCATCCTTGATCCGTTTGGATCCCTCCTAATTCAGTCCATTTCTTTATTTCTTCGGGTGTAGCATGTGTCTGTATGTCAATTACATCAAGGGCGGGATCCTTAACTGTCATGCAATGTGTTGGTGTCGGAACTATTGTCTTTATCGTGTCAGTTGTATGGGTCTGATTCTGAGCAGTCTGTTTAGCTGTTCTGTCAGCTAGGTCATTACCCTGAGAAATGATATCGGTAACTTTTGTATGAGCTTTGCATTTCATGATCGATATTGCAGTAGGTAGATGAATCGCGTCTAATAGAGCTTGAATTAGGGGTCCGTGTTGGATGTGGGCACCGTGAGAAGTTAAATAACCTCTCTCTCGCCACAGTACGCCGAAGTCATGGACGACTCCGAATGCATAACGTGAATCTGTGTATATGTTGACTTTCTTATTTTTGGCTTGAATACAGGCTTGTGTCAGAGCGATGAGCTCTGCTGCTTGAGCTGACAAAGTGTTAATACAATTTGTTTCAATGACTTCAGTGTCTGTTGTGACTGCGTAAGCGGCCACTAACTCTCCTGTACTTGTTCTCATACATGAACCATCTACATACAATGTCAGGTCTGGATCTGATAAAGGGATGTCTGTCAAGTCTTGTCTGGGTTTCGTCGTGATAGTAATGACTTCAATACAATCATGTGCTAATGGATCTGTTCCATTTACTGGCAAAAGTGTGGCAGGATTTAACGTATTACAACGTCTGATTTCTATGTGTGGCTGAAACAATGTCAATTCATAACCGGTGAGTCTCGCTATAGTCAAGTGTTGTGTTTGTGTGCGGTTCAAGAGAACCTCTACTGCGTGTGGTACTTGTACTGTCAATTGATGTCCTAACACTATGGCATCGCTTTGTCTGATTGCTAAAGCTGTTGCTGCCACTGATTTCAGGCACGCAGGAAGAGCCTGAGCTACTGGATCTAATGTACTAGAGAAATAAGCACATGGTTTGTGTGATCCTGCTTGTTCCTGAGTGAGTACTGACAAGGCAGTACCTTCGCGTTCTGTAACAAAGAGTGTAAAAGGCTTACTGTAACATGGTGTTGCTAAAACAGGTGCTTGGCTTAAAGTTTTCTTTAAGCTTTCAAAGGCATGTGTATGTTCTTGAGTCCAAGGGAGAACAGTCGATGTGGCTGCCTCCTGTGTTGTCAACTGGATGAGTGGTTTTGCTAAAATGCATATTGAGGGATCCACTGCCTACAGTATGAAGTGAGACCTATAAAAGCCCGCACCTCCTTTTGTGTCTTGGGTGGTGGCATGTTAGCGATTAACTGGATGCGATCAGGTGTAAGCTGTCTTCCCTCCTTGGACAGCGAGTGCCCAAGGTAAACAACTCGCTGGACACAGAATTGCAGCTTAGAAGGGGACACCTTGTGCCCCTTGTCGGCCAGAAATCTTAAAACCGTCAGTGACGCTTTTTCACATTCAGGTTCGCTTCGGGCGGTGATCAGCAGATCATCGACATATTGAAGCAAGGCAGTGTTAATTGGCATGTGGATACTGTCAAGTTCTCGTTTCAGTGCTTGGCTATAGATGCTGGGGCTTTCTGTAAATCCTTGAGGTGCGCGTGTGAATTTAAAACTTCGTCCATTCAAACTGAATCCGAACAAATATTGACTTTCCGGATCTATTGGGACGCTAAAGAAGGCATTCTTGAGATCAATTACAGTGAAGAACGTTGCTTCTGAGTCAATAGCCGTTAGTAAAGAAGAGATATCTGGGACCACAGGGTATTGTGGTACAATACATTTATTTAATTCGCGCAGATCAATAACTAATCGATATACTGGTGATGCTTTTGGATCCGTTCTTTTAAGAATCGGAATTATAGGGGAATTACATACATTGGAGTCGGTTTCTACAACCACTCCTTGTGCAATGAGCTCGTCAATGAGTTGCAGTAAAGCCACAACAGCATCTGGTGGTAACTTGTATTGTCGCATTCGTGGTAGTACCACTCCTGTTTTTAGTGTGACTCGATATGGTGTAATGTTCATGCAACCAACATCAGTCGGGCCTTGTGCCCATAAATGTGTAGGTAAATTCTGCAGCCGGTGATCCATGTCTCTGGACACGTAGTGACCTTTGAAATCACGTAAAAATAATCGTACTCCTTCCGGAGAACAACATATTATTGCTCCTAGAGCTTTCAATGTTTTTATACCTAACAAGTTTTCTGGACATGATTTAGTAAGCAATAAATCTGTGGTTCGTGTCAATGGACCAACCGTAAGTGGAAGGGGTTGCGTTACTTCATTAATGATAGGCTTTCCTGAGAATCCAAGGGAAATATTCTGTGAGCCTGAGAGGGGTGCCCCTGGAACTTCACTGTGTCGTATAGTTGTTCTGCTTGCCCCTGTATCAAGTAAAAACTTTCTGTCTTCCCCTAATAGTTCACTATGTACATAAGGTCCCTCTTGATCTACAGGAACCTCGATAAGGGGTAAGCCAACTTCCCTCTCTAGGCTATTTCATGTGTATCGCTGATAATCGGGATAGTCATTTTGTGCATACTGGTACATCTGTTGTGTCGTTGCTTGTGTTGCAGAAATAGGCTGCGCTTGTGGTGGTGCTACGATCTGTTGTGGAGCTGCCTGTTGCGGAGCTGGCTGTTGCGGAGCTGGCCTAGATTGTGCATGCTGAGGGATTTGTTGTTGATTCTGATCCTGTCTAGGTGGACGTGGTCTTTCCTGGGTTCTACCCGTGGCGATATTATGTTTCAGAACTGGACAATCGTGTATATAATGACCTTGTTGTTTACAATAGTTGCATGTCCCTTTCGTCGGACCTGTGGAATCACCCTTTTTATGACCATCAGCTGGAACTGACTGAGCAACAAGCATTTTCATTTTCGTATCTTTCATACGTCTTTGTTCATGTTCTTGTTCTTCTCTAATTCTATTGTGGTGATATTGTAACATCTGTAACATCTGTGACGGGGTATTACCTTGCCAGGTACTCTCAAATTTCAATACTCTATTCTTAACTTGCGGCAGGGAATTTTCAACTAATTTTGTCACAAACAGATGTGGATATGACTCGCTACTTGCTTTTATGCCACTATTAATACCAAAACATTTTTCAAATCGGGAATAGAAATCACTAGTGTCTTCATCTTGCTTTTGTTTACAGGCTGAGATTGCACCCCAGTCCTCCTTTTTCGTAGCTAATAAACGTGGCAGTACCTGTACTAGTAATCCTGGTAGTGCTGTAGTCTTTTCCCCAAGTCCTGATCCTGCAGCTCGGGCCTTTTCTTCGTTTTCTAATGCTGTCCAATCTATCTTTTGGTCTCCCACCTCCCATTCCTTTTCTTTGAGTCTGAGCGCTTTTCTGTACGTCTATATGATTCTTTACGCCATAATTCAATGGCATCTTTCTGTGACTGTCTGGCTTTCTTTTTCCATAATTCTTCTTCTACTCTCATGATGCAATCTGCATCCCAGGTCCCCGCTGCGGGCCATCTCTGACTCTCTGGCAAATCCTTGGTGTAGTCCACCCATAAATCAAGAAATAATACGGCATCTAGGCCATGCTTATGATACATAAAGTACCCTGGAGTGTCCCTAGGTGGAATGGGAACGGCCTCTTCGAGTACCCCTTTTCTAGTTTTGATCTGTCTTAATTTTGAAAAGAGTGGCATTTTTTAGACCTTATTACTTAATCTTGAACACACTTAATACAATAAACACAATAATGAACAATCATTCACACCACAATATGTAGAACGTATTAAAACATTTAACATTTAACAGTTAACGAACGATGATAATTAATAGAAAACTAATCACTGACATAATACTAACACTAGATAATACTGAATTATATGCAAGACATACTAGATATACTGCTAAACAGTACAGATACACTGCTGAAACAGTGCAGACCGGATTTGTGTACCCAAACCCGTCTTGACCGGCACAACCTATGTGCACGTCTAAATGCCTCCCCGGCAATGGTACTCACCGGGTAGCGCGGAACGGAAGGCCTCGGAACTGAACTGAAACTGGACCGGACTGGACTCGACTGGACTCGGAACTTCGGAACCTGGTGGGCCTCTGTATACCTCGGATCTTGCTCTCTCAGCTAGGCTCTGGTCGGGATACTTCGCACTTCTCACCGCCTCGTCTGGGTGTTGATCGCAGCCTCAGTCGCCCCCGCTTGGCCGGAGGGAGATACAGGAAATCCTGCAGGTACGCGTTTTTGTCCGTTCAGCTGTGGCAGGAGACCGGGCCTGCAACGCACCTCCGGCGCGTGAGATGAGAAAGTGTCCCTATTCGGGCGCCAATTTATGTGGTAAATATTTCATTACCGGTACTATTTTTTATGCGGTAAAGTCTAGTAAGAATAACTCAGTAAATATAAGAGGCAGAATCCGTGGTATTAGAGGTTCTAAAAGGCTTTATTCCTCTTATAAAGGAATTACAGTTCGAACTGTAGGCTTCAAATTCCATCACCACGAAGGTTCAGGAAGGGAAGGCAATACATTATTGACAAGTAATGGTATTTATATGGAAAGCATTACATTAAGACAGATGCAAGAGGCGTAACAGCTGATAATACAGATATGATACACATACGTAATGAAAAAAGGCGTAAACATAGGCGTAACTAAATACGTCATTAAACATGATGTCACAAGTGGGTGGATCCATAAGAGAATCCTGCAATGTCAGCAGAAATACTTGGCAGAGATGCGCGCGCAGCCGCATGACGTGTGATTGACGTGCAACTAGAGGGTGAAGGGGACTTGACATTTAGCTCTACATGTGGAGACAGAAGTCTGAGGGGTCATGTCAACCTAATCCCAAATCATATCTAATATCTTATGTTTAAAGAACTGTATTATCCAAAAGGAAAGGTCTCTCGGACGGAATCTATTCTATACTGACTGTTAGTGCGTGTACGAACGTCTAAGTGTCTACATGAGATGCGAGGGGGCAGGAATCTTCCATAGTAACAGGGGCTATGAATTACTTGCATGAGAACAGTGAGGCCTGGCCCTTTGCACGGTAGCTGGAGGAATGTTTACCTAAACTACTAGACAGGAATGCATCGGATGAGGAGCGGAGCAGATAATCTTGAAGGTGAAATACAGTTTTTGGCAGGCAACAGGCTGGATCAGGCACCGTTAGCCGCGCAGGGAGTAGGACAAAGTTCATGGATACAGATGCAGGCTCGGACTGGAGCTTTCAGAGGCAGAAGGCAGAAAAAGGCTTGATGGCAGAATTCAGGGCCTACTCGCCTGAATCTGTAAAATGTGGAAAGTGAACCACATAAAGTCGGTGGCCTTTCATACTTAGGAATGGAATATCTGACCCATTCATGGCGAATCTGAAAGAGGACATGTTGACGGTGGACGCACATGTATTTGCGTCTTTATAACTGGAACTGGAGGGAACATACATGTACTTGTAGCATGCACATGGAGCCGTTGGGGTCTACGATAGGGGACATAACTGATCACAAAATTCATATTTCCTCAACCAGTATGCTCTCTACACACCCTCTACCATCCACCAGGTGATAACCTGACATTTACAGAACATTTCATGGATATTGTCTCTTCTAATACCGGACATCAAAATACCCAAATATTTCTCGGAGACCTCAATCTCCATTGGAATGACCCCAATGATGCAGTGGTCAGTAGTCTCAAAAACTTCATCTCTGACCTCGACCTCACCCAAATTTGTAACAGGTCTACACACGATAAAGGATCAATCCTTGATTTAGTAATTTCTAAAGTTGACTTCATCTAATTAGATACGATCCATCCTTGTGATTGGTCCAATCATCATATTATCACCTTCTTCATCAATGAAAACTGTGAAACTCAACTTGGTTCAACCCACAAGACCTAAAGTATGGAAGAGGAATTTGAAAAACATTGACCCTAACATAATCACAATTCTAGCTAGAACCTACTTCTTCCCCCTGAAGGGATATCCTAAGTTCATGATCTCACCAACCACTACTTCAATTCCATGAACTTGATACTAAATGAGGTAGCCCCCCTTCAACTATAGAGAGTCTCCACAAAAGATTCAAAGCCTTGGTACAATGGAAGACTCAACGAGGACAGACGATCCCTAAGAACATCTGAACGCACATGGAGATCTGATCCATCCGCCAATCACCTCAAGATACTAAGAAAGAAGAAAAATGCATACTACAGAAAGATCAAGCGCACTAAAGCAGACTTCTTCGGCCACCAATTAGACCAGGCAAAAAATCGTCCCAAAAAACTTTTCGAGTTAATCAAAACTCAATCTAAGGATGCACCTCACCGCCCCCAAGATAAATTAGGCCCACGACCCAACTGCGAAGAATTTGCTTCCTTCTTCACTCAGAAGACAGACAGCATTAAGAAGGACCTTCTCAATGATCTAATCACGCACTCTGTCTCACATACGAACCCCTCACCATCCCTTCCAATTGCACCACATTGAATCTCAGCAAAGTTCGACATAAAAAATAATGCATCTCGGTCATCCTTTAATACTTACAACGAAGAATCTATTCGCAAAATGCTCATTGCCCTGAGCCCTGCCAATCACTTCACTGACCCTCTCCCAGCAAATGCCGTAAAAGACTTCACCCCGCTGCTACTACCTCTCTGGACCAAGATCATAAATAATTCTTTACGACAAGGTTGCATCCCAGACACCCTCAAAGCTTGGCAGGTATACCCCATTCTAAAGAAACCTACGGCTGACCCTGCTGACTTAAACAACTACCGCCCTATATCCAACATCACTACCTTGGCCAAACTCTTAGAAAAATGTGTACACCTCCAGCTGATAAGACATTTGAACATTTTAACCTACTCAACAAATACCAATCAGGTTTCCGTGCAGGTCACAGCACAGAATCAGCCATGACTCATATAGTTGACGATGCTCTACAAATCCTAGATCAGAATGAAGCCTGCTTACTCATCTTGCTAGACCTTTCCTCGGCCTTTGATACCATCAAACACGATAACCTGATAGACCTTCTGAAACTCAGAATGGGATTATCAGGATAAGTTCTAAATTGGTTAACTTCGTTCCTCCAAAACAGATCACAACAATTTAAGTTCAACCTCTCCCTGTCCAAACCCGTCCCAGTCACTTTAGGAGTCTCACAAGGGTCTTCACTATCTCCGACACTGTTCAATCTACTCATGGAACCACTCACCGAAATTCTCCACGCGTCTAACGTGCAATATCACATGTACGCTGATGACACACAACTATACCTTAAGATCGCTCAACACTACTCTTGGAAAAACTCAGACTTGGCTGGCAGAAAACCATCTAAAATTGAATGCCCTCAAAACCGAATTCCTCCTAATCGCCCCTCCCGCCCAAGTACCCATAATGCAAGGCTGGATCAAACACCTCACTGCACTCAACTGCCAACCTATCATCGTGGACTCAGCGAAATCGCTGGGAATAACACTGGACAGAAACCTCAATATGCAAAAACACATCAGCAACGCAACAAAAGGAGCAAACTTTCAGATAAATACGTTGAGAAAGCTAAAACCCTTCCTGCCGGAAAAGGACTTCAAGTTGGCAGTACAAGCTCTAGTCATCCCAAGAGTGGCCTACGGGAGTTTCTCTCTCTGCAGCCTACCCAAAGCCGCAACAGCCCTGCTAAGAGCATCAATCAACACCGCAGCAAGACTTATCACTGGCTCGAAAAGAATATCCCCTGACCTAAAATCCCATAATTGGCTACCTTTTGAAAGCAGAATTCATTTGGAAATAGCATTTATGACACATAAAGCCATTCATCACAATACAACCAGCTATCTGGCACAGAAACTGGCGCCCTCTTGTGGTGTCAGATCTTCAAGAAGTGCTAAAAACCTGCTACTGAAACCGCAAAGATTCAACAAGAAGAAAACATATAAACAAACCTTTTCAGGGATGGCGCCCAGAATCTGGAATGCTCTACACCCAGAAACTAGACTTATTCCCTCTACTGCAGCTTTCAAAAAAGAAGTTAAAGCGCTTCTCCTGGCTAAATTCACCTGAGCTTGGATTACTGATATTATGCGATCCAACGTATCTTCGATACCGAACTTTAGAATGCCTACTGTCCATCCAGATATCCTAGATAGTGTAACTACATGATGCTTGTTATTTTGGGATCTTTTGGTTATGTACCATATAACTATGTATCTACTAGACAATGTCTATACTATCACAGACTTGCATTGAACCCTATGTCATTTACATGTACTATGTAACTAAGACACTTCCCTGTAAAGCGCTCTGATACCCACAAGGGTCTTGTTCGCGCTGTATAAAACTCTCAAAATAAATAAAATATATAAATAAATAAGCTCACCTGTGCTTTTGGTCCACTAATAAAGCCAATAATCATTGCAGTGGGGGTAACCAGAAAATATATGCAATACTGTTTAAGAAATGCAGCATGATCTATTTGCTCGGTGGGGGGGCATCGCGAGGATACTGTAAATAATTGATGCACATAAAGGAATTTTATATGGGTATAATCTAGACTGATTCTGAAATTAACCCCACGGAGTAAAAGCAATATTCAGAAAAGCATGGACTTAGTATTTGTGTGTTTGACAAAGCTAAAACCAAAAATAAAATATGTGTTTGAGCAGACTATACATGTTTGTATGATTCAGGATTTTTATATCGTGGACCGCTTAATGCCTGCAGTCATTTTATTTCTTCAAATGTTTTAACTTTGTGGGTTTATTCCACCTCAAGTTAGCACCTAGTAGGCATTATATATCTAGCCCAGCTTTATTTCAATAGATGGCACGGGTTACTGTTTTACCATGTTGAGGCATTGTTTTGAATGGTCCTCAAAGGAACGTGTATCTGAGACCGAAGGGCCAGAGACCGACAAAGGGGGGGGGGAGTGAGAACTAAAGAGAGAGAAAAAAAGAAATCTATGGGTGCTGGTGAGCTCTTTTCTTTCCAATAAAACCTACTCTGTGCAGTGTCCGGGCAGGAATAACTGTAAGGCATCCTTGGCAGCTCAGTAGGGAAGTAAAAAAGTAGGTGAAGCAAGTGGGATGGAAAAAAATGAAGGCTGGGCTGCTTGGAGAGCATAATGGGAATGCATTATAATTGTGCTTTACAAAGGTGCACTTCGATACTTCGGACACGTTATATTGATAAAATAAAAGAACAAACCGCAGGGAGAAGTACCACACAAGTATGAACACAGTGCTTGGCATAATGGGAATACATTATAATTGTGCTTTGCAAAGGTGGTCTTCCATACTTCGGGCAAGTTATATTGATAAAATGAAAGAACAAACAGCAGGGGCGGAAAGTCCCACAAAGGTATGAACACAGTGCTTGGGAGTTGGGAAACTGATAAGAGCAAACACAGGAGGAAGAGCAGGAAAAAGTATGCTACTATCAATAGAAATGGAGCAAAAGTAAGTGACAAGCACAGGAATCAACAAACAGGAAGGGGGTGGGATGTCAGCCCCTTTTAAGATATATATTAACAATTGATTTCACAGGCTGTGCAGGCGAAACCTATAAAGAGGACCTCAGGCACCAACTCTTCAGTACACTTACGGGCCTGTGGGTACTCTGCCAGGAAGAAGGACTGCTGTTCTGCTGGAAGAGCTGCCATTCTGCTGGACTGCTGCTCTGAAAGTCTGCCCTGCTGGATTGCTGCCTTCTTGTCCAGCTGCTCTGTTGCATTCTGCCTGTGTAGAAAACCCAAGACCTCCAGGTTGACTCAAAAGGGCTAGTTTGCTGGTCTCCTGTTCAGAGCCACAGGGACACAAATGGCTTCCTCCAGCTTGAGCCCGCACCTTGACCCAGCTTGAGTGAGCCATGACCCTCCAAGTGATTCTCCTCCAATCCTGGCCCCTTGGAAGTGGTGTTAAAGATGCCCAGATAGCCAAAATCTATAAGTGGAGACTTGGATTTTTTTAGCTAATATCTGTTCTGAGAACCAGGAGGAGACCGGGACCAACCTGGTCACATATTCGCCAGAGGTGCATCACCGGTCGGATTGACTTTGCAGCTTTTCCCATTAATATTGTAAATGTAAAAAAGTATAAATATTAGATTTAATTTAAAAAAAATAAACATACATATTTACAATTTAATATATATATATTTACTTTAAAACAATTAATATGTTTATTTAATTATAACATATTAGAAATATATAAAAAAAATACCATTAAATATATATACACAAACACCTATAACATAAATATTAGAAATAAAAAACTATATGATAATTTTAGTATATTAAATATTCATTAAATATTAAATAATTATTTAGTACAAAAGTAGGGAATGTGTTGGATAGCGGAGGGGTAAAATTACTATTCCCACTCCAGCGAGTGCAACAGTAGGGAAAGTGTTGGATAGCGGGGGGTGGGAGGGATTAAAAATCACTATTCCCACTCCAGCGAGTGCAACAGTAGGAAAAGTGTTGGATAGTGGGTAGATAAAAATTACTATTTCCACTCTAGCGAGTGCAACAGTAGGGAAAGTGTTGGATAGCGGGTGGGTAAAAATTACTTTTCCCATTCCAGTGAGTGCAACAGTAGGGAAAGTGTTGTATAGCGGGGAGGTAAAAATTACTATTCCCACTCCAACAACTGCAACAGTAGGGAAAGTGTTGGATAGCGGGGGGGGTAAAAATTACTATTCCCACTCCAGTGAATGCAACAATAGGGAAAGTGTTGGATAGCGGAGGGGAATAATTCAGAATTCCCACTCCAGCAAAATAATAAACATTAATTAACAAGTAATTAATTATTCAAAATTAATTTACCTCCCACCATGTTCCCCTATAAACGACACCACCAATATTGTAAAACATGACAAAATTACCATAATTAATTGACAATTAATTAACTAATAACAATTAACAAGTAAATTAAAAATAATCACTAATAAATTAGTTCACACAATTAACACTATAAAATAACTTTAAATAAATATTATAGAAAAACAAAATAATTTATTAAAATCAAATTACTTCCCACCCACTTCCCTATCAACGCACAACACACTCACATGACTTAATGCGGTAAGTTTTATGAGTTCAATTAGTGTTTGTACATTTCATTTTAAAAGAAGGAAGATGTGTGGTACGTTGGTTGGAACTTGGGCAAGCAGAATGTGGACTTCAAAAGGTTCTTTTCAACTTTGGGTTCCGTAGTCTATCAGTTGGATCAGAGATCCAGAGCTGGTGGATAGATGAGGCGTTGTTATTCATTCATGTTTAAATAAATCTAATTATTCACAATGGAGTTAGAGCGTTTGCACACCTTTTGTTTTTTTTCCAAGTTCCACGTTTTTTTTAGTAATTTTATTTGGACAGCAAGCAATTTGCAAGATAATTTGACAGCAGATCCTTAACAACCTTAATTGCAAATATATTTGCTGTACATTGTTTGCTTCTTTCCATTTTTCTACATGTATTTAACAAAGTATCATTCAAGGCACATTATAAATAGCCGCAAAGTCTTACATTTTGGTAATCTGTACATGTTTTTATGTTGGAACAACTGTCAGTAATGCTAGCTGAGGTAACAGCTTTAAGGTGCTCATCCTAACGACTACACATTAAGAAACCATGTATACAATATAAAAACTATTTTGAATTACTTATACAAACAGATGTATATCTTGCCCTAACAGCAGACACTCCTCTTTTCCATAGCTGTAATGTGGCACCGGCAACTAGGCCCCAAGAGACTTGTAATGCGGGAGGGTTGGCCTACGTATCCAGTGGACAAAATAAACATTAAGACTTAGCTGTTTTTAACCCCAAAAATATGCCCTGCGTTGTACAATACAATATATGATAGAGACAGTTAGTTGCAGATTCCTTACCTTAGAATTTCCCCCAGGTGTCAGCCTGGATCTGAACTTTTTTCTTCAGCAGTGCGTCGTTAGGTGGCGCCCGTCATTGGCGTCGTGGGCACTAGGATGATGTCACGGGACGTACGTAGACGCCGCCAATGCGCGCTGATATCAGTTCTTTGATTTTCCACAACGGCCTACTGCAGATCCGGATAGAGCTACACCTAGCCACTTTTTGGCTTACTTTTTAAAAAACTTTTTGTCTACGTCTTTTCCAAGTTGTAGACTCCTGGTGCATCGAGGATGTACCAGCGAAGGACCGGCTTCAAGTCCTGCGGTTCCTGCTACCAAATGATATCTGTGACAGATCCCGAAGTCATGCTCCGAGTGCCGGGCCATGAACCCGAAGGTTTCGTGGGAGTGGTCCATAAAGCTGCTGGAGGCTAGGCACTCATCTCTGCGTTGTTCCCGTTCTTATTCGAGGAAAAAGGATCGGTCACGGAGCACTCCTTGCACTCCAAGTCGTCAGGGAGATCTATAGATAAGTCAGGGAAGCACATAAAGAAGTCGAAGAAGCACAGGCGTTTTTCGACTTTTACCAGTCAGTCAGCCGACGCAACGCGGGATGCTGACCTTCGTTGATCAAAGGCTTCGTTTCCGGAGCCTACTTCTGAGACGGCTCCGTGCCTCCCCACCTGTCAGGGAGCCGGATCGTCTCCTGACAAGATCCATAAGTATTATACCTCATATTTGGGCTGAGTCAGTCGGGGGCTCTGGAACTTCAATGCTGGCGACTCTGGCCCGAAGGGTCCCTGTGGATCCAGGCCTGGATCCAGATCAACGCTGGTCGATCTGACTCGTCCCTCCCCAATGACGACCCTGACGACGACGCGCCTGGCATCGTCCATGCCCCCGGTCGGCGCCAACTCCATCCTCATCCCTAAAGTGGACACGGAGCCAGACAGACGTCGATCGACGTTGAGTCTGACGCTGGAAGGGACTTTTGTTCCTGTGTTCATTCCTGGTGCTTCTTTTGGACCAGATTGTGAGGAAGATGACTGGGAGGGGCTGCTGGACCCTTTAACTGACCAGCTTGACCAGACTGGAGAATGGACCTGGGTGTTGCCAGTGATCTAGACACTTCCCCTGACACTGGGCTGCTTTCTCCCCCTACCGTTACTTCAGAGGAAGGAGCTTCCTATGCTGTGGTGGTGAAAAGGGCAACCAAGGTCCTCGGCCTCGAGCTCCTATGGTGGCAGTCAGGACTAACTTCCTGACAGAGGTGCTTCAGTCTGCGGCTCCCTCTTCTGAACCACTTTTCGTCAATATAGCCCTCACAGATGTCCTTCTGGGCACTTGGTCCAAGCCCAGAAAAGGGGCTCCTAAGGATAGGACGATTGCCCGCTGCCACTCTGGCGACCCTGACCAAGCACCCTTTCCATGAGAACTTGGTAGTCCAAGACTCTTCATCAAAAAGTGCATTCCCTTCTGCTTCCCCAGATAGAGAATCCAAGGAGCTAGACCATCTTGGGAAGAAGATGTTCTCTTCCACTAGCTTAGCATTGTGGTTGGTGAAAACTGAATACTGCATGCCTCCTAGGCCGATACTTCCATACTATCTGGGATACGGTAACCAGGTGCTGCCTCAGTGCCCTGAGGAGGCCCGGGCTGTTCTCTCTCAAGCAGTTGCAGATAGGATAGAAGCAGCCAAATTCACCATACGATGTGGACTGGATACCACTGACCCACTGGACAGAATGATTGCCACGTTGGTAGCTGTTAAACGCTACGCCTGTTGGGGACTTCTGGCTTCCTATGGGATATCCAGTCATCCTTGATGGACATGCCCTTTGATGGCACTCGCCTCTTTAGCGACGAGGCAGACTCTGTGGTCGAGCGCTTTAAGGATTATCAGTCTACGGCCAGATCCTTGGGCCTCGCGGCTACCTCACGTCCACCTCAGTCTGCCTTTCATCCCTTTTGTATCTACGGAAGGGGCACCCAGTCACGTCCTGTTTAGCATAGCCACAGAGTCACTCAAACTGTCCAGCCTCTGCGTGGCCGCGGACTTGGGACCCAGCGTCCTTGTGGGTTAGGGAGCCAGCGGGCTGGCCAGTCCACCCTCCCTCCCCCCTCCTGCAGCCTCCAAACCTTCCTAGTCTGGTGTTTCAGGCCCATCAACGGGCTGTTGGCGGCAGGATCCACCATCACCTCCTCCACTGGCAATCCATCATGTCAGACAGGTGTGTTCTGCAAATTGTCCGAAGGGGCTACCCCCTCCCCTTCGAGACTGCCTTCTCCTCCTCCATGACACCTTCTTATGTTCACATGATGGAGGATCATTTGGCACTTCTTCGCAAGAAAGTATCGGCTGTCTTGGCCAAGGGAGCTATAGAGAGGGTCCCTGTGCGAGAGGTAGGTCATTGTTGTTATTCCCGTTACTTTCTGGTACCCAAGAAGGACAAAGGCCTGCTTCCTATCTTAGACCTCTGGGTCCTCAACTTCTTCCTCCGGAAGGAGAAGTTCAAAATGCTCACCCTGGTCCAAGTTCTGTCTGCACTCGACCCAGGAGACTGGCTGATGGCGATGGACTTGCAGGACGCTTATTTATATATACCCACCCTGTCGGCCCACAGACCTTACCTTCGGTTCATGGTGGGCCATGAGCACTTTCATTTCACCGTGCTTCCCTTTGGTCTTACCAGTGTCCCTCGGGTGTTCACAAAGATGATGGCGGTGGTCGCAGGTCATCTGCGTGGATCAGGGGTTCTAGTCTTCCCCTGTCTCGACGACTGACTGTTGAAGGTAGGCTCGCCTCAGGCTGTCATCTTCCAACTCCAGACTATGGCGGACCTCCTGCATTCACTGGGGTTCACTATCAACATGCTGCAGTCACACCTGACTTTCTCTCAGACTCTTCCTTTCTTCGTGACATTTCTGGACACTTTGCAGTTTCAGGCCCATCCTCCGGAGCAGCAAATCTCGGATATTTGGGCTATGATACGATGTTTCAGCCTGTATCTCGGTGTGGTTTATGTCACTTGCTTGAGATGGCACCGTCCCTCCCAGCGCAATAAAGAATTGTCTGTGCCAAGGCAAGAATGTGTGAGGGTAATGGTCCTTTTCTTAATTAGTGTTCTAACTCAGAGATTGTTCTGAGGTTATCCACAACAGCAACAACAGAGAATCAAAAGAAAATGTCCCGTCCCTATGATCAATATCAGGACGGTCTGTTTATGGGTTCAGTCAATATAAGTTCTAGGAGGCTTGTTGGCTCCCTCTGTCTCCAGGTCCGGCTCACTCTTCAGGAGGTGCTTGCTCCTCTCCACTCGGGGCTAGAAAAAAGGGGGAAGGGAAGAACAAACAATAAAAAAGAAAACTGTCAGGGCTCCGCTTTCCTCACGGTAAGACAAAAGAAGGAAGAGGGGGGATGGTATAGCCACCGTCACCCTTGCTGCGTGTTGAGTCTGGAGGGAAGGAAGGGGTCACAGTGATTTACTGCAAGGTGCCACGCATTCCCGACCACCAGCCTTTAAAAGAAAAGAACCCTGGCACTTGCCTGCACCCACGACCCTCCTGGGTCGTCGGGTGGGGAGTCACGGTCTCCACCTCCTCTGTTGGAGCACCAGACTCGTTGGCGTTGTTCCTTGAGCTGTGGGTCTTTGCGTGGCCTTCCTCTTCGGGGTGCTGGCTTCTTGAAGATGACGGCTCCACGGCTCTTGCTCCTGCAGTGTACGTCGCGTCCTCCGCTTCTCCCGATGCCTGGTCTCTACTCTGGGCTTCTATATCCCCCTCGCTGTTCTCCGCCTCCATCAGAAGGGCCCGGTTTTCGGTCCCGCCTTCCGGGTTCGCGGCCGAAACTGCTAGACCTCATACCCCACTTCCGGTCGGGATATACTCAGCCACCATGCTGGAGCGGGCGGTTTGTTCCGAGATGGGGGTGGCCTCATCACACTCGGATTTCGGTGAGAATGACTTTGAGGCTGCTGGGCCTCATGGCCTCCTGCATCCTGCTGGTGGATCCTGCCAGAAGGCATATGCAGGCTCTGCAGTGGGACCTGAAGTTCCAGTGAGCGCAGCATTAGGCAAATCTTTCCGACTATGTCCATATCTCAGAAGGAACTGCACAACAACTGCAGTGGTGGCTAATGAACCAAGATTGGGTCAGAGGCAAATCTCTCTCCCTTTCCCAACTAGATTTAACAGTGTGACCAATGCTTCACTTCTGGGATGGGGTGGCCACCTGGGAGAGGCGGGGATCACAGGCGTCTGGTCTCTGGCAGAGTCCGGAAAGTGGTGCAGGTGTTCACCGACACCACCATGTGGTACTGCAACAAACAGGGTGGGGTGGGGTCGTGGACCATTTGTGAAGCGGATCGTTACCTCTGGACAGGGCTGGAAAATTCGGATATAACCCTGGTGGTTCAACACCTGGCAGGCTCTTTGAACAAAGCCAGGGTGGACAAAATCAGCCGTCGATGCCTATTCGATCACGAATGGCGTCTCCATCAGGAGGTGGCGCAAGGTCTCTTTCAGCTGTGGGGTGTGCGTTAGTTAGATCTGTTCCCTCTGAAGAGAACGCGCAATGTCAGCAGTTTTGCGCACTGGAGTTTCCAAGGCAACTCTCGCTCGGCGACGCATTTCGTTGCGAGTGGAGTTTTGGCCGCTTGAATGCCTTTCTACCTATACCACTTCTGCCCAGAGTGCTCAAGAATATCAAGCGCAACCTGGCTCAAGTCATTCTTGTAGCTGCGGACTGGGCACAAAGAGTCTGGCACCCCGAACTTCTGAGCATGGCCATTGATTGTCCGTTCAGACTGCCCCTTTGGGAGCATCTTCTGTCGCAGCAGCAGGGGACGGTGCTCCACCTGAACCTGTCCAGTCTCTAACTCCTTGCATTGAGATTGAGTGGATGCAGTTGACAGCTTTCGACCTTCCGCCCGAAGTCTGTAATGTTATCTTGACAGCCAAGCGTCCTTACACTAAGAAGCTAAACGCCTGTAGATGGAACAAAATTTGTGGCATGGTGCACAGCAAAGGCTGTTGACCCCCTCTCTACTCCTCTATCTGAGGTCCTTTTGTATATTCTTACCTTGGCCCAGCAGGGATCTGCTTTGGGTACTCTTAAAGGATAACTTGCAGCCATCTCTTCTTTTCTTCGGCTGCCAGTACAGCCTTCTTTATTCAAATCTCCTCTTGTTAACAGATTTTTGAAGGGCCTTACTCATCTGTTCCCTCCATCTCCTTTCGTAATGCCCCAATGGGACTTAAATCTGGTTCTAACTTTGTTAATGGGTGCTCCCTTTGAGCCTCTTCATAACTGTCCCCTCAGGTTGCTGACTCCCAAAACTGCCTTCCTTGTTGCCATCACCTCTGCTCGCAGGTTTAGCGAGCTGTAGGCTTTATCTGCTATGCCCCCTTTTCTATCTGTGTATCTGGATAAAGTGGTGCTTCGGACCAAACCTTCATTCCTTCCTAAGGTCGTCACGCCTTTTCATGTGGGACAATCTATTATTCTGCCCACCTTTTATCCACCCCACATTGTTCCAAGGAGAAGAGACTCCACCTCCTGGACACAAAACTTGCACTGTTTTTTTATCTTGATCGCACAAATGACTTCTGGGTGGATTATCAACTCTTCGTTGGAGATGTGTGTGCCAAGAAAGATCGGGCTGATCAAAAACGGACCATCACCTGATGGGTTGTCCTTTGCGTTAAAATATGCTATGCTTTGGCGAAGAAGGACCCTCCTGTGGCGTTGCGTGCTCATTCCACCAGAGCAACGACGGAAACCACATCATTAGCACATGGAGTTCCAGTCCTTGACATATGTCAGGCAGCAACATGGGCATCCTTGCACACATTTACCAGACACTACTGTCTGGACAGCCAAGTCAGGAGGGATGGGTACTTTGCCTGTTCAGTCCTCCTGGACTTTCTGTTATGATCTTGGTTTGCAGACCCTCCTCCGGGGATGGTATCTACGCTAAGGTAAGGAATCTACAACTAACAGTCTCTATCAGATGAACAAGTTACTTATCTTTGATAACGATGTATCTGGTAGAGACATATGTTAGTTGTAGATTCCTTACTGCCCCCACCCATCCTCCTTGCTCTGCAAACTAATTTCTAGGGAAAGGGACTCCCCTAAAGGCCCTAGATTTGATGCACCAGTGGTCAGTGTCTTTCATGGCTCGGCGCATCAGCATGGAAAGTCGTGTTAACAACTGATGTCAGCGTGCATGGGCAGCGTCTATGTATGTCCCGTGATGTCATCCCAGCGCCCATGACGCTGACGACAGACGTGGAGCTGACGACGCCTCCTAACGACACGCAGGGATACTGCTGAAGAAAAACATCCCCAGATCCAGACTGATGCCTGGGGGAAATTCTAAGGTGAGGAATCTACAAATAACATATGTCTCAACCAGATACATTGTTACCGAAGGTAAGTAACTTTTTCCCCAGTACCTGTTAGTAAACACTAAGCTAAGATCCCAATTTAGGGTATGCTCTGCTTTAATGAATGTCCTTTTATAACCTAACACATATGTGCTTTACTATTGTGTCACCAGAAAAATAATACACATATCCTACTAACAATACAATCTTGCTCTGGTATCCCTGCATGAAAGATGATAACCAAACATGTACGAACACCTGTGAAATATAATTTTAAACTGTGGCGTATAGCTTCCCTTGTTTCCTGTTCCTTGCATATTCCTTTACCTCTGGTAATTAACTACTTAGATGCCCAAATGAGGATTACATTCAAATGCAAAGTATCTGATAGAGACTTCTAGCCTCAAATTCCTTATCTTAGAAGAGTCCCCAGGTGTCAGACTAGATCTGGATGTTTTCGAACACTATCCCTGCGCATGGGTAGGTGGCATGATTCAGCTCTGTGTTGGCATCATCCGCGCCAGAGGTGACGTGCGTGGTACCTATAGTGGTGCCATCTGGCGCATTGACGTCAGTTCTTTCTGTGCCAGATAACACTGTTCTGGTCAGAGCTACCATCAGACATTTTTTTGACTGGCCTTTTTTCGACATTTTTCAACACTTTCTGGAGAGATTTTCTTTCCTGGTTTGACAGGATGTCCCCTAAGAAACCGGCTGTTTCAAACCATGTGGAACCTGTCACAGGCAGGTGTCTGTGACTAACCCACACTTGGTGTGCTTATAGTGCTTGAAGAAGGGACCACAAATCCAAGACCTGCGTGGACTGCCGTACCATGCATCTGAAGGCACTTAGGGAGCGATACCTCAAGCTTCTGGCTGTCCGGCATCGGTCGACTCTGCGACTCTCAAGATCGCGGTCACATGGAAGGTCTCACGACCGTTAGTGTAGCTGCACTCGCCGATCATCGTCACAGTCAAAGTCGTCAGGGTAGCGCCATAAGCAAAAAAAGTGAAGAAGTTGGAAGCAGTCTTCAACTTCGATGTACCCTGCGAAGTCTGCTGATGAGGCGCAAGACCTTCGGCACTCCACGCCTCTCGTTTGACTGAGCCTGAGTCCGGGTCTGCTCCATGCATCCCTCACTTTCCCAGAGTGACCCCTGCCCAACTCAATGAATTTTAAGAGTCCATACACCTCATATGTAGGTGGCCCGTCTCCTCTGAAGCGCCTTCTGGCCCCACAGGCTCGGGAGGGGACCCCACTGGGCCCCCAATGGCAGGTTTATCTTCAGCACCAGTTTGGCCCCATGTATCCAACGTTGGATCCGGAGTGGACCAGTCGCGAGAATAAGATCCTCCTCTGCACCTGCTCCAGTGTCAACTGTGCAGATGCCCCACAGTTATGCCATCCCCATTGTCATTCCTGACTCCGACATGGAGCTGGACGGGTGTTGTCCGATGCTGGTTTCGGCGCAGACCGGGACCATGATCTCCGTGTCAGAGCTATTGCCCTTTACATTTCACAGGCCTGTAGAGGGAGACAAATGAGAGGGGTGTGAGGGGTGTGAGGACCCTTATAGATACCTGCATCCCCTAGATGAGAATGTGAACTACTGGTGTAGGAGGCTGACTTAGTATATGGTGCTCACTTATGTAAGTGTAGAACCCGGCACTAATCCTTATGGTGATTTTAGTGGTCTTAGACAACCATAGAAAGGTCTCTAAGTGGTAGCTGTGGAGAGCAGCCTTTAGGCTTAGTCCAGAAGGAGTGTAAAGCAGCTTGTTTTACTAGTACTTATCATATAGTGTAGGTTAAGTGAAAAAGAACCACACAGTGTAGTTATAAAAATATATATTTATTATAAACACTTTCTTACATATTGCAATATCTTCTACCTGAAGATATTATCACAATACACACAACACTTTAGAAATAGAACACGTAAGTAGCACAAATACACAGTGTTCTCCAGGAGGAGACCAAACCATACGCTAATGAAGTGGAATGCGAACCACGACCTAAGTCGAGACTGGGCCCAGAAGACTTAGAAGAGCTGGGGACCAAAGGAACCACCCAAGGTAAGTACCCAGGAACCCCACGGAGGCAGTGTCCAGAGTGGGAACACGACTGCGTGCTCAATACAAGTCAATTGGTAAGTCGGGGTTGCAGTTTTTAAGGAGAAGGACCCTTCCCAGAGGACCCTGAAAAAACCCTGTGGAAGATGGAAGGCTGGAGAATCACCCCTCCTGTGGATACCCCGGGAACCAGGGTACCTACACCAGAAAAGCCGGGTGCATAGGTGCAAAGTGACTTTGGAAACCGCCGTAGACCACAATGGAGGACTTCAATGATGATGCCTTTGGTGAAGAAGGTAAAAGAGTCCGGTGGAACCCAAAAGTGGATTCAAGATGAGAGGTACCTGCAAGCAGAAGGGACAGAGTCAATGCCACTCAGAAATTATCAGGAGGTACGGAAGATGGATGCCTACCGATTTGGGAGATGCAGGAGAGTTGGCGGTGCCTTTGAAGGTGCAGCTGTGTGGACCAGGCGATGCTGTGGAAGACCAGGAGCTGTTCATGAGCTGTCCCGCATTGGATGTCAAGAACCTGGGGGTCGAGTCCGTCGGAAGCACCAACAAGCCTTGGCAACGGCAACAAATGTAGTAGACGAAAAAGGTGCAGTGTCGGGACCAGCAAGGTCCAAGTGACTCACCATGAGCAGGTAAGTCAGAGCAGACCGTGAAGAAACAAGGGAGCCCACTGGAGCCAAAGTAGACCCCCAAGAAGCCCTGCAGGCCAAAGGCACAGGAGTCGCCGGAGGACCTCGAGCAGCTCACGAAAGGATGAAGGCCCACGGTGCAGAGAATGCGGTGTGGATGAAGATCTTGGTTGCAATTGATGCTTTAAGTTGGAATTTCTTGGAACCCGAAGATCTCTAGTGAAGAGAATCAGCAAGCCTTGGCAACGGCAAGTTGATGCGGTGCACAGGGGTACAGCTACAACGGTTCCGACGAACGATACCGGCTTCAAACTTGCTGTGAAGACAGTACAGGCCTCGATGGAATTGCAGACCACCACCTGTGTTGCTGAACGTTTTGGATTCCATTGGAGCTTAGGAAAATCAGACCGGTCAGCTTCATTGCGGTGCCTGCATATGCAGAGAAATGACTCCTTCACTTCATGGGAGATTCCTTCGGTTGTCTTGGATGTCCACAGGCCTGTAGAACAACCTGTATGGAGCACGGGCACAGATGACACAGAAGACTGGCAGGACGACGAGACCAGGAGCAGCAGGAGTCTTCCCAGTTGCAGTCTTGGGTCCCAAAGCGTAGTCCAAAGTGCTTAGACGGTTGAAGATGAAGTGGGTTCGGATGTGAATCTTGTCCCACAATGAATCTAAGGAACCACCCACAGTTAAGCCCTTAAGTACCTTAACACCGTAACCGCGGTGTATAATCCGCCACGGTGCGGGTGAAATCTTGCGCGGGCTGGTCCGCGTCGGCCAACGGACGTGCGCAGCACTACGGAGGTAGTGTTCGCGGTGGCCATTGGCCGACGTACGCATCAAAGGGGTTAAGGAAAGGGCTGGGACGATTTAGGGTTCCCTTCCTCAGGAGGGGCTGGACAGTGGGGAGTATACTCCCATGTCCTTTGTCCAGTTTCATGCCAGAGCGGGAGACTGGTTCCAACTGGAGTATGGAAAGAGGGCACCAAATGTGCCCTTCAAAGCAGCCTAGTGGCACTGGCAAGCAGCCCCGCCATGGCCCTATACATTAAGTCCTGTCTGGGAGTAGGTCACACCTCCCTGTGACAGTAAATCTATTGTCCTCTCTTCCCCTGCTCAAGCTTGGCTCAGCAGCAGGAGGGCAGAATCATGTCTCTGGTTGGCAGCAGCCATAATTTGGTGTCAGGGTCTAGAAGAGTGGTACCAGGAGCACTGAGGGCCTCCCTGAGGAACTTTACAGTGCATGGAATCATACCCCAACACCATTTATGGTGTTGGGATATGATTCCAACATGTTTGATACCAAACGCGACAGGGTTTGTTACAGATAGTTTAGAGTTAGCCATCGTGTAATGACGCATGGCCACTCGATGTAAGGTAATGGCTGATGCACTTACAGCCTGGGAGAATGGGCTCCATGGGTTGTAGGGGTGTCCTGCTCATGCAGGGGCACCCTCACCCTTTTAACCGAGCACCCTGTCTTCTGGATTGAAAGGTCTGCTGTAAGAGAGACTTATAGATTTTAAGTGCAGTGACATCAAATATAAAGAAACCTATATCTGTCCTACTTGTGCTAGTACCAGCTTACACAGGCTGCAAGAGCAGACCAGTAGTCACAATTTGAGCGGTCTTCCACGGGTGGCATAATATATGCTTCAGCCCATGGGGGACACCTGGTTTACCTATGTCATGGGTACCTTAGTACCATATACTAGGGACTTACAAGGGTACATCCGTAGCCAATCTGGGGTGTGCCTGAGTACTCGCCATTTCCAATTTAGTGAAGAAGCACAGAGACTGGTGACCTGATTTGCAGGATCTCAGTCAGACTAGTCAGAAAAACATAATGACACCAGCAAAAAGTGGGGGTGACCATGAAAGCAGATCCTACTTTCCAACAACTGGTATGAGGAACTGGCAGAGGCCAGTGGGTTAGACACCTCACCTGACACTGGCCTGGTCTCACCTCCTGCCATGGGTACAAAGGAGAAAGCCTCTATTGCTATGGTGGTTCTTAGGTTGGCTGAGGTCTTGGACCTTCTGCTACCCACAGTGGCATTCAAGCCGAATGTCTTGATTTATATGCTTTAGTTGGGAGTCGCCCCTTCTGAACTCTTACTCCCCTTGTCATTTATTTACTACAAATCTATATAGGATCTGCACGCTTAGACAACATAAATTAAGGGATTGGTGTCCAGACTGATTCCGGACACCTCCAAAGGATTTGTTAGCCGTTAGACCAGCTAGCTCACAGTGCCACAATAAGCCCCTCTTACCTTACCATTGGGCGAATAGTTTCTGGCAACTATCAAACATGATAACCTTTGGTCCTTCAGGGATCGCAGGAACAGTACAGTACTTTTTGTTCAGTCACTCGTGCGTCCTTTTTCTCAGAGAGATATACAGAATAAACAATGGGGACGTTTTCAATAAGCATTTATTGAACCGCCTCATACTAGTATAAAATATGAGTGCTGCAACAAGCATTAGACAGAAACAGATGCATATGATTGCAAGCACAGACAGAGTAAATAAAAGGTAGAATTCTACCATGGTGCTAAAACAGTGAATATATACAGGCATATGGATAGATAGTAATAATCATGCGTTCTCCTAAGATGCGAACCTTAGCTAAGTGCACCTAAGTGTACCTAGCATGTATGTAAGTTTGAAGCCCAGAATCCCTCTAGGAAAAAGAGCCAACCCCATTACCTGATGGGAAAGAACGAAGGACCCCGTCTCGAGTTGGACACCCCTGCAAGGGATATCAAACCACTGCGTGCTGGAGTTTCTGCATGTAGGGACTCCAACGTTTCTTGTCAGCATGGAAGCTTCTCCTCTGGTTTGCCTAGCGAAGATGTGGTGCTTATAAACTCAAAAGGTACCTTCTGGGGTTCGACATAGATGTGTAATGATACTGTGGGCCTGTCGTTCAAGGATGACGATAGCAGTGACTTTTGTACAGAGTTGTTATACAGAACATTGTAATCTTGCTGTGTGATACTAAGAATCCTCATGCATAATAAATGAGGCTAGTTTTCGAAGAAAACCACACAACATTTATGCGGCACATAACTAGGCAAATGTTCAGCGCCAGAACTGTTATGAAGAGCAAGGTAGGACAAATGTAGGTAAAAGTTTGTGCGACTAACGAGGCCTATATTGGGGTACATTAGGGCTCATAACACCCTTTATAGAAGCCCTTACCGACGTCCTACTTGAGGCCTTGTCCAAGTCTTGCACAGGAGCTCCTGTGCATTAGACAACTGCCCGTCGCCATCGCTCTGCTCCTGGGGACCCCAGTTTCCGTACCCACCCCGGAGACTTTGGTGATCCAAGCCCCCACATCTAGGATAGGATCAACCCAGGCATGTTCCCTACCACTTCACTGGATAGGGAATCCAAGAGGCTTGATACCTTTGGAGAATGTTCTCTTCCACCAGCCTTGCACTGCTGTCAGTAAACACCACGTTTCTTTTGGGCCACTGTTTCGATACAATCTGGGATTCGGCTGCGCAAGTGCTGCGTATGGTCTCGGAAGGACTCAACCATACTCTCCCAAGCTATTTCGGACGGGATTGGTGCAGCAAAGTTCACTATACGATATTGATTGGACACGATCAACTCGCTGGCTAGAGCGATTTCATTGTTGATGGCCTTGCGGCCTCACATATGGATGGAAACCACGGACTTTTCACAGGATGTCCAGTCCTCACATGTGGACATGCCCTTTGGTGACTCTCGTCTTTTCAGAGAAGGCAGATTCAACACTGAAGTGCTTTAAGGACAGCAGAGCAAGTCCTTGGGCTTGTCTATGGCCCCTCGTCACCCCCAGTCCGCCTTTCAACCCTTTTGTGCCACGGATCCATACCCTCACAGCCACCGCAGCTAACAGGCTTTCCAGCCTTTTTGTGGCAGAGTATGCGGGTCTCATACACCATGTGGAGCAGGTAACCAGAGGTCAGGCCAGTTCACCACCCCCCAGCAGCTGCAGCTTTCAAACCCCATTAGTTTGCCTGCTGACCATCATGGGTGTCCAGTGGTGGTGAGAGGGGGGGATGGAGTGCAGGATACACCATCACCTACACCACTGGTGGTCAGTAACATCGAAATATTGGGGTTTACAAATTGTCCAAAGAAGCTGCTCCCTCCCCTTTGTGACTACCCCTCCACTCAAGCCACCCACTTATGACAGGCTTACGGAGCACCACTTCTCCTTGCTCCATCAGGAAGTGCTGGCTCTCTAGGCCAAGGAAGCCAGAGAGAGAGTGCCAGCATCAGTAGTAGGTTGTGGTTGCTATTCTGGCTACTTTCTGGGTCCAAAGAAGGACAGAGGCCTTCGTCCTATCCTAGACCTGTGCCTTCTCAATCTCTTTCTGAAAAGGGAGAAATTCAAAATGCTCAAGCAAGTTCTTTATGCCCTGGACCTGGGAGACTGGATGGTAGTATTGGGCTTGCACAACGCATATTTCCACAACCCTCGTCCTGCCTACCCACAGATGTTACTGTTCACGATGAGCCAAGAGCTCTATCAATTTGCCTGCTCCCCCGTGGCCGTACTAGTGCCCCAAAGGTGTTGACAGAAGTGATGACATTGGTTGCAGCTCATCTACCTAGGTCAGGGGTTCCAGTCTTCCCCTACCTCGATGATTGGCTGTTTAAGTTTGGCTCTCCCCAGGCAGTCATCACCCTCCTCCAGAATATGGCAAACCTTCTGCACTCACTATCAACGTGCCGATGTCACACCTGACTCCATCTCAGACTCTCCCTTTCCTCGGAGCTGTAGTAGACACAATGCAGTTTCGGGTCTGTCCTCCTTAGCGGCAAGCCCTGGATGTTCAGGCTATGATACCACTGTTTCAGCCTCTATCCTGGAATTTGGTGAGAATTACCCTGAGGTTAGTGGGCCTCGTGATCTCCTGCATCCTGCTTGTAACTCATGCCTGTTGGTATATGCGGGCTGTGAGGTGGGACCTGAAGTCCCAGTGGATGCAGCATCAGTCTTTCTGACATGGCATAGATTTTGGAGGTAACTGCGAAAGATCTACAGTGATGGCTGACAAACCACAGTTGGGTCAGTGGTCGGCCTCTCTCCCTTCCCCAACCAGGGCTGACTGAGACAACAGATGTGTCACTTCTGGGATGAGAGCAGCCATCTGGAAGCTGGGGCATGTTAGTGCGCAACATGGGTGCATCTTACAATTTCAGGGGTGCAACAGGGTGTCCTATTGGCACCCGTGCACCCTTGAAATTGCATACGCAATTTGAAAGTACCTAATGGGTACTCGCAAATTGCGCATGCAATTCCTATTCATTCCTATGGGCCTGTAGGCCCATGGGAATGAATGGGAAGCCATTCCATAATGGCAACTCGCAATTTGCGAGTCGCAATAAAGGAATGTGTAGGAATCGCAATTTTTTTAGCGATTCCTAAATGCATAGACTTTTGCGATCCCTTTATTGCGATTCCTTAATAATCGCAATTAAGGAATTGCAAAGACCAACATTGATGCATGTGGGGGTTCGTCATTTGAAATGCTAAGAGCTTAAACTCTCCCAAATGCGAGACCTACTGCATTGCAAATGCTTGTTTCAATCTTTCTTGGGGAAAGGTACATAGAAAGAATTGCAATTGCTCACTCAGTACCCTATGGTTCAAAGAGAGGGGTATGTCATGTCCCAGAGGAGAGAGAGACAGAGGAGTGGGTGGGTGGAGAGAGAGCATTGGATGGGCATAGAGTGGGGAGACTCCCTGCATATTGTAAGCATTGGCAAAGTCATTAGGTATGGCCTTGATAAGCTGGTGCAATGGTATTTTATATACATGTGCACCATAAGAACATAAGAACACATGCTGCCTCCTACTAGTGGTTGCTTTATGCTTGCAATAAAAAGTTTAAATAAAAAAATCACTTATGCAGCTGTTTTACTAGCGATGTTCTTTAAATAGCAGACCCTTTAGTTGTGCCATGCATTGCATTATTAATATTTGTAAAGGAGACAAATAAATCCCCTGCTTGGCAAGGATTAAAATCTCAGGGAGATACAGTGTCAAATGACACTTTAAGCCTTTATAACAAGAAATCTAAACATCTAAATTGCACATCCAAGTTGCTGGCAAAGTTAATATAAAAATAACAAGCACTAGAATGGAATCCCTGTCGGCTAATAATACTAGTGAGTGTGACAAGTGGGGACAATGCCATTTCTTGGAGGTTTTGCTTCAAGAAGAGTGGGCCTCAGTGGGCTGCAGAACTTTATAAAGTTCCAAAGTCAATGAGCCTGGCTCACAGGAGAGGGGAACCTCAACTGTCACTTGCACCTGATAATAAGGGTAGGTTTCCTACCCCTCATCCTTTTTGTCTACACTCCTGATTTTATCAGTCCATGCTGCACAAAATAAGTCCCACCCAGTGACTACTTACACATTGCTGTACACCGAAAATCATTTAACTAATGAACTGGAAAAGCAGTGGCTGGTGCTCGTGTTTGGGTCTTTACCATATATCAAAAACACTACCTGAGTAGCAGTTAAGGTCATTAACCACACCGCCCAGAGAAGAGAAGAGAAATGGTAGGCTGCTAATATAGCTCAGTATGGCGCATACCATACCGCAGATGTCTGTGTGTGAAGTACAGGTCACGTGTTTGTAACTTGCCATATTCAACTAATCCAGGTCAATAAAATGTGAGCCTTTGAATTGAGTTACCAAATGTCCCATTATTTAAGAATTAGCAGACAATGCAGTGTATGGGTGTGCGCTCTACACAAAGACACTAGAACGCTTCCCTTTTCCTTTCCCCTTCACACGCAGCTGATGCACTGGACATGCTGCAATTAGCCTTGGACCACCCTGTGTGGCCGAGGCGCCAGGGCCCCTCAGCTGAATGGCAATACGGTTCCTGTGTGCTCTTGACAGGTAAGCTGTCATGAGAACCGCCTGCCCTCCGGGGATGAGGCAGGAAGACAAAAGGCGTGGCAACCATACTAACCGCATTATACGAAGTGATCCCTGAATCTGGGACAGCAAAGGTGTCCGATTTAGAGCAGTGAAAGCTGGGTTTCAAGAGAATCATCTCCCCGCGACTGAAACAAAGGTATTCAGTGTTCAGTTGTGGATTAATTGCGCCGATCTCTCCATCAGTGCTTGGGCTGGGGGGGTATGGGCAAGATGAATACTGTTACAGAGTTTGGACTTATTCCTGGGTGTTAGTACACTTACTAGGTCTAATTTCAGAAATAAAGCAGATTCTGTCGCTGTATGAAAGGCTACAGGGTTAACCAATGCTGTAGAGGCCAACACAGCCGCTTGTGACGTCATCAACAAGCGCCGCGCAGTGTCCTTCCGGGCTGCAGGCTATTGCCTGACTTCCTCCACTGTAACTCTTTCCGCGAACAGAGACAGAGTGCGACACACTAAAAAAATGCATTGGAAAAGTCAGAAAGTAAAGTGGGCGCCTGCTGAAATATTAAGCATGGCGCCCGTATTGTTGCTAAAGCTGAACATTTTGCACACGCCTCGGGGCGGAACGGCAACACTGACTAATGATAAAAAAGGAACGAAGGGGCACGGCCACTAAAGTTAAACCGTGCCGTGCTTGTAAAAAATAAATGAATAACACAGATGTTGCAAGGAAAATAAAATCTGCAGAAAGGGGTGGGGCACGTTCTCATCACCAGGTGCCCAGTGCGTGGGCCTTTAAAGCATGCTGCATGTACACAGAGGGCTCTGTAGCAGCAGGAGCTTTCACAAGAGGAACAAGCCCAATCCTCCATAAAACAAAACCCAAACCCAAACTAACCTCCTACTAAAAAGAAGCCCAAATGAGGTTCGAAAGCAAAAATTGCTTAAAAGCCTACAAAATATAACCACGAAGAGGGAGGCATGGCGAAAAAAGTACGCCCAAAAAAACTTTGGAATTAGGAGGCAGTGGGAGGGAGGAAAACTATATTTAACCCTTTAACCCCGGCGTAAAATCCACCGCGGTGCGGCCGTTTCCGTGCGCGGGCAGGGCCGCGTCTGCCAACGGACGTGCGCAGGACTACGGAGGTAGTGCTCGCGACAGCCGTTGACCGAAGTACACAGCTAATGGGTTAAATGTAATCAGCTATGGTGCCGAAACTACACACAGGCAAACAGAAACAGAGCAGGAAACAAAGAAATAAAGTAGTCCACCAGAGAACAGACAAAGAACTGTAGTGTGGTGAGACAGTACTTAGTCTCTACTGCATGGGAGAAATGGAAGAGAAAACGGAGGGACAAAGAGGCAGGGCTGACCACTGGCAAGCAAGGAGTTTTTAAGGACACTGAAACAAACAAATCAAAAGCTGGGGAATGGCTTTAACCCAACATAAGAAATTACAATAGGTCTCGAATGCTCGACCTAAAAATAGATGAATCAGTCCTGAAAACATCCATGAACGTCTTGAAACTGTATCTGTACTGGGATAAATAGGTGTGATGAATACAGGCCCCAGCTAGGCCCGCAAAAACAAGGGTTCGCTCTCCTGTAACGGAATCTATAAGGAAGTTGGCACGGAAACTGCAAAGTACAAAGACAACGTTTATTAACCCTTAAGGGTGGTCCTACAATCCACACAACACTCTTCAGTATTGCCTGGAGTAGCACAAAGAACATTCGTACACAGTCCCCTTTTATACACAACAGAGGGGCTCATAGTGGGTGGATACAACGTAAGGCCGAAGAACATTACCATTTATGGTCATTCTCGATACTGAATCAATACATGGGCGGAGCCAACACGCTCCTTGAGCCCGCGAAACACATGGTCAAGCAAGGCTAATTATAACAGATGTGGTCAAGTCTGGGCATGCGCCAGATGGACAAGAGGGAGCTATTTATAAACTGTTGCTAGGCAGATTACAAGAGCAACTAACACAGAGGTCGGACTCTCCTCGTGACGAACACGTGGCAGCATGTCAATACAAAATGGAGTCCGGACTTCGGTCAACATAACGAAGAAAACATGATCGCAAGGGAAAGCATTAATGTTTTCAGTAAATGCTTAATCACATTCTGCCTTAATTTACAACAGACGACCCTTTCAGCATTTACTGAAGACATCCGGTTTCCAAGAATAATCATCATATATATCAATTATCATCATTCCCTTAACCTCTTTAGCTAGACCCTTCTGGCGAGCAACATCGGCAATAGCTTTCTTATCTGGAATGCAGAATGAAATGCATACGGAACAGCACAATGGTCCACATTGAATACACATACAGAAAAGGAACAGAACTGCTATAATAATGCAGAGACCAGTTAAGACCTTCCATCCCCAGGCAGTAACCAACGCCCAAAACCATCCAGAAAAGGACCAAGTGCCATTTTCTGTGTGGATTTCAGCTGCTATTTTATGCAGCTTGTTAATGGCATTATAGACGGATGGCGTATGATCAGGGATGAACACACAGCAGCTACTTCCAATAATTTTACAGGCTCCTCCTCGATCAGCTAGCATTACATCTAACACCATACGATTCTGCAACGCAACAATCCTGGTTATTTGTAACTCTTCCGTAAGATTCCCAAGAGCAGCGGCAGTCTGATTGGTCACAGCTTCTACCACTCTTGTTAATCTTCGGATCTTCCTACTATTCAAAGCAGCTCCAACAAAGAAAAACAGTCCTAAGTTAAAATCAATATACTGTTGCAAGCTTGTATCTGTTTGATCCACATCATCAATTGATAGAGTACGTTTATATCTATTTACAGTCACATTATTCAACAGTTTTAAATCCTTATGATATGACGCGGGTGCTAGGAATACAGGAGGTAATAGGAATGATACATAGCATACCCCAGACCACCCAGCCGGCAAACGGTAATAACCTTTATTTCCACATACAAAATAGGTATTATGGGACGCTAGGAAGGTACTGTTATTTAACCCGTCGATGTTTAATACGGTTATGCAATCACTGACACCAACAGGGATAAAACCCACACTCTGGACACACAGGTCCGCTTGAGCTTGTGCTACTTGGATTACGAATTTGTCCTTCCCCACAGTGTCTCTTGTGTTCGTGAAGATATAGGGAATGGATTCATTGTCCGGTCGGTACTCTTCCCATTCCCAAATTGTCCCATTTGCTTGTGGATATCCATTTTTATCTTGATGACATTCTTTATTGAGTCTGAAAAGCAATCGTCCCACTGTCGGTTTCCGAGTGGCAAACAGCAAAGTGTACCATGCTCTACAAGAGCCATTATGAGAGAAAGGAAGTGGTATGAATGGCGTACCTCCTTTCTTCTGATGGGCTGGCATCATCCCACATATCCAACAGTTCGTAGCGTTCGTAGCAACGTGGGTGTGATGCAGCATCTGAATGAAAGTGTTATTCAAATAGGATTGTCGATGCTTTAACTCTTGATATGGCAATGTATAAAAGTAGTGCTCCGCAGGCACTGGAGTCGTCAACACAAGTGTCTTTCGAGCTGGAGTTGCCTCCTCCACAAACCATGTGGTTATACCAACGATAGCTACTGTTAGCATGAACCCCAACGCACAAAGGATTTTCTTCTTCTCCATGTCAAAAGAAACAATACCCTGATATCTTCCTGAAACTAAAAAGTCTGTCAGAACTCTTCCCCTTGGGCAGCGGTTGATTTCTTCACCAGCGGGCCAAGACGGGTGTCGCTACACTAATGCAGGGCTGATCCCCCCCCTTGCCTCATCGGCTCTCCGTTTCACTAACCCAAGGGCCGTTCTGACAGTATGTCCCGGTACTGGAAACCTCACTTCCTTGGTCGCAGATGATATCGCCTTCCTCCAGAAGTCGCGTGGTCCGGAAAGAGCTCCTCAGTGTCGTTTGGCTCCGCAGCACGGCCTGTCTCTGCTGCTAGGATTTCTCGTTGATCGGTCAGCACGGCAGACTCCACCAATCCGGGCGGTACCTTTCGACAGTGTAAGGAATGGATCCAATTCTTCCTGTTCGAGACTCACACTGCCGTCCTTGTTGCAAGGAGAACCTGCTCAGGTCCGACCCATCTCGGCTCCAAACTGTTCGTTCTGTCGAAGACCTTCACCATCACATGGTCGCCAGGTCGGAGACCATGCCCTTCGCCGGTAGACCGATCAGGGAGCGCCTCTCAGACCTGTTGATGAATAGAAACCAAATTATCCGTTAACTGTGCCAGATAATCGCTCATCATTACACAAGGTACATCATACACAGCCTTAGGCCTCGGTGGACCCCAAATATTCATTGGGCGTCCAAATACAACTTCATATGGCGTAAGGCCAGTTCGAGAGTGTGGCACCGACCTAATTGACAATAACGCCAGTGGCAGGGCGTCTGGCCAAGTCAAAGATGTTGAAGCTTGGATTTTGGCGATCTTAAGCTTCAGTGTACCATTATACTTCTCGACTAGTCCTGCAGACTGGGGGTGGAATACGGCGTGGAACTTCTGGGTGATGCCTAGGCCCTTCAAGACATATTTTATAACATCCGCTACAAAGTGAGGGCCATTATCACTCCACAGAAGTCTACAGACGCCATATCGAGGGAAAAACTCTTTTAGCAGTAGCTTCGCAGTAGTCATTGCAGTATTATCTTTCGTAGGGTACGCTTCAACCCACTTACTGAAAGCGCAAACCACTACTAGAACATACTTCAAATTGTTACAGCGCTCAAACTGGATGTAGTCCATCTGCAGAACCTCAAAGGGTGCAGTGGGCGTCGCAAATCCTCCTGCTGGAGTTCGAGTGCCTTTCCCTGGGTTATACCTCAGGCAGATCATACAGGTCTGCACCACCCTCTTTGCTGTGCTAGCAATCTCTGGATGCTCCCATACTTGGGTAAGCAATTTCACAATTGCGGAAGCTCCAACATGTGCTAGCCCATGTGCCATCTGAACCATAGGTTGTACAAAGGCCGTGGGTAATTTCCATCTATCCATCTGCTTATTTCTCCAACAGCCCTCATCATCCAGTTCCCCTTCGCTAGCCCATCGTTCCCGCTCTTTGTCAGAAGCGGTCCTCTGTATTTCTCGCACTTCTTCCTTCGCATCTCGCCATCTTTCCACCTGTGACTTTACTACATACATGGCAGTAGCGCCAGGCTGCATCGCGGTCTCCCGTGCTACTCGATCCGCTAACGCATTCCCTTCTCCAACTTTATCAACTACTTTCCTATGGGCACTACACTTAACAATGGCAATTTTCTTCGGGTATGTCAATGCGGTTAAGAGGTTGTGGACTAACTCCCCATGCATTATCTGTACCCCATGTGACGTTAAGAACCCTCTCTCCTTCCAGAGTAGGCCGAAATCGTGCGCTACTCCGAAGGCATAGCGGCTATCTGTGTAAACATTCACACACAATCCTGTACTGAGCTCACATGCTCGTGTTAAGGCTATCAGTTCCGCTGCTTGAGCTGATTTCTGTGGTATGCGTGCTGTCTCCACTATCGTGTGTAATGTGGTAATTGCATACGCTGCTGAAGTCGTACCATCTGGTAGCTTCAGGCATGATCCGTCTACCCACAACTCTCCATCTACCTCTGAAAAGGGCGTATCCTGGAGATCAATACGACCCTTTGTTTGTTCCTCAGTCACAAGAATACAATCATGCGCTTTCTGCGCCTCAGGCTGGGTCTCGGGGTATGGCAACAATGTGGCCGGGTTTAATGTCACGCACCTTTTCAACGTAATATGAGGAGCCAAAAGCGTCAGCTCATATCCCGTTAAACGGGCACTGGTCAAATGCTGCGTCTTAGTTTGATTAAGCAGGGCATCCACAGCATGGGGAACTAACACCAACAATTTATGGGACAACACAATTCCTTCACTTTGGCGTATTGACACAGCTGTCGCCGCTACCGAGCGAAAACACCCTGGTAATGCTCGGGCGACAGGATCAAGCACAGCCGAAAAGTATGCACAAGGGCGCTGCTTGTCGCCGTGCATCTGTACTAAGACTCACAATGCACATCCATCTTTCTCATGCACATACAACGAAAAGGGTTTTGTATAATCAGGGGTTCCTAACACTGGTGCTGAACAAAGGGCCTGTCGCAGTCGCTGAAAAGCAGCATCACACTCATCTGACCAAGGGATCGGGATAGGCGTGTCCTTTGTCAAAAGAGCTAGTAATGGCTTAGCTATGTGTGAAAACCCCAATATCCACTGTCTACAAAAAGAAACAAGACCCAAAAATGCACGCACATCCTTCTGCGTGGATGGTCTCGGTGTGTCCAAAATTACTTGGATACGATCTGGTGTGAGTGCACGCCCCTCCTTAGACAAAAGGTGACCTAAATAAGTCACCTTTGGTCTACAGAATTGCAATTTCTTCCTAGAGACCTTGTGATTGTGGGATGCTAAAAAGGAAAGTAAGGATAACGTGCTTTTCTCACACAACTCCAGTGTGTCAGCCGCCAACAGGATGTCATCGACATATTGAATGAGGGCGACCCCCTCGAGTAAAACAAAGGAATCCAACTGTCGTTTCAAAGCCTGACTGTAAATACTAGGGCTTTCTGTGTAGCCTTGGGGAATTCTACAAAAACGATAAGATCTATTATTTAATGTGAACCCAAAAAGAAATCGGCTATCAGGGTGAATGGGAATGGAAAAGAAGGCATTCTTCAAATCAATCACTGAAAACATGGTCGCCGTAGGCGGGACCAAGGTAAGCAACGTCGTGATATCGGAAACCACCGGGTACTGAGGTATCACGATCTTGTTTACCTCCCTCAAATCAATTATGAACCGATAGACCTTTGCATCCGTATCCTTTTTCAGAATAGGGAGAATCGGACTGTTACAGATATTGTAGGGAACTTCTTCCACTACCCCTACTGCGATCAAATCTTGCACAATCTGTATGAGAGCTTCCTCGCCCTCCTGGGAAATACGATACTGCGGGAGGCGTGGTAGCACCGCCCCCTCCTGGACACTAATGTGGACCGGAGGAATCACCATTTGTCCCACATCTGTGTCCGAAGTCGCCCATAAAGCTCGGGGGAGGGTAGCCAACAACGCATCCTCTGATATCGTACACATCCGCCCAGACCTGGGATAGTTGTCATTTAAGATCACCCTCACACCCTCAGGGGAGCAGCGGATTGTAGCCCTAAAATACTTTAACATATCAAGGCCCATAATGTTATCCGGCGTATACGGAGCAAGCAAAAACGGACAGGGCGCAGAAAAAGAATCAACCTTAAATGTAAGGGGCTGTGAAAGAGGGCTTCGGGAGAGTGTACCGTCAAACCCTACCGATGTAACTATTGAGCCGGATGGGGGAGCCCCCGGAACCAAGTACCTAGACAATGCACTACGTGTCGCTCCTGTATCCACTAGGAACTGATCAGTAGAACCTAAAACCTCAGCCGATACATAAGGACCCGTCTGATCGACCGGCACCTCAACTGATTCGGACCCCCATCCAACGCATTCCTATGCATGCTGAGAATCATGATATCCCGATTGATCGATGTCCGATACATGATACTGGTGCTGGCGATCAAAAACATTTGAGCCATCTCGGTGCCGCCCGGCAGTATCGAAACGGACATTATCGTTAGAATTCCCTCTAAAGTTCGAGAAGCCCCCTCTACCTCTCGGGCCACCCGGAGTGTGCCCCTGACGCGAAGCACGCAACGCTGGGCAATCCCTGGCCCAATGGCCCAACTGCTTGCAGTACGCACACTGGTTCCTATTCAAATCAGATTGGCCCGAAGGGGGACCATAAGATCCGCCCCTTCCTCTATTATTATTACCCCGTCGGGGCGGGCCATATACTTGTGCTAACATCACCTTGGTTTTGAGATCTTTCGATTTCTTCTCCTCCTGGCCCTTCGCCTCGTGCTCCTGACGCTCATAATACTGAGCGATGGTCAGAAGGGCCGTCGGTGTCGCGGAGGCCCAAGAACTTTCACTCGCTTTTAACCGGGCCGCAACTGCCGGTAGCAGATTAGCCACATATTTGTCCGCGAAAAGGTGGCGGCCCGTGTCGTCAGTAAGCGACTGGCCACTAAAATCATGAAACGTCTCCTCAAAGCGCGTAAAGAAGTCCGCAACTGACTCGTCAACTTTCTGCTTACATGCAGTTAACATATTCCAGTCAATCTTTTTAGGGGGGATAATCGTCTTCAACTTAGCCACAATAGCCGCAGGGAGATCTAAAATATTCTGGGGTGGTTTCTGTGCGGGCTTCCGTTCCCTATCCTCATCCTCAAGGTCAGACCACCGGGCCTTGAAGGCAACCGCATCATCTACCTTTCGGACAGAGCGCCACGTATCCGGCGGTAGGATAAGGCCAAAGAACAGGTCTATATCCGCTAAGGTCATAATGCAAGAATTCAAGGCCCCCTCGACTTCTTCATAGAAGGCCGCTGGATTCTTGCGGGGGTCAGGCAACGCATTCTTTAGTGCCATAACATCGGCCCTATGCCATGGAGTGTAAACCCAATTATATACGAAATATCCCCTTGCATCGGCGGAGTTAATATCCGAGCTAGTCCCTGCTCCCTTAGGAGGAACATACAAAGGCGCCGCCTCTCGCATTGGTTTAGCATGCACTATGTCATCCTTATCTGACTGGGAGGCGGATGGGTGGCCCCCTGCTGCAGACGAATCCGACTGCTTCTCCTCCTCCGTTTGTTGACGTGCTTTCTCTCGAAGGGCCAGCACCTCGTCCCGCAAGGCGAACAGCCGCCGAGCCGCCTCAGGAGCCTTAGAGGGAGAAAAAGCACCGTTACGTATTGCTCTAGCGTCCGAAGACACTTCGTCAGGCTCAAGAACATGAGAATATTTTCGGAAAGCAGTAATCACTTCCTCCGCGAAATGACCCAGAAAATACACTTTATCTCTCTCCTGCCACTGCCCCCAAGTCTGAAATAAGTCCTCCATGGATACCTTGCCTTTAAGCGCACGGAAGGAAAGTGTCCGAAGCTCAGCCATTTGCTCGGCCGACAGCATGGACCGTGTGTCTACCTTACCCGAAACCGGGTCAGAATCTTGCGGCCGTGGAGCAGATGCGCCAACATAAGGGGGCGGAGAGCGATCTAGCAAATAAAAATCATCATCAGAATTATTAAGGACAGGATAAAGTGGCTGACGAACAACATATTGACCCGAAACCTGTAGCCTACGCTCTTTCTCTTGTCTGTCCGTGTGCTCTTTGTCCTCCCGACGCTTCGCTTCCTGCGCTCGCACATGATCATTCTTCCGTTGTTCTTTATCAAACAGCGCTTTCTCACGCTTCTCTCGCTCACGCACTTCCTTCACCCATAATCGCACACATTCAAACATATCCTGACGAGCACGCCGCTTACACATACACTGTTCCACATACTCAATCTTACGTATATCAAACGATCCATACAAAGGCCATCGCAACTCAGGATCCTTCCTCGTGTATTTCCTCCATAGCGTGCTGTACATTATGGAAGAAAGACCATGCTTCACATACATATCCCTATTAGGAGTCCCCTCTGGGGGGGCTGGAGCAGATTCCTCGAGGTTCAACCGGTTTCCAAAACAGCAGCACCACTTACGGAGTGCGCTAAAAGCAGGCATGCTAGGAATAATGCAAAATATGCAATATTATAAAGAAAATGGCACTTAATCGTTGCGCCGTTCAGAGTTAACACAGCTCCTGGAGAAATTTCTCCACATTACCTGCCTATATGTGTTGCAACGCATATATTTTCACAAAGACAAATTCAAAATATGACTAGTCACCATCAATCAAACTCAAATAGCCAGACCAGGCTTCAAAACTCGGAGCAAGTACCGTACAACGGTTCTTACCAATCAAGAGTCCAGGTTCCAACTGCCAAGCTCCACAATCGCCCAAACGGCTCTCACGGCAGGACCGACAGAAGAGGTCTCAGTCGATGACCGGCGCCACCCAGACGGTCAGCTCGGAAGGGAAGGAAGAAAAACCTCGGGATGCCAGGGCTAAGACGCCACTGGCAGTGATCACGTCCCCGGCCAAACTCCTCACCTTCGTCGCGACCAGTCCTTCGAGCATCCGAGTCGCCGATGAGCCCCACGTGACGGGCGCCAATTGATGAATACAGGCCCCAGCTAGGCCCGCAAAAACAAGGGTTCGCTCTCCTGTAACGGAATCTATAAGGAAGTTGGCACGGAAACTGCAAAGTACAAAGACAACGTTTATTAACCCTTAAGGGTGGTCCTACAATCCACACAACACTCTTCAGTATTGCCTGGAGTAGCACAAAGAACATTCGTACACAGTCCCCTTTTATACACAACAGAGGGGCTCATAGTGGGTGGATACAACGTAAGGCCGAAGAACATTACCATTTATGGTCATTCTCGATACTGAATCAATACATGGGCGGAGCCAACACGCTCCTTGAGCCCGCGAAACACATGGTCAAGCAAGGCTAATTATAACAGATGTGGTCAAGTCTGGGCATGCGCCAGATGGACAAGAGGGAGCTATTTATAAACTGTTGCTAGGCAGATTACAAGAGCAACTAACACAGAGGTCGGACTCTCCTCGTGACGAACACGTGGCAGCATGTCAATACAAAATGGAGTCCGGACTTCGGTCAACATAACGAAGAAAACATGATCGCAAGGGAAAGCATTAATGTTTTCAGTAAATGCTTAATCACATTCTGCCTTAATTTACAACAGGTGGGGTATATGTCTGTAGAGTCACAGGACCTCACAACTCACTGGGCTCAAAAGAGAAATACTGGATGCAATAAATCGCACTTGAGAGTGAGACCTGAGTGGCTACCTCCTTTTTATTTATCACTTCAGCTGTTCCAGGCCATCCAGTTGTGTGCAGTGTAAGTGGGACAGTATGACTCCCTACATCTCTTACCACTTTGCTAATTTCCTTACTACTCCCCAGGGTTCTCGTTTTGTGCACATAGTCTCTTAGAGCTTGGTTAGGGTCTGGAATAGGTATCAGATGGTATCTTTGAATTCAGAGGGTTGCTGGCAATTCCAAAGCTTGTCTTGTGTCAGTAGGGGCCCTTGGTTCCATCCTTGTCTTCTCTGGCCTTGTAGTAGTGCTCGCTAGAAGTCTATTGTTCGTCGAGTGGTGACGGGGAACCACCTCCTCTATTCATGGTAATCTGGCTTTCAGGAAAACCTGGTGTCCCTTCATCACCATCACCTCTGGATTGCTTGAGTGGTATCTTCTTGAACCACAAGACATTGTGATTCCCCTTTTTTCCCTTTGGTGTGTTTACACTGTTTATGCCTTTTACACTTTCCACTGTCCACAGATGCTTTTCAAATTGCATCAGAAATTTCTAGTCAGAGTGCCTGTCTCGTATCAGCACTTGGTCTCCGGAGCCCATCAGGGATGCTTGTGCTCCTCTCTTGTAGTTGGCTTAGTCATTTGTTTGTTCGTTATTGCTGTTTTGTGGGTAGTAGCAGTGGGTTTCCGGTTGGACCCTGCCAGAATGCTATCCCATTCAGACCTCCTAAACATTAGGGCCAGGGGGTAACATTTAGTGGTAGTGGTACCCTATGGCGTGTTGCACTACATCCTTAAAAAGTGGTAAAGACTCCATTCAAGGTTTTCTCCTCCTCACCAATACAAAGGGCCGTGTGGAGAATGCGCAAAAGCCTTCTATATCGCCGTTAGCTTGGGGCCATTGTGGCATCCCAAATGTGGGAACTGTCCTCTTCAGTGGTCGCTGCATTTGTGAATCACCATTGGCGTAGTCAGTACAGAAAATTGGAATGCCCAATGACCATCACTTTTGTCAGGTGGCCCCCCAGAAAATGCTAATATTGATGCTCATCTTCGTCCACGGAGTTCTACATGGTTCATCTGTTGGAATAGGAACTTGGTTTGCTGCCTCTCCATAAGCTGAGAGGCATAGTTTGTTTATATCCTTTCTTCCATAGCCACACCCAGCCCAAGGAGCCACAGTTTTTCCCTCAGTTGTGACTTTGTCTTGGCAACGCCGTGGTGACCTTGATGTGCCGAAAAGGGGCGTACTATTGGTGGCACATGGGCCTTCCCATGCAACCATCAATGGGTTTATATTTTAAATCTCTATCTATTAACAGTGGTAGATGAGGGTTTGCACCAAAACAAATGACCTCTTCGAGGCAGGTGCAACAGTGAAGTAACTTTTAAAAAGAAGCCACGTTTTTCCAACTTTGCATGTGTACAGCACACATACAAAGTGAGAAAAGTATTAAAGCATAGTTTTTGAACTGGAAGGGTCCCTTACCAGTACAAAACCTAAGCTTGACATTAAACATACATCCTTGCACTCTGGTGCGAGGGTGTGTGCATGGCACAAGGCAGTCTAAAATGCACCAGCACAAGGAGAGAGAAAAGAAGCTCCATATCATAGTAGATAAGGCACTGTTCTGCTCTCTCTTTCATGCAGTGAAGCAGCTATATTTGTTGCGCTGCATTGCATAAAAGTTAGTAAATATGTCCTTTAGTGTTTAACATAAATCAAGTGCATTAAACATATATTTTCAAAATAATAAGCAATCAGACTGTATGTTGAGCAAATCGTTTTTTCAGGCAGACTGAGTTATTGAACACCTGTTGTTTCGGAGACAAAGTTCTCATTAAGTAGAATCTCTACTAACATCGTACGCATAGTCCTACTCACTTTCGAGATCCCAGAGCACTTGTCCAAAACGGATACATTTGCAATTACTTTTTGTAAGAAAAGCTGTATCTTTTAATATGACGGAAAATAATTTAGGGTTTGTTGGCCTCTAGTGTTTGGGTCAGTTTGGTCTGCTATTTACACCTCACTGTTTTAAACGTTAACCTACCATCACTGCAATTAAGAATTCTGTCTCTAGCATTGCCTCTTACATAGAGTAATAGGCTTTGAATCATTCCCTGTCATTAGGCTAGGAATTCCTGTTATTTTAGTATAGTAGTAAACTGTATTAACGGTATCAACAAACCAATAATTAAACCAATGAGGGTATATTACTAACCCCTCATCATTGGAAACTTCCCAAAATCAAGCCAATGTGATGAACGTGCCAGGTACATCTCTTACCATAGACACCATCATAGCTCAGATTTCTACCTCATGTCATGGATTCCACAGGCAGAGCTCTGCTTTGTCTGTTTGTTTTAATTCAACTACTTCAAAAATGTGATTTTCCTCTTTTGTATATCTTGGACCAGTGCTTCACTTCAGCTTTGTCCTCAAAGTGGGTTGTTTCTATGTTCTGGTTTTATAGACTGAAGGGATTTTTGTCTCCTCTCGGCTGATACTACTTTCAAGAAATGGAAAAAAACCTCTCCTCATGGACTGCTTCACCTGTGGCTAAAAGATCTCCATGGACAGTCTATACCCCAAGTCCATTTGCTGTCTGTACCTTCAGCCGAAGGCTGCAAAATCTGACCTCTTTGAGATATTTGGCTGAAAGGTTGTGTGTCACAGAGACAGACGTCTGTAATTGTATTTGTTGGAGAAAAAAACAATTGCCCCCTCCCGAGAGGATGCTTCTGCTACAAGGGATGTCTGTGCAAAATGCCTCCAGTTACTTAAACGAAGAAGGCGCAATATCACAAACTTCAGCAAATGTCACAATTGAACTTTTCAGCGCAAAATATTCTACCTCCCCTCTGAAATGCATTTAACTAACATTTTGATCTCATTCAAAATGATGCAGAAATACAACTCCTATGAGCTTTTTTCAACTTGGCAAAGTTCTTGTCAATAACTATGAAAGCGTCGTCTCCCTAAAAGATGGTGCATTATCTTCTTCACTGGTGTTGGTAGGTAAGCACCCTCCTTGTGGGCATGTTTGGTGTCAGTAGTACCTTCATTGGAACCTTCTTTGTTATTGATGTATTGATTGACCACTCAACAAGTAATGGAATTGAAAGCAGTGCTGAGCACTACCTTGGCAGCGTGACCTTTAAGGATGATGCCACCATTTGCCTTGCAAATTATGTCAATAGAACCGTCTTCATGATCCCTTCACCAGTTGCTCAGTCCTTAACCCTTGTTGACTGAACTCTCATTAGTGATGTCTTCAAAGGTAGTAAAACCTTGGCCTCACCAGATCAGTAAAGCCATCACCATGCCATCTACTCTGCAGGCACTGGAGCCTTTAAGTCATCAAACACATTTTCTTTTAGACTACAACGCCGCCACCAGTCCATATCTTGCCCATATGTGAGGAGCAGATACAAGTGAACAGTTTCAGCACACAAACACCACCTTTAAACCAGACTAGCTACATGTAGAGCACCTCCTAGAAATATGAAATGGGGGAGAAGGAGGAAGAACATGGGTTTGACAAGCAACTATCATCGTGGGTCATGCACCTGAGTACGATGCCACTATATAGAACACTAACAATTATATTTTGTTCCCAGGTGGTATTTTAGGGATCCTCCCATGGTTTAGATCCCGATTGATGATCTGCAGCACTTGTGGAAGAACAGTTATATATTTCTGGCTGAGTCGCTACAGCTGCATACACTGGCACTGCTGCCTCCACCACCTCTTCTGCGGATTCAACCTTCACCCTTCTCTCCTTCTCCACAATCGATACCGTCACTGCCCAGGTACATAGGAGAGGAAGAAGAAGTGGAAAACCAAGAAGGAAAATATGATGAATAAAAAGGTGATTTTCCGAGAGAGGATGAAGATCAAGTCAGTGATGAGTGGAGAGGTATGTAGCGCCTCAGGAAGGTCAAATGACAGTTCTTCGTGTTATTCTCCACCTTACAGCATCGTTCCTCTTCATCCATTTATGGAGAGAGTATCCAAGTGTTTTGCTCTGCACATAACATCTGTAAAAAACAATGCTTCCTCTTTAATTTTATAGTTCGAATCTTTTTATTTCACTGCATATAAGAATATAATTAGTATATGTAACATAAGCAAATTCACTACAGAACTACCTTTACCTGTTCAACAAACTAGGCTTTAAAAGATTATGTATAATGAAAACTAGTTCTGCAGTTCATCTAGTAACTGTATTTGCATAATCTTGCTGCTCCCTCCAGGGGAGTAAAGTCAAAGCTGAGACAAAGAACAAATAAGGACAAGCCCCCTTACTTTACCCTTCCATGACCTCACATTAAACCCACCATCTGTCTTAGCTCCCCTTCAGAACTAAGCAGCCCTGAACAAAGAAAAGCATCACTACAATTGTAGAAATTAGCCAGGGTTCACATACAATTCTTCCAAAAATGCTCTGACTGAGACCAACAGAATGAATAATTATCACCCCCCCCCCCCATGTTGTTCCATGCCAGGTTAATGCCACTGAAATCAGGGAAGAATAAAAGCCTGTTTTCTCCATTTTCAGTTGGACCTCTTCGCACAAACTTGGATGCATACATTCTTGTGCCAGCTCCCTACAACATTGCTAACCTCGAAACTCTGAGCCCTTGCAGCAGATCAGTTTTCGCACCCGGTTGCATTATGGCTGCAGTGGCACATTGTTTGAAGAAGACCTTGTTTCTACCGACTATGCGGCCTGGGATCACCGGGACTCTATGTTGCTTATCCTGACCTCAGTCTACTCTTCTCTGCATTCTGCTCCTCCCCAGCTCGCAGCAATGTCCCTTTAGTGACTTTTTCACTTGCTAAACTGCTATTGACAGTGGTGCCCATTTTCTCTGCTGAGTAACTTTTGAGAGCTGCAATCGAATAAAGCAGAGTGCGTGTTTACCTTATTAATCGCTCCTCATCTGAAGACACCGGTATTTACTCATAAGAGCCTCCCCTACGTGCCATGGTTTCTGTTTCTTTTCTCACCTGCGGTCATGATGGAGTTCCACCAGTGAGTCCATAATGTACACACAAATCCTTTATAGTGTATCAATGGCCAGGGCCTTGAAATGTCCCAGGCCGAAGTCCCCTGTTCTCTATTCAGGTGCACTATGTCCAGGAGACTGCCAGTGAGATGCAGATTCAAAGCTGCTCTCTTAGGCATCTTGTTATTACCAGGGTCACCAACTATCACTGGAAGAGTGGAGACCCTCTGCCGCTAAGTCTCTCCCCTTTCACTCCCATCAGGAGCTCACATCTCTTCTGAATAAAGCCCCTTTATAAGCTTCAGAAACTAGTGGCCATCTTCTTAAATACCAACCAAAGAGGTCCGTCAAGTCATCCTTTACAAAGACTGGCTTTAGTCCAGGCAGTAGTCTTTTGTCCGGTAAAGAAGTAACATGCGTCAAACTCAGTGCCTGTGTATCTGACTTCATTTATACAAAGTAGTGTTGTCAAGTAACCATGTCATACTAAGCTCAGCACCTACTCACAGAGATGGCAGGTCAATAGGTCATGAGGGCAGCCAGAGCATTGGCGATCATAGGGTGATACGATTGACAAATGTGTATTGGCATTGCTCTTTAATAGACCTAATCCTTGAGGACAGGAGACGGAAGCAAATGAGGGTGCCAAAGCAACATTCATTAACATAGTAATGAATATAATGGTGTATGGTCGCAGGCAACGGCGGACACAGTGACCGCACTATCCTGATGTGTACCCTTCGTGTTAACGTCCGTAATTTGTATGGAGAAGGTGTGCGTTAGCCACTTCCAGCACCTGCCGTTGTTGGGTGCTAGCTGCTGAGCAGAGAAATACTGAATTCAAGTTTTTGGAGTGGCGCACCACCAATGTATAAACAAAGTTGTTTTGACAATGAGTCGCAGAGTCTTTATAGTTGGTAAACCAATAGTGTCTTTAATTGGAAAATGTTTGACATTTTTAGATGATTGTCAGCCAACGCGTTTCGTTCAAAGATGAACTTCTTCAGGGCATGAGAGAGTGTTGTCTTGTGTGCACTGTAGCGTGTTGCTTGCCAGTCCGGGCCTCCTTGATAAGGGCTCGTGGTCTGGTAGATCAAAGAAAAGCTGCTTCCTGCTCCGTCCAGTGGATGATTGCTGTAGTACAAGGGTCCCCTACATATGATTGAGCTCTTCTATTTTTATCCATCTTTTTCTTAAACTTTTTCTTAATTAACAATTTATTACTTCATGTCATTTGCGTATGCAATTTCAGCAACCCAGAGAGACATAACACCTATAATTCGATATAAGCATCACCAAAAAGGGCGTGATCAGCAGAGTTGCCCGACATAGCATATATTAATCATATTTAGAACATTGGAATGTGGAGCACTCCATTGTAGACACTGGACGGAGCAGGAAGCAGCTTTTCTTTGATCTACCAGACCACGAGCCCTTATCAAGGAGGCCCGGACTGGCAAGCAACACGCTACAGTGCACACAAGACAACACTCTCTCATGCCCTGAAGAAGTTCATCTTTGAACGAAACGCGTTGGCTGACAATCATCTAAAAATGTCAAACATTTTCCAATTAAAGACACTATTGGTTTACCAACTATAAAGACTCTGCGACTCATTGTCAAAACAACTTTGTTTATACATTGGTGGTGCGCCACTCCAAAAACTTGAATATAGTAATGAATATGTTCAACGTTGGCTCCTGACAATTGTCACAGGGTGTGGTCTTGTAGTGATGGGTGGCTGAAGAGTGCTGCCTTAGTGCCCGAGGTTCAGAGCAAGATATTGGACATGCCATTCGATGGAGAAACCCTTTTTGGAAAACAGGTTGATGAAGTCCTCCAGGAGAGTTTGCAATATTGGCTACCAGCTACTTGGACGAGTTCAATCGAACATGGCATACCGTATTTGGGGTTTCTCTCTCCCTTCTCCCCTTCTCTTTTTTCATTGTGAGGACATATTCTGGCATCTTAAATTCGTGTAATCCTGTTCTACATAGATTTACCCTGCTAACCGTTTCAGTGCCACCTGTTATTGCACGGTATGTTTTGTTGTTTAATACAAAATCAATAAAACCTAATTTACAAAAAAGTGAAAGAAACTTTCAGAATCTGCATGTAACAACAGTGTAATCACAGGTAGTAAAAGCTGAAACGTCGATACTTGGCTTATATTATGTGAAGACTCAGCTTTTACTGGTGGAAGTCAGTGGTGAAAGATCAACAGTGATGTTCTGAAAGAGTAGAGAGAGAGAATATACTTTTATTTGATTTCATAAAAAACCATAAAAGGGTGGAAAAACCACCATAGATAAAACTTACAAGAATGTACATTGTGATAATTATTATAAAAAGTATAAAAAGTTAACATGTAAGCAGAACTTTCAAATGGTTTCAAAACCAGGTAATCTAATGCTGCGTAAATTGGTTAACGGGTTCTGCGTTGTCAAAATCTCTTGCTGCACTTTTTAAAAAGTTTATGGCTCTGCAGGACAATGGAATGGATGAGCCAGTAAGACAGTGAATCACTGCTGCTCTACAAGTTCTTATTTGTTCCTTCCGAAAGAGTAGAGAGACACGAAAAAAGCCTAGCACCGTCTGCAACTTAGAAATATTTGAGCAATTTATAGAAATTTTGAACATTTACAGTAAAAAAGTGGCTTTTTGGTCCACCACTAGATTTTTTTGAGCCATAGAAATTAACTGCCAGTGGCACACACTGACTTTTGGAATACTGAGGAGGATAGACAGAGGAATCCCAATTTAGCAAGAAAAAGGGAATTCTTTAGGCCTATAGACTGTGGTAATCTTCAGTGAACATTAGCTGTAATGATGCCCTCACCAAATGTTAATGATAACATGACAAGAAGTATTCTTTATTGTAAGTTGCCTTGGAAGGCGATGTATGAGATGTTTATGGCTGTAACTTTCACTCCAAATGGAAATGAGTTTGGCTAACTGCAAAGACACGACAATGCCTATAGCTATTTCTATAGCCAAAGATGACACCCACCTTGACTGTGCTTCTGGGTAAGGGTGACCTCAACTACTCACTTATATACTATAAATTAATGAACGCTTATTTAACCCCCTTACACTGGGCTTGTCCTGCTGCCTCTTCCAGTTCTGTTTTAAAACAGGCAGCAGATATGCTTACTCCTTTTGCCTAGCCCCTAACTGTTGATCTCATCGTTATTTTGCAGCACAGCCTAATAATTTTCTGTTCCCATTACACAATCATGCTTAGTTACATATCTTCGCCATTAAAAGCCTCGACTGCCCAGCCCTCCCTCTTCTCCTCACCTAGCAGTTCACGAACTTACTCTCAATTAGCCCCCATGGGTGGTTGTTCTCCTTCGCCTTGCTATGCAAACTAGCTAAGTGCCATGACGAAAGTTAACTTCTCGCAAAAGCACTACTGAGCCCATAGGCTAGCCTAGTAATACTTAGTGGTAGAAAGGGCAGGATTCTTATTTAAACCTGCTTACCTACTGAGTTGCTATGTATTATAGCCTTATAGCCCGCCGTAGCGGGCTATACCGGCTATTAAAGGCCCGCTGCAGCGTTAAAGGCCCGAGCAGAAGGCGAGGGACTTTAACAAAAGCAGCGGGACTTTAATAGCGGTATAGCCCTGCTACGAAGGGCTATAAGGCTATTAGAACATTCTGCCACTAAAGGGCAGAATGTTCCAACAAATTAAACAAAGGCTTCTCGAAGCTCGAGGGGATTTAAATCCCCTCGAGCTTCGAGAGGCTTTTGTAAAATATTGGAATGTTGCTCTGCGGGCCTTTACCGGCCCGTAGAAGCATGGAGCACTCCATTGTCTACAATGGAGTGCTCCACATTCCAATGTTCTAAATATGATTAATATATGCTATGTCGGGCAACTCTGCTGATCACGCCCTTTTTGGTGATGCTTATATCGAATTATAGGTGTTATGTCTCTCTGGGTTGCTGAAATTGCATACGCAAATGACATGAAGTAATAAATTGTTAATTAAGAAAAAGTTTAAGAAAAAGATGGATAAAAATAGAAGAGCTCAATCATATGTAGGGGACCCTTGTACTACAGCAATCATCGCTATCCATGTTGTCAGCCACCTTCCAAAAGACTGACCAGGGTCATCAAGGGCAGTCCTGTAGCTGATCAGCATCCACATAATGGGGATCCTTGCAAAGAGCATGAATTTCCAACTTTTCAAAGCGGACAGCCTTCCCATGTTAGCAATGGAGCAAGTATCTCAGGTTCTTTGTCAAAATGGAGGAACATTACCCCTAATCTTCGGGTGTTTTCAATAGTAAAATAGAAGTTCCTTTTTGAGTTTCTGCAAACGCTTCCATGCCACCCACCATAGAAGGAAAAACATCTTCACCTTCAGGAACTGAATCATGCGATCTTTTGTTTGCTTCTCAGTTGACAAGTAAAATAGGTACCCACACATTAGCCAGTGCAATTAAAGTTTATACTTCAGTAAAAAAAAAAAAAAAAGACAAGATGCTTGAGGCCCGTCCTGTTCCTCAGGAGCTTGAACCAGTTTTTCAAAAAGCAGCCCTTCAGGATGGCCATCTTACAAAAAATCATCTCTCTAATGTAGGATGGGGAATTCCTGATTTCCCTTAACCATGCAGGAGCATATTCCCTTATCGTGATGCACTTGAAGCACTGATAATATCTGGCATTCATGGTGGCTGAGCAGTATTATCAATACTGAGCACTTTATTGAAATTTGAAGTCCACCTCAAGTATTTTCGCCAAATTCTTGTTCCCAGTGGTAGCCCCTATGTGAAAGCTAGGCCACCAGATGTTTCTGTACTTGGGCAATTGGCCCTTGAAAGTACTGTTAGCGCAGGATGCTGTTGCACTGACAAAGCCTGTCTGGAGCTTTTGCGGTGCTGAGTGCCTCACGCTAAACTAAATCAAGTCAAACCTTTTTCAACACAGAAAGCTACTCTTTTTGGAGCTGTTCTAGAACCTCAGGAAAAGTCATTCTACGTTTGTATTTATCACAACTCCTGGGGAAACGGCCTGCATGACACACCTTTCTTGCACTTGGAGAGGGGCGTGGCAGCACCACTCACATTACCCCAGACACTTTCCCAACCAGCTTCCAGGCGCCTACATATTTTTGATTCACTTGCCATCACTGCGCAGGCATGGCAGACACTGTTGCACATGCAGTGAGGGGCAATTCTGTACTTGCCAGCGATGCCGCTGCATTGGTGCTGATGGTTCCCATTGGGGCAGGATGCGGGAGCTAGGCGTGCACTACAGACGGTGGGCATCCAAAAAATGGGGGATTTCTTTAAGGATGGAGCATTGGTCAACTGGGAGGCTTTACAATGCCAGGACATACAGCCGGCAGGCACAGCATTGTTTCACTTCTTTAGGGCTAGGCGTACCTAGCATGCTGTCCTGGGTGATGACATGTTGGAGGCAGGCCATGGGGGCCCTGATCCACTCTTATTGAAGTTAGCGTTCCCTTCAAACTAATTTCTAGGTTCTATATGAGCATGCAGAAAATTCGTCGAGCTGAAGTCCGGAAAGTCAGATTGGATTGGCAGCGGGACCTGGGTGCTCCATTAAGCGATAAAGAATGACAATATTGCTGCTCCTGTACTCGCTCTGTCTCTCTAAATGGTAGACATAGGCTTCTTCACTTTACATGTTTACATAGAGTTTACTGTACCCCAGAGCTGCAGTTCTCATATGGTGGTTTATCAGAGAACTCCTGTTGTCCAAGATGTGGGGTGGAGGGAGCAGGCTTCTGGCACCTGGCTTGGCATTGTCTTGGGATCCAGTTATTCTGGAAACTGTGTTCCAGGAGCTAGGGACTATTATCAGTGCAGACTTTGAGCCGGATCCCTAGATGGCATTGCTAGGGTGGGATTTATCCGTGGAAAAAACACTACGCCCTCTACTGGCTATTGGTCTACTTTTAGCAATGCGTTGTGTGGCAATCCGATGGGCAGGTGGCCCGGTACCAACTTATGGCATGTTGACATGTATTGTAATACGCACATGGACGTATATAACAAACTGCTTCCTCCCACGAGCAGGCCAAAAAGTTGTTAGGTTCCATATTAAACATATCTCCTAAGTAAAACTGCAAGTACAGGGGTAGACCCAAATGGCAATGCTACCATGACTTCACGCTGAACATCCTGTGATTCTGGGCAAATCACTTCATCTCCCCGTGCCTAACAAAAATGAATGTTCTCATGTAACGCAACTGGTACTATGTAAAGCGCTCTGATACCCGATACCTTCGGGTCAATTCGCGCTATATAAACTCTGTAAAATAAAATTAAATAAAAATCTCAGGAGTCGCATGTGTAGGAGAGTAGGGTACATGGAGGCTACAATGCAGCCCGGTAAGTAGAGCTATTTGGAAATTGATCGTCCTTGGTTGGGTTTTCAGACAGCGGAGGGAGTTGGGAGTTAGTGTGTGGGTGCATGATTCGTTCCAGGTGTAATATATGTATAAAGTACACCCCCCCAGATGCCTGCTTTGTTAAGTGTTATATTGTAAAAGGTCTTATGCACTGTCATGCTGTTATGCCCGCACATGATACAACGGGTTTTGTTACGTTGTTTGTATTATGTAATGCAATAAAACCAATTTAAAAATAAAAAAACTCCTGGAGAAACTGCCTCATGTCATCCTACATTTCATAAAAACCCTTCCACTGGTTGAGAATACATCACATACAACAGGCCCTGGAGCAACAGTGGTGACACTTCTAAATGATGTAGGAAGATTTAGTTTAGATTACCCGATGCTACAAAAGGGCTGTGCTCTGGGGGAGGATTCTCAAGAATCTGTAATTCTGGCTTCAATTTCAGGTTACACATCCCACCCATGTTACTTTTCCTTCATTTCCTCTGGTCCTCAGGCTTATGAGCGAAGCAAAGATGGCCCATGTTCCTTGATTGTCATAAACCCAGCAAGTTTCAAGTTATCTCATTGCCCTCAGATCTACCTCAAATTCCTCTAGCTCATCTTTCGAAGCAGCAAGGTCAGGTCATGAGGTTCCCACAACTCATGGCTTGGTTCCTGACTTTTTAGAGCTCAGCCACTTGGGCATTAATTTTCATTGCAGGCATATCCAGGTGCATTCTTAAATACCTTCTGCTGCTAAGATTTACAGTGCCAAGTGGAAATGTTTCTGTCTGATAAACAGAAAATGGCTTGCAGCTAATCATTCGCAACAGTTCTGTCACTCCTACTGCACCTGGACAACGAGGATCTCAAATATGTCTCATTTAGAGTACACTTGACAGTCATTTCAAGATATTAGTCCACATCCATGCTTACATAAGGAATTATAAAATAATGACCTATCGCTACTTGACTTTCCCGCCAATATGCCAACCATCTGTATCTTGAAAACTGAATCCCGTACTGTGTACTATGCAAGCTTATATCAAACCTGTTTGAACCAATCAATAGGTTAGAGTTGAATGGCCTCTCCTACTTCTTTGACTTCTGTAAACACAGTGGATGAGATCCAGGTATTCACATAAGAAGGCGAATCAATCATTCAAGGGAAGGGGGAGGAGCCTAGCCTGCAGCCGAGATGGCCGCCTAGCTCTTCGGCTCCGCCGACCCTTTCGCCCTTCGTCGATATCCTGGCAAGAATCCTGCGCCTCCGAGCCCTACGCTTACCTGCGCCACGTCCCTGACCACGATACTTTGACTCCGGTCGAAAACGGAGCTCCCCCGGCGGAGTTGGGCCCCGGTTTCCATTCCGGCCTTCCAGGCGGTCGCGGCCGGGCCATTGTTTAGTGGGGACGGCCGGCGGCGACAACGATAGCAGCGGCCGCTGTGGAGAGGGAGGAGCCGGTACACCGGACCTGGAGCGCGGCGCTGGGATTCTCACAGCAGCCTTTTTCGTGCTCGGCTGCCCAGCGCGCCCCGCTCGCAACATTGTATCCAGCTCCCGTATACTGTATCCCGGCCCAGCTGGGAGAGGGCCGGGATCGCTTCTTTGTTGCAGCCTACAGCAGCGGACGCCATCTTCCGCATCGGAAGCCCTGGTCTCGCCGGTGGGTTTCCCTGCACCACAGATTCTCCTGTCCCTGAAGCCTTTCCACGACCGGCTGCCTCCACGTTTCCTGCACCACCGGGGCCCCGCAGAGAGCTTATCACCTTCCAGATACCGATGGTTGGTGAGGGGGGCTTGCTCCCCGGGGCGCTCGATGGTTGCTTGCCTAAGATGGCGGACGCAACAGCACCCTCCATCCTTGATCCACCGCTGGGGCTTCGCGACGTCCTGGCAGCACTGGAGGACCTGTGGTTGGCCTTCCGCGACTCTGCCACTGGTTTGGAGGACCGGTTTGATCGGACTTTTTCAGCTGGCCATGATGATTCTCCAGTGCGGCATGTTAAGCCACATCTTCAGTCGACTGTCGGTGGACCACCCGAGTTGAGGTATGTGGCGGTGACGGGGGGACGTGTCCCAGTGCCCGCTGCGGTACTCCTCGGCTCTGCCCTGGAGGAGTCTGACAATCCTGCTCCCTTGGTATGGCCGGAGCTTGTGCCTCAGCCGCCGTTTTGCCCATCTCCTTTGTCCTTTGGTGCCACGTCTCTGAGCGTCCTCCTGGACTTGCTTCCTGTACATCGGCCGGCCGCTACTCTGGGATTTATGCATCGTCCTGCTCCCTGTTGTGCTAGCCACCGCATAGCAGTGGCGCATTCTGTGGTCCTTTACTATCGAGCTTCGCTCCAGTTTGACTTGTCTCTTACCCCTCGATTGCTGCAACGGACTCCATGGTGGCCCATCCCGTCCAGGTTGGCTGTACTGCAATTGGACTCTGTTGGACTGCAGATTCGAAGGGGCCAAGGCTGAGGAAGGGGGTTTTTCTTGTTGCACATTGATACGTATATGGCTGGGACTGGGACTTGTGACTGTTGGAGGTACATGTAGCAGGGTGTTAGGTCGGGGCCTGGGGTTGGGTGACCGCGGGTGACGATTTTGCTTGTATTGAATAGATCCTTGGCCCTCCTCCGATCAACCGTGACATTCTTTTTCTTTTTCTTCTCTTTCTCTTCTCCTACATTTCGGGTACTCTTTTGGGGCGACAGACACACTGCTAGGGGGGGTAGGCCGTAGCCTCTGCATGCGTGTAGGGTGGGGGGTATATTTCCTTGTTGGTTTTTTTTTTTCTATGGGCCTCCTTTTTCTTTCTTTCTTTTCTCTCTTTCTCTTCTCCCTTTCTACTCTTTACCTTTCTCGTTTGTTCTCTCCTTTCTTATTTCTTGGGTCGAGGGGAGGATTGGGAACTTGTGGGTAGTGCTTGGGGATCGTCATGTGATATGCTTCTTTTCTATCCTGATTTTATTGAGTGCGATTGATTACCTTACGGATAATGCTTGCTGACTCTTCTGATGATCGTTGCCCACTATAGTCCTAACTGCATTGCTCTGATTCGGATCCTTCCAGACCTGTTGCTATGGACTTATTTTAAAACTTTATAAAACTTAAACCTCATCATCCTGCGCTCGGCGGCACAATTGTGTATAACGTAATCTGGTCTATTTGTGCTTGTACTGATATGCTGCTGAATCGTATAATTGCTTGCTGATGTGCCCCTTTTTTTTTTTGTCGAGGCCGGCCTGAGGGTTGTAGGCCCGTATTTGTCTGCACATACTGTTAAATAAAGGTTTTCCAAAAAAAAAAAAAAAAAAAAAAAAATCATTCAAGGGAAATGTGACTGCCCACTGCAAGAGAAGTATGTTGTCCTTACAAGTACTTTATGTTAGGGTGCCTCTGAACACTATTATTAGAGCCGCTCTTGAAAGAGCAGGCACACGTTCATTACACTCTACTGCCTCGACCTGAATGCAGTGATGCACTATTCAATAGACCAAACAGCTTTCTGCAGCCCATTTCATTGGATTGATCCTGCTTGCCACATGGTTACACAATTACTGGATGCTAATCGTTTAGGTATGCAAATGTTAAGAAGCAATGGAGCACTGAATAGTGACCAACGTCTGTAGGTATGTTTCATGATTGTTTACAGGGACACAGGTTGCAGATGACTTCCTATTTTGTGAATGGATTGTGATCCATGAGTAGACGAAATTAGGTTTCATCTTCTTTATAAATTGCAGGGTTCAAACAGTTCGAACGTCTATATGTATGTTGTATCATATGCTGGGAGTGTAGCCAGAGAGGGCCTTCCTTCTGTATTTTCTCTTGTTAATGTAGCACAAAATCAGATTGATTATGGCCTCTTGGGAGAGGGAAGTGCTCAGCAGATTCAACTCATTGGCTGACATTTGGGCACTTTCCAATGATGTAAGTATGCTACTAAATAAACATTAGGGAGTGCATTCTAGGGCATGGTAATACCAGTAATGCAACACTAGAATACTGTTGATACCTAGCCTGATGATGGATAAGGACTCCAGGATCGGAATCTTTCTAAGATGCCAGTGCTAAATACCTGTAGTTACAGGGAAGTAACTTATTTCTCTCCTTAGTTTTAGTGTATATGTTTCCTGTATTGCCTTGGTCTAATGTTGAATAGTTAGGTTCAGATTTACATTTTCCTGTGCTAGAGTTTAGTTTCTACTTCATTTGTTTACAGAGTACAATACATTTTTCTGCAATCTGATTTTACTTATGCATTTCTTATTAAAACTGTAAACATTCCTTTACCTGTGGGTGTCAGGAAAGCAGTCTCTTTCTTGTTCTTCAAATTGCTGTCATAATGAGAGTTGGCTTCCGCATTTAGTTGATAAGAATACCGTGACTGTAAATGTGACTTTTAGCAGTAAAACCTGAAGCTTCCCACACTCAATCTGCTTTTGTTGCTGTAGGTTTTGAAACCTTTTCTATTACGTCGCATAAAAGTTGAAGTGGAAAAAAGCTTGCCTCCTAAAAAGGAAGTAAAAATATACCTTGGACTGAGCAAAATGCAGAGAGAATGGTAAGAAGGTGATTTTATAGTCAACATTTAGAAAATGTTTTATCTAATGAGTTGTGATATGAGTTGGAAAAATCATTACATTGTGGTCATTCACACACTACATTTCTAATGATTTAAATATAACTTAATTTAAACCAGCGATCTCCAACCTTTTCTGTACTGAAAGATACGTCTGCTCAAGGAAAATAATTCTGATGTAGTAACAAATCCATTAACAATACATTATTGACCACCCAAATTTTTCAGGCAGAGTAACCAGCAGAATGTCAGGAGAGGTTTTGTTAATATGAAGTGCCTCCACATGAATAATTAAATAACAGCTGAAGCAGCAATAACCCTCTGGCATAACCCTAGCAACAGGTCTTCCCAACTTACCCTTTATCAGCTATAAATGTGTCTTGAAAATGCAAATTTTATAGATCTTTCGTAGGTTCACATGCTTGAATCTTCCACGTCGTCGAGGTGGGAGCCCCTCAGTAATGTAAGCTGCGTAAAACAGAGCATTTAACAAAAAACCTTATACAAGACACATTAGCAACCAATTCAATTCTACAACTGCGTACTGCTCGAAGATAAGATCTTGGATGTTGAATCATGGCAGAGTAAAATCATGTCAGAGAGTTATAAAAAAGGTCTTTTCAGACCTTGCAAATTCTGTTGAAGACTCAGACTATTCACTGAGGAGCCTCATAAGGAATGCCTTTATTGCTTGCATCCTCATCATACACCAAGGGAATGCATCATTGCTGTACATTTTGTGTCAAAACCATTAAGATAGAGAGAGCCCACACTTCTTCTTTGGCTACAGAAAAATAAGGTAATAGAAACTTCAGGCGCAGAAGATGAAAGAGAAAGACTATCACTTCCTCACCAGAAAGCCCAAAACCTGGAATGACAAGAGAAAAAAGTCTCCTTAGTGGACCCCTCCAAGAAAGTTCACAAAAGCAGGGACAAACAACTCCCTGGAGATAGTCCATTCTTAGGAACTAAGAAACCTCCTTTTTCTGAGAAGAAACCAGCAAAAATCAGACCTGAACCCTCTACTCCATCTGTGAGAGAAACCTACTTAAAGATTAAAAAGTCGTCAATTGACCAGATGTTGACAAAGCATGTGTCAACAAAGAAATAGTTGATGAGACTGTAGTTAGTGATGGCGACCACCACGACAACAACCTTTTCGTTGAGGACCACATCGCCATCAACATCAGTGTCAATAAAACAGTAGATGACGGGCACTTCAATGGGTACATTACCACAGGCTCTTGTGCAATCTGAGCCTGCTACAGAGCTTAAACATAAAAGCGCACAGTTGACAACATTGACAACTGTGTTGGTGAGGGACCTCACCTCTCCATGAAGCCATCAGAAAATATTCCCATTAGGAATGACCAGACTTCACCAAGTAAATTTTAAACCTTACCACCCACACGTCTTATGGAAGTGGAGGAGTCTGATGATGTCCATCGCAACTTCATGTGAAATGCCAGAAGTTTGATGATGATAACACAAGAGGCGAAGTCAGTTCTTATGAACCTTTTCAAGAACAATACAAATATGAAGAAGCATATGATGAACGTTGCAACCAAGAACCGATGCTGCAGATGCACCGGATTGATTACAGATCTTCAGCACTTGCTTTCTGATTATACCAATAGATTTACTGATTCAGGCAAACCTCCTCCAACACCCTAATCGACTCCTGCTCTTCAAGGCACTATGTCCCCTCAGACACCTCATTTATTATTTCAAGTGAGAAGACTGTTCATGCAGCAAAAGTAATCTGCACTGCCCAGGATGTTGGCCCATTTACAATCCATGATGACTATGTTCAACAGAATGATGTTGATGATGAACCTGAAGGAGATATTATTTATGATCACTCGACTAGAATTGGAGGAGAATAGCATGATTATGTGGTCCTGCTTTCAGCTTCTTTTACACCACCAGCCATTAGTCTTCCCTACCCCCAGATGATGGAGTTTTTCACACTCTCCTGGAAAGGGCTTTTAAAAGGTTTGATCTTTCTCTACCAGTTAGACAGACTATTTCTTTACAACTTTAAAAAATCATCACGAAAGTAGTTGTGAGGGAATGGCTTTTCGCAGGTTCACTCTCACTTTTTGACTGTTAAGTAATGCTGTAATGACTCTTTGATACACTGGGCCCTGCTAACCAGACTTCCGTGCATGTGGTCTGACCCTTAACCCCTTCGCTGCTTGGCCTTTTACCCTCCTGTGCTAAGCCTTTTTTTGGCTAATTGGGGTAGTTCGTGCTTAGGCCCCTGTAACTTTCTGACCACATAAGGTATCCACACCAAATTTGCGTCCTTTTCTTCCAATATCATGGGGATTATAAAGGTACCCAGGGTTTGTGGATTTTTTTGGGGGGGGAAAATTGGAAAAAGTGCTGCAAATGAAAGTGTCTGTTTTTTTCTCTGCAAATGGTATCAACAAAACACTTAAAAAGCACATAAACATTTCAAAATGCACAAATGCACAATAGATAAATCGATCCGGACTCTTCCACTGGTATGAACAAAGGGTTTGTGGGGCTGAAATCATCATTTTCCCAGATTTTAAGGACTGACAGACTTTTGTCAGAAAACCAACATTTTGTACACAGTTTTGGCATTTTACTGGGACATTTTGCTATTTGTTTGTGCTTTCAACCTTCTTCCAGTTAATGGTAGAAATGGGTATGAAAGCCATAATGGATCCTGGAAAGCTATACATTTTAGAAAAGTAGACACATTTTTTAATTCAGCAAGGGGTCATTTGTGTAGATCCTTCAAGCTTACTGTATAGAAACTAACAGTTGAATATAGGAAAAATTGAAAATTAGTTGAAAAAAACAGCCATTTGTGCCAACGTTTTTACCTGTAACTTCTTCTAATTATGACAGCTGCTTGAAAGCAATATGCCGTTACATCCACTGGACCTTTCTGGTTATGGGGATATATAGGACTTGTAGGTTCACCAAGAACCCGACGAACCCAGAGCCAATAACTGAGCAGCGTCTTGCAATGGTTTTTTATTATGTATCGGATATATAGCAATTAATTTGGCAAAATATATACATGGAAAAATCGGTATGAAAGACACCTATGTATTTCTGGAATTGGAACAAAATATAGAGTTTAGAAATAGTAGATATTTGCACATTTCCGAAATTGTGAGTACCCATACTAGCATGAGAAGTATAGGACATTTTTCTAAGTGACTTCTTTTTTACACATTGTCTTTCATTTGGAAGGCAGAAATGCATCAAAAGTCAATAGGTAATGCCAGTTGCTCTACAATTCTGTGTTACCTTAAGTCTCCCTATTAAAATGGTACCTCACTTGTGTGGGTAGGCCTAGTGCCTGCGACAGGAAACGGCCCTAAACACAACAATGACACACCACAATTGCACAGTGAAAAGGGATCCTTTTTTCGCAAAGTGCCTAGCTGTAGATTTTGAACCTTAGCTCTGCCGGCACCTAGGGAAACCTAGCAAACCTATACATTTTTAAAATCTAGACATCCAGGGGAATCCAGGATGGGGAGACCTGTCTGGCTTTCACCAGGTTATACTACCCAGAATCCCTTGCAAACTTAAAAAACAAACAAAAAAAGAATTTCTTCACATTTCTGTGGTGGACAGTTCTGGAATCTACGTGGATCCACAAAATTCCACCCACCCCGCATTAACCAAAGTCTTCAGAGAAAAAATGGTACCTCGCTGTGGGTCAAGTACTCGCGCCAGGCAAGGGCCCAAACCCTATTGAGGAGACATCAAAATTACCTATCACAAAACAAACTGGTTTTGCAAAGGCGGTCCCTTGAGTTTTTGGCCCCGGCCCCCGGGCTCGGCAGCCATTTAGGGAAACCTACCAAACCCACACATTTCTGAAAACTAGACACCCGGGGGAGTCCAGCAAGGTCCCCCAACATTTCCCTACCCAGAATCCCCTGCAAACCTCAAATTTAGCTGAAAAAATCACATTTTTCTCAAATTTCTGTGTGGGAAAGTTCTGGAACCTACGTGGATCCAAATATTTCCTACCACCCAGCGTTCCCGCAGGTCTCCCGATAAAAATGATACCTCACTTGCGTGGGTGGGTCAAGTACCCGTGACAGGCTAGGACCCACGCAGATTCCAGAACTTTCCACCATAGAAATGTGAGGAAAATGTGTTTTTATTTTTACAAAGTTTGAGGTTTGCAAGGGATTCTGGGTAACAGAACCTGGTGAGAGGCAGACAACTCACCCCATCCTGTATTCCCCTGGGTGTCTAGTTTAAAAAAATGTATAGGTGTGCTGGGTTTCCCTAGGTGTACTGCTAGGCAAAAAAAAGGTCAGTTTTCACTGAGAAAATGTGGTGTGTCCACGTTGCGTTTTGGGCCGTTTCCTATTGCGGGCACAATGCCTACCCACACAAGTGAGGTACCATTTTTCTCGGGAGACTTAGGGTAACACAGCATTGTAGAGCAACTGTTATTACCTATTGACTTTTTCTTTTTTTTTTTACAGATTTTTTTTTTATTAACTCTGTTTATTGAACTTGAAGAGACTGTGGTCATAGTATACATTTGTGCATTACATATATTCCAGTAGCATCCAGTTTAACACGTATCTGTACATATTGCTAATCTTGGCGGGTAAAGTCATAGTACATGCATTGTGTTTTTAGATCGCACAGTGGTCTTCTGGGGCAGAGACAAGTGGCGGCTCACACAATCCCCCCTACCTATTGACTTTTGATGCATTTCTGCCTTCCAAATGAAAGACGATGTGTAAAAAAGATGTCCTATAATTCTCATGCTTCTGGGAAGACTTTGTGCAATGCGGGTTGGGTGGCATTTTGTGGATCCACGCAGATCCTAGAACTTGCCATCACAGAAATGTGAGGAAAATGTGTTTTTTTAACTAAGTTTGAGGTTTGCAAGGGATTCTGGGTAACAGAACCTGGTGAGAGGCACACAAGTCACCCCATCCTAGATTCTCCTTGGTGTCTAGTTTTCAAAAATGTACAGGTTTGCTAGGCTTCCCTATGAGTCAGCTGCGCTAGGGCCCAAAATCCACAGGTAGGCCCATTGCTAAAAACAAGTCTGTGCCTAGTGGTCTTTGTCGTACTGGGGGGGGGGGGGATTAGGGGCGGGGCGGTGGTTTGCCCTAATATGCAGAAAGACTGTGGCTATTTTTTTTGGGGGTGGGGGCATTGTTATGGCCATTCTGGGCAGCGCCCACATACAAAAAAGCCAGCCTAATTGCTGGCGCTTAGTGGGCTTTTTGCCCTCCCCTCCCCCGGGGGCAGATCAGGGGCCACTGCCTCCATCCACCCCCCAGGGGGGCAGACAGACTGTGGCATTTTTCTGGGGAGGTGTGGGCTTTGGCATGCCCATTCTAGGCTGACCTCACCCCTAAATTTAAAAAATATATATTTCCTGAGGCCTAGTAGGCTGTCTGCCCCCCTGGGGTGGCAGATAAGGGGCTATTGCCCCAATATGCCTCCAGGGATGGGCAGAATGACTGTGGCAATTGTTTTTGGAGTGGTGGCATTATCATGCCCATTCTGGGCAGCCCCTACCCCTACATCATAAGAGAAAAATAAAATCCCGGGTGCCTAGTGGGCTTTCTGTTCCCCCCCACCCGCAGGACAGATCAGGGGCTACTGGGGGGAGCAGAAAGACGGTTGCATTTTTTAGGGGGAGTTCTAATGGGCTTTCTGCCCCTGTGGGCGGATTGGGGGCTACTGCCCCATCTGGCCCCCGGGGGGGGCAGAAAGACTGGAATTTCACTGGGGGTGGGGGCATTGTCATGCCCATTTTGGGCAGCCCTCACCCCAACATCAATAAAACAAAATCCCTGGTTTCGGGGGGGGGGGCAGAAACACTGCTATTGCCCAAAAAATATGGGGGGAGCAAAGGCCCTTGCCCAAGGGGCTGCTCCCCCCTCCCTGGTGCTAGTAGGTGGATCCCTGCTTGGGGATCACCCTCCTGGGTTGAGCCCCAAGCAGGGATCCACTAGGGAAGGGTACCATTGGAAAGGGGAGAGTCTCCCCTTTCCAACGATTCCTATCCCATCTGTTTCAGTGCTCAGGTGCTGAAATAGCCCCACAAGCACCAAAACTGAGAAACAAACTAAGTTTCAGTTTTGTTGCAATGACCATAGCGAGCATGCGTTCTTCCCTAGCTCCCCAGGCAAAAAAAAAGGGAAATCCCTCTATCTGCAGCAGAGGGATTTTCTGAGCATGTGCTCATGACTGAATGGTTCCGTCATGAGCGTAGGAGCACTGGTGCGCATGACGGGACCATTCCATCATGAGCACCTAAAGGGTTAAAAGTGTATGTTTAATTGGCTTATGTAGGAGGCTGGCTTAGTATATGGTGTACACTTATGTAAGTGTAGCTCCCTGCACTAATGCAGACAACCCTTATGGTGATTGAAGTGGTCTTAGACAACCTTAGAAAGCTCTCTAAGTGGTAGCTGTGGAGAGCTTTCTAAGGTTGTCTAAGACCACTTTAATCACTATAAAGGTTGGCTGGATTAGTGCAGGGTGTTACACTTTGTATAAGTGTACACCATATACTAAGCCAGCCTTCTACATTGGTGTGCAGCGTGTGGTACTGAAAATTCTGAACCCGTGTTATAAACATCGTCGCATCATGACGATTTTGGTATCAGCAGACCGGGAATGATTGGAATACTATGCACAAGTATTTTCGTCATATTCGGGTGACGAAATCACCCTTTAATCAGAGTTTCCGTCCTGAAACCTCGGGTTCCATTAGAATGGCAGCCATTTTGTGGTTGCCCTCACATAGGCCAATGACTAAGGCCAAAAACGAGTCTGAAGGACACATGCACCTTTGCTGACTCCTCTGTGACCTGGGCAAGCTGACTCCACTGCCTGAAGCCAAACCTATTCGGCCAGTTCCTTTCCCAGTGGCCGAATGAGATTAGTATCAAGGCACAACACATCATAAAACCTTTTCATCACACACAAACCATGCCTAATCTTACACACACCTGTCCCTGTTTCTTTCTTTATGACTTGCTTTACGAGGAGGAGGTGCCCGTTTTTATTGGGGGTCCGTCGATATCTGATGAAAGTACCGAGCCTTGCCGGGTAATTGATTGAGGGCTGGACAAACTGAAATATGGGCTTGTCATCATGACTCTGCTTTTTCTTTGTAGTGAAAATATGTGAATGGTCAACTGTAAAATAAGGAATGTTGGCCTAAAGCATAATATTTTGTATAAAAGGAGAAGGCTGGCTTTGTAAGTTTGAGCAGTCTCCTGAGAATATACACCGTGTTGTACTTCTAGGATACCTGTTACTGGTTGCAGCCAATAAATACAATCTTTGACTTCACCAGGAAGACTCTGTGTTTCTGTAGTCTGAAACAGGAAGGACTCGAAGTCTTAGGGTGTGTTCCCTGGCACCGCTGGGTTCTGAAAAACCCAGTACTTCAGTTGGCGCCCAATGTGGGGCGATTTCAGCGGTACCGGTCCAAGCCAGAGGTTGGTGAGGAGCTTTGTGTGAAAATTCTGGAGGAAGGCCGCCACTTCATCGACCCCTGTATGTCGCCGTGGTCCGAAAGTCTTTGCTGCGAGGTTCCCCGCTTCCCGATGGCTACGAAGGACTGCTGCCCTGATTATCGCCCTGTTTTGGACCCTTGATGATTGGTAGAGCGAAACGATAGACGAGTCTTCTGGTGACGTCATCGATACCTCAGTTAAGTATAAGTGGGGCGTCTCCCAGTCCTTAGTTTGGTTCTTAGTTTGGTATCCCCTTGGGATCTTTGATTTGGAACTTGCAAGTACCAAAGCCGAGGGACTTGTGTATTCACGAGACTATCGTATTCGATAATCCTTTGAAGTTTGAAGCTAGACTAGAGAGCGAAGATGCCTGGTTTTAGCAGACTTGGAAATTTGTTTTGTCTTGGTTATAATAGGGATTCCCAATTGGAGGACTCATGTTCGGTTCCTCCGATTGGAACTGCAACCTATGAACTATATGTGAAACATGGCGTAGGCCCCATCACATATAATGAAGTATGGATTCGATACACCAGGAAAGATGGTGTTTTAAAATGGCCCCAATATGGTAGTTTTGACACAGAGATTCTGGATAATCTGGAGGTTAAACTTTTTAAGAAGAAAGCCCGGCCGGCGATGTTTGACTCTTTCCGCCTATGGCGTAAGGAAGCCAAACAGAAGGAAATTAAATTAGCAAAGAGAAATAAGAGAGAAAAGGGTATGTCGATAATGCAAGCTGCTGTGCAGTTTAAAGATAATGAAGAAGAACAGATGAGTGAGCAGTTGCACAGGCAACGTAAAATGGTGATTGATAAATGTTATCCAGTTTTGCCGCTTCTTCATCAAGATGCAGCAAAAGAACTTGAGAAAGATCCTTTAATGTCACACTTGTTGAGTTCGCCACCCCCTTATGCGCAGAGTGCTACAGCACCTCCGCAACCTTTAGTTGTGCAACCCCCAAATATTGTGCCACAGGTTCTTCCACAGCCGCTAGCTCCTCTTCAGTTGGCTCCTACCCCTATGGCACAGCCCCCTCAAGGGCCGCCGATTTCGCTACCTGCTCCATCTGTACTTTCTACGACTTTGTCTACTACATCGACTGCCTCTTCTGGTGTTCTTCCTGATACTGCCTCTGCGTCTGCATCTGCGTCTGCCTGGCTCCCTCTGTTTTTCCTCCTGTTCTTTTGTCAACATCTCCTTCTGCTCGACAGAGAATGACTGATACAATTGCTAGCCTTTATATTTCCTCTCTTTGGGTCATCTGGTATGACCCCTAATTCGGAGCACAAGCAGTCGCGTAGTCAACTGCCTGATTCTCGAGAGAAAGAAGCATTTGACCATATGGCGCGTAAATGGGTTACTTTCCCTTTTAAATATGATGTAGAGTCTGTTATGGATGTCTTCCGTCAATGGGAAGCACCAAAACAAAGATACGTTTTTGAGAAAATATGTGCTTTCCTTTGTGAGGAATTGGAGGAAAGTGATTTGGAAACAAATCCGCCTGAATTATGCCGTGTACGGTTTGAGTTTTCAAAGGGCACGATTGTGGGTTCCGATGTTGAGAAAGCAGTTGCGACGTTGTTGTCCTTTAGGAATAAGGATCTTTCTCAGTCACTGTTGGAACATGACTCCTCTGTTAAAAAAGTGCGACAGTACCCAATGAGAGAAGTCCCTCCAGTATGGAAGGACGCCGTTGCGGCTGATGCCGTTAATCAAATTGCTGCTGCTCCAGCTCATTTTCAGCGTGTTTGGGTACATGTTCCTTGGAAGCGAGCTGAAGTTTTAGCCCTTAAGCAGACTTTGCCTGACCCCCGTAAAAACCCTGCAGGGTATTATAAGGAATTATCACAGACTGCAGACTCATGCATTATGAATTTAGCCGACATAGACATGGTATTTGGGAATGTTGTTCCACAGCCTTTGTGGGGATTGATTCGCCATACAGATCATGCGCAAGAGTTAGGTGACTCATGGGCTAATATTAGTACTGCAAATGATAGACAAGTTGGTGGTGCCAAGCCTGAGCCATTGGTAGCCGAACTTACATGAAGACTTTAATGCCTGCGATGCGTGTGAATTGGGATAAATTGTCTGCGTGTAAGCAGAAGAAAGATGAATCAGTGTCTGATTTCTTCACCAGGTTTGAGGAAACGTTTATCGACCACAGTGGTCAAGATATGAGTACAGAAGGTGGTCAACGGTTGTTCGTTGACAAGTTTGTGCACAATTTACTTCCCGAGCTGTGTAAGAAATTGAAAGATTCAGAGAGTTCTTGGGCCGTTTCCTCTTCAGCGCAAATATTGGCTACTGCACAGTACTACGAAAATAGGGATAAAGATGAGAAGGATAGAGCAGAAAAGAAAACTAAAGAATTGAAGACAAAGGTTCTTTTACAACAGGCGTATCCGCCACGTGGTGGCCAGAGTAACTATCAGCAACCCCAACAGTTTCAGAGAAACTCGCAAAGGTTCGAGTCTTCTCAACAACGTTTTTCTGTAGGTCCAAATCAGTGTGCGTATTGCAAAGAAGAGGGTCACTTCAAGAGTAGTTGTCCTATTTTGTTACAGCGTACGAATGGTGCTTCTGGCGCAAGAGGTCGAGGTGTTCAACAAGCTCACAGAGGTAGAGGACGTGGAAGTGTCCCCCAGAACGCGCGTTCCCTTCCGTCTCAGAATTCGATGAATAGTTTTGACCAGAAAAATAACGCGTCTGGTAGGACGGCTCAGTACTATGCTGACGACTACTATGCAGAAGATGAGAATATGGAAGGTAATGATTGCTAGGACAGCCATAGACAAAGAGAGGGAGTTGTTTCAGTTCCAGTAGATCAGAGTGGACCATATGTTAAGGTGATTACATCAGGTGTGTCAGAGCCTTTTCTGTTGGATACTGGTGCTACAAAGAGTTCTATTATGCACTCAAAACTCCCTGGCGAGATGAATGTTTCAGTAGGTTTTTCTGGCGCCCCGGTTAGGAACCCGATTTCTAGTCCTATGTCCCTTTCTGTTGGACCTTGTGAATTGGAAGCACCCCTTGTTTTGACGACAGGTTGTGGTGAAAACTTGTTAGGATTGGATTTGTTGAAAAGATTGTATGCAACATTATATTGGTCTCCTTCGGGAGTACAACTTACACTGGGTAGGAAAGTGATCTCTCCAATGTATTTGTCGAAGGATAAACTTCCGACCGAATTGTCGTTTCTTCCTGATATTCTTTGGGCTACTGGTCCTAATGATGTGGGTCTTTTGGAAATACCGCCATATGTTGTGACATTGAAAGCCAATGTTAAATTGCCACGCATTCCCCAATACAAGATCTCTAGTGAAGGTGAAAAGGCGTTGCTAGCGAGGCAACGTTTGTAATAGTCCTGTTCTGCCTGTTTTGAAACGTACTGACCCTTCTCAGCCACCTGTTTACAGATTTGTGATTGATCTTAGAGAGGTCAATAAAATAGTTGTGAAACAGTTTCCAGTTGTTCCTGATATCACTGCCCTATTGACTATGATTCCAGCTTCCGCCACCTGGTTCTCGGTGATTGACTTGAAGAATGCTTTCTTCAGCATCCCGATTACCGAAGAGAGCAGGGATATTTTTGGCTTCAGTTTAGGAGGCCGAAGCTTCCGCTTCAAACGCGCTCCTCAAGGCTACTGTGAAAGTCCATCAATATATAGTCAGGCTTTAAAAACACAGCTTGATACAATTGTTTTACCTGATGGCGCTACCCTTATTCAGTACGTCGACGATTTGCTAATCGCTGCAGATACTGAAGAGATTTGTAAAGAAGCCACCTTGTCATTGTTGCGTCATTTGTCTGATTTACGTCACAAAGTGTCTCTTTCAAAACTGCAATATTGTCGACAAGAAGTGACCTACTTAGGTCATCTCTTATCGAAGGAGGGAAGGAAACTGACCCCAGAAAGAATTCAGGCAATTGCAAAATTGAGTGTGCCAAGGACACAGAGAGAAGTACGTGCTTTCTTAGGCATTACATCATACTGCAGGCAGTGGATACCGAATTTCTCTTTGCTGGCCAAACCTTTGGTAGCATTGACCTGTAAAGATACACCGAATCCCGTTCCGTGGTCTGAAGATTGTCAGAAAAGTTTTTCCGAATTGCGTAATGCATTGTGTTCGGCTCCTGTGTTGGGTACCCCCGACTACAGTAAGCCCTTTACACTGTATGTCCATGAGAAAGAGGGTTGTGCATTGTCAGTGCTGACACAGTCTTTTGGAGACAAGCAGCGTCCATGCGCGTATTTTTCGTCGACTTTGGATCCGGTAGCTAAAGCATTGCCGAGTTGCTTGAGAGCCACAGCGGCAGCAGCTGTTTCTATTCGACAGTCTGCTGGGTTAGTGATGAATAATATGTGGATTGTGATGGTTCCACATGCAGTGGACACGTTGTTAAACAGGACCAAGACACAGCACTTAACTAGTGCTCGATTGTCAGGTTACGAGTTGACACTATTAGCGAGTCATGTGCACATAAAGAGGTGCAATACGTTGAATCCAGCCACGTTATTGCCTATTTCAGTAGAGACAGATGATGTTGAACAGCATGATTGTTTTCTCAGGACAGAAGAAGAAACGAAAGGGAGAGTAGATCTTAAAGATACTCCTCTTGTAAAGTGTGATGGTACCTTATGGGTGGATGGTTCATGCTTCAAGCTTCCAAATGGTGATACGACTGCAGCATATGCTGTCACGACTTTGCATACGATTGTTGAAGCTGCACGTATACCACATGATTCAGCTCAAGCAGCAGAGTTGATTGCACTTACGAGAGCGTGTGTGTTATCGAAAGGAATGAAAGTGACCATATATACCGACAGCCAGTATGCGTTTGGTGTGGCTCATAGTTTTGGACGATTGTGTAAAGAACGTGGGTTCCTGACTTCGCATGGAGCTAAGATTCAGCATGGTCAGTTGGTGAATGAGCTTCTTGAGTCACTGACCTTGCCGCTACAAGTTGCGATTGTGAAATGCAGTGCACACAAGAAGGTTACTGATGATGTTGGTCGTGGTAATGCATTTGCTGACGAAATCGCAAAAGAAACAGCAAAAGATGTGATGAATCGAATGTATGTTGCAGGCCCTGCAAGATGGGTTGGTGATGTTGGAATGTGTGAAGATACGATAGAGAGTGTGAAGTCTCTTCAAGCTGAAGCTTCAGAGAAAGAGTTGAATGAATGGAGAGAAAGCAAGGGTAAATTGGACTCGAATGGTTGTTGGGTTGAGTTGTCAGAACATCAGCGATGGTTGTTACCCGATGCGTATGTACTTGCAGCGGTGACAATGGCTCATGGAATGGCCCATATCAGTGTGAAAGGGATTTGTAAGTTGTTGGCTCCAGTATGGCAAAATGCTGGAATTCCTAAATGTGCAGAGAATGTGGTCAAGAATTGCATGGTGTGTCTGAAATACAATCCTGGTAGGGGAACCCCAACTCCAGCTGGTCATTTTGCGCCTCCAACATATCCGTTTGAGGTTTTGCAGCTAGATTTCATCCACATGGAAAGGTGCAACAATTTGAAATACGTACTCATTGTTGTTTGTGCCTTTTCAAGATGGGTAGAAGCATATCCCTTAAAAGACAACACTGCCTTATCCACAGCTAAAGCCCTTGCCAAAGAATTCTTCCCTAGGTTTGGAATGCCGAGAATGGTCTGGAGTGATAATGGGAGTGAATTTGTGGGTCGAGTGATGAAAAAAGTATGTGAAGGGCTAGGTATCCAGCAAAAATTTCACGCTGCAAATCACCCCCAATCAGCTGGACTAGTAGAGTGCTATAATGGCATGTTAAAATTGAAGTTGGCAAAGATACAAGCGAGCTCTGGTCTTAAATTGCCTGACGCTCTGCCTTTAGCACTCCTATCGACAAGAATGACTGTGCATTCGCGAGTGGGACTTAGTCCCTATGAAATTGTGTTCGGCCGCCCGGCCAACATATGGGGAATGCCAAGGCCGACAAAATTCAGTGAGATCGAACACCCTGTACTGCTTGATTATTTGTTTGAATTGACGGCTAAATTGCGTGTATTACACCAACAGGTTCACGATACTCTGCCTCAGGCCTCTGAAGCTCCAGGACATCCTATCGATCCTGGATCATGGGTGCTGGTCATGAACTTCCAGCGGACGAAGAATGACCAGCCCCGTTGGACCGGCCCCCACCTCGTCCTTCTCTCAACAAGATCAGCTGTTCGAGTGGAAGGGAAAAAGAACTGGATCCACGGCGTACACTGCAAGAGGGTCCCTTTGCCTCTACCGTATGACCGGTGGGTCCAGGAGGGGATCGCTGACTCTGAGACTGAGACTGTGCCTCGTTTTCTGCCTTTTAGCGATGCACGTGTAAAAGGAACAATTTCTGAGCAAGAAAGTGACAATATTGTGCAAGAAACTGTGCCACCGTCAATTCGATTGAACACTACAGAGCCTGAACTTTTGTTCCAGAACCAGACAGTACCTGGAAAAAGCCGTTACAATTTGAGGCTGAGAACTATGGACAAATAAAAAATTCTTTTTCTTTGCTATTTTTGAAAGTGCAGCTCTCTCATCTGAGAAACTTTCTTATTTTTGTTTTTCGAACCGCCATCCGGGTTCAGCTGTAGGGTCGTGGTTGCCCAAGTCTTTGGAGTGCAGCTGAAGACGTTAGGTCGACAGTTCTGGTCGGTCTAAGGGAGTTGCCCTGGACTGACAGAAGCATTCCTTAGCATAGAACACCCTACCACCACGAGCAGCAATTAGAGAGGATGGAGTTTTTTGAGAATGAGAGACCTGCCAAACAGATGGACTTTAAAACCAGAATGTGTGTAATGATGACAAAGAAACGATTTTTTATATTCTGTATTTTCATGTTGCTTAGTGTAATGACGTTTTTAATAGGATATGTTTTATTCACTTTTCAAGTGACATTTGCACCTACTACACAGCCCATACCTCCTTCTACTGTTTCCTCGCATTCTTTTCACCCTCTGCCTGAACACGAGTCTGCTAGAAGATTAGAATTTGTCAATAATTCATTCATTCAGCTTCTACACCAACACCAATTAGTAGTTAACACAACTAACTGTTGGGTGTGTGGTCTTATGCCTCATACTACTGATAAAGGTATCCCCTATCTGGTCCTGCCTTTCAGCCATAATGGTTCTGTGTGGGCATATAGAACGGTATTCATATACGCTCATGAAGCCAACCCCCTACGTTCTGTGAAAGATAATCCTAAGAATAGTGCTCTAGTTAAGGGTATAGTAGATATGATTAGGGAAGATATTTCCTATGAGACTATCCCGAGAGATGAGACACTAGCATATATTGGATGGAACATAACAGGATATGGAGTTACTCTGAGTGAGAACCAGCGAGCAAAGAGATCCTCCCCGATTTGGATTGTACCCCATCAGGGTCACCTATGTCTGCAAGGTAATGGCAAGAATCCCAGAGCTCAGTTAGGGAGAAGTATCTGCACTGAAACATATGTTTTTGCGTCTCAGACTTCCCCTTCGTTCTTAGCAGCTAAGGGTACCTATTTCATCTGCCATAATAGAGCCTATACATGGTTGCCCCCTGACTTCTCAGGCACATGTTTTGTTTCATTCCTGTTGCCTCCCACCTACACGGCCGCGGCAGACTACCATAAGACAAGGATAGTTAGAGGTGTCATCAGTAAAGAAGACATTACAGGACAAGAACTTGGAGATTTCGTAAAGGGTTTTCTGCCGTTTTGGGGGCCTATGGTTAACAGCAGGAACATAAGGCAATTGACAAGGGTGGTTGAGTCCACGGTAGATGAAACCGCCGGTGCCCTTAGTAATTTGACTGCTGAGCTCCAGTCAGATCGCCTTATGACTCTTCAGAACAGGGTTGCATTAGACGTCATACTTGCAGACCGAAGTGGGGTATGTAGAGTGATCCAATCAAGTTGCTGTGTTTTCATTCCAGATAACGCTCCGACAGTCTACCAGGCCATTTCCAAACTGCATAGGATCTCCGAATCTATTCACGTGGATAAAGGAGATTGGTCATTGATGGGGTGGTTCTGGGAACTGATACCCGCTTGGGGATGGAAGATCCTGATAGTCATTGGGATGATCTTAGCCATTCTTTTCCTGTTCTGTCTGTGTGTACAGTGTGCTCCTGCAATATGTGGCCTCTGTGCTACATCGTGTGTAAGGAAACCTGTATCAAGAGACGAGCTAAGCAATAGGATGATGCTACTGCAACATCTCAACGACTTTATGAATATAGACCTGGACTCAGATTAACGTGAGTATAGGTTATTGCCGATGTAAGGGCAAAAGGAGGGTCTGTGGTACTGAAAATTCTGGACCCGTGTTATAAACATCGTTGCATCATGACGATTTTGGTATCAGCAGACCGGGAATGATTAGAATACTATGCACAAGTATTTTCGTCATATTCGGGTGACGAAATCAACCTTTAATCAGAGTTTCCGTCCTGAAACCTCGGGTTCCATTAGAACGGCAGCCATTTTGTGGTTGCCCTCACATAGGCCAATGACTAAGGCCAAAAACGAGTCTGAAGGACACATGCACCTTTGCTGACTCCTCTGTGACCTGCAAGCTGACTCCACTGCCTGAAGCCAAACCTGTTCGGCCAGTTCCTTTCCCAGTGGCCGAATGAGATTATTATCAAGGCACAACACATCATAAAACCATTTCATCACACACAAACCATGCCTAATCTTACACACACCTGTCCTTGTTTCTTTCTTTATGGCTTGCTTTACGAGGAGGAGGTGCCCGTTTTTATCGGGGGTCCGTCGATATCTGATGAAAGTACCGAGCCTTGCCGGGTAATTGATTGAGGGCTGGACAAACTGAAATATGGGCTTGTCATCATGACTCTGCTTTTTCTTTATAGTGAAAATATGTGAATGGTCAACTGTAAAATAAGGAATGTTGGCCTAAAGCATAATATTTTGTATAAAAGGAGAAGGCTGGCTTTGTAAATTGGAGCAGTCTCCTGAGAATATACACCGTGTTGTACTTCTAGGATACCTGTTACTGGTTGCAGCCAATAAATACGATCTTTGACTTCACCAGGAAGACTCTGTGTTTCTGTAGTCTGAAACAGGAAGGACTCGAAGTCTTAGGGTGTGTTCCCTGGCACCGCTGGATTCTGAAAAACCCAGTACTTCAAACGGTTAGAATTAAAGCCAGCTTTGTTTTACCAGCTAATCTAGGTGTGGATTAAATGAAAAACCCTCACTAGTATTAGGCTCATTTAATATTTAGATAGTCTTAAGTGAGTTCTAATAAACTTTTAGATTGCTTGTTAAGGGTCAAGCGCAACCCTTTCTCCAATCTTAGGAAGTTAAGTTTACACTAGGGTAGGTAGGTCCAACACAACACTGCACCAACACCATGTATTTAATAATGGAACTCAATGAGGCCCTGTCTTCTAGATACTGTGGTGTTAAGTTCCAGGAACAAGGACCCTGTGTACCTCAAGGAAGTTAAAGACAGATAGCAAGCCAACCACTTAGCATCTTTTAGAACTGCTTATAATAGATGATCTCCAAAACCCAGAAAGGTCAAGGGATCAGGACAAAGTGGGTAGGGATGTTCCAGAAGATGGGTCAGGTGGGTTACCATTTGTGGCCTCAACTCTGAGCATGACCAAGAGGAGTCTGAGGACCCCACATTGGTGAACTTTGATCCCCCAGGGAATAGTGCAGGTAGTACAGAAGGTGTCTCTAGAAGTAGGTCCCCCTTTATCCCTCCTGGGAGCATTCAGAGCAGACCGAGGAGGTCTAGATCTTCCTCTGTTGGGTCTAAAACATCAGATACTTCTATAGGGACCTCCATATCTAGCAAGAGGGAGGATTCCTTGGAAAGGGAGTACCCTATGTTCAAACTTGAGAGAGTTAGACTCAAGCTCAGGCGTGATCAGTTTGCCCTTGACCAGGAGGCCTTAGAAGTACAGAAAGCTAGGAAGAAATTGGGACTAGAGTCCCATGGTGGCAGCAATCGTGTCCCTAGAATCAGAGAAACATTCTTTGACACTAGGAACTTGAGCAGGATAGTCCCTCCTTATCAGGAGGGGGATGACATCCATAAATGAATCACTGCTTGTAAAGTTCAGAAGGTCCCTCAAGGGCAGTGGGCAGCTATGCTGTGGCTGCTCTCCTTTGCTAACAAGCTCCTCACTGTTAGAGAAGAGGATGCTGACAATTACTCAGTCCTGAAGAGTGCACTCATAGATGTGTTTGGCTTAACCACAGAACAATACAGGATTACGTTCAGAGACACCCAGAAGGCACACACCCAGAACTGGGTAGATTTCATCGATAGTGCTATTAAGACTCTGGAAGGCTGGCTTCGTGGAAGCAAGGTACAGGACTATGAAGGATTGTGCAATTTGTTAATGAGGGAGAACATCCTTTATAACTGTCAGAACAAACTTTTGCACCAATACCTTGTGGATTCTGACCTGACCTCTCCCCAAGAATTGGGAAAGAAGGCATACAAATGGGTCTGCAGCAGGGTTAAGCAGAAAAACCATGGTGGTGGAGGAGACCAGAAGAAGCAAGATTCTTCTGAACCTGGGGGCAGTGGCCCCTTCCAGGCCAGACTTGAATGTGGAGCAGCAATCCTGCCCCTCTCGAACAGCTCAGACAGCAAGCTGCTGCCAAGGAGGCAAGGAATGTCAGTGGGTCCCATATGATCTATTGGGAATATGGGCTTCTGTATTCTGAAGGTAGAGACCCAAGGCCTGGTGCTACCAGGAGGTTGGTAATACTCCAGAAGTTCAGCGGTTTTCTGCTCTCCCTGGCACATGACATTCCGCTTGCAGGACTCCTTGGGCAAGGTTAGACTTGGGGCAGGATTGTCCCTCACTTTCAGCAGCCACTTTTGTCAGAAGACACCAAGGTCTTTTGTCGCTCCTGTGTCACTTGCCAAGCCAGTGGCAAGTCAGGTGGCACCACAAAGGCCCGCTTAATTCCACTCCCAGTGGTTGGGGTTCCCTTTGACAGGGTAGGGATTGACATTGTTGATTCCTTGAACCCTCCAACTGCATCAGGACACAGTTATATCCTAGTGGTGGTGGACCATGCCACTAGGTATCCAGAGGCTTTTCCCCTTAGAATCACTACAGCTCCTGTAGTGGCCAGGGCTCTCCTGGGAACCTTATCCAGAGTGGGCTTCCATAAGGAAGTCTTAACAGACAGAGGTACCAATTTCATGTCTAGTTATATCACTGCAATGTAGAAAGAGTGTGGAGCAAACTATAAGTTTACCACGCGCTACCATCTACAGTACAGTGGGCTTGTTGAAAGGGTCGACAATACCCTAAAGGGTATGATTATGAGACTCCGAGAAAAGCTCCGGCGAAAATTGGATGTCTTACTACCCTGCTTTCTCTGTGCCTACAGGGAGGTTCCTCAGAAGAGGGTTGGTTACAGCACATATCAACTTCTGTTTGGACCTCCAGTTAGGGGTCCATTATGTTCAGTCAAGGAGGGCTGGGAGCAACCTCTCCAGCCTCCTAAATAAAATAATGTGAGCTATGTACTTGGCCTGCATTCACATATGGCTGAGTACATGAAGAAGGCAATTAAAACCCTTGAGGCCAGCCAGGAGCTTCAGAAAGCTTGGTATGACCAAAAGGCTGTCCTGGCTGTTTACTAGCCAGGCCAGAAAATGTGGGTGTTGAAGCCTGTGGCCCCAGCAGCTCTCCAGGACGAATGGAGTGGCCCCCACACAGTTAGCTGTTGAAAGCCATTTGATGACCTGAAGCAAACCATGTGCACTGCTCCTATTCTGCAAAGTCCTGACTATTTCAAAATGTTAAATGTCCAGACAGATGCATCTGAGATAGGGGTAGGAACTGTGTTGTCACAACTAAATGCAGAGGGCCAGGACCAACCAGTAGCTTTTATAAGCAGAATATTGACCCCCAGGGAGAAACGTTGGTCATCTATAGAGAGGGAGGCATTTGCTGTGGTGTGGGCCTTGTAGAAGTTGAAGCCATACCTGTTTGGTACTCACTTCCTTGTTCAGACAGACCATACGCCCCTCTTATGGCTTCAACAAATGAGTGAAAATCCCAAACTTTTGAGGTGGTCCATTTCCCTACAGGGGATGGACTTTTCAGTGGAACATAGGCCTGGGTGCAACCATGCAAAGGCAGATGGACTCTCCACCTTAGAAAATAAAGTCTCAACTGGGCATAGTTAGTATCAGCTCCCTACTTTTTGGGAGGGGGGGTGTTGGAAAGTAGAATCTGCTTTCATGGTCATCCCTACTTTTAGCTGTTGTCATTATGTTTTATTGACTAGTCTGACTGGGAACCTGATAATCAGGACCCCAGTCTCTGTGCTTCTTCCCTAAATTTAACTTGGTGAATACTTAGGTACACTCCAGAGTGGCTACTGGTGCACTCTTGAATGTCCCTAGTATACTAAGGTATCCAGGATATAGGTACACCAGGGATCTCCCATGGGCTGAAGCAGGTATTATGCCACCAATGAGAGACCACCTAAATTATGACTACAGGCCTGCCATTACAGCCTGTGTAAGATGGTGCTAACACCACTTACGACAGATATAAGTCACCCCTAAAGCAGGCCTTTGAATCCTGAAGGAGGATGCTTGGTTCTAAGTGTGAGGGTGCTCCTGCATGAGCTTGACACCCCTACAGCCTTCAGAGTCATTCTCTCGGGTTGTAAGTAATTCAGCCATTAAGGTACATAGAGTGGCCATGCATCAATATGCGATGTCTATCTCTAAACTGGCTGTAACGAACCCTGTCGTGTTTGGTATCAAACATGTTGAAATCATACCCCAACACCGTAAACGGTGTTGGGGTAGTGTTTGGGTATGATTCCATGTACTGTAAAGCTCCATCGGGAGGCCCTCAGTGCTCCTGGTAACAGTCTTCTAGACCCGGACAGCAAATTATGGCTGCTGGTGACCAGAGACATGATTCTGCCCTCCTGCTGCTGAGCCAAGCTAAAGCAGGGAAAGGCAGGACAATAGGTTTCCTGTCACAGAGAGGTGTGACCACCTCCCAGATAGGACTGTATTGGGACAGGGTGTGGGCGCTTGCGAGTACCACTGAGACTGCTTGAAGGGCACATTTGGTGCCCTCCTTGCATACTCCAGGGAGCCGTTGGCTCCCGCTTTGGCACCAAACTTGACAAAGGACATGGGAGTATCCTCCCCACTCTCCTGCCTCTCCTTTGGGAGGGACCGCTGAATCGTCCCAACCTTTTCCTTTGGGTACCTAAGGGCTTACCTGTGGGTGGGTCCCTAGATTTGTCGTGGGACAAGATTCAGATGCAATACTATTTCAACTTCAACTGTCTGGGCACTTTGGACTTTGCTTTGGAAACTGAGACTGCAACTGGGAAGACTCCTGCTGCTCCTGGTCTCATCATTCTGGAAATCTGCTGCAACGTCTGTGCCTTTGCTCCATACAGGTTCTTCACAGGACCTGTGGACATCCTAGACACCCAACGGAATCTCCCTTGGAGTGAAGGAGTCACTCTCCTGCATCTGAAGGGACGGTGGGCGGCCGGTACGGACTGACTTACCACAGTGGTGTCAGAAGTGGGATCTGTGTCTAGCCCAGTATGACACAACCCCTCACCATGGAATCCGTCATATCCCAACTGGCGGAGGGTCAACGTCACCTTCAACTTGTTTTTGACGAGCAGACTAAACTGGCTCAACGAGAACGGGAAGCCCTACACTTAGCCCTTAAAGACCAGGCAACCCTCATGGCCTCAAACCAGCAGGTCCAGGATACAGCCATCCTTCGTCTGACAGATGCCATTGCCAATACGAGGGTACATCCCAACGTGCCCGGTACCGTTCTGCAGACGTTACAGCAGGGTGACGACCCCGATTTCTTTTTTGTTAACTTCGAGCGGGTCGCCTCCACTGCTGCTTGGCCTCAGGAAAGTTGGGGACAGTATAAGGCTGCAGGCCGCTTTTCAAGACGCCAACCCAGCCGGAACCACTCCCTACAGTGACATAAAAAAGGCCACTTTGGAAAGGCTAGGCTGTGACCAGGAGTATTACCACAGCCAGTTTCGCAAGGAAAAATGGTCAGCAGGGGACAACCCCAGAGCCCTGTACTACCGGATACAGGACCTAGGAAACCAGTGGTTACAACCCGCCTCCTCCACCATGGACGACGTCACAGAGAAGATATATCTAGAGCAATACCTTGAAGCCCTCCCCCTCAACACCCGGGCTTGGGTTAAACAGCACCCCCACTTAACCGTTACTTTAGCTGTGAGCATGGCATGCACAGTCCACAGATCCCTCGAGTTTAAGGCCCAACCCCAACGTCAGCCTTTACACATACCCAGACCCCTGGCCAGACTCCCAGAAATCAGGGCTCCAAACCTGGTGAGATCTACACCCCGGCCTCTCCAGTGTACACCAGTCCTACAGGGTCCTCAGTGTTTCCACTGTGCTGAGTGGGAGCAAATAGCCCTACAGTGCCCTACACGCAACCCTCCCCAAGAGCCCATGGATGTCAGATACACCCGAGGTCGTGTCTTGGTAGCAGGGGAAACTCTACAGCTCTATAAAAAGAGCATACACATAAACGGGAAACCAGTAATGGCCCTTTTGGACACTGGGTGCCATCATACCGTTGTCAGCAAGAACCTTATCCCTGATTCTCAAAGCCCCGTTACAACCACTCCCAATTATAGACGTTCCCTTTCAAAGGGTAGGAATGGATCTATTTGGACCCCTTATCCCTTCCTCCTGTGGGCACCAATATCTGCTTGTGCTGGTGGATTATGCCACCCGCTACCCAAAGGCGATACCTCTGACCAGCATATCCTACACAGTCGTAGCCCGGGCAGTGGCCTTCTTCTTTTCCAGGGTGGGTTTTCCTCGGGAACTGCTAAACGATCAGGGTACCCCATTTGTGTCTCTCCTTATGAAACAAACATGTGAATTGTTAGGCATTAAAACGATACGCACCACCGTATATCACCCCCAGACAGACGGCCTAGTCGAAAGGTATAACAGAACAATTAAAACTATGCTAAAAAAAGTAATAGACAAAGCAGGAAGGGACTGGGACCGACAGATTCCTCTGGTGTTATTTGCTATACGAACCCATGCACAAAAGTCCACAGGTTTTTTCCCCGTTTGAACTGCTGATCGGGAGGAAACCTCGTACACTTCATGACATGACAATTGAACAATGGGTGGAGGAAGAGGATGAAAGTAAGCCTCTCCTACAATACAGCCAGACACTATGAGACACCCTGACGTCACTCTGGGAGGAGGGCCATACGAACATGGAAAAAGCACAAACCATGCAGAAAGCTCAGTACAATAAGCACACTAAGCTCAGGGAATTCAAAGCAGGAGATTACGTCGTAATCCTTCTTCCTAGCACAGAGAAAAAATGTTAGCCACATGGCAGGGCCCATATAAGGTACTGCATAAGATCACCCTAGTCTCCTACTGCGTAGCAGTCCCTCACAAACAACAAACCGGCCAGACTTACCACGTGAACCTATTGAAGGCTTGGGAAGGCCCACTACCGGCTTCTCCAGGAAGAAGCCATCCGGTATTACACGTATCACTTAACAAACCCCTTGACATCCCTCTGGTTACTCCATCTTCCACAGAGTACGGGTCCGTCCACTTAGGAGAGCAGCTGACTGAGACACAAAAACACTGACTACTTGCCCTATGCAGCACCTATTCGGACGTCTTGTCAGGGGCACCCAGCCGAACATCCCTGGTAGAACACACGATTGACACAGTAGGGGCCCGACTGATAAGACTGAAACCATACCGGATACCAGCCGCACGGAGATAGGCCACAGACCAGGAGATAACTGCTGTGTTAAAGGCAGATATCATCGAACCCTCCCATATTATCTGGTCCTCACCGTTGGTCCTAGTTCCCAAACCGGATGGGAGCATAAGGTTCTGCATCGACTTCTGACAGCTTAATGCCATATCCAAGTTCGATGCATACCCCATGCCCCGCATCGATGAACTCATTGAACGACTGGGGGAAGCTAGAATCATGTCCATGATCGACCTGACAAAAGGCTACTGGCAAATTCCCCTTGCTGAGGAGGCCAAAGTAAAAAACGCCTTCTCTACCCCATCAGGCCACTTTCACTTCAAAGTTCTTCCATTCGGCCTTCATGGCACCTCGGCCACATTCCAGCGGTCGATGGATGTCCTCTTGCAGGAACACCACACATACGCCGTAGCTTACCTGGACGATATAGTCATTCACAGTCCAGACTGGAAAACCCACCTCGCACATCTAGAGGCAATCCTACGCACCCTCAGGAGAGCAGGGCTACCAATCAACCCCAAGAAAACCACTCTCGGTACGGATCACATCGAGTATCTCGGGTATGACATCCAGGCGGGACAAATCAGACCCCAGCTAAACAAACTGGAGGCCTTTACAAACATTCCCCGTCCCCTCACCAGGAAAGATGTCCGCTCCTTTTTGGGTTTGGTTGGGTATTATCGGAGGTTTATACCCCACTTCTTTGACATCGCTAGTCCTCTCACCGACCTCCTGAGTAATTCCACATCAGGGAAACCCCTCCAATGGTCTTCCCCCCCCAAGAACGTAGCTTTTCCCTCCTGAAGAAAACCCTGTGCAATGCCCCTGTACTTACTTGTACTGACCACAAAAATCTTTGTTCTCCAAACGGACGCCTCCGGCAGAGGGCTTAGGGCTGTCCTGTCCCAACCCGACGCCAAAGGCGATTTGCGCCCCATTCTTTACCTAAGTAGAAAACTTTTCCCCAGGGAGACAAAATCTGCCACCATAGAAAAAGAGTGCTTGGCCATCAAATGGGCAGTAGAGGCTCTGCAGTACTACCTCCTGTGACGACAGTTCATCCTCCTGACAGACCATTCTCCTTTGACCTGGCTTTCCCTTCATAAAGACTCAAACCCAAAGTTGCTCCGTTGGTTCCTTGCCTTATAGCCTTTTTCCTTTCGTGCTTTACATGTCCCGGGGAAACAGCAGGCCAACGTGTTCTTCCTCTCCCAGTATCCTGGATGGAAGCCAATGTGGTGGAATCCCCTCCACACCGGAACGGCCCGACCACTCGAACATGGCAGACGACGTAATCCAGGCCGGAAGGGGATCCGGCGGTCTAGACAGCTGCGCCCGAAGCCACACGCCGGCAACAGCAAGCCCCGGAGGTGGGGCAGAAAAAGCCTGTTTTAAGCTGGGTAATACCATCGCTGGCGGTGTGGAGCAAGAGGGACTCGAGAAGACGGACCCAGGAGAAGAGGACGACGTGCCCCACATCCACTGGAGAAGTGCCCCGGAGACACCACAGACCAGGGACCAACCCAGAGACGAGATGGAAGAAGACAATGTTGTCCGCTCTTGGAGTAGTGCCCCAGAGTCCAGTACTCCAGCAAGGGAAGCGGAGGCTGTGACTACCCACCCCGCGGTCCAGGAAGACCGTGGATTCAGGCAAGTGCCTGGTTTCTTTTCGGGGCTGGTGGGCGGGACTACGGGGCACTAAACTGTAAGCACCTCAACCCTTCCCCTCACTTAGGCACATCACGGGAGTACGGAACTGGTGATGGGTGCAATATATATATATATTCACTGAAAAAACATAGGTTTCAGGGACGTTATAGTTAGTCGGACATTTGACTCATATAAAACCAGAGAAATTCGCCTGTTATAGTTAGTTGAGCTAATTAAAACTCGCGTGCCCACAATGCACTGGTGATGACGTCACATATTACATCACTCATGACATGGTTAGTGACATCACTGATGACACAACTGATGACATCATCCAATGAATGTGTGTTTCTGTAAAGTTTAAATATTTTTCATATATATCTATGCCAAGGTGTATTGAAGAAAGTCCCTGAATGGATTATTTAGTAGACTGACTGTATAAGTGAGTGATTGAACATGTGTTACTGAATGTATGGGTTAGTGACTAAACTGTGTGAAAGTCTGTATTAGTGTCTCAGTTGGTGTATAAGCAGGTCCATTGGTTGGTGAGTAGCTACATGAGTGTCTATATGGGTTATTGATTTGTTGTTTGAGTATCTGTATGGGTGCCTGAGTGTCTGTATGGGTGGGTGCGGGGGGTGTGTGACTCTGTGCATACATGTCTGAGTGGGTGATTCACTGGTTGTATGGATTAAAAAGTGCATCTGGGAAGAGCTGTATGGGTGAGTTAGTGTGTGGATGGGTGGGTTGGTGAGTGAATGAATGTCTCACTGGTATATGTGTGAGTAACTACATATGTTTTAAGGCAGTATATGTGAGTGTTGGAGTATATAAATGACTATACGTGAGAGTAAGTTATTTGAAGAGTGGGTGTATAAAAGAGTGTCTGCTTCTATCAGGGATTGTATTTGACAGTAAGTATGTGTTAGTATCTGCATAAATAAGTGATGTGTGTGTATAAATAACACAGTTGGTGTGTATAACTGTATACATGAGTAAATGCCTATGTGATTGATTCTTTGCATGACTGACTAGGTGTGTGAGTAACTCTATGGATGAGTGGCAGACTGTGACTGTATGTATAGGTCTATGAGTGCATATTGTAGTACTGTATTGATGAGTAACTGCATGTATAAGTGAGTGGATGTGAGTGTAGACCTAGGAAATAGTGGTTGGTATGTAGTATCTGGCATTGTTGTGTGTATGGTTTCAAAAATAGTAGTCTGTATTTTAGAGTGCGTGTATCAAAGTTTATATTAGGCCATCAGTATGTGCATCAGATTATCACGTAGATGATGTCATCAGTGATGTCATTTGAGATGTCATCAGTGATGTCACTGACCATGTCATGAGTTATGTAATATGTGACGTCATCACCAGTGCATTGCAGGCGCGTGAGTTATAGTTAGCTCAACTAACTATAACAGGCGAATTTCTCTGGTTTTATATGAGTCAAATGTCCAACTAACTATAACGTCCCTGAAACCTATGGTTTTTTCAGTGAATTTCTAAGGTTTTTTAAATGCTAATTCCTAACTATAACGTCTGTAAAACCTATCTTTTTTTCAATGAATTTCAAAGGTTTTTTAAATGTTAATTTCATATTTTAATATTTATAAAACCTATATTTTTTCTATTTTGCAACACTTATCCTTTTGTTTTTTAATTTGAAAAATTATGTAATTTTGTATATCTTCCCAAAAAAGTATGTATATATATATTAGTTTTTAGAAAACTAGACTCTTGTACTGGTAGTGTAGCAAGCTCCATCACCACACGAATCCTATCCGCGATATTGCGAAACTCGTTAAGGGTGTGCATTTCATATCCGACGGCTTCGTAGCACCGTGTCCCACCTAACATCATTTATGTATAAGGTCACGCCAGCTCCTAGTTTGGTATGCGACGGCTACGCGGTACCAATACGCGTGTTACATCATCTACGTATAGGGTCGCGCCGGTTGCGCGTTCCGTATGCGGCGAGTGCACGCTGCCAGGCCCTGTTTTACGTCATAGACGTATGGTATCGTGCCGGATACGCCATTCCCTCATTTATTTATTTATGTCTCAAAACTATTTCTAAATAAGATTAAAGTGTATATGAGAGCAAGCGATAATCTAAAATATATTCCACATTTATATATTTCTAACTGTGACAAACTTATATTATGGTAAATATATTTTATCAAAATCGCGTCGGGTACGGCCTCCTTGCGCGCTCGGTGAGCGCTTGCCATGTGACCTTAAAAAAAATCTTTTGACTGGTTCATACCATTTCCCATTGTAACAGTTGGAGGACCCCACCCATTTTAGTCATCCTCTCTACACCGTTTGATGAGAGACACCTCTTCTGCTTACACAGCTTTTTTCAAAACTTTTTTGCTGTGTACACATATCTTATAGTACACACAACATGCAAAGATCATCTTAATCAATAATCATGCTCTGTACAGTAGTCTTCCATGTGTGAAAGCCATACATCTGAAACGTTACATCAAAAACAAATGTGTGTTACACGATGCCCCTGGTGTGTGTGTGCGCGCATTATTGTGCTGCCTTTCGGCCTGGGTATTGGTGGCTCGAAGGGGTATCATCAGCCACGGGCACATCCTAGATCACATGTGACAAACAGTAAAGAGTAATGTGTAGATTTGTGTTGCAGTATCCTCTGTTGTCAGGCTTTACCAGTATAGTAGTGTGTCATATGTGAGACTTTCAGATTCACGTTTGACATGCATTGTTTGACTGTAATGAGCGTGATCACTGTGTATGACGTAGCCTCACTGCTGATCCTCCCTCCAGCCGAGCACATTCACATGTGTGCGCTTCGTGATAGCAACACTTTCAATAATACCGCACACCATTGACATGCGTGTCTGCACATATCCACAAGCTTGACAACGACATGTGATGCTGTCCATTCAATGTTTTCAGACAGCATCTCATTAGCGATAGTTGCTGCCCTCCCGGTACATGCTACATTAATGTAAATTGCGGATTGTGCGACGTCAAAACTGCAACAGGGACACACACATAACACTTCCTGCCCAGGCAGGAACTGAACAACGCCCAGGTCCCCGGAATAATTCTTCACACCCCTACACTGGCCTGGCGTACGCAAGCCCAGCCCACTTTGCGTATGTATAAATAAGATAACGACGACGCCACATGTCCCAGTTCTTCCACACTGCTTCAGGTGATATGGCCGCATCCACCTCGCACGTCACAATGCGCAATAAAAAAAAGGGATCCATGAGGTGTACATCATCCTGGCAATCAAAACTACATCTGAATTGTGAACCCTGCTGGACGTCGTGTTTGGACACAAACCAATGACAGCAGGTGAGCAGTGGGGCCTGCATGCACAGGGGCTGTAATTGAGCGCGGTGCAGCGAAAGGGATGGGGTGCATCAGCCTGGGTGCACAGGTGCAAACAAGTGATGTTGCTGTTCGTAATCATGTGATCTCTGACCTCATTCAGTGACATCTCTCTCTCATTTTAAGGACCTGCTGGACCATACTGTTGGCCTGAACCAGCGGGCAGCGCTGCCCTACAGACATGTGGCATTGGCTTTTGGGGCACTGTAGTGAGCTGATTACTAAGTGTACATGCACACAGACTTGCTCAACTGCATTGCACGCGCACATTATCCTTCTAGCATGCGCTCTGTTCCTTTGTATGTGAACGTTGGCGTAATATATTATTATTTACCCTTGTGTATTCTCGTGCACTCCAACTCCTCTTTGAACCATGATTACCACTAACAGTTGGTAGATCGTACTTCAAGAAGGAAGGATGCACTTAACTGGTGTTCTCTCTTAATCTTGAAATAAACTTTCATTTACCTTAAGACGTTTCCACCATTATATTATTTCTCCCTTTTCAGACACTGAGTTATTTGCACGAAAAAGCACGCAGAGGTGCTCAACCGGTGCTGATCCTCTGGCCTTTCTGATGCCTTCCATCGTGGTATCAAGACACCGTCCCCGACGGAGACCTGCTGTGCCACCGTGAGAGGCCCCCCGGAGTCGGAGCTCGCACCGGCACGTCGTTGGACACACTGGTTGTGGCAGGTGAGCAGTGAAGCCTCAGTGAGCAGGAGCTGCAATTGAGCACAGTGCGGGGGAAGGGGCTGGGGTGCAGCAGCCTGGGTGCGCAGGTGCAGACAAGCGATGTTGCCGTAGATAATAATATAATCTCTGGCCTCATTCATATCTCTGTTTCATTTGAAAGACCTGCTGGACCACACTCTTTCTCGCGGACCCCTGCGTCCCAGACACATGGGTGACGGGAGGTTTAACAGTGAGGGCTGGGTGCAGTAGGCTGACACTCTGTCTCGTCCTCCCTCTGTTCTTTTGACTCTCCCTCCCCTTCTCCCTTCCACCCTCTCGCTCTCTATCCCATTCTCACGTTCTTCCTTTCATTCTGACTACCTTTCTTTTTAGGTCTCTCCTACGCAGTGCGCATTCACTGCATAGGAGACCTTTAGTCGTCATGCAGCTTTTTTTACAAAGCACATACTCATGCTTGTGGCGGCATACGGCTTGCGGGAGTGCGCAACCACGCGCCACAAGCACGAGTGTGTGCTTTGAAAAAGAGCAGGATGCGCGATCACGCACCCGCTCATCGCCAGCAACTCCCGGGCTTGTTATTTAATTGTATTTATTTTCACGTTTTTAGAGCGCCTAAGTGGTGCCTTGCGAGAACTACAGGGCGTGTGCTGGTATTGCCTCTTTTCTGATGCCAGCTCATGAGCGCGGCTTAAGGCTGCCTCTGGTCTCATGCGGTGAGCCAATGGTGGTGAGTTTTAGGGATAGGAACCTCATACTGTGAGCAGGAGCCAGTGTCACTGGGCAGGGTGCCTTGGGTCAAACGGCAAGGAGCCTTTAGTCTTGTGCAGAGGGCGCTTGCTTGAAACTTACAGTGCGCAGGGCTTTAAGTGGGCCGGGTCCCTCCTGGTCGTAGACCTGCCAGTAATTAACAAGCATTTGCAATGCAATAGGTCTCGCATTTATACAAGTTTGAGCTATTAACAATGCAAATAACAATGCCTTTTATTTTTGTTTTCGTTTTTAAAACATCAATAAAAGGCATTGTCATTTACAATTCCAATAGCTTAAACTCTTGTTAATGCATTGCAAATGCTTGTTCTCTTGGACATGGCACACATACTTATGTTTCTTTTTTCTCTTGCAAGTTTTGTGCGCTGCTTCCGGAGGAGTCCCACCCACTTCTTTCATGTTTTACTGTTGTTCGAATAAAGTTATGTTTCCATTTATTTGTGTTGTTTTAATAAAAGATATTTTTTTTTACCAATAAATAAGTGAGTTTATCGGTCTTCTTTTTCTGACAACACTTGTCTGTAGTTTGTGAAAATCGGCGGTTGATAGTAGGTTATGAGGGAAAACATTTTTAATTTTGCGGTGCACCTACCAAATATAAACCAACAGACTAATACATAAATGATGCCTGGGTAATTCTACAACGGCAAGGGTTCTATGAGTGTATCACTTTATTACACCATGAGCACTGCCCGTGTGATTACAGAACCAATAAGGCACTGCCTAGGGCCACCGAGGCTTCAAGGACTGGCGCGGCTCACCCTGCATATTTAAGTAAAGCCCCGGAGGTTGCCGATCCCCGGCCTTGAGTTGGCCTCGAAGCCCCCCGAACAATTCGTAAACAATACCCGGGGAGGTGTCGATCCCCTACTCTGCAAAACGTCTCTGTGCTATCCCGCGCCTAATTTACATGTGAGATTAAGGTCCCCAGTACTGCAGAGACCCCGCAAAATAATAATAGGATTGGCCCCAGAACATTACCCACCAGTGGGCTCATTTAAATGAACGGGTGAGACCCCGCTTAATTTTTTTTTTCTCCATTTTTACCATCCGGATCCGCTTTATTGAAGCGATACGAGGTTTTCCTCCTCTCGCTTCAACAAAGCAAACAAGAATTTACTATCACAGGGTGGAAGCAATACTCCCGCCCTGTAATAACAAACATAAATGTCCCGCGGATGCACACCCCGGGACATTGTATGACCTGTGCCTGGGAGGTGGCGCTCCATAGGGCCATGATGCATTGGTTAATGCATAACTACAGAATTAGTATAAACACATACTAACACTACTTGCACACGTGTAGTACAGCAACCAGAGTGTAGTGAAGAGGCAGAGGAAGCCCAAAATCAAAAAATATCAATCCTATCAGAGGTAGGATCACATAGTTCGATCAGCCGACGACTCTGGGATGAGTAGAAACAGCTTCACCAAGAAAACGGGTCTTCAGCAGAACGCAAGCAAGCTCAAAATCTTGGTGAATGCTGCCTTCTTTTTACCTTCTCCCGCTCGTCGCCAAATTTATGTAGTGAAGAGGAAGACAGCAGTGGATCCGATAAGTAGATATATTACAGGAAAAGAAGACAGCTTAAACAGCCACCAACAGGGCCAGACAGCAAGGCAACCGTCTTCTCCAATTCTGTGTACAAACTCCCCAAGATTCCCCTCATGACAGCCCTACATTCTAACATTACATACTTACATTATAGTAGCATTACATACTAACATTCTACTATGACTTACATTGGAATACTACACAGAGCACATGACTTTGCAGCATTGAGCTCCTGGTTTCATCCACGAGTCTTGAGACCGGTAGGGGTGAGTAGTTCGCTTCCCACTCCTTGTATTGTATAAACGCAAACTAACACTACTTCCACAGGTATGCTACAGCGCCCAGAGCACATCATTTTACAACAATGAGCTCACGGTTTAATCTCTGTGTCTTCAGACCAGTAGGGGTGAGTAGTTTCGCTTCCTACTCCCTGTATAGTATAAACGCATACTAACACTACTTACACCGTTATACTACAGCGGCCAGTATGCTACAGCGCCCACAGCCCATCACTTTACAACAATCAGATCCCCGAGTCTTCACACCGGTAGGCGTGCCTACTTCGCTTCCCACTTCCGGTATAGTATAAACGCACGGTAGAGGTCAGTAGTTCGCTTCCCACTCCCTGTATGGTATAAACGCCTACTAACACTACTTCCACAGGTATGCTACAAACACCAGAGCACATCACTTTACAGCAATTACCTCACGTTTTAGGCTCTCGGTTTCATACCAGAGTGTAGCAGCATCTCATCTCAGCACCCTGTCACTCTGAGCAACACTGCACTTTCAGTCCGGTAGAAGTGACTACTTCGCTTCGCACTCCCCCACAGAGGTTACAGTGCTCCTATCCTCCTGTTTCCTACTCTTTTCGCCCTTTTTCCCCCTTACTCGTTTCAACGGAATCACAAAATGGCTGCCAACACTTCCTAGTTGCAACTGCTCACACCGTTCGCAGCCAATAAGCAGCAAGCTCGTGCTCGTAACGCCAATCAGATAAAGCAAAACCAAAGGGGATGATGAACGGAGTGTTGAACATTGCAAGCACTCACCCCCAGTCAATTGATCTGGGTTTAATCCATCATCATTCTTTAGCTCACTCTGCCACCCCAGTTCAGACATGGCCATATGCAAATCAGTCTGACCCTGTGCCTCATGGGAACATTCCAGCCCGAACTGCCAAGCCATGTCTTCCCTGGACCAGAAACAAGGATCCTGGGACTGTTTTCTGGCTAATCAGCCGTCATCAGCCAGGCTAGTTTGAATCCAGTGGCAAAGTGAGCAAGGGACCCACGTCTGGGCATACCCTGCCAACTTAGGCCAAACAAGGCAAAACCAAAGGGGATGATGGACGGAGTGTTGAACATTGCAAGCACTCACCCCCAGTCAACTGATCTGGGTTTAATCCATCATCATTCTTTAGCTCACTCCGCCACCCCAGTTCAGACATGGCCATATGCAAATCAGTCTGACCCTGTGCCTCATGGGAACAGTCCAGCCCGAACCTCCAAGCCATGTCTTCCCTGGACCGGAAACAAGCATCCTGGGACCGGTTTCTGGCTAATCAGCCATCATCAGCCAGGATTGCTTCAATCCAGTGGCAAAGTGAGCAAGGGATTCACGTATGGGCATACCCTGCCAACTTAGGTCAAACAAAGCAAAACCAAAGGGGATGATGGCCAGAGTGTTGAACATTGCAAGCACTCACCCCCAGTCAACTGTACTGGGGTGAATGTATGACATTCTTCTGCATTCTGTCCATCAACTTTTGTTTTTGCATTTGTCACCCCGAGTGGGACGGGTGTGCTCAGACGTGAGTCCCGTGCTCTCCATGCCACTGGAATCAAGCTATCCTGGCTGAGGAGAGGTGAAACCCCTAATCCGGTCCTAGGATGCTTGGTTTCAGTCCAGGGAGGACCTGGCTTGGCAGTTCGGGCTGGACTGTTCCCATGAGGCACAGGGTCAAGACTGATTTGCATATGGCTGGGTTCAAACTGGAATGGCATGGTGAGCAAAAAAGACAATGGATTTAGGCCCAGATCTCTGTACTGGGGTGAATTTATGACATTGTTCTGCATTCTGTCCATCAGCTGTTGTTTTTGCATCAGCCAATCAGATGGCAGAATTCCCAAAAATTGATATCTGTAAATTTCGATATTTCTCCAAAACCACTGAACGGATTTACACCAAATAAACAAAAGTGTGCTTTCTAGACCAAGACCCTTCTCCCTGCCAAATTTGGGGTATTTCCGTTCACCCGTTCGACCTGTAGCCTTGTCTAAAGTTTCCTATGGAAATTAGAACGGAGAAAAAACGTTTTGGGACCCCCCTTTTTTCTTGGCCCCCCCCTTGATAAATCACCCCCAAACTTTCAACGTAGGAGCTGATTTGAACAAAGAATTAGTTTGGAAAATTCCATGAAGATTCATCAAACGACACCAAAGTTATAAGCAAAACAAAAAATGCTCTTCCTATGAAACTTCCAGGACCGCAGCCTGACACTTTTTTTTTGTTTCTTTCGGTTCCCTTCCATGGAGACGGACAAAGCACTACTGTAGGCCTACCCAAGACCTTGGGAAACGCCAAGACCACACAAGGACACTGACGATGCCACCAACTGAAGCCCTTGTGGGTTTTTTGTTATTTCTTGTTTTCCCATTTATTGCCTTCCTCAAAATACCTTATACCCCAGAAGTGTTGGGGAACATTGGACAAGTGGGAACAAAATTAAAAAAAAGACAAAACCCTCTCCCCATACTCATCACTCTTCTTGTGTCTTCTTGATAGAAAGGGCCGGTGGCCGGCTGGTACAGACTGACTTACCACAATGGCATCACTGCTTGTTGGTATGTGTTTCGTTATAAGTTTTTTAAAATTATTTCATTTTAATTACGATGGTGAAATAAATGTTTCAAACTTTTTTGGGGGTTATTGTGAGAACTATCGTTTAGCTGATTCATCAGTTGTTGATGGAGGTTGTTGGAATGGGTAAGTACGATGTCAATAAATACCGTGATATGTGCAGGCCAGACAACGGCATTACCAATAAATGCAATACCTGATAGAGACATCTAGCTGCAGATTCCTTAACTTTGAGCTTCCAGGTGTCAGATTTTTGATAGCAGTACCCCTGCGCGCCAGTAGGTGGCGTTGGTCAACTCCGCATGACGTCGTAGGCGTTGTGTTCATAGTCTTTGTGATGTCTGCATCGTCAATATAACCACAACTGGCCCGCTGATGTCAGCTCTTTTCTTTCCGCGCCAGACAGTGCCGATCCGTTGAAAAGAGCTACCCCTGTCACTTCTTGATAGAGATTTTTCGACCTTTTGTCGAATCCTTTTGGTGTGTTAGGAATGTGAAGTAGGAATATTTTGTGCTTCAAGCCGTGAGGCGCCTGTCACTGCGCCATGTCGGTAACGTACCTCCACCTCGTGTGTCTCTGGTGCCTCGAGCGTGACCATGACACAAAGTCATGCTCCGATTGCTGGGCAATGGTGCCAAAGGCTTTGAGGGAGCGGTCCCTGAAACTGCTCGTGGCCCGGCATGCACCGCGGAGGTCGCCTCTTCTATCTCGCTCCCGGTTGAGAGAAAGGTCCGAGCTTCGTTCCGGGGGCTCTAAGTCCTCTTCGTCAAAGTCGTCAGATAAGAGGCACCACAAGAAGCACAAGAAGTCGAAGAGGACTTAGACTTTGTCCCATCCACCACACAACGAGACGGAGGAGCCTTGGCGTTCTAGGCCCTGTTCCATGGAGCAGGCACCTGGGTCGACTCCGCGTCTCCCTCCCTTTCCGGGGGCAGGAGCGACCCCCGCCCAAGGAATTTTACAATGTTAATGTTAACTGCTACTTCTATAGCGCATAATCACCAGGAGGTCTCTTAGCGCTTTGAGAGAGAGGTCCAAAAACCACTGCAGTCCCCAGGAACACGAGTTGCAGATGGTTAGATTGTGTCCAAAGCCTCCCTGAACAGGAGCGTTTTAAGGCGTTTCCTGAAAGGGAGGAGAGCGCATTACTTGTGGAGGCCATCGGGCCGTTTATTCCAGAGTTACGGGAGCAGGACAGAGAGGGCTCTGCCTCCCTTGGATACCGTATTAAACTGGGGGACCGCCAGCAGGCAGCTCTCGGAGGACCGGAGTTTCCGGCCCGGCACATAGTTTCCAAGCGCTCTTTAATGTAGGCCGGGACCTGGCCGTAGATTGCTTTGTGGGCAATACAGAGGCCCTTGAATCTTGCCCTCTGCTCGATGGGGAGCCAGTGAAGCATGCGCAGCATAGAGGTTGCATGCGCCCATGTGGGAAGCCTGAAGATCAGCCTGGCTGCATCATTCATGGTCACCTGCAATTTGTTGGTGAGTTTTTCTGGTAGGCCGATGTATAGGGCGTTCCCGTAGTCCAATCTGGACAAGATGGTGGCTCATACTATCATCTGTAGCGCTGCAGTCGAAAGGAGCGGGGCAAGTCTCCGCATCTGTTTCAGCAAGCCTGTGCAGGTAGCGGTCACGGTCGCGACTTGGTTGGACATAGAGATCGGCATCGATCTTGATGGGCAGACTTTTTACAGCCGTGACCGGCATGGGGGTTGTGCCAAGCTCTTGGGGCCAGAACTCGTCACTCCAGGGGTTTGTCTTCAAGGGGATGACCAGGACCTCTGTTATGTCAGGATTGACTTTTAGGGAGTTGGTTGTCATCCAATTCACGGTGTATATAAGAATGTTTTGAATCCGTGAGGAGGCCTGCTGGGAGTTGTCGATCTGGAGTATGAGCTGAGTGTCATCCGCATAGTTAAAGACTTGGCAGTTCATGCGTGCTATCAGTGGCTAGAGGTAAATGTTGAAAAGGAGCAGGGACAGTGCTGAGCCCTGGGTACACCGCACGTAAGGGCACCCCTGTCAGACACCTGCTCACCAAGTTGGACCCTCTGAGACCGCCTGAAATGAACGGATTCAAGCCACTGGTGGGCCAACCCGCAGATGCCCAACTCAGTGATACGGGCTAGAAGCTGTGCGTGATTGACCGTGTTGAATGCTGCCGATAGGTCTAACAGAACCAGGGCACACAGTTTCTTATTGTCAGCCATGACTCGGAACTCATCAAGTACAGATAGCATCACCAGCTCAGCGCTGTGGTGGGGCCTGAAATCCACCTGTCGGCCTTGGAGTAGCTGGTGTTCCTCCAGGAAGGCCTAGAGTGTTTTTAGGATGTGTTGCTCTATGACTTTCGCCAGAAAGGGGCGCTGGGAGATTGGTCTGTAGGTTTTAAGAGTAGCAGCATGTGCCCCTGGTTTCTTCAGCAGGGGGGTGACCCTGGCTTCCTTCAGGCTTGAGGGAAGGTAGCCTGTCTCCAGGGAGCGGTTTAATAGGGCGAGGATCTGTCTTTCAAGGCCGGGGAGGGCCATACAGAAAACCCTTGGGGGACAGGAGTCTGCTGGTGAGCCTGATTTGATGCGGCTCATCAGGCGTGACAGGGAGGCCAGATCTAGATTAGGAAAGAAGGGGAGCTGGTTACCGAGTGTGAGTGGCGTGGGGTGCTGGTCTGGGGAGGCCCTGTGGATCGGGGTACACTCAATCTCAGCTAGGATGTCCTCGACCTTATGCAGAAAGAAGGTCTGGAAGGTGTTGCAGTCTGCTGGTGAAGCTGTGGATCTCTATACTCACTTCTCGCTGAGTTTTTTTAGTATTCTAAAAGTTTCTTTCTGTTTGTTTGCTGCACCCGTGATTCTTGCCTCATAATATTCAGCCTTCCTAGTCATGATGGCCTTTTCGTATGAGATGAGTAAGAGTTTGTGGGCTGCGAGTTCGACTTGACAGCCTGATTTCCGCCACCGCCTCTTGGCTTGGCAGAGGGTTTGCTTCCTGCCCCTCAGTTCCTCATTGAACCAGGGGGCACCCTTTCCTTTATCTCTAACTTTCTCCCTCCGTGCTGGTGCTACCTGATCAATGGCTTTCCTAAGCGTGTTGGTGAGGGCTGCACACTTGTGATCCAGGTTACCTCTAATGGGTGCTTTCAGGGGGAGTTTGAGTAAGGTGCCCACCAGATTATCTACCTCAATTCTGTTTCAGCTGCGCACGGTTTTCCAACCCAGTCGCGGTTCCAACAGTTTGCTATCCAGCGGGACCCAACACCTAATCAGTGAGTGGTCAGCCCAGGTGCACATGCTGATATCTCTAAGACTGGTGTGTGGCTGAGAAGTCCAGATGAGGTCAAGTATGTGGCCCTTAATGTGAGTTGGAGCATTCACCGGTTGGTGAAGCCCCAATGAGCTCATGGCTATCTCAAATTGGCTAACAAGCGACTCTCTGGGTGTTTTGTCCCAGTGGTAGTTGAAGTCGCCCACCACTAGGAGTCGTTGGTAGCGTGAGGAGAGATCACTAACCAACTCAGAGAAAAGTTTGTTAAACCTGGGGGTTGGTAGCGGAGGGTGGTATGGCACTAGTAGTACGAGGCAAGAGGATTTGCTCGAGATTTTAACTCCTAGAGTGTCTGCGTTCTCAAAGTTCTCTGCCAGTACCTTGTCTACCAGTACACTTTTTTTTATAGAAGATAGCCACTCCACCCCCTCTAGCATTGTCTTGTCTGTTGTGCCATAAAGCCTAAAACTCCCTGGGGATTGCTGCAATCATATCTGGAACAGAGCTATCTCCTAGCCAGGTTTCTGTGACCACCAGGACATCGATATCTCCGTCCTGGAGGAACGACAAAATTTCGAGGCAATACCATGTGTGCCTTGTTTGGCCAGCCTGACCTTGCTGGTGCGCCTTTGGGCCCCGCAGGCACAGGTGAAGGAGATCCTGTGGACCCCACGCCTTCGACTACAGGGCCACGGCCTCCTTTCAGACCCGTTCCCGGGTCTGGACTGGCGCTGGTCTCACCTCCACAGTGACCTTCCCCGGCGTACGTATGACGGCGAGGTCTCTGATGCCACCTGTGCATTTCAGACGATACAGAGCCGGTCTGGCATTCACCGAGGCGGGTGCTGATGGAGCTGTACTGCTTCTTACCGTCAAACCAGCCCCTTTCTCTGTCCCCCCCCTAATATGGCTACGGAGGGAGGGCTGGTGAGGTCCTTGCCCTACAGCTTCCTATGGCTACCGGTCACGACGAATGTCTTGGCAGAGGTCCTGCAGCCTTATGTCTCCTCATCGGAACCCTTGCTGCCTTTTAACCAGGCCTTAACAGACGTTCTTCTGGGCACCTGGTCCAAACCCAGCAAAGGTCTCTTGTGAATAGAACGATTGTCCGTCTCCATTGCCCTGCACCGGGCGACCCAGTTTTCCTCACTGCCCAACCCACCCCCCAAAGCTTGGTGGTCCAGGCTTCCACTTCCCGTGGCACATTTCCTTGCGCCCCTCCAGACAGGAAACCCAAAAGGCTGGAGACCTTTGGGTAGCAAATGTTCTCTTCCGCCAGCCTCGCATTGCGGTTGGTGAACACTGCATGCCTTTTGGGCCATTATTCCCACTCTATATGGGATACAGTTGTGCAGGTGCTGCCTAGGGTCCCGGAGGAGCACCGGTTCCTGCTCTCCCAAGTAATATCAGACGGGAGAGATGCAGCGAAGTTCGTTATTTGATGTGGTTTGGACATGGCGGTCTCGCTGGGCAGAGCGATTTCTTCGACTGTGACCATCAGGCGCCATGCTTGGCTGAGGACATCTGGCTTTTCGGGGGATGTCCAGGCAAACCTAATGCACATGCCTTCTGCTGGTCCACGTCTCTTCAGAGACACGGCTGACACAGCACTTGAGCGCTTCAAGGATTCGCAGGCTGCAGCTAAATCCTTGGGCCTCAGTACTACATACCGGCCTGCGTCTGCTTTTCGCTCCATCCATGGTTACGGAAGGGGCTTCCAACCGCACTAACCCTAGTCTAGCCAGCGGGTTCCGCAAGTTCAGCATCCTCTGCGGGGATGTGGCTGCGGTTCATCTTGTCCTCAAGGGTCAGGAGGCCAAGCCACCATCCCTTCCTCCACCACAAAACCTTACTAGTCTGGTCCTTTGGGGTCACGAGCAGCCAGTGGGTGGCAGGATACACCATCACCTCCACCACTGGCGCGACATCACATCGGACAGGTAGGTGTTGCAGATAGTCAGAAGAGGAATCTCACTCCCCTTCGAGACTTCCCCTCCCTCTAAGCCTCCAACTCACTATCGGCTGACAGGGGATCATCTCACGCTACTCCACGAGGAAATCAAGGCTCTCTTTGCCAAGGAAGCTGTAGAGAAGGTTCCCAGGCCAGAAATTGGCTGTGGTTGCTATTCCCTCCATTTCCTGGTTCTAAAGAAGGACGGAGGCCTCCGTCCCTTCCTTGACCTCAGAGCCCTCAACTACTTTACGTAATTGAAGATGCTCACTCTGGCTCAGTTACTGTCTGCCCTAGACATGGGAGACTAGATGGTAGCGTTGGACTTGCAGGATGCCTATTTCCACATTCTCATCCTGCTGGCACATCAACACTATCTGCGGTTTACAGTGGACCAGGAGCACTTTCAGTTTGCTGTGCTCCCCTTTGGCCTCACCAGTGTCCCGCGGGTGTTCACGAAGGTGATGGTGGTGGTCGCAACTCCTCTGTGAAGATCAAGGGTTCCAGTCTTTCCCTATCTCAACATCTGGTTGTTGAAGGCGGGCTTGTCCCAGGCTGTCATCTCCCATCTCCAAACTACAGAGAACCTCTTGCATTCGCTCAGTTTCACTATCAACATGCTGGAGTCACATCTGTCTCCCTCTCAGACGCTCCACTTCTTCAGAGCCGTTCTGGACACAGTGCAGTTTCAGGCTTATTCTCCCGAGCAGCGAGTCCAGGATATTCAGGCTATGATACCGATATTTCGGCCTCTAGCCTGGATTTCTGTGAGAATGACTCTGAGGCTGCTAGGCCTCATGGCCTCTTCCATCCTTCTTGTGGACCATGCCAGATGCCACATGCTGGCTCTGCAATGGGACCATGCGCGCAGCATCGGGGGAATCTCACTGACCTGGTCCAGATCTCGGAGGGTACTGTGGAAAACCTGCAGTGGTGGCTATCAAACCGCGATTGGGTCAGAGGCAGACCCCTCTCCCTTCTCCATCCAGACCTCACAGTAGTGACGGGTGTGTCCCTTCTGGGATGGGTGGCCATCTGGGAGAGGTGGAGATCAAAGGAATCTGGTCTCCGGCAGAGGCCCGGCTCCATATGAACCTGTTGGAGCTTCGGGTGATCCGGCTGGCACTAAAAGCCTTCTTGTCGTCCATCCAAGGGAGGCTGGTTCAGGTGTTCATGGACAACACGACTGCTATGGGGTTGTGGACCCTGTGTCAAGAGGCTTTGCGTCTCTGCACTTGGCTGGAGCAGCAGGGCACTACCCTCGTGGTACAGCATCTGGCTGGTTCTTTGAATGCCAGAGCGGACAAACTTAGCCGAAGGTGCCTAGCAGATCACGAGTGGTGTCTCCATTCGGAAGTGACACAAGGAGTCTTTCAGTGGTGGGAAGAGCCTTGGTTAGATCTGTTTGCCTCTGTAAATAATGTGCAATGTCAGCAGTTTTGCACACTGGAGTTTCCAAGGCAGCTCTCGCTCAGCTATGCTTTTCGTCACAATTGTAGCTTTGGACTCCTGTACTCCTTTCCACCCATACCACTCCTACCCAGAGTGCTCAAGAAGATCAAGAGCGACCGGGCACAAGCCATCCTTGTGAGTCCGGACTGGGCACGGAGAGTCTGGTATCCCGAGCTTCTGGCAATGAGCATTGATCCTTCGATCAGGCTACCCCTTTGGGAAGATCTCCTGTCACAGCAGCTAGGGAGTATTCTCCACCTGAACCTGTTCACTCTCCACCTCCTTGCTTGGAGATTGAGCGGCGACAGCTTTCGACCTTCCTCCTGAAGTCTGGGAGGTTATTCTGGCAGCCAGACGTCCCTCCATGATGCCTGCTAATGGTCTAAATTTTGTAAATATTGTACAGACAAGTCTATTGACCCTCTCTCTGCTTCTTTATCTGATATCCTCCTGTCCATTCTTACCTTGGGCCAGCAGGGCTGTGCTCTGGGCACCTTTAAAGGCTATCTTTCGGCCCGTTCCTCTTTTCTTCGGCTGCCTGATCATTCTTCTCTTTTCAAATCCCCTATGGTGTAGAGAATCTCGAAGGTGTTGACCCACTTGTTTCCCCCTTCACCCTTTATTATGCCACAGTGGGACCTTTATTTGGTTCTCACCTTTCTGATGTGTGCATCATTGAAGCCCCAGCACAACTGCCCTCTACGACTGCTCACGATCGAAACAGCATTCTTAGTGGCATAACCTCGGCCATGAGATGGGCGAACTGCAGGCACTGTCATCACAGCCTCCTTACCTGACGGTCTTTCAGGATAAAGTGATGCTGTGCACAAGGGGTTCCCCAGAGAGGTAGTGTCCGACCGAGGTACTAATTTCATATCTAGGTATATGAAATCTCTGTGGAAGGAGTGCGGTGTAACCTATAAGTTCACCACGCCTTACCACCCCCAGGGCAACGGTCTGGTTGAGAGATTTAACCGGACCCTGAAGGGCATGATTATGGGTCTTGAGGAGCCCAGGAAGCGTAAGTGGGACGTCCTCTTACCATGCCTGCTGTTTGCTTACAGAGAGGTACCACAGAAGTCCTTAGGGTTCAGTCCCTTTGAGCTTCTGTTTGGGCACCCTGTAAGAGGACCCTTGAGTTTGGTGAAGGGGGGCTGGGAGAAGGCTCCTAGAAACCCCCCAGGATGTATACATCGACATACTGGCCTTCAGGGACAAAACTAGGCATTTCAGGCAACTCGCTCAGGCGAATCTGGAAGCCAGCCAGGAAGAAATGAAACGGTGGTACGACCAGAATGCCACTCTGGTTGAGTTTCAACCTGGGCAAAAAGTGTGGGTGATGGTGCCAGTGGAGCCTTGCGCGCTCCAGGACAAGTGGACTATGCCTTATGAGGTGGTGGAGCGTAGGAGCGAAGTGACCCACCTGGTTGACTTACGGTCTCCTAGGAACCCTTTGAGGGTCTTCCACGTGAACCGCCTCAAACCCCACTTAAAGAGGTCTGTTGTGACTATGCTCTTGGCTACAGATGATCTGGCGGAAGAGGAGAGTGAACCTCTTCCTGACCTCCTGTCAGCCAAGGAGAAGGATGGGTCAGTGGATGGGGTGAACCTCTCGCCTACCCTGAACCCGGGCCAGCAGAGGGACTGTCGGCAGGTATTGGGTCAGTTCGCTTCCCTGTTCTCCCTAATCCCAGGAGTCGCCCATTGGAGCGTCCATGATGTGGACTCTGGAGACAGCCTGCCTGTAAAACAAAGATTTTAGAGGGTAGCTGATAAGGTCAGGGCCAGCATCAAGAAGGAGGTTTCCAAGATGCTTGCGCTAGGGGTGATTGAGCCATCCAGCAACCCCTGGGCTAGCCCAGTGGTCCTTGTGCCAAAAGCAGCTTCACCTGGTGCCACCCAGAACTTCGGTTCTGTGTGGATTACCGTGGGCTCAATGCGGTCACCAAGACTGATGCTCACCCCATCCCCAGAGCTGATGAGCTCGTGGATCAGCTGAGTGCTGCCCGGTACCTCAGTACATTTGAGTTGACATCTGGGTACTGGCAGATTGCCTTGACCGAGGGGGCCAAAGAGAGGTCAGCGTTCTCAATGCCAGAGGGGGACTACCAGTTCAGAATTATGCCCTTTGGGTTGAAGAACGCCCCTGCCACCTTCCAGAGACTGGTTAACCAGGTGCTGAGTGGGCTGGAGGAATTCAGTGTCACCTACCTGGACGATATTGCTGTGTTCAGTTCCAGTTGGGAGGAACATTTGCGACACCTCTGTGAAGTGTTGAAGGCCTTGCAGAGGGCAAGCCTTAATATCAAGGCAAGTGAATGCCAGATAGGGCAGGGTTCTGTGGTGTACTTAAGACACCAAGTAGGGAGCGGCCAGGTGGCGCCCCTACAGACAAAAATTGATACCATTCTGGCTTAGGAACCCCCCAAGACCCAGACAGGAGTGAGGGCCTTTTTAGGACTCACTGGGTATTACAGACGGTTTGTGAAGGGGTATGGCACCATTGTTGCCCCCTTGACAGAACTGACGTCAAAGAAACAGCCCAAGAAGGTGATCTGGAGTGATGCCTGCCTGACCGCTTTTGATGCCCTGAAAACTGCCATGTGCACGGCGCCCATGCTCAAGGCGCCTGATTGCTCGAAAGAATTTGTAGTGCAGACAGATGCTTCAGAACATGGTGTGGGAGCGGTACTCTCACGATTGAATGATGAGGGCTTGGACCAACCCGTAGCTTTCATTAGCAGGAGGCTACTTCCCAGGGAACAGAGGTGGAGTGCAATTGAAAGGAAGGCATTTGCTGTGGTCTGAGGCGCTGAGGCCCTACTTGTTTGGGACTCACTTCCTGGTTCAGACCGACCACATGCCCCTCAGATGGTTGATGCAGATGAGGGATGAGAACCCAAAACGGTTGAGGTGGTCCATCTCCCTACAGGGAATGGACTTCACGGTGGAACACTGACCTAGAATAGAACACACCAATGCCGATGATCAGTCCAGATTTTTCCGCCTCAGTGATGAGAACTCTCATGAGGGTGGGTAGTTCGCCCCACTTTTCAGCTGGAGGGGACACGTGTTAGACCTAGCATTTCTTGGCGTGATTACCCCAGACTTTTTGCCTCTACCTCCTCTATTTTTGATGCTGTGATGGATTGCGTTTTACTGGCTTAGATGCTTTGGGCACTTTGCCACTGCTGATCAGTGTCAAAGTGCAAGTGCTCCCTGTATAAAGTGTTATGGTAATTGGTTGTCCATGATTGGTATGTTTGCCTTACTAGTAAAGTCCCTAGTAAAGTGCACTATGTGTGCCAGGGGAGGTAATGCAAATCCTACTAGTGGGCCTGCAGCACTAATTGTGCCACCCACACAAGTAGCCCTAAAGAAAGAACTCAGGCCTTCCACTGCAGTGCCTGCACGCAGTGTATTAAACTGCCTTGTTGTCCTGATAAGTGCACACACTTGCCAGGCCTTACCCTTCCCTTTTTTTACTCGTCAGACACCCCTATGTTAGGTCCAGGGTACCCCCCTGGGCAGGATGCAGTGTATGTGAAAGGTAGGACATGTACTGAGGTGTGTACCATGTCTTGACAGTGAAATACTCTCGTGGGAAATTGCCCCGTGACTGTGTGTCTCGGAGCAGTCTTGTTCTCTGCTTCGATCGACAGCGTGACCAGAAGCACTGCGATCGTCATTGCCATCGGCCGGACCGGCATCCCCAGAGGAGCTGTGAGAATTCACAGACGCCGGCCGAGCCTGCCTTTGCGAAGGAGAGACCTTGAACCATCACCGTCGGGGGTCTGAGTTCCACTGCCCAAGATTAACGAAATCGCATCGGAGGCCCAAACCGCGGGGAGAGGAGAGGAGAGTGATATCGTACACCCCAGGTAACGCTCAGCGAGCGTGCGTGTGTCGCCGCCTGGGGCGGGGAGCGGACTACGAGAGAAACGCTCTTGGCCTTTCCCATCTTTGCAGCGCGAGCCTCCGCTCAAGCGCATATCGCGGCCCGTACTTGCAGAGGAGTGGCAGTACCGGGGCCAGAGTGTGGAGCTGCACTTTGTTTTCCATCATACCCGTGATGGGGGCATATTTTGGCAGTAGCTGACCGCGAGTCCGTAAGAGTGGCATAAAGACCGTCCAGAGCACCGCGATCGGTGCCGGAGTACATTATTTTGGCATTGCAAGCTGCCTGATGGTTGCATTACGCATTGCATTATTTTTGCATTGCGAACTGCCTGATTATTGCATTACGCATGACATTATTTTGGCATTAGGAACTGCCTGATTGTTGCATTACGCATTGCATTATTTTTGCATTACGAGCTGCCTGATTGTTGCATTACGAATTGCATTATTTTTGCATTACGAACTGCCGGATTGTTGCATTACGCATTGCATTATTTTTGCATTACGGACTGCCTGATTGTTGCAATACGCATTGCATTATTTTTGCTTTACGAACTGCCTGATTGTTGCATTACCTATTGCATTATTTTTGCATAACGAACTGCCTGATTGTTGCATTACGAATTGCATTATTTTGGCATTACGAATTGCCTGATTGTTTCATTATGAACTGCGTAATTTTTACATTATGAAGTGCCTGATTCTTGCATTACGAATTGCATAGCATTGCATCAGGACTGCATTGGATCATCGAGAATTGCCCATTAATGTTGCAAGAACCTACAAGGGCTTGCTGACCTAATAACCGGCAAGGTGAAATATTACAAATACGCATTTGTTTAATTTTTATCGTGTGGTATCATCGTATATCTTTTTTTTTATAAGCAAATAATTGTTTTTTAATGAAACTCGTGTGGAGTCCATTTGTGGTGTTATCACTGGGTTACTGAGAGCGTGGTTGCAAATACTTTACACATTTGCCTTGTAGATAAGCCTGGCTGCTCGTGCCAAGCTACCGAGGGGGTGAGCAGGGGCTATCTGAGAAGGTATCCTTCCTTTCCCTGACTTGGAAGCAAGGGTCCCTATTTGGCCTAAGGTACCTACCTCAGCCAACTAGAGCCCCCCTGTTCTAACACCTGGGAACTAAACATCCTGGAAAGAAGGCACATGAGTACAAGGCGCACACGGAGAGGCACAGATCTGGAGGGAAAAAAGGGAAAAGTACCAAAGAAGGTAGAAGAGGAGAGAGCTCCGACAGAGAGAGTGACGGAGGGGAGTGACAACCCTCAATCCCAAATAGAGCGCCCACCATACCCGACACTTCAAGACATTCTACAGGCCATAACCACTTCAAGTGAGCAGCTGGAGACCAAAATAGACTCTATAGGCACGGACCTGGGCAACCTTAGGGAAGACCACTGGCGACTAACAGAGAGTAGCGGCGAATGAACGCCAACTGTCGGAAACATCCCTGGATATCGCGGTAATGAAAAAGCAACTGGCAGCCCTTGAGACAAAAGTGGGCACACTTGGATTTCGAGCAGAAGCTGCTGACAACAGATTGTGTAGGAACAATCTCCTTATAGTGGGCCTGCCTGAGAAAGCAGAGGTCTTCAGCATGGTGGACTATCTAAAAAAATGGCTATGCACTCAAGTAGCACCAGAAGTACTATCAGTCTTCAATGCATTGGAGAGAGCACACTGAGTGCCAACGAGACCGCCTGTACCAGGAAACCCTCCACAGGTGGTAATAACGGGACAGCTTCACTATAAAGAGAGAGACCCTATTTTAGCTCAAGCACGTCAAAAGGGAGACATCAAGGTGAACAATGCAGCAGTGCAAATCTTTCCTGACTTTTCCAGAGACATGCAGAGGCAATGGACCGTATTCCAGAGCAAAAGCTTTGTCAACTAAACTACAAATACATTATGCTCTTCCCAGCCCGGATGGAGTAGGACCACCTCTGGAGCCCGGACAGAGAAGACAACGAGGGGGAAGGTCCCGCAACCGATGGCCAAAAGGGACTTGATGGTCCCCACGCATTAGGAAGCAGAACTGGAACAGTGAAATGCGATTAAGGTGGTGGCGCTTATGAGTGAAAAGGAAAAGGAGTGTGCAGCCCCAAAGTACAGCGATGCAGCAATAGAGTGGGGCTCAGAACAAGGGTCCAGTGAGTCTGAGGCTCTGAGCACGGAGCTTCCAGAAGTGACGCCGCAAACAGCTGACAGCATCATTTGAGAGACATATGGTTGCGGTAGCCAGGAGGGGAGTCAGAGGGACATAGGGCACAATCGACCCAGCGACAAGGTACTGGGGTTCCAATGGAGGTGGAGCCGCAGGGGGTTTCTGAGGTTCCTGAGCTGGGGGGGGTGGCTGTGAAGGCTGAAGGAGCAATAAACCACCCACTTTGACCGAACAAACTGCAAGCAGTCACTTGCGGAATTAACTTTTATAGTTTGGATTGAAGGCGTTTACCTACTTGTCATGGGTAGCGGGAGTTGGGGGATTTGGTTATTGTTACCAAAGGGGGAGGGCCTTGAGTTGAACTATTTTCAGAACGAGTCACTGATTGTTGGGAACGCATACATGAGGAGGCAGGTCCATGGGGGGAGACGAGGTTGCACATTTTCAGAGGCAATAACAAATGGCTGGCACACAGAACTATAAATACATGACCTGGAACATTAGAGGTATGCACACCATGGCAAAGAGATATAAAGTACTGTAGTGTAGTTCCTATTTCCCTTATAGGCTCTGCGCATTGGAATAATACACACTATAGTTTTTGCATAGGACTAAGGTCAGTATGCTCCTATCGAGTACATTAAACCTAATTACTTGTGTGTGCCAGCTAAGAGGTCACTAGAAACTTCTCGAATGAACAAGAAGGGAGTAGTTTCTGACAACCACATAAACATGACAACTTTGTTTCCCTTAGAATTGGAACACGGCTTAGAATCGTGGAAACAATAGATAACAGTTTCACTCAGTCAATCGTGCATGCTTAGTTTCTTCAGAGTTACATAGAAATAGATAGACGGGCGTTTCAATAAAAGGGGTTTATTGAACAGTCTTGTTTCTCGTGTAAGAGATATGAGCTGTTACAATCGTTAGACAGTAAGCAAGATATAATACGCACAGCGTAAGCAGTAAGAAGAAAAAATACTGCAATAGCATTTTCTTTTAGCTATGACATATATTCATATATACATACATAAATAACACAGGCTAAAAAGTGAATACTCGTCTGATGCTTCTAAAATAGTCCTACCGAAGTGTACCTAACCTAAGTGTTGTACGAGGTAAGAAGTAGGTGCTGTTTTCTATAGTATGGTATATACTAAGTTTAGTATGGTAAGAGTCCCTCTAGGTTCTAGTTGGCTCCATACCTTTAGAATGAGCGAGGTGGGAATCTCTATCCGGGTCTCAAACTCTAAAACCCCGCAAAGGGAGTCAGAACACTGGAAGCTTGATTCTCTGCGAGTAGGGATGACAGTGTCTGGTCAGTGCGCCAGGCCGGGATATGGTCTCTTCCGAACTTGCCGTGGCGAACCGTGCAGTCAAGTCGTGCTGAGTCGTTCCGTGGTTTGCCATGGTAAGGGAAGGCATATTTATACCTGGAAGGTGCTTAGGAATGCTAGCATTGACATAAAGTTGGGCAGAGGAAGACGTCATGGATGAACCCCTAAGGAATAGTAGTTCATGCATAATAGATGAGTTCTTGGAGAAATCAATAATCCTAGCTAGGGAAAGTCCAGTTCGGCTCAAGGGTCTGGTTTCTAAGAACTCGTTGTGACGTGGGATGGACGGATGTAGGGGACCATGCCTGTATTTGGTTAGCATGACTAATGCCTAAATAAGGACTGGGATTCTATGCCTAAATAAGGGCAAAGCGAGTTGTGCCTAAATAAGGAAATGATTCAGGGAAACCTATATACGGGTATCTAAATTGAAACACAACAGTACTATCCTACCTTCGCCGGAGAGGGCTACAGATAGCCCTGCTGCTGGAGACACACCTCACACAGAAAGATAGAACAGCATTGCAGAGGCGCTGGAGAGGCCAAGTTTATTACACTAACTATTCGGCCTATGCGAGCGGTGTATTGATATGGATTCAGGCAGGGGTCCCATTCCAACTGATAGAATGCCTAATAAATCCGGAGGGCCGCTATTTGGCAATTCGGGGACGGTTGGAAGGCCGTGAACTGAGCATAGTGAACGTCTATGCTCCCAATGCTGACCAACCGTCCTTTTTTACCCAACTGAGTCACTGCCATATCCGACTGGTGCTACTACACCGGAGGGGGGGGGGGGTTTAATAGCATGGGCGATATACACCTGGACAGATCTCACCTCCACTGCAAGGCTGTCAAGTGGCACACACTTCACAAGCATTTAGTTCCTGGCGGCTCCCCTGGTGATTGCTGGATTCTTGGAGAATCCTTCACACCTGGCACAGAGATTACTCCTACTTTTCCCTAGTCCATGAGGTACAGGTATGATTAGACACCTTCCTATGCACGGTAGATACGCAAAGCCTAGTTCATACTAAAGAATATCTATCACGCATAATATCAGACCACAACCCAGCAATGCTGTCTCTGGGGTGGGCGCACCCTAGACCGACGATTCCCACCTGGAGGCTTAGTCCAGATGTTCTGGAAGATCAGGTGTTTCGAGAAGAGTTAGGAGGTAAAATTACACAATACTTGTCAGGCGCACCCTCCTAAGGGAGGTCAAACAGGTGGACGAGACTCTCAGGGGGTTAGAACGCAGGCGACTGGAACACCCCAAACTCCATCAGGCAGCACAAGAGGCCAAAGAGGTGGTAGCAATGCAGACTTAGAGGCTCGGGTGCTTTGATTACAAACAATACCTTGAGCAAACTCACGCAGAAAGGGACAAGTCAGGGTACCTGTTGGCGTGGTTGGTGAATCCCATAGGCAGGGGCTCCCCAGTGGTCGAACTAGAGGACAAGGAGGGTACCAGGCAATATACACAGGAGAAGATCAACAATATCTTTGCTAAGCTGGGTTGTATAGGTGCTCGACACAGTGCGACAGGACAGTGGCCCGGGAATATCTGAAGGGACTACAGATGAGACCCCTAGATCCAACAGAGACGGAGGACCTGTGGGCTGATATGGCATTACAGGAGGTGCGTGCATCCATCAAACATGTGGCTCGTAACAAGACCCCGGGCACCAACGGGCTACCGGTGGAATCTTACACCACATACATAGAAGAACTGGCCACCAGTTTGGTTTACCTATATCAGGCAGATCAAGACACTGGGTCGCTGCCAGAGAGCACCAGAGAGCCCTCATTGGCCCGGTGCTGAAACCAGGGAAGTCGGCGCATGACTATACGGCTTAGAGGCCATTATCCATGATAAACATGGATTATAAAATATTAAGGAAGATACTAGCAACCCGACATTTGCCACACATGCTGACATTGGTCCAGGCCGGGTTTATTCCAGGGTGAAATACTGCAATTAACATACGGTGACTCCTAACTATCATGGATTCAAATGTTCACGATAGGCCAGAGGCAGCGGTGCTTGCCGTGGACATCAAGCAGGCTTTCGATAGCTTCGAGTGGCCCTATCTATATGAGGTGTTGTCTGCAGTGGTGCTAGGAGGAGGCTTTCTGGCATGGGTAAAACTGCTCTACACAAACCCAACAGCTGGGGTGCACACAGGGAAGACTTTCTCTCTTAGGCAGACAGTGGAGAGGGGTATGAGGCAAGGGTGCCCTTTGTCCCCACTACTATTTACCCTTGCTATGGAGCCACTGGCTTGCAGGGCAAGAGGGGGGCAGGACTACAGAGGTCTGCAGCTCAGAAAGATGAGTCATTACATAGCTCTGTAAGTGGACAATATCCTACTGTTCCTCTGGGATGCATCCACGGACCTGGTGGGGGCCCAAATCATGTTGGCACAGTTTGGCAGACTATCCGGCCTCAAGGTTAACTGGCAGAAATCAAAATTGTTTCCCATGATGTCCAACAGACCTCCGCCACCCGATCAGGAGAATCTCCAGTAGGAACTTAACTGTCTGACATACTGAGGAATTAAAAGTGTACCATGGCCCCGTCGAGCTTTTGGAGGGCAATGTGAGTAGAGCGGTATGTTTGATTCGATCCTCCATGGATTTATGGAAGTCCGTGCCGCTTTCGGTAGCCGGAAGAATAGCCGTCTTAAAGATGGTGGCACTCCCATGACTGTTGTACTTTTTTCGAACCCTCCCTGTGTGGATTCCACGAGGGACATTCAATCAATCAATCATTTGTAAAGCGCACTACATACCCGCGAGGGTCTCAAGGAGCTGGGGGGGGGCGCTACTGATCGAACAGCCAGGTCTTGAGTATCCTCCTGAAGGTCAGCAGGTCTTGGGTCTGTTGTAGGCTCAGTGGGAGGGTGTTCCATGTCTTGGCGGCGAGGTGGGAGAAGGATCTCCCGCCGGTGGTTGTTCTTCGGATGCGCGGGACGGTGGCGAGTGAGAGGTCGGCGGAGCGTAGCTGGCGGTTGGGGATGTAGAAGGAGAGCCGTCTGTTGAAGTAGGCTGTGGAGTGCTTTGTGTGCGTGGATGAGGAGCTTGAAGGATTTCCTCTTGTTGACGGGGAGCCAGTGCAGGTTTCTCAAGAGGGGGGTGATGTGGCTGTGTTGTGGTACGTCGAGGATCAGTCGCGCCAAGGTGATTTGGATGCGTTGTAGTCGTTTGATGAGCTGGGTTGGGGCTCCCGCGTAGAGGGCGTTTCCGTAGTCGAGTCTGCTGCTGATGAGGGCCTGGGTGACTGTCTTTCTTGTATCTGTCGGGATCCATCTGTAGATCTTGCGGAGCATGCGGAGGGTGTTGAAGCAGGAGGAGGAGACGGCGTTGATTTGCTTGGTCATTGAGAGCGTTGAGTTGTGGAGGATTCCCAGGTTGCGTGCGCGGTCGGTGGGTGTCGGGGCTGCCCCCAGTGCCGTCGGCCACCAGGAGTCGTCCCAGGCAGAGGTGTTGGAGCCGAGGATGAGGACCTCCGTCTTGTCCGAGTTCAGCTTCAGGCGACGGCCTTCATTCCTTCGTGGAGGTTGGCTTTGGCGGTGATGGGGTCCTTGGTGAGGGAGAGGATCAGTTGAGTGTCGTCTGCGTAGGAGATTATGATGAGGTCGTGCTGTCGGGCGACGTGTGTGAGCGGGGCCATGTAAATGTTGAACAGTGTCGGGCAGAGGGAGGATCCCTGGGTTATGCCGCAGATGATCTCGGAGGCTTTGGAATGGAATGGGGGGAGGCAGACGCTCTGGGTTCTGCCGGTGAGGAAGGAGGTGGTCCATTCCAGAGCCTTGTCTTGGATCCATGCGGTGTGGAGGCGTGCGCGTAGTGTGCTGTGGCAGACGGTGTCGAAGGCGGCGGAGAGGTCTAGGAGGATGAGTGCTGCAGTCTCACCGTTATCCAGCAGGGTCCTGATGTCGTCAGTGGCGGCGATGAGGGCAGTCTCGGTGCTGTGGTTGCTGCGGAACCCTGACTGGGAAGGGTCCAGGATTCTGTTTTCTTCGAGGTATCGGGGTAGCTGTCTGTTGACGATTTTCTCAATGACCTTGGCCGGGAAGGGGAGCAGAGAGATGGGCCGGAAGTTCTTGAGGTCTCTTGGGTCTGCCTTAGGTTTTTTGAGTAGGGCATTTATCTCTGCGTGTTTCCAGCTCTCTGGGAAGGTCGCGGTCTGGAGGGAGAGGTTGATGACATTGCGCAGGTGGGGTGTGTGAGAAGTTGGCCTGATGTATGATGTCACTAGTTCTAGTGTACACCTTATATCAGTCCAAATACCCTTATGAACTCCACTCCTGAGGCGGAAGCCGGGAGTTAGCACGCTCATGTTTTAAAATTGTACTTCTTGTTTACTGCTTTTAAAAACTGCTAATTCCCACCTGATTCTAGTGCACTCGCTGCAGACCGCTCAGCCGATTCAGGGCTGACACGGCATACTGTTGCCAGGGCAACGCCGCCTCACAGCAGCGGACACGCCCAATCACGTGACCAATCACCTGACCACGCCCACTAGCTCTATTTGAGCGCGCGCTGACCGAGATCGCGCGTTCAAAGAACTCCACTCCTGAGGCGGAAGCCGGGAGTTAGCACGCTCATGTTTTAAAATTGTACTTCTTGTTTACTGCTTTTAAAAACTGCTAATTCCCACCTGATTCTAGTGCACTCGCTGCAGACCGCTCAGCCGATTCAGGGCTGACACGGCATACTGTTGCCAGGGCAACGCCGCCTCACAGCAGCGGACACGCCCAATCACGTGACCAATCACCTGACCACGCCCACTAGCTCTATTTGAGCGCGCGCTGACCGAGATCGCGCGCTCAAAGAACTCCACTCCTGAGGCGGAAGCCGGGAGTTAGCACGCTCATGTTTTAAAATTGTACTTCTTGTTTACTGCTTTTAAAAACTGCTAATTCCCACCTGATTCTAGTGCACTCGCTGCAGACCGCTCAGCCGATTCAGGGCTGACACGGCATACTGTTGCCAGGGCAACGCCGCCTCACAGCAGCGGACACGCCCAATCACGTGACCAATCACCTGACCACGCCCACTAGCTCTATTTGAGCGCGCGCTGACCGAGATCGCGCGTTCAAAGAACTCCACTCCTGAGGCGGAAGCCGGGAGTTAGCACGCTCATGTTTTAAAATTGTACTTCTTGTTTACTGCTTTTAAAAACTGCTAATTCCCACCTGATTCTAGTGCACTCGCTGCAGACCGCTCAGCCGATTCAGGGCTGACACGGCATACTGTTGCCAGGGCAACGCCGCCTCACAGCAGCGGACACGCCCAATCACGTGACCAATCACCTGACCACGCCCACTTCCTATGCCATCCTCGTAAACATAAAAATGTGCTGCAACCGGAAGCGCAGCGGACGAGCGCAGCGGGCGCGACGAATGCGCGCATAAGGCAAGCTCGTCTGCGCTCGTCCGCGCCGAGGACGGGCCAACGGCCACCCCCCCTGCAACTCCAGCATCACGGCCTCCTACACTCACGGTGAGATTAACCTATTCCACCGATGAATTACGACAACTGAGACACTTAGCGAATCAACCGCATATACTCCCTCATTTAAGCTACTCCAATCATATCGTAGGCCCACTCCTATGTCCAACTTGCATCAAAGATTCCGGCAATCCTTCAATAAACAACATACCTTCAATACAAGCAGCACTAATAAACGCCAGATCCCTCCCCAAACACAAAACAGAAATCGCCGACTTGATCGATGCGCACAAACTTGACCTACTGTTTGTCACCGAGACATGGGGCGATGAGGCCTCAGGACCCGATTTTGCAGAAGCCACTCCTATCAACTACAATGTTTGCAGACTTGACAGACCAATAAAAAGAGGTGGCGGCATTGCCATAATTTATAAAAGCCACTTCAAACTCTCGACTAAACCACATATATATTCAGAATATGAGTCTCTCACATTCACTCTAGGCTTATCAGCAAAATCATCCTTCAAGGGAATGCTGATTTACCGCCCTCCAGGCTCAAGAGCTAAGTTTTTAGCTAACATAGGTAGTATAATCGAAGCAGTCGCTGATGCCCCCCATTTCACGCTACTAGGTGACTTCAATTTCCATCTTGAGACTTCAAATAACCATGATACCACGCAACTTATTGCAGACCTTGAAGCTGCAGGCCTAACACAACTCATTAATTCCCCGACTCATCAGGCTGGTCACATATTAGATGGAATATTTACAAACAGTCCTCTTGTAAATATCACCCAGATAATCCCTCTGATCTGGACAGACCATTCAACTATTTGCTTCACAGTGCAAACAAACTACATTAAATCGAACCCCGTTGCACCAGCTCGTTCAACATACAGAGACTGGAAAAATATTGATATATCACAATTAGCAGAGATGATACAGGACAAATTTATCCCCACTGAGCAGGACCCTACCATAGCATCTTCAAACTACCTGACTAACCTAGACATGGCCTGTAACAAACTAGCCCCACTTAAATCATCACACCGAAATAGAACAACACCTTCAGCCCCATGGTTCACTGAGGCTCTACGCATGCAGAAACAATACTGCAGGAACCTTGAAAGACAATGGCGTCGCAACTACAGCCCGGCAGACAAATCCAACTACAAAAATGCCCTCGCTATCTACAAAAGAGCGATAACCACCGAGAAAAGTCATTACTTTATCACTCAGATTAATCAGGCAAAAAACTCGTCAGGAGAACCATTCAGGGTAGTTACCACCCTATCCAACCCCCCGACGCCGCCCTTAGAGGCTTCTCAATCACTGACCGATGCCTTGGCCAGCTTCTTCGAGGAAAAAGTCAGTTCCATCTTCCAGACTTTTTCACGATCTACCCCCCTACCATCTTCGAGTCCTCCCCTTACTAGCACTTCGCCAACTCTATTATCTTTCAACCCCGTAGATAAAGATCATATTCAACGTCTAGTAGCCAGTACTAAATCCGGCTCCCCCCTTGACCCATGTCCCCCTTCTATTCTTAACCGCATACCGGAAGCAATTTCCCCTTTATTATCCACCATATGCAACGCTATGTTCGCAACAGGAATATATCCTTCAGTCTGGAAAGAAGCGATCATAAAGCCATTGCTGAAAAAACCTACGCTAGACCCTCTTCTCCCAGCAAGCTATAGACCTATCGCTTGTCTCCCATTTCCAGCAAAGATTTTTGAAAAGTCCATGAACCTGCAGCTGTCAAAATACATCAATGACAACAATCTGCTAGACGACACACAGTTCGGTTTTAGGCAGGGACACGGGACAGAGACGGCACTACTGAAAGCCGCGGACGAAATCAGAACAACCATGGACAAGGGAGGATCAGCCGTCTTGATACTCCTAGATCTCTCCGCTGCATTTGACACGGTCGATCATATTACTTTGATCGACCGTGTCGCAGCTCTGGGAATAGGAGAAACAGCTAAAGACCTGATTGCTTCCTTCCTCGCCAATCGGCCTCAGACTGTCAAAATGGGCAATTTCACCTCCCAGACCTTCTCTCTCCCCTGTGGCGTTCCACAGGGCTCCTCGCTAAGTCCGACGCTTTTTAATATCTATGTATCGGACTTGGCGAGGGTGATAAAATCCTACGGTATTGCCCTGACCACATACGCCGACGACACGCAACTAGTGCTTTCGGTATACAATAACGGAGCCAGCGTGGCAGCCAACTTCCAGGAGGGTATGAAGGCAATAAGCTCCTGGATGTCATCAAACTGCCTCAAGCTTAACTCTGATAAAACGGAGGTGATGACATTTGGGAGCTTGAGACCAGCATGGTCCCCACAATGGTGGCCACCGGAGCTGGGATCCCCCCCCCAACCGGTGACTAAGGTTCGTAACCTGGGAGTCACCTTCGACAATAAACTGACTTTTCACCACCACGCCAATGCCGTCGTATCATCTGCATTCTATACACTCAAAAAAATCAAGAAACTTCTTCCATATCTACCTCAGTCAGCCAGCAAAACACTTATCAGTACTTTAGTGTTTTCAAAAACGGACTATTGCAACTCTCTGCTTCTTAATGCGCAAGAAGGAGTCCTCAATAAATTCCAGACCGTTCAAAACGCGGCTGCCAGAATCTTACTTTCTATCCCCAAATTCACATCAGTATCCCACCACATCAAAAAGCTCCATTGGCTCCCAATCAGGAGCCGAATAAAATTCAAGGCTCTTTGCATAGCCTACAAGACCCTTAACTACCCAGGGCCTAAGTTCCTAAAAGTAGCTCTTCATCCATTGGAGCATCGCAGAACACTTCGATCCTCTACAGCCTGTATGCTGTCTGTCCCTCGGACAAAAAAGGCCACTTGGGGAGACAGGTGCTTCACTACAGCCACTGCTAAACTATGGAACACCCTCCCATTGCATATCAAATATGCCCCCACCCTCCTTATATTCCGAAAGAGCCTCAAAACATGGCTTTTTTCCTCTGTTTAACCACCCTCAAGAGTAAGGAGTTCTCTGATCATTAGCGCCGAGACACCTGTATGGGTATTTGCGCGCTTTAAAAATAGCAAAAATAAATAAATAAATATGGTGATTGGTTGTAAAGTCAACCTTATAGACCAGCTATCCTAGTGGTAGCATGGACAAGAGCAGTCTTAGGCTAAACTCTGAATGGCATGTGAAGCCAGCTGTGATACCATATATAATCCCTTGAATACCAAATGAAAGGACACCACAACAGATATATATATAAAATAAAGTGTATTTATTCTAGTCAAACCCTCAGCACTCTTTATGAGATTAGAGGTAAGTACAACACAGTCTTATTTAAGCATACATTAAGTCACACAGGTAAGTAATACAGTTAGGCCCTAGGGGCCACGCAAACCATATACTAAGTAAGTGGTATAAGGACCACTGTCACGGAAATAGAATAGGCCTAGGCCTAGGGAATCGCTGGGGCTACACTACACTAGCGTTAGTTAGGAAGTGGGAGGCCCACGGGATTCGTGTGCAGAGTGGAAACACTCACGCGTAATGCGTAAAAGTCACTAGCAATAGTACAGTTTAGAAAACGATAGATTTAGGACACTTCCGGAGTAGCTAGGAAGTTGAGACTGGAAAACTAGACACTAGTTTAGTCACTATCCTGATGAGCACCGGAGTACCCAAGTTACCTAGCCCACAGGCTGCGGGTGCATAGGGGTGAAGATGCGTTGGTTTTCGTCGTCGACTCCTATGGATGCCTGAAGAAAGATGCTGACAGGCAGTCAGTGAAGAGTGTCCGGTGGATCCCAAGGCTGGGATCAAGAAGAGAGGAGACCTGCAAGCAGAAGGGACAGAGTCAAGGTCACTAGCCAGTGACCACGTGGAACCAGGAAGGAACCAGGCGATGTCGTGAAGATTGCAGGTGAAGGTGAAGCTTGTCGCTGCAGCCAGGAGGACCAGGAAGCGTCGAGGATGACCAAGACCAGGAGGCGAGCTGTCCCACGAAGGCTTTTGCTGTCGGCGGCGTCGAAGTTGGACTAGGACTCACCAAGCCTTGGCAAGCGGAACCCACGAAGAACGGAGGACTTGCTTCTGGTGCAGACCAGGAAGGTCTGGGGTGCTTCTTCTTTGCAGAGAAGCGGGAGCCAGTCTGGAGGAGCCAAACCAGCGCAGAAGATTTCAGGGTGCGTCGTCACAAAGGCCACTAGCCAGCGGGCAAGCAACCGGACAGACGCGGCAAGCAGGAAAATGCAGAAGGGCCCCACGCAGGACTCGTGGAGTGTGGGGGGCTGGTCTTCGGTGCAGATGGTGCTTGGGGCTGGTGCTTCTCAATCCCCGGTGCACAACTTCGAGGGTGCCTCAGAAGCTGCGCTTGAAGTTACTAGCCACTTTTCCCAGGTAGCCGGTCCCACGTCGCTCGTCGCCTCCACGGATCTCAGCTTTGCTGTGGATGTGGATCAGGGTCGGAGAAGTCTGGAAGTCAAGGCTCTGGTCGGGCTCTGCAGTCGGTTCCTCGTAGAACGTGGGCAAAGCAAAGGGTAGTCTCTTGATGGTGCCTGTTTGCACAGGGTAGCCACTCCTTGGCCACAAGGGAGATTCTTCAGTCTTCTTCTTTCGTCGAATGTCGAAGGTCCAGAGTTTCTGTTCAAGTTGCAGGTTCAGGATAATCTAAAGTTTTGAGGCCCAACTCCCACTCTTATACTAATCTGGGGGGCTGGGATACCTGCTAGGTCACGCCTTATGGGTGGGACCTGGGAGGGGGTGGTTACACCCACTTCCCTTTGTCCAGTTTCGCGCCAGAGCTGGGGCTGGAGTGCCCCAGTGCCGGTTTGAACTGGACTATGCAAGGAACACCTTGTGTGCCCCAGGCATGTCTCATTCCTTTCAGCCCACCCTGCCCCAATACACTAAAGGCTGTCTGGGGAGGTGCTAGCACCTCCCCAAGCAGGAAACCTATTGTCCAGGCCTCCCTGGCTGGGATCACTCCCAGCTGCAGGAGGTCAGACTTGTGTCGTGGCAGCAGCATCCATTTTGTGATGCTGAGGCTTTGGTTAGAGTTAAACAGCAAAGTAGGATTTTAACATGTCTCTCCCTCTAGAAGGGAGGAATAATATCCTCATCACCAGAAATGGTATGGGGGTATTATTCCAAAGTGTTAGACACCTTACACGACATGTTTTGATAAAGCCAAACCATAGTTACCATAACCGTTTAAGATAATAAGGCACTTTAAGAGTATATGGTAGGCTATATCATAGAACAGCTATAAGGACATGGTTCCGAAAGCTGCAGACAGGCTCAGCTCATGCTAGAGCACCATCTCACATGTTACCAAGCAGTCTGCCTCCAGGATTGTTAAGGCCTGCCATAGGAGTGGCTGATAGGTGCACATGTGTCTATATATAAGGTAGATATAGGTATACTATATCTAAGCAAGGGGTGATTACACGACCTTGCCCCAGCTGAGTGATCAGCCAGTTGTGTCTGATTGGAAGGCCAGACCAGGGGTGGCATAATACATGCTGCAGCCCCTGGGAGGCCTAGGGTACACCTATGCCCTGGGTACCTAGGGTACAATGTACAGGGTCCAATAAGGTGATCCTTACCAATTGGGAATGTACCTAGAGTACATGGAGTCCATTTTAAAGAGAGAGCAGACAGCCTGAGACCCTGAATGGCAGAATCTCAGGCCAACTAAGTCGAAAAACCAGCTAGACACTAGGCAAAAAGTTGGTGGTAACCATAGTCAGATATCCACCTTCCTACAGGGTGTGATGGAGCTGCTTGCTTTGTTGAAGACGTGGTGCTTGAATGGGTCTGACTGAGAGCTGGAGTGGATTGTGCTCATGGTCTTGATGGTGTCATCGACGCTCACGCTGGCCGAGGCTAGCAGGGGGTCGTGGTCGATGGTGTGCGGAGGGTCTGTTGTGTTGCTGTCTGTTGGGGCTGTCTGGGTGTTGAAGCTGTCGTGGATGTCTGCTATCTTGCGGTGGAAGAAGGTGGCGAGGGAGTCGCACAGGGCTTGCGACGGTGGGATGTCGTTGGTGTTGGAGCTGGGGTTGGAGAGTTCCTTCACGATGTTGAAGAGCTCCTTGCTATTGTGTGCGTTGTTCTCAAGGCGGTCTTTGAAGGAGGTCCTCTTAGCCGCACTGATGCGGTGATGGTGGTTGCGGATGGCGTCCTTGTGTGCTGCGTGGCTGTTCGGAGTTTGTTCACTGTGCCATTCCTTCTCTAGTTTCTGGCAGGCTTGCTTGGAGGCAAGGAGTTCTGGGGTGAACCAGCTGGCCCTCTTGCTAGTGTCTCTGTGGGGGGGGTTTCTTCAGCGGGGCGAGGGTGTTGGCGCAGTCCTCGATCCAGCGTTTGAGGCTGTGGGCAGCGTCGTCGGCGTTGGAGGGTTCGGTGGGTGGGCTGAGTGCGAGGTTTGAATGTAGTTGGTCTGCGGTGATTTTGCTCCAGCAGCGGCGGGGGATCTGTTGGGTGCGGTGGTGGGTTTCTGGAAGGCGAAGTGGATGCAGCGGTAGTCGGTCGAGAGGAGGTCGGTGGTGTGGCTGACGGAGACGTGCGGGCTTGAGGAGAAGACGGTGTCGAGCGTGTGGCCGGCGGAGTGGGTGGGCGTTGTGACGAGTTGCTTCAGTCCGAGGTTGGCGAGGTTATCGATCAGGGTTGTGGAGTTGTTGTCGTCGTTGTTCTCAAGGTGAAAGTTCAGGTCTCCGAGGAGGATGTAGTCGGTGGAGGTCGGGCGTGCGTGCTGATGAAGTCGGCGATGGAGTCGCTGAACTGGGGACGGGGTCCGGGTGGTCGTAGACGAGGGTGCCTCTGAGGGTGGAGTTAGGGTCTGTGTGGATCTGGAAGTGCGTGTGCTCGGCGGTGCTGAGTGCGTCATCGGTGCTGGTCGAGACCCTGATGCTGTTCTTGTGGACGATGGCGATTCCTCCTCCAACTCCGTTGGTGCGGTCTCAGCGGGTGATTTTGTAGCCGTCTGGGATGGCTGTGGCGATGTCGGGTGCGGAGGAGTCGTTCAGCCAGGTCTCTGTCAGGAAGACGACGTCCGGGTATGGTGTGTTGAGCAGGTCCCAGAGCCCGACGGCGTGTTTGCGTGCGGAGCGGGTGTTCAGTAGTATGCATCGGAGGTGGTTGGGGTCTTTCCTGGCGGGTGGTTCGTCGGCTCTGAGGCTAGGGTAGATGCAGTTCCAGCAGGTGATGGGACCGTGTGTGCGTTTTGGGGCAGCCTTGAAGCAGGTGTGGGTCCTTCCGGAGTTGAGAGCGTGCAGAGTGCTGGCGTCGTAGTGGCGGCGGTCGTCGTGGTGGGTGCCACATGGGGGGGGGGATATATGGGGAGGTGGGAGGGAGGAGCAGCTGGGAGGCGGGGGCAGCGAATTGGCAGTGGGCAGTCGGGGGGCAGGGGACGCAGCAGCAGGGGAGGTGAGGGACGATGAGGGGAACAGAAGGCAAAAGGGCACAAAAAACGAAGGAAAACAAGTGTCACAGAGGGCAAGAGGGCACAGAAATACAGGAAAAACAAGTGGCACAGAAGGCAAAAAGGGCAGAGGGCACAAAAATACAGGGGCAGCTGAGAAACAGAAGGCAAAAACGGGCGGAGAGGCACGGGGGCAGAGAGGGGTACAGAAGGAAAAACCGGGCAGAGACACTGGGGCAGCGAGGGGTACAGAAGGAAAAAAACGGGCAGAGACACGGGGACAGTGAGGGGAACAGAGGGAGGAAAACGGGCACGGACCCCGAACAGGCAGCGGGGGAAGACAGAACAACAGCAGTCACAGACACGACAGTGAATACAGAAGGCAAGAGGGCACAGAAATACAGGGAAAAAACGAGTGGCACAGAAGGCAAAAAGGGCAGAGAAATACAGGAAAAACGAGTGGCACAGAAGGCAAAAAGGGCAGAGAAATACAGAAAAAACGAATGTGTCAGTAGGCAAGAGGACAGAGAAATACAGGAAAAACTAGTGTCATAGAAGACAAAAAGGGCAGAGAAATACAGGAAAAACGAGTGTCACAGAAGGCAAAAAGGGCACAGAAATACAGGAAAAACGAGTGGCACAGAAGGCAAAAAGGGCAGAGAAATACAGGAAAAACGAGTGTCACAGAAGTCAAGCGGGCACAAAAATACAGGGGCAGCTGAGAAACAGAAGGTAAAAACGGGCAGAGAGGCACGGGGGCAGCGAGGGGTACAGAAGGAAAAACCGGGCAGAGACACGGGGGCAGCGAAGGGTACAGAAGGAAAAACCGGGCAGAGACACGGGGCAGTGCGGGGTACAGAAGGAAAAACCGGGCAGAGACACGGGGGCAGCGAGGGGTACAGAAGGAACACCGGGCACAGACACTGGGACAGCGAGGGGAACAGAGGGAGAAAAACGGGCACGGACCACGAACAGGCAGCGGGGGAAGACAGAACAACAGCAGTCACAGACACGACAGTGAAATACAGGCAATACAATAAAACAATAGAGCGGAAGATGAACAAACCTACAGCCTACCACTGGCCACCAGGGATGAGGTGCAGGTGGCAGCCTGCGGGTGGTGGAGGGCGTCGAACTTCCTCAGCAGCAGCGGCAGCTGGGGCAGGGACACACAGGCGGTGCTGTGCGGAGGGGGAGCGACCTACCTGGTGGGGTCAAGGGTCGCATTCAGAGACTTAGACTCAATGATCGTATCCTTTATATGGGGAACAGGCCGCAGGAGGGTTGCGCTGGCCACACTGCAACGCGCCACGACAGAGGGCGAACTTGCAGTCCCAAACTTTGGAGCATACTATATTGCAGCTCAACTGAACTGGATGAGCCAGTGGCTGGCAGCTGGGAGGAAGCTAGATAGAGCACAGTACCCATTAGCCCCGACCACCCCAACACTCATGAAAATATTGATGGGCGCACAGTGGGACTCGTCAGGAGACACAACCGAAACCATAGTGGTGACATGCTGCTAGATTCGATAATTAAGGTGGGTTGGTGGTAGAGTACCTTATACTCTGGACCTGCCTACAGCCCTGCTTCGATACCTTCCGCAGGGGATACGCTGGTCGTGACTGAAGGCTTGGAGGAGGCAGGTATGAGGTGATGGGGGATCTCTACCAGGACTCTGAGTTACTCCCCTTCAAAGAGGTCTGGACAGAATATGACTTACCAGGAGGCCAGTTTTTAATGCATAGGGTGCTCGCACTGAGGATATGGAAACATTGGGGCACAGGCACCACAGAACCTCGGGCGTTGGAGGGGTGCCGGTACGTCACACTTTTGGAAGGGAAGATAAAAACAGTTTCCTGCCTCTACAGGGCGATCCGGCGAGACATACAGAAACCATTGGAGCGATTACGATCAGACTAGGAGATAACCCCGAAAGCGCCCAGAAACTAATAAACTACTACGTGCTCCACAGGACATACCTCACCCGGCATAAATTAGGCGATACTTTGGAGTAGAAACGGCAGTATGTCCTAGTTCTGGAGAGAGGGAAGCCCATATTTTGCACATGTTCTGGGATTGCCCTATTCTGTGTGCATTCTGGGAGGAGGTTCGTCGCATAGTAGCAGACATTATAGACAAAGAGTTACCACAAACCCCAGGCCATTACCTACTAGGATGGTTCCTGCATACGCCCAAATAAAAAACGACTGGGAAATTCCAAGACCTGGCTTATGTACTGGCTAAACAGGAGATAGCTAAGAATTGGAAAGCTCCAGGGGGATGAGAGTGGGAGTGGAAAAAGGAATTAGAAAAGTGGGCGGGGGCGAAGGGAGATTACTAGACAGAGAAAGGGCATAGGCAAAATAGACCTGGCAAGGGAATGGGAGTGACTAGTGGGAGAATTGACAACCAATGAGCATGAAATCAGTAGAGTAGGATCCCCCAAGCCCGTGACACCGGATCAGGGAGGGGACGAATAAGGCATGGCAGAACAGGAGTAGGCCAACCAGGCGACATTACTACAGCTACATGAATAAGATAATGCTAGACAATAAGAAGAGGTCCATATCATATACACAGTGGTTGAAGTAACAGCTACCTAAAATCGAGTGCAACTCAAGGGAGGGAGGGGGAAGGAGGGAATTAGCCTATGTTAACGGTGGAACGAACCAGCTTCTATACATTCAACAACACATGTATGACATTACTGATGCAGGACTGTACACTGTGAATATTTGAAAGCTCAATAAAATATGGTTTAAAAAATAGGAAGAGCAGTGATCTTTAAAATGATTACATTGCCAGAACTTCCTTGTGTGATCCAAAACAGTTTTTTTATAATTCTAGTATCCTTGTTCCACTGACAATAAAAGGAACTCCACATACTGCTCTGGGTAGGTGAAGCTCTAGGATAGTATTTAAAAGATTGTGTAGATCAATGTATAATGCTGGAATTTCACTAATTGATATAAGTGATACTTCTCCATAAATGACTGGATCTATGAAACTAGAGATGATCCTGTGATAGGCATAGATAGGCTGTAAAAGGAAACAACTGCACTCCTGCACTACATAGATGGGGCAAAGGTGAGTAAAAAGCTCCTGATGCCAGCACAATCGGCACTCATGGCCTGGGACAGAGCTACAGGCAACCTAGGATGAAAAGGTAGGATTACGAGGACACCCTGCTGTGGACCTGAAATTTATTGAAAGGGGTCCATAAACTGCATGGTTTTCAACAGTGGGAACTCTTATGGATATCCAGGGTGGTAGTTTTAATAGAGCAAGGCAACACAAACCCTTCTCCAATGTACAAGGAGAATAGACTTTTGTGACTCACCTAGATGTAATAGCATGTTAGTATTACCTGTGAAACTATACAGTTGCCCTAGCTTGATGAAAGTGTGATGTTCAATTCAAAAATACAATAATAATATTAAAGAATATATTATGCTACCATCATTTCCTCATTCTAGGGTGTGGGAGACGAGCCAGGAAGTTTCATGATCCACCTGCTTCCTCATCCCACTTATCTTTTTCAGATTCCCTCTAGGCACCTTGGACGGCGGTTTCTACATGAAAATAATAATTTGTTGCATCTTCCCTTACTTTGGTCTTACGCTTCATGGCCAATTCGTGGCAAAATGAGCAACATTTCCCATATATGGATAGACTACCGTGTCAGCAGATAAGAACAGAATTGCTAAGATTAAGAATTGGTTTTAACTCTTGCTATGCAAACAACGGGGTAAAGAAAGCTATGTTTGACAGTAAAGGGAAATGTGTTTGCACTTTGGGAACCACTTGTGATATGTTACATATTTTACTGGACTGTCAGAAATTGTTGGATATATACGGAAAGGGTTTTTATGCCCAATTTAAAAAAAATATGGTATTAAAAACAGGGTACAAGCAGTAGATCTTTTTACTGAAATGAGTAACTTAGATATAGCTTGCGCTATGGGGAAGTTCATTGAAAAAGTAAAAAAATGTTTTGAATGTGAATAGAACTGAAATACCTTACTGATATACAGTACTTTATACGGATTAATGGAAAGACTAATGAATGTTAAATGTATTAATTTTTATGATAGATTTTATTCAAGATATGAGATTTTAAGAGGTTGTATTTATGGAGATTTTAAATGTTTTTACGGACTAACTAGTCCAAATAAACTTTTGTTTGACTGACTGACTGGTCTTACTCACTGGATTCAGAAATTAACAACTGCAGTAATATTAAATCTTAACATTGCTAGTAGGTTCTAGTTTGGAGTTGCCAACCAACTGTTCTGCAACTACACTAAATCAAGAGTGCCAGAGCCAGACAAGTTCCATCCAGATAGGACCACATAACCATTGCGCTCTAGACTATGCACTTGTCACCAGTTGCAGGAAGACTCTTTCATAACGTTTGGCCTTGCTTACCATCTCTTCCATGGCTTGGGACCTGTAGTTATAAATCTACCCTCAGTTTATACAGTAAAAGAAGAAACCTCAGATCCACAATGGCCCTCACCTGATATTACCCTTTTGTGAAAAAAAGCTGTATCAGTAGAAGCTTTCTCTGTACAGACATGCAAGCTCTGGCACAGATTCCCACATGGAAAAAGGGCCATCAAGAGTCCTCTAGAATTAGGGAAAGCAAAAAAAAGACCTAGCTGCTTCCAAAGTCAGGGACTTTATTGATACTGGTTAGTATATAAAACATGCAATCCTATCTCCTGCATCCCACTACATGTGCAAGACACTGCTATGTGCTGCTGGAGCACATCCTGTGGACCTCACAACACAACACCAAAACATTCTGCATATAGCTCATACCACAGCCAGCATTCAATCGATAATGAACAAGAAACAGAGCATCTTCATACTTGTCCATCAGAAGACCACTTGGTGCCTTGTCATGGATAGGAAGTTGTTATTATTATTATTATTTGCAGAAATGCTACTGCAAGACACTGTGTACGAGGTGTGCACCCTATATTGATAAGAAAAAGAGAGTAAACTCTTGTAAGATTCCATGGTGTCACATATTAATGTATATGCGGACAATCACAAAAGGGAGTTCTTTGCGTGGCATACTGTCTTACAATTTGCTCCAATACATTTTGGTAAATGCAGTACATGATAACAATCACTTTAGTTAAGTCTTTGGTATTCACCATTGTTGGTCCAGCCAATGCTGGCTTACATTTACACCTCAGCTAGGCCTGTTATGTTATGTTAATAGAAATTTATAGAGCGCACGGTCACCAGAAGGTTTCATGGCGCTAATTGTTGCAAAATGACACGGCGGGCGAGCTAGTCGTATGAAAGCGCAAACAGCCATGTCTTGAGGGCCTTTCTAAATCCCATCAAGTTTTCCTGCGCTCTGATGTCCAGGGGCAGCGAGTTCCAAAAGCCAGGTGCAAGATACGAAAACCTGCGCCCCCCCTGGCGTTTGAGTTTGATGGTAGGGGTAGCAAGCAGCCTGAGGTGGCCAGACCGTAAATTGCGACGTGGGATATGTTTCACGATCAGGCCGCTGATAAATTTGGGGCTCCTACAGTGCAGAGCTTTAAAGAGTAAGCATCCGGTCTTAAAAGCTGCGCATTGTGCGATTGGGAGCCAGTGTAGTTTAGCCAATAGGGGGCTGGCAGAATGCCATTTAGGTTGCTGAAAGATTAATCTTGCGGCCTGGTTCTGTACTATTTGAAGGCGTTTGAGCAGAAACATAGGCAGGCCGAGGTAAATGGAGTTTGAGAAGTCGAGGCGTGACAGTACGAGGGCTATTACTGCCTGAATGAGGGCTGAGGGGATGAGTAAGTGAGCAATTTTCCTAATTTTCCTCAGTTGGAAGACGCATGAGGAGACTACGGTCCCCACCTGTCCTCTGAGCGATAGATCGGAATTTAGTGTGACTCCGAGGCTTTTTACTGAGGGGGAGGGTGTGGGGGGTGGTCCGAGGTCGGTCAGCCAGAAATGGGGTCCCCACATGATCGCGCTTTTTCCCGGTAGGACTAATTCTGTCTTGCTGGGGTTGAGTTTAAGGTGGTTAAGATTCATCCAGCGCTGGATGTGGAGCATAATAGCTTGGAATTCCGGAGCGGAGTTCGGTCCATCCAGTGTAAAGATAAGTTGTAGATCATCTGCGTAGTTGAAGGTCGTAACCGTCCTGTGTTTTAAGGAGTTAATGAGGGGTCTGAGATAAAGATTGAATAAGAGAGGGGAGAGGGACGAGCCCTGGGGGACCCTGCAGGAGGTGACAATCCTGGGAGCGGTGAAAGTGCCTGTGTTCTATCTTCAACGAATGATTTGATACAGTTATATGCAGGGCCTTGTATACCTGCTTGTTCGACACGGGACAGTAAGATGTTATGGTCCACCGTGTCGAATGCAGCCGACAGATACAGAAGAATGAGTGCCTGATGGATGCCTTTGTCAGCGTTAGCTCGCAAGGTGTCTAATACGGCGAGGATGACCGTTTCAGTAGAATGTGCGGGACGGAACCCGGCTTGATTAGGTTCCAGGTGGTCAGACTGTTCGATGAAGTTCGAGAGGGACCTGGCGACGTGGGCCTCAAGAATCTTTGCGAAGAAGGGAAGCAAAGAGATGGGGCGAAAGTTGGAATGATTCAGTGGGTCGGCCCTAGGTTTTTTTAGTAATGGGACCACTATCGCGTACTTAAAAGCAGTGGGAACCTTGCCTTGGAGGAGGGATTCATTTAGGAAGGGGAGTACACAGTGGGGAAGGTTAGACAGGGCCTCCTTTAGAATATGAGGGGGACAGCAGTCATTGGGGGAGCCAGGTTTGACTCGAGCCAACAGATCTAATAGAATCTGGGGGCATAAGGCAGGGAAATGATCCAAGGTGAAGGAGTTAGTTGTGACGGGGTCTTTGTTATCTCTGCAGCAAATGGCGGGAATACTGGCTTTGATAGTGGATATTTTATCCAAAAAATAGGTATTGAGGGAGTTACAGAACTCCTGAATAGGTGGCTGATCGGGGTGGGTTCTGTCTGAATTACAGAGGTCATTGATTATAGTAAAAATCTCTTTAGATTTGTTTTGGGCATTGAGTATTCTGGCAGAGAAATATGCGGCGTTGGCTTCACGTATAGCCTTTTTATAATCATTTCGGGCTAAGGAGAACTGAAGTTTGTCCTCCGTGGTATAGTTTAATCTCCATTTTCTTTCTTTTTGCCGTAGCTCGAGCTTTTGTTTTTTTTAGCTCTGTGGAGAACCACTTATGGGCGTCAGTGTGGCGAGACCGTGTGAATTTGGTGAGAGGGGCATGAGAGTCACAGGCCTTTAATAGCCAGTCTGAGCTCGCGGTGTCCATGATGTTACCGTCTGAGTTAAAGGGGGGTGTGGACCTTGCTAAGGAGTCAATGAAGCCTAATTTGTCGACGGAACTCCATTTTCTGGACATGCCTCCGCCTATTGAGGGAGTCTTAGTTTTAGTAATGGTAGTAATCGTGAAATTAATTAGGTAATGGTCAGACCATATACAGGGTGAGAAAGTGAGCGCCGATAGGGTAAGATTTGAGGACCATATTTGGTCCAAAATGTGTCCTTTAGCATGGGTGGGAGAAGAAACGTGTTGAATAAAATTCAGGTTGGCGAGTAATTCCAACAGTTCCGCAGCATGTGGCCCACCCCGGGCGTCATTGAACCAGTAGTTCAAGTCGCCTATGAGCATAATGCTAGCATAATTAGTGAACAAGTTTGCCATTTGTTCGCTAAGGGCTGACGGGAAAGCGGGCATGGCATGGGGGGGTCGGTACAATAAAACAAAGATGATAGAGCCAGTAATGGCGTCTAATTTGATAACTATGTTCTCCACCTCTGGGAGGACCAGAGGGGTAAGAGCATTGAAGACATGATCCGTGTGGATGATGGCGGCAACTCCACCACCGTTTTTGCTCTGAGGTCGATTTGCAGCTAATATGTAATATTCCGAGGGGAGTGCTGCCAGAATGTCAGGTGCGGAATCCTGGGTAAGCCAGGTCTCAGTGATCAGAAGAATATCTGGTTTCTCCAGACTGAGTAACAGAAAGATATCCAGTTGGTGTTTGACCAGCGAACGGGTGTTAAGATAGAGTATACGTAGAGCGGGCTGCGTTGTAGTTTTGGGAGTAATAGTGATAGGGTAGTGAGGGCCTAGGGTAAGGGGAATGACATGGTGATGAGGTTCAGAGTATATACTGTGTTCCCTAAGACGGTTTTGAATAGACAAGTTGAGGGGTGATCCGCGGCTAGCTAGCAAGCGCAATGTTTTGGAGGAATAAGTGATGATTTGGCCATGGATTTCGGTCCCTGGTCCCGGCTGGGCGCGGACGGGCGCAGACGGGCTTGCCTTTGGCGCGCCGCCGGCGTGCCCGCTGCGCTCCTGCGCTCCTGTGAGCATTAGTAGCTAAGCCCTGCCCTCTTTCTCCTCCTCCTTGCGGCCGATTGGCTGGGGGCCTGGGGAGGGGAGTGTCAGGAAGAGAGACGACGAGTGAGTGAATTTAGGCAAGTGCCGTGGGTTAAAATGCAGTTTCAATCAGGATTTTAGGTAAGTTTCAGCTTTTAAAAACTCAACAGAGCATAGCGCAATACAAGCGGCAGTCCGCGCGACAAATTAGGAAACAATTCCCCGCTTCCACGCTGCTGCGAGCATTAGTAACTTAGCCCCGCCCTCTTTCTCCTCCTCCTTGCGGTCGATTGGCTGGGGGCCTGGGGAGGGGAGTGTCAGGAAGAGAGACGACGAGTGAGTGAATTTAGGCCTAGCAGTAGATACATCTAACCACGTGTGACACATAAACACAGGCATTGCACTTTCTCTTCATTTATTAAACACAAAAGTCATCTAGCGTTCTGAAAAAGAGAAAAGGCAAGTGCACCCTTACTGCTTCCATTCAGTTAAAAATGTAATTGAAATCAGGTGGAGCTAAATAAGTGCATGGTTACTAAATCATCAGGAATTACCACCATCTGTATATAAAATCGGAAGCTTTCTGTTTGGTCTACTCTAGAGTATTCTAGTTTGAGGTAACACATCATGCTTAGTTCAAAAGGTATCTGCGACAGTCTTGGTGAAGGAATCATTGGTGCTCATTAGTCTAGGAAGGGTTCTAATTCCATTTTTAAATGTTATGAATTATATCAGTCCACACTAAAAAAGTTAATTCAGAAATGGAAAAAGTTAAAGATTGATATCAATCCATTCAGAAGTGGGCATCCCAGCAATTCACTCCAATATCGGAGATCTTTTGCAAAACTAAACACTGCTCAGGACAGACCGGATCACTATGAAACAATCCTGTTGAATTGTAGTGAAAACCAATCACAGTCAGTCAACATGCGTTACATGCAAAACACTCTTTTTGTTACGAAACTGTTATTTCCTTTACATATTGGTAATGCTGGGATGCTTCTATGCATTCATATATGAACTAGGGGTTCGAATTGCCCCATAGGAGAGTAGAGTCCGGTAAACCCTTTGTCACACTTTTGCCACAGGGTTCCCCGGCATTCCCACCTACATTGGGTCCATTACTGCTTGAATGTATATGGAACTGGTTGTGATTGGTTTTCCTTGGAATTAAACAAGATGGTCCTTTTAAAAGCTGGGTGACCCGCTGGGCAGCTATGAAGTTAGCTGAAACATGTTGACCAAGCTGGATGTGGGAAGATTGAATAACTCCAAGCACATCCAATTCTATTTTTAATTAGCCTAATGCCCCTAATAAATTCAAGATAAACTAGGGAAGCATAGAGGCTATTTTAACATTTTTTAGAAGTATTTCTTTGATAATAAAATCAAATTGCTCCGTCCAACTTTGGCAAGTGGAGGTTGAGTCCTTCCGTGGGGATTAGACGACCTGATGACAACGCAATTATGCAGCATGCCACACAAGTTTGTGTGGGTGAGAGTACTTTAAATCAACAAATGTTATTTTCTTGTGACAGTGGTTGTAGGGATGATTGACTAATACCAGAACAATTTAAGGGTCTCCTCTTTGGTGTTAAAGAATGAGTCAGGGGAAGACTAGAAGAACCTTTTGTAGAATTCTTCTCCCTCACTCATTCCCAATGGCAGTGTGAATTATTGTGCCTGTTTGGCTGTTCGAGCTCTCAGTCTCTATCCCCCCAAACCACCTCCTTGAGAAGCCTTTAACTGCATGCCTTTGTTACCCTGAGAGCCAAGTGAACATAGGGTGTTCCTGGCCCAGTTTGCATAGCCATAGTAGGTTGGACCAGAGACAAATGAGGCTGTGTGAGATATTAATAAGCTCTTACAGAAAACAGTCACTTCAACTTATTGCTTCTACAGTGTGTTCCACACATTACTGAATCAAGGGGTGCATTAACTTATTACACAGGGCACTGAATATTTCCTGATATTTCCTTCTTTAATGACAAAATTAAATTTGGCTGTGTAACCAGTCACATGAGGTTAATTTTGTACATTACTCTGACTGACACGATGAAGGTAAATGTGTCTGAAACATCTAAAACCATAGAGTCTTAGAAAGTGTTCCTTTCTTTTCGCATAACTGTTTATCCTTTGTGAAGAGACTGATTGGGCTGAATCTCAGTAGCTTAGAAGAGGTAGGTGAAAGGATAGAAGTGATATATTTGAATAACTGTCAGTCAAGATAGTTCAGTCAAGCATATTCTCATAGGTGTTGTGGTTCTCAAAGGAAAGGACTTTATGTATGCCTTGCTTGCAGATTGAGGGCTATTGGAAAAAGTGCTAAGGTGTAAAATTTATCCTGAGAACTCAGGTTTTGGTTAGAATCTCAGATATTTGTCCCGTCCCAGAGTCTCAATGGCAGGATGTATTTCAGGGCCATCCATATTTCTTCGTTTCCTCAGAATATTGTTTTATCTCTGTCTTGGGTACTTCATTATTACTCTGTAAGTGAGATATCATATGCTCATTGTAACTAAACATATGAATATCAGAGTTTCTGCAAGAAAACACATATTGTCTGGTCTACATTGACATGGTTGCGTGGATTCATTTGATCCTCCCCTCATCAAAGATGCTACATACAGATACTATTGTGGCAGCAAATGCCATAGTATGTCAATTCTAAAAGTTCTCAAGATTGAGTAATGTAAATAGAGAGTTACTTATAGCAGTCATGAGAACTGCATAACGATGTGGAAGGTGCAAAATCAATAAAATAATTTGTTCTTTTAACTGCCCATCAACAGTTTGTTTGTTTCAGCCAATCTTTACAGAGATCCAACACCTTTTGTCCCTCTTGCTCCATACCTCCTGTACTTGAAGTTTCGTAAACATGACCTGTAGGTCAATTATTGGTACCGTATGTAAAAATATATTATGCAGATGATGCAGACTGAGGGTATATATGTTTTAAATCATAGTCTGTCCTATCTTTAATATTTTGCTTGCTGCTACACATCTACAGGTACACAAGGATTCTGATGAAAGACATTGATATCCTAAATTCATCTGGGAAGATGGATAAGATGCGACTTTTGAATATTTTAATGCAGTTGAGAAAATGTTGCAACCATCCTTATCTTTTTGATGGAGCTGAGCCTGGACCACCATACACTACTGACACCCATCTTGTCTACAACAGTGGAAAAATGGTTGTGTTGGATAAATTGTTGTCAAGACTGAAAGAACAGGGTATGTATTATATCAGCTTAACTTTCTAGAAATAGAATCACTAAAATAATACCTGCCTCATCAGCTCCAGTTACTGCTAGAGTAGATATCGATACTACACTATATCACTCTGAGCATTAATGATACATTTCTCCAGCTATATAATATTTACTAAATTTAAAGTGCATAGTTAATTCACAATCCTATGCTATCAGCAATGCAAATCAAAAGCTAATGGTCCATAAATAACTAGTTAGTAGCTTTATTTCTTTAGCTTCTACTTAAAATGAATACATTTTGTTGTACACCTGAGGTCCAGAGGCAGTGTTTTTAATAGTTTTAAGGCTGCGCTGTGCTAGAACGACCACCAGCTCTGGCGATCTTTCACTTGGGGAAAATGAACATAGAAACTGCTCCTGAACACAGTGTTTTAGCAGGTTTACCAAACAAGACAAAGACAGACCTTGCTTTTGCTCACCCCTGAGGCGGAAGCCGGGGGCTCTTTCCGTGTGAATTTCGAGCTTACAGGCATCAATACGCTATTTAGAGAAGCTATTTTTAAAACTGTGTATAATATTTTAAACTGCTAATTTTTACCTGTTGGTGTTGTTGTGCATGCTCTCGCTGCTCCGAGACCCCTCGCTGCTGTTTCCTGACCGGCGCAGCTGAGTTAGCTGCTGGCGCCGGCAGGCTAGGACGGTAGACATCTTGGGGGAATGATTACGAGAGCGGTCCAGTAGTTGGACGCTTTCGTCACGGCAGGTTAGGTATTTGAACTTCGCACAAGTTGGGCTCAGTCTTGCTTTTGCTCACCCCTGAGGCGGAAGCCGGGGGCTCTTTCCGTGTGAATTTAGAGCTTACAGGCATCAATACGCTATTTAGAGAAGCTATTTTTAAAACTGTGTATAATATTTTAAACTGCTCATTTTTACCTGTTGGTGTTGTTGTGCATGCTCTCGCTGCTTCGAGACCCCTCGCTGCTGTTTCCTGACCGGGGCAGCTGAGTTAGCTGCTGGCGCCGGCAGGCTAGGACGGTAGACATCTTGGGGGAACGATTACGAGAGCGGTCCAGTAGTTGGACGCTTTCGTCACGGCAGGTTAGGTATTTGAACTTCGCACAAGTTGGGCTCAGTCTTGCTTTGGCTCACCCCTGAGGCGGAAGCCGGTGGCTCTTTCCGTGTGAATTTCGAGCTTACAGGCATCAATACGCTATTTAGAGAAGCTATTTTTAAAACTGTGTATAATATTTTAAACTTCTCATTTTTACCTGTTGGTGTTGTTGTGCATGCTCTCGCTGCTCCGAGACCCCTCGCTGCTGTTTCCTGACCGGCGCAGCTGAGTTAGCTGCTGGCGCCGGCAGGCTAGGACGGTAGACATCTTGGGGGAACGATTACGAGAGCGGTCCAGTAGTTGGACGCTTTTGTCACGCATTCTACTGTATTTAAGGATGTCACTTCCCCGTCCGCGCAGCGGGCGGGCGCAGCGGGCGGGCGCGCCAAAGGCAAGCCCGTCTGCGCCCGTCCGCGGCCGACCGGGGCTCGGGGCCAGTACCCCTGCTTCTTCCGTCTACAATGACAGAAATAACATAACACACATTAGGTACACTATTGATGACCTACTTATCCTTCGCCCCAGTATACAAGACAGTTGCCGCCATATTCTTTCTGTGGCTTCTCCTATGCTACAATGTGCGACGTGCGGCTTCTCCGTTTCGAGTGATCGAAAGGAGGAGCTGAGGATACCAAATATGAAGCTGACACTTTTAAATTGCAGATCCCTTAAAAAACACAAATTAGAAATACACGATTTGGTGCTTGAAGGTAATCTTGATGTTCTCTTCTTAACAGAGACATGGCTAGATGAAGCCTCAACGCCCGATACCCTGGAAGCTGTCCCCGTAGGATATAACCTGCTTAGAATTGATAGGGAAAGGCAGAAAGGTGGGGGATTGGCAATGATTTATAAAAACGACCTACACTGTACCTTAGAGAAGGCCAATCTACCTAACAGTGAGGGTAGTTTCTTCTCGATTAAAGCCAACCCACAGAATGTTATTAGTGGATTTTTTGTATACCGGCCCCCAGGCAAGACCTCCGAGTTCTGTAATAATCTGACAGAGCTAATATCTCAGCATGCACTTCGCTACAAAAAATTTCTCATTTTGGGAGACATTAATTTCCACTTTGAGGACCCCAATTGTAGGGAGGCACAAGCTGTGATAGATGCCTTGAAATCACAGTCGCTCATACTGCAATCTACTCTCTCATCACATCAATTGGGACACCTTCTTGACCCTATTTTTTCTAACTGGGAAGGGGTTAAGGTTGCCACTCCATTGCAAATTACATGGTCAGACCATTTCGCTATTCCTTTTGAGATTGAAATTGGCCCACAGGATGATAGTATGAGCAAACCTAGACCTCAGAAGCGTAGAGACTGGAAGAAGTTTACGAAGGAAAACTATAAAACCGCTCTACTCAAAGAACCCCCGTCTCCAGGTAACACTTTGCTCAAAGCCTGGGCCGATTATGAAATATGGATGGCTAGGGCTTTGGACAAGGTAGCGCCATGGACACTAAAGCCCCCCGCCAGGAAAATTAAGACTGCCCCCTGGTTCTCTAAAGAACTTAAAGAAGCTAAAGCTAAATGTAAAAATACTGAACGTAATTGGAGGAAAAACTACAAAGCTGAGGATAAATTGAATTATAAAAAAGAACGTAAAGCCTATTACAAACTCGTAAGAGCAGCTAAAGGCGCTCATTTCAAAGAACGTATAGAATCGGCAAAAAATCCTACTAAGGAACTTTTTTCAATCTACAAAGAGCTTACGGTTCCTACCAGATTAGAGTCCCAAGACATCTTCTCCAATGAATTATGTGATGAGATTGCAGATTTTTTTACAAACAAAGTGGACTTAATACACGCTTCCTTTACAGATAACATGCCAACTAAACATTCCGCAGTGACAAATGTCACCGCCACCATACCTCGTCTGACATGTTTTAGAGTTCCTGAGAGGTCAGATTTACTTACTATTGTTAATAGCATTCAGTCTGGCTCTCCTTTGGATGTGATAACCCCCAATCGTTGCAAGGGAATATTTGACTGCATGATTGAACAGATTGAACATTTGATTTCCTTATCCTTCCAGGAGTGCCACGTGCCTGACACTTGGAAAACAGCACAGGTTATACCCCTGAAAAAGAAACCCAATATCCATATTTCCCAGTTAAAAAATCTACGCCCCATCTCTCTCCTCCCATTTTGTGGGAAAGTAGTGGAGAAGGTAGTCAATACTCAACTCATGAAGTTCATTGAACAAAATTCGCTTCTCCACCCCACTCAGTCAGGTTTTAGAGCGGGCCACTCTACGGAGTCGGCGTTGCTCTTCTCCACTGAATGTCTGAGACTAGCTGCAGACGAGGGGCAGACGGCAGCGCTGGTTCTACTAGATCTCAGTGCAGCATTTGACACCGTGCTGCACTCGACGCTGCTGTCTCGCCTCTCGGATTTGGGAGTTGAAGGACCTGCCCTGAAGTGGGTAGAATCTTTTCTAGATAACAGGAGCTTTCAGATTTTCTATCCTCCCTACAAATCTACTCTTCGCAAATTGAGACACGGGGTCCCACAGGGCTCAAGTTTGAGCCCCACGCTATTTAATTTATACATGGAGCCCTTAGCACATATTGTGGATGCTTTTGGTGTGGATATCGTCTCATATGCGGACGATACCCAACTAATAATTAAACTCACCAACAATCAGGCAGAGGATGCTAAAAACTTTTCCAACTGCATGAGAGCTGTGGCAGACTGGATGAACAACAACTGCCTACGCCTTAATGGCGATAAAACAGAAGTGTTGGTGGTTGGTAAATCCCCCTCGGCCTGGTCCCAGGCTTGGTGGCCACTAGAATTAGGTGCTTTTCCCGTCCCGGCAGACTCCGTTAGAAATCTGGGAGTGTTGCTGGATGGGGAGCTATCTTTTAAACAACAGATTAACAAAACTACGGGAAAATGTTTTGGAATCTTAAAAACTCTTCGGAAAGTTCTCACCTTGCTCCCCATTAGTGCCAGGAAAACTTTGATTCATGCCCTAGTCACTCCTCATCTAGACTACGGCAATGCTCTTCTTCTTGGCCTAAGTAGAAAGGGCATACATCAATTGCAGTGCGTCCAAAATGCAGCCGCCTGCCTGGTTCTTAATCTTCCTCGCAGGGCCTCAGGTAAAACTGCATTACGGAAACTCCACTGGCTCCCTATCGAGGAGCGCATCAAATTCAAAGCACTTTGTTTTGCCCATCGCATTGCCCAGGGTAAAGGACCTGGTTATTTACGCAATCTCCTTACCATCCATCGCCCTATTCGCAACCTGAGATCGGCTGGAGCGATGTTATTTCAGCTCCCTCGCGTACGCAGGACCAGGATGGGAGGTAGCTCCTTTCGCCTTCTAGCTAGCAGGCACTCGAACCATCTCCCTCTCGACTTGCGTATGGAACCCTCTGAAGCCAGATTTAGACTAAAGCTGAAAACGTACCTTTTCCCTAGTGAATAATGGTCTTTTTTTTCCCTAGGATTGATTTAGCCTCGGACATCGGCTTTTCAGGGGGACATTAGCATTTCTTAAGCGCGGGGACACACCGTTTTGAGTGTAACCAGGCGCTCTATAACTGTTTTTATTATTATTATTATTATTACAGTTAAATAAGTAGCTCTTTTTTTGTACTGTTTTTCAGAGGAAATAGATTTTATTTATAGTACTTCTTTAGCACTCTAGCACCCAAATGCATTCAGGCACTTTATAACAAAACATAGAACCCAATACAAATAACTGTTCAAGAACATGAAACAGAGAAAGACAAGCAACACAATAGTTTTATCTGGAATAGAGGCCTAGGAGGGGCTGTGGAATTGGTGAGGGGTAAAAGGAGACCCAGATTACAATAGTGTTTGGCCAAAGAGTGGGATGTGTCCACAAAACTGCAGGAGATGAATGTTTCCATGTGATTTCTATAGGTACAGATTGTGGGTTGTGTTTCAATACTACTAGGCAGAAATGTCCATACTGCTATGAGTGCCCCAGCAAATTATATTTTTGATTGAATGATGTTTTGAATTTTGGGACTTTAATTGTAATGTTCCGGCTGTGGAGATTTCTTACGCCTCCCAGGCTAGGCTAGAGAGCAGAGAGGTATGAAGGACTTCTCCCATTTATTGCCCTGTGTTTGACCTGTCAGACTTAGAGGGTGGGCTTCCCCCAAACCTTTTTTTTGTGTAAAATATGTTTATTGATTATCATCCTATATCACTCAAAAACAATTCAAACATGAGCTTCTGCTCGCATATACCTTCCCTAACACACGTCTCCTTATACGGTCTTTCCGTTAATCCACGGGTACAATTGGGAGTGCTCAATACTATATTAGAGAACAGTTTGGTGGCCCACCAACAAGGCCCACCATCACATTTCTATAGCAAGGCACAATGTGATAAAGGTCAATAACAGGTATTATATTCGGAAGATCCCCCAAACCTTTTGACTACTTTCCTCCTTTCTGCTGAAAATCATTTGTTTGTGCCTTAGGACTCTACCACTGGTTAGCAGTGGGAAAGTGTACAAAGTGCCTATGTTCTTTCTCCTAAATATTGTGAAATTGGCGTACACCCAGTTGGCACATTTAATTTAATTATAAGTCCCTAGTTGAGTGGTTCTAGAAGTACCCAGGGTCTGTAAAGTAAATGGTACTAGTGGGCCTGCAGCACTTATTGTGACGCCCAGCACCTATTGTGACGCCCACCTAAGTAGTTCTTCAAAATATGTCTCAAGTCTGCTCCGTCAGCTTGTGTGCAGTTTTAAACTTTCCGATTCAACCTGGCAAAATAAACCTTTGCCAGGCCTACAAATCCTTGTTTATTATATATGGAACTCCTAAGGTAGGCCGTAATCAGTCGATAGGGTAGCATGCAGTGTATTGAAAAAGTTGGACTTGTACTTTTAGGTTTTACATGTCCTAGTAGTGAAAAACTCCCAAATGAGTTTTTCACTACTGCAAGGCCTACCTCTCCCATAAGATAACATTGGGTTACCATATTACATTTAATAAGTGATAGCAATTGCTTGGTAAAATGTAGAAATGTCATGTTTGGTCCTAAAGAATTGTAATTCAAAATCATATTTGATTGTAAAGTCGGATTTTAAATCACAATTCTGAAAATGCCACTTTTAGAAAGTTGTATTACATGATAGAGACATTTAGCTTCAAATTCCATAACTTTTGAATTCTCTCCAGGCGCCAGCTTGGATCCGGAAATGTTTCAGCAACAACACCTCTGTGCCTCAGTAGATGGCATCACGTGACTCCGCATCGACATCACTGGAGTACATATAAGACTCCCTCCGGCACGCTGACATCAGTTTCTTCTTTTCCGCGCATCCATGCCCGTTCTGGCCAACTTTGATGATTTTTCATTGAGGGAAAGAGTGTGCCTTGTAAATGCCTTCGGGATTTAAGGCTTGTTGGTCCTGTGGTTAACAGATGTTGGTCACGGACCCCCACTCCATCTGTATGTGGTACCTGGGCGAGCACTATGATTCAGCGTCGTATGACTCCTTTTAACTACTTCTGCCTAAGGCGCTTAAGTAGCAGCGGATGAAGCTGCCAGCAAGTCATCCCGTAGGCCTCGGTCTCCTTCGCACTCCTTGGACCGACAGCGGGGCAGCATCAGGGAGCGTTCCTCTGGATGTCGTTCCCCATCCTCCTCTCGCAGTAAGTCACTACGCAAGTGGTCAAAGATGCGTCAGACCTGTACTATGCCTGTTGAGTCAGGACATGAGTTTGCCCTTTGCTTCCCAACATATCCTGCAGCCGGGTCGACTCTAACCCAGATCAGGGACTATTATTATTCCCTTCAAATGTTTTTGGGGTCTACACCTTCCCCTGGAGCGCCTCTGGGCCCCAAGGAGGTGCAGGATGCCAATACTATTACAAGGCCCACAGGCTCCCCCTCAGCGTCAGGCCTTCGGATGCCATATCTCTATCGACGCCGGTGAACACCCCTATGGGGTTGCCTCCTTCAGCACCTGGCTCCGAACACCCTTTGTTGTTAACGGCGCCGATGATGTACAGCCCTCTGATGCCTCACCACTTTCATCTCTGACACCGATGAGGGGGCCGCTCGGTACTTTATGGCATCAGATGGCGCCGATGACAGTACTGCTTGACGCCATGTGGAGTAGGACATATCGCTTATAGAGACAGCTGGCTCAGGCATTGATTCTGGGCTCTTTGCGCACCCACCTCTTACTATTTCTGCTTGCCAAGTGAATATGGAGTTTAAGGAGAGCATGTATTTTTTCCCACTCAGATCCACCCCCTTTGGACACCAGTTGTGTTTTTGAGTTGGGTAATGCAAGTGGTTTGGAATCCTCCCCGGCCTCGGGACTTCTATCTCATCTTGAGTTAGCTTCAGAGGTAAGCTCCTCCTTTGCAGACATGTTAAAACGAGTTGCTTAGGTTTTAAACATGCCACTTTCATCTGTGGCAGTGTCCAGGGACCCTTTGTTGGACATCTTGCACTAGAGTCCGTCTAGAGAGGAGTCTGTGCTTTCTTATTGCAAAGCTTTATTTGATATTTTGTTAGGGGACTGGTGGGCTAAACCTTATATGAGCCTTATTATTGAACGTTCTATTTCTCATAGGCATCATCAGACCCTTGATGACCAGGCCTGTCTTATGAAACATCTTAATCCTCAAAGCCTCTTGGTTCAGAGTGCTTACGTTACTCAAAATATTGATTCTGTTCTGCCTACCCCTCCAGATACGGAGGCTAAAAGACTGGATACTTGAGGCAGGCACATTTTTGCCTCCACCAGTTTGGCTTTGAGGTCCACGAATACTTCTTGTGTCCTTGCTCTTTTCACCCATGCTTTGTGGGATTCTTTGCATATATGCTGCCATCCATTCCAGAAGAGAGTCGTGCCGCTCTTGCTCCTTTGCTACATGATGGCCAGCAGGTATCCAAACTTATAATACGTTGTGGTATGGATACCACTGATTCTGTTGCTAGGGCTCTGGCCTCTTCTGTTGTGCTCCATCACCGCTCTTGGTTGTGCACCTCTGAGTTCTCAGAGGCAGTTTAACATACATTGTTTGACATGCCCTTTGTTGGCACTCATCTATTTGGTGCAGAGGCTGGTTCAGCTCTGCAGCGTTTACGCGACAGTAGAGATGATGCGAAATCTTAGTTCTGTTCATTATTTCTGTCTACCTCTTTCTGTCATGACTGTGCTTGCGAAGGGGTAGCGGCCGCATTCGCACTTCCGCAGTCTTCTGCATAAATGCGGACCGTAGCGGACAGCCTGATGCTTTGCGTTCTAGTTGTTGAGCCCCCACGTCACTTCCGGGTATTCCCTTGCTCTTCCAGGTCGTCAAGACGCGTGGAGCTAAAAATCCTGTTCTGCCGGTCATGGAGCATTGAGGGGAGTTAACAAACCGGAGTCCTTAGAATCACCCCGATCCGGTCCTTCGCTGGAACTGCAGTTTCACTACAGCGGTAACGCGCTGGCGCGCAGTAGCAGGGTAGAGGCTCTTCAATTTAAGTGGAGCTCATATCGCTATCCCGTTACCCTTCATTGATTCCCAAAACTCCCGTGGTGGGCACTAGGGGCTTGTTGTTAGGCGTTGAGTCATCTGCCTCTCCTTATAGCTGCTGCACTGCACCTCCCTCCTATTCTCGCTGTGTACCATGAGGAATTACGGTATTAGTTATACTTGTTGTTGATCAGATATTCTTCTCTACTATGTTACTTATTCTGACTAGAAGTCTCAAATAGATGTTAGAGTCCCATATGGTTGTGGCATGAACAACCTACATTAGAGTATATGAGTGGACGTTACTGGTTGTGCATAAACAACCTACATTAGAGTATATGAGTGGACGTTACTGGTTGTGCTTTTAACAACCATTGGAGTTTAGTCCTTTCACGTGTCAGTCTCTGCCAACGCTTGCTTCATGAGGGTAAGAAGTGTCGAGACACATTCTATACAAATTGTTTACTGTTCATAGGGTGTGTATACTTACCTAATTGTTCTTTTATATATAGGAGCACCACACTGGTCATTTAAGTTGTTATCACCCTATGTTCGGACATCCGAGGAAGAGGGGAGAATCACAGGTAGAACCGGGGACACTTGTTGAGTCATATTTTAGTCTGCCTGTTAAACTGTCTGTCTGCTAAAGTGACCTTTTGTTTGCAGGACTTCAATCGGATCTCAGTGGGCTCTCGAGGTGCTGGATGTATGCTGACCCTGCCTTGTTTCTCTTTCCCTTATCTCCCCTCTTCCCCCCATCCACTTATTCTGCTTTGACCTGGTTGGGCGGACTAGTGGTGGAGGGACGTGGGGAATAGTCTTCTGTTTCCTGCTTCCTGGCCCCGCAGAGACCTCAGGTGAGCCTGACACTTTCTTTCCCCATTTCTAGGTTGTATGAGGAAAGTTGTCTTTAATTTCTTGCGTCAGTAGATAATATATATATATTATCTACTGGCGGTCGCCAGTAGATAGTTATAGTTAGGACCGAGTTTCCATAGGAAATCTGAAAATTCTATTTTGAATAACTTTGGCGCCGGTTGACGAATCCTCGCGAAATTTTCAAAACTAATGGGGCGCTCCTTTCAGCTCCTACCCTGAAAGTCTCGGGGTGATTCGTCAAGCGGGGGCTGAGAAAAAAGGGGGGTCCCAAAACGCGTTTTCCCCATGCATTTTCCCATAGGACCTTTAGTCGAAGGTACAGCCCGAACGGATGTGCGCGAGCATAATTCTGATTGGTGGTTAGATGTCAGTCAACATTCGAATCGGTCGAAATCAGGAAGTGTCGGACGCCATTTTCTGTGTCGCAGTGAAAAAGAAAGGTGGAGAACGTGAAAAGGGGGCAGGGTAGAGAGTTCCTGACCCCCTAGCCTTTGTCAGGGGGTCCCTGAAGGACCCCATGGGTGAAAAAACCGAAGGGTGAAAAAAACATTTTTTTTTTTTTAAATCGCGGTGCGCGCACGGTAGCAAAAAATTCATTAAGAAAATTACAACACAGTATATTAGGAATATAGCTCTTCTTGGAGAAGTGAAGTGAGTTCTGAAAAGAACAGTTTTTTGTCGAGCAGCAAAAAAAAAAAATGCAGCAAAAAAAAAAAAGATGAAAAACTGTTCACCAGGAACAAAAAAATAAAGAAGGAAAAAAATTAGGGGGTGGAGCATGTGTGCTGCTGTATCTTGTTCTCTATTAGGTTAATGCTGCTCTCACCATAACAGAGAACAGCATTGCACACATTGCACCGTATATGCACCTTTTGGAACAGAGGGCGCATATCCAGAGGTCTAGAAGCAGGTGAAGCTGCGGCTGCAGATGATGTGCTCGGCTGAGCTGCGGCTGCAGATGATGTGCTCGGCTGAGCTGCTGGAGGGTTGTCTCTTGCAGCCCGAGCATAAGCCACAGGATGCATTGCTTTAAAGTGCCTTATCATGGAGTAAATACTAAAGGAGTATTTTTTTTTAGGGTCTCCTCTAGATAAGACCACTCCACAAACAGTGCAGGTGACTTTAGGAGCATTCACCTTCTTCTGACCCTCTGGAAAAGTAAAAAATTGCCAAATAAATTAGTCCTTTTGTTTCCTCTGCCTTGGGGGCACAAAGGTCTCCTCCTCACTCCCTGAAGAAGTCTCCTGTTCTGCCATTTTCAGGTGCAGGAAAATCTGTTCAGCTCCTTCTCCCAGCAAATAAGAAGTATTAATGAGGGGAGTGGGTGTGGTGTTGGAAGATTCTGGAACTGAAACTACTTTGAACCAATGAAAAGTGTTGTTTCGTAATCACATGACTTGCCGTGCGCGCACGGTGCGCGCACAGAGCACGCATGCATGGAGCACGCGCGCATGCGCGTACGGAGCACACGCACACGGAGCATGCACGGAGCACGCACAGAGCATGCACGCATGTGCACACGGAGCACGTACGCATGCGCACACGGAGCACGCATGCGCACACGGAGACGGTGCGCGCACGGTGCGCGCACCGTGAAAAACTTAAAAAAAAAAAACTGTTTATAAGTTTATGGAATTAGCATTTTAAAAACCTTGCAAATTCACTGAAAAAACCATAGGTTTCACACACGTTATAGTTAGGAATTAGCATTTAAAAAACCTTGCAAATTCACTGAAAAAACCATAGGTTTCACACATGTTATAGTTAGCTGGGCATTTCACTCGTAAAATACCAATGAAATTCCCCCGTTATAGTTAGTTCAGCTAACTATAACTCGCGCGACCGCAATCCACTGCTGATGACGTCACATAGTTAGAAATTAGCATTTAAAAAACCTTTGAAATTCACAGAAAAAACCATAGGTTTCAGGCAGTGTATTGTTAGCAATTAGCATTTAAAAAACCTTAGAAATTCACTGAAAAAACCATAGGTTTCTGATGGATACATCTGCCAGTGGATTCCTCACCTTGTGAATATCCTTGCGCCAGCAACATTCGGAAACTTTTGTAGCAGTCCACGCCGATCAGGTCGAACACGATGTCACAGAGGAACAGCACCGCTCGCGACTCCGCTGACGTCACCGGCTCCATAAGAAGACCTCGTGGGCGTGATGACGTCAGTTCCCTTTTTTCCGCGCCGTCGAAGCCAACGGATTTCGGGAATCGCTGTTGTTAGCGTCGTTGATACTTTATGTATTCTCGTTATTTTTCCTGTTCTCTTTCGAGGATGTCGACAAAAAAGTCTGGATTTAAGCCTTGCCGGGAGTGTGGCAAGCACATGTCCATCACAGATCCTCATGAGGACTGTGTGTGGTGTTTATCGTCGGACCACGACGTGGATGGCTGTACCAGCTGCCGCAAGATGAGCACGAAGGCTCTTAAGGAACGGGAGGCAAAACTCTTCATTGCAAAAATGAAGAAGGAGAAGAGAGGAAGAAGAAGATCGAGAACGAGGTCGAGGTCTAGATCGAAGTCGAGGTCGGCGTCGAAGTCGACTTCGGGACATACTTCTCGAGCCAAGAAACATAAGAAAAAGAGAAGGCACTCGTCTCGACACCATTCGGATAAGTGCTCGGCGCCGAAGCCGAAGTCACCTACTCGGCGTCGGAAGGACTCTGTTTCTCCTTCTCCTGTGCCGGATTCGCCTGCTGGTCCTTCATCTCCAGTGGTCTCCTTGTCTCCGGCTTCACCGGTTCCAGCTCGTACTCCGACGCCGGTTCCGTCTCCGGCGCCGTCTCCAGCCCCGGAAGATCTTCAAGCCCCGGGTGAGCCTGCGACGCCGCTGATTCCACCGTCGGCGCCGGTTGGCCCGAGTCCGGTGAGGCCTGACCAGTACCCTGCCTTCCCTGGACCAGGTCAGGACCCCTCGCATTACTTAAATGCGTATGGGGTGTTCGCTCGAGCCATGTACACCTCTGGTGCACCTGCGGGTCCGATGGGTCCAATGGCATTTAACTTGGGGGTGCCGCAGGTATATCCACAGGCCCCTTTCATACCGTTCTTTCCAACGACGCCGTCTTGGAATCCTCCGGCTCCGAGGACGTAGACGCCGCTTCCATCCTCGCCGGCTCCGGCTCGACCTCGTTCGATGCCGATAGCTCCGGCAGATCCACGCTCGACGCCGGCACCGGCGCCATCGGATTCGAATACGGTGCCACCGACGCCGATGATTCGGATTCGTTCCAGAAGGGAGACTCAGAGGATTATTGAAGAGCAGAGGTACCTTCAGGAGGAAGCGGAAGAGGGAGAATTGGTGGAGTCAGATGAGGTATTCGAAGAGCTTAAAGAGGCTAGTGGATTGGATCTGTCACCTGAGTGGGAGATTACTCCATCGTCAGATGAACCCTCTAAGGACGTTGCTCCCTACCATTCGGTTATCAGGAAGGCTGCGGAGCTGCTTGATCTCCAGTTACCAACTACGGAGTTTAAGTCGAACATTTTAACTGAGGTGCTACATTCTCCCACGGCGGTTTCAGAACCTTTGCTTCCCTTTAATGAGGCCATTGTGGAACCTCTGTTAGAGGTGTGGCGCAAGCCCTTTTCTGCTCCTGCGGTCTCTAAGACGATTGCTAGGAGATATAGAGCAGCCCCAGCGGACCCTGAATTTTTAACGTCACATCCTTCACCTGAGAGCCTGGTAATTCAGGCAGCTTGTTCGGGAAAGTCTAAGGGGGCTTTTCCTCAGGTTCCTGGGGACAGAGAGGCTAAAAGGCTAGACCAGTCAGCAAAGAAAGTATTTTCATCAGCCAGCATGGCCTTGAAATCAACAAACGCCACTTGTCTTTTGGGACGCTATGTGCACGCGCTTATGGATTCGGCTAAGAAACTGGCGCCAAAACTGCCTGAGGAGGATAGTACTGGGTTTAATGACATCTTGGCTGATGCTCAGGCGGCAGCACGTCAGGTGATCCAAAGTGGGCTGGACACTGCAGATTCTGTTGCAAGGATCATGGGGTCTTCTGTCGCAACCAGAAGGAGTGCTTGGTTAAGATCTTCAGAGTTCTCGCAGGATGTGCAATCGACTCTATTGGACCTGCCATTTGATGGATCTGGCCTGTTTGGCAAGAAGGCAGATGCTGTCCTGGAGCGATTCAAAGACAGCAAGGCAACAGCTAAATCTCTGGGCCTGCAGTCTCAGTCGAGGGGGGTCTTTTAAAAGATATAGAGGGTTCGGAAGGACATCTTTTCGAACCTATAGGCAGACCCAGCAGCAGCAGCAGCAGCAAGGTTCCTCGTCTAGAGGTTACAGAGGAAGAATCAGGGGTCGCTCACGTGGCCGTCAGCTCTCCTCCTCCTCTTCCTCCTCCTCAGCCCCTCCCACCACCGCAAAGCAGCCCTAGATCCGCCATTCCGGATCATGCTGGTCCTGTGGGGGGCCGGCTTACCCATTTTCTGCAAGATTGGGAGTCTGTAACTACAGATCTCTGGGTTCTGGATCTTGTAGAAAATGGGTACGCCCTTCCCTTTCGGGAGTTCCCTCCTAATTACCCTCCTTGTCAAGGTGCTTGCTCGGAGGACCACCGTCTTCTCCTACAGGAGGAAGTCCTGAAGCTGTTTCAAAAAAGTGCGATAGAGGTGGTTCCAGAGCAGGAGAGGGGTCGGGGATGCTACTCCCAGTATTTCCTGTTTCTCAAAAAGGACGGCAAATTGCGTCCGATACTGGACCTCAGAATCTTGAACTTTTACCTGAAACAGGAGAAGTTCAAGATGCTCAACCTTGCGCAGGTTCTTCAAACGCTGAATCAGGAGGACTGGATGGTGTCGCTCGACTTGCAGGATGCGTATTTTCACATCCCCATCCTGAAGTCGCACAGGAGGTATCTCCGGTTTACGGTAGGGTCGCAACATTATCAGTTTGCGGTCCTTCCGTTTGGTCTTACTTCGGCACCTCGAGTCTTCACGAAGGTGATGGCAGTGGTGGCAGCCCATCTCAGAAGGTCGGGGGTCTCGGTTTTCCCTTATTTGGACGACTGGCTGATCAAGGCGGAGTCGCCGGAGAAGGTGCTGCATCATCTGCAGGATACAACTCAGCTGTTGTACAAATTGGGTTTTTCGATAAACGTGCCCAAGTCTCACCTGGTGCCCTCTCAGCGCAACCTGTTCATAGGTGCGGTACTGGACACTACTGTTTGTCGAGCATTCCCTCCTCCTCAAAGGATTCTCGACATACAGGAAATGATTCCTTTATTTTACAACGGAGCGGTCGTTCCAGTTCTGAAGGTCCTTCGCCTGCTCGGTCTGTTCGCCTCCTGCATCCTGTTGGTCAACCATGCACGCTGGCAAATGAGGGCGCTCCAGTGGTGCCTCCACAAGCAGTGGTATCAGCACAAAGGAGATCTCAGGGAGTCTGTGAGGATCTCCAGAGAAGCTGCAGCGGATCTATCTTGGTAGAGCGTGGAGGGCAATCTGTCCCAAAGAAAGCCCTTCCATCTACCTCCATCGGTGGCCACGGTGATATCGGATGCATCCACTTTAGGGTGGGGTGCTCATCTGGGGGATCTGGAGATCAAGGGTCTTTGGTCTCCAGAGTAAAGGTTGCTTCACATCAACCTTCTGGAGTTACGGGCGATACGTTTGGCGCTCAAGGCCTTCCTCCCTTCCCTTCGCGGTCAGTCTGTTCAAGTCCTGACGGACAACACTACCGCGATGTGGTATATAAACAAACAAGGAGGAGTGGGGTCTCTTTGTCTCTGCAGAGAGGCCCTGCGTCTATGGTCCTGGGCTCAGGACCATCAGATTTGTCTGATGGCAAATCATCTGGCCGGGATTCTGAACGTACGTGCGGACAGTCTCAGTCGGCAGTTCTCCGCCGACCACGAGTGGAGGCTTCATCCAGAGGTAGTTCATCACGTCTTTCGGATGTGGGGAACTCCTCGGGTGGACCTGTTCGCCACTCACGAGAATGCTCACTGCCCGTCATTCTGCAGTCTCCAGTATCCGATGCAGGGAGCGTCGGGGGACGCGTTTCAGTTGAGTTGGGGCTCACGACTCCTTTACGCGTTTCCTCCCATAACCTTGATTCCTCGGGTTCTGAGGAAGATTCGCCAAGACCGGGCCCAAGTTATTTTGGTCGCCCCGGATTGGCCAAGAAGGGTGTGGTATACAGATCTTCTCCACCTCTCCTCGTGCCCTCCGCTCCGTCTCCCTCTGAGGGCAGACCTCCTCTCGCAATCGGAGGGGCAGGACACCTTCATGCCTGGAGATTGAACGGGGCAACCTGGATTCTTTCTCTCTCCCGCCAGATGTGGTGGATATTATTTTATCGGCCAGGCGACACTCCACCAAATCTATATATTCATTTAGGTGGTCTAAATTTGTGCTTTGGTGTGGAGAGAGGTCCATTGATCCCTTGAAGGCTCGTCTATCTAACATTCTACAGTTTGCCCTTTCTCTTGCTCAGCAAGGCTTTGCTGTGGCTACTGTGAAAGGATATTTATCGGCTTTGTCGGCTTTCCTTTGTTTGCCGGATCAGCCGTCGTTATTCAAATCACCTATTGTTCTTCGTTTTATAAAGGGCCTCACAAACAGGTTTCCTCCTACTCCTTTTATTATGCCTCAATGGGATTTAAACCTTGTATTAACTTATCTTATGGGTTCTCCCTTCGAGCCCTTACACAAATGTCCCTTGAGGCTGTTGTCCTTTAAGACAGTATTCCTCATTGCAATCACCTCGGCAAGGAGGGTAAGTGAGCTTCAAGCTCTAAGTTCAAAACCCCCATTCTTGACTGTTCATGCTGAACGAATGGTACTCAGGACCAGGGCTGCGTTTTTGCCTAAGGTGGTAACTCCCTTCCATCTGGGGCAGTCCATTACCCTGCCTTTCTTCTATCCTCCCCCTCACCCTTCCAAGGAGGGGGAGCGGCTTCACCGCTTGGACCCTAAGAGGGCGGTGAGCTTCTACCTGGACAGGACAAAGGACTTCAGGGTTGATGACCAGCTCTTCGTGGGCTTTGCTAGCTGCAGGAAAGGTCGAGCGGTGCACAAGCGCACCCTTTCCAGGTGGATTGTCTTGTGCATCAAGATTCGCTACTCCCTGGCTGGTAAGGAACCTCCGGAGGGTTGAAGAGCTCATTCCACTAGAGCAAAGTCTTCCACGTCTGCTTTGTCTAGGGGTGTTCCTGTGGAGGACATTTGTAGGGCGGCAACTTGGGCCTCCCTCCACACCTTCGCAAAACATTATTGCTTGGACACCGAGGTGAGGAGGGACGGACACTTTGCTTGATCCGTCCTTCAGGACTTTCTGGTATAGAAGGGTGGACACCCTCCTCCGGGAGTGGGGACTGCTGTGGAATCTATTCACAAGGTTAGGAATCCACTGGCAGATGTATCCATCAGAAGAACAAGTTACTTACCTTCGGTAACGCTTTTTCTGGTGGATACAGTATCTGCCTGTGGATTCCTCACTGACCCACCCGCCTCTCCGTTGTCCATCCTTCTATACCTAAGGTTCTATTAATAATATTTTAGTCTACTATTCTGATGATGGTATTTCAAAATTTATATGTTACTGTCAAAGGCATTGTGTCTTTCTTTTGCCTTTCTATTTATTCTCCACACTGTGTGTTGATCTGCATATTGTGTACTGTGTATACTGTGTACATATTGCTGTCAGTCCGTCCATGTGCCTCGAAGGCACGGAAAAAAGGGGCGGAACTGACGTCAGCATGCCGACGAGGTCTTCTTATGGAGCCGGTGACGTCAGCGGAGTCGCGAGCGGTGCCGTTCCTCTGTGACGTCGTCTTCGACCTCATCGGCGTGGACTGCTACAAAAGTTTCCGAATGTTGCTGTCGCAGGGATATTCACAAGGTGAGGAATCCACAGGCAGATACTGTATCCACCAGAAAAAGCGTTACCGAAGGTAAGTAACTTGTTCTTCAGGGGCGTTCTAGTTAGCTGGACTTTTCACTCGTACAAAACCATTGAAATTCCCCCGTTATAGTTATAGTCATTGGAGATGTCATCAGTGATGTCATGAGTGATGTCACTGAGCATGTCATGAGTGATGTAATATGTGACGTCATCAGCAGTGGATTGCAGTCGCGCGAGTTATAGTTAGCTGAACTAACTATAACGGGGGAATTTCATTGGTTTTTTACGAGTGAAATGTCCAGCTAACTATAACATGTGTGAAACCTATGGCTTTTTCAGTGAATTATATATATATTCACAGAAAAAAGGTTTCAGGGGTGTTACAGTTAGCTGGACATTTCACTCGTACAAAACCATAGAAATTCCTCCGTTATAGTTAGTTGAGCTAACTATAACTCGCGCCCCCGCAATGCACTGCTGATGACGTCACATATTACATCACTCATGACATGGTCAGTGACATCACTGATGACATCTCAAATGACACTGATGACATCACTGATGACATCATCCATGTGATAATTTGATGCATCTTCTCACACCCTAATATAACCTTTGATACACCCACTCTAAATTACAGACTGCCATTCTCAAAACCATAGACACTCCAACACCAATAACTACATACCCACTCACTGATTCTTAGGTCTACACACCCATCCACTCACTCACCCGTACAGTCACTCATACTTATGGTCACTCAGTACAGGACTATCATATGCACTCATAAACCTATATAGACACTCACACACTGCCACTCATCCATAGAGGTACTCACACACCTACTCAGTCATGCAAATAATTAATCACACTGCCATTTACTCACCTATACAGATATACACACACCAGCTCAATTACTCATACAAATACTAGCACATTCTTACGCTCTTATACAATCAATGATACGAGCACACACTCATCCATACAGCCACTCTCACAATCACACACTCTCACATAGCCATTTATGTACTCCAACACACATATATACTGCCTTTCACATATGTAGCTACTCACACATGTACCACTGAAATATACATTCACTCACTAACACAACCATACACACACTCACCCATCCATACAGTTCATCACAGATGCACTCTTGAAACCATGCACCCAGTGAATCACCCACTCACACATCTATGCATAGAGTCACACACACCCCACCCACACAAACACTCAGGCACCCATACAGTTACTCAGACAACCAATCTATAACCCATATAGACACTCATGAAGCTATTTGCAAACCCATGCAGCCGCTTACACACCAACAGACAGGCGAATACAGACATTCACACAGTTTAGTCACTAACCCATGCATTCAGTAAGATACGTTTAATCACTCACTTATAGAGTCAGTCACACACCTACAAAATCATCCATTCACACACTTATACACCCACTCATTCTTCAATATGCCTTTCCCTATATATAATAAAGATATTTTAACTTTACAGAAACATACTGTCACTGGCTGATGTCATCAGTGATGTCATTTGAGATGTCATCAGTGATGTCATCAGTGATGTCACTGACCATGTCATGAGTGATGTAATATGTGACGTCATCAGCAGTGCATTGCGAGAGCGCAAGTTATAGTTAGCTGAACTAACTATAACGGAGGAATTTCTATGGTTTTGTACGAGTGAAATGTCCAGCTAACTATAACCCCCCTGAAACCTATGGTTTTTTCTGTGAATTTCTAAGATTTTTTAAATGCTAATTCCTAACTATAACGTGCCTGAAACCTATGGTTTATTAAGTGAATTTCAAAGCTTTTTAAAATGCTAGTTTCTAACTATGCCTACAGAGGTAGGACTTGTGAAGAAAGAAGAAAAAACACACAGAAAGAAGAAAAAGAAATGCAGAAAGTCCTCAAAGACTAAGAAAAGTGCAGGAAGGAAGACGTGCAGAAAGAACAAACAGAGGAGCAGAAAGAGTCTTTGTTCAAAATCATCCTGTACCCTCAACTTTTTCATATGGGTACTGGTGGTAACTGACTTTGACTAACCAGTCCTAGAGCCAGTGCTATGCTAAAAGACACTTAGAATACAGTTAAAACACCTACATACACTAGGGAACACTATGTGTTGGGGTACCTCTGTTATTAGCATGACCTCCTCTGTAAGCCCCTAGTTTATAATAGGGCAGGGGTATTAAAACTACCTCTCAAAATGTGCCACAGGGCGCGTTTGCACACTGGTGAAGGGGGGGGCTGAGCTGACGTGTGCAAACACGCCCTATGGCTGTTTTAATTTGGGGGATACATTCCCCTTGAATCCTTAGTGTCCCTTGGGTACAACTAGCCCATCAGGTATCTCTAGTTAGCACCACAGAGCTGCGTTGCAGAGAAAATGGGCATGGCCTGGACCACCTCTCTGCAACGCAGCACAGTGGTGCTTACTGGAAGCACCTGGTGGACTAGTTGGCCCACATGGGCCCTCGGGATTAAAGGGGAATTATTTCCCCAACTTAAACGCGCCATAGGGCATGTTTGCACACGTCACCTCAGGCCCCGTCCCCTCCCTTCCCCACTGTGTAAACACGCCCTGTGGCCGTTTTAAGTTGGGAGATTAACTCCCCTTGAATCATGAGGGTCCCTAGGGGCAAATTAGACCACTAGGTACGTCCAGTAAGCGCCATTGCAGAGAGGTGTAAAAAGGGGCACGGCCAGTACCACCTCTTTGCAATGCAGAGCAGTGGCGCTTACTGGAAGCACCTGGTGGGCTAGTTGGTCCCCAGGGGCCCTCAGGATTGAAGGGAAATTATTTCCCCAACTTAAAACGCGCCACAGGGCTTGTTTGCACACGTCACCTCAGGCCCCGTCCCCTCCCTTCACCACTGTGTAAACCCGCCCTGTGGCCGTTCTAAATTGAGAGATTAAGTCCCCTTGAATCCTAAGGGTCCCTAGGGTCAAACTAGCCCACTAGGTACCTCCAGTAAGCGCCACAGAGCTGCGTTGCATAGAGGTGTAAAAAGGGGCATGGCCTCAGAACACCTGTCTGCAACGCAGCTCCCTGGCGCATACTGGAGATACCTGTTGGGCTAGTTGGCCCTCAGGGACCCTCAGTATTGAAGGGGAATTAATTCCCCAACTTACAACTGGCCAGGGGGCGCGTTTGCAGAGTGCTGCAAGGAGGGGCCGTGGCCTCCGGTGCGATGCCGGTCTTTTATTTATTTTATTAAGAAGGAGGGCTGTGTGGCCCCCCTTCTTTTTCTAATTTATTGGCCCTGGGGACCCCATCCCCAGGGCCTGCACCCTAATTTGTTTTGTTGAAAAAATGAATTTGGCCCTCCCAAGGCCTTAATCGGCCCCGGGGACCCCAACCCCCGGGTCAAGGCCTTTTTTTAAAAATTCTTTAGGAGGGGGGCTGCGTTGCCCCCCTCCTCAGGCCACTTATGGCCCCGGGGACCCCATCCCCCGGGGCCGGCCTTTGTTTGTTATTATTTTAAAAAAAAATATATTTATAGAAACACCTAGGACATGCTGGACAAACCGTATGTACCTATCACCATGCTGATTTGCGTGATATTCATTAAAAGGCGACTATGCATACAATGAATCCACATGGAATGTATTTACACCACTAGTGAAGCTCTGACGTGTCTGACGCCCTACCATGCCTAATCCCGGCGCCCCCGCCGGTGGGTACTCTCCAAGTAGACACCGTTGTCGTTTATTTATACAAACATGGGTAGCTGTTGACGGGCACATTTAATACACACGCACACCAAGCCATTCAAAGAGGATTAGACAAAAATTCGACCAAACTATGCAAGAAACCCCCCTCATGGTTAATAAACCACACATCCACCGCCGGATGTGTAATACTTTTTATTTTACTCTCTGGAAAGGAGACGAACCTCACTTGAGAGTCACAGTGTGCTCCTGGCTGAGACCAGTGCCCGCCGAGTGCCACACACCTCTGTGTTGTATTCCACCAGCTAGTGCGGATATAACAGTATGCTATGACACTCTCTAGCCCATGTGCACTGTAACACCACCCAGTGAATATGTCATGCCACACTTGCCTTCGCACAGGTTGTATTGCCCCATCTAACGTGCCTTCCTCGATGCCTATGTTATAACGCACAGCGCTATGCCATACATATTACAATCTGGGATCCATATCTTTGTCACAGTGCATATGCAACGTTACACTCCCCAGCACATATTTTATATTACAACTTTAGAGACTAGTTAGGTTACACAACCCTGCCCTGTGCATATTACACTCCAAGGCGCATATCGCATAGCACGCGCTAGTCCCTGTGCTATCTCGCGCTCTCCAATGAATCTGTCATTGCGCACAATGTATTGCATATTATATTTCACGCCCCGGTTCATCTTATATCACACTTTTTGGTGCATAGTTTATATCATATACTATATCTAGTTTTCATTTTCAATCGTGTTCTTTTCTGCCAAGTGAGCCCGGAGTCACAGTCACAAACGTCCTCTTCTTCCTGAATAAAAGTGAGATTATGCTGCATACTTGTTCATATTTTAAGTAGTTTGCGCAGACACACATTTTAAAAACAATAAAGTTCCTTTTACCCACCTTCTCTGAACAGTTAGCTTGCTGCCCCATCCACCTCCTCCCTATCCTCAGTTGTTTGAATCCATGGACTAGCCTCCTCCCTCCTGCCATGCATGGTCTGATGTGCTGCCACTGCCCTCCATTTAGCATGATGTACCAGTCCACTCCTCCTGCCCTCCATTGCCCAATTCTATGGCCCATCATTGACCTCCTGCTTAGCCTCTGTGCTTTGCTTGCTGCCCCTATTCTCCTTCCCCCTGCCCTCCGATGTCTTTGTGCATGCCCCTGCTCCATACTTTTTGCCCACCATGTTCCATGAACCTGCCACTCCTATCTACTCTGAGTGTTCTGTTGAGCTGCCACTCCCCTCCCACCTGCCTAGCATTGTCAGATGACTGTAACCTGTCCCTGCCACCTCCACCCTGCCTGTCCACATGCCATGCCCCTATCCCCTTCCTCCTGTCCTCCATGGTCCATTTTACTGCCACACCCTTCTGCCCTCCCTGGTCTGTTGTGCTGCAACTGCTCCTCCTGCCTGCCCCGCGTGGTCTGTTGTGAGGCCCCTTCCCCTGAACTCTCTTGTCTGTGCCCAGGTCCTGACCCTCCCTTCTATCCTCCATGGTCCTTTGTGCATGCCCCTGCACCCTCCTTCTTGCCCATCATAGCCATTGTGCTGCCACTAACCCTCCTGCTTGCCATGCATGGTCTTCTGTGCTGCCATGGCCCCTCCCACCTTCCCTGTGTGGTCAACTAGCTGCCCCTGACCCCCTCCCACCTTCCCTCCATGGTCTGTGTGTATGCCATCATTGTCTCATTGTTGCTCTCCATGGTGTGTCTTGTTTCTAATGGCCATCCTGCCCGACTTCCATGGTCATCTTGCTGCTCCTGCCCTGCCCCCTTGCCCCCAGCCCTCTGTTTCCATGTGCAGACCCCTATTCCCTCCCTCCTGGCTTTTCTGTTCCATTGTAATGCCCCTGATCCGTCCCTCCTGCCCTTTATGGTCTGTTATGCTGCAGCTTTCTCTCCTGTCTGTCCATTATGGTCAGCTAGCTTCCATTGCCTGTTTCCCCTCTGTTCTCTGTTGTCCATGTGCATGGTCCTGTCCCCTCCCTATTGCTTTCTATGGATTGTTGTGCTGCACTCCCGTCCTGCATGCCCTGTGTGGTGTATTGTGCTGCTGCAAACCCTGATGCCTGCCCTGTAGGGTCGGTTTGGTGCACCTCTCCATGTCCCTCCTGTCCTCTGTTATCCGAGTCCATGTCCCTACCCCAATTCCTCCTGCCTACTATGATCCAATGTACCATACTTGCAAACATTTTAAACTTGGTAAGAGGGAGATTTTGAAAAAAAACTAGGGTATTGATTTTCCCATTTGAGTTACATTGAAAAAGAGGAGATTGTAGACAGGAGACAGATCAAATAAAGCCCATTTGAGCTTAAAAACATTGGACGTTTCCTGGCTGAAACGGGTCTGTTGGCATGTATGGTTGTACTACCACTGCCTCTTCCTTCTGCCCACAATAGTCTATAATATTGCCACAGCCTCTCTTGAACGCCCTGTATTGTTGGTTTGTTGACACTGCCCCCCTTTCCACTGCCCTCCATAGTCTGTTGTGCTGCCACTGCCCTTCCTGCCTGCCCAGTGTGGTCAAATTGTTGCCTCTGCACTCTACTACCTGCCTTCAATTTTCAGAGTCCGTGCCCCTGGCCTCTGCCTCTCAACAGTATCCCAATGAACAACTAGTTTGCTAACATTCTATATTTATTACAAAGTGTGGAACGCCTGACGTCATCTTGATGTAATCAAAACTGTAATACCTAGAGCATTTCCTTTAGAAATTACATATATGAGAGGGTCTTATTTGCATCAAAATTATGGTTAGTGCTCTAAAAAATTAAAATGAGGACATCTTTTCTGAGTTTTCAAATAGCGACAAAGAACTTTTAAATTATTTGTCATCTTTATGTTTTGTTATCCAGTTGACCACTTGATTAAATGTTGCACCTAGGGGAGAGGATGTGGTGTTACTTCCAGAGCTGCAGACTTTGCAACTGGGGAACTAGGTTGGAGTTTCTGCTTCAGCTCAACATTCTGTGATTCTGGTCAAATCACTTAATCTCCCCATGTCTACAACCAAAATGAATTTGATCTTGTGTGATGTAACCAATGCTCATGTAAAGCACTCCAATACCTGACAAGTCTGCACTATATAAAACTGCAAATACACAAAAAATAAGTGTTTTGCACACTTCTGTCATTGGGCTACATCTGGGTGATGTTTGTGCTGCATTTGGGCTCTTTTGTCTCTGGTGCCCATCTTGGGAGATTTATTTGTTATGAAGTTTCCTAATTTCCTCATTTACTGCAGTCTCCTCAGTAGCATATGCTTTCAGTTTTTTACTTTTATTCCATCAAGAAGGTATTCAGATATGTCACATATTTGCCATAAATTCTGAATGTTAGCACTCTAGTTGCTCATTAGATTACTGTAGTAAAGCTACTGCTCACCAGGGAAGTCTGCTGCTGGTATTCAAAGTGCATGTTTCAGTCTGCATGTCAGAATTGTTTTTATGAAATGGAAAAGGATTTGAAAAGTCAAAATGTGCCCTAATTTTTCTTTCTGCAGCACTAATCGTAATTTCTATGGCCAAATGAACCCCCTCATTTTGTTCCTTTGTAAATTGAATGTTTTAAGTGTTACCACTTTATTCCAATCAAGATGGCTTCAGATGTGCCATACTTTTGTCATAAGTAAGACTGTTAGCGCTCTAGTTGTTCGTTAGAACACTCTGGGACATTCTGTCATTGGGCTATACTTGGGCTACATCTGGGTGATATTTGGGCTACATTTGGGCTCTTTTGTCTCTGGTGGCCATTTTGGGAGACTTATTTGTTATGAAGTTTCCTAATTTCCTCGTTTACTACAGTCTCCTCAGTAGGAAATACTTTCAGTTTTTTACTTTGATTCCATCAAGAAGGCATTCAGATGTGTCACACATTTGCCATCAATTCAGAATGTTAGCACTCTAGTTGCTTATTAGATCACTGTAGTAAAGCTACTGCTTACCAGGGAAGTCTGCTGCTGGTTTTGAAGGGGTATGTTTCAGTCTGCATGTCAGAATTTTGTAATGAAATAGAAGAGGATTTGAGAAGTCACTCAAAATGTGCCCTAATTTTTCTTTCTGCAGCACTAATCACACTTTCTATGGCAAAATGAACCCCCTCATTTTGTTCCTTTTTAAATGAAATGTTTTAAGAGTTACCACTTTATTCCAATCAAGATGGCTTCAGGTGTGCAATACGTTTGTCATAAGTAGGACTGTTAGCGCTCTAGTTGTTCTTTAGAACACTCTGGGAAGCTGCATTAGAACACAAAGGAATCAACTGACAGTCTCTGCCCTTGTTGGATGTACATGTTTTGCTGAGAATGTCAGACTTCATTCTCACATGACTGAGAAAGATAATGTGAATTTACAGAAAATATGCTATCAGTTTAGCTTATAGATCACCTTCCAAACCTCTGTGGGAAAAGCATGAGAAAATAGTTTTCTCATGAGTCATGATATCACAGCAGAAGGCTTTTTCACATGGTAAAATCACCTTAGAACACACCACACTTCCTAAAATGAGTATGGTACCATCAACAAATGATTTATAATGTAACTAAAGTCTTAAAACCTTCTATTAACTGCAATGCTTTTTAATGAGGTGCTATCATGTATATTGGTCCCAAGATGGCTGCCAACACTTCTTGGATGAAGTACTGACAGCCAATCAGATCTCACGATGAGATGTGTGGTTAGGCTCCGCCCAGATATATCTATCTTTTTAACTCTAATTTTCTCAGGAACTACTGAACGAATTTACACCATTTAAGCTAAAGGCACGAGTCGGAACTGAGGACTACCTCTTTGCCAAATTTGGTGTAATTCCGTTCAGCAGTTCGGGCTGTAGCTGCGTCAACAGGTCTTTTCTCTTGGCCCCCGCTTGACGAATCACCGTGAAATTTTCAGGATAGGAGCGGACCGGAGCTGGCCAAAAGTTTGGAAAATTTCGCGAAGATTCGTCAATCGGCGCCAACGTTATTCCAAATAGAAGGTTGCGGATTTCCTATGGAAAATAGGTCCTAACTATAACTACCTACTGGCAACTGCCAGTAGGTAATATATATATATATTCCACACAAAGAAGCTCCTGCTAGGATCTGTGGTGCGGGATGGCGGCGGAGCAAGCCATCAATCAATCGCACACAAAAAATATCCGCACTCTCAGATAGTGATGCAGTGGGGTTTTAATTATCTGAGAGTGCGGAAATTCTTTCTTTTGTGTGCGATATATATATAGATATAGATATATATATAACCTTCCATGACACATAGAACCTTCATTGACACTTTTTTTTGTGAAAATTTCATGAAGACTGATCAAACAACATAAAACTTATAGGCAAGTCAGAAAACACTTTTCCTATGGAACTACCTACTGGCATCTGCCAGTAGGAGATAGATAGATAGATAGATGGATATATATATATATATACGTTACGGGGGCCACCTGACATGGTAACCATCATGTCAGTAATGCTGGCCAGCAGCGGCAAACAGGATTGAGGACGAGTCCACTTGCAGGGTCCATACAGGACAAGATTTGTGTGCTATCCGGACCATATTTCCCACAATGCACAGTCTCATTCGAGCTTCCCATTGGTGGGAGTGCAATATGAAAATGGCGAAGTAGCTTCAGCGCTTGCACACACCGTCTCCGTTAAAGCCTCTGAAGAGAAGCATATGGAGCTTCGAAACGCGTCAGGCAATTCCACTACGGAGCGGCTCCTACAAGCGGATCCTCGTCCATGCCTATCATAAACAAAGCTGCTGATCGAGTGCTGCTCACCAGGTGGACAACCTTTGGAGCAAAATATATATATACATATATATATAAAATCTACTGGCGGTCGCCAGTAGATAGTTATAGTTAGGACCGTGTTTCCATAGGAAATCTCAAAATTCTATTTTGAATAACTTTGGCGCCGGTTGACGAATCTTCGCAAAATTTTCAAAACTAATGGGGCGCTCCGCTCAGCTCCTACCCTGAAAGTCGCGGGGGCCGAGAAAAAAGGGGGGTCCCAAAACGCGTTTTCCCCATGCATTTTCCCATAGGACCTTTAGTCGAAGGTACAGCCCGAACGGCTGAACAGAATTACTTGAAATTTGGCAGAGAGGTAGTCCTCAGGTCAGGGATGTGCCTTTTGCATATATGGAGTCAATCTGTTCAGTAGTTCCTGAGAAAATTGCAGTTAAAAGCACATACATAGCTATAGCCGCGCACCGTGCGCGCACCCTAACGTGCGCGAGCGTAATTCTGATTGGTTGTTACATGTCAGTCAACGTTCGAATCGGTCGAAATCAGGAAGTGTTGGCCGCCATTTTGTTTGTTTTCAGTGCGAGAGTGGAAAAGGAAGGTGGCGAACGGGAAAAGAGGGCAGGGTAGAGAGTTCCTGACCCCCTAGCCATTGTCAGGGGGTCCCTGAAGGACCCCGAAGGCAGAAAAAAACCTTTACATTTTTTTTTTTTAAATCGCGGATGCGCGTGCGCGCACGGTGAAAAACCATAAAAAATTATTTTAAAAAATTTAATACGTAGTTTAATGAAAAATATATATATAAAAAAAAAATACATACATAACTTAACATTTAAAAAAACGTACAAATTCACTGAAAAAACCATAGGTTTCACACACGTTATAGTTAGGAATTAGCATTTAAAAAACCTTGCAAATTCACTTAAAAAACCATAGGTTTCACACATGTCATAGTTAGGTGGATATTTCACTCGTAAGAAACCAATTAAATTCCACCGTTATAGTTAGTTCAGATAACTATAACTCGCGCGACCGCCACTCTATCACAAGGATGATGTCATCAGTGATGTCACGAGTGATGCCACTGACTATGGCATGAGTGATGTAAAATGTGATGTCATGAGCAGAGGATTGCGGGCGCGCGAGTTATAGTTATCTGAACTAACTATAACGGTGGAATTTCATTGGTTTTTTACGAGTGAAATATCCACCTAACTATAACATGTGTGAAACCTATGGTTTTTTTAAGTGAATATATATATATACACACACACACATATAGTGGTACTATATCCATATGTGTATTTTTATATATGATTTTATACAATTTTTTACACATATGTATGATTGACAATCTTGTGTACAATTGCAATTTGAGAGCGAGTTTGCATATATCTTGCGTACATGCTCTCTTTCGCTCTCTCTCTGTCTTTGTTGCAGTGCAACCTTCATTTGGTTATTGTGTATGCACTTGCTCTTCTTTTCCACTTTTGAGGTTCATACTTAGGGCTCAATTACGAGTTTGATGGTGCGGCAGCGAGACTGCCCTGCTGCCTCACCACTGAAACTTGTTGAGAATGGCCTGCCATATTATGAATTTTTTAGTCATTGGCGGGCGATTCTTTGGCGTTCCCATGGCGGTGCCTATAAAATAGGCACCACAATGGCAACATCAAAGGAAGTTCCGGCACGGCATGGACTGTGAAGTCCATGCCGTGCTGGAACTGGGGGTGCATGCATACAGGGGGGCACATGTTGTGCCTTATAGTGTGCATTCACATGGAGTCAGGCACAAAAGGGCCCTGTAGGTTCGCCTTTCTTTTCTCACTGACACTGTTTTCATGGAGGAAAGACCTCCATGAAATCAGTGGCAGTGAGGAAAGTCGTAATATGCTTGGCGGGACCGCGGCAGTCCCGCCAAGCATTTTCATGCCTCTTGACCACCATGCCACCACCAGGGAACGGCAGTTCCCTGACAGAGTCGGTGTTCCCAGTGTAGCACGACCTCCAAGGTCGGAGTGTGGCGGTCGGAAGTCTGCCCCCCCCCACCACGAGTCTGGCGTCCGAGGACTGCCAGACTCATAATTAGGCCCTTGGTGTGATCCTGCTGGTCTTTACTCTTCCGATGCGTTTTTTCACTAGGACTGGTGTTTTATTACGTACTTGTTCTTGGACTGTCTTCCTGAATTTTTGGTGCATGCATTGATCCATGCTTGCAGTGGTGTGGATGTGTTCTGGCTTTCCTTTCTCAGTTTGCTCAGAATAGGTTTACCTTGAGTACGATTGTCCTGGAAACAGGAGCTATAGCTTGGTGACATTTACTTTTGCTGCTGGCCCTCTGGGTTCCAGCTGTCCATAGGTCATCACACTTGGGGTATTATAGTGTGTATTATACATTTCACTGTGGTCCTCTGACAGTGTTGTTTCATTGCATTTATCCCTTGTGTTCCCTCTTGCCACAGTGGTCATGGGGAGATATTGGTCCTTCCTACACAAGTCAGGTCTTCTATCTTAATTTAGACTGGCTAGTTCTCTTTGACAACTTTTGGTCAAGTTAGTTTGCAGACCCTCCTCCGGGTGGGTTATAGCTATGGCATTTGATTCAGAAGTTAAGGAATCTGCGGCTAGAGGTTTCCCTATCAGATTAACAAGTTAACTTCAGTAACACATTATCTAGTAGAGACATAGTCTATCCGCAGATTCCTTAACACCTGCCTATCCTCCCCGCTCTGCAAACAGATTGTATTATTACGGTTACACACCTTCAAGGACCCTGGTTTCTCTCACCAGTGGTCACTCCTCGTCTGTTTGCTTTATGGTTTGGTTGGTCTTTCCACACAAGCCCTTTTTCTGGGTATTGCCACGCCTTTCTGTAAGACTTTGTAACTATTGCTAACATAAATGTTTCTACCCTTTTTTGGCACACTGTTTCCACAACTAATTTCTATGGTGGCTCTGCATGTTGGCGTGGAATCTGGTCACAGAAGAAACTATGTTAGTACGTCGGAGGGCGTCTTATTAGGACTCCGGTGACATCAGAGTCATGAATGACGTTGATACGTAACCGTGCAATGCCATCGACTGACATGTAGAGGTGCTGCTGCTGAAAGATTTTTGGATCCATTCTGGCGACTGGAGAGAAGTTAAGGAATGTGCGGCTAGACTATGTCTCTACCAGATAATGCATTACCAAAGGTAAGTAACTTGTTCTTCTTGTCCTAACCATTTGGTGTTGCAGCCTGTGTCCTGGGTCACATGCCTGTGAACAGTAGGCCTTTGCCTGTTCCTCCCAGACAGTGAGACAAAGGGATACTGGGTCTTGTCAGGATGGGCCATACTGCCAAGAAAGCAGAGGTGGAGCTGTTAGTTGCCCCACATACATTTCAAAAAAGCTGCTTCAGCACACTCACAAAGAACTTCACACCTGTCTTTTGTCTCCTTAGACCTTTGAGAGCTTGGGCAGGGAGGCAGGAAATTCCACAACCATCTGAGGAAATAAATCACAAAATATTATATAATAATGGTCATAATTACCGAATAGTCATTTTGTAATGTTCGCTTTCATTTAATACCGATTTCCAGTTTGAATTTGGTATTCACCATAAATTACGAATCATTGTTCCCAAATTGTGAATGTGGTTGTGACTTGTGACATCACAAACCCAGCAAGTGTTTCATAACTATTGTTCTCAAGACTGGGAGAGAAGCACACCTTACTGATGGGTACTTCTAATCACATGTTCCTCACCATTATAACACTTCCAAGTGCCAGAATGAATCTGGAGATTTTTTCCAGCAATGCACCCTTGTGCTGGTAGGTGGCGCCATGTGGCTTTGCGGTGACACTGTATTGCCCTAGTTGTGACGGATAAAAGCTGCAAATAAGTGCCACCCTGCGTGCTGATCCCCCAGTTCCTTTCTTTCTGCACTCTTCAACACGGATCCAGAGCTCCGCTTTCAACTTGGAAAGTAAATGACAAATTTAGATTCTTACTATGACAGTGTGTTAGGGAATATAATACCCGCCGGAGATTACAGGTTCAAACTGTGCCACAAAGTGCAGGAGGCAGATGTTAGTCTTTCACCCACAAACCATGTTTGGGATGCCCGGGCACTGTTCGAAATTGTGCAATAAGAGCATCCCCAGGCACCCAACGGTGATTTGGTAACGAGATGAGTCTGGGTTGCCGAATATAAGAGGTCACGTTTGAAGTATAAGTCCTGCTCCAAATTGTGGGGTCGCTTGCTCTACTGGGCATGAGGCCGTTCCTGCCCATAGTCCAGTTACTTGTCAAAGTTTCCCGAAAGTCTAAGTCGAAGATACACCATAAACATGAGACCGGCCACTGACAGCTTGGTAAAAATGGTGCAAGGGTGTAAAGCGAAGGATCTTACCCCTCCTGGGTCACTGGAATCTGACCCTACTGGCCTGCCCCAAATTGTCCAGTACTTATCGATTCCACAGAAAGTATCTTCCAGAGAAGCTATGTTGCAACTCTTTGAGGCATTTATGCCCCCCCCCCCCCCAGCATGAGCTTTTGGGCCCCATGGAATTGTTGGGGCCCCAAGTTGAACTAACACCAGTGGGTCTGCACCCAATGTAATTTGAACCCATGAATCCCATTTCTGGCACTATATTGACGCTGGTTCAGACTTCCACACCAGCAGCAAGATCCACACCAGTTCCTTCCTTTCAGGTTGCAAAACGGACTACACCGGGGCCAGCCCAAGATTGTCATGATGCCGATCTCTGACCCTGACCCAACGCTTGCCTGCTCCAGGCCCATGTCTCACTACATGGTCACAAAGGCACAATCAGTTGTTATTTACCCAGACACCAGTCCGAGTTTTCTGCTGCAATTGCAGTACAACTGGGGGCTAGAGGCTCTTTTTAGATCAGTTTAGAGTGTGCCTAATGTTCCTTATGTCATTCACGATGACGAGGAATCAAATAATGTACTCCCTTCTCATGAAAATGATGATGACTTGTACTTGGAGTTACAAAATGCTAGTGGACTACACAAGTCTTGTGAGTCTGACCCAGTGCTTAATTTGAGCCTGTGGTTTCTAGTGTTTGGCACCAGCACTTAATTATCAACACAGGCACTTGTGACGGGGAACAGCCATTTCAACGTGGTTTTTACCACGCGTTGCAATTACATCGCATGCGTTACAACGTGGTATTAGTGGCACGCGTTGTATTAGTATGCGATGTAATGACATACATCCCTTGTGACAGTCTGCCACAAGGTGGTACTGCCCTGGCTAATTTAGAGATGACCAAAACATCAGTAAATCGTTAATTCAATATACATTAAAAATGGGTGTTACCTGCCGCTCAAGCCATTCTTATAATTTTGCGAGCCTGAAATAGTTTGAATTGTGAGGGCAAGTAGCTGTTTAGTTACTATCATTGGCACCTTCTGAGTGGGGCAATGGGTAAGTGCAAGCTTCAGTGGCCTCCTGACGAAAAGCCCTGGCACTTAATCTTTTTACAAATTAACCACCTGTCCACCAATGGCAGCAAGCACGTGCCTCTTTTGCAACAGTGGTGTGACAGCTGGATTTTTTTTCATTATAATTGCACACTATTACAACTAAGAAAACTCTGCTAACAGAGATTCTCCAACCAGGGCCAGCTTCGTCCAGCCCTGATGACATGGATCTTCTAACTAAAAGCTCTACCTCTGAAAACATGATGGTTCAGTCATCAACAAGTAAGGTCAACCAGAACTCTTTTTTTTGTATTTATTAGGGGGCATACCAGTTGCATACCTACACCATCACAATTCCATTTGTTAGAAAAAACTATGTTATTGATTAAGCACTAGCAGCAATGGCTACTTGTGGACTCAGGAGGCGGGTTAAAACGGTTAGAAAAACCATGTCTGATTCAAATGTACTTTTAAAAACTGTGAATGGCCTGTCCCAAGATATTGTTGCTGATTATGAGGCATACAGGCATAGACAAAGACACACAGAAGTATGCCTACAGACTTCACTTTATCGAAAGGTGGGTACCTGCTACAATAACCATGTAGAGTCACATAGCAAATATCCAAGTAGAGATGGTTTGCTTTAGTAGTGATGTACCTAGAATCCTTAATCAAATGATAAATGCACTTGAGGAAATGTTACCAGCTGATGCTGTAAATAGTACAAATGCTGCACCAGCAGTTTAACTAGGTCAACTGTAAAGTTTGCTGCAAAACGTTAGGCTCATCTATGCTTTGGAATCATCAGAGTAGTGAATGTTATTCATAATAGGTACTCTTGTACTCATAATTCTGTACCTCCATCTGCCTCCTGTGTTTCTTCCTAATGGCATAATAATAGGTCGAGGGGAGGACAGGTTGATGAGTCAAGAGTAGGGTCTAAATGCAGATCGCACATACTCTTTGGCCTCCTTATGTTTTATGAGTTGCAACTGAAACAGTTGCAGTCTCTACCCTAGTAGGAAACAGAGCTTTAAGTGTGCCGGATCCCTCCAGGTCTCAGACCTGGTAGTAATTAAAAACGGACATTGAAATGCGTACACTTAGGGCCCTGTATTCATGTCCTTAACGGTTATGGCAAACACACTAACTGATTTCTGGATGTGAATAATGTAAACATTAAGGTAACCCACGTCAGTGATTTAGTTCCTGTTTATATTTCACATTTTAATTAATCTTGCATTCCATATCTGAAAGAAACACATTAGTTAGATTCCTCACCTTAGAATATCCCCAGGCGTCAGGCTGGATCCAGAAAGATTTTTCGTCAGCAATACCCTTTGCGCGTCGCTTGGCGTCGTCTGCGGCTCCGCGTCCGTCGTGCGCCGGAATGACGTCGTCAGAGTACTTAGACGCCGCCCTCGCGCGCTGACGTCAGTTCTTCTTTTTTCCGCGCCAGACAGCGCCGATCCGAGAAGAGCTTACCCTTTTAGTCACTTTTTGTCTAAACTTTTTGGACTCTTTTGTCTACATCGACTCGATACTGGTGCCGGTAGGATGCCTTGTTTCAAAGCCTGTGACTCCTGTCACCGACTGATGTCGGTAACGGACCACCACCGCCGGTGTCTTTACTGCCTTGGGGCCGACCATGATGCGGAGTCGTGCCTCGACTGCTGGGCCTTGACCTCAAAGGCTAGGCGGGAGCGGTCCCGCAAGCTTCTCGAGCTCCGGCACTCGGCTCCGCGCCGTTCACGGTCCCGGTCGAGGAGGTGGTCGAGGGACCGGTCGCGGAGCCGCAGCCATCATCACCGCTCGTCGGGTTCCAAGTCTTCGGGTAAGTCGAAGCACTCCAAGAAGTCCAAGAGACGACATCGCTCTTCGAACTCCCCTCGACGGTCGCGCGACGGTCCGGGTGGTACCACCCCCGCGGCTCCGTCGGAGCCACAGGAGCCGCACCCGTCCCCATACCCGCCGGTCCCTGGGACTAATGTGACTCCGGCGGAGATCAGTGCCTTCCTCTCGGCCATGAGGGGCCTGGCCCCGCCGTCGCCGCCTGCCGGCGTGCCTTCGGGCCACGCGGGCTCGACTGGGAGGCCTAGCGAGCCGGCGGCTCCGGCGCCGTCGTCGACTTCGGTCCCGACGCCGCAGGTCCCCGCGGGATCCAGGCCTGGATCTCAGTCGGTGCCGGTTGACCTCACGACCCCTCCTCCGCCGGCGCCGACACCAGTGCCACCCCCGGCGCCGTCTCCGGACGCTACCGTTCCCCAGGTCAGCCCTGGTCCGGGCCCGGCACCGGTGCGGGGCCGTCCGGCGCCGCATCCGACGCCGATGGGTGACCATTTCATCTTCCGCCCGGCTCCGATCATTCCACCTGTTTACCAGGAATCGGATGACGGTGGCGACTGGGAGGGGTCTGATGACCCTCTGACCCACCAGGGTCAGTTATCACAGGACTGGGCAGGTGAGCTGGGGGATGCCAGTGGCCTTGACACCTCCCCTGACACTGGCTTCATCTCTCCTCCGACTGTGGCTTCGGAGGAAAGTGCTACCTTTTCTGTGGCGTTGCGTAAGGCGGCCGAAGCCCTTGGGCTGGAGCTCCCTACTGTGGCTGTGAGGACTAACCTCCTCACTGAAGTGCTCCAACCGTCAGCAAGCTCCTCGGAGCCTCTGCTGCCGTTTAGCGAAGCACTGATGGACATTCTGAAGGGCACCTGGTCCAAGCCCTCCACAGTACCTCCTGTGGACCGGAACGTGGCCCGGCGCCACCGCCCTGCACTTGGCGACCCCAGTTTCCTTTCCCAACACCCCACACCTGAGAGCCTGGTTATCCAGGCCTCTACTTCCCAGACCTCCTCCCCGTCCGCTCCCCCGGATCGGGAATCCAAGAGACTGAAGCAGTTTGGTAAAAAGCTGTTCTCCTCCCTTAGTTTAAGGCTGCGGTCTATTAACACCGCTTGTCTCTTGGACCGTTACTCCCACTCTCTGTGGGATACGGTGGAGGACGTGCTGCCCCTGTGTCCGGAGAAGGCCCGGACGCGGCTCGCCCAGGCTCTTGCCGAGGGGCGGGATGCAGCGCGGTATGCCATCCGATGTGGTTTGGACAGGACGGACTCGCTAGGCAGGGCAATGTCGTCCACAGTGGCGCTTCGTCGTCACGCCTGGCTGCGGTCCACGTCTTTTTCCGGGGATGTCCAGAGCACCCTCATGGACATGCCCTTTGATGGCAGTCGCCTCTTTGGCGACAAAGCGGACAGTGCGCTGGAGCGCTTTAAGGACTCCAGGGCTACGGCCAAGTCCTTGGGTCTCTCAGCCCGCGCCCACAAACTTCCGCTTTTCGCCCCTTTTGTGGCCAAGGAAGGGGCGCCCCCTAACGTCCGCCTAGCCACAGGCCGCAGAACCAACCTCCACGCGGTCGCGGACGTGGATTCTGCCGAGGCGTTACAGGGGGACAACGTGCCGGTCCATCCACATCCACCCCAGCAGCATCCGCCTCAAAGCCCTCCTAGTCCGCGCTTTCAGGCCCATTCCACGCCAGTGGGAGGCAGAGTTCGCCATCACCTGCTCCACTGGCGTTCCATCACTTCGGACAGGTGGGTGCTGCAAATTGTCCGAAGGGGCTACTCCCTCCCCTTCGAGACGACCCCTCCAGCCATGCCACCGCAGTGCCACCACATGTCGGGGGATCACTTGAATCTTCTACAGGAGGAAGTTTTGGCCCTCTTGGCCAAAGGGGCCGTCGAGCGCGTTCCTGGTCCAGAAGTAGGCCGTGGTTGTTATTCCCGCTATTTTCTGGTTCCCAAGAAGGGCAAAGGGAGCCTATGCCCTATCTTGGACCTCAAGAGCGTCAACGCCTTCCTCTGGAAGGAGAGGTTCAAGATGCTCACCTTAGCTCAGGTTCTGGCTGCCCTAGACCCTGGAGACTGGATGGTAGCGTTGGACTTGCAGGACGCTTATTTCCACATCCCCGTCCTGCTGGCCCACCCGGCGTTACCTGCGGTTCACGGTGGGTCAGGAGCATTTTCAGTTTACCGTGCTCCCCTTCGAACTCACCAGTGCCCCTCGGGTGTTCACGAAAGTGATGGCGGTGGTCGCAGCTCATCTGCGCAGATCAGGGGTTCCAGTCTTCCCCTATCTCGACGACTGGTTGTTGAAGGCGGGCTCGCCCCAGCAAGTCGTCTCCCACCTCCAGACTACGGCCGACCTCCTGCATTTGCTGGGGTTCTCCATCAATGTGCCGAAGTCACATCTGAGTCCCTCCCAAACGCTCCTCTTTATCGGGGCGGTTCTGGATTCGGCGCAGTTCCGGGCTTATCCTCCGGAACAGCGAGTCCGGGATATTCAGGCTCTGCTTCCCATCTTTCGGCCTCTATCCCGGGTTTCAGTCAGGTTGGTGCTGCAGCTTCTGGGGCTGATGGCCTCCTGCATCCTGTTAGTGCATCACACCAGGTGGCGAATGCGGGCTCTGCAGTGGGACCTGAAGTTTCAGTGGGCACAGCATCGGGGCAACCTGTCCGACCATGTCTTGATTTCGGAGGGCACTGCAAGACAGTTGCAGTGGTGGCTCACAGACCGCGATTGGGTCAGTGGCAGATTCCTCTCCCTACCCCAACCAGAGCACGTAGTAGTGACGGATGCGTCCCTCCTGGGATGGGGTGGCAACATGTGGGAGGCGGAGATCAGAGGACTCTGGTCTCCGGCGGAGTCTCGGCTCCATATCAACCTTTTGGAGCTGAGAGCGATCCGACTTGCACTGAAGGCATTCCTTCCCGTTGTCCGGGGAAGTGTAGTGCAGGTGTTCACGGACAAAACCACCGCCATGTGGTATTGCAACAAACAGGGCGGGGTGGGGTCGTGGACCCTTTGTCAGGAGGCTCTGCGCCTCTGGACATGGCTGGAACATCAGGGCATCACCCTGGTGGGTCAACATCTGGCGGGCTCTCTGAACGCCAGAGCAGACGAACACAGCCGCCGATGCATGATGGATCACGAATGGCGTCTCAACTCGGACGTGGCGCAAGGCCTCTTTCGGCAGTGGGGAGAGCCTTGGTTAGATCTATTCGCCACCGAAGAGAACGCGCAATGTCAGCAGTTCTGCACGTTGGAGTTTCCAAGGTGGCATTCGCTCAGGGACGCCTTTCGTCGCAAGTGGAGTTGCGGTCTGTTGTACGGCTTTCTGCCTATACCACTTCTGCCCAGAGTGCTGAAGAAGATCAGGCGCGACCGGGCCCAAGTCATCTTGGTGGCTCCGGATTGGGCACGAAGGTACTGGTATCCCGAGCTACTCAGTCTGTTGATCGATCCCCCAATACGACTGCCTCTTCGTTAGGACCTTCTGTCGCAGCAGCAGGGGACGGTCCTCCACCCGAACCTGTCCAGTCTCCACCTCCATCCGTGGAGATTGAGCGGCGACAGTTGATGCCATTTGACTTGCCTCCTGAAGTCTGCGATGTGATTCTGGCAGCCAGGCGTCCCTCCACAAAATTGGTATATGCCTGCAGGTGGAACAAATCTGTGGCATGGTACACAGCAAACGCTGTGGATCCCCTTTCCGACCCTCTTTCTGAGGTTCTTCTCTTTCTTCTTTCCATGGCCCAGCAGGGCTCTGCTCTGGGCGCTTTTAAAGGTTATCTTTCAGCTATCTCTGCTTTCTTACGGCTTCCTGATCAGCCTTCTCTTTTCAAATCCCCTGCTGTTTCTCGCTTCTTCAAGGGCATTACTCACATGTTTCCTCCTGTCCCTTTCGTAATGCCTCAGTGGGATTTGAACCTGGTATTGCCATATCTGATGTGCGCCCCCTTTGAGCCACTTCATAATTGTCCCCTTCGTCTTCTCACTCTTAAGACTGCTTTCCTGGTTGCCATCACCTCTGCTAGAAGGGTGAGCGAGATCCAGGCTCTATCTTCTAAGCCTCCTTTTCTTTCTGTCCATCCGGACAAAGTTGTTCTCCGGACTTGTCCTTCCTTTCTTCCTAAGGTGGTGACTGCCTTCCACATCGGGCAGTCTGTCACGTTGCCTACCTTCTTTCCGCCTCCGCATCCTTCGAAACAGGAAGAGAGGCTCCACCGTCTGGACCCAAAACGGGCGCTGTCCTTTTATTTGGACCGCACCAAGCAGTTCCGGGTGGATGACCAGCTCTTTGTGGGCTACGTGGGCGCTAAGAAGGGAAGGGCGGTACACAAGCGAACCATCTCTCGATGGGTCGTATTGTGTATCAAAGCTTGTTATTCCTTGGCTAAAAAGGAACCTCCTGTAGGGCTGAGGGCCCATTCCACTCGGGCCATGGCGGCGACAACTGCCCTGGGACGGGGAGTCCCCTTGCAGGACATCTGTCAGGCGGCAACGTGGGCCTCGCTGCACACGTTTGCCAAGCATTATTGCCTGGACAGCCAAGTCCGGAGAGACGGCTTCTTTGGCCGTTCTCTTCTCCAGGACTTTCTGGTGTGATCTTGGTTCGCAGACCCACCACCGGGGTTGGTATTGCTGGGGTATCTATTCTAAGGTGAGGAATCTAACTAACGTGTTTCTTTCAGATGAACAAGTTCCTTACCCTCGGTAACGATATATCTGTAAGAAACATTAGTTAGTTAGATTCCTCACCGACCCACCCATCCTCCCCGTTCTGCGAACCGATATCTAGGGTTGAGGTCATACCTTTCAGGGCCCTAGACTTTTTTTGCACCAGTGTCGGTCTCTTGCATGGCTCAGTGTTCCTGGCGCGGAAAGCTATGTACAAGAACTGACGTCAGCGTGCGAGGGCCGCTTCTAAGTACTCCAATGACGTCATTCTGACGCACGACGCCGATGACGGACGCGGAGCCGCAGACGACGCCTAGCGACGCGCAGAGGGTATTGCTGACGAAAAATCTTTCCGGATCCAGCCTGATGCCTGGGGATATTCTAAGGTGAGGAATCTAACTAACTTGTGTTTCTTACAGATATATCGTTACCGAAGGTAAGTAACTTGTTTAATAGCGTTCATTATTTCTTTTGTGTTTCTGTATGTTTTAGTACAGCATATTATAGTGCATACTTTCAAAGGAGTCACCTCCAGATGTTTATAAAGGGCCACGATTGAGCACTCTGGATTTGAGCCTGAAGGCAGTGCAAGTTCCTCACTGTGCCTGCCAGTGGGTCAAAAAGATATTCAGAATGCATTGTCATCCAATCCTTGGCCTCTTTACTAAGGGCCCAGAGCAATGGTGACATATTCCAGTTACAACGCACTCTACGCAGGCACCACCACCAAACTCATGAGAAGACTGCAGGCGATCAAGAATGCAGCAGCTAGGCCAATCCTCAACCTGCCGAAAAGAACCCACATTACCCAGCACCTGAAAGACCTCCACTGGCTCCCCATCCAGGAAAGATGCCCATTCAAACTACTGACCAACACCTACAAAGCCCTCCAAAACCAAGGGCCAGCCTACATGAACCACTGCCTGAATTTCCACCTACCAACCAGTGACCTCCGCTCACCTCGCCCTTTCACAGATACCGCGCATCCACTGCTACCACACCGGATTACGCTCCTTCTCCCACCTTGCCACCAAGTCCTGGAACTCCCTTTGCTTCCCTTCCACCTCCATACCTCACCCTTACTGACAGACGTCAAGAAGGGACTTAAGACTTGGCTTTTTGAATTATACCCGCAGCACAGCACCTGGATACCCTAATGGGTGACAAGCTGCGCTATATAAGTACTGTTTGATTGATTGTGATTGTGTGCAAATGTGTTTGAAGGAGGTACACAGTTGTTTAATTGAAAGTAAAAGAAAAATCTGTGTTACAGGTTGGTGGGTGCATTGTGTATTTGGAAGTAGTGAAGTGAAGCAAATGCAAGAATGCGCTTTCAGGAGTGAGTGAAGTGGTTGCTGATGAGGAAAGATATGAGGTGTAAAATGCAGATGGACAAAATGTGGAGAAAAAGGACATTCATGTCTTACATAGAGTGAACATAACAAGGGTGATTAACACACTCTAAAAAACACTACGACTTCCACAATCCAAAATCATTGTAGTACTCATTTATCTGAGATAGCTAAGAACTGTTAAAAAAGCCAATAGCCCCGGGTGACTTTATGTGCATATCTATTGTGTTTTATATCTAGATGCAAAGACTGAAAGCTCAGAGGATCCAAAATACTCGTTGGGTGGCACACCAAGAGAATTACAGAAATGTAGTTTACGTGTTTAAGCAATGACCTTAATTACATAGGCCATGCTCCTTCGAAAGGCAACCCCCCCCCCCCCCCCCGCCCCCAACAAACTTTTTTCATCCCACTTAAAGCCCTTCTAGGAAAGACATCCAAAGCATGTAACTTACATTGGTAGTAGGGGATGGTGCTGCAGGAGTACTGTCGTAGGCTTATACTTTCTCAGTAAAACTGCACATTTGTTGGACAACATAAACATCAAAACAGTGCCCGTCCACGCACTCCATCTGGATATGTTGGCCTTAGTTCTGCTAGCTCACAATGCACCTTCTGTACCCCTAACCAGGTAAGGTACGAGGTGGAATATGCAAACTCAGAACATGACAAACCTGACTCCCCAAGAACATTGTGTAAACAGCTCTAGAAAGAACCTTTTCATTTTGGTTCCTCATGCATACCCATAGAGATACACAAGACAGACAAAACATGGAATTTCAATATTCGTTGAAGCATTATGATTCTTCTGTAAAATACTTGTGCTGCAATAATCAATAGAAGGAAACAGAATAGCGTGATCAGCATTACGAGAATGGTGAAGAAGATAAACCATTCAACCATTGTGCAATACAGGGAATATATGCTCGCATATAAGCACTGTTAAATTTTGTGCTCCTACCTAGCACTACTTATCTTAGTGTCTCTACAATAGATAAATCATTCCGGAATCCCTGTAGGGTGATCCAACTTCCCCATTACCTGTGGGTAAGAGTCATCAGGGAGCCCATCTTGGTGGAGAGCCGGGCTTCATCTCTCGCAGGAGGTAAACCAGAATCAGCTGGGCTGGAATTCTGGCATGCGGTGACCTCAAGACTGCCAACAAAAGGCTCCTCTTACTAAAAGGAGTGGTGCGGTTTATATAATAAACATCACCCATGTTGCCATGCCGAAGCCTCAGTCAGGCTGTCAAAGCTGTCACTGAGTGAAACAATAATAAACAACATAATTTTGCGCAGTGAACGCTAGCTGTCGTACAAAATGTTCAAGGCTCTGATAATGTGCCTACGAAGATGTGTAAATGTAAGCAAAGTTATTTCATGGAACATTAGCCATACAGGCACGCAAGCAAAAGTGTGTCAAATGTCAATGTTCAAGAAAAGTTGTCAAGTTTATATGTGAGCATGTCAAATGTAGGTGTTCCTGCCCAGGCCTAATGTGACCACACAACAGTACAGGGTCACTATAATGAGTAGCCTGTATTTTAATACCTCTGCAAACTTCAAATTCCCAAAAACATTATGAGGTTTGGATTTTATTGAATCAGCTTGCTTAAGGCTTGTGGCACACAGAGAGAAAAATAGTCTGGGGGGGAGGGGGCTGCACTTTTTATACATTTGCAAGGCAAAGTATTATGTAACTGAAATCTGAACATTTGCAAGGGCCCCAAACCATTCATGACCTATACAAATAAGACTTCATGAAAAACCTTTACTAAAAATGATTGCTTCTTACTTTGAAAAGGACATTAATAAATGAATGAAAGGACTGATCATTGTGGGTCAGATGTACTAAAGGATTTTGCAAGTGTAAATAAACCCAGTGAATCGCAAAATCACTGAATTTGCAAAGACAGTATCTATATTTATGTTCTATGGTCATTTTATAAATTAGAAACCTATTTTCTGGCTCGTAAAATGGATTTTGCAACCCTAATGCAATGTGGAAGGGGCGTTCTTTCCAAATTGCGATTTGATAATCTGTTTATCATGTGTTTCTGATTGTTCCATTAGCAAACCATTGATCATTTATGGACTCCTCATAGAAGATGGTAACTGATATGGAAAGGGGACTGCTGTTGAAGTAGGCAGTGGTCCTTTAATAAACTTGGACTGCTCTTATTACAAAAAAACGGATTGCGGTTTGCTGTACCTTGCAGGCCACCATCCCTTTGTTTGCATCCAGTAACAAGGTGTTGATCATTATGACATGTCTAATGAATATTGAGTAGGTTTGTCTGTGACCAGACCCCTATGAAGAGTGATTTTGCGAACTGACCTAATCGCAAAATTAAGGAAAGAAGGACGGTGCAAAAAGATGAAGTCAAAGAGTTCCGTGTATATTCCAAAATAGACTCTTTATTGAATTTTCAATTAAAAGCTTGGACCTTAGCCAACGCATTTCGTTCCAAATGGAACTTCGTCAGGGCAGATATGACTTTGTCTTGATCCAACAATCGAATAGTTTCAATAATGGAACAAATTCCGTAAGGGCCTGGGTTCTAAACAAAAATTATAAGTACGTTGAGCGTTCCACAATTTACAGAGGATCAATTTGTCTCGACTGTAACACCCAGGTCCTAACTTCGTAACAACTTTATTTTGATACTACTGAATAAGGGACGGATACTGATAACGCGACTATCGACATGGATAAGGAATATTGGCTGTTACCTAGGCCTTTGGATTTACTTGGACTTTGAAGTATCAAATAAAGTTGTTACGAAGTTAGGACCTGGGTGTTACAGTCGAGACAAATCGATCCTCTGTAAATTGTGGAACGCTCAACGTACTTATAATTTTTGTTTAGAACCCAGGCCCTTACGGAATTTGTTCCATTATTGAAACTATTCGATTGTCGGATCAAGACAAAGTCATATCTGCCCTGACGAAGTTCCATTTGGAACGAAACGCGTTGGCTGAGGTCAAAGCTTTTAATTGATAATTCAATAAAGAGTCTATTTTGGAATATACACGGAACTCTTTGACTTCATCTTGGTGCACCATCCTTCTTTCCTTGATTATATCTGGCGTCCAGTGGAGTAAAAGTGCGGCATACTCCGGATGTGGTTGCACAGGAATCTAATGAATTTGTTTACTTAATAAACTGAGGTGCTGAGCCCTTGGTCAGCCGCACTTTCAGGCACATGCATCAAAGGAAAAACGGGTCGCAAACGGGCAGATTCTCAGAATCTGCCCCTTTGCGACCGGTATTTTTGCATTTGGGATGCATCATCCCAAATGCAAAAATCGCAATTTAAGGAATCTCTAAATTGCGATTACTTAAATTGCGATTGCATTTAAGGAATCCCAAATTGAGATTCCTTAAATGCAATGCATTAAAGTAAAAAAATTAGCGATTTCGCTAATAGGGAGAGCAAATTACCATGAAGTTGAACTTCATTAAAATTTGCAAAAACTTTGAAAAATGCACTTTTGTGCATTTTTCAAAGTTTCATGTTGCGCACACACATGCCCTTAGAGCATGTGTGTGTGCAACATATGTGCACAGATCAATTTCAGGGGTGCAATAGGGTGTCATTTTGACACCCTCGCACCCTTGAAATTGCATGAGCAATTTGCGAGTACCAACTGGTACTCGCAAATTGCTCATGCAATCTCCAATTAATTCCTATGGGCCTGGAGGCCCATAGGAATGAATGGGACGGCATTCCTTAATTGCGAATCACAATTTGCGAGTCGCAATTAAGGAATGTGTAGGAATCGCTATTTTTATAGAGATTCCTACATGCATAGGCTTTTGGAATTCCTTAATTGCGATTCCTTAATAATCGCAATTAAGGATTCGCAAAAGTCTACGTTGATGCATGTTCCTGTCGGTCCTTGTGTTTGTCTTTTCGCAAAATTAGATTCTTTTAGCAAAAACTCGGTGCGCAGATGAAATCGATGCACATCAGTCCCTAAATCGTGTATGTATTTAAATGTAACCAGGAGAGAAACAATGTGGAGTCTTTCATTTGATAGCCATCATTTAAATTGCATATTTAGCCGTAGACATAAAATGGATACATTTACTTTTATGTAACTTTTATAACATTTAACGTGATATATTGTGGGTATGTTTATTTTTAGATTGGATGCCCAAGATTATAAAATTTTATAGAAGTCATCATAGAATTCTCAGGGCAAAAAGGTGTCCTGATGAATTTGTGTTCTCAAGAAGGGGAATTGTGTTTTAAGGTTGTGCGACATAAACATACCTTGAATGAATTTATATAGTTAAGAGTTAGTTTTCCACTAGATGGCAGTCCACAACCATACAATGAAATAGTATGACGATGGTTTGTTTCACCGATTTACATTTTCATACAGTCTAATGTGTTAAGGTCTATTTTTTCACGCGTTTCAAGTGCTTTGTAACGATGCAAAGGGCGGTTTTTAAGTTCCCTGCTTTCCAAAATAGGTGTAGCCTAATATTTTAGGTTAATTGATATGGAGAGACTAATCATGTTTAGTGTAGACGTTTAACGTTGAATCTGCTTAGCATTAAATCTAGCAAATCATTCATTTGAGCCTTCATTTGGAGTGTCGATGGAGCACACTGATTTCAGGAATACGAAGCTAAAAGAAAACAAACAGTGTTGATCAGTGTTATACCTTTATGAGTCAGACTATAATAATGTAAAGCTAAATAAACCTTGCACTCGGCCGTTTGTGGTGTTCGTAAAAGGGAATCACACTAATGCTCATATCGTTATTGTATGGGTTCCACGTCCTAAATACGAGCGCGCTGTGCAGTGGTGAGAGGAATAGGAAGTGTGAAGTCGAGACACCGCGTCTGCCACTCCCAGTACGAACTCTAAAAAGATCTGATATTATACCAGAGAACAGAGCTTCTTATGCAACACGAATTGCTGCTTCTCTCTGTAGCAAGCATTGCAGGATTCCTAATATACCGATGTTTGATGACAATTTAGTTTACGATAAGGACACTGACTGATGTCCTTCGTTTTACATTTTCTGTTTAGCTTGTTAAAATGTTAAGTTTTTTTGTTCTTTTAGCTTATTATAATGTTGGGATTTTCTCAACTCCTCGTGGATTTGTTGAAATCGAAACTGATTTTTAAATTCAGAATGACATGCAAAATGAGAGCAAGACACATGCTCGTCATAATACCTTTTGTTTTTACTGGATTGATGAATTGTGGCTGTCTTACAAATATAGTTTGAATGTTGTGGTGTTTGTGTCAAGTGCAGGAAGTACAGCTCATACCAGGAAAGGTTGCAAGTAGGTAAAGGTTTACTAAACACTTTTAATATACATTACTCCAGAGAGTGCCGGGAGACGTCTGCTCCGTTCGCTAGCTCCGCGCTACTGCCCGTATCCAAGATGGCCGCCACGCTCTACGTCATCACGTGGTACGTGAAGACCAGAGCGCGACGCTACATATTTCCCTTCTTTATGGATATACATTTCACAAATAGGATAAAGTCTAACAAGCAACCTGCCGGTGGACTCATTCCTGTCTCCCATCTCAAAGTCTCTGTATTTCGACGGTCTTGCCACTGCTCTTCTGGTGCGGGTGCGCCTCCCCGGGCTACTGGAAGTGTACACAGTGACTTCTTGGGAGACTCTCTCTTCACTACGTTCTGTACCCAGGGGAACTCCTCTGCGGGGTGATCCACTGTTGTCTTCCGAGAGTTCCAAGTCACCTGGATCATTCCCCATCTCTACTTCTTCCTCCCTCTCTCTTTCTCTCGTGTTTCCTGTGCCTTCTCCCTCCGGATTGGCTTCGGTATCTTGAGTCAGGGAAGTCACTGTCTGTCTTCTTTCTCTCCCGTTCCATCGCAGAATCTTGTTGCATTTAGACATCCTGTCCTGAGACCAAACTTTCCCATCACTCAGTAGGGCTGCTCAGTTGTAAACCTCTTCCACTTGCAAGGGTGCGCTGAACTTGCTGTCACCTTTCCTTCTTAACTGGGCTAGTTTGACTCGAACCCACTCTCCTCTCTCCAACTCCGTCTCCTTGACATTTCGTCTTCTGTTGAAGTGTTCCGTATATATTCTTTGCGCTTTTTCTAGATTGTGATGCACTACTGCTGGAGACCACTTGCTCGTGATAGTGCGCTCCTTCCATGCGACATTGTCTTTCGTGAATGGGTCTCGACCTCTCAGAATCTGGAAAGGACGGTATCCTGTGCTGGTCGGGGTAATCCTGTATGCCCATAACATGCTCTTTACTTCTCTCTCCCAGTCCTTCCCGGCTCCTATCGCCGACTGTGCGGAACCCATGATGACTCTATTGAACCTCTCGCTAGGCCGTTTCCTGCCGGATGGTATATGGATGTGTGTTTGACCTTTATACCATTCCTTCCCATGTATGCGTTCCACTTGTCCGATACGAACTGAGGCCCATTGTCACTTAGGAGTGAGCGTGGAATACCTTCTCTAAGGAAAACAGCGGTTAGAAACTTTAATATTTTGTCCGTGTCCATGTCTTCCTGTATGTACACCTCTGGCCACTTGGAGTACCGGTCTACGAGTACCACCACGTATGTCTGGATTCCCTGACCATCCAATATCGGACCCAAAATGTCTATCGATAGATCCTCCCATGGGTTATCAGGGTTGTCGAACTTTCCTAAGGGTGGTCGCATAAGGCTTCGAGACTTGTCCGCTCTTTGGCATTGGTCACACTCCCGCACATGTCTTTCTACCTGGCTATCCATCGCCGGCCATCAGTACATCTGTTTTGCCCTTAGTTTTGTCTTTAACATGCCCAGGTGACCTTCGTGAATGAGAGCAAGTAAATGTGGGACCAACTTGTTGGGAGGGACTACATTTTCTCCTCTCCGCAGGAAGATCCCTCGGTCACACACTGACAATTCCTCTCTTACTTCGAAGAATATCCTGAGCGCTGACTCCATATGCCTCTTCTCCGGCCATCCTCTTAGTATGAACTGCTTAACCGCTACTATGTCTGCGTCAGTCTCATACGCTTCCTTCCACTCTTGTTCACTTATCACTCGTTCGTGATCTTCCATGAATGCCACTTTGGTGTCCTCCTCCTCGGAAGTACGCGGAGCTTCCTCCATGGCTGATGCTCGACTGAGATAGTCAGCTACTTTATTCTTTTGTCCCGGAATGTGTTCCACATCATACCTATAGTCTAATAATTTCAATGTCATCTTTGCGATGCGGGGGGTCGCATTCGCATGTCCCGATGATGTGAGGACTTTGACCAGAGGCTTGTGGTCTGTTCTCAGCCTGAATCTCGTGCCCCATAGGAACTGTCGGAACTTTTCCATGGCCCAAACTACCGCCAACATCTCCTTTTCTATTACACTTTACTTTTGTTCCGTGGGCGACAATGATCTGGATGCAAAGCTGAGGGTGGCCAGTTCTCCTCCCTTTGTCTCCTGCATCAGGACTGCTCCTAGGCCCCTCTCGCTAACGTCCGTCGTCAATACGGATATGGCTTGCTGATCATATCCACACAGAGGTATCGCTGAGCTGATGTCCATTTTAATCCTTTGGAATTCTTCTTGTGTTTCCTTCGTCCACTCGAAGTTTCTCTTGTCACTTAGGAGTTGTCGCAAGTGATGTGTCTTGGTGGCGAAGTGCCGTACGAATTTGCTGTAAAACTCGGCCATGCCAAGGAATGACCTGACTTCTTTCTTGGTCCTCGGGGGTGGCGCTTCACATATCGCTTTGACATTGGACTGTTTGGGTGTGATGCCTTGATCGCTGATCACATGACCCAAGTACGTGACAGATGTCATACAAAACCGGCACTTTTCCCATTCTGCCGTGAGTCCATTGCGTTCCAAGACCTGTAGGACTTTAGCCAACTTGGCATCATGGTCTGCTTTGTTCATGCCCATTACCAGGATGTCATCTTGGAAGTACTGCACTCCTTCTACTTCTCGGAACAACTTGTGCATGAGTTTCTGAAATACAGCTGCTGCCGAGGCCAATCCAAATGGCATCCTGCGAAACTGGTAACACCCGAAGGGGGTTATGAATGATGTCAACTTCCGGCAGGTATGGTGTAGGGCTATCTGATGGTAGGCTGAGGTGAGGTCAATGGTCGAGAACCATTTCACCCTCTTGGTTTTTGCCAGCATCTCATCTATCCTTGGTAGTGGGAACTTTTCTACTATTATGTTTTTGTTCAGATCCCTCAGGTCCACACACAGGCGTATTTTGCCGTTAGGCTTCATCGCTGCCACCAACGGTGCCAACCACTCAGCACTTGTTATCGGTTCTATGATGCCGTTTTCTTCCAGTCTGTTTAATTCTTATTGTACTTTTTCTCTGATCGCCAGTGGGATATTTCTCACTTTGTGGCACACCGGTTTTGCATCAGCCTTGAGATCGATCTTGTGCGTGAATTTAGTTAATTTGCCAACCTTGCCACCAAACACGGTGGGAAATTCTTCCTTCATTTTCCCTACGTCCGGTCGTTGGTCATCGCTGGTCATCAGGACTTGTGTGGTGCCACCAGGATTCAACTGTATTCCCAGGTCTCCTTGGTCGATCCACCCTAGGACCGAGGGACCTTTCTCTGCCACGTATAGTTTGCACTTTGGACTTCGTTCCTTGAATTCGAATTTAAGACTGCGGTATCCTACCATGGGAATGGGGTCTCCTGTGAATGTGACTGGGCGAATGTCCGGGGGCTCCAGGTGGTGCCCCAGGTGGTCCTTGAAATGTTCGTCCCACACCGTTTGTTGTATTATGGTATAGGGGGATCCGGAATCTGCTACCATCTGTATTGGTATTCCTCCTATCACTAGGTCGCATTGGGGTTTCTTGGAGCGGTTGCAGTTGATCCCCAGTAAGTGTTCGTATATGCACAACACGCTGTCTTCATCTTCTTCACTTTCTCCTTCCTCTTCTGCCTCTCGTGCGACATACTTGACGGCCATCCTTCTTTGGTTGTGGCGACATACTTTTTCGTAATGCCGAACTATCCCACAAAACATGCATTTGGCCTTGAAGGCTGGACACTGCTTATCATACGCTGGGTGAGACAGGCTGCCACACCTGTAGCACGAGTTCTAGCCTTCGTTGCCTTGTTTCTCCGCCGGTGCTGGTCTGGACGACAATTTGGTCTGTGTCCTCGTGTCCCCTGTTGCTCCCTTGCCTCTTTCTGGTGGTTCTGCTTCCGTGACTTTGTTCACCATGGGCCTGGGGGCCATCTCTTTTTTCGTCGCTTCCGCACATCTTTTTGATAGCTCCGCTTTCTTCACCATGGCTATAACTTCCTTCAGGGTCGCCTCTCCATTAACCCATAGTTTGTCCTGGATCGTCGAGTTGGTGGTGTGCATGACTATTTGATCTTTGATGAATTCATCATGTAATGTCCCGAACTTACACGTGACTGTCAATTTCTTCAACGCTGCTACGTATTCATCTATGGACTCTCCCACTGCTTGTTTCCGTTGTTGGAAGTTGTATCTGTCTATAGACGTGCACACCGCTGGTCTGTAGTGTTTATTCAAATCATCTATCGTGTGCTGGAACACGTCGTCATCCGCTGCTTACCTTGGAGTAGAAACTATATTCTGGAATACTCTGATGCCTTCCGGTCCTAGGTTATGAAGCAATATCCTCTTCCTTCTTTTGCTGGGAAATTCTTCACCATTCTCGTCCTCTAGGGTTTCTAGATAGTTCATAAAGTATTCCCTCCAACTTCCCACTTCATCGAGGGATCCCCCGGTTTGGGTAAGAAGGGGATCGGTGTTGTGAGCGGGGACTTTGGGCGCACATTTCTGCTCTCCTCCCTGATGACTCTTCTTCTCCCCTCGGACGGCCCGGCGCGCTTTGTCTGTGTAGGCGTGGAGGGCTCTGTTGCGGCGCCGCTCCACCCCCTCTGCTGTGCTCTGCTTGCTCCGCCAGGGCCCCACACGTTTCTTCTCTCTTCTATGCTGTGGGGAGCCTTGTCACTGCGCTCTGGTACTCTTTTCTGGGCCCCTCTGCTCTCCCCCTTTGTTGGCCGAAGGTTACTTGCTGCGCTTTCTCCTTACTGCCTCGTGGCGTGCTTCTGGGGCTGGATTGTGGTCTATTTTGTTGACCCTCCTTGCCACGTGGACTGACCCCCTTGCTATTGTGGGCTTGGACGCATATTCCAGGTGCGATGTGTGTATCTGCGTGGTTGGTAGCTTCTGGTGCCTGGCGCCCCCTCTGCCGCGCTCTCCCTGAGTCCGTACCTGTAGTTGGTCGTTTGCTGTACTCCCGGTGCGCATGGCCACGTGTTGCACCCGGTTCAGTACTTCTTGGTCCTTCTTCTTACTGAGCCCAGATCCTCGTCGCCATTTGTGGTGTTTGTGTCAAGTGCAGGAAGTACAGCTCATACCAGGAAAGGTTGCAAGTAGGTACAGGTTTATTAAACACTTTTAATATACATTACTCCAGAGAGCGCCGGGAGACGTCTGCTCCGTTCGCTAGCTCCGCGCTACTGCCCGTATCCAAGATGGCCACCGCGCTCTACGTCATCACGTGGTACGTGAAGACTAAAGCGCGACGCTACAAATATATATTTAGAAATTCCTACATACCCCCTATTTAAAGGAACGTTATGGTTTAGTGCTAAAGCCTAACAAAAAATCCTGAAATCTTGCAGTGACAGTGAACGACAGTACCATGACTCCCTTCCCCTTTGTGATTGGCTCAGATTTTTGTTTTAGGGCAGGCAGTGATCCAAGGGACCACTACCTGCCCTTAAAAAATGAAACAAAAACTTTAATTTTTTTTTTTTTAAATGCATCCCGTTTTGCGTTATGGGCAACGGGCTGCATTTTAAAAAAAAACTGCTTTATTGACAAGCAGTCCCAGACATGGAGGACTGCTGAGCCCAGTAGGCCACCATCCCTGGGAGGGTCAGCCATTGCCAATGGAGTGGCAAATTGTAAGTGGCTTATTAATATTCATGAGCCTTACATTTTGCAACCCCATTGGGAATCGCAATCAGTGTCCCTTAAAATGTTGTACATTCCTAATTGCGACTTGTAATTTGCAACTCACCATTGAGCGCAAATTGCAAGTCACAATTTGGAATGGTCGTACATCTGGCCCTAAGATCTTAAAACTGCTGCAAAGCACCAGAAAATGAAGGAAGGCACTAACCAGCGACAGACTGTGTGACTTTTATAGCATAGCAAGTGCTACTAGGAGATTATACAGTCACTCAGTCTCAGACATAATGCAATAAGGTAAAAAAGAATGCTGGGAAGCACCAGCGCAAAACCCGGAGTTGTTCTGCTCTAAAGACGTGGTAGTGCACATAAATGAATAAATACATATTGCACATTGCTGTCAAGTTTTCAAATTGCTTATGTGTGACATTTATAAGTTTCAGTGTTCTTATGTGACATTTCATTCACTTTGAGTGACACTTTAGCGTGACAACAGTCAAACAAATATGCCTGTTATTAGATGCATTCCATGAATTATACAATTTCTTGACTTAAAACTGTTACAATTCTCCATCAGTGAATATGCAATGTCACTAACCTAATTCCTTTTTTAGGTCTCGCTGAGTCAGCGCGCATGTGGTGCTCGGAGAGACATTTAGTATGCGAGTTTTGAAAGTGCTGCTGGCTGGCGACAAGCTTACGTTCCCGCGAGCGTACACGCACGCACGCAGCCGGCAGCTTTGCAATATGTACAGCCGCGATCACTTCACTTTTCGTGCGCGCACCACTCGCGTTTCTTGTTCTGTTTCGTGACAGATGCCCATGTGCCATTTCTCCTAAGAGTAATAAAAAAGTTTGCTATCATTCATTTTGTACCAAGATCAGCAGCGATTTAGATACGAAATTACCATTATCTCTATGTTAAAAAAAAACTAAAAAAATGTGTGTGAAACGTCAGAATCGTGTTCAAGCTCGGCTCTCTGCAACCTGAGCTTTCCAAAGCTCCCACTTCGCCTCTGTGAGCTCTTGCCAGCACTATAACAGCTGTTTGCTCATTGCATGTTCTCCATTTTATTGCCACTACAGTTACTTTCTCACCTTGTCAGGACCCTTTGTCCCAAGACACACCAGACTAAGTTGCAATTGCCATTTCCTGATGTAACTTTCCATGATCCTGTTCAAACCTTTGCAGACACGTATTATTTGAACGCATCATAGTCAAATCTTTAGTCATAAACATATGCCCCAGGCACTATTAGCCCGTCAGTTTCCGTCACACGCTGTAAACACCCTTCCACGGTCCGTTCCGGCCTGTCCAGCATATATTTATGGGCTGAATCTCATAGAAATAACGGATGCGATGCTTTTCTCTAAGTTATCGTGGGTGGGGTGGGGGCGGGGGCATACAAACCCGATTTTTCAGTTTTAATTTCCATAATTACGTCAGTGTACAGGAGTATGGAAAGAAAACAAGCAATGGCAAAGCCAATAGGTTTCTTCTATGTGAAATCTATGGCTTTGTCAATGTTATTTTTTTAACACATTAAACAGCAATTGAGCTTCTGTGCAACATGGTTTAAGCCATGTTAGCCATGTAACTCAGCAGCCCACACAACAAGAATTGGCATAGCCATTAGGTCTCACTTTTGGGACCTTATAAGTATTTAGTTATGCAGCACAATATCCTTGGAGCAACAACATCAACTGTTTCCTGGCTAAACACTTATAAGGTCCCAAAGGCGAGACCTATTGGCTATGCAAATGCTTGTTCTAACATGCTTATTGTATGGTAAAACTACAACAAAAGATAGGACCATAAGGACCATAAGGAGTTGCTTTCAAGTGTAACTTCCAGAAATTGCACCTGCCCCATCATGTGTGCTGTTAGGATTGGGAGTTATATGTTCGAGGCATATGAGCTGCAGATTACACACTTTTGCATAGATCGCCATCTGGTGTGGGGCCCGGATGTTTGCAGTTTGTTTTTCCTCTTGGAAAGTCTTTGGAAGTCACGAGGTCGGTGACTCCTCCCTTGGTTTGTATTGCACATGGGCTTCGGCTCCATCCTCAGATTGTTTTTTTCCGCCATCGGGCTCGGATGTAATACTTCGCGCTCCGGTTCCGAACATTCCAGTTCAACGATCGAAGCGGAATCCTCGTACTCCGGTATTGTTTAGATACTGATCTCCTCAATTACCTTCTTCTTCCACACACCTTCGATTCCAGTCATCGACGGCGGCCTTCGGGCCTATCCAGGCTCCGGTCCCGGCTGATAGAAAGAACTCCATTCAAGAAGTGCCCTCGATGTGGGTCCAAATTCCCCCACACCGATCTTCATGAGGTGTGCAACCTCTGCCTCTCCCCTGAACACGAGGCTCGAGACTGTCCCGCCTGCAAGTCTTTTAGATCCAAAAAGACTATTCGAGATCGAAGGGCCAGACGAAAAATGGCGCACTCCTCGACTTCCGTTCCAGTCGACATCTTCGGGGACGACGTCGAAGCTCCGGGACAGCAGCACACCGAAGAGGACCTCGTCAGTCCTTCCGAAGCCGATGACTCGGATGTGGAGGACATCACCCCGGCGCAGAGGGTCGTGAGTAAAATACCCCCTCCCACACCCGCGCCGACACCCAAAAAGGCCAAAGGGGCCGTCGAGCGCGTTCCTGGTCCAGAAGTAGGCCGTGGTTGTTATTCCCGCTATTTTCTGGTTCCCAAGAAGGGCAAAGGGAGCCTATGCCCTATCTTGGACCTCAAGAGCGTCAACGCCTTCCTCCGGAAGGAGAGGTTCAAGATGCTCACCTTAGCTCAGGTTCTGGCTGCCCTAGACCCTGGAGACTGGATGGTAGCGTTGGACTTGCAGGACGCTTATTTCCACATCCCCGTCCTGCTAGCCCACCCGGCGTTACCTGCGGTTCACGGTGGGTCAGGAGCATTTTCAGCTTACTGTGCTCCCCTTCGGACTCACCAGTGCCCCTCGGGTGTTCACGAAAGTGATGGCGGTGGTCGCAGCTCATCTGCGCAGATCAGGGGTTCCAGTCTTTCCCTATCTCGACGACTGGTTGTTGAAGGCGGGCTCGCCCCAGCAAGTCGTCTCCCACCTCCAGACTACGGCCGACCTCCTGCATTTGCTGGGGTTCTCCATCAATGTGCCGAAGTCACATCTGAGTCCCTCCCAAACGCTCCTCTTTATCGGGGCGGTTCTGGATTCGGCGCAGTTCCGGGCTTATCCTCCGGAACAGCGAATCCGGGATATTCAGGCTCTGCTTCCCATCTTTCGGCCTCTATCCCGGGTTTCAGTCAGGTTGGTGCTGCAGCTTCTGGGGCCTCCTGCATCCTGTTAGTGCATCACACCAGGTGGCGAATGCGGGCTCTGCAGTGGGACCTGAAGTTTCAGTGGGCACAGCATCGGGGCAACCTGTCCGACCATGTCTTGATTTCGGAGGGCACTGCAAGACAGTTGCAGTGGTGGCTCACAGAACCGCGATTGGGTCAGTGGCAGATTCCTCTCCCTACCCCAACCAGAGCACGTAGTAGTGACTGATGCGTCCCTCCTGGGATGGGGTGGCCACATGTGGGAGGCGGAGATCAGAGGACTCTGGTCTCCGGCGGAGTCTCGGCTCCATATCAACCTTTTGGAGCTGAGAGCGATCCGACTTGCACTGAAGGCATTCCTTCCCGTTGTCCGGGGAAGTGTAGTGCAGGTGTTCACGGACAAAACCACTGCCATGTGGTATTGCAACAAACAGGGCGGGGTGGGGTCGTGGACCCTTTGTCAGGAGGCTCTGCGCCTCTGGACATGGCTGGAACATCAGGGCATCACCCTGGTGGGTCAACATCTGGCGGGCTCTCTGAACGCCAGAGCAGACGAACACAGCCGCCGATGCATGATGGATCACAAATGGCGTCTCAACTCGGACGTGGCGCAAGGCCTCTTTCGGCAGTGGGGAGAGCCTTGGTTAGATCTATTCGCCACCGAAGAGAACGCGCAATGTCAGCAGTTCTGCACATTGGAGTTTCCAAGGCGGCATTCGCTCGGGGACGCCTTTCGTCGCAAGTGGAGTTGCGGTCTGTTTTTACGGCTTTCCGCCTATACCACTTCTGCCCAGAGTGCTGAAGAAGATCAGGCGCGACCGGGCCCAAGTCATCTTGGTGGCTCCGGATTGGGCACAAAGGTACTGGTCTCCCGAGCTACTCAGTCTGTTGATCGATCCCCCAATACGACTGCCTCTTCGTTAGGACCTTCTGTCGCAGCAGCAGGGGACGGTCCTCCACCCGAACCTGTCCAGTCTCCACCTCCATCCGTGGAGATTGAGCGGCGACAGTTGATGCCATTTGACTTGCCTCCTGAAGTCTGCGATGTGATTCTGGCAGCCAGGCGTCCCTCCACAAAATTGGTATATGCCTGCAGGTGGAACAAATCTGTGGCATGGTACACAGCAAACGCTGTGGATCCCCTTTCCGACCCTCTTTCTGAGGTTCTTCTCTTTCTTCTTTCCATGGCCCAGCAGGGCTCTGCTCTGGGCACTTTTAAAGGTTATCTTTCAGCTATCTCTGCTTTCTTACGGCTTCCTGATCAGCCTTCTCTTTTCAAATCCCCTGCTGTTTCTCGCTTCTTCAAGGGCATTACTCACATGTTTCCTCCTGTCCCTTTCGTAATGCCTCAGTGGGATTTGAACCTGAGGTGGTATTCTGCTCACCATTCAGGATTCCCAAACATCTTCCTCTTGAATTCCGTCTTACACCGGAGGAAGGACCCCTTATACCAGTCAGAAAGGTCCGCAATCTTGGGGTAATCATTGACGACGATCTTCAGATGGTTTCCCAAGCGAGTAAAACTGCAAACGTCTGCTTTGCCCTGCTGCGACTGCTCCGAAGTATTCTACCTCTGCTCCCTAGTGAGTCGCGAGCTACAGTGGTGCGCAGCACGGTATTAAGCAGACTTGATTATTGCAACTCCCTGTATTTGGGGGCTCCGCAGTATGTCCACCAAGGATTGCAGAGGATTCAGTCAGCCGCAGCCAAATTAGTGCTCGATAGGCAACGCCGCTCTTCATCAACCAGAGCACTAAGGGACTTACACTGGCTTCCGGTGAGAGAAAGGATCCTCTTCAAGTCCTTGTGTCTGACTTTTAGAGCAGTGCACGGACTAGGTCCAGTCCCTCTACAGGACAGGTTTGGTCGCTACCTTCCAAGCAGACAACTACGCTCCTCTACAGCTGGACTACTGACGGTCCCGAGATTTAAGCGTATGAGGGTAGGCGGAAGAGCCTTTAGCACGGTAGCCCCTGGTGAGTGGAATAAACTCCCTGCGAACAGTGCAACTCCTTACTCGAATTCCGTAAGGGACTCAAGACCTGGTTATTTCCTAAAGCTTAATCTAGGCATGTTTATTCGGTCCTCCTCTATCATCTCGGATGCTCTCCTCTCAGTCTAAAGCGCCAAGATGCCCGTAGGGCGATAGCTGCGCTATACAAGTTTCACAATCAATCAATCAATCATTGCCATATCTGATGTGCGCCCCCTTTGAGCCACTTCATAATTGTCCCCTTCGTCTTCTCACTCTTAAGACTGCTTTCCTGGTTGCCATCACCTCTGCTAGAAGGGTGAGTGAGATCCAGGCTCTATCTTCTAAGCCTCCTTTTCTTTCTGTCCATCCGGACAAAGTTGTTTTCCGGACTTGTCCTTCCTTTCTTCCTAACGTGGTGACTGCCTTCCACATCGGGCAGTCTGTCACGTTGCCTACCTTCTTTCCGCCTCCGCATCCTTCGAAACAGGAAGAGAGGCTCCACCGTCTGGACCCAAAACGGGCGCTGTCCTTTTATTTGGACCGCACCAAGCAGTTCCGGGTGGATGACCAGCTCTTTGTGGGCTACGTGGGCGCTAAGAAGGGAAGGGCGGTACACAAGCGAACCATCTCTCGATGGGTCGTATTGTGTATCAAAGCTTGTTATTCCTTGGCTAAAAAGGAACCTCCTGTAGGGCTGAGGGCCCATTCAACTCGGGCAATGGCGGCGACAACTGCCCTGGGTCGGCGAGTCCCCTTGCAGGACATCTGTCAGGCGGCAACGTGGGCTTCGCTGCACACGTTTGCCAAGCATTATTGCCTGGACAGCCAAGTCCGGAGAGACGGCTTCTTTGGCCGTTCTGTTCTCCAGGACTTTCTGGTGTGATCTTGGTTCGCAGACCCACCACCGGGGTTGGTATTGCTGGGGTATCTATTCTAAGGTGAGGAATCTAACTAACGTGTTTCTTTCAGATGAACAAGTTACTTACCTTCGGTAACGATATATCTGTAAGAAACATTAGTTAGTTAGATTCCTCACCGACCCACCCATCCTCCCCGTTCTGCGAACCGATATCTAGGGTTGAGGTCATACCTTTCAGGGCCCTAGACTTTTTTGGCACCAGTGTCGGTCTCTTGCATGGCTCAGTGTTCCTGGCGCGGAAAGCTATGTACAAGAACTGACGTCAGCGCGCGAGGGCCGCTTCTAAGTACTCCGATGACGTCATTCTGACGCACGACGCCGATGACGGACGCGGAGCCGCAGACGATGCCTAGCGACGCGCAAAGGGTATTGCTGACGAAAAATCTTTCCGGATCCAGCCTGATGCCTGGGGATATTCTAAGGTGAGGAATCTAACTAACTTGTGTTTCTTACAGATATATTGTTACCGAAGGTAAGTAACTTGTTCAATAGCGTTCATTATTTCTTTTGTGTTTCTGTATGTTTTAGTACAGCATATTATAGTGCATACTTTCAAAGGAGTCACCTCCAGATGTTTATAAAGGGCCACGATTGAGCACTCTGGATTTGAGGCTGAAGGCAGTGCAAGTTCCTCACTGTGCCTGCCAGTGGGTCAAAAAGATATTCAGAATGCATTGTCATCCAATCCTTGGCCTCTTTACTAAGGGCCCAGAGCAATGGTGACATATTCCAGTTACAACGCACTCTATGCAGGCACCACCACCAAACTCATGAGAAGACTGCAGGCGATCAAGAATGCAGCAGCTAGGCCAATCCTCAACCTGCCGAAAAGAACCCGCATTACCCAGCACCTGAAAGACCTCCACTGGCTCCCCATCCAGGAAAGATGCCCATTCAAACTACTGACCAACACCTACAAAGCCCTCCAAAACCAAGGGCCAGCCTACATGAACCACTGCCTGAATTTCCACCTACCAACCAGTGACCTCCGCTCACCTCGCCCTTGCACAGATACCGCACATCCACTGCTACCACACCGGATTACGCTCCTTCTCCCACCTCGCCACCAAGTCCTGGAACTCCCTTTGCTTCCCTTCCACCTCCATACCTCACCCTTACTGACAGACGTCAAGAAGGGACTTAAGACTTGGCTTTTTGAATTATACCCGCAGCACAGCACCTGGATACCCTAATGGGTGACAAGCTGCGCTATATAAGTACTATTTGATTGATTGTGATTGTGTGCAAATGTGTTTGAAGGAGGTACACAGTTGTTTAATTGAAAGTAAAAGAAAAATCTGTGTTACAGGTTGGTGGGTGCATTGTGTATTTGGAAGTAGTGAAGTGAAGCAAATGCAAGAATGCGCTTTCAGGAGTGAGTGAAGAGGTTGCTGATGAGGAAAGATATGAGGTGTAAAATGCAGATGGAAAAATGTGGAGAAAAAGGACATTCATGTCTTACATAGAGTGAACATAACAAGGGTGATTAACACACTCTAAAAAACACTACGCCTTCCACAATCCAAAATCATTGTAGTACTCATTTATCTGAGATAGCTAAGAACTGTTAAAAAAGCCAATAGCCCCGGGTGACTTTATGTGCATATCTATTGTGTTTTATATCTAGATGCAAAGACTGAAAGCTCAGAGGATCCAAAATACTCGTTGGGTGGCACACCAAGAGAATTACAGAAATGTAGTTTACGTGTTTAAGCAATGCCCTTAATTACATAGGCCATGCTCCTTCGAGAGGCAACCCCCCCCCCCCCAACAAACTTTTTTCATCCCACTTAAAGCCCTTCTTGGAAAGACATCCAAAGCATGTAACTTACATTGGTAGTAGGGGATGGTGCTGCAGGAGTACTGTCGTAGGCTTATACTTTCTCAGTAAAACTGCACATTTGTTGGACAACATAAACATCAAAACAGTGCCCGTCCACGCACTCCATCTGGATATGTTGGCCTTAGTTCTGCTAGCTCACAATGCACCTTCTGTACCCCTAACCAGGTAAGGTAAGAGGTGGAATATGCAAACTCAGAACATGACATCCCTTACTCCCCAAGAACATTGTGTAAACAGCTCTAGATAGAACCTTTTCATTTTGGTTCCTCATGCATACCCATAGAGATACACAAGACAGACAAAACATGGCATTTCAATATTCGTTGAAGCATTATGATTCTTCTGTAAAATACTTGTGCTGCAATAATCAATAGAAGGAAACAGAATAGCGTGATCAGCGTTACGAGAATGGTGAAGAAGATAAACCATTCAACCATTGTGCAATACAGGAAATATATGCTCGCATATAAGCACTGTTAAACTTTGTGCTCCTACCTAGCACTACTTATCTTAGTGTCTCTACAATAGGTAAATCATTCCAGAATCCCTGTAGGGTGATCCAACTTCCCCATTACCTGTGGGTAAGAGTCATCAGGGAGCCCATCTTGGTGGAGAGCCGGGCTTCATCTCTCGCAGGAGGTAAACCAGAATCAGCTGGGCTGGAATTCTGGCATGCGGTGACCTCAAGACTGCCAACAAAAGGCTCCTCTTACTAAAAGGAGTGGTGCGGTTTATATAATAAACATCACCCATGTTGCCATGCCGAAGCCTCAGTCAGGCTGTCAAAGCTGTCACTGAGTGAAACAATAATAAACAACATAATTTTGCGCAGTGAACGCTAGCTGTCGTACAAAATTTAACAACTTTAATTTGATACTACTGAATAAGGGACGGATACTGATAACGCGACTATCGACACGGATAAGGAATATTGGCTGTTACCTAGGCCTTTGGATTTACTTGGACTTTGAAGTATCAAATTAAAGTTGTTACGAAGTTAGGACCTGGGTGTTACAGTCGAGACAAATTGATCCTCTGTAAATTGTGGAACGCTCAACGTACTTATAATTTTTGTTTAGAACCCAGGCCCTTACGGAATTTGTTCCATTATTGAAACTATTCGATTGTCGGATCAAGACAAAGTCATATCTGCCCTGACGAAGTTCCATTTGGAACGAAACGCGTTGGCTGAGGTCCAAGCTTTTAATTGATAATTCAATAAAGAGTCTATTTTGGATTATACACGGAACTCTTTGACTTCATCTTGGTGCACCATCCTTCTTTCCTTGATTATATCTGGCGTCCAGTGGAGTAAAAGTGCGGCATACTCCGGATGTGGTTGCACAGGAATCTAATGAATTTGTTTACTTAAGAAACTGAGGTGCTGAGCCCTTGGTCAGCCGCACTTTCAGGCACATGCATCAAAGGAAAAACCGGTCGCAAACGGGCAGATTCTCAGAATCTGCCCCTTTGCGAGCGGTATTTTTGCATTTGGGATGCAAAAATCGCAATTTAAGGAATCTCTAAATTGCGATTACTTAAATTGTGATTGCATTTAAGGAATCCCAAATTGAGATTCCTTAAATGCAATGCATTAAAGTAAAAAAATTAGCGATTTCGCTAATAGGGAGAGCAAATTACCATGAAGTTGAACTTCATTAAAATTTGCAAAAACTTTGAAAAATGCACTTTTGTGCATTTTTCAAAGTTTCATGTTGCGCACACACATGCCCTTAGAGCATGTGTGTGTGCAACATATGTGCACAGATCAATTTCAGGGGTGCAATAGGGTATCATTTTGACACCCTTGCACCCTTGAAATTCCATGAGCAATTTGCGAGTACCAACTGGTACTCGCAAATTGCTCATGCAATCTCCAATTAATTCCTATGGGCCTGGAGGCCCATAGGAATGAATGGGACGGCATTCCTTAATTGCGAATCACAATTTGCGAGTCGCAATTAAGGAATGTGTAGAAATCGCTATTTTTATAGAGATTCCTACATGCATAGGCTTTTGCAATTCCTTAATTGCGATTCCTTAATAATCGCAATTAAGGATTCGCAAAAGTCTACGTTGATGCATGTTCCTGTCGGTCCTTGTGTTTGTCTTTTCGCAAAATTAGATTATTTTAGCAAAAACTCGGTGCGCAGATGAAATCGATGCACATCAGTCCCTAAATCGTGTATGTATTTAAATGTAACCAGGAGAGAAACAATGTGGAGTCTTTCATTTGATAGCCATCATTTAAATTGCATATTTAGCCGTAGACATAAAATGGATACATTTACTTTTATGTAACTTTTATAACATTTAACGTGATATATTGTGGGTATGTTTATTTTTAGATTGGATGCCCAAGATTATAAAATTTTATAGAAGTCATCATAGAATTCTCAGGGCAAAAAGGTGTCCTGATGAATTTGTGTTCTCAAGAAGGGGAATTGTGTTTTAAGGTTGTGCGACATAAACATACCTTGAATGAATTTAAATAGTTAAGAGTTAGTTTTCCACTAGATGGCAGTTGACAACCATACAATTAAATAGAATGACGATGGTTTGTTTCACCGATTTACATTTTCATACAGTCTAATGTGTTAAGGTCTATTTTTTCACGCGTTTCAAGTGCTTTGTAACGATGCAAAGGGCGGTTTTTAAGTTCCCTGCTTTCCAAAATAGGTGTAGCCTAATATTTTAGGTTAATTGATATGGAGAGACTAATCATGTTTAGTGTAGACGTTTAACGTTGAATCTGCTTAGCATTAAATCTAGCAAATCATTCATTTGAGCCTTCATTTGGAGTGTCGATGGAGCACACTGATTTCAGGAATACGAAGCTAAAAGAAAACAAACAGTGTTGATCAGTGTTATACCTTTATGAGTCAGACTATAATAATGTAAAGCTAAATAAACCTTGCACTCGGCCGTTTGTGGTGTTCGTAAAAGGGAATCACACTAATGCTCATATCGTTATTGTATGGGTTCCACGTCCTAAATACGAGCGCGCTGTGCAGTGGTGAGAGGAATAGGAAGTGTGAAGTCGAGACACCGCGTCTGCCACTCCCAGTACGAACTCTAAAAAGATCTGATATTATACCAGAGAACAGAGCTTCTTATGCAACACGAATTGCTGCTTCTCTCTGTAGCAAGCATTGCAGGATTCCTAATATACCGATGTTTGATGACAATTTAGTTTACGATAAGGACACTGACTGATGTCCTTCGTTTTACATTTTCTGTTTAGCTTGTTAAAATGTTAAGTTTTTTTGTTCTTTTAGCTTATTATAATGTTGGGATTTTCTCAACTCCTCGTGGATTTGTTGAAATCGAAACTGATTTTTAAATTCAGAATGACATGCAAAATGAGAGCAAGACACATGCTCGTCATAATACCTTTTGTTTTTACTGGATTGATGAATTGTGGCTGTCTTACAAATATAGTTTGAATGTTGTGGTGTTTGTGTCAAGTGCAGGAAGTACAGCTCATACCAGGAAAGGTTGCAAGTAGGTAAAGGTTTACTAAACACTTTTAATATACATTACTCCAGAGAGTGCCGGGAGACGTCTGCTCCGTTCGCTAGCTCCGCGCTACTGCCCGTATCCAAGATGGCCGCCACGCTCTACGTCATCACGTGGTACGTGAAGACCAGAGCGCGACGCTACATATTTCCCTTCTTTATGGATATACATTTCACAAATAGGATAAAGTCTAACAAGCAACCTGCCGGTGGACTCATTCCTGTCTCCCATCTCAAAGTCTCTGTATTTCGACGGTCTTGCCACTGCTCTTCTGGTGCGGGTGCGCCTCCCCGGGCTACTGGAAGTGTACACAGTGACTTCTTGAGAGACTCTCTCTTCACTACGTTCTGTACCCAGGGGAACTCCTCTGCGGGGTGATCCACTGTTGTCTTCCGAGAGTTCCAAGTCACCTGGATCATTCCCCATCTCTACTTCTTCCTCCCTCTCTCTTTCTCTCGTGTTTCTTGTGCCTTCTCCCTCCGGATTGGCTTCGGTATCTTGAGTCAGGGAAGTCACTGTCTGTCCTCTTTCTCTCCCGTTCCATCGCAGAATCTTGTTGCATTTAGACATCCTGTCCTGAGACCAAACTTTCCCATCACTCAGTAGGGCTGCTCAGTTGTAAACCTCTTCCACTTGCAAGGGTGCGCTGAACTTGCTGTCACCTTTCCTTCTTAACTGGGCTAGTTTGACTCGAACCCACTCTCCTCTCTCCAACTCCGTCTCCTTGACATTTCGTCTTCTGTTGAAGTGTTCCGTATATATTCTTTGCGCTTTTTCTAGATTGTGATGCACTACTGCTGGAGACCACTTGCTCGTGATAGTGCGCTCCTTCCATGCAACATTGTCTTTCGTGAATGGGTCTCGACCTCTCAGAATCTGGAAAGGACGGTATCCTGTGCTGGTCGGGGTAATCCTGTATGCCCATAACATGCTCTTTACTTCTTTCTCCCAGTCCTTCCCGGCTCCTATCGCCGACTGTGCGGAACCCATGATGACTCTATTGAACCTCTCGGCTAGGCCGTTTCCTGCCGGATGGTATATGGATGTGTGTTTGACCTTTATACCATTCCTTCCCATGTATGTGTTCCACTTGTCCGATACGAACTGAGGCCCATTGTCACTTAGGAGGGAGCGTGGAATACCTTCTCAAAGGAAAACAGCGGTTAGAAACTTTAATATTTTGTCCGTGTCCATGTCTTCCTGTATGTACACCTCTGGCCACTTGGAGTACCGGTCTACGAGTACCACCACGTATTTCTGGATTCCCTGGCCATCCAATATCGGACCAAAAATGTCTATCGATAGATCCTCCCATGGGTTATCAGGGTTGTCGAACTTTCCTAAGGGTGGTCGCATAAGGCTTCGAGGCTTGTCCGCTCTTTGGCATTGGTCACACTCCCGCACATGTCTTTCTACCTGGCTATCCATCGCCGGCCACCAGTACATCTGTTTTGCCCTTAGTTTTGTCTTTAACATGCCCAGGTGACCTTCGTGAATGAGAGCAAGTAAATGTGGGACCAACTTGTTGGGAGGGACTACATTTTCTCCTCTCCGCAGGAAGATCCCTCGGTCACACACTGACAATTCCTCTCTTACTTCGAAGAATATCCTGAGCGCTGACTCCATATGCCTCTTCTCCGGCCATCCTCTTAGTATGAACTGCTTAACCGCTACTATGTCTGCGTCAGTCTCATACGCTTCCTTCCACTCTTGTTCACTTATCACTCGTTTGTGATCTTCCATGAATGCCACTTTGGTGTCCTCCTCCTCGGAAGTACGCGGAGCTTCCTCCATGGCTGATGCTCGACTGAGATAGTCAGCTACTTTATTCTTTTGTCCCGGAATGTGTTCCACATCATACCTATAGTCTAATAATTTCAATGTCATATTTGCGATGCGGGGGGTCGCATTCGCATGTCCCGATGATGTGAGGACTTTGGCCAGAGGCTTGTGGTCTGTTCTCAGCCTGAATCTCGTGCCCCATAGGAACTGGCAGAACTTTTCCATGACCCAAACTACCGACAACATCTCCTTTTCTATTACACTTTACTTCTGTTCCGTGGGCGACAATGATCTGGATGCAAAGCTGAGGGTGGCCAGTTCTCCTCCCTTCGTCTCCTGCATCAGGACTGCTCCTAGGCCCCTCTCTCTCGCGTCCGTCGTCAATATACGGATATGGCTTGCTGAGCATATCCACACAGAGGTATCGCTGATGTCCGTTTTAATCCTTTGGAATTCTTCTTGTGTTTCCTTCGTCCACTCCGAAGTTTCTCTTGTCCCTTCGGGAGTTGTCGCAAGTGATGTGTCTTGGTGGCGAAGTGCCGTACGAATTTGCTGTAAAACTCGGCCATGCCAAGGAATGACCTGACTTCTTCCTTGGTCCTCGGGGGTGCGCTTCACATATCGCTTTGACATTGGACTGTTTGGGTGTGATGCCTTGATCGCTGATCACATGACCCAAGTACGTGACAGATGTCATACAAAACCGGCACTTTTCCCATTCTGCCGTGAGTCCATTGCGTTCCAAGACTTGTAGGACTTTAGACAACTTGGCATCATGGTCTGCTTTGTTCATGCCCATTACCAGGATGTCATCTTGGAAGTACTGCACTCCTTCTACTTCTCGGAACAATTTGTGCATGAGTTTCTGAAATACAGCTGCTGCCGAGGCCAGTCCAAATGGCATCCTGCGAAACTGGTAACACCCGAAGGGGGTTATGAATGATGTCAACTTCCGGCAGGTATGGTGTAGGGCTATCTGATGGTAGGCTGAGGTGAGGTCAATGGTCGAGAACCATTTCACCCCCTTGGTTTTTGCCAGCATCTCGTCTATCCTTGGTAGTGGGAACTTTTCTACTATTATGTTTTTGTTCAGATCCCTCAGGTCCACACACAGGCGTATTTTGCCGTTAGGCTTCATCGCTACCACCAACGGTGCCAACCACTCAGCACTTGTTATCGGTTCTATGATGCCGTTTTCTTCCAGTCTGTGTAATTCTTATTGTACTTTTTCTCTGATCGCCAGTGGGATATTTCTCACTTTGTGGCACACCGGTTTTGCATCAGCCTTGAGATCGATCTTGTGCGTGAATTTAGTTAATTTGCCAACCTTGCCACCAAACACAGTGGGAAATTCTTCCTTCATTTTACCTACGTCCGGTCGTTGCTCATCGCTGGTCATCAGGACTTGTGTGGTGCCACCAGGGTTCAACTGTATTCCCAGGTCTCCTTGGTCGATCCACCCTAGGACCGAGGGACCTTTCTCTGCCACGTATAGTTTGCACTTTGGACTTCGTTCCTTGAATTCGAATTTCAGACTGCGGTATCCTACCATGGGAATGGGGTCTCCTGTGAATGTGACTGGGCGAATGTCCGGGGGCTCCAGGTGGTGCCCCAGGTGGTCCTTGAAGTGTTCGGCCCACACCGTTTGTTGTATTATGGTGTAGGGGGATCCGGAATCTGCTACCATCTGTATTGGTATTCCTCCTATCACTAGGTCGCATTGGGGTTTCTTGGAGCGGTTGCAGTTGATCCCCAGTATGTGTTCGTCTATGCACAACACGCTGTCTTCATCTTCTTCACTTTCTCCTTCCTCTTCTGCCTCTCGTGCGACATACTTGACGGCCATCCTTTTTTGGTTGCGGCGACATACTTTTTCGTAATGCCCAACTATCCCACAAAACATGCATTTGGCCTTGAAGGCTGGACACTGCTTATCATACGCTGGGTGAGACAGGCTGCCACACCTGTAGCACGTGTTCTAGCCTTCGTTTCCTTGTTTCTTCACCGGTGCTGGTCTGGACGACAATTTGGTCTGTGTCCTCGTGTCCCCTGTTGCTCCCTTGCCTCTTTCTGGTGGTTCTGCTTCCGTGACTTTGTTTACCATGGGCCTGGGGGCCATCTCTTTTTTCGCCACTTCCGCACATCTTTTCGATAGCTCCGCTTTCTTCACCATGGCTATAACTTCCTTCAGGGTCGCCTCTCCATTGACCTATAGTTTTTCCTGGATCGTCGAGTTAGTGGTGTGCATGACTATTTGATCTTTGATGACTTCATCATGTAATGTCCCGAACATACACGTGACTGTCAATTTCTTCAACGCTGCTACGTATTCATCTATGGACTCTCCCACTGCTTGTTTCCGTTGTTGGAAGTTGTATCTGTCTATAGACGTGCACACCGCTGGTCTGTAGTGTTTATTCAAATCATCTATCGCGTGCTGGAACACGTCGTCATCCGCTGCTTACCTTGGAGTAGAAACTATATTCTGGAATACTCTGATGCCTTCCGGTCCGAGGTTATGAAGCAATATCCTCTTCCTTCTTTTGCTGGGAAATGCTTCACCATTCTCGTCCTCTACGGCTTCTAGATAGTTCATAAAGTATTCCCTCCAACTTCCCACTTCATCGAGGGATCCCCCGGTTTGGGTAAGAAGGGGATCGGTGTTGTGAGCGAGGACTTTGGGCGCACATTTCTGCTCTTCTCCCTGATGACTCTTCTTCTCCCCTCGGACTGCCCAGCGCGCTTTGTCTGTGTAGGCTTGGAGGGCTCTGTTGCGGCGCCGCTCGACCCCCTCTGCTGTGCTCTGCTTGCTCCGCCAGGGCCCCACGCGTTTCTTCTCTCTTCTATGCTGTGAGGAGCCTTGTCACTGCGCTCTGGTACTCTTTTCTGGGCCCCTCTGCTCTCCCCCTTTGTTGGCCGAAGGTTACTTGCTGCGCTTTCTCCTTACTGCCTCGTGGCGTGCTTCTGGGGCTGGATTGTGGTCTATTTTGTTGACCCTCCTTGCCACGTGGACTGACCCCCTTGCTATTGTGGGCTTGGAAGCATATTCCAGGTGCGATGTGTGTATCTGCGTGGTTGGTAGCTTCTGGTGCCTGGCGCCCCCTCTGCCGCGCTCTCCCTGAGTCCGTACCTGTAGTTGGTCGGTTGCTGTACTCCCGGTGCGCCTGGCCACGTGTTGCACCCGGTTCAGTACTTCTTGGTCCTTCTTCTTACTGAGCCCAGACCCTCGTCGCCATTTGTGGTGTTTGTGTCAAGTGCAGGAAGTACAGCTCATACCAGGAAAGGTTGCAAGTAGGTACAGGTTTATTAAACACTTTTAATATACATTACTCCAGAGAGCGCCAGGAGACGTCTGCTCCGTTCGCTAGCTCCGCGCTACTGCCCGTATCCAAGATGGCCACCGCGCTCTACGTCATCACGTGGTACGTGAAGACTAGAGCGCGACGCTACAAATATATATTTAGAAATTCCTACATACCCCCTATTTAAAGGAACGTTATGGTTTAGTGCTAAAGCCTAACAAAAAATCCAGAAATCTTGCAGTGACAGTGATTGACAGTACCATGACTCCCTTCCCCTTTGTGATTGGCTCAGATTTTTTTTTTAGGGCAGGCAGTGATCCAAGGACCACTACCTGCCCTTAAAAAATGAAACAAAAACGTTACTTTTTTTATTTTTTTAAATGCATCCCGTTTTCCGTTATGGGCAACGGGCTGCATTTTAAAAAAAAACTGCTTTATTGACAAGCAGTCCCAGACATGGAGGACTGCTGAGCCCAGTAGGCCACCATCCCTGGGAGGGTCAGCCATTGCCAATGGAGTGGCAAATTGTAAGTGGCTTATTAATATTCATGAGCCTTACATTTTGCAACCCCATTGGGAATCGCAATCAGTGTCCCTTAAAATGTTGTACATTCCTAATTGCGACTTGTAATTTGCAACTCGCCATTGAGCGCAAATTGCAAGTCACAATTTGGAATGGTCGTATATCCGGCCCTGAGATCTTAAAACTGCTGCAAAGCACCAGAAAATGAAGGAAGGCACTAACCAGCGACAGACTGCATAGCAAGTGCAACTAGGAGATTATACAGTCACTCAGTCTCAGACATAATCAGTTAGCAATGCAATAAGGTAAATAAGAATGCTGGGAAGCACCAGCGCAAAACCCGGAGTTGTTCTGCTCTAAAGACGTGGTAGTGCACATAAATGAATAAATACATATTGCACATTGCTGTCAAGTTTTCAAATTGCTTATGTGTGACATTTATAAGTTTCAGTGTTCTTATGTGACATTTCATTCACTTTGAGTGACACTTTAGCGTGACAACAGTCAAACAAATATGCCTGTTATTAGATGCATTCCATGAATTATACAATTTCTTGACTTAAAACTGTTACAATTCTCCATCAGTGAATATGCAATGTCACTAACCTAATTCCTTTTTTAGGTCTCGCTGAGTCAGCACGCATGTGCTGCTCGGAGAGACATTTAGTATGTGAGTTTTGAAAGTGCTGCTGGCTGGCGACAAGCTTACGTTCCCGCGAGCGTACACGCACGCAGCCGGCAGCTTTGCAATATGTACAGCCGCGATCACTTCACTTTTCGCGCGCGCACCACTCGCGTTTCTTGTTCTGTTTCGTGACAGATGCCCATTTGCCATTTCTCCTAAGAGTAATAAAAAAGTTTGCTATCATTCATTTTGTACCAAGATCAGCAGCGATTAAGATACGAAATTACCATTATCTCTCTGTTAAAAAAAATGTGTGTGAAACGTCAGAATCGTGTTCAAGCTCGGCTCTCTGCAACCTGAGCTTTCCAAAGCTCCCACTTCCCCTCTGTGAGCTCTTGCCAGTACTATAACAGCTGTTTGCTCATTGCATGTTCTCCATTTTATTGCCACTACAGTTACTTTCACACCTTGTCAGGACCCTTTGTCCCAAGACACACCAGACTAAGTTGCAATTGCCATTTCCTGATGTAACTTTCCATGATCCTGTTCAAACCTTTGCAGACACGCATTATTTGACCGCATCATAGTCAAATCTTTAGTCATAAACATATGCCCCAGGCACTATTAGCCCGTCAGTTTCCGTCACACGCTGTAAACACCCTTCCACAGTCCGTTCCGGCCTGTCCAGCATATATTTATGGGCTGAATCTCATGGAAATAACGGATGCGCTGCTTTTCTCTAAGTTATCGGGGGTGGGGGCATGCAAACCAGATGTTTCAGTTTTAATTTCCATAATTACGTCAGTGTACAGGAGTATGGAAAGAAAACAAGCATTGGCAAAGCCAATAGGTTTCTTCTATGTGAAATCTATGGCTTTGTCAATGTTATTTTTTTAACACATTAAACAGCAATTGAGCTTCTGTGCAACATGGTTTAAAGTAAAAAAAAAAAGCTATGACGCGCCCAGTGTTGACAGTGTCACATCACTTTTTTTTTTACCTTTAAGCCATGTTAGCCATGTAACACAGCAGCCCACACAACAAGAATTGGCATAGCCATTAGGTCTCACTTTTGGGACCTTATAAGTATTTAGTTATGCAGCACAATATCCTTGGAGCAACAACATCAACTGTTTCCTGGCTAAACACTTATAAGGTCCCAAAGGCGAGACCTATTGGCTATGCAAATGCTTGTTCTAACATGCTTATTGTATGGTAAAACTACAACAAAAGATAGGACCATAAGGAGTTGCTTTCAAGTGTAACTTCCAGAAATTGCACCTGCCCCATCATGTGTGCTGTTAGGATTGGGAGTTATATGTTCGAGGCATATGAGCTGCAGATTACACACTTTTGCATAGATCGCCATCTGGTGTGGGGCCCGGATGTTTGCAGTTTGTTTTTCCTCTTGGAAAGTCTTTGGAAGTCACGAGGTCGGTGACTCCTCCCTTGGTTCGTATTGCTCATGGGCTTCGGCTCCATCCTCAGATTGTTTTTTTCCGCCATCGGGCTCGGATGTAATACTTCGCGCTCCGGTTCCGAACATTCCAGTTCAACGATCGAAGCGGAATCCTCGCTCTCCGGTATTGTTTAGATACTGATCTCCTCAATTACCTTCTTCTTCCACACACCTTCGATTCCAGTCATCGACGGCGGCCTTCGGGCCTATCCAGGCTCCGGTCCCGGCTGATGGAAAGAACTCCATTCAAGAAGTGCCCTCGATGTGGGTCCAAATTCCCCCACACCGATCTTCATGAGGTGTGCAACCTCTGCCTCTCCCCTGAACACGAGGCTCGAGACTGTCCCGCCTGCAAGTCTTTTAGATCCAAAAAGACTATTCGAGATTGAAGGGCCAGACGAAAAATGGCGCACTCCTCGACTTCCGTTCCAGTCGACATCTTCGGGGACGACGTTGAAGCTCCGGGACAGCAGCACACCGAAGAGGACCTCGTCAGTGCTTCCGAAGCCGATGACTCGGATGTGGAGGACATCACCCCGGCGCAGAGGGTCGTGAGTAAAATACCCCCTCCCACACCCGCGCCGACACCCAAAAAGGCTTCGGTCACGCCTTCGCCTTCGGGCCTAGGCAAGACCAAAGACACTGCTTCCAACACCCCACCTTCGGGCCCGGTGAAGAAACCAAGTAAGCCTTCCGGCGGCTCGGGCTCGAGCCAGCCTGCCAGCTGTGTCGAAAAACACCCTTCGGCACCGAAGAAGAGATCGGCCTCTACCTCGACACCGAGCACCGCACCAAAGCCCTCGGTGTCCAAACCCAGCCTCTCGGTGCTGACCAAACATCATAAGGCCCTCGGCACCGACACTCCCGCTCCGAAGCCTGTCTCGGCACCGAACAAAAAATCGGAGGTTCCAAGCACGGCACAGACAAGCCTAAAAAGCCATCGGCCCTGAAAACGTCGGCGCCGACCGAACGACCAGTGTCGCAAGAACTTTTTACACCGGATCCTTTACAAAAGACACTTACCAAGGATCCAAAAACTGGACATTTGGCACTGTCTTCTAAAAAGAGACATTTGGACAAACCAGCTCCACTTCCACCTCCAAAGAGGAAGGACTGTGCTACCTCCCCTTACAGATTGCCTTCCCCACCTCCTCCACCTTCTCCACCCTCTCCACCTCCGCCCCCTCCACCTTCTCCACCCCTGCCTCATCGCTCTCCGACCCAGTCTCCAGACCATGATGATCAGGGGGACCCATACTACGACCCAGCAGATGTGCCACAAGACCCTACCCCTACAGGATCCCCAGACCCATGGGATGAATATAATAATCCAGACATCCCAGATGTCCCACAAGATGACCTTTATCCATCCAGGCCATCTCCACCAGAAGACTCATTAGGTTTTCACCACCTACTTCAGAGGGCGGCACATTATCACGGGGTAGAGCTACACACTGACCCAGTAGAGTAAGATTTCCTCCTAGACACCTTTGATACTGCACATAGGTCTACTGCTATACTACCTATGCTCAAAGGGGGTAATAAAACATGCGCCAGAGGTTTTTAAAGACCCAGTCAGGGCTAGGGTCCTAAACCCACGCATAGAGAAAAAGTATAAAGCTGCCCCCACAGATCCTGCATACATCAAAGGGCCAGCGCCACTGGATTCCCTAGTGGTATCCACTGCAAGGAAGAGATCAAATTCCCAGGCGTCAGGCAAAGCACCACCGCCTGATAAAGAGTCAAAGCTGCTGGACGCGTCAGGAAAACGCACTGCATCACAGGCAGCCAATATATGGCGTATCGCCAACACTCAAGCACTATTGGCCAGATACGACAGAGCGCATTATGATGAACTAGAAACCATCATGCACCATCTCCCAGAAAAATACAAAAATAGGGCCAATGAATTAATTCAAGAGGGTAAGACCATAACTAATACCTCTATACGCTGTGCCTTAGACGCAGCAGACACAGCCTCCAGGGCCATTAACACTAGTGTCCTCCTCCGTCGCCACGCTTGGCTCAGAGTTTCAGGCTTTAAACCTAAGGTACAAGCCTCCATATTAAACCATCCATTTGACCAAGAACATTTATTCGGTCCAAAGGTAGATGACGCCCTCGAGAAGATGAAGAAAGACACAGATACGGTGAAATCTATGGGAGCCCTACAGTCACACCCTCCTAGGCGCTCCTTTCACCGCTCTTCCTTTCGGGGCACGGGCAGAGGCTACTCCTCAGATAGCGCGTCCACGTCCTACAAATCCCCTCCTCAGTCCACCTTCACAAGGGGTTATCAAAGAGGCGGCTATAGAGGCAATAATAATAAAGGCAGAGGCAAAACAAATACCGCTCGCTCTGCCACACCGCCTACCCAATGACTTTCCCCTGCTCCCTCCAGACCATCCCACTCCAGTCGGGGGCAGACTACAAAATTTCCTTCACGTCTGGGAATCCATCACATCAGACAAATGGGTGACCCAAATTATTCGTTCAGGGTATTGCCCAGAACTCACATCTACCCCCCCCAACATTCCACCCAGGCAACGCCCAATGCCACAAGAACATTCCATGTTACTAAAACAAGAGGTAATCTCCCTCCTACAAAAACACGCAATAGAACAGGTCCCCCCCCATCAGCAAAATGTAGGGGTCTACTCCCTATATTTTCTGATACCAAAAAGAGACGAGACTCTACGACCTATCTTAGATCTCAGGCCTCTAAACACATACATACATTCAGACCATTTTCACATGGTAACACTTCAGCAGGTACTTCCGCTCCTCTCCCAGAACGACTTTCTCACCACACTGGACTTGAAAGACGCATACTTTCACATTCCGGTACACCATGCCCACAGAAAGTACCTCAGATTTGTAGTGGACGGGCAACACTACCAGTTCAAGGTGCTCCCATTCGGGGTCACAACAGCACCAAGGGTATTCACCAAGTGCCTAGCGGTAGTGGCGGCACATCTCAGAAGACAGCACATTCACGTCTTCCCATATTTGGACGACTAGCTGATAAAAGCCGCGTCCAACAACCAATGTGTACACCTCACCGCCACTACAATCCAACTACTTCACCAACTAGGCTTCACGGTAAACCACCAAAAGTCCCAGCTAACACCATCCCACATAAAGCAATACCTCGGTGCCACCATAGACACCTCAAAAGCCATAGCCTACCCCAATCCGGCCAGGATTGCAAGCATTCAAGCTTTGCATCAAAAATTCATACTTCAACACTCCCTCCCAGCAAGAGTGTTTATGCAACTGATAGGGATGATGGCCTCTTGCATTTTCATAGTGCCTCATGCAAGACTATGGATGCGTCCATTCCAAGAGTGCTTAGCGCGCCAATGGAACCAAGCCCAGGGGCAACTGACAGATCTGGTGTTGGTAGACGGTCGCACCCATCGCTCCCTGCAGTGGTGGAACACCACAATCTTTCCAGAGGTCGACCGTTCCTGGACCCGGTTCCACAAATAATCCTAACAACGGACGCATCGCTCTCCGGCTGGGGAGCTCATCTACTAAATCTCACAGTGCAGGGCACATGGACGCCGCAACAAAAGTTACTCCACATCAACCATCTGGAGTTACTGGCAATCTTTCTAGCCCTAAAATCCTTTCATACACAGATTTTAGGCAAGGCAGTCCTTATTCGCACAGACAACATGACGGCCATGTACTACATTCAAAAACAAGGCGGCACACACTCTCCACAGCTCTCTCAACTAGCACAGAGCATATGGAGATGGGCAATTCCACACAAAATCTTTCTCCTAGCCCAACATGTCCCAGGAGTCCAAAACACCATGGCAGGATCTGCTCAGCAGACAGACGCAGCAGATCCACGAGTGGGAACTTCACCCACAGGTTCTTCACCCATTCTTTCAGATGTGGGGGCATCCACAGAGAGACCTCTTCGCCACCCACGAAAACAAAAAATGCCGAAGCTTCGCCGCCAGATACCCACACCCATTGTCCAAAGGCAATGCGATATGGATGAACTGGTCAGGCAAATTTGCGTACGCCTTTCCACCTCTCCCACTAATTCCATTAGTGGTGCGAAAGCTACAACAGCACTCCCTCACACTGATTCTAGTAGCTCCAACATGGGCCAGACAACCGTGGTACACCACGCAGCTGGAACTCTCGGTAGTGCCACACCAAAAGTTATACCTCTCACCATGCCTCCTAACCCAGAACCATGGAGAGATCAGACACCCGGACCCAGCTCAGCTCAACCTTGCGATCTGGCTCCTGAGATCCTAGAATTCGGATACCTTAACCTTCCCCCTGACTGTATGAACGTCATCAGAGAAGCTGGACGCCCTACCACTAGAGCCTGCTACGCTGCAAAGTGGAAAAGATTTGTTGTTTATTGCCATAACAACACAATCAACCCTCTAGACGTATCTATACAACACATCATATGCTACTTGCTCCATCTACAAAGGTGTAACCTAGCATATACATCCATTTGGCTACACCTTGCAGCAATTGCCGCTTACCTACAAAACAGACAGCACCTATCACTTTTCAGAGTGCCTGCCATTAAAGCCTTCATGGAAGGCCTAAAACGAATAATTCCCCCCAGAGTGCCACCCTCACCTGTGTGGAACTTAAATATAGTGCTCACAAGGCTAATGGGACCGCCTTTTGAACCCTTGCATATTGCGAACTGCAATTCCTCACATGGAAAACAGCTTTCCTTGTAGCCATCACCTCCCATAGAAGGGTCAGTGAAATACAAGCACTTACTATACAAGAACCTTTTCTCCAAATGCACCCAAACAAGGTTGTCCTACGTACCAACCCAAAATTCCTACCCAAAGTCCTCTCACCCTTTCATCTAAACCAATCGGTAGAATTACCGTTTTTTTTCTCGTAACCTCAAACGGTTGCAGAAAGGGCTCTACACACATTGGATGTTAAAAGGGCCTTGCTTTACTATATCCAGAGAACACAACCTTTCAGAAAGACAAAGCAACTGTTTGTCTCTTTCTCTCCACCTCATAAAGGCAACCCCATCTCTAAATCAGGGATAGCTAGGTGGATTGTAAAATGCATACAGATTTGCTACCACAAAGCAAAGAAAGATAGGGGCTTCTATGGCTTTTCTAGGGAACATCCCATTAGATGATATCTGCAAGGCAGCTACATGGTCGACACCGCACACTTTCACTAAACATTACTGTGTAGATGTGCAGACCAAGCAACAAGCTAGTGTGGGCCAGGCTGTACTAAAGACACTATTTCAAACCTCTGCAACAGATACCGGTGGTCGCCGCTAAGGTTGGGAACTGCTTTATAGTCTATGCAAAAGTGTGTAATCTGCAGCTCATATGCCTCGAACGGAATATGCTACTTACCAGTATGCATCTGTTCTTGGCATGTAGAGCTGCAGACCTACACACACCCACCCGCCTCCCCGGCTACCAATATCTGTTCCAGTCTATCTTATTTAGATACAACACACATGGGTTTCTTCACTGTTATTACTACGCTCCATCTTTCCCTGTTGGCGAAAAACAATCTGAGGATGGAGCCGAAGCCCATGCGCAATACGAACCAAGGGAGGAGTCACCAACCTCGTGACTTCCAAAGACTTTCCAAGAGGAAAAACAAACTGCAAACATCCGGGCCCAACACCAGATGGCGATCTAAGCAAAAGTGTGTAGATCTGCAGCTCTACATGCCAAGAACAGATGCATACTGGTAAGTAGCATATTCCTTTGACTTTTAACGTTGGCTGGTAAAGTTTCTGGGAGCAATGGTTAGGAAGACTACAGTAGCACCTTTCAGCCTTTGAGTGATAACCAGCCGAGGTGGGATGAGCTGCATTGTCATGTTTCTATAACTTTCAATAATTAACATTAGTTCCTGCTGTTAAATTTGACATGTAATTAAATTGTAGGCGAAAGCAAAGGGTTGGGGAGAGGGGATTAATTGGGAGAAAATACAGATGATGGGCCCTGTAGAACTGTGACTTAGAGTAAGGCTCTAAGATGATGACTGACCTGTTACGACATGGCAGAAGCTGAAGTAAACTTTTTAACATGGGTGATGGTAAGAAACTGATGTAAATCAGCAGCAAACACACTGTGAGTGGTGCTGTTCCCCTCAGCAGTCGTCTGTTGTGGTACAATTCAAGCTGGTTGCTCACATCACTGCCAGTCTCCAGAATTTGTGTTCTCTCTCTCTCCCTCTCTCTCTCTCTCTCTCTCTCTCTCTCTCTCTCTCTCTCTCTCTCTCTCTCCATCCCCTCTCTCTCTCTCTCTCTCCATCCCCTCTCTCTCTCTCCATCCCCTCTCTCTCTCCATTCTCTCTCTCTCCTTCCACATCACTCTCTTTACAGCCTGTTTCCTACTTATCGGTCTGTCGCTCTCCCCATCCGCTCTTTTTGGTTCCATCTGTCCTCCCTCGTAGCACACGTCTGTGAATCCTAGCAGTAGGCTCCTAGATTTAGTCCTTTGTTCCCTTTTTATCTGTTTCTTTATCCTCCCTCTTCTTATCTCTCTCTCCTGTCTTTGTATACTTTTATCTCTTTCTCTGCATTCTTCCCATCCTCTTCCATTTGCCCTTCTCTCCTTCCTCTCCCTAGCTCTACCGCTTTCTCCTCATCATCTCGTATACGTTTCTCTCTCCTTCCTTAATGTCTTGTCTCATTTCTTTCCCTCCTCTTTATTTCTTCCCATCTCTCCGTCACCTCGTTTCTCCTTTCTTCTATTGTTTTTTTTCTTCAATTTTGTTACTTTTGTCTGACCTGTACCCTCAACTCCTACTTTGACTACATATTTGTGATCCGGAGGCTGTAGGATGGGCAGGAAACCTGTGGCATAGTGAGGTGAACATGAGAAAAGCATGGTTTCTCTTAGATCGCTTTTCAGCACTAGCAGCCTGTCGCACACTGTCTGTGTGCATCGGGGGCAAATGTATGACGTTACAACTTGATAATTTAGATTGCGGTACGTGACAACACAGTTATTACAAGTTGTTACAACGACTTGTGCTAAAGGCGCTGGACTTAGGAATAGTATGATTAACTATTCCAACTCCAGTGTGTGTAACAGCAGGGAAGGTGTTGAAATAGTAAGTCATACTATTCCTTAGTGTAGAGCGCCATCCAGCGCAAGTTGTTGTAACGGCGTGCGTTGTAATGACTGCAATGTAAATGTATCACGGTGTAACAACCGCATTGTAAAGGTCGTTCTCCATCGGGGGCTGGCGTTTAGCTGCATGGTAATGAGGCAGGTCGCAGGGGTAGTTTGGTATCCTTTCAATGAGGCACAGAGACAAAAGTGGACAGGACCGACATGGGCAAATTCCAAACCTGGAGCTCATGCTTGCCGGTCGCAGCTTTCCACCCGCTTTATGGTGGAGTGGGGGAGGGTTCAGCATCATACATACCGCAGCACCCTAAAGTTATGCAGCCCTCACTCCATGCAGTCAGGATGGAGCCACCCGGTCACTTTCACAAAGTTTAAAGTGACCCAGTAACACCCGCATATGCATTCTATCTCAGGAATCGACTTTGGTTGCAGTGTCTGTCCAGTTTTCTCCGTGCACCAGCACCTCTCTGATGGTTACAATAACCATTTCTCACGAGGACCACAGATCCCGCAATAGGCTGACTGCCATGCAATGAGTATCATGTCACTAACCATTATGCAATCAGGAGCTATTCAGATTCGTGGTGCACAGCAGCTTAGGCCAATGAAGATTGTAGCCATAAAATGCCATTTTATTGGCTGCAAGGATCCTCATCCATACCTGTCACTGCCATTGGAGTGTGCGGCTTTCCATCTACTGGAAATAAGCCACCTGGCCACCTGGCCGCCAGGCAGAGATGATACAAAAATGTAATAATGCATCATAACTTTGTGAACTTGCCGTAACATCTTGGCGCTGGTAAGTGTGGAGATACCTCAGTCTTAAGCGAAAACTCCCTTAGAACAACCAAGTCTTCAGGCCCTTCCTGAAGCATTGATGGTTTGGTACAGATTTTAGGGAAAGAGGGAGCTTGTTCCAGAGTCCTGCGGCGCAGTTTGAGAAGGCTCCACTTTCCCACCTAACTCTCCTAATCCTGCTCACGTGAAGAAGACTCAGGGTGCTGGACCTTAGGGCACGGCCGGGGGTATAGGGAGTCAGTATTTTCTGAATATCCTTGGCTCCTCCCCCGAAGACAGCTTTATGGACCAGGCATAAGGCCTTAAATTCCACTTGCTGTTGTACGGGGAGCCAGTGTAGAGTTCTGATTCCCGCTGAGATGGATTGATCTCTGGGAATGTCCAAAAGCAGTCTCGCGGCGGCATTCTGCAAAGCCTGCAACCTACTCAACTGGGCCTTGTTTATCCCTAGCAGTAGGGCATTACAATAGTCCAGCTTGGACAGCAGGAGCGCCATCACCACTGTCTTACGTAGCTCTAACGTAATAAAAGGGAAAAAGCATGATGAAGCAACGCTGTTCACATGGGCCGAGAAATTTAGCTGACAGTCGAACAGCACGCCAAGGTTTCTCACCTTGGACACGGGGCGGGGGCATTCACCAGCCTTCAGGGGCCACTAGGAGTTGTTCCACAGGGGTTTCCCCTGGCCATACTCAATGATCTCTGTTTTATCTGTGTTGATCTTCAGGAAGCTCTGGTTCATCCAGGTCATAATTTCCAATAGGCACGTGTGGAATCTAGCGGCTGTGTCATCTAATTGATTGGCCGTCGATATTATGAGCTGGGAATCATCCGCGTATGACACTAAGGCGAAACCATGCTTCCTGATGAGTCTGGCCAAAGGGGTAACATAGATGTTAAACAGCGTAGGTGACAGAGCTGAACCCTGAGGCACCCCACAAGGGAGATGGAAACTGTCAGACTGAAGGCCGTCCCAGTATAAGCTCTGCTCCCTTCCATCCAGAAATGATGAGAGAAGGGACAGCACTGGGCCCTCAATTCCGACCTCCTGCAGTCTCTGTATCAACACCGTGTGATTCACAGTGTCATAGGCAGCCGACAGATCTAACAAGACAAGAATAGCCCTACCCCTGATTCCGTCGAATGTTGTGAATGAAAACCATGTTGGGTGGAGTCTAGCAAATTGTGAGTATCTAGGTACTCCGTCAGTGACCTGTTGACTGATTTCTCTAGAATTTTTGCTGCAATGGGTAGCGCAGCAATAGGACGGTAGTTCTTAGGTTCACAAGGATCTAATGTGGGCTTCTTTAGTAATGGCCTGATCGTAGCTATCTTCCAACTGGAAGGATAGTTACCTGACTCCAGCACTTGGTTAATTAAAGGTGTTAGTTCATCAGCAATTCTGTCAACAGCAAGATGCAAGATCGTGGGGGGGCAGGGGTCTTTAGGTGAACCTGATTTAGTAACAGTGATAAGTTTACAGGTTTCTTCCCTTGTGATTAGTGGGAACTTCGTCAACCTAGGATGTATCGTAGCTTTGTCGGTCAGTGGTTGCTCTTGCTTGTCTGGGCTCGGGTGAGTGTTCAGAAGTTCTTTGTAGATTAATTGGACCTTTTCCTGGAAGAAGGAGGCTAATTTATTACACATCGCTTGGTCGGGCTGAAACGTATTAGCCTGAGGCGGTTTAGAGAGTAAGGTTAATGTTTTAAAAAGCTCTTTGGTAGAGTTACCTGCTTCCCTAATCCTTTTTGCGTAAAATAAACTTTTTGCAGCAATTATTGCATCTCTATACTGTTGAAGGGCACAATTATACCTTACTATAGTCTGCCCTCCAAAGGCGCTCAGCCTTTCTACAAACTACCTTTAGGGCTTTGAGTTCTGAACTATACCATGCGGCAGAAGGTTTTAATCTCCTAATAGCTAGCACTTAGGGCACCCGGACGACCTCTGCAGACACTGAAGGTGGGTCTCATCATAGCCTGCAATACAGTCTGGGCCTCGGGGGAATAAGAAAAGGTGGAGTTGGATGCCACGCCTGTCACACATCCAAGAAGGGAAAAACAGCTGTCAGGACCTAGAGTCCCTGAGGGACAGGCATCCCAGAAAACTACTCAACGCCCATCTTGTTTAGAAACCCTGAGTACTCCAGTCAACACCCAGAACCTGTAAAAGAGCTCTCCCACCTGTAAAAGAGCTCTCCCAATGTCAGGGAGTCTAACAGCCCGGTAGACGCCATCACTTTGGCCGAGATACCAGCGATTGAGTCTTTTGTTGTAGAGGGGGCTCCATCTGTGCAAGCTCCTCGTGGAGAGACTGGGTCCAGAGGCTGGAGTTATACTTTGAAGCCACAGAAGTTGATGATGAAAGGAAGAGAGCCATGCTCCTCCAAATCGTGGGAAAGACCATCCATAAATTCTCGAAAACAATCTCAGAAGCAACCTCTAAGATGCTCATAGACTCCCTCAATGCATATTTTGAACCAATGGCAAATCAGGACTATGAACGATTTATCTTCCGCCAGGCTATGCAACACCCAGAGGAGTCAATCTACACGTTTTACACTACACACAATTGAAAGAACTGGCAAACACATGTTGTTTCGCAGATGAGAGTGAGAAGATGTTGGCCAGATCATTCAGGTTTGTGCCTCTACGAAGCTAAGAGAGCATATCCTGCAGGAACCAGGGAAGTTGTTGGCAGATATTCTGAACATGGTACACTCTAAAGAACTGTCAAAAATCCACACTTCCCACATAGAGGCAGCATTACAAAGAGCAGTAAACACAGAACTGATCAATGTTGTCATGCCCTGGAAGGACTCAGAAAAACCCAGGAAGACAACGACACCGGCTCAAGCATGTGGTTACTGCAGGGGGCCGGTCCATCGCCTGGCGGAGTGCCCTGCAAAAGGCAAATGATGTGCGGGATGTGGAAAGTTCAATCACTTTGCACCAAAGTTGGACACTGCTCACAAAGGTTAATGCCATACTTGAGGCACAAGAGGACAACAGTGACATGGATGATGATGGAGTAGTGGAACAAACAGTGCACTTTGTCTTCATCACATGGACCGCAGCGAAATCACAGTGCCAATTGCCCCAGTGTCAGATACAGGTAGGGGTGCACCCGTTCATAGCCATCATGGACACTGAAGCATCTGTTAACATTATGTTAGCAGCCACCTTCAAGACCATGCAGCCATCTCCAGCCCTCCAGAAGGCAGCAATCGGTATTAGCATATGTCCAGGACATCACACTATCAATGCTAAGCAACTTCAAAGCACTGATAAGCCATGGGTCCCTAACGGTAAGCTCATACATCTATATCGCAAAAAGCACCGATGGAATGCTCTTGGCTGCCACACATCGGAGGACCTTGGGGTTGTCACCTTCGTATCTGGCGTCCATTTAGATGCGCTATCTCAAATAAAATACTGGCAGAGTTCAGTGGGGTGTTCAATGGCATTGGCTGCTGCAAAGCAAAGAAGTGAATCTATATATTCATTGGTTGGTCCAAGTGGCAGCCCTACAACCGCGAAACATTGCTTTTTACCTGAGGCCCCAGTTGGAGAAGGAGTTCTAAAAACTGGAAGCCGTCCGGATCATAGAGGAGGTGTCGGGCCCCTGTGGTTGTCACCCATAATGGTAACTCAAAAGCCAAAACAACTGGGCGAGGTCTGCAAATGCGCAGACATGCGACTTCCCAGTGTTGAAATCAGGAGAGAATACAACCTGGCACTCACTATCTATGACATAATTGGAGAGCTGAACAGAGCCAGCTGGTTCTCAAAAGTGGACCTAAGATCAGGCTACTACCAGCTCACCTTGGCAGATGAGTCGAGATACGTCACAACATTCTTATCTTATGTCGGTTGAGGTGCGACAGGAGGCTCAGCTTCGGGATCTCGAGCTCCGCCAAAGTGTTTCAGAACACAGTACAAGAGCTGCTGGTGGGCCTGCCGAATGTTGTCAGTGTCAGTGATGACATTCTTGTGTATGACAAGTCGGTGCAGGAGCACAACGCAACGGGGGCCCTCCAAAGGATGTAGGACTCTGGGGTCACCCTACATCAGAGCAAATGTGAGTTTGTGAAACAGAGACTCAATTTCCTCGGCTTCACTTTCTCAGCAGAAGGGGTGGCACCCGACCCGGAAAAGGTGTGAGACATCAAAGAAGCGTCCCTGCCATCCACAGTCTCTGAGGTTCGTAGTTTTCTGAGAATGGTGAATTAATGTGGCCAATTCATCAGGACTTGACTACACTGACGCAGTCACTCTGTGACCTGACTAAATTGCTGTGGATGCTGGTTCCAAGGGGCTTGAAACAGTGCTGATGAAATGACCGGATGGTGGAGAATAGGCATGTGTGGTATTTGCTAGTAAATCCCCGACTCTAACACAACAACAGTACTCGCAAATTGATAAAGAAGCAATAGCCATATACTGGGGTGCCATCACTTCCTTTTGTATGTGTACTGACATCCTTTTGTTGTCACTACGGACCTCAAACCCCTCATTCCACTATTCTGAGGAACTGCATCAAACCCACCCCCATGAATTTAAAATTGTATGCTACAACTACAGAACAACTCCTCTCAGGTGGAGTACCGACCTGGAACCACTAACCCTGCAGCCTATCTGTCACGCCATCCCAGTGCGGCAACCCAAGCAGAAGATGAAGCAGACAAGACCAAGGAATACGTGTGGTATGCCGCCAACCGCTCATGCCGTCTAACCATGTCAGTTTACACCATACGCCAAGCCACTGCACAAGATGAGTATTTGCAGAGAGCGCTAAAAGCTGTCCAAACTAGTCAGTTGCATCAAGTAAAGGGCCACTGTGCTCAACGTACGCCTGCCCACTGGGCTCAACGTACGCCAGCAGCACAACGTGTTCTTGACAGTCCGTACCAAGTTCGCCACAAATTGGTAGCAGACCGAGATGGAGGTCTCCAGCGGGAAAACAGTCTTGTAATCACCACGAGTTTCCCCAGACCAGTAATGCAGCTAGCTCATGCTGGCCATCAAGGGATGGTCAAGACAAAGAACCGTCTTCGAACAAAGATGTGGTTTCCCCTCATGTATGAACTGGTCAAAACTGTATCGCCGGCCCGGTCATAACAGAGCGGGGGTCCCAGCGGCCTTGGGTGTGCCCAAGTTTAGACTTTGGAAGCCTCCCTGATGAGAGGCACGTGTTGGTTCTCATAGATGATTACTCTAAGTAACCCGAGGTGGAGCTCCTTACCTCTCAAGAAGCCCAGGAAGTGCTACCCAAGTGAGAGAAAATGATGGCTATGCATAGCCTTCTCAAAGAACTTAGGACAGTAAATGGCCATGTACCTGCAATGCCTGAACATAAAGTACAAGGTCACTCCTTGTTAGTCATAAGCCAACATGGAAGTGGAAAGGTTTATGAGAACATTGAATGAAATAATCATGATCGCACACGCCAATAGCCACTCAATTGGGCTATCTACTCTTTCTTTAAGAGAATCGCCAGACCCCGCACTCCACCACACGGCAAGCCCCTGGACATCTCATTATGGGATAAGTGGTCCAAAGTTCAATCCCAGTGTAGACTTTCCCTCCCCTCGCTAATCAGCAGATTTTTAAGAAAAGACGTACCACCAACGCCCGTGCCAGCTGGCGTCGGAGGTCCAAGGTGCTCAAGCAAGCTTGATCTGGTACTTGTCAAAGACATGTTCCCTGGAAGCAAGTTTAGACTTCCGTTCAAACGCCACCGCTGGGTGATCACTCACATGCATGGCAGTAAAGTGACGGTCTGGCGGGACGAGTAAGAGGTCACTAGAAAAATTTCTCATTTCAAGCAGTTCCTTCCGGTGCCTTCACCTGGTGGGGGTGATGGGAGCCAGGTTGACCCGGATGATGCCCCAATAAGCATTGGTTCCTTAACTGACATCCCCTATCTGGTGGTTAGAGGTAGTACAGACACCACCTCTGTTCCAACTCTGGTGAAGGAAGCTGAACCCGAATTGTCAAACACGATGGGAAATCGAGAGACCTGCATGTATTATGGCCTGCAAGGTAATCCTACTCCATCTACCTGCCTGCGAGACCATGTAGTGTGACTTCTGAGTATTGATGTATGACTGGGAACCATAAAAGGAAAAGGGTGTATCTTCACCATTGAAAAGTTTTTTTTACAGTAGTAATGTTCAGATGTGAATTGCACTATGCCTGTGAGGGTAGTTGTTGTTGCAATGTAAGTTTTGTTTTTTTCTTTAAAATAAAGGAGGATTGTGATGTCCTAAAGGTGACACACCTGGTAGACTTGGTGTGGGACACCCTCATGTGTCAAGGGGGGTGATTGAAAGTGTTACCCACTACGCAGGTGTATTGGTGCAGTCTGTATTAATACATGACAGTGTGGCAGGCGGGGTCAGGGAGAGTCATCCAGGGCTCTCTGTATTTCATTATAGGCCCCTTTGCCTAGGAAACATTATAATCTCTAGATGATGATCCTAATCAGGGCTGCATAGCCAGGCTCCATCTCCTCTCTCTAAGTGAAAGATCACAAGTTCAGAGCATTAGCACATGAGGAAACAAAGTAGCATTCAAAAATTGCATTCACGATTGACTTGAAGAGTTGTTTGTTTTCCTGTAGAGATAATATAATAAGATTTCTTTTCAAATGTGGATTCCATCTGCAATTTAAAGTCTCCACAATTTTAGTCCCGGGAAGCTTTTTTTTCTCTGCAGACACAAAATGAATGGATTCTATTAATAACTGCAGTGTTTAATATTTGTTAGCTTTAATGTTACTTCATATGCGATATTCAAGGCAGCCTACCGTTGAGGCAAGAAATGAAATTCCCTCTGACCCTGCTTCTTTGACTATGTGATCCCTGATCAAGCATCCCTTAAGTAAGTTGTCATAAGCAAAAGTCAATGATAAAGGTATACCTTAACTACACCTTCAACACAACATCAGTGGCACGCTAAAGTTTACCACTTCATCGGCAGTACTATATCTAAATAAGTAGTCATAATTTAAATGTATTAAAAGCAATTAAAACTTCAAAAAGTAACTCGTAAACTAGAAGGAAGCTTACTCCAAGCGTCGAGAAAAAATCAGCTCTCAGTTTAACCCATATTTGACCACATTCTTTTTTTTTTATAAACATTTTTATTGGTATTTTTGGTTTACAGCCACACACAAAGTAAAACAACCAAACAGACAGTTCAATATTGAGCACCACCCCCACCTCGCCCGCCCTCCGCCCCCACCCCTCTCTCATCACATTGGAAGTCTGTTTCGGACTTATGCTGCGGGTGACACCAGCGTCTTCCGTATATACCACTGTCTGTGCCCCAGAACTATAGACGTCATCCATGAACCATGCCGGCCCCCTCTGCTCCACCACTCCGCTAGAGCCCCCTCTCCAGGCCGCGATACCTCCGCCATCGGGCCCACACCCTGGTGAATTTTTTGGGGCAGCCTCTCGCCTTGTACGTGACCCTTTCTGCCGCCATGTAGATGTCCAGGCCTCTCCTCCACTCCGCTAATCGGGGTGGCGAGGGCGCCCCCCAGTATTTTGCTACGTCCCTCTTTGCCACCACCAGAGCCAGCACCAGGAAAGTCAACAGCGGGCGGGGGAGGTCCACATCATGCGTCATACCCAGTAACACTAACTTGGGGTCCTCCTGCAGTGGCACCTCCAGCACCTTACTCAGTTCCCCTAGGATCCCCCGCCAGTACCCCTGAATCTGCGGGCAAAGCCAAAGTATATGATAGAAAGTCCTTTCCTCCCTTCCGCACCTCAGACACGACGTGTCCCCCACCCGTCCCATTTTAAACAGTCGAAGTCTATCAAAGTACGTTCTATGCAGAATATTGAATTGGATCAGCCGCAGCCGGGACTTAATCGCCACCTCTCGTGGGTGCATGAGAACCGTATCCCAGTCCACCTCGTCCATCTCACCCACGTCTGCCTCCCAGGTCGCCCGAAGCGTCCCCATCAGGCATATTGTTCATGAGGGTCCGATATGTGAGGGACACCGCCCTTTCCATCATATGTTCCTGCAACAATCTGCCCTCTAGTGGTGCGTATTCGGGAAGAGAAGCCGTCTGTATCCCTTCTGCCTGCCAAGCATGTTTCAGTTGCGCGTACTTATAGTACTGTGTGGGGAGCAATCCAAATTCCCTGCGGAGCACCGAAAAGGATTTCAGCTCCCCCCTCATTAGCACGTCTCCCAATGTCGACACCCCGATGTTGTCCCATTGCGTGAACCCCCTCAACTTGTTGAGTTCTGGTAGCCATGTGCAACGCCATAGGGGCGTCTGTCTACTTAGTTTCCTGTCCCAGCCGATCTCCCATTTGACCACATTCTTGATCTTCAGTGGCTATAGAAGCCTACGGATGAGCAGGCCCCAATGATTGACAGTTGATGGCATTAATTAAGTCGTCTACCAATCAGCATTAGAGTTTGTTCAATAAGAGAGCTGGGTACGATGTGATTCCCTTCGGTATGATACTATTGTCACTGCTGTATAGTTAAAGCTACTTTTTCCTCTGTACTCAAAGGGTCATCTGGACAGCTGCATTGCTTTGAAGGTGGCCATCAAGTATAGTCTGTTGCTTCTAGTAATGTCACGTGATGGCATTTAGGGCCATATCTACTAAAGCATTTTCCCATAGACATAGAATAGGTAAAACCCTTTGATGCATCTGGCCCTTAATCGTTTTCGTTTTGCTCCCAAATATTTTCTAATTTCATTGCTTTCATAGAGGCCTCCTGGACAACAAAATGAACATGTTTCTTAGTGCTTGCTATGATTTGCTTGTGTTGAATGCTGTAGTTGTCTGGACTAGTGGTCAGTGGGGTTGTTGATCCTTGTGCGGTATTGAATGTCAAATCAGTACAGCTACAACTGCAGGCCCACTTCTGTATGCTAAGAGTATTCTACCTGTTCAATGCAGGTAGGTACATTGATGGTCAGTTTTAGTACCTTTAGATTGTGGTACTTTGCATCGCAGGTAAGTTATTTTTTTAATATATGTGTGTGCATATATGTTCACTGAAAAAAGTAATGGTTAGAATGACGTTATAGTTAGGTGAACATTTCATTGCCACTGCTAATTACCTACCATATTCCTTGTATATCTGCAAAACAGAAAGGAGGGAACTCTGGTTAGTTCCCAAATTCAGGTGGAGATTAGCTCCTTTATATGGCACACCCTACAACACCAGTGACACTCTGAATCAGCTCACCTCAAATGTCTGTTTTTTAGCAGAGTATTAAGGATAGGATTTGTACAGTGCCATCCACCCCAAGCTAGAAAGGGACAATGTATTTTTGCATGTTTAAAGACAAAGTATAACTTGCGTCTTCATTATACTTTGCTGATCACCTCACATATTACATCACTCATGACATGTTATGTGATATTGATGGCATTGAAAATCACATAATTGATGGCACTATATATAGTCCTCAATAAAGCAGAACAACAACTTCTATCACTGGGATTATCCTATTGCCCGTTTAGCTCATTTAATTATGCCACCACAAGGTTCGATGTATACAAAGGGATCCGCAAGTTAAAACTTAAAAAATATTTTTTACAACATAATAAACAGCAAGAGTCTTCGACAATGACGACTGTCACACAGTCAGAGAATCCAGTTGAACAAGAAGATCCTCTATTTAATCGGACTCCATCGGATATGGGAATATTATCCAACATGCAAGAGCTAATGAACAGTACCAGTACAATAAGGGCGGACAATGAAACACCAAAAGAAGTACAGATAAAACCAAAGACTCCGTTTAAGCCCCGTTCAACATTCAATCCTCCTATGATAAAAGATTTCATTGACAACTTTCACCAGAAGGTGATTGCAGCTCTAAAATAACTAACCTACAAAACATTGAATCGCATTAAAAAGAAAGTTAATCGACAAGAAATACAATTCAACACCCTAATGTCCAAGCTGAAGAAAAATCCCAACATTGTCGTCCGGAATGCTGATAATGGCGGCAATGTAGTCCTGTGGAAGAAAGAAAACTACGTCACTGAGGCCATGAATCAACTTAAAGATACTGAATGCTATAAGCGTAGTGACTATCCTACCTGGCGCAAAGTCAACAATTAATTTTATTTAAAACTAATCGGATGGAAGAATCTAGGATTACTATCGCTAGATGAATTCAAATACATGAAAAATGACAAACCAGTAATTCCTATTTTGTATTTTATTCCTAAGATTCATAAGGATGCCCTAACACCACCAGGCAGACCTATTATATGTGCACCCAAAAGTCTACTGGAAAACACTTCGAGATACATTAACTTTTATTTACAAGAACATGTTCAGAATTTGGCTTCCTACATCCGAGATACTAGTGACTTTTTATCAAAACTGATTTGACTATCCATGGCACGACAATGATCTTTTAATTACATTAGATGTAACCTCCTTGTATACCTCCATCAACCACAGCGATGGAATGAGAGCTCTCGAATTTTATCTATCTAAGAGAGGAGTAGAATACACTCTACATAGTTAGATGCTTTTAAACATGGTAGAGTTTTGTTTATGTAATAATTATTTTATGTTTCAAAACACCCTTTATCAGCAACTACGAGGAGTAGCGATGGGGGCCAGCTTTTCCCCCAGCTATGCCTGTCTACTTATGGGCTGGTGGGAGGAGCTGGTCCTGGCAAAAGAACATGAATCAAGCATCAAGTACAATGTCAAAGCCTGGTGGAGGTATATAGATGACCTCTTTCTAATATGGCTTGGGCCTATTCGTCAAGCAGAGAAATGTGTCCAGTTACTAAACATCAATTCTCTAAACTTACATTTTACTGGCTGCATCAGTGCAACCAGCATTAACTTCTTAGATGTTGAGGTCTGTGTTGCACATAACAAACTAATAACCAAACTTCACAGAAAACCAACAGCAGGCAACTCAGTGCTACACGCTGGCAGCGCACACCCCAAGCATCTCATCCGAAGTATCCCTTACGGTGAGATGCTTAGGCTTAGACGTATCTGCAGTAATTAAAATGATCTTATTAGAGAACAAGAAAGCAGTAAGCAGCGTTTCATGGAAAGGGGATATACAACACAGTGTATTGATTTGGCTATCCATAAGAGTAAAGGTCTTTCTAGAGAGACTCTCTTGAGAAAAATCAGCAAAACACCCCGGCCTGTTACAACAGAAACGATCCAGTGCACTGAGAACGATACTTTCAGATTTGTTCTACAATACAATGAACAAGAAAGACGAATCAAAAAACTATTGACCAAAAACTGGCCCTTAGTCCTCAGTGACCCTATGATTGGACATCTACTCCCTAGGAAACCGGCCATTACTTACAGCAGAGCAATATCCATGAAGGATATTCTGGTTCAAAATGATCCCATAGAGGCCAGTAAAAGCTCTTGGCGGACAGAAAAAAAAGGTTTTTTTAAATGTCTGGTCTGCAAAGAGTACCAATACGGCAGTAATAAAACCACATACAAAACACCTTTCAGCAACAATGAAATTGCGATAGTCAAGTCACTTAATTGCAGGACTGATCATGCCGTTTATGTGAAGGAGTGCCCTTGTGGGCTTCGCTACATTGGTAGCTCCATTCTACAAGCCCACATTAGGGTCCTCCAGCACATTAGGGCAATCAAAAATCAAGACTTGACTTATCCGGTTGCACGGCATTTCAGTGAAGTGCACCAGGCAGACCCTAGTAGTCTAAGATATTTTCTTGTAGACACTGTCACTCCCAAGAAAAAAGGAGGGGACAGGGAAAAGGCTCTCAGACTACTCGAGGCGCATTACATCATTAACCTAGATTCCAAATTTCCTAAGGGTTTAAATGCCACTGAAGAACTTTACACTTGCCTTTAACAAATTGTATCTGCTAACTGTTTAATATTACATTTTCATTCTTGGAGTTTCAAAACAATCTAATGATTATAAAAAAAAACCAGATAAACGCCTCCCATATTAATTTAGACACAAAGGATGAATCGATTAAAATAGTTATTTTAAGGTTTTTTTAGGGTTTCATATTTTTTAGAGGTTAAAATAATTTTTAACTTTGCTTTTTGCACAGCACTGGCACTTTTTTGAAACACAGAATGTTTACATACAGCAATGGCAATTTTGCACATTACTTGCTAATTTTGCACAATAAACTAAGGACACGATTAATATATAATTAGGTATTTTACTGAAATGTCCAAATTTTACATGATTTTAGGCATATTTAAATTCATGTATTTTTTTTTTCATATCTTTTACAACAAATTTTTAATGTTATAAAAAATTGAGGGATTTTTATATATAGTGTATCTCTATTCCAACTTATTACAATTAAGGATAGTGCCGCAATGGTATTTTACCGCAATGCAAGCACGAGGGTAAAGGTGACATGACAACTCTTACTCTATATAATGTCCAATGTTTTGTGCTGCTATGACATTCTCCATCTATGGGGTTATGTGTTTTCTATTTTGATATGCATGTTTCACTTCAAACACTGGTTAAGCAATGACACTGAATAAAGTTATTGTTATGCAATAAAAAAAGAGAAAGGGAAAAAAAATGCCTATAAAAAAACTGCTCACCTGACAGAGTGTGTCATGTGATCAATGCCCAAGGAGGGCTGAAACGCGTCATGGCTGTAGAGGTCCTGGAGCAATAAACTACAACCTATTTCCAAAACGCTGTAGTCCGTGCCCGTTTTTCCAAAACAGGAGCGAGTCAAACGGAGAGAAACGAGAATATATATATATATATGTATATATATTATCTACTGGCGGTCGCCAGTAGATAGTTATAGTTACAACCTAGTTTCCATAGGAAATCTCAAAATTCTATTTTGAATAACTTTGGCGCCGGTTGACGAATCCTCGCGAAATTTTCAAAACTAATGGGGCGCTCCGTTCAGCTCCTACCCTGAAAGTCTCGGGGTGATTCGTCAAGCGGGGGCCGAGAAAAAGGGGGGGTCCCAAAACGCGTTTTCCCCATGCATTTTTCCATAGGAACTTTAGTCGCAGCTACAGCCCGAACGGCTGAACAGAATTACGTGAAATTTGGCAGAGAGGTAGCCATAAGGTCAAGGAAGTGCCTTTTGCAGGTCTGGTGTAAATCTGTTCAGTATTTCCTGAGAAAATAGCATTTAAAAGCATATCAATATTTATACGCGCGCACCGTGCGCGCACGGTGCGCGCACCCTGCCGTGCGCGAGCGCAATTCTGATTGGTTGTTAGATGTCGGTAAACATTCGAATCGGTCGAAACCAGGAAGTGTCGGCCGACATTTTGTCTCTCGCAGTATGAGGGGGTGAAAAAAAAAGGGAGAAGAACGTGAAAAGGGCGCAGAGTGGACAGTTCCTGACCCCCTAGCCTTGGTCAGGGGGTCACAGAAGGACCCCCAAGGGCGAAAAAAACAATTTCTTTTTTTTTTTAATTCGCGAGGTGCGCGCACGGTGCGCGCACGGCGAAGCGCACCGAGCGCCCACTGCGCGCGCACGGTGAAAAACCTGAAAAAAATAAATACATAACTTAGCATTTAAAAAACCGTACAAATTCACTGAAAAAACCATAGGTTTCACACACGTTATAGTTACGAATTAGCATTTAAAAAACCTTGCAAATTCACTTAAAAAACCATAGGTTTCACACATGTTATAGTTAGCTGGACATTTCACTCGTAAAAAACCAATGAAATTCCCCCGTTACAGTTAGTGCAGGCAACTATAACTCAGGCGACTGCAATCCTCTGCTGATGCCGTCAGATATTACATCACTGATGACATATGTGTCTTTTTTTTTTTTTGTAAAACATTTTTATTGGCATTTATAAACAATAGTACTACACGCAGGCACAGGCGGTATCGCCAGCATCACAGAGACTTACATATCAGAAGCGCCCGGTCACAGCCCTTTCGGTCTCGCAGTCTCATGGGCTCTCAGGCCATTCGCCTCTTCCCTGAGTGGGGCTGCCGGTGTGTGTTCGGGACCAGTCTCTGGGTATGCCCCCCCAGAGCTCGCAGTGATCGCCTCGCCACAGGGATGCCATGCAGTGTGATTGAATCCCTGTGAGGGATGTCGTAGAGGCTATAGGAGTGCAGCCAGTGAGTAACCGCGAACTAACTGGGGACAGAGAACTAGGGAATGGGGGTGCACTATGTCGCCTATCCGAAATACTTGTATCTATGCGCTCGAGAGCTGGACCATCGTGCGGGGGAAGGCCGGGGTGGTCGCAGACGCGGAGGCGGGGAGGGGACAGGGGGGGTGGGGGCATCGATCACAGCCTATGAGGAATCTGGCGGTGGGACCTGTGGTGTCTGCCTCTGCGAGGCACCAGGTGTTTGGACTGCCTGCGCGTTTCCCAGGGTGGGTTCCGGAGTCGCGGGCGCTCCCGAGGGGTCAATCGGCCTTGAACTCGCCACAGCCGCTGTTTCCTGCGCG